>NC_133506.1:20250000-22650000 GCF_049354715.1 Callithrix jacchus
TCAATTTAATACCCAATTTTTCAGTCCTTTTATTTTTTATAGCCAGAGGTTGGGCAGTGGAAGGCCACCGCTGGCCATTTGAGGATATATAGACAAAACACAATAACTTTCCAGCCATTGCTTTGCCAATGGGTCACCACAGCTAAACTGTGCTACTTTGCTCAACCCAAATTAATCCTCTTTTTGAAAAATTGTTTCACAAAAGCTTCTTGGAACTCTCCCTCTGTCTTGCAGAGATGGTTTGTAGAGATTCTACCACACGTCACACGCCAGAGGGGATACGGTGCTGAATAAGGCAGTTCTTGCTGCCAGGGAAGCTGGGCAGCATGTCTTTGGAAGTAGCAATTTATCCTGGGCACCGGACTGTACAATCCATGTGCCTCACCTCACCTCCCAGCTGGCCTGAAGTCCTACACTGTTTAATGCAACCCTCCAAACCTGCTATTTCAATAGAAGCATGGGGAACTCCATCAGTTTTCAATATTGTGAGAGCAGCAGAATACTTACATACCAGAAGCCTGCTATGTAAAACAGATTAGAACAAGGCTGATCTATTAAAGTAGTGTATTCACTTACCCGCATATCGATAGCCCCTGGGGCCCTTCTACTGAGCCCTAGTGCTCCCCAAGACTCTTGTTTGAAAGACAGAACTTTTTCTTTTTCACTAAGGCCTGCAGGAGGATATTTTTTTCTTCCATTTGAAATGCAGTGATTGGCTGATCTCTAGGATCCCTTCCAGGCTTATCTTTTCGGTGTTATGTCTCTGTATTTTATTGATTGGTCTTTGTGAAAAGAAAGTGGCAATCCAGTCTAGGAAGGCCCTATGGTATGAGACTGAAGGTAGCTGCCTGGCTCTGACTCCGGTGATACTATTCATTCACGTGTGGCCTTGACAAGTGACTTATCTGTTCGACCCCAAGCAAGTTAGTTAACTTCCCTGTACTTCGGTTCATCCATATATAAAGTGAGAAAAATAATATTTATGAGTCAAGATTTTTGTGAGAAGTAGGTAAATTAATCTGTATAAAATATTTAACATTGTGTCTGGAGACAGGTGTTAGTATGCGTTATAGAATTGCTTGCTACTGTGTTTTGCTGTTTTTCCTGAGGTGATCAAGAAGTATTTGAACCATTTCTCAGAGACACTGTAGGAAGCATCCTTATGACAGAAGTGAAGTAGGACTAGATGTCCTCTAAGATCCTGGATTAGTCAGGATAAGGGAGGTTTTGCCACCATAACAAATTAACCCTGTAGATCTCAGTGGCTTAGCAAAACCAAGGTATTTCTTGCTTGTATCACATCTAATACCAATCAGTCACCTCTCTATATGGTGCTCATCCATGAAGGCAGTGACTCAGGCTGCTTTCACATTAAGGCTTGATAATTTCAACACGTGGCCTCTATGGTTACCGAGGTAAAAAGAACAGGAGGGTTAGCCTAGAGGTAACACTTACCACCATGCTTACAATCTATTGGCCAAAGCAAGTCATATGGCCATACCCCTGAAAAGAGGTGGGGGTAAATTAAGGGATACAAATATTGGACAAACAAGTACCTGTTTGGGGGAAGGTTCTTTTTTTCTTTTTTGTTTTCTGGGTTTGTTTTTTTTTTATGTGAGACAAAGTCTTGCTCTGTCACCCAGGCTGGAGTGCAGTGACATGCTCTTGGCTCACTGCAACCTCCACTTCCCTGACTCAAGCAATTCTCCTCCCTCAGCCTCCCAAGTAGTTGGAACTACAGATGTGCACCATCACACCCAGCTAATTTTTTTTTTTTTTTTTTTTTGAGACAAAGTTTCACTCTTGTCACCCAGGCTGGAGTATAACAGCATGATCTCAGCTCACTGCAATCTCCGCCTCCTGGGTTCAAGCAATTCTCCTGCCTCAGCCTCCCAGTAGCTGAGATTACAGGCACCTGCCACCATGCCCAGCTATTTTTTGTATTATTAGTAGAGACAGGGTTTCACCATATTGTTCAGGTTGGTCTTGAACTCCTGACCTCAGGTGATCCACCCACCTCAGCCTCCCAAAGTGCTGGGATTACAGGTGTGAGCCACTGTGCCTGTCCTAAACAGGTATCTTTTACCCTCTTAAAATTGAAGCCATATAGAGTGGCATCTTTTCCTACACAAGCTTTCCACTGTATGAAAAAACTGGTCTGGAACCACTGGCTTCCCACAAACCCATATTAATTCCTTCTTAAACTTCAAGTGTTTCTTAATGGAAAATCAATTATTTGAGATTTAAGCAAAATTCCAAGTTAAGTGAATTGTCTCAGAATGACTAGAATTATTCTTTGGTCTTGTTTTAAAGATAAGTGACTAGGAAAAAGTTATACTAGAAATTAGCCTATGTCTCAACAAACATTTTCCCTCATTTCCGGGGTTTTTTGGTGTATATGTTGTCCAAATCAGTTGCTTTATATGTATACAACTTTACAGTCATTTCTTTCCCTCCTCCGGATTGGTTGACCACTTCCTCACAGACAGAACTCGCTCTGCTGATCTGATCACAATGGAAGATCTGCAGAAAGATTACATTTAAATACATGATTATTAGCCCCTCAGTAATCATCTGCCAGCAGTTTTTCTTCCCCTGAGGTAGGAGACGTTTCCCTTGCTTCTCTCTCCTCACCTTATACCTAAAGAATTCTTTGGTTATTTTTTAACCTCACAGTTAAAGCTTCCCACTTTACTCCTCTTGTTATCTTAAGAGAGAAAAAAAAAAACAGAGACTGCTACGTGTATGGTCTGGTTTTTTTAGAGGCAAGATAAGAGAATGAGGGAGAAATACAGGACACTTTATTTTTAAAGAAACAAAGGAAAGTGGAAGAAAAAGAAATTGACAGAATTTTCAGCCAAATTTCAGGTGGTTCTGCCTGACACATCTTTTGAAGCTTTCAAAGGCACACTGTGAATGATCACACCGGCCTCATTTGCAACAATGCCTGCTTTAAATCAAATGAGCGGGACAGGTCAGGAATATTGCATTAGCTTACCCCTTTCTGCAGAGAAAGACTCACTCTCAGGGTAAAGTTGCCCAGAGCTCAAAGGATGCACTGTGTCATACAAGAGCTGCCTTTCAGGATCTGAGAAAGAAGAGCCGGGCTCTGAGCCTTCATCTTCAGGCCACTCCACGCCACTGTGATTGGGGCCTTTCAAGGCTTTGTTTCGGGACGGGTTGGCCAGATCTGTTCCTTGATGAATGTCTTCACTTTAATCTGCAATGCAAAGCCATATGCTTCAAAGAAAGGCATGCTGCAGGAATAAGGTCAGTGTTCCTGCGATGCCAAGGTTCAAAGCTGAAATAGCAGTCCCAGTGAAATGACACTGTTCATGCACAAACAGCCATCTTCACTCTGCAGTCAGGCTGCTTGTGGAGGTAATGCACACAGGCTGAGGGGCTACAGGCCGCGAGTGTATTCCATATACACCAAGACCCTTTTAATCTCCTGACCTGTCACTCTGAACAGTGCAGTGGGCCCAAAAGTGGAGATTTGATTTCTCCATCCTAATGGATGTGGGGTGGTCTTTCAGCTAAGCCAATGTCGTAAGCCCCTTAAGGGCAGGAAATGTGTCTTGAATTATTTTGGTATTCCTCTGAGTGTCAAACTCAGTACTCAGCTTAAGAAATATGTCATGATCCTGGTCAACATGGTGAAACCCCGTCTCTACTAAAAATACAAAAAGTTAGCTGGGCATGGTGGTGCGTGCCTGTAATCCCAGCTACTCATGAGGCTGAGGCAGGAGAATTGCCTGAACCCAGGAGGCGGAGGTTGCCATGAGCCGAGATCGTGTCATTGCACTCCAGCCTGGGTAACAAGAGCGAAACTCCGTCTCAAAAAAAAAAAAAAAATATGTCATGACTCAACTTCCATCTTGCCAGCCTGCTCCATTTCAGGTCAATGTTTATGCTAAATAAGATCATGGAGATGTTTATCTCATAGGACTCGGAGCAGGGAATTTGTTCCCCATCAGTTGTGGCAGTGGAACGGATCACTCAGTGATTGAGGTGACTTTTAGAAAGGTCTAGAAAGATCGCAGCTCAGTCATTTTCTTAACTAGACATCACACATATAGCCTCAGGAAGGTGAGCCCCAAACCACACTGACTCCCCTAATGAAAGCATTGTCAAAAATCATCTTATTACTCATATTTAAATCTTTAATGAACATTTTTCAAGTAATCAGTCAACATTTTTTTGAACTCCCAATCTTGAGCTTACCTTCCTATACCTTCTTTCTCCACCTCTGGGTAAACTTCCATTTCTCAGAGAAGATAGAGGTTGTATGATGTGGCTAATTCACAGAGTGTACTCTGTAGCGGTGCCTGGCCTGATATTTGCTCCAAGAGTGGCAAGTCATCTTCCCTCTCTTGGCCTCAGTTCCTTCATTGTAAATTAAGGTTGTTAGAAGAATTAAGTGATGTGATACAGACAAGAAACTTAGCATGATGCCTGATACACACTAAACACTAAAGACATCGTAGTTTCAACTCACTGCTTTCTTCCATTACATCCGCAAATTTTCCAATAGCTTTACCCACCCTGGAGTTCCCGTTTCTCTCAGAAATCACACCTTCCTACTCTATTAGCAACTCATGCACCCTGTATTTGACATATATCCAGAATCAGGTCGCTTCTCACACGGCCACTACTCTCTCTATCACCTCTCACCTGGATTCCTGGAGTAGCTTCCTGAATATTCTCCCCACTTCTGCCCTTGCCTTTTTATGGTTTGTTCTCCACACAGAAGCCAAAAATTACCTTTTTCAAAATGGATAAGAAAAACTAACTCATACCCACGTCACTTCCCTGCTCAGAACTTTCCATCATCTTTTCTTACTCAGCATAGAGTCCAGACTGTGGTCTTCACGGCTTCTCAGCAGATGGTTTTCCATATGTCCCGCCACCTCTCCCCTTGCTCAGCACACTGCAGGCAGCCGACATCCTTGCTTTTCCTAAAACACAGAGAGCAGCTCCTGCAGAAGGGTCTTTGCACTTGCTGGTCCCTCTAGAACTTCTCTTCTGACCTCTATCTGCATGGCCCACTCCCTCCCTGCCATCCCCTTTCTGCTGAAAATCTGCCTTATTAGGGAAGTGGCTGTATCCTAGTAGCAAATCTTCCTGTTGCTCTAATTCTCCTTACCGTGCTTTAATCTTTTCTTTTTTTTTTTGAGATAGAGTCTCTGTCACCCAGGCTGGAGTGCAGTGGTACCATCTCAGCTCACTGAAACCTCCACCTCTTAGGCTCAAGTGATTCTCATGCCTCAACCTCCTGAGTAACTGGGACGACAGGTGTGCCAACACACCCAGCAAATTTTTGTATGTTTAGTAGAAATGGGGTTTCACCATGTTGGTCAGGCTGGTCTCAAACTCCCGACCTCAAGTAGTCTGCCTGCCTCAGCCTCGCAAAGTGCTGGGATTACAGGCGTGAGCTAGCCCACCCTGCCACTTTAATCTTTATAGAATTTATGAATACCTGACTAATTGTATATGTATCTGCTTATTGTCTGTTTTCCCTCACTGGAAAGTAAAGTCCAGGAGAACAAGCACTTTGTCTATTTTATTTATTACACTGAGAACAGTGCCTGGCAAGTATAGGTATTCCAAAAATATTTATCAAAATAATTCTTCTCTCTATCCCTCTTATCTCAGCAAATAGACAGTTCTGATCTCTTTTACATCTCTGTGCTTGATTCTTTCCCTATCTTCTAAAGACACTAGCCTCTTTGCACAAGCCTGCACTTCTTGGTTTGTCTCATCCTAAAAAGACTTCCCTTGCCCCTTCTTTTTCCAGCAGCCACCAAGCCTCATCACATCCATTGCAGCAAATCTCAAAAGTGTGAGCCATTCTGCTGGCTTCGCATCTGCCCTTTCCATGAAGTTTCCAGCCCCTGCGCCTGCCCCTGCCTCTTCTCTGCCTGCTTGCTCCATGGATCCTGCTCTCTCTAAAGCCACTCCTATAGACGCACTCTCCTGCTTCCCTGCCAGATTAAACTTGACCTCTCTGCATCATTTACTTTCTTTGAAAATGGTCTTCAAAAACTGTCTTAGTTATAGAGATGCTCTCCTCTTCTGGTTTTTCTCTTATTTTTCTATTTGTTCTTCCTCTCTCTTCTGCCAGGCCTCTTTCCCTATTGGTATTTGCCCGAATCCCACACTCTGTTCTCTTTACAGTTCCCTCTGCACAAGTACCATCACCTGTTTCCTTTCCAAAACAGTTTGCAGACCCTCTACCCCCAGAGATTTCTGCAGGAAATGCTTGCTGCATTCTAACAAGCCCAGGTGCTGCTGCTAGTCCAGGGACCAGCCTTTGAGAATCACTGCTGCATAATGACCCCATAGTCACTTTTTCTCTCCCATCAGACACTAATGGCTTTGGATTTCTTGTGGATAGAAACCATTAAATCTCCATATCAGGCCGGGTGCAGTGGCTCACACCTATACTCCCAGCACTTTGGGAGGCTACAGTGGGTGGATCACTTGAGGTCAGGAGTTCAAGACCAGCCTGGCCAAAAGGGAAAAACCCCATCTCTACTAAAAATACAAAAACTAGCTGGGAATGGTGGCACACACCTGTAATCCCAGCTACTCTGTGGGCTGAGGCAAGAAAATCGCTTGAACCCTGGAGACAGAGGCTGCAGTGAACCGAGATAAGGGGTGGCACCAGGGCTGAAAGGCAAAAAAAAGAGGCCCTGAGCCAGCAAATGAGATATGGGGTTTATTGAGGGGAAGTTACATGCAAATATGGTAGGCTGGACAAAACTGCCACCACTTATGAAAAGCATGGGAAGAAGAGAAGATGGTGCTGTAGGAGCAGCTCAGGATTGCAGCTACCAGTGAAAGCGCAGAGGGCGAGTGGATGCCGCATTTCCAGACGGATCTTTATTGCCCACAGACCAGGAGACTCCCAGGTGGAGGAGCCCCACAGGACGCCAGCACGGCTGTTTTGGCCGGCGTGGCTGTTTCAGCCAACGCAGCTATTTCAGGTGGTGCTGCAGCGCAGCGGTTCTCCATACAAAATACACTGGTCTGGTTGCCCTGTTAAACTGGCAATTGGAGATCCGGGAAGGCATATTAGCACATTCATCTGATTAAACGGGGCTGAAACATAAAGCCAGGCCAGGAGATTCCTGGGCAGTGACGTTGTTTCAGCCAGCACAGTGGGTCACCGCAAGGGAAATCACACAGATCCCAGCGCCCTTTCAGCAGGCAACTGGAACACCTGGGAGAGAGTCAACCGTTCAACTTATTTTAAAAAGGGCTCTGAGACAGGCAGCCAGGTGATCAGGCTTGGTGGGTCCCACCCCCACAAAAACAAAAAAAAAACTGCAATTGGAAACACTCGGGGTTGAGAGTTTCACAGCAAGCACAGCTGAACCCAGGACGGTGCAGCCTGATGGGGGAGGGGCGTCTGCCATTACCGAGGCACTCCACCCCTATGGAGGTAGTCTGCCATTGCTGACACAGCCTGCCGTTGCTGAGGCAACCCACCATAACAGAGAGAGTCTGCCATTACAGAGGCGGGCCACCATCATCATGGCAGTTCTAACCACATGCATATAAACAGGACTACAGGGAAATACACACGGCAGCAGGGCAGAGCCCACAGCAGCAGGGCGGACCCCAGAGCAGCTCAGCAAAGCCCCTGCAGGCAGGCAGTGACTAGGCTGCCTCCTTTCTGGGCAGGAAAGTGCAATAGATACTCATAAATAAAGCCCTAACTCCCCGGGACAGAGCACCTGGGGAAAAAAGGGGGGTTTATGAGTTCTACTGCAGCAGACTTAAACATACCTGCCTAGCAGTTCTGAATGAACAATGGAGCTCACAGCTCAGCACTTGAGCTCCTATAAAGTACAAACTGTCTCCTCAAGCAGATCCCTGACACCCGTATATCCAAAGAGTCACCTCACAAAGGACTGATCAGACTGACATTTGGCAGGCATCATTCTGGGACAAAGATAGCAGAAGAAGAAACTGGTAGCAACCCTTACTGTTCTGCAGCTGCTGCAGGTGTTCCCAGGCAAGCAGGGCCTGGAGTGGACCTCAGCAGTCCTACAGCAGAGAGGCCAGACTGTTAGAAGAAAATGTAAGAAACAGAAATAACTTCATCATCAACAATCTGGACGTCCACTCAGAGACCCAATCGGAAAATCAGCAACTACACAGATGACCGGTGGATAAATCCAGAAAGATGGGAAGAAACCAGCACATAAAGGAGGAAAACACCCGAAACCAGAACACCTCGCCTCCTACAAGGGATCACAACTCCTCACCAGCAAGGGAACAAAGCTGGACGGAGAATGAGTGTGATGAAATGACAGAATCAGACTTCAGAAGGTGGGTAATGAGAAACTTCCATAAGCTAAAAGAACATGTTTTAACTCAATACAAAGAAAGTAAAAACCTTGAAATAAGATTTGAGGAAATGATAACAAGAATGGACAACTTAGAGAGGAAGATGAGTGAATTGATGGAGCTCAAAACACAACACGAGAACTTAGCGAAGCATGCACAAGTGTCAACAGCTGAATTGACCAAGCAGAAGAAAGGATATGAGAGGTCAAAGGTCAACTCAATGAAATAAAATGAGATGGCAAGATTAGAGAAAAAAGCGCAAAAAGGAATGAAAAAAGTCTCCAAGAACTGTGGGATTATGTGAAGAGACCTAATCCACATTTGATAGGTGTACCTGAATGTGACGAAGAAAATGAATCCAAGCTGGAAAATACTCTTCAGGATATTATCCAGGAAAACTTCCCCAACCTAGGAAGGCAGGCCAATATTCAAGTCCAGGAAATACAGAGAACACCACAAAGATATTCTGCAGGAAGAGCAACCCCAAGGCACAAAATCGTCAGATTCACCAGGGTTGAAATGAAGGAGAAAATGCTAAGGGCAGCCAGAGAGAAAGGTCGGGTCACCCACAAAGGGAAGTCCATCAGACTCACAGATGTCTCAGCAGAAACCCTACAAGCCAGAAGAGAGTGGGGGCCAATATTCGACATCCTTAAAGAAAAGAACTTTCAACCCAGAATTTCATATCCAGCCAAACTAAGCTTCATAGGTGAAGGAAAAATAAAATCCTTCGTGAACAAGCAAGTACTCAGAGATTTTGTCACCACCAGGCCTGCTTTACAAGAGCTCCTGAAAGAGGCACTACACATAGAAAGGAACAACCAGTACCAGCCACTCCAAAAACATACTAAATCGTAAAGAGCATCAACAAAATAAGGAATCTGCATCAACTAACGGGCAAAACAGCCAGCTAGCATCAAAATGGCAGTATCACATTCACACATAACAATATCAACCCTAAACGTAAATGGGCTAAATGCACCAATCAAAAGACACAGACTGGCAAATTGGATAAAAATCCAAAACCCATCGGTGTGCTGTATCCAGAAAACCCATCTCACATGCAAGGATACACAAAGGCTCAAAATAAAGGGATGGAGGAAGATTTAGCAAGCCAATGGAGAGCAAAAAAAAGCAGGAGGTGCAATTCGCATCTCTGATAAAATAGACTTTAAAGCAACAAAAATCAAAAGAGACAAAGAAGGACATTACATAATGGTGAAAGGATCCATACAACAAGAAGAGCTAACGATCCTAAATATATATGGACCCAATACAGGAGCACCCAGATATATAAGGCAAGTTCTTAATGACTTACAAAGAGACTTAGACACCCACACAATAATAGTGGGAGACTTTAACACTCCACTGTCAATATTAGACAGATCAACCAGACAAAAAATTAACAAGGATATCCAGGACTTGAACTCAGACCTGAAACAAGCAAACCTGACAGACATTTACAAAACTCTCAACCCCCAATCCACAGAATGTACATTCTTCTCAGCACCACATCACACCTACTCTAAAATTGACCACATAATTGGAAGTAAATCACTCCTTACCGAGTGTAAAACAACTGAAATCATAACAAACAGTCTCTCAGACCATAGTGCAATCAAGTTAGAACTCAGGATTCAGAAACTAACTCAGAACCACACAGCTTCAGGGAAACTGAACAACTGGTTCTTGAATGCTTACTGGATAAACAATGAAATGAAGGCAGAAATAAAGAAGTTCTTCGAAACCAATGAGAACGAAGACACAACATGCCAGAATCTCTGGGACACATTTAAAGCAGTCTCTAGAGGAAAATACATAGCAATAAGTGCCCATATAAGAAGAGTGGAGAGATCCAAAATTGACACCCTATTGTCAAAGTTGAAAGAGCTAGAGGAGCAAGATCAAAAAAACTCAAAACCCAGCAGAAGACAAGAAATAACTAAGATCAGAGCAGAACTGAAGGAGATAGAGACACAAAAAAAACCCTTCAAAAAATCAATAAATCCAAGAGCTGGTTTTTTGAAAAGATCAACAAAATAGACAGACCACTAGCCAGATTAATAAAAAAGAAAAGAGAATAACCAAATAGATGCAATAAAAAATGCTGAAGGGGAAATCACCACAGATTCCACAGAAATTCAAACCATCATCAGAGAATATTACAAACAACTCTATGCACATAAACTAGTAAACCTGGAAGAAATGGATAAATTCCTGGACACTTGTGTCCTCCCAAGCCTAAACCAGGAAGAAGTCGAAACTGTGAATAGACCAATAAAAAGATCGGAAGTTGAGGCAGCAATTAAGAGCCTACCACACACAAAAAAGCCCAGGTCCAGATGGGTTCACAGCCAAATTCTACCAGACACATAAAGAGGAACTATTACCAATCCTTCTGAAACTATTCCAAATAATCCATAAAGAGGGAATCCTTCCCAAATCATTTTATGAGACCAACATTATCCTGATACCAAAACCCGGCAGAGACTCAATGAGAAGAGAAAACTTCAGACCAATATCCATGATGAACATAGACGCAAAAATCTTCAATAAAATACTGGCAAGCCACTTGCAACAGCACATCAAAAAGCTTATCCACCATGATTAAGTAGGATTCATCCTGGGGATGCAAGGCTGGTTCAACATACGCAAGTCTATAAACATAATTAACCACACAAGCAGAACCAAAAACAAAAACCACGTGATTATCTCAATTGACACAGAGAAGGCCTTTGACAAAATTCATCAGCCCTTTATGCTAAAAACCCTCAATAAACTCGGTATTGATGGAATGTATCTCAAAATAATAAAAGCTATGTACGAAAAACCAACAGCTAATATCATACTGAATGGGCAAAAACTGGAAGCATTCCCTTTGAAATCTGGCAGTAGACAAGGATGCCCTCTCTCACCACTCCTATTCAATATAGTACTGGAAGTTCTAGCCAGAGCCATCTGGCAAGAAAGAAATAAAGGGTATTCAAATAGGAAAGGAGGAAGGCAAATTGTCTCTATTTGCAGGTGACATGATAGTATATCTAGAAGACCCCATGGTCTCAGCCCAAAAACTCCTGAAACTGGTAAGCAACTGCAGCAAAGACTCAGGATACAAAATCAATGTGTAAAAATCACAAGCATTCCTGTACACCAATAACAGACTTAAAGACAGCCAAATCAAGAACAAACTGCCATTCACAATTGCTACAAAGAGAATAAAATACCTAAGAATACAACTAACAAGGAACGTAAAGGATCTCTTCAAGGAGAACTACAAACCACTGCTGAATGAAATAAGAAAGGACACAAACAGATGGAGGAACATTCCATGTTCATGGTTAGGAAGAATCAATATCGTGAAAATGGCCATACTGCCCAAAGTAATTTACAGATTCAACACAATCCCCATCAAGCTACCAATGACCTTTTTCACAGAATTGGAAAAACCACCTTAAACTTCACATGGAACCAAAACAGAGCCCGCATAGCCAAGTCAGTTCTAAGTAAAAAGAACACAGTGGGAGGCATCCCACTACTGGATTTCAAACTATACTACAAGGCTACAGTAATCCAAACAACATGGTACTTGTACAAAAACACAGATATAGGCCAATGGAACAGAACAGAAGCATTGGAGGCAACACAACATATCTACAACCATACAATCTTGGATAAACCTGACAAAAACAAGCAATGGGGAAAGGATTCCCTGTTTAATAAATGGTGTTGGGTAAACTGGCTAGCCATGTGCAGAAAGCAGAAACTGGACCCCTTCCTGACACCTTACACTAAAATTAACTCCAGATGAATTAAAGACTTAAACATAAGACCTGGCACCATAACAACCCTAGAAGAAAATCTAGACAAAACCATTCAGGACATAGGAGTAGGCAAGGACTTCATGACCAAAACACAAAAAGCATTGGTAACAAAAGCCAAAATAGAAAAATGGGACCTAATCAAACTCCACAGCTTCTGCACAGCAAAAGAAACAGTCATTAGAGTGAATCGGCAACCAACAGAATGGGAAAAAATGTTTGCAGTTTACCCATCTGACATAGGGCTGATATCCAGAATTTACAAAGAACTCAAACAGATTTACAAGAAAAAAAACAAACAATCCCATTCAAAAATGGGCAAAGGATATGAACAGACACTTTACAAAAGAAGACATACATAAGGCCAAGAAATATATGAAAAAATGCTCATCATCACCGGTCATCAGAGAAATGCAAATCAAAACTACATTGAGATACCATCTCATGCCAGTTAGAATGGTGATCATCAAAAAATCTGGAGACAGCAGATGCTGGAGAGGATGTGTAGAAATAGGAACACTTTTACACTGCTGGTGGGAGTGTAAATTAGTTCAACCATTGTGGAAGACAGTGTGGCGATTCCTCAAGGACCTAGAAATAGAAATTCCATTTGACCCAGCAATCCCATTACTGGGTATATATCCAAAGGACTATAAATCGTTCTACTATAAAGACACATGCACACGAATGTTCATTGCAGCACTGTTTACAATAGCAAAGACCTGGAACTAACCCAAATGCCCATCAATGATAGACTGACTGGGAAAATGTGGCACATATACACCATGGAATATTATGCAGTAATCAAAAACGATGAGTTCGTGTCCTTTGTAGGGACATGGATGAACCTGGAGAACATCATTCTCAGCAAACTGACACAAGAACAGAAAATCAAATACTGCATGTTCTCACTCATAGGTGGGTGATGAACAATGAGAACACATGGATACAGGGAGGGAAGCACTACACACTGGGGTCTATTGGGGGGAATAGGGGAGGGACAGCGTGGGGGGGAGTTGGGGAGAGATAGCATGGGGAGAAATGCCAGATATGGGTGAAGGGGAGGAAGGCAGCAAATCACACAGCCATGTGTGTACCTATGCAACTATCTTGCATGTTCTTCACATGTACCCCAAAACCTAAAATGCAATAAATAAATAAAAGAAAAAAGAAAAGCATGTCGTTCATGTAGCATTTTCACTTAACATCCTTTCCCTAACAATCTCCACCTGGCAACCTTTAGTCAACCCAGAACAAAGGGCCTCAATCCCCTGTATAGCAAGCATCCCACCGGACAAGCCGGGGGCTCAGATGTTCGTCATAGTTAAGGAATGTATCTACAGTTGGCCATGCCCAGAACTGTGAACACACATTCAGGTGTGTCTGCCATGCAGGGCCATTCTCAGGAAATGCTTAAGTTCTCATGGTCAGGTGCATACACCATGAACAGGTGCATCTACCATATAATAATCCATACAGTTCCTGACACATCATAGGCCTTCAATACATACTTTCAAGTTGAATTAGAAAGAAATGTGTTAAGTCCTAGTTTTGCCATGATGCAGATGCTAACAAAATATCTGCTCAGGGCCACCTTTTCATCAAAGGCTTGGATTGTATCCTGAATACTTAATATCAGTCATGTGAGTAACTGAACTTGCTCATCAAGGACAACCTCTTCCTTATAATTCTTGTCTGCAGGCATGTCTAGTTTTACTCATTATGCCGATCTGCTTATCATAGAGTCACTGATGTTGGGGAAGGTTCCTCACATGACCCCAGCCATAATTTAATGTTTCATGACGATAGGAGTGCCTGACCGAAGGGAGAGAGTGACTGCAAGGTCATCATACAGCAGTGGTTCTCAAAGGGTGGTCCCTTGTCCAGCAGCAGCACTGTCACCTGGGGCTTACTAGAACTGCAAAAAAACATTTCTGAATCAGCTGTTTTAACCATTCCTCCAGGAGATTCTGGTGCAGGCTCAAATTTGATAACCATGTTTCTACGTAACAGAAAAGAAACAGATCTGTGTAGAGGGAGAAGGAAAGCAAGCAGAGGATGGAATTCTGGCAAATGCAAACAACGGTAAAGGACTTAGCAAAAAGGAAGGAAGAAGAGCAGGCAGAAGAATAAGAAAAACCCCAGATGAGAAAAGCATGAAACGTGTTTGGATCCACTTCTTTAAACCTCTGTTTAAACCAAAACATCAACGCTGCCCACTCAATTACTACTAGCACATTGCCTGTCCTCCAGTCCCCATGACCACTTTGGCATCAGGAATGGGAAAGAGCGTTTTGCTCATGGCATGCATGTGCCTCCCTAAGCCTGTGCTTTCATGTAACTTTTTGAAGTATGTAAAGTCATTAAGAGTTCATGGTCACAACATGCATGTTATTGTTTGACTTGATAGCAGACATCTGACAGGGATACTGCCATTTCTCTTAAAACTGCTATCCCTTGGTATAAATTGGGTAGCACGTATAATAATTTCTTAAATTGTCTCTTCAGTGTATCTTCAATAGGTAGGATCAAATTGATGAAAAAAAATCCACAATGGGCAACATAGGATGACTCATGACAAAATATTCCATACTCCCATCTCAGAATGGCTTCTCCTTTAATTATGTGAGATCTGCTTAACTTGTGCTATAATTAAATTATCACCCTCCTTTTTGGCTGTTCATCTTCCTCCCAGGATCCTTACAATTTTGATGACATGCTGTTAAAATGAAATTGGCAAGGTTTTTTGAAAAAAAGATAATCTGCTTAACCTGAAGCAGCTATTGAATATTAGATATTAAGGTTCTTGTTATATTTTCCATTTCATGTCAGGATGAAATGGCAACTATGTATCTTATCAAACACTTGCTTTGTCTACTAGCTAATGTTTTTAGATCTACAGACCCACTTATCTGAAGATCTGTTTAAATACTTTAGAATTTTTATGTAACATTAAGTCCCTTGAATAGGACACTTAACCAGAGGCAGGAATAGTCGGAACAATTCTAGCATAGGAATAGGCCAGCACTTAAATTTGGAATACTCCATTAACTAGTTCATTCCTAATTTCACCAGAATGGCTCTAAGAAAAATCACAATGTCTGTGATTTAATCAGTTTCTCTCTCAGCTATTACCTCAGTGCCAGGCTGGTGGGATCATCCCCAACTTTTTGAATCACAAAACCACATCTTGTATCACGTGCATAAAAATACTTGATTCATTTTCAATCAAGTGGCAGGTAATGCCTGTAGAAAGGAAAACACTAAAGGAAACTTACAAGAGAAAAGGCATACAGAATTTCAGTTACTAATGTGTAATATCTGACTTCAGTAGAATACACCTGCATCACTGTTAATAACACCTAAACTTACATGATAAGTTTAGGAAAAATGAAATTCTCTATTTTTCTTCAAAGTCACACATGTCCCTCTCTGCCCTTAAACTGAAGGAGTTTCTGGGTGGTAAAACAGGGGAGGGGACAATGTGTCTGGAAGAAAAGGTAGGAGAAAACTAAAGATAAAATTAAAATGAAGTAATGAATTGTGTTCTTCCTGGAAAACAATAACTATGTAAGAACCTCAGAAATAGAGGAATTTGGCCAGGTGTGGTGGCTCACACCTGTAATCCCAGCACTTTGGGAGGCCAAGGCAGGTGGATCACCTGATCTCAGAAATCAGAGACCAGCCTGGGCAACCTGGCAAAACCCTGTCTACCAAAAAATACAAAAAATTAGATGGAGGTGGTGGTACACACCTGTGGTCCCAGCTACTCAGGAGGCAGAGGTGGGAGGATCACTTGAGCCTGGGAGGCAGAAGTTGCAGTGAGCTGAAATCAAACCACTGCACTCCAGCCTGGGCGACAGCATGAGACCCCATGTTAAAAAAAAAAAAAAATATATATATATATATATATGGGGGGGAGAGAGAGAGAAATTTGGTAGGATGAAATAATGCAATATTTTCTTTTTAATTTTATGTTTTCTCATTATAGTATTCAAGATTATTGCTGCATAAAAGGTCATAGTTACACTGTTACTATTATCCTTTTAATTATCTTGGATATTATTAATTAAACAGATACTATCCAGATAATTACTTCAGTTCTCCACTTTCCATAGGAAGAAAAAGGTTAACTAGCCTATCACAGAATGGAAAGCCAGGTCTTGGTGGGCTTTAGTAAGAACGCCAGTAAGAGAAGGATGGGGAAATTGAGGCTGCAAATCACAGCTAAGTCCCCCAACCATTGTGCTGGTACAAGTAATTCCTCCTCAGTCTGGACTTTCTTTACCCTTTAGAAACTAATTGCTATCAGACCAAGAGCTGAGGAGGAAATATTCAATAGAAATGCTCCCTAGCTGAGGGCTTTAGTTCTTGGATGACTGGGGAAGCACTCAGAGCTTTCTATCTGTGGGGAAGTTGTTAGCTTGGCTGTAGAATCTATGTGCACATCACATGCTGCCTTTAGCGGGGTTGGGGAATGAAGGCTTTCAGCTAATGGGAGGCTCTCCTCTTTTCCTTTGGGTTTTGGCCTCTGGGAGAAGGCTCTTCATTCTTGAACTGGAGAACTGATGGATTTTTAATTCATGTTTGATTAAATTATGGTGTTATAATATCTCATATATAATAATATATTTGGCTACATAGTGTTATATTTTATGATGATGTCCCTTATTCTCAAATCAAAACTCAGTGTTCTGTTCCTTCATTGTAAAAGCCCCGGTTCTACAAGAGAACATCAGAGACGCTAAGATGACAATTTGGTTTCTGCACCCTGGGAAAGAAAGCATATATTCTGTTAGTTGAAGTAGGTCAGATCATGTTTAAAGACATAGATAAGTAAACAGCTATTGCTGGTCAAACTGTTCTTATCCTTGCAAACAAAGAGAATCTCTCTACAAAATTAAAGAAAGCAATCCAGTTCCTGGATGTCCCAGACTTGCAGCCTTCCTTCATGTTTGCTCCTTCACCACAAAGGCCTTCCTTGCTCCTGACCCCAAACATATGTGCCCCCGAGCTTTCTGCACCTTCAGCTCATCTCCCAGAACAGGTATAGAGCCCAAACTTGAGACCAGAGGAAATCTCGACTCAGGACAGCTTGGGGATTCATGCTGGAGTGACCCTTCTAGTTCTTGCCACCAACTCAGGAGGACCTTCCCTAAACAACCTTTCTAAAATATTGTCCTCTTTCCTGTGAGTTACTCAGTCCACCCCCTCAGTCGGTATCATTTTTCTTTATAGCACTTATTAACCTTCTTGATTATAAATTTTCCTTCTGGGTTAGTATCTGTTTTTGCCAGAAGAATACAAGTACCGTGAGGGCAGAGACACCTCCATCAGATATGGAGGAGAGCTAAGCATGCTGGATAATTCAAGCCAGTGCTACTTAAATAGCAGAAGCAAAAATGGAGCTTTTCCTCATTATCAAGCAGTTAGTTGAATCCCTCACTTAAAGTTTCCTGTGGAGACACAATCTGAAGCTTGAAAGTGCATTTGACTTTTTCATACACAGCAATCAGCAGGTGCTGGGCAACAGCTAATCCCCTCTGTCCAAGTTGAGTACATTTCTAAAGCAGCGGAGGGTAGCTTGATTCTCAAGCATCCAAAATGACATTTTCCATCCTCCCCCCTTCTCCTCCTCCAGCTTAATAATGATTTGCACTTAGGATGTTTTTCAACCAAGAAACTATGTTTTTATGACATTACATGGTGACTAATAAAGACATGTTGAGAAATTGAAACTCCCACAGGAAAATTTGAGTTTCTTTTCACACCATACAGACAATAAAAGATAAAGGGGTACTGGGATTTTGAATCTTTGAAATTTTTTGTAGTATCCTTCTTTGTGGGATTGGTATTGGTTAAGGTATGTTACTTGTAACAGACAAATGCTAACAAATCCATGGCTTAACACAATAGAAATTCATTTTCTCTTAATATAAAGACCAAAATTGGTGTTTCTGTTGGGCAAGACAGTTCTCTTCCCGAATCCAGTCTCCTTCCATTTTGTAGCTCCTCCAGCTTCAACATGTAGTTTCCAAAGTTGCTGACAAAGGGATAAGGAGCATGAAGAACTGTGCCTGTGTCATTTTCAAGGGCCTTGGCTGAAAGACACATTGCATTTCTGCCCACATTCAATTGGCTGACTCGGTCACATGATTTTGCCTCACCACAGAGGAACCTGGGTAATGGAGTTAACCATGTGCCTCGGAGAGTAAATGAGTTTGGTGAGCAGGAACCAGACTTTGCTTCAGTACTTAACCTCCACCCGGGACATTCTTCCCTCAGACTTTCTGATGGATATATACTGTAGTAAGACAGTGTGTACTTTAGACAGTTTCCAAATCTTTTCTTATTGACTTCATAAATAAACTCTTAACCTGGAATAGAATAAAAGTAGCTAAGAACAAAAGAAAAAGAAAGTCTAAAGGACTGAAGACAGATCTCTCCTCCCTTTACAGGGACTCTCAGAGCTGCTAGTCTGGCTCGTACAAGTACTTCTGTTTTCTTTTCACAGAACTCATTCCTAGCACATGGCAGGTATTGATCATCACTGCTGTTATTCTGTTGCTCAATTCCCCAAAGCTGTGTACTTTCTGGAAGCTGAAAATGGAACGTGAGGATAATAATTCCTCAGAAGAAATTAAAATGACATAAAATTGGAGTAGCTCTGGAAGTCATGCCGGGGAAAACGAATATACTGGAAATAGTACCACACAGACATTGAGGACTAGTTTATCCTTGGAAGTGGGGATGTGATGAGGCAGAAAATGACATCATTATCAGAAAATTAAAAATTGCGATTCGAAAACGTGAACTGATTAGGCTAATTCTTTGAATTGAAACAGTTTGATTCCACAGTCACTCGCTCAGCTCTCCTTGGGTACTTTTGGGGCTGTAGACTCAAAGGAAGCTAATAAATTTGAACAGACATCAAACTCTGAGGTTCATCACATTAGCACCCAGCCCTTGACTGACTAAGGTAACCAGACACGAGACTGAATTCTGAGCCCAGATAGAGAAATAAAACTAGAGACTTCATATCAGGATTGAGCTAATACTAAAATATGATTCTGATTAACATCACTTGCATTGTTTCTACTTTTGAAAGCCCTAAAATCTGTTTGCTTCTGTTATGTCTAGGTGGGCAAATTCATGACAGATAATTCATTCTACAGTGTATCTAGGATTTTTTCAAAAAAAATCTAAAGTTTAAATTTCTATTTTCTATTCAGTTATTAAGAGAAAAAGTTGATTACATGTCAAGGTCTTTTAAGTAACTTTGTTAATTTTTGAATTTCAATCATTTCTATTTACCTTTCACAGAGAAAAGATAAAGGAAAGAAGAATGATACTTAAAGTACAATGTATGTGTACTAAAATATAACCAAGCCTCACTGTTAAATCACTTTATGTGAATTATTTCGTTTACTCTGATTATTTGTGAAACTTCATCATGAGATTTCCAGGTGAGGTATTGACCCTGCCCCTAACCCAATGTGGACTGGGAGAAAGTGACACCAGCCCCTTCCAGCTGTGACCTACAACCTTTGCTCTGGTCCCTGCAACACGATACACATATTTTTACACTTGAGTCTGATAGGTTTAAAACAGGACTAAGTGAGAAGATTTAGGGCACCAAGCGGAGAAAGAAAGGAGTACACTGGGTGATAGCAATTAGCTCTTAAGAGAGGAATTTTCTCTTTCCTGTTTATTATCTTCATTGCAAACTGTTTGGAGCCGCAAGCTACACTATTCGTCCACATCGTCAAAATTAACTTGTGGCTATTATTGCAGATTTATTTACTCTTCACTCAGATTCTGTCTCTTCTGTGGGAAAGATGGAATGAAAAGCAAAAAGGACTGTGATGTGGGTGATAAAACCATGATAATTCACACCTGGTTTTAAAAAGTCTTCTCATGCTTCTGTGTCTACCTTGAGAGGAAGTTCGGTGAATACAAAACTGGTTTCCTACAATTTTTTTTCTCTCCATCCGATCAGCCAGGACATGTTGTTTGTTCCATTTTTCTAAGATCCTCAATGAATACAAGAGGCATCTACAGAGAATTCCACCCAAAATGTACTGTTCGAGGACCCCGGCATGAAGTCTGCTTGCATTATTGACAGAGGAGCTAACTTCTGCTTTCGAAATATATTTGCCACTTGGTTGCCAGCTAGAGAGACCAAAAGAGGCTGAGGGCATGGAGAGCTGCATTTTCTAAATGGTTCCAGGCCCCTGGTATTTCAGCAACAGCTAATACAAAACAGATGTTGGTGCTATGCTCCACTGGCTTTCACTTCAGGGCCTCAGTCCATGATTAATCACCTGTGCTGGGGGGCAAAAAAGTTCCACCTGGTCTTTTTGTGTGTGTGGACCTAAGGTCAGCGTTAGCAATCAAGGTGACGGACATTGCCTCTCTACCTTGCTGTTGCTGCTTACCTTCATGTATGACAACTTGGGTTTGTCCAATAAGTGCTAAAATAGCCAATGAACTGAACCCTGGTTAGGAGGGAAAGTTTGCCTACTAGTGCAGAAATAGCTGGCAAACTGTTCAAGAACCTTCTGCCTCTTCATTTATTTTATCCAAAGAGTTAGCCAAGGGTAGACTTTTATGAAAGCTCACTAAATTCTGCAGTTGACTTGAGTCCTTTAAAAAGTTCCCTATAAAGAATGTAAAAAGAATCTGTGTGTCTTTTAGATGGCACTGGGGCAAAGGATAGTGTGGCCACTTCCTTCCAGCCATCCTACAAACAAGATATCCTTTTACATGAGACCTACTGGGGCATCCTCTTCACATTTGCTTCCTCTGTGTGGTTGGACTGTGAGATAGGGGAGTGGTGATGTAATACACATGGAATTCCATGTTGGTTCAGTACGACTGGGAAAGGAAAGAACATTATTCCATCTGTAGCATCTTCCAGGGTGAAGGGGAGCTGGTATTCCACACTGGCCTTTGTTTTTCCTTCCTACAGCTGGGGAGGATTAGGCAGGTGGATTTGTGCCTGAGGAATCCCAGCTTGTGGGTCTGGGCTAGAGAGAATGTATTCACTTTCTATTTCTGCATTACAAATTACCACAAACTTAATGGCTTAAAATAATGCCCATTGAGTGTATCAGTTGCCTTGGGCCAGGAGTCTGGGCACAGTGTATTTTCTGCTCAGATTCTCATAATGCTCAAATCAAGGCATCAGCAGCTGCTCTCTCATCTGGAGCTCAGCCACCTCCTCCAAGCTCATGTGACTGCGACAGAATCCAGTCTTTTGGGGTTGTAGGACTGAGGTCCTCTTTCCTCTCTGGCTATCAGTGGGAACACTCTCCAGAGGCTGTTTGCATCCCATAAGGGCCCCTCCATCCTCAAAGCCAGCAATGGAGAATCTCCCTCACATTAAATCCCCACCCTCTTCTCTTTGAATCTCTTTCAAAACTTCAGAGACATTCACCTGTAGCTAAAACCTAATCAGGGCTCTCTTAATTAAGGCTTAATTACTGGTGAACTTTGCGCCCTTTGTAAAATAGGAGAACTCTATGTAGTTAGATTCTCTATGATCATCTGCTTCAACATGAGCATTGAGAATGAAAATTATTCTGATAAACATTTAATTTTGAAAAATAGAAAATATAGAGGACACGTCTTGGGTACCAAAAAGACTAAGAAGGGGACAAGGATGGTCAGGTTGGCTGGAGGAGCTGCAGGTCAGTTACATTAACCAGAGGGACCCAGTTCTAGAGAGCAAATCCAAATCTGTCAGTTGAGTCCTCGGTTCAAATTAATAGTTTTCAACATTTGTGAACCATAGAATTTTTCAAATAAATGTGAATGAAAGTATTAATAGTTTTCAACATTTGTGAACCATAGAATTTTTCAAATAAATGTGAATGAAAGTATATATATATATACATCTGTACGTGTATGTATTCTATAGCACTCAACATATGTCAGACACCCTACTAAGTGCTTAATATTTAATCCTCATAACAGTATGAAGTGGGCATTATTATTCTTATCCTTGTCACGTTTGCCATTTTACAAATGAAGAATACAGGTCACAGAAAGGAGAAGTACCTTGCCCAAGATGGTAGAGTTGATTTTGAACCCAGGAAATTGAGTTCACACTATTAGAGTGCTTGGCTGAGATGTCATTGTTTTCCTGGGCACAAGGCAAAAGGGTGGGAAGATTCCCCATGGATTTTTCCCAATGGCCCCCTCCCTGAGGCCTGTTCAGTGCATCCTCCCCTAGCAGAGCTCTGGAAACCAAAAGGTTTTAATTCTGCAGGTAGCTGCCTTGGATGGGATTTCCTGGTGGCCACCTTCATTTGCACGGTTTCTCAGAGCCCTTTCAAGGAACCACATTAACCCAATTGCTCAATCTAGTATCTGTCTTTTGCCAACTCCTTTGTCTTCTTGCAACAAATTGGAACAGTTATTGACACAGCTCCTCACCCGTTTCAGACATTTGCTGCTATCTTGGCTTCCTGGCTTGTCTTGCTACCTCCAGTTTTTCCCTCATCCTGATCCATGCACTAAACACTATGAGCTTTGTCTTCCTAACCCCCCTCAGAATATGTCATGTTCACTAACAGTCTTTAATACGCACCAAAAAAATTCTGACTCTCAAGGTGGCATTTTTAGCTTGATCTGACTCTATTGATCTTTCTCATAACTGGAACCCAAATGTTCTAGGCAAATACTTATTCCACTCCTCCCCATCCCTAAAACTTGTTTGCATAAGATGTTAAATTACCATCTCTAGGTCTTCTTCAAACTCTCAGAGTACTTTTTTTTATTGGGCACTTGATTTTCTATCTTCTATTATGATTAATTTTTCTAGTTTATAAGCTTCTTGAAAATAGTGTACACACTGATATTTTAATCTTCCACTGAACACAGCAGCCATTTACAAATAATAGGTACTAAGTAAGCAGATACTGAATCAATCATCCTTCCAAAAGTCCTGGAAAATAGGTGGAGTAGTTATTACTATCATCCCCATTCAACAGATCAGTAAATTGAGGCTTAGGGATGAGTGACTTGCTCATCTCTATGGATATAGAGGCAGATGGAATCTGATGCACAAATCCATTGACTGAGCACAAAATTCCTTGAGGCTGAATTATTCTCTGGTGTCTTCAGTTACAATCAATAATTATTTTTAGAGAACCAACAAACACAATATAATTTGTTACTTTCAGCAGTGGTTCTTAACTGGGGGTACACACCACAGTTACCCAGTGAGTTTTTCTGAAAGGTCCAAACTCGTTCTTCTGGAGCAGAGTGTCTGCAGAGGGAGGCCTGCAGGGGGAGACCAACTATGTGTATTCTTTAAAAAAAAATTCCAGAAGACTTTGGTGTGTTTCTCTGGTTAAGAATCACTGATCTTGAGGCAAGAGACAGAAAGAAAGGGCATCCACACAGGAATAGAGGAAGTCAAACTATCTCTGCAGACAACATGATTCTACGTCTAGAAAACCCCATAGTACTGGCCCAAAAGCTCCTCCAGCTGATAAACAACTTCAGCAAAGTTGCAGCATACAAAATCAATGTATAAAAATCTCTAGCATTCCTATACAGCAACAACAGCAAAACCAAGAGCCAAATTAGAAAAGCAGTTCTAATCCCATCCACAATTGCCACAAAAAGAATAAAATACCTTGGAATAGAGCTAACCAGGTAACAGATCTCTACAGTTAAAATTACAAAACACTGCTCAAAGAAACCAGAGAAGACAGAAACAAATGAAAAAAACATCCCATGTTCATGGATAGGAAGAATCAACATCATTAAAATAACTATACTACCCAAAGCAATTTACAGATTCAGTTCTATTCCTATCAAACTACTGATGACATTCTTTACAAAACTAGAAAAAACAATTTTAAAATTCATATGGAATCAAAAAAGAGCCCAAATAGCTAAGGCAATTCTAAGCAAAAGGAACAAAGCCAGAGGCATCATGTTACACAACTTCAAACTGTACTACAAGGCTACAGTAACCAAAACAGCAATGATACTGGTAAGAAAACAGGTACATAGACCAATGGAACAGAACAGAGCACTCAGAAAAAAGACTGCACATCTACAACCATCTGATCATCAACAAACTTAACAAAAACAAGTAATGGGGAAAGGACTCCCTATTTAATAAATGACTCTGGGATAACTGGCTAGCCATATGCAGAAGATTGAAGCTGGACACCTTTCTTACACCATACACAAAAATCAACTCAAGATAAAGACTTAAATGTAGAACCCAAAACTATAAAAACCCTGGAAGACAACCTAGGCAATATTATCCTGGACATAAGAACAAGCAAAGATTTCATTTTTTAAAAATGCCAAAAGCAATTGCAACAAAAGCAAAAATTGACAAGTGGGATCTAATTAAACTTAAGAGCTTATGCACAGCAAAAGAAACTATCAACACCCTAAACAGACAACCCACAGAATGGGAGAAAACTTTTGCAAACTCTGCATCCAACAAAGATCTAGTATCCAGCATCTATAAGGAACTTTTAAACAAATTTACAAGAGAAAAATAGCCCCATTAAAAAGTGGACAAAGGACATAAATAGACACTTCTCAAAAGAAGACATACAAGCAGCCAACAGGCATATGAAAAAACCCCTCAATGTCAGGGATCATTAGAGAAATGCAAAGCAAAACCACAATGAGATAACTTCTCACACCACTCAGAATGGCTATTACCAAAACGTGAAGAAACAACAGATGTTGGTAAGGTTGCAGAGAAAAGAGATTACTTACACACTGTTGGTGGGAGTGTAAATTAGTTCAACCATTGCGGAAAGCAGTATGGTGTTTCCTCAAAGAGCTAAAAGCAGAACTGCCATTTGACCCAGCCATCCCATTAATGGATATGTGCCCAGACAAATATATATAATTCTGCTATAAAGCCACATGCATGTGAATGTTCCTTGTAGCACTATTCACAATAGTGAAGACATGGAATCAACCTAAATCTTTACCAATGACAGACGGGATAAAGAAAATGTGGTACATATACACCATAGAATACTATGCAGCTACAAGAAAGAACAAGATCATGTCTTTTGCTGGAACATGGGTGGAGCTGGAGGCTATTATCCTTAGCAAACTAACACAGGACCAGAAAACCAAATACCATATGTTCTTACTTATAAAAAGCACCTAAAGGATAAGAACTTATGAAAATAAACAAAGAAACAACTGACACTGGGTTCTACTTGAAGGGGGAGGGTGGGAGAAGGGAGAGGAGCAGAAAAGAGAACTATTGGGTGTGAGGATTAATACCTGGGTGATGAGATAATATGTACAACAAACCCCCACGACATGTGTTTACATATGTAACAAACCTTCACATGCACTCCCAAACCTAAAATTTAAAAAAAGAATCACTGATTTACAAGGGCTCCCAGAAGGCCCTTGGCTTCCCAAATTACCTCATTTAATGTGTAAAATTTCATAATTAGTGACTTGCTAAAATATTGCTATTTAAATGCAAAGTAACATTAAATCTTACTCACTTTTTAAGTATTTGGAAAGGAATAATACTATGCAAATATCTACATCTGTCTCATGGCACCTATTTTTCGTTGTATATTATTTGATATCTGCCTTGTCTCTTGTTAGATCGTTTGTTCCAAACAGTTTCAGAATTTTTTCATTGTCTATTCCCACCTCAGCAGCTGGCTGGGCTCCTGTACATAGTGAGTACCTTTCGTTTGTGAAATGTATGACTCCATGAATGATGAAATTCATGCCTCATCATGAGTGAGTTTACCAGTTTTTCCAAAGAGCCAACTTTGATGGTCTCCTTGGCACTGTCAGTTTCCGGGTCAGCTGGCATTCATAATATCCAAACCTCAGTTTTCTCATCTGTGAAGGGGGCCCAAAAAGCCAGTTCCTGGCTCACAGTAGGTGCATAAGAAATGTCCATTCTCATCCTTGCTTGGTGATTAAATAGCTAACAGTGTATGTGAGCAGCTGGTGGGAGGTGGAGGCAGGTGTCTTCCAAGGATCCTTGAAATCAGGCCATGCAAACGGCAGGCCACCCCTTACGTCCAGCCTGCTCCTGTACACATTCCACAGGGGCAAGACTGAGTGGCCCAAAGAGCTCTTGGAACATGTGTATGTGACTATAAAACATGCCGTAACTCTGGAATCCCGATATCAACAGGGAGAGCTTCAGTGCCTGATTAAAACATGCATTCCTTTTAGCAAACCACTCCAAACACTCTTTTCTCCACCCCACGGGGAAGCTTGTCAGCGCTAATGTGATTCTTATGATTCTTGCTGCTCTGTAGCCTCTTGATCTTTACTGAGATCTCTCTGCCCCTGAGTGTGTCGGAAACAAAATGTCCTGTCTGGTGTCCAGGGCTTAAAATAACAGACGCTGGGTTCCTGCTGCCATGTTGAAACTTTACTCCAAGGTCTCTCCCCATCACCCCCTGCCCCTTTGCCAAGCCGAAGGAAAAAGCCCAGGGTAAACTGGCAGATAGAGAAGTGGGGAGAGACAGGGGAAATCAGGCATTCTTAGACCACTGCAGGCATTCTTTAATATCTATTTGATTTTCCCTGGGTTAATGTTTCAGAAATATTTACTTCTTAAATTGCGAGAAATGTTTTATGGAAAGTGAATTCCCATCTCCAAAGATGTGGACCTCATTTTCTAAGCAGTGCTGCCTAGGAGCATGTTTGAGATCATGCAGTCTGTCCTCCAGACAGTGGTCGTGTGCTAAATAATTTAAGGAGGGATTGAGCTGGGTGTATTTCTGGACATATATTTTCAAGCCTGAGAAATAATAAAATAAGTCATCCCCTGGCATCTGGGCGTACTCATATTTCCTGTGAGAAAATGAGATTGCAAAGTCTGCAGAAAATCGACCAAGACACTGGTATTGGCTCACAAACTCATCCTAAAATCCATCTCTTTTGCTTAGGATTACAGGGAAAATGCCTTTCTCTTTTTGTGCATGCCAAAGGTTCGACAGAGAAGAAATT
Organism: Callithrix jacchus; assembly: GCF_049354715.1. Lineage (NCBI taxonomy): Eukaryota > Metazoa > Chordata > Mammalia > Primates > Cebidae > Callithrix > Callithrix jacchus. The sequence goes on from NC_133506.1 coordinate 20,277,171, forward strand.
TTCCTTCTTTAACACAGGTCATTCTGGTAGTTTCCACTGCCTGTAATTCCTTCTGGCCCTCTAGAAGACTGAGTTGTTCTAAACATATTTTTGGAAATGCCACTGACCATTGTTTTTCTTAGGGGACTGCAAAGCTTTGTAGTAAGAGGCTTTGTGTTTTATTTGTTTTTCTTCCCCTGACACAGCTGGTTTTGTTTTAACAGCATTGGAGGGGAGGTTAAAGTATTTGTGGCCTCCGTTAACCTAGCTTATCCCCCAAGCCAACAAGGCCAGAAATCAGAAGAGACAGAACAGGAACAGACAGGTTGTCTGCCAGGATAGGTTCACCCTTGATTTAACGACCCTCGTAAGAGGGGTGGGGCTGATCTTAAGATGAGTGAACACTTCAGAGCACGTAGCTGTTGGGAGAGCAGATCACCCCCACAAAAGGTATCTCAGGAACCGGAGCGCTCAGGAACTGCTGGGCAGTAATCAGGCCAAACAAGAGACTACCACATATGCCCATTTTTTATTTGCCACATCCAGCGAAGGAGCATAGCTCAGGCTGCAGTCAGATACCGAGCAAAGGGCATGCACGGCCCTAGGGGTGGACTGGAAATGGCAGCTATTTCTGAGACATACCAGTCTGGTTGGGTGAGCCTTGTTAAAACCAAAACTCAGGCCGGGCGCGGTGGCTCACGCCTGTAATCCCAGCACTTTGGGAGGCCAAGGCGGGTGGATCACGAGGTCAAGAGTTAGAGACCATCCTGGCCAACATGGTGAAACCCTGTCTCTACTAAATACAAAAAAAGTTGGCCAGGCACAGTGGCACATGCCTGTAGTCCCAGCTACTTGGGTGGCTGAGACAGGAGAACTGCCTGAACCCAGGAGGCGGAGGTTGCAGTGAGCCGAGATCGTGCCATTGCTCTCCAGCCTGGGTAACAAGAGCGAAAACTCCGTCTCAAAAAAAAAAAAAAAACTCAGTCAGTTGAAGTGGCTCATGCCAGTAATCCCAGCACTTTGGGAGGTCGAGGCAGGCAGATCACCTAAGGTCGAGAGTTCGATATCAGCCTGACCAACATGGAGAAACTCTGTCTCTATTAAAAATACAAAATTAGCCAGCCATGATGATGTATGCCTGTAATCCCAGCTATTCAGAAGGATCACTCGAACCTGGGAGGCGGAGGTTGCAGTGAGCCCAGATCGTGCCACTGCACTCTAACCTGGCAACAGAGCAAGACTCCGTCTCAAAAACAAAACAAAACAAAACAAAAAACTCATGCCAGGTCCCATCCCCAGAGATCCTGATTTAATGGATTTGGGGTGCAACCTGGACATAAGGTTTGCCAAGCTCTCCAAGTGACTGTGAGATGGCACTGAGGCTACAGAGAACTACAGTCCAGCAGAAAATGGTAACTCCCCTTTCAAGGACCTACCAAATGCCAGATAGAGTAATTAAGCACTTTTCTCTGTATTCACTTCTTGATTGCTCCCAACTTTTCTGCAAGATAAGCTTCTCTGTAATTTAAAGCTAAAACAGAGATTTTTAGATTTTTGGCTGTCTAGACGGAGTTTGATTTCCACTTAATTCCAAAGCCTATTCCTTTTCCACTCAACAGCCTCCACAGAAAATCCAAAATATATACCTATGGATACTCTCCAGAAGCCTACATAAGAGATTGTTTCATTCACTTATTTATGTGAGTAGGGACTTTCCCTGTCTTCTCTGCAATATGTAGAAGAAGGATCCAAAATTATTTAATTGGAGACTCTGAGCGTCTTGAAGGGGATGTGGCTGCCATACCCAATCTTCAAAGCTTCCCTTTGCCATCCTGTACAAAAGGACATGCACCAAATATTGCTTCTACTTTTGCAAAACACTCTTCAAGCAAGGATCTCAAAGCCCAACATAATTAATACAGTCATTTGTCTACTGTTTAGATGAGTAGCATTTTATATACCTCTGTATACATAATACTCTTGGCCTTCCAAGCGTATGAGAATGTTTCCGATTTTAAAGAATGAGCAATAGAGTAACTGAAAGGAGCTGAATCTTGGCAAATGCAAGACCTCAAAGGCATTTGTAGTGACCTATATGAGAAAGCGTGGTGACCACGAAGCATATCATAATGGCTTGTCAGCCATGCTCTGCTAAATGGTTCAAAGATAGGAAAGATGAGGAGGCAGAAACATTTAGTTCTTAGGAGTCAGATACCCCTGGACAGTATCATCTGTTTGCTCAAGTTTCTGAAGAATCTGGAAGCAGCGAAACGGTGACATGAGTGATGATCCAGTTTCTTCGGTTAATCAAGGCAATAGGGACAGCCGGGGCCAATTAAGTAGCTAGGCATTCAGTGATGGATGAATCATTATAGGCAAGACCAAAGAGAATGCCATTGACAAAAGCAATTAAAGTCATTCAGGCACTTCCAGGCCAGGAAATCCTTCTAGTCTTCAAGGGGGAACATGTAGGAATCATCAGGTCTAGCCTGATGAAGTCATCTGTTCATCGTGTAGCTAATGATCAACAGAAGTGCTGAACGCACATGAGGACAGGCCGTATGGAATACATTTTGGTGGCCGAGACATATCTCTGTGCCTTGATTTTAATCACCTTTAAAACAATCCTTACCATAGCCCTCTTTTCCTTTCCTTCTGACCTCAATCTCCCCCTACTCCTTATATTCTTAACTTAGAGAGTTAAGAAACACACAGTTTTAATGTATGGGTGATTTTTCTTAAGTAAGGAAAATATTCTCCTTCCTAATTTCTAGTCCTGCATTTTTAATAGTCTCTGTAAGCATACAAGTTTCCAAGGGACATATCAGCATGTTATAAAGTTTCTTTATTTTAAACACAAAGGAGACTGTGTCCATGTGGAAAAAAAAATTATACAGATGTTTCTACACCTCTCGGGATTCCTTACTTGTATTCACGTTGCAAAATTTAGAATTGGGGAAAATGGATATGAACTAAGAAACCATACTTGGAACTACCTGTTTCTTTAAAACCAAAGTTCCATCCAGGGACCCTGAAGTAAAGGTTGTTAATGAGTTGTCATGTTGATAAAACCAAAGAACACTGTTCTATGTCCTGCTTTATTTTCTCCCTCTCTGGTGGCTGCTATGTTGTCTCGCTTTTAGATTCATCCTACTCCTACTCCTCCCAATCATTAAATGTGGGATTCTTCAGTCCCTGTAGTCTCGCCTCATTTTTTCTTTTTTTAGACAATCCATCCATCTCTCCAGCTTCATCTTGTCCCATCCTCAACCACATCTTGCCTTGTTGACAAGCTCTGTGTTCTTCTGCAAACCACAAAACCATTACACCTGGTTCCTCGGCCTGGAATCCTCTCCTCTAGCTTTTTGTCTGGCTAATACTTGCTCATCCTTTGGATCTTTGTTCACTCATCACTTATTGACTTTTTTCAGATGTGGTCCAATCTCCCTCTTATGAGCTCTCATAACACCACAAAACCTTTCTCTATAATGCTCATCAGAGTTGCGATCCATCCATTTGGACGATTATTTGATTAATGTCGATTTCTCCCACTAGACTATAAGCTCTTCTGTTTTTATATCTTACTCTTCCTTGCACTGCCTACCTCTCTTCTTCATAGGTTGCCACAGCTTCTACCAACCAACGGCTTACTCTGTCTCACAGATTCTGCTAATAAGCTTTTTTCTATGTCTTTCCATTTCTACTTCTACTACCAACTAAATTGTACTACCATCTTCTCTAAATTTTTCACATCCATGCTGTAATAACAAGAAGATCTGGTTTATAATCTATATATTTTTTTCTCTCTTTTTCAAAGCTCCTATGACAGACCAACACATGGCTTCCTTGCTAACACCCAAGTGGACTGCCTTTGGGTCAAAGGCATCATCCATTCATTGTCTGTGGTCAGGCTAGAGGGGCTGAGATGTCTGCTTCCCTAAAAAAGAACAATAAGCTGGATGCTCTCTCCATCACAGCCTGCCTGCTGGGAGCTGGCAGAGTTGGGGAGAGATCATCCTTGAGAACTGGAGTTAGGAAAAAGAAAGTAACAGAAAACAAGCATGAACAATTGGGACATTTAGCATCCTACTCCTTAATCCATGTTCCACTCAACTAAATCTCCATTTCTCCACATATACTGTGTTGTTAACACAATTAAGATATCACAGAAGTTAAGTCCCTTTAGGCCTGATGAGCAAAGGAAAACTTAAAAGGAATATCTGAAGTATTTTGGGAGTGATAGAGTCTAGTGAAAACATGTCAGATGTCTGGGTGAAGAAAGTGCTCTTTGGGAGCCTGTCTACCCCTGGTTCACCTTCACTTGGTGAACGCAGCCCTTCAGGACCTCTACCTAAAGTGAAGGGGGCACTAGACTCCACCCTAGCGATATCCTACCCTAGTGAGACCCTATCCAACCACTCACAACATGAGGCCATCAGGCATTTTCTCAGTCTTCGACTCTCAACTTCCTCTACTAAAAAAAAAAAGTTGATACAATTATAATCCAAATAGCTGGCAGAAATGGAGTTTTATTGATCTTTAGAAGAACCACCATCCCTTACCTCGGCAGAGCATTACAGTGTAGGAGCTAACAACACAGATTCTTGAATCTCTGATTCTAGAATTCAATTCTGGCATGGCCACCTACCAACTATGTACATTTGAGTAAGTTACTTGGCTTCTCCTTGTGTATAACGTAGGATTACAGTTCTTACACCAATTTCGTTATTGTGAGGACTAAATCAACAAATGTCAAGAGCTTGTAACAGTGGTGACATCACACATGGGTGAGCTATAATTATTGCTATTGATATTATTATTGTGAGTGTTGATATTATTATTGTGTTTTAGAGGCTACCTGATCCAATTAGTAGCTACCACCTGGATTACTCAGGACAAATTTGGTTATAAGAGGCAGAAAGGAAGTATATTGAATCACGCAGCAGGGAAGTCCAAAAAAAATGGTCTGGGTTAGGCACAGCTGGACCCAAAGGTTCAGATGATGCTATCAGGACTCTCAGTGTCCTGCACAGTGGCTTCTATCTGAGTCGATAACATTCTTAAGCAGGCTTCCTCCAGGTGAGGACAAAGATGTCGTTTGAGAATTATCTCATGCTTACACTTCTTCCTCAGTGGATCTAAAAGAAAGACTCAAATAGTCCCTGGTTATGTTCCATCATCAAACCAATAATCAGGGGGATGAAGTATTCCAACTGATCAAGACTGGCCATCACACTACCTTGTAGAAAAGAGGAAAGGCAGGGCCAACCCTGCTCAAACAGTATGGTTCTCTGGAGGAGGAGGCTGAGTGGAAGATGCCCACTGCTCCATCCTTTGTCAACGCACAATCTGGGGCTGTTTCTCTAAGAAGGGACCAGATGACTGTAATTGACATGTTTACTGAAATGTTTACCCTATTTTTATCTGAAGAGTTACAAACACCCATGAGTGCTGTTCAAAATATTGAATAACCTCTAGGACAGAATCTCTGACCAGTTGTCTGAACGTCTCACCACTTAGAATGGAGGTCCACTAAAGACAACCAGTGAGGTGTAAGACTGTAGAGGCACATTCCTGCCGAACAGCAATTCTGCATCAAATGCAAACCCTGGGCTGACTTCTAGGGTACTTAAATGTTTAATCCTATTCAATCGAACTGAGCAAATACTATCTAGCTTGGCTGGCTTACCTACCCACTTTGAAGCAGGACCCGAGTAGACAGTTATCTTCAGGATGGGACTTTCTGCTCTTTCATTTACTTTGTCATCTCACGTGCGTGAACTCTGCACTGGACACACACTTAGGACACAGGATGTAAGATTTAGAGCTGAAGCACCAATAACCTTGACGTAGACCCATGTATGTACTTTGCTTGTCCTTCAGTTTTGGGCCAATGCTATCCTTCTTTCTGGCTGGGGAAAGCCGGGGTCCCCTTTCCTCCCTTCTCTTAGTCTACCACCAAATGCCTCAAAAAACAGGCCTGGTCTCAGCAGGACTTGTCTTTGTCTATGAATATGCTATCCGTACAAATTCAGATGGGACAAAGGATCCTTTGATTAGAGATTTAAATGAGGGACAATTTAATGAGCCAATTCAGCTTAGCTAAAAAGCATCTACCAATGTCTGGTATGAGGTGAGGGTGGGGGAAGTAGTTATGTTACTTCTTACCATACTCCCTTCTCTTGCGTTGATGTTTTTAAGTACAGAGAAGTACAAAATACGTACCTCCCCTGCCTCCCACCAGCTCTCCGGTGTAGCTGCTTTCAGTTGCTTGCAGCACCTCGTAGCACCGTCCCCTTCCCTGCCTGCCTTCCAGGCTCAAGGCAGTACCTGGGCATCAGTGCCCACAATTAACCCCAGGAGATATCTCCCCACCCTACTTCCTCCTCCCAGCTAGTGCTGCTGCCTGCAGAAAGACTTAGAGTTGCTTGCCAAGTTGATCTTTACTTCCCTCTTTCTAGTGGGAATTGATGGATTTCACGCCTGTCTCTTTTCAGGGCTGCAGAGAGTACAGCAACTTGCAAAAAACACAAGATACTTCAGACAAAGACTGCAGGAAATGGGATTCATTATCTACGGCAATGAGAATGCTTCTGTTGTTCCTCTGCTTCTTTACATGCCTGGTAAAGTTGCGTAAGTATCCAAGGCATCTCAGAATCACACCTAAACACCAGGTGACCTAAGATGGCTTTTTGACACAGGCATTAGATTATGCATTTGGAATGGGGTGATTGAGTTTAGAATTCAATTGTACAGCTTCTCAGAAGCCACCTGCCAGCCTGTCACCTAGAACTTCTCCCACAGGTCTTACAGAAGGGGAACCAGGTGCTAAGACTGACCTCTCTTCCCTAAATTCAAGCTCTGTTAATTTAGGGAAATCACTTATCTCCTCAGCCTTAACTGTAAATTAAGCACAATCCTGAACCTCCTTCTGACCCCAAATCTTTCTCAGTGAGAACTTCTGAAGATCGTCTCTCCCCATATTACCATCAAAACCTTGTGATCAGGCCCTGTGTTTTCTCCCATTGAACGCTGCAGCCGTTCTAGCAAGAGGACCTTCTCATTTCAAGGGTGGAGAAGCTGAGGCTGACTGCAGTTAACCTACCCAAAGCCATACAAGTCAAACAGCAGTAAAAGTAAGATGCAAAAAACCCAAACTGAGGCTCACATTGAAGCTCACGCTCAGTTTCTCATGCTCTTACTCTAAACCTGTTTTGGGGTTGTTTTCTTGATTGGAACTTTGAAATTGAGCATTAGTAACAATTGCATAAAGAGGAAAACATGACTTCTTGTCAGTTTGGCAGGGACAGTTTTACACATGAGCCCTTCTCCAAGCTGCTAGAGACTAACCACCTCTGTTATTAAAAGGAAGTTAACTGGCAGAACACGGTGGCTCATGCCTGTAATCCTATCACTTTGGGAGACTGTGGCGGGTGAATCACCTGAAGTCAGGAGTTCAAGACCAGCCTGGCCAACATGGTGAAACTCTGTCTCTACTAAAAACACAAAAATTAGCTGAGCATGGTGATGCATACCTGTAGTCCTAGCTACTAAGGAGCCTGAGGCATGAGGATCACTTGAACCCCGGAGGCAGAAGTTGCAGTGAGCTGAGATTGTGCCACTGCACTCCAACCTGGGTGACTGGGTGACAGAATGAGACCCTGTCTTAGAAAAAAAAAAATGAAGTTAACTAAAATCCTTTCTAAAGGTAAAATGTTTATTTATGTCTCTGACCAAGCACATGATGGAAATTCATATTCAACATACTATGCATCAGATTTTAGAGGTCCTAACTCCCCTCCAATGTAACCCATTGCTAGAACTTTCTGTTTGACTCTCTAATCACCCGACTAGATTGGCAGAGTATTTGAAGTATAGAAAAGTCCCAATAAAAGAGGTTTGGGGCTTACTCGTGAAAAGTCATGGAGGGCAAGACTGAGTTATAAGTTCCTAAAAGACTGATTCCTCAGAGTATGCTCTGGCGTCATTTTACCACAGCAAAATCACAAGCAGTTAAGACACACGTGAGTTTTTTAGCATGCCACATCATTCACACCAGTTGGCCCTTTGTTCACAGATCTGGGTCAGGAACACAAAGCATGAAGTGTCCAAGGAGATCATGTGCTACAGAAATGTTGCACCTCACACTGCTCTCTGATAATGTCAAGGAGGGGTGACAATGGTGACTGAAAGTAGTAGATAATCCAAAGACTTTTAACCATCTGATTTTTGAAGGCACACACACGCACTTATTCAAAATGATTGGGGAAATGATATGTGTTGGAAGAAATATTCCAAACTTAGCTCAGGTTTACCTAATATTGTATCATTAACTCAAAAGAAGGCACTGAAAATAAACTTGTCCAAGGTCTAAAACACATAATTCTGGAGTATTCCAGTGACAGTAGAAGTGTTCTGGATAGTTCCAACTTTAATGATAAAAGCCAGAATTAGAATCCCTACAGGTTGGAAAAATGAACCAACCCAAAGAGAAGAGTCCATAAGTAGTGAAAACAAATGCATATAACTTCCAGAACTCACACAATATGCTGTGTACAATATGCTTCATATGTTCATATGTTCATAGAAAAGTTATGTTCTATGGTGTGGTGAAAGGTTTGGAATAAAAACTCCTCCTAGCTGGGGGTTCTTGAACAAGTTACTTAGCTTTCTGAAGCTCCAGTTTTCTCATTTATAAAATAGGATATAAAATCTATTTCATAAGGTTACTGTGAAGATTAAACAAGATGATGTCTGCAGGAACTGGCATGTTACCTCTTATATAAGAGCTATTAAGTGTTAGCTGTCATTCTTAATAGCATTAACTCACTGATAATAATAATGGCATTTTTAAATGCTAATAATGTATACAAAGCACTTAATAGAGTACTTGGCATGCCACAACCATTCAATCAGTGGTAGCCATTTTACTGCTACTACTCTGCAACAATGATGATCATTATCAGTTTCAACTGAGTGCTAGGTTGAGTCACCATGGTTGCATGGCTCTCCCAAATAATTACTGCAGTTCTTGATTGCATTACTAAAAATAAAACATCCAGAAAAAATAGTAGGTAAAGATCCTGCTATACTCTGCTTCCATATTGCTATATAGACACTGGATAATGTGTCAAACCATCCTGTTTCTTTTAACTTAAGATTTTTTTTTAAGAAGAGCTAATATCACAGAATACTGAATATATGCTAAGTAAGGCTTTGCAATCTCAGTGATTACCCATGGAGGGTAGGATGTTTAGCCGTAGTTTGCAAATGAAGATGCTGAGACTTAACAAAGGGCAAATTACTTTCTAAGGCCGGATGTGGTGGGTCACGCCTCCCAACAGTTTGGTAGGCCAAGGCGGGTGGATTACTTGAGGTTAGGAGTTCAAAACCTGCCTGGCCAACATTGTGAAACCCCGTCTGTACTAAAAATACAAAAAAAAAAATTAGCTGGGCATGGTGGCAGGCATATGTACTCCCAGCTGCTCAGGAGACTGAGGCAGGAGAATCGCTTCAATGTGGGAGGTAGACGTTACAGTGAACTGAGATCATGCTACTGCACTCCAGCCTGGACAACAAGAATGAAACTCTGTCTCAAAAAAAAAAAAAAAAATTACTCTCTAAGACTCACACAGGTTATAGGCACCAGAGCCCAGAATTCAAAGCCAGTTCCATTTGCTTCATAAACTAGAGCTCTTTCAAACGCACAGCACAACTCCCAAGCTTTAGTTCATAGGAAAAAAATGCTCATGAAAGCAATGCAGAGCACAAATTTCATTATGTTTAATGTCATCATTGGCGATTCAAAAGGCAACAATCACTACAAACAGAAAAAAAAAATCTGTTTGGGTCATCTAAGGAAACAGAACAGGTTAGTTACAAAAGGTAGTATCATCTGTTACTGGTAGGAGGCGCTGGCAAGAGCTTGCCCTGCTGTCTGGCTTTGCTTCCTTCTGTAATATTTCTTTGTCGGAAGTTTATATGTAGAGACATTTTTTAAATAGGGAGTTAATTGTGTAAGTCAGTGTGGAAGCACTTCTTTCATTTGGTCATTTAAAAACCTTTGATTTTATTAAAGAATGATGATCTCTCCACATGTCCTCTTGCAGAATGAAAACAGTCTGGAGCCAGTTATCCTTTTGAACAAAGCCTTGTTATAACTCTACCACCGGAGTCTTCTACAGAGCTGTGTAATGTGATTTCACCCATAAAACATACATTTAAATAACCAAGAATGTATTGTATTGGGTACTTGGTAAAGGCTTTGTTCATGTAATATACTTGGAAGATGGTGTTACACAAGAGGTAGTGATTCTGCATACAATGCAATGCTGTCAATTATTATTATTATTGATAATCAATGCTGTTGATTATTATGATTATTATAAAATAGTTTAGTTTATTTTAACCTATTGCCAATTGCTTTGGGGAGTACAAACAGAGGATCATGATATAAAATTTCCAGTGCAATCATATATATTAACTTAAGAACACTAGCTTTAGTAATGTAAGGTTTAAATTCAAAAGTGCTCCAGGGAGATGCCAGATTAGGCTAATGAATCAACAGAGTCATATATTTTGCTCTGCATTCTTTGGCAAAATGGGCTTCTTTTGGTACAAAAAGAATCATGCAGACAGTGAAAGCGGTCTTCTGGGAGTCCCAAAAACTGGCCTGAGATTATGGGTCAGTTGGTTTGTACTCTAGAATAAAAGCACTAGACTTGTTTCCCAGACAATTATGAGCTCTCATTCTGTGCAGTTCTGTGGGCAGCCTTCCATAGGGTGATCAAGAAAGAGAAAGAACAGCCTCTGTTTTCAAGTTTTCTCAGCTAGAAAGCTTCATCTCCTTCTAAACTTCCTACTTGAAATCAAAGGACTAATCTTGCCTCGCCCAAGCCAGGGGGCCAGAAAGGCTGTGTGTCCTGTAGATCTTGCAGTCTCTATTGCTTCATTTAATAACCTGTGCTCTGTCTGAAGCAACCAAAAGGCAGACTGCTCAACAGCAAAACAAGTGAATGGAGGAGCAAGCTCACTCTCCACATCTGGTTCAAGAATTCTTCCTGAGCTGTGATTGGAAGGTTTCTCTGGTGCTGTCAGCTTCCAGCCTAAAATAATACACCAGCAATCTCTTAATGCTAAGAACAGATCTGAGGCATTTACCTCACTTATGGGTAAAGTCATTCAGTAATTAAATTTTCCTGCAAAGACTAACAGAGCCCAAAGAGGGAAAAGAGTCACTTGGGAGTACATGCCTTTTTATCTGACCTTCACTCTCAGCACAAGATATTTACTGCCTTTGAGCTTAATATTCTAGAATTGTTACTTCGAATAGCTCTGGAAAAAAAAGAGACTAGAAGGATTGAAGGGAAGGAATCATAGCTTACCAAGGTTTTACCCTGCATCAAACAGCTTTCTAGTTCTATGACTTAAGTCCTATAGGCTGTAAGGTTCTGTGTGAACATTTCTTTCCTGGTCTCCCTTCTGCCTCATTCCTCTTAAACCCAGTCACTGAGTGTATTATCCCTGTGCATCCCTGGGTATGTTCATTCACATATCAAACAATCAGGGGACCTTCCTATTTCTTATCTCTGATATGATGGAAAATAGAATCTTTGGCCCTGCACTGAGTAAACTAGCTTGGGGTTGGATACTGCAGACCCTCTGATTCTGGTCTTCACATTATACTCACTAAGTATAGGCTCCTTGAAATTTCCACATTATATTATTTGTATTAAGTTTTTAAAACATATATCCTTACAACTAATATAGCTTCTTTCTTTATGGTCTTGCTTTATAGGAACTGTTTTACACCTAGGGAGCCTGCAGATGGATTTTGTACCACTGCAGATTTGTTAAACCAGTGAAATAAACATCAGTATTTTCTGCTTGGTGTCAGAGACTCAATATCCACAATTATCTAATGAGTGTGTCAGACCCATAATACCACATACATCATTATGAGAGGCACCAAGTGACTGACTGCCCATTTATTTGTCAATTGTATTTGACAGAAGTTTAACGACTTCAGTCATCTTCTATTATCATAAAAAAGAAAAAAGTCAATTAGCCATATTCCTTTTTCGTCAGGATAATTTTGTCTTTTCTCAATTAACCACTTTTTTTTCTCTCTCTCTCTTTCTTAAGGGCTTTTGCAAGGCATATGTTGCAAGAGAAGAAAATCGGGGTGGTGGTCGTGGGATTTCCAGCCACTCCCCTCGCAGAAGCTCGGGCTCGGTTTTGTGTTTCAGCGTCACATACCCGGGAGATGTTAGACACAGTGAGTATGCCACAGGCCAACCGGATCTCAGTACCAGTACCTTGGAGTCAAAGCAAGTCCTTTTACTGAGACAGCTTGGGGTTCTCTGGGTTTCCCTTGGGTGATTTAGGCAAACAACACTGGTGAAAAGTCACTGCTGATAAACAAGGGCACGTCAACAACAGCCAACACTGTGACCACTCCGTAGATAGAAAAGAAAATCCATTTCGCAAAGATTTCAATAGTATTTTGGTTTCCTAGAAAAGACTGACAGAGTAGCTGTATGTTGTGCTATTTACTTGATCTTAAATGCAAAAGCTGATCTAAAATGCTGTTTCAGACTTAATTACGTGTATCCTGACATTTTTCATAGCCACAAAATCTGCCATAATAATAAAATAGGACCCAAGTAAGCAACATGTTGGAAAACCAACAACAAGAACAAATCTACATGACAGAAGCCACACCTAAGTGAGGCAGAAATGAGTTTAAAACTGCCTTTTATTGTCCCTTGATTTCCATTTTCATGTGAATGAGTAATATCCGAGAACTAAGCCATCTAATCCGTTTGGAGTTAATGGGAAGTCACATAACATAAATGCAGTTTTGCAAACACTATGGAGAGTCAACTATGTGCAAACCTGGGGCAAAAAGCCTAGGAGAAGATACTAATAAATGAATAACACATAATACCGGACAAAATAAATTCATCTTGAAAAAGAAATACAGAGAACTGTGGAAGTGGATTATTACAGTGAGGAAGATTGATGGGACGTGGCTTTTGAGCCAGGCCTTTTTAATAAAGATCATGGAGCATCATTCAAGGCTTCCGATCAGTAGAGTGACATAATCATGTCATTATGAAATGAATGTGATGAATTGGAAAGGGACAAAAGGACCTACAATGGAGCTATTTTACAAAACAAGAGATGACAAGGCTAATGGTAGTAGAAACAAAAGAAACAAATCCATGGAAAAATATTACAAATGAATGGACTCGACAAATGATTGGATGCAGTGCATATGTGGAAAGAGAGAACCAAAGACAATTTGAGGTCTTTAGCACTGGTGAAGAGAAGGATGGTGAAGCACTTAAATGAGAGAAGGTATAAGGAACAACGAATTTTCAATAGGAGTGGGAGAACAGAATGAGCTCAGTTCTAGACATGTTCAGACTACATGTCCATGGGCCACCTATAGAAGAAAAGTAAGATTCTAGAGCTTAGGAGAGTATGCAAAGCTGGAGCTGTTACAGTTGAGGGAACTGAGGGATCATTACAGCCAAAAGTAGAAGATGTAATTGTCCAGATGTGAGCAAGAGTGAACAGGGCAGACCTGGGGACTGCTTACCTTCCGGGGAAGATACAGGACTCACAGATGGGGACCCACACTTACATAGAGCTAGAGCAGTCAGGAAAGACATATTCAGTGTAGTATTAAAGTCCATACAGAGGAGACAGTTTTAAAGAGGAGGAGGGTCAAAATGCCCCTGAAAACTACAGGAAGTTTCAACGCAGTGAGGGAATAGAAGAAAATACTGGATTAGCCATTAGTAGAAGCTCGATGTTGCAGAGAAGAGGCATTTTAAGGAAAGGAATGGAACAGAAAGAATAAAAGAGTGACGAGGATAACTGGAGTCTGAAATTATCCACAGACAAATGTGCAGACACACACACAGAGTTGTGTTTTCATCTTCACAAGGATAACCTCAAAACGTCAACCAGTGTACTGTACACAGTAGGTACACAGTAGAAATTATTGAGTAGCATGTTAACAACTGAGCTAACCAGATTTTGAGATGAGTGAACTTTGTTTTCTTTTCTTTTTTCTTTTTTGAGATGGAGTCTCACTCTGTTGCCCAGGCTGAAGCGCAGTGGTGTGATCTTGGCTCACTGCAACCTCCGTCTCCTGGGTTTAAACAATTCTCCTTTCTCAGCCTCCCAAGTAGCTGGGACTACAGGCGTGCATCACCACACCCAGCTAATTTTGGGATTTTGTTTTGTTTTGTTTTTTAAGATGGAGTCTCACTCTGTCTCCCAGGCTGGAGTGCAGTGGCACAATCTTCACTCATTGCAACCTTTGCCTCACAGGTTCAAGCGAGTCTCTTGTCTCAGCTTCCCAAGTAGCTAGGATTACAGGTGTGCACCACCACACCTAGCTAGTTTTTTGTATTTTTAGTAAAGATGGTTTCACTGTGTTAACCAGGACAGTCTTGATCTCCTGACTTCATGATCCACCCGCCTCAACCTCCCAAAGTGCTGGGATTACAGGCATAAGCCACTGCACCCAGCCTAATTTTTGTATTTTTAGTAGAAACAGGGTTTTACCATGTTGGCTAGGATGGTCTCGATCTCCTGACCTCATGATCTACCCGCCTTAGCCTCCCAAAGTGCCGGGATTACAGGCGTGAGCCACTGTACCCAGCCAACTTTATTTTCTATTTCCCCGGTTCTCTAAATTGAGTATGTATTTCCAGAATGACAATTTTAATAAATTGTTTCTTTTAAATGAAATGAGTTGGTCGTAAGAAAAGGAAGGCAAAACTTTCAAGAAGTCTGGCTGTAGAAAGAAAAATAGGTTTAGATAATACCCTTTAAAATGGAGAAGACTTGAGCATGTTACACATTAAGGGCAGAAGACAGTGAAGAGGGGACCTTGCACAGAAGGGAGAGAAGAGAACGTGGCCAGGAAGCAAGTTCCCTGAGATAGCAGGAGGGACAGACAGTGTGGGTGAATTTGTAATTTTGTGCTCCAAGCAGCATTGAGGTGTTCATGCATGTGATTGTCTTCACAAGTTCTTAATTGCCACAAAATACCTGCTTCGAAAGGATACTGAGACATCATCTAGACAAATGCCTCTAAACTTTTGAGATCATGCACTTATCTCAACAAAAAATTTTGAGCAGTTCCTTAATGTACATATAAGGGAAAGTCAAAAATGACCCGGATTAATAGCCATCAAGGTAGCAACTGAACCTAAAGGCTCATAGACTAGAAACAATGTTAGGTAAATGCATTCCATGACCACATTTGGACAAGACAGAGACAAGGCCACTCCACAGTACTTAATGTCTCCCTCTCCTAACTGACATGTGTGACAGTTGCTCCTTTACCAATAACAACTCTACCCTCATTTTAATTCCCTCACCTTGCAGATAGAAATTATAAATATATAGAGCCAGCCAGAAGTCCTACTTCTTGACAGCATCCAACCCAGAACCTATCCCTGCTTCCTTAGAGTCATCTCAGGCACAAGCCCAAATGCAGTGAGAAGTCTCTCCCATCTTCCTGTCACTAAGATGCCCATGGTTCTTCTGCAGTGTCCCCCCTCTCTTATCCCAGCAAGCTAAAGAAACCTAACTTTGAGTATGAGTGTGTTCTGGGTGGTCTTTGATCAGCAAGGATTAACATAAATTCTTAGTAAATGATATATGCATTACCAATATATATATACATTATATAAGAGACATAAATAAAAGTTTAAAAGGTTGAGATAAAAATGAATAGAGGCTGGGTGCAGTGGCTCACACCTGTAATCCCAGCACTTTGTGAGGCTGAAGTGGGCAGATCACCTAAGGTCAGGAGTTCAAGACCAGCCTCGCCAACATGGTGAAACCCCACCTCTACTAAAAATACAAAATTAGCTGGGCATGGTGGCATGCCTGTAATCCCAGCTACTCAAGAGGTTGAGGCAGATAATCACTTGAACCCAGGAGGTGGAGGTTGCAGGGAGCCAAGATTGTGCCACTGCACTCCAGCCTGGGAAACAGAGTGAGACTGTCTTAAAAAAAAAAAAAAGAAAAAGAAAGAAACCAGAATAGAAATTCTAATGTTTCCCCACATCCTCCATAAATTATCTCACAGATACCACACACGTGCAAGTCCTTCACTTCGGAAACCACTGACGTATTCCATCCCCCACCTTCAGCAAAGACTGATAGAAACTATCCCAGAAAGGTGTCATTTTAAAGATAACTTTGGTCACGTTTTCCTAGCACTGAGATTTGATGTAGGAAATTTAGAAAAACAGGGAAGAATATTTTAAATACTCACACTCTTACCACCAAGAAATCAATTGCTTTTAACATGTTGGAGGAAATCTTAATTACTATCAGTTTGAAAGATTTCCCAAAGAGGAGAGTCCATCATACCCATTAGTCACCCATTCTAACATTAACAACGCTCACTTTAGCTTTTTCAAAGCATTAAACCCTAATATTATCTTCCTCCTCATTTGGCAGGTTAAGTAAAACAGGCTTAGAAAGGTCAAAAAGGCATGACCAATACCCTAGGATTAGTGATATACTAGAATCGAAAATGACCTTTTTTCACTTTCTGTATCTCAGCTGTTTCATGTGTAAAATGAAGGATACGTGTACCCGCCTCACGTAAGAGAGTTGAAACAGATGAGTTCTCAGTCCCTGTGAGTTAAGTTCTAGTATTTTATGGGACTAAAAATGACTATTGAATAGCAGGGGGCCTGGGGTAGCATGAGAGGACAGAGGATTATGCTAATCAGCTCCCACAACATTCCACGTTATTCTTGGCCAGGTGGTTTGCTGTGTCATGAAGATATAACTTCACATGCATTCTGCAACCATATCTTTTTCTTCTACAAGTTGACATATAAGTCATGACATTTTCAAATAACGCCTTTAAGGGTAAGCATGGTCAATGTTTTTATTCTTCTCTTCACACTCTCAAAATAAAATAAACATTCGTAGTGTAGAATTAGACCATTAAATAAAATGAATTAGTATCTAACATTCCTCTAGGGTCTTAAACCACAACCTAATGTGTAATCTCATTGCAGGTTTTGGAAGCTCTTGATGAAACGGGTGATCTCCTGCGACTGAAATATTCCCGGCACAAGAAGTCAGCACGTCCTGAACTCTATGATGAGACCAGCTTTGAACTCGAAGATTAAGTGTCCTGGTCCTGAATGACACATAAAGACTTTGCGAGAAAGACCTCCCTCCTTGCCTCACAAGGAATATAAATGGATTTTTCCCCCTTCCTCAGGACAATTTTGGTTCCCAGACCAGCTTGATGGAACTGAGGGAGACATTGTTTTTACTGTCTCCAACTCAGACTGCAGAGGCAAAAATACAATTCCAGATTTAAGTCTCTCTTCTTCCAAGCATTCTACTAGAATACACACATGTACACACTTCTGAGAATAGTTTTAATGGCGATGAGCCTGTGTTTCAGCTGCTACTGTGCAGACTCTTTGGTTCAGACCCTTTCAGGGATTCCAACCAAATGCAAATGAAAGGATTTTAAATTTTCATTCAGTATGTTCACTATGCGTTTACTTACTCCATCTGCAGATGTGACTGAGTGTAGTGGACAGTAACCATCTTCCTTGTTCCACTCAGAAAAGTATCAGCTAGAACTCATCTGTATCATGGGACGTTCCAGGCAGGAGGTTAAAGAAATGTTGTTTCTACCATTTGTCACAATTGGATGTTTTTTACAGACAAGTATCAAAAGACATAGTTAATGTTTTGAGGTGGAGAGCAGAACTGGCCAACTGCGACTAGAGACGTCTTTGAAGGACATTTTCCTTTTCTTCTTGCTGGTCTCCTAGTTTTACAGCTGAGCTTCTGAGGTTTGGAAAATTCAAGATATTTGTTTCATGAGAAAGGGAAAAGCAAGCACAAGCCACTTTTAGGCCGAGACTAAAACGGTAGTTGCAATGACTTGGACCTTGTTGGTACAGGGCACAGTGAATGCTTAGCCTGCATAGCCTCTATCACCTTAAGGAATTAGTTGTCATTTTTCTATTGAATTTTGAGTAAATGGTGAGATTCAAGGTCCTTTAGAATTCACTCCAAAGACCATACTTGAAGAAAGTATTGATTCAAGAAGGACATTTAAAAGCAAATACTGACTTTTACAAGACCCATGTTTAGGCCTATTAAATTGTACTATCACTATGAATTGAGAGAAAGTGGGCTTGCACACTTCAAAGCAACTAACTGTAATTTACTTGTGTTCTCTCTTTCTCGCTCTCTTCTTCTCGATACAAACACGAACTTCTATGGAAAAGTAGCCCTTTGTTAATCTGATCTAGTTTGTACAGAAAAAGCCCGTGGAGAACCTTATCTTTAACAAGCTCCCAGGTGGTGCCCAGATCTGGAAACTCGAAAGAGCAGTGGTGACCTTTTAGCAAAGCTTCTGTAGCAGTTGGAATGAGTTGCAGAGCATTCCACTCCATCAAATGACACTGTAAACAAATCACTTCAAGAGAGGCTTGGCTGTGTGTGGCACAGATTGACCCATGCTTTCATGCTGTGCACTGAGATAGAAACTCCACCCGCAGAGCCTGTGATGGATGGAGCAATGTGCCCTGATGCTCAAAGCTTATTAAAGGAAAAGAAGTGATCAGCATGGAAAGTTTTTTACGGGGAAATGATAACCCCAAGTGGGTACATTGGTTTAAAAATGGATCACAATGATAGAGTTCTTCATGAATGTTCACAGGTTGTAAGAAATACTGTTAGTGAAAGAAGTGGGTGCTGAAAATGCAGTTTCCCATCCAATGATTTTGATTACAAAATTCCAACTCTTCTCTGTGAAACTGGTGCAGCTTTATTTGTGCAAAGAAAATGTGTCATAAATGTGAATGCCTTGAGTTCTATAAACAGGAGGTCAAAAAGACAGAGAGACATCTAGTCCTTCCACAAAGTATGGCAAGCAATAAACAGCTTCCTTCCTTTCTGGATCTGTCTGTGATCTTCACACACACCCTTCACAGCTACCTTTCAAGTTTTAAGCCCCTAGACGAGTGTCTTCATGAGCAGGAATGTCCACTATTATTACTTTCATGGAGGAGGTTGGGTCTAATTCATCATGGGAAACAACTTACACACCCAGTATGGAGGGCAGGGAGGAAGTCAGTCTCTTTTCATCAAGATCCAAGGGTGTAGGGGCAACTTATTATACCGCCATGTGCAAGACAAAAGGACCTATTTCTGTCTGTCAGAGTCCATGTTAAATATAGAGGTGTAAGAACAACTATAATCTCAGTAGAATGCTTCCAGAGTGCATTAGAAGGTGCCCAGGCTCCGCAGGGCCAATAATATTAGACTATGTGTCATATGGAATAAGGTTCATTAGAAGGGTGATTGTGAATAATGAGATTTTTAAAATTTTTAAGAAAAAGCTCTCAAATGCTAGGCTAGGCTAGGCTAATAGGTTCATGATTTTAATTCAATAGGATTATTGAGTCTTGATCACTATGTCAGAGCCAAAAATATCTCTTTGGCTAGATCTGTTGGAAAAGAGGATTTTCTATAATTTTATGCACCTCAGCCCTTCTGTTCACATGCATACACACACACATACACATATACAATTTTCCTTTATGGAGGAAGCAAGTGTGTAAAGGTATAGATGAAGATCTGGTTGGTTGAGAGATAAATGGAAGATGTTCTTGAAAATGACCTTCAGGAAAGCAGAAGATAAAGGTTCCAGATGTTATTTGTAAGATGGCTATACCTGCATAATAAGGAAATGGCATAGAGTCATTCCTAATCTTAATATGAAACAATGGTGTCATGAACATTTACCCATATTGCTTTTCAGCATGCTTTGATTTGACAGAGACCACAGGCTTTGGAATTTACTAGGAAGCTGGCTAAAATGCATATCCCTGGGCCCTACACCAGACCTTTACTGAAACATAATAGTTATAGTGCCCAGGAATCTACATTTTTAACCAGCCACTAATCCATCCCAAAATTTAAGAACATTATTCAAACTTCTGATTTGATAGACCAGTTGGCTCTAATAACAGGAAACTTATTCTGATTATCTTGTTGATAATTAAGTGTATATATACTGGTAAAATTAATTTATTCCACAGCCAAACTTTTCATTGGGACATTTTGTTCCCATTTTCCAAGTAACTTCTCTTTCTATAAAAATGGATCTAATATTTAAGAACAATCTGCCATTCATTTGGGTAAAATCATTTCGTCTTCAATCTTCTGTATCATTCCCTAGAAGATGCCCATTTCCCTTTCATCACCTTGGCAAGATCTCAGCTCACTGCAACCTCTGCCTCCTGGGTTTAAGTGATTCTCCTGCCTCAGCCTCCTGAGTAGCTGGGATTACAGGCATGTGTCACACCAAAAATACTAATTTTGTATTTTTAGTAGAGACAGGGTTTCTCCATGTTGGTGCATGTTTCTCCATGTTGGTCAGGTTGGTCTTGAACTCCTGACCCCAAGTGATCCTCCAACCTCCACCTCCCAAAGTGCTGGGATTACAGGCGTGAGCCACCACACCCAACCTGAGTGTGGTACCTTTCTTCTCGTTTCCTACCCTTTAAAAAACAACCTTCAACCTCTGATTATTTATTTATTCCAACAACAGCTCTTCAGTAGGGTAAAGGTCTTAACAGTTCTTCAGACAAACAATACTCTTCTGTATTTTTCTTCAGAGATAGCAAATATTACAAATGGCTTACTCTGATTTAAAAACCTAAGTTATGATGATGACACATTAACTCTTAAATATACGTTTTGATTTATAGCAATAATAGTTATAATACTAGCAACAAAAACAGCACCTGGTGAATTCTTGGCAAATGTTTCCTGGTCTCAAAAGAGTAAGAACAACATATTTGAAGTCTGTTCTTCAGAATGCCCTACTCAACTGTGTAATTTTTAGAAAATTAAAAAGAATCTATGTTTTAAATATCTCTAGGCAATTATTGTGGGACATTGTCTTATGGTGTCATGATGTATGTGAGGTGTGCCTGTGTGTGTGTGTGTGTGTGTGTGTGAGAGAGAGAGAGAGAAATGTATGACGTTTTGCTGAAACATTTGAGATGACCAATTTCACTTTATTCTGCCTATAAAATGTTATTTCCTTCAATAAAAAAATTACCAAAATTGACAAATAAAAATCATTGATGGTTTTCTGTTGATTAGGTTACCCTGAAAAAAGACTGAGGTAGAGATTTGCATTTAGAAATTTCACTGAGAAAATTGGTAGGGGTGGCTGGAGCTGGCTTGCACTGTCATGAGAACCAATCGTGCACATTTCTTTCTAATTCTTCATTCAGTGACATCAGATTGGTAGCTTGTAGTTGGCCACAATGGGAGTATTTACACCATGGAAACTGGCAAACACTACAAGTCAGGGCTCTAGAGGTCTGAGGGCTGGCTGTTAAATATTTACTAGCACACTACTGAGACCACCTACAATGATACAATACCTACCTAAGAGTAAGGGACCAGGACTGGAAAGAGGGACAAGTTGAACTGTGTTATCATAGCAAAGGCCTCGGCCAATTCCATGGAAACTGTGCAACTGAGATGATCCTTTTTTTTTTTTTTTTTTTTTTTTTAAGATGGGGTTTCACCATGTTGGCCAGGCTGGTCTTGAACTCCTGACCTCAAGTGATCCGCCCACCTTGGCCTCCCAAAGTGCTGGGATTACAGGCGTGATCCTTTAGGGTCAACTCAAATTGACAAGGATGCCAGATGCAAGCTATCAATAGAGGTGTGGGGCCAGGCACTACCTCGGGAAGAATAACTCTATTCAACTGACAACAATGCCTAGGAAGGGACTCAGCTGTGACTTGCTATTTTTTTAAATTATTTCTAATTGAAATAAAAAATGGTTTTTAAAAGTTTTATGTCAGAAAATGTTAATCATACAGTAAAATAGAATAGTATGATGAGCCCACATGCACCTATTACCTGGCTTCAAACATTAGCAATTCAATCTTTTCTTCTATTACCCCACCCATTTCACTCCCTCTCTCACCAGATTACTTTGAAGCAAACCCCAGAAATTACATTTTCGGTAAACACTTTACTGAGTAACTCTAAAAGGGAGGGATGTCTTAATTTATTCTTCTTTTAAATCTAATTAAAAAGTAAGTTTCAGGATAACAAAAGCATCAAAATGAGTCAAATGCTAACCTTTTTTTCTCTACTGTATAGCCTGCATGTAAATTCCCTGGATCAAAGCTAAGAATTATTTCTAAAGTCAACATGTGGAGTCTCAAAAGATAATAAAGCAATCATTTTTTAGACACTTACCATGTGCCAGACGCCATATTAAAAACTGAAACATTATCTTCCAAGTACTCTTACAGAGATTAACAATGGCTTCACCTTGGAAAGCAAGGATATTCAAGTGATAAGGGGATTAGCAGTGCATAAAGAGGACTTCCAAAAGTCTTTATGTAGATTGTTTTTTCTTAGAATGGTCATCCTCTTTCTTATCAAATCAATTTTCTTAAAAAGTTACTTCAGCTAAACTTTGTATATTAACAGGAGCAGCTCAATGAAGAATAAGAGAACGAGTGAAACCAGTTTACCGCATTTGGAAAAGTTTGATTCCAGCGACAGTCTGGGTTTAATGTAGGGACTGGTTATTCTAATTTTCATTGTATCCCTTGGTCCAAATGGGCGACTGAATTCTCACATTTGCAAGTCAACTCCTCTGAGAAGTTATCACAGATACAAACCAATAAAATATTCAACAACAGAAGGTCAGAAAAGGTGCAAAAAAAGATTGTTTTCTGTGGCATATAACAGCACTCCCTTTTATTCAGCCCAGCTGCTAATTTTTATATCGAGAAGGAGCTAGTGATTTTGGCCCTCACCCAAGTTTATTCAGGATCTTTCTTAATTAGGTTTGGGTCTACTGCAGTGCCCATAGCCAGGGATAGGTCTGGCTCCAATCATCACATCGTGCTCTTACTTCATTATGGGCCAAGAACTAAGGCAAGGAAATGGCTGCTGCTTTGTTTCTCCAGCCCAAACGTGTGGGGTTTTTTTTTCCAGATTTGAAGTATTGCATCGAGTAAAGGCATAAGGAAGACCAAAAGACATGGAATGGCTTCGCTGTGATGAGATCAATCTACCCTACAACTTGACTGTGATCCCCAGCATGAATAAAGCTCTGTGTGTGAAAAATGAATGGGTAGCAATGTGAGGTCATGGAAAAAGATCTTGGCATCATTTGAATAAAAACTTTACAACAGGATGATGCAGCCAATCAGTCTATGAGTTTTTTCAAAAGGCAAAATAATCTCTGCCAACAATACATGATTTCCCCTTCATGTGTCTATTTTGTAAATAATTGCAGTTGTCATGCAACTATTTTTATACTGTCCATCCCAATTTTATATCATTTACACCAGTCTTTTAAAAAACATCACACATGTAAAGCTTCCATTAATCCCAGCCACAAATTATAAGCACATGGAACAAAATGGGTTTTCTTTCATACATAAAAATGTGTTAATATTTTAAAATGTAATTCAGTTCCCCAAAAAAATTTTCAACAAAAAATATCCATGAAGAGTTCTTAACTTTAAAAAATTATCAAACAAAACTTCAAAGTATAGATTTTTTTTTGAGACGGAGTTTCACTCTTGTTACCCAGGCTGGAGTGCAATGCCGCAATCTCGGCTCACTGCAACCTCCGCCTCCTGGGTTCAGGCAATTCTCCTGCCTCAGCTTCCTGAGTAGCTGGGATTACAGACACGCGCCACCATGCCCAGCTAATTTTTTGTATTTTTAGTAGAGATGGGGTTTCACCATGTTGACCAGGATGGTCTCTATCCCTTGACCTCGTGATCCACCCACCTTGGCCTCCCAAAGTGCTGGGATTACAGGCTTGAGCCACCGTGCCTGGCCCAAAGTATAGATTTTTAAGAGATGTATTGATGAGACAATTCTAAGTAGGACCAATCAAAGTTAAAGATCTCCTATATAGGCAAGACTATAACTGCTATATGCAGTCAATGTTACAGGTACATAATATAGAAAAATGAAAATATTTTATTAAAGTGGGTCCATTTCTAGTAAGATAAAAACTAACACTTTTGAAAAATACACTTATTTTTGACTGAGCATCTGTTATTGAGATCAATTAATTATTTATTCATAGCAAAGTAGAGAGGAAATATGACCAGTAGTGACATCAGTCAACATAGCTCTCAATTGTGAAAAGAAATAGAAAGACAGGGATTGCCAGTTATTTGATGAAAAGCAGCAATAACAAAGTGGGTAGCCAAGGAGGGAAAAAATGAAAAAAAAATCTAGTGACTGAAACAGACAATTCCTGGAAAAGATAACTTTTTAAAAGTTCTAATTATGATCTTTGTAGGTCAACCTGTTTGTATAAAGAAATCACATTCACTGAACAAGAATAGTCTCATATGTAAAGAAACCCAGAGTTCATAAAAATTATAAATATGTAATATTAAACTGGTGAAAACAAATCAATAGAAAGCAACAAGAAAAAAATGTTTGAATCCCTCTCAGAATATAAAGCAAAGGCCAGAAAAAAATATAAAACATGAGAGAAAATGTAAAAAGACATAGAGAATACATACAGAAAAACCAATATCCATCTAATAAAAAGTTGAGAAAGAAAAAAATAGGAAAATTTGAAGGCAGGAAAAATATCAAAGGAATAACAGAAGAACTGTATCTCTGAGGCTGAAACAAAATGGAAGATGAAAATGGGCCAGTAAGCACTAAGTGAATGAATATAAAAAGATTTTTATCTAAACACACCTTCATAAAATTTTTGCTATCCCAAGGATAAAGGGAGAACTTAAAATTGGTTTCAGATAGAAAAAAAAAAAAAAAACCTCACCTAAAAAGGTAAAATAATTGATTTTACTACTGAATATTACAAACATGGAAAGTTCACACCAATTTTCACATCTGTTAACAGTGTATAAGTTACCCATTTCTCCAATCTGCACCAATACTGAATATTACCATTTTTATTTGTCAATCTTATAGGATAAAAATGGGTTCTCTTTCATGCCTGATGTCCATTTATAGTGATTTTTTCATATATATAGCAGCTGCTTGCATTTGTCTTTTGCACATGTTTGATGTTTGAATCCCCTGCTATTATTTCTATTGTAAATGTCTTATCAGCAATACTGGATGCTAGAAGACCACAAAGCAATGCTTTCAGAATTCACAGGGAAAATACTTTTTAATCTAAAATCCTATGTCCAGAAAAGTCTATCTAAAAAGGAGAGTAAAACAGGGACTTTTTTTTTACATGAAAGATTCAGAAAGTTTATTTCGGTACCCTTCCTTTTAAAAAACTACTTGATGAACACTCCAACGAACACTTCCAAGTAAAAGAATGATATAGTATCCAGGGAAGAGTGGAATTAATATAGGAGTATAATGAAAAGAAGTTTTAGAATGATAATTAAAGTAGATTAAACCAAAAAGTGATGGGTATTTTGTTTTTTGCTGAAATCCCATTGAGTGTCTCTGGTTGGCAAGCACTCTCCTCCACATGGTGTTTCAGGGACCCAGGCTATTTCCAGCCTGTGGCTCCATCAACCCCTAGGACTTTGCCACTGCATGTGTGGTTGTGGCTCCAGGTTTCAGCCTGTGGAAAAGAAAAAAGTGATCATGGAAGAGTCCTCCTCTTACCCTATATGATGATTGACTTAACTCTGACTCTTTAGACACATTGAGAGGGCTGGCAGGTCCTATTTCCTTGATCTGAAGGGAGTATCCAGAGATCTGTAAGAAGCAAAATTGCTGCAGAGAATGCCCTAATACCTCAGTTCCTAGAGATTTAACCCTCCTTTCCCAAAGCTGTTCCAACACCAGCTTCATTTACTCACATCTGACAGATGAAATCTTTTAAGCTTCATCTATTCTCTGGTTACAGAATCCAGAGTCACGACCACACACCCAGCTGGTCAGCAGGTTAGACCAGTTACTTCTTGCCTCATCTCTCATTCTTTCTCATCAAAATGGATGCATTCATCTAGTTCTTCAGGAATGATATGCGTATTTCTGTTCACAGGGTACAAGGTGGCTGTCAGATGTGACTGCTCTCAGCAAAGGCACCTTTGAAATGAATGGGCTAGGCTAGAGGAGGGGGAGTTACAGCAGTGGTTGTCCATTGGCTGTCCTAGCCACAAGAACCATGGCCATGCTAAGTCTGGCCCATATGCTCCTCAGGATATGAAAACAGAGGTGATAGGTTTCTCACCTCTGTGATCTTTGCTCTGTCTCTCAAATTGTCACACCTCACTTTAAGACACTCCTGGGTTTCATTAATGATGGGGAAAGAGAGCCAACTGGGGATTGGTGTAGGTTTTGCCTACACCAATTGCCTCTTAAAATTTCCCTTTCACGGGGTAATAGCCTAGAGTTGACTCTTTGGTGAAATGCTGGAACAGAAAAAATATGGTGCACTTTATGGCCTGTTTATCCATCTGCATCTTCCTTGATACATGTTCCTGGAGTCTCTCCCTCCTGGGTTGTGACCTATCAAAACTTTTCAGCTTGTTCAAAGCTACTCTTAGTGACAGTTTAAGAACTAGAAGAAAGAGTCACTAAAAATAACAGTGTGCACACAATTCATTCCTGCCCCATCCCCAGTGCCCTTCTTCATTTTCACATCCAGCCTTCAATGTGTATATATGTGAATGATATGAAAATGAAATTCATATACAGTAGATTCCTATTTGTAGAAGAATTTACAGGTCTGATTTTTGAACATTATTGTTTATCATATCCCATGGGTATGTCCAGGGCTTTTAGATTTATACCTCCAAACTTCATGATTAAATAGATGTTATCTATTAAAGAAGAAAAGCTCAAAATAAGAAAGAGGCAAGTTGAACATAGATTTAGTTAACCAAAGATTAAAAATTATTAGAAAGCTGTCTTATGTTCTTTATCATGCTCTTAAATTATACTCTTAAGATATTCCAGGGAGGGTGTAGTGGCTCATGCCTATAATCCCAGTACTTTGGGAGGCTTAGGTGGACAGAGCACTTGAGCCCAGGAGTTCAAGACCAGCCTGTGCAACATGGTGAAACACCATCTCTACAAAAAATTTTAAAAGTTAGCCAGACATAGTGGCATGTGCCTCTAGTTTCAGTTACTCGGAAGACTGAGGCAGTAGAATCACTTGAGCCTGCTAAGTCAAGGCTGCATTGAGCCATGATGGGGACACTGTACTCCAGCTGGGTGACAGAGTGGAATTTTGTCACATGCAAAAAATAAAAATCCATAGAAGATTAACTTCCTTTATTATTTCTCAAATTTTCATCTACATGATGCATTAAAAATGTACATATCTCTTTGATATGGCTTAGCTGTGTCCCTACCCAAATATCACTTTGAATTATAATAATTCCCACATGTCAAGGACAGGGCCAGATAGAGATAATTAAATCATGGGGGAAGTTCCCCCATGTTGTTCTCATGGTAGTGAATAAGTTTCACAAGATCTGACGGTTTTATAAATGGAAATTCCCCTGCACAAATTCTCTCTTGCCTGCTGTCACATAAGACATGACTGCTCTTCATTCACCTTCTGCCATGATTGTGAGGCCTCCCCAGCCACATGGAACTGTGAGTCAATTATACTCTTTCCTTTATAAATTACCCAGTCTCAGGTATGTCTTTATTAGAAGCATGAGAACAGACTAATACACTCTTAAACTTGCAATTCTACCTCTGAGAATTTACACTACAGAAACACTTAAGAACTTTAGTTTCTGCAACATTATGATCTAACCAGAAATCCTACCATTGCAAAGCGGAAATACTGAATAAAATGGAAGATTATTTAAATGTAGAGCTGAGCCTCCAAGAAAAGAAAATCCCCAGGGATAAAATATGAAGAGGAGCCTGAAACGTTAAGCTATAATAGCTGAGCTAAAACTTTGGAGGTCTTATGGGTATTTTTTGGTCTTAGTAACGAAGGTTTCTACCTCTTTGTTCCAGCTTTCTTCCCACATAGGAAACAAAAATGAAGGCTTAGGCCAGTGAGAAGTAAGAAGTTAGACTGCAAAAATCCATGCAAAGGCATAGAGGAATGACAATGAAGCTTTTCTGACTAGGCTCTAGATGAAAAAAAATTGAAGATCTCTGAGAAATCATAACCATAGGCTTGACCTAATTTGGCACTTAGATTTATACTAGAATTTCCCATTTGAAGAAATTAACTTAAAACATGTTCTGTGCTGATAACACCCATTGTGTACCTGGCAGAAGCCACCAGAAAATATCTCTTAAAGGGCATATTCTTACACTGAGTTCCCCACTGAGGTTCTACAGATGAGGAGCTTACATCCAAAATTACAAAAGGTATGGGGAAATAATGCGCCATGAGAAACAGAAGTAGAAGTAGAAGTAGAAATAGATCCCAGAAACCGTAACAACAGACACCCTCTGATAGACAATGACAAAACATCATGTGTTAATGATTAAAAACATGAAGGACAAATTGAAAATATTGGAAAAGATGAGACCAGTTTGCAAAACAGAACTTTTAGAAATGTTAAAATATAATAATTGATAGCAAAAATCAATAGATGGATTAAACAGGAACTTAGACTAACTTTAAGAGAAAATTACTGAACCATATGAAAGAAAATTATTCAGAATGCAGTCTAAAGAAATAAGGAGATAGAAAATACATAAGAGAGTTTAACTGTACATAAGATCAGTTCAACTGCAAACAGGATAATTTGACTTCCTTCTTTCCAATTTGGATACAAGCTGTACTTCTATATTTGAGTCCTTGTAGATGAACTGTAACCTAGCTTGATAATCAGACAGAATTGAAAAACCTAACTTAATAGTATGCACCTGTAACAATAGCTGAGTGTTGGCCAATCCCAGCAGCCATACTTCAACCACTCATAGACTGTTGTAACCAATCTCACTGTTTCTGTACCTCACTTCTGATTATTGTACATCACTTTACATTTTTTGTCTATGAATTTGTTCCAGCCACGAGGCACCCCTGGAGTCCGTATGAATCTGCGGTGATTCTGGGGACTGCTGGATTTGCAAATCACTCACTGCTCAATGAAACTCCTTGAAATTTAATTTGGCTGAAGTTTTTCTTTTATAAATTATAAAAATCCTAAAAGAAAATCTAGAAAATACTCACCGGAATATTGGTCTAGGCCAAAAATATATGACTAAGGCCTCAAAAGCAAATGCAGCAAAAACAAAAATGGACAATTGGGGCCTAATTAAACTAAAGAGTGTCTACATAGTAGAAGAAACTGTCTACAGAGTCAACAGACAATCTACAGAAAAGGGGAAAATATTTGCAAACTATACATCTGATGAAGAGCTAATATCCAGCTTCTATAAGGAACTTAACCAGATTTACAAGAGAAAACCAATGCCATTAAAAAATGGGCAAAGGACATGCATAGATACTTCTCAAAAGAAGACATCTGAAAGTGGCCAACAAACATAGGAAAAAACGTTCAACGTCACTGATCATCTGAGAAATGCAAAACAAAACCACAAGAGATACCATTTTATACCAGTCAGAATGGCTATTATTAAAAAAATTAAAAAATAACAGATGTTGGCAAGGTTGTAGAGAAAAGGGACACACTTGTACACTGTGGGTGGGGTGGTAAATTAGTTCAGCCCCTGTGGAAAACTGGAGATTTCTCAAAGAACCAAAAATAGAATTACCATTCAACCCAGCTATGCCATTATTAGGTAGGTACCCAAAGGAAAATAAATTATTGTACCAAAAAGATACCTGGATTTGCATGTTTATCACAGCGCTATTCACAATAGCAAAGACATGAAATCAACATTGGTGGCCATCAATGGCGGAATGGATAAACAAACAAACAAATACACTATGCAATACTATGCACCCATAAATAAGTATGAAATTATGTGCTTTGCAACAACATGGATGCAGCTGGAGGCCATTATTCTACATTAAATAACACACACATAGAAAACCAAATACTGCACATTCTCACTTACAAGTGGGAGCTAAACATTAGATGCACATGGACTTAAAGACAGGAACAATACACACTGGGGACTCCAAAAGACGGTAAGGAGCAGGGGTTGAAAAACAACATATTGGGTCCTATGTTTACTATATGGGTGATGGGTTTAATACAAGCCCAAAATAAGTATCACACAATATAACCATGTAGTAAATCTACATATGTATCACCTAAATCTAAAAGAAAAGAACAAAGGTGAAAGCATCAGATCATCTGCCTTCAAAATATACTGTAAAGCTATAGTAACCAAAATAGCATGGTATTGGCATAAAAACAGACACATAGACCAATGGAACACAATCAATAACCCAGAAATAAAACCATGTATTAACAGCCAACCAATTTCCAACAAAGGTACCAAAAACAAACATTGGGGAAGGGACTATCTCCTCAATGAATGGTGCTGGGAAAACTGAATATTTCTTTTGCAGAAGAATGAAACTAGACTGCTATCTTTACCATATACAAAAATCAACTTAAAATGGATTAAAGATGTAAATGTAACACCTGAAAACTATAAAACCACTAGAAGAAAACATTGAGTAAACACTTTAGGACACTGGTCTGGGGCAAGATTTTTTGGGTAAGAACTCAAAAGCATAGACAACAAAAGCAAAAATAGACAAATGGAATTATGTCAAACTAAAAAGTTTCTACGTGGCAAAGGAACAAACCAACAGAGTAAAGATACAACCTAAAAAATGGGAGAAAATATTTGCAAAATAACTATCCCACAAGGGATTGATATTCGGAATATATAAAGAACTCAAATAACTCAACAGCTAAAATAAATAAATAATGTAATTTTAAAATGAGCAAATGATCTGAACAGACTTATCTCAAAAAAAGAAAAAATACATATAAATGGCCAAAAGGTGTATAAAAAATGTTGAGTATCACTAATTATCAAGGAAATGCAAATTAAAACCAGAATGAAATATTATTTTGCCCCTGTTAAATTATGAAAATGACAAAAAATAATATCCTTGCAAGGATATGGAGAAAGGGAAACTCTTATACACTATTAGTGGGAATATAAATGAGCACAGCCATTTAAAAAAAAGTATAAAACTTCCTCAAAAAACTAAAAATTGTAATACCATTTGATCCAGCAATCCCATTACTGAGTATAGATCCAAAGGAAAGGAAATCACCTTGCTGAAGAGATATCTACACACCCATATTCATTGAAGCCATATTCACAAAAGCCAAGAAATGAAAAAACCTAAATGTCCATTAACACATGAATGGATAAGAAAAACGTGGTATATATACACAACGGAATCTTATTCAGCCATAAAATATTACAAATTTCTACATTTTGCAGTAACATAGATGAGTGTTGAGGAAATTAAGTGAAATAAACCTGGCACAGAAAGACAAATACTGCATGTTCTCATTCATATGTGGAAGCTAAAAAAGTTGATTATGTAGAAGTAGACAGTAGAATACCGGCTTCCAGAGGCTGGGAAGGACTGTGGGAGGGGAGACAGGGAGAGCTTGGTTAATGGGTACAAAATTACAGTGAGATGACAGGAATGAGTTCCCGGGTACTACAGCACAATTAGGTGATTACAGTTAACAACAATTTATTGTACATTTCAAAGCAGCTAGAAGAAAGAAACTGGAATGTTCCAAACGCAAAGAAATGATAAATGTTTGGGGTAATGGATATTTGAATTACACTGATTTGATCACCACAGGTTGTATATGTGTATTGAAATATCACCAGTACCTCATAAATATGTACTATTATTGTGTATCAGTTAAAAATTTTAATTATATTTTTACCAAGAGGGGCCCTAACCAGACCAAATACTGGCAACTTCATCTTGGATTTCCCAGCCTCCAAATCGTGAGAAATAAGCTTCTGTTCTTTGTCAATTACCCAGTCTGTGGTATTCTGTTATAGCAGCATGAAGACAGAAGTAAAATGAAGTGTTGAAAGAAAAACAATCACCAACCTAGAATTCTGTATCCAAGGAAATTATTTCATAAGTGAAAGAGAAACACTTTCTCTGGCAGACAAAAGCTGAGGGAATTCACTGGCAGCAGATCTGCCCTTAAGAAATGTTAAAAGTTTTTGAGGCAGAAGGCAAATGACATGGATCTGAAATTTGGAGGTGCATAAAGGACAGGCCTGGGAATGGTGGTTCACTCCTGTAATCCCAGTAGTTTGGGAGGCCACAGAAAGTGGATAGCTTGAGCCCAGGAGTTCAAGACCAGCCTTGGCAATGTGGTGAGACCCCATGTCAAAAATGTTTTAAAAAAACATTAACCCAGTATGGTGGCAGGTGTCTGTGATCCCAGCTACACAGGAGGCTGAGGTGGGAGGATCACTTAAGCCCAGGTGATCAAGGCTGCAGTCAGCTATGATCAATGCACTCTGCCTTGGGAAACAGAGCAAGACCCTATCTCAGAACACACACACACACACACACACACACACACACCTGCAATGTCGGGAGTGCAGTGGTGCAATCACAGCTCACCGTAGCCTGGACCTGATAGGCTCAAGGGATCCACTCACCTCAGCCTCCCACACAGCCAATACTGCAGGCATGCACCACCACACTTAACTAATTTGATGACTTTTTAAAGTTTTTTGTTTTTTTGTAGAGACAAGATCTTACTATGTTCAAGCCATCCTCCCACCTCAGCCTCCCAAACTGCTAGAATTAAATGTGTGAGCCACTGTACCAGGCCTAAATAATAACTTTTCAAAAGTAATAATGTATTGGATTGAGTATAGCCTATGGTTAAGATAAATGACAGCAATGCCACAAGGTACAGGAGAGAAAAATTAGAAATACTCTGTTCAATGACACCTGCACTTCGTATGAAGTGTTATAGTGTTATTTAAACATAGACTGAGATTAGCTTTCCAGAAAATGTATATTGTACATTCTAGGGAAACCACAAATTTTTTCAGTATAATGAATATGCTCAGTGGGGAGATCAAATGGAATCATAGAAAATGCTGAATTAAAACCAGAGAAAGCAGAAGTAAATGAGGCAAAGAAGCAAGCATGATACACTGAAAAGAAAACAATTACAGGCCGGGCGCGGTGGCTCAAGCCTGTAATCCCAGCACTTTGGGAGGTTGAGACAGGTGGATCACGAGGTCAAGAGATCGAGACCATCCTGGTCAAAATGGTGAAACCCCGTCTCTACTAAAAATACAAAAAATTAGCTGGGCATGGTGGCACGTGCCTGTAATTCCAGCTGAGGCTGAGGCAGGAGAATTGCCTGAACCCAGGAGGCAGAGGATGCGGTGAGCCGAGATTGTGCCATTTTACTCCAGCCTGGGTAACAAGAGTGAAACTCCGTCTCAAAAAAAAAAAAAAAAAGAAAACAATTACAAACATGACAGCTATTAATGGGATTATTATATCAATAATCACTTAAATCAGAATAGTCTAAATGCACCAATTGAAAAACAAAGATTATCAGTTTGGGTGAAAAAAAATCAAATATGTGGTAAGTGGAAATGGCCAGATATGGTTCCCAGCTGGTCTCAATGTACAATAGAGTGACTGGCATTTCTTTTACAGGAAAAAAAAGGAAGGACTAAGTCACTGACCTGAGTCAAGCTATGCCCATCAAAATATACAAAAACACATAGAGTAAAAATCCTAAATAGTCCTAGATTTCAAAGAGTTGTTAAGATAGTTGCAAATACTATGGCCGGGCGCGGTGGCTCACGCCTGTAATCCCAGCACTTTGGGAGGCCAAGGCGGGTGGATCACAAGGTCAAGAGATCGAGACCATCCTGGTCAACAAGGTGAAACCCCGCCTCTACTAAAAATACAAAAATTAGCTGGGCATGGTGGTGCGCGCCTGTAATCCCAGCTACTCGGGAGGCTGAGGCAGGAGAATTGCTTGAACCCAGAAGGCAGAGGTTGCAGTGAACCGAGATCGCACCATTGCACTCCAGTCTGGGTAACAACAGCGAAACTCCATCTCAAAAAAAAAAAAAGATAGTTGCAAATACTAGTTAGAAATGTATTAGGCTGCAAGTAAGAAAATACTGTATAAACAGTATTTTCAAATCTAAACAAATAAGGGTTTAGATTTCTCACCTAAGGGAAAGGCCAGAGACAGGCATTTTCTAGCATGGGTTCAGCTGCTCAACAGTGTCATCAAGTAGCCATACTACGTCTTTATTTTCATTCCACTTCCTTTGGCATTTGTCCTTGTATTTGTTGCCCAATTATCACAAGGTGGCCACCACCATTTTGGACCTCATATTCTTATTCAAGATAGGATGAAAGTGGCATGCTAATAATATATGTCCCACCTTATCAGGAAAGTAAACACTTTCCCCGAAATTCCCTCAGAAGACATCTCTTTACATCTTATTGGCCAGAACTGTATTACATAACCATCTGTAGATGCAAGGTAGGCTAGGAAAGTTAGTATCTTCCCTTTTCAATCTATATAACTGATGTAGGTGATAGAGAAAAAGGTAGACCAATTTCCTTGCAGTGGCTACCATTGCATATCCAAATGAAAACAGAATATGTAATTAGCTATCATTAGTTTTGCTTTTTTCTTTTTTTGTTGTGTAAGTTTTTGATTTCTCAAAAAAGCCAAAAAAACATTTTTATTGAAGATTCTCTAGGTAAGCCACAAATTCACTAAAAACTTCAACTACAGAACACTTTTTCCCTTCTCTGAGCTATATCCTGGACTATGTATTTCCATGAATTAGGACATACAGCTCAAGGGAAAACACTTAATTTAGGTAAATATGTTGTGCAGATAACATGTAAAATCCCTCTAGGTTTTGTCTACAAGAGATTTAAGTTATATTATTCTCAGATGACTTAGGGCATTTGGTGTAGAGTACCAAGCCGGGAGTCCAGAAGAACGTTCTCTATTGCAAATGGTTGAATATCCAACTCTAGATGGCTTCCTTAAGCAATAAAACGAGTTTCTCAGTTTCAGTAGAGGTTGGTCCAGTGAGTCAACAATGTCACCAAGGAACATATGTGTGTGTTTGTGTGTGTCTGTGTGTGTGTGTGTTTCCATCTGTCATTTTTGCCACCTATATCAACTTCACCCTAAGGCTGGAGAGTGCCTCATGCTCACATGATGGCTGCCAAAAATTACAAAGCTAATATTTTTCTCATACACATTTACAATTTTACAAAGAGGTAAAGAGATACCTTGCTCTTATCTCAGCCATTTAGTTTGCTACCGTGTTTCACCTGCTCTGATCGAATCCTAACTGAAAACATGGTTGCCCTGGAACCAGTCACTGTGGCAATAAGAGCTTCAGCCAACTAAGGCCCATCCCTGTAACTAGTGATGGCATGAATTTCACCTAAAATGTAAAATGTATAGCTACATAGTCAGAGAGAGGGGGTAGCCTGGGGTGCCTTGACAGCAACCACAATTTCTACTAGATCCAGATTCCTGCATTGCTTCTCTACCATTTGTGAGGACAGGACTCCATGAACCTTAGATTCTTCTTCTACAACATATGAATAGTAAAACTTACTCAATCCATGCCTTGGTGCCCTTAAAAGGATTATTAGCTTACCATTATTTTTAATGGCAAAAATTACAATTACTTTTGCACCAACCTAACAAATTTTGTAAACTAAAATTTTCAGCAATGTAGGTAAGCTTCCAGATGAATTTCCATTATACACACTGGGCAGCTGCTGCATGACCTGCCTAGATTCACTTTTCTTACCGTTCCTGTTTGCACCATACAATTTCTAATGGCAGGCACCTACACCCCTTTGCCGTGAGTGTTTTCTCTAGGTACTAGCCCTCTCTGCCCATGTGAAAGTCAAGTCACAGGGACAAGGGAATTAACATCCTTTTCTCTAGCCCTGAAGCAGGCTACCCTGTGAGTGACAGAATTGAGGAATCATTTCTTGCTTCTGAGATGGGATCATTCTGGCATGTTTTTCGCTGATCAGAGAGTGGCACAGCATGATTAAACTCCAGGTGCCCACTATGGTAAGTGGCTTGCTATCACATCTTATGTTGGCTTCCTTCCCTCCCAGTCTTAGTCCCACCCCTGCCTACTGGGTTCATCTCCCAAATAAACTTCTTGCACTCATATCCAAGTCTCAGGATCAGCCTCTGGAGCAGCTCAAATGAAGACACACAGCAATCTAGAATCATGTGAATATGAGAATGCTAATTTGACGTGAAAACTATATTCCAGACGTATTATTTTAAAACACACACAACAATTCTTTTTAAGTTTTATCTGTGTGTTTTCATTTTCTATGCATAGCATACCTTTGTTTCTAGTTAACTTATCATGCTGCTGGTCTAACTGAGGGGTCAAGCATGGCCCGCCTCCAGAAAAGATAAAACACATGCAATGATACACAACAGTATTTTCCCAAGTCCTTCCTGTCCTGAGGATAGATAATGCTCTTAGAATATAGAATCCACAATTAGTATCTTTGTCAGTAAAATACACACTAGGCCATGATAAATTTGTGTGTTTGAAAGCAAAAGAAAAGAAACACATTCAAGATGCGTTCACTTAGCCATTATTTTTTTCCTAAGTTTTGTTTTGCACCGAGTTCATTGCTACTGCAACCAAACTATTAAACTGACCATTTCAAGCTATTACACCGAGCAAGCTATAAACTGACCATCAAGCTGAACTGGCCGTTTCATTTAGGCTCACAAGAAATGATGGCCTATTGTATTATGCGACTATTTTGAAAGAATAGTTTTAAACTCTCCAGCAGTGTTGCATACAAGTATTAAAAAGTGAACTGTTTAGCTATATTTGTTTTCCTATTTTACAATTTAATTCAAATTTGGTTAATACCAACCCTGCCTCAGGGCCTTTGTACCTGCTGATCCCTCTACCTGGAGTGCATATCTCTGCAGGGCTGGCTCTTCCTCATTATTTGGGCAGTAGAAAGAACTTCATCAAAAACTGTGCTGCCCAGCATAGTAGCCACTAGCCACATGAGGGTGGTCAGTACTTCCTATGTGCCATCTATGTAAAATATAGGCTGGATTCTGAAGACATAATATGAAAAAAGAAAAGTATTTTAGTAATCATTTTAATATTGATTATATGTTGAAATGATCTTTGGGATACATTGAGTTAAAATACATATTGTTAAAAGTAATTTGACTTGTTTCTTTTTACTTTTCTCAATATACTCACAGAAAATTTTTAAATACATATATGGCCCATGTTTATAGCCCACATCATATCTCTATTATTCAATGCAGACCTAAAATAATCCCCATATCAACCTCATAGCACTGTTTGTCATCAAAGCACTTTGTCATTCGCTGCAATTGTAAAAGTAAATTACCAATTGTTTACTTGTATACTATAAGTTCCAGGGATCTTGTCAGCCAAGTTTACTCTAGCACATAGTAGAGTTGAAAATATACTTGATGAAATGAATAGATGAAGGAATAAAGGGATGAGGGGCTATGCGCTGTCTTTTCCTGAGAGCTCCCCTGTCTGTAGCGATTCCCCCTCATTAGCGTGTCACCAGGTTAATGAGCTAGACTACATCCCCCTGGAGGCAGGGGTACAAAACACAAAAGAAACAGAACTTGCTCACTGGCTGTTACTGAATTACGTTTTGTGGTTCTCTCTATGATAGCACCATCAGAAAAGTACAACTATTTGTTTCATCTGGTAAGTGACCAACCCACTAACACACACCTAGCTCACCAGAGGATGTGCCAGTTATTAGGAAACTAGTGACTCAGTAACTAAGGTGATTGGGACCAAAAAGACTCTAGCTGACCTTCTGCTTGGGCAACAGTCATTATAGCAATCAAGAAACTGGAGGGACTGTGCTGGGCTAGAAGTCACCTCTAACTGCTGGCCTGAGTCCTGCAGCTGCCATTAGATGGCTAGCAGTGGTATGTAAGTGATATAATTCAGCTTCATAGCCAGCAACCCTATTACGATGAATCGGAAAGTTCTTTCTTCACTCACAACTATTATTTTTAGATTTGCCTGTCTGAAGGCTCAAAGACTTTGTCCAGACTGAATCAAAACCTACTTATACTTTGCCTTCAGTTGGCTCTGTCCGTAGTACAGAAAGCCAACATCCAGGGGTTGGGCAACTGTAGTGCTCCATAAGCTATGAGAGAAATGGTCATTTTTCCCCTTTCTTATCTTAGATTTTTTTTGTATTCAAGAAACAGAGAAGGTATAGAATTTTGAACTCACATCCAGATTGCCTAGATTTCAAATTCTACCCTGGCTAGTGATTTATAAAAAGGCTTTAAATAATGGTTTAACCTTTATCTGTTTATGTTTCCTGATTTTGGATATCCCCACGGCAAAAATGCTTTTGTAAAATGAAGGAAAAAGAGGAGTATGATTTGTACATACATACTATCATAATTATGCCTTTCCTAAGACACAAATTACTTAAAAGAATAAATTTAAAACTTAGCATCTGTCTTGAATATAAACAGAAAAATTTCTCTAAGGTTTTCTACCAGTCTTTGTCAAAAGCCTGTAAAATTTTAGCCTAATATTTCAAAATTACTCTTCATATATAACAAATATTTTGAAAGGTCTAGATTTATTTTTTAGTGTGATAAGACATGTGTCTTAGTTCAGGTTATAATCATAAAGTACCGTACAAATAAATAATGGGAATTATTTTTCATCTTCTAAATATTGGGAATTTATTTTTCACGTTCCAGAGGCTGGAAGTCTGAGATCAAGGTGCCAATGTGGTCAGATCCTGATGAGGACCCACTTCCTGGCTGCAGATGGCTGACTTCTCATTATCTCCTAACATGGCAGGGAAAACAGCATGGCAGTTCTCTGGGTCCCTTTTATAAGGGCACTAATCTCATGAGGGCTCCATCCTCATGACCTAATTACTTCTTAGAATTTCAGCATAAATTTTGAGGGACACAAACATTGAATCCATTCAGTCCACTGCAAATATTTAATGTGAGATCTACCCTCTTAACAAATCTCTAGGTGAACAATACAATATTGTTACTATGGGAAAGGCAATATCGGGA
The DNA here is from genome assembly GCF_049354715.1 of Callithrix jacchus. Taxonomy (NCBI): domain Eukaryota; kingdom Metazoa; phylum Chordata; class Mammalia; order Primates; family Cebidae; genus Callithrix; species Callithrix jacchus. The sequence continues at coordinate 20,316,230 of NC_133506.1, forward strand.
TTATTAACCATGTTTTTCAGTTTTTAATTATGTGGACATGACCCGATAAAGGGTAACTTTGTTTTTCTAATTCATGTCTACATGCCTGTCATTGGCCCCACTGCTCTGTTCATTATTTTCTCATTTTTCTTTCATTTTCTTCTCTTTCCTTTTTTCTTTTCTTCTTTCTTTCCTTCCTTCCTCTTCTCTCTTTCTTTTCCTCCCTCCCTCCCCCTTCTCTCTTTCTCTTCCTCCCTCCCTCCCCCCCTTCTCTCTTTCTCTCTCTTTTTTTCCCCCAAGATCTTGCTCTGTCACCCAGGCTGCCGTGCAGTAGTAAGATCACAGCCCACTGTAGCCTCCAACTGGTGGGCCCAAGCCATCCCTCTCAGCCTCCCAAGTACCTAGGACCACAGGCATGTGCCACCATACCTGGCTAAATTTTTTTTTCTTTTTTGTAGAAATGGGGTCTCGCTCTGTTGCCCAGGATGGTCTAGAACTTCTGGGTTTAAACAATTCTCCCACCTTGGCCTCTCAAAGTTCGGGGATTATAGGCATGAGCCATGACACTTGGCCTTCTTGTTTTCCTTTTTTGTTTTGTTTTGCCATTAATTTTTACCTCATTTCACAAACCCACATGCTTACTGTTCTCTTATTCTTATTATGTATAACTGGCTTCTACTTGAATAATAACATGGATCACTGATTTCATTGCCTGTCTTCCTCCCTTCCTTTCTCCTTATTTCCTTCCTTCTTCCCTCCCTCCACGTATTCAAAAACTACACTCTATGCTTCTACTACCCAACAGTGAGTGAAACATTAGACCTGCCTCCTGTCCTCATAAAGCTTCTCTTGTGGAGGAGACAAACATAAACCTGTTTATCTTGTTTTTATATTTAATTTGCAAACCCCTTATGGTAAGGACCACTTTTCATCCTGCAGTACAAGGGAGAGTCCCAGGAATGCTTCTTAATGTGACCAATGCCCTGTATCTTTATTTATATTTATGCTCAAAACGGATTTTGTATATTTGCTTCTAGGACTCGAAGATTTTCAGTGAACAGTTGAATATTAGACCCTTCTGGAGGGATACAAAGGAAATGAAGAGGGTGAAGCTTGTGTTCAAGAAGGGGCCAGGATGGTGCACAAATCTAGGGATTTACAGGCCAAGTCATTGCTCGCACTTTATTGCAATTGTTCTGTCTCTTCCAAGGGTGGCCTGTGCTGTAGAGTAGCTCCTTCATCCAGCCGTGTTGACTTCACACCTTTTGCATTAGTGCCAAGGCCTGACTCAATAACTTTTCCACCTACATAGTTTTATCTAGCAGTTGACAAACCTAGATTTATCCTTGAAAAATCATTTCAAACAGAAGCTTCTCTCTTTAAAATTATTCCAAATAGATAAAGTAACAAGTTTCTCCTAATAACATAAATATAAGTTGATTTCCCAAAACAAAAAAAACAGAATCCTTTGAATTCACAAAGGTACTACGGCTACTTCATTGACTTTCCGCATCTGATTCCTTCACCATCTCAGAAATCAGCTAACAACAACTATCTGAGACACAACCCATAGTAATTAATAAAAAGTGATGGGAAGCTGTCAATGCCAAGTGTCAGTTGTACCGTCACCTGCGTCAAGCAAATGGGTCTCCCTTTGAGCACCATCAGTTGCTGAGCATGCACCATTTGGAGAGGGATCTATCACTTTGAATTGCAATTATGCTAGAGCAGAGCTCCTGGGAAGGTGTTGTCTCTACTGCAGTTAGCTCAGACTGTGATCCTGGCAGTTGGTCAACCCCAAGCCTAAATAATAAACCTCAACAGCATTAGAACCATCACTATAAATCTCCAATCACGTTCTAGTGAAGTTTCTCTCTCTCTCTCTCTCTGAAGTTGAATACCACTTCCCAGCAAAAGAAACAATGGGAGTGTGGTATCTGTGGTTGGAAAAAGCACTGCCTTTAAAAAAAGTTTTATTTAATTTATCTAAATCCCATTTGTAGTTTAAGAAATGAAATAATACAAAATAAAATAAGATAAAGTGAAATAAAACAAAACTGAAAACACCAACAGGGTGACCAAAGAAGAAACCTGACATTGGAGATCAATTTCCACCTAATCTGGATTATGTTCCCAAAGGCAGCTTCCTGCTTTCCCAGGAAGGGGCAATAGTTCAGAGCAAGCTTCATTAGCCATAACGATGATTACTTGCATTTTCAAAGAGGCAATTATCCCAAGGCTTGAAGTGCTCTATAAACATTAATTAGGCCGGGCGCAGTGGCTCACGCCTGTAATCCCCGCACTTTGGGAGGCCGAGGTGGGTGGATCACGAGGTCAAGAGATCGAGACCATCCTGGTCAACATGGTGAAACCCCGTCTCTACTAAAAATACAAAAAATTATCTGGGCATGGTGGCACGTGCCTGTAGTCCCAGCTACTCAGGAGGATGAGGCAGGAGAATTGCCTGAACCCAGGAGGCGGAGGTTGCGGTGAGCCGAGATCGCGCCATTGCACTCCAGCCTGGGTAGCAAGAGCAAAACTCCGTCTCAAAAACAAAACAAAACAAAAAAACACATTAATTCAAGCCCCCGGTAGCCCAGCACCATTATGTCTTTTGTAAAGAAAAGTAAACAGAAGTCCTCAGAAGCTAAGTAGCTTTAGCCTGCTGGCAGCGTAGCTTTGGACAAAACTGAGTCTGAATGATGGTCCCCAATGCCAGTCACAGGCACAGAAGACTGCAAGAGACAAAGGGAAGGAGAGATACTGCAAAGTGGGATTAGTGAGGAAATGGCTACACTGTAACCAGAAAGCAGGTAAACAGGGCAACCCAGCTAATAAGATGGTCCTCAGCATGAAGAAGATAACTATACTTATCTTTCCAGTTTTTTTCAAAGTGGGGCTTCTCAAAATGAACATGACCACTGAGCTCATGGTGCCTACGCTCTAGTTGGAGAACAAAAGACAATGACAATTATATAAAGAAATAATACATATTTACAAAAAATGAAAAACACAAATGAAAGACATATAGACTTGTGGTGAAGACAAGTGTAACTGGAGGAGCCTATTTTATATAGGATGATCAAGGAAGACCAGATTCTTGCAGGGCCTTCTGGGCCATGGTAAGGAAGCCTACTACAAAACACAATCCTAAATGAGTTTCATCTTGGGAGTGGTGCGACATGATTTGCATGTTTAAAAGACCATTCCCACAACTGTGGGGAAAATGGGATTGGAGAAGGGAAAGACTGAAACTGAGAAGGTAGGGAGTGTTGAAGGAGCGCAGGAAAAAAGATGATAGAGGCCTGGCTGAGAGGGCTGACCTTGAGATGAGAAGTGGGTGGATACCAGATGTGCTTTGGTGATAGAAAGTCAGCAGGGCTTCCTGTTGGTTATGCTAATGAGGAGAAGGGAGGGGAGAACTTTGACTAACTGGGTGGATGGTGGTACCTAATTTGCCACCATTTTGGATTATGCATACCATAACTGTCTATATTATCACAAATCTTCAGACATTGTCAATCAACTAAAAAAGAAAGAAATGGCACTTAATTATTATGGGGAGTTCTATTTAAATATTTATGTGCAAAAAAAAAATAAAAGGCAATGAGAAGAGGAAATACATCCAGATTTTTACTCTGGGTCATCAGAAGTATCACAAATATAGGTTTCGTTTTCCCTGATGTAATGGCCAGTGAAAATTTAAAAATGAAAAAAAAAAAATTGGGATAAAGCACTAAAAAATTGTGGGCACTGAGATGGTAAATTTTTTGAAGGTACCCACCCCTCCATACCCAATACCCCTCTGCAGGCCTAGCAGTCAGTGGAGTGCTGACAAATATTTAGCAACGAGCTTTGCAGGGAGGAAGGTATCAGGTTAGGGGAGCCCTGATTGGTAACATTTGCCTATTTCAATGGCATAATTACTCCCTCCATGGCCAATTTCAAGCTACCAACATGATGTCATTCAATGGAGTTGGAAAGCGATGTGCAGAAGCACGTGGTTATACAGCGTGTCCACCATAGCGACGCAGCAAACGTTAGTAAATTCAAGGTCACTGTGAAATGTCAAGTAATGAGGAAATAAGTTTTGAGTATTACTTTTGCTTGTAATATCATGTCTTTAGTTGTACATATTTTTGCTTGTAATATCATGTCTTTAGTTGTATATGTATGTAATTCTGAATAATGGCCACAATTAAAAGCAGCTCATAAAATTTCTGAAATTTTAACTTTCAGCTCTCACAAGTCACCATGCCCATCTCTAGCAGACCATTAATGATTCACTGTAAGACATGATAGATACTGATTGTTAAAAGAAAAACTCTAAACAAATTTAACAGAGTCCAGTTGAACAAAGAACAATTCAGTGGGGCAGCCTCCCAAACCAGAGGAGGTTGAGAGCAAGGCTGGCTCTATTGCATAGTCTTAGAGGATTTATAGCCAGAAAGATGAAAGTGATGTAGAGAAAACGGAAGCGAGGTACACAAACAGCTGGGTTGGTTACAGCTGGGCATTTGAACAGAGTTCGAACAGTTGGCCACCTGTGAGTAGCTGAAGTATGACTGCGGCTGCTGTGATTGGCTGAGAATCAGCTATTTGTTATGAGAAGATTATAGTCCTACATCCAGTTAAGCTCTAGTTCACTATGTACAGAGAAGCCTGCAGGCAGAACTCAACATATGTATAAGGAGGCAGCTTTAGGCTAAACTTAATTTAACACAAGCAATGTTTGTGGAATAAGCTTCGCTGGACTCCCTGAGCTAATGAAAACATCTGTTTTATCATTCAAATTCTAGAAAAGTTCTTTTTTTTGCCAGAATATTAATTAATAAGCAGTTACTAAGCAATAACTACTTGCACAAAACCTGCGTACTAGGGATTGGGGAAAATAAGTAACATGTATTAAATGTTACTGTGTGCCAGTCACTATTCGAGATCCTTTAATAAGTGAATTAATGTATGCAGCAGCTTTACAAGGAGCTACTATTATTATTCCCATTTTATGAGGGAATTTGCAACACACAGAAGATTATAAGGTTGATAATGCCATGAGTTGAACGCTCTAATGTCGAGATAAAAAAATTAAAATGAAGGAAAATCTCATAAAGAGACATGTACATAGGTATCTATTTCATATGCAAACACTCAATTTAATGGTCATGGATCAAACTTCAGGATCTTGTTGAGTGTTTAAACGACTGAATGATTTTACAGTTTCAATGGTCATAGTGCACTTGAAATTATCGTCTATTTTAACAAAATGTGCCTTTATGGAAAAATAAATTAATTAAATGATAATACAGAAAAGCAATTAATTAGTTTGGTTAACATGGTCAATAGCTGCATTTTTAATTAGTAGCGACTTAGCATATATTTTTTATAGTCACTGCCTATTTCTCTTCATGCCACAACTTGTAGAAAATTAAGTTATAAAACTAGTTTATATGCCTATAAAAACCACAAGCTCTGCTAAATGGAAAACAAAGAAGGTAATTTGTACTGTCAAACCATCTTCTTAAGGAGGAGGGATTAGGGGCTGGGTGACGCAGAGTAAGAAATGTAAAACCTGAAAGGATAAACTCACCCTTTAAAATAATGTCTGACCCAACTCTTTAAATCCATTTTCAAATTACAATAAACGTGTATCTCTGAGGGACAAAAGTGTTTGTCCAAATGCTTCTCACGTCTCTTCACACCAAAAACAGCTTCAAAATCATCTCACAGAAAATGCAATAACGTCCTAAGACTTCTCAGAATCCTCATGAATATAATAACTTGAATAATATTACTCAAGCATCTATATCTTCAAAGACAGACTTAATCAGTCTTTTGAGTACTGATTGGTTTTGGATTTCCATACTTGAATTTTGAGATGTCTTATTTCCAGGGCTGAAACAACCTAATTGCTTTTGCAACAGAATTCCCTCCCTCTAAAGGGAAGCCAGTCACAGAGACTCCCCAGAGGGCTGAGTTGTTCTACCTGTCTGGGCCACTTTTATTCAATTATTTTACATCTAGAGCTCACAATTTTCCTCTGCCATTTCCAGGATGCCTTATTAGAGTTTTCAAGGGCCCACATTGTCCACCTTTGTAATAGAATTCTTCCCCTGGGCAAGGAAATATTACTGAGACCTCCCTAATAATTTTAATAAGGCGTTGTGCAAAAAGACATTTATTTCATGTGGGCAATGTGTAGGAAAAATATCTTTTTAATCATGAAGAGATGTATATATATATTCAAGATGGAGTCTCACTCTGTTGCCCAGGCTGGAGTGCAGTGACACAATCTCGGTTCACTGTGACCTCTGCCTCCTGGGTTCAAGCAATTTTTATGCCTCAGCCTCGCAATAGTTGAGTTTACAGGCACACACCACCAGTGAATTTATATTTTCTTCCCATTTGAATACACTTTGGATTTGGTATGAAGTAGCTGCCAATTTCAAAAGTCTTAACAGATATCTTGGTCCCCAGATATGTTTTGTAAGCAGCTGGAGTATCTTCATCCAGCCAGGGCCACTTGCACCAGGCCCTTCTGATGGGAAGGAGGAACACAGCAGACCATGGTGGAAATTGCCTACAGAGGGCTGGTGACCCTACACAGTGCATGGAAGCACTGAGTCCCCTCAGACCCAGACTCCCCTCTAAGAGGAACCTCTTGGAGGATACCTAGGACCTTGTGGGGTACATATTGCCTTCTAACAAAAGGGGTTGCCTTGGCACCTGCATTTTCTGGAAAGATCCATTACTGAGCTCTGGAACCATAAATCAGGTCAAATTGCTCCTCTGCTTGGGACCCTTTGCCATTTTTCTGTAAATCTTCGAGTAAATCCATGCCTGTCCATAGGAATCTGACCCATGCCCATCTCTCCAAGCACTTCCTCCTCCACTCCCCTCTCACACAAGCCCATTTCTATGCCTTGGACATGCCAAGCCCTTTCCAACCTCCAGGACTGTTTTAGATGGTGGATCGTTTGCCTGGAAATCTCTTCTAGTTTTTCCCTTCTCAAATTCAGATTCAAATTGGCCTTGGCTTTAGGCTTCAAGTCAGGTCCAGGTCTGCACATGTCTCTCATCTTCCTTAGAACAGTGGCTGTCCCAGGGCAGAAGCGCAAGGTCTCTGAAGGCCTGGACTCAAAACTGACATACCATTGCTTCTACCCACATGACACTAGCCAAAGCAAGTCACATGATGTATTAGTCAGGGTTCTCCAGAGAAACAGAACCAATAGGACATAGGTATAGATAGGTAAGACATAGACACAGACACAGACAGTCACAGACACAGACACAGACATAGATGTGAAACTTATGATAACGAATTGGCATATACAATTATGCAGAATGTGAAGTCCTATCATCTGCTATGTGCAAGCCAGAGACCAGGAAAGTTGGTGGTATAGTTCTGAGAAGTGGAGGACTGAGGGTGTAAGTCCCAGTTAAGGGCAGGAGAAGACTGATATCCCAAGTCAATTGATCAGGCAGAGAAAACAAATTCTTCCTTCAGTTTTTTGCTCTATTCTGGCCCTCAAGGGGTTGGCCAATGCCTACCTACATTGGGGAAGAATCTGTTTTACTCAATCCACAATTCAAATGCTAATCTCAACCAGAAACACCCCCACAGACACATTCAGAATGAATGTTTAATCTGGGCACCCCATATCTCAGTCATGTTGACACAGAAAATCAACCATCACATACGAGTAAGCCTAATATCGATATATCAGTTGGGCAGAGAAATACACTCCACTGGGGAAAACAATCCAATTTACCACAGGGTTCCTATGGAATATATCCAAGGGAGAAGTGAGAAATCTTGAAGGGGGAAAAAAATCAGGGAAACTGAGAATAAAACTTATACTCTATTTACATAATTTTATTCATTATCAAAACTTATTCTAGTATCATTTTTCTCTGATCATGCAGGCTCTCACTACAATTAACTGAAAGATGTATACTAAAATTATAGAGACAAGTTAGACAAAGTATTATGCATCAACTTCCTATGCCATAATAAGGCACTAGTAAACAACTTCCTTAAGGTCTCAGGATGAAACTGACTTAAGGTATTAAGTGGGCAAAACACCATCATCTAGTGATGACTTCATGATTTTAGAAAGCACACAATGGGATCCTAATATAAGATAAACAACTCAGCTTTTCTTTTGTCCTTTAGTAGCATTGCTGCTACAGGAAAACTAGGCTGAAATTGAATTAACTAAGTTGAAATTTGTTTAATGCTTTTTAGAATATAGATGTTCCTTTCCTCCCATCCTTATCAAACTATACTTCAGTCTGTACGGTAGACTGCAAAACCAGCCACACTTCCCTACTCTTCCCTTTATTTATATATTCTGCAATGCACCTGTAAGTCTTCCTATCGGGAGTTGGAATTAGCTCACACTTTAAGTCTAGGCCAGTTCTGTGACTTGCTTTAGACAACAGAATTCAGCATAAATGACGTTCCACGTCTGAGGATAGGCTCGTGTCTCACCTTCCATTCTCTCTTGGGCCTTGTCATCATTATGAGAACAAGTCCAAGCCAGCCTGCTGAAGAATGAGACACCACATGGAACACAGCTGTTTTGTCCCAGCTGAGATTATTCTTGGTGAACCAGGTCCTAGCCCACAGGCCATCTCACACAGATGCACAACTGAGATTAGCCCAGATTAGCAAAACCACCCAACGAACTCACAGACCTGTGAGAAATAATAAATTGTTGTTTGCTGTGTTAAGACACTAAGTTTTGGGGTTGTTATGCATAGTAGTTACTGACACACATGGAGTATACTCAGCCCAGTCTTCTACCTCACCAATGATGTTGGCTATGGCCATGGTGCTTCGGCCAATGGCAAAGGCTGCAATATGAACTTAAACTTTCTTGCTTGTGTGGTGGGCTAGGTCTCTTGGAGTGTCCGCTCTCTACTATGAAGCCCCATGAAGTTGTTGTTCTTTGAGCTTGGGTTCTGAAATGCAAACAGGAAGAGAAAACTTGAAAATAACTTGAAACCTGTACTCCATCTTAGACCACCCAAGATCAATCAAACAACAGCTGACTGCAGATTTGTAAGTGTGAATTAAAATGTTTTTTATTATAATCCACTGAGATTTTGGTGTTTTTGTTAAGTAGCATTATCACAGAAAACCCAAGCCAATATATACAGTCTTCACATATAAAGTTAATGTACTGAAGGTTGCATATTAGCTTGCTCCATAAACTAGCAGCATGCTTGAAAATATAATGTAATTGTTTATTGATTGTATCATAATTGAATTGTACTAGGAAATTTTACAAATTAAATAATTTTTTATGAATTCTTGTTGTAAACCTCAGTTAATGGAGAAAGATCTTCCATTGTATTGACTTTTTAAAATTCCAGATGTAGTATATTCAATGCTAGATTAAAGTTGAAACTTATCTGAAGCCTGAAGAATGCAAGAGTCCTAGTCATGACACCCTCATGGATTTATTCTCCTTTGACAAATCTATGTATTACTAACATTATCTAAAAAATTCTGCCCTTTATCTAGCTTATGAAAGTACTGTAACAGAAAAGAGATCATAGATGTTTTGAAGATTCAAAATAGCATTTTTTAGAATGTATGAGATTATCCTAAGAACTTATAACAAATAAATCCTACCTTCAGAGATGTATCACAGAATAGTTTTACTTAATTCTGTCACTCTATGTAAGCTCTACTTCTACAGCTTACATAGAGTGCACAAATCTGAAATGTACAGCTCAGTTAACTTTTACATATATATGCACAAGCATCCAGATCAAGATAGAGAACACTTGCAGAGCTCCAAAGGTTTCCTTGTACCCCAGCCCTGTCTATACCCCTCCCAGAGGCAATATTCTGAACTCTCATCACCTTAGATTACTTGTGCCTTTTCTTTAAGTTCACATTAATGAAATAATACAGACTGTATTGTTTTATATCAGGTTATTTTTTCCATTAAATAATACGAGAATCATTCACATTGTTACATGTAGCCGCCAGCCATTAATTCTTTTCCATTGATGATTAGTATTCCATTGTACAAATACAGCAAAATTTGTTGATCCATTCTAAAATTTATATGTTTGGATTATTTCCAGCTGTGAACTATTAGGACTAAGGTTCTATGAATATTTACACATGTCTTTTTGTTGATATAAGCATTCATTTTGCTGTCTATATACATGCTGATGGTATCTTAATGAAGGAAACTTTGTATAATGAGAGTGTCCACAAATAGAGGTTAAGCTAAGTAAATTATTATATATTCATACAAGAGCATATGCTGCAGCCATTAAAAGTGTTCTTTTAGAAGACCTTTTAATGGCTGTATTGTTTCAGTTATATCCCAAATTACGTATAAATGTCTATATACTATGCAGTCTGTCTATATTTGCATGTGCAGATAAATGGGTTGGTGTGTGCTTACATGTGCGTGTGTGTGTGTGTGTGTGTGTGTGTACATAAAAGAACTATACCAAATGTAAACAATAATCATCTTTAGGTGATATAAATATGTATAAATTCAATTTCATTTTAAATCATTCCCCATATTTTCAAGAGGGAAAATATGCTTATAATAATATAAATACTTTAAAAATACTAATTAACGGAAATCTATTCATCAATAAAATCTTACATGACAACTATATTTTTGCAGTGCTTTCTTTTATTTACTATTTTATTTAACCTAAGCAATAGATCAAATCCTACCCCTTTTACCACAGAGCCAATGGGTCAGGAATGGTATGGTGAGGCCAAGCTGACATTCTCCTATGTGGCTCTGCCTTGACCATTTAATAATTCCAGTTTCTCATTAAGATTATTATCTAATTATACAATATCTAAAACAAGGACAGAGAAAAAGGAGCAAGGAGGAAGGCAACATCTGAGTGCTTGAGATAACTGAGGTACTGAAGGAATCTCAGTAATTAGAGTCATCACAAATGATGTGCCTGGGAAATATTCAATAGTCTAACTGTGTATTATGTTGCAGAAATGAACCCTGTTATAATGACACATAGGGTTGTCACCTTTTGAAACATAACCTAATTTTTGCTGTTTACTTTTCAGTTTATAGTAAACATTATTTTAACTGCAATCTTATGAGACTATAACTTGCTTTATTCGGCATAATCATCATAACCTCAATTAAGTCTATATTTTCAAATTTAATTTGCCATAAGTGGTCATCTGAAAGTCTCAACCAAAATCAAAATCATTTTAGGAAGGAGTCTGAAAACAAGGTAATCCTGCAGCATTCAACATTTTCTTTTAGAGTTTCTCTACTCCAAGGATTAGTAAAGTGTACAAAATTGAAATTACACAATTATTCAATTCACTCAGTACTTCTGTTACCTCAATTAAGCACTCAGATATTACCATTACCTGTGCTCTTCTTTCTCTCCCTGTTTTAGAATGCTTACTTTTCCTAAATACTGTACGATTAGATAATAATCATAATGTGAGAGTGGAATTATTAAATAGTCCAAGCAAAGCCACATGGGAGGACATTGGCTTGGCCTGACCATACCAATCCTGATCATTGGCACTATGGTGAGAGAGAGGATTTTCTATATTGCTCGGGTTACATAAAATAGTATGTCAAGTAAACAGGCCAAATCCAACCCACAGTTTCTTTTTGTAAGGTCCATGAGCAAAGAATGGGTTTCACATTTTTGTATGGTCACATTCTAAATGGTTATATAAGTATATAAGTAATGCCCTTGATTTTTCTTCTTGTGGCATAAAGCTGAAAATGGTTACTATCTATCCAGTGCTTAATAGGAAAAAAATTGCTGACCCTCACTCTAGTCCCCTATGACACTATGATCTTCATTCATACCGGTGAAATGGAGTGGGGTTTTGGCAGAGATAATTCTATATGGAAACAGCATTGGGCATTCAACATACCCATTTTCCTTTCCTCCTAAGCATTATAGGAATTCGTTATTTCCCAACCATTCTTGCAGTTGGGTGGGGTCAGTGTAACTGAGTTCTGGCCAATGGCAAGTGGTCTGGCCCTTAAAGCATCCTGAGCCTCCATATACTTTTCCTGTCTTCACTTGTCTGCTATATGAATCTTCTAGAATATGTGTAGACACTAAATAGAAGCCTGGGTCCCCTCATCAAAGGAAGACTGCCCTTTGGATACCAAAGTATTAAAAGTATTGCAGCATAAACAGAAAGCAAACTTTTATTATGCTAAGCCATTGAGCTTTGGAGGAATTGTTTGTTATAGCAACCGACGTTACTTTCCCTGACTACTACAAGTATAACTTTTTTCAATATTGCCATGCCTGATATTATCATCACATGCTGTTTACTCACAGAAACACACACACACATAAGTGTGAGAACAGTTTATCTTTCAATCTCTGTGAGTAACCAAAACTTCCCTTTAAAGTTTTAATTATTTGGCTTTCATGGCCTGAACAAATAAAATCTTTATTCCAAAACACTACTTTTTGTTTGTCACTTATTGTTTGTTTGTCAATTATTGTGGATAAAAGTTGATGGTTATTTACTGAACTACAATTTCAGAATCAAGTTAGACACCAGGTAAATAAAGGAAAATCCCAACCTTTATAAAACAACAACCACACTAAATTTGTATTCCAAAAACGTGTAAACAGCTCTTTCATGCTTATTCCTCCACAAGGTTATTTCTCATTTAACTTTCATCATCCTGTTTAGAGTTTACAAGTGAGAATCTTCAATTTCAGTTTAGACACATCTGGCTCACAAATGAGGCACTGCACCCTGAGTCACTGTGAAATCCGTGCCACAAGCATTGATGATGAGATCTTGTGTTTATTAGTAAAGATGTTAGAACCAGCCAGTCGCAAAGCTATTTTGAGTGGAGATATCTCTGATGTGGCTTCTTAGAGGTGTCAGTTTGATCTTTTTCTACAGAGGAATTACTGGATTAAATTCACTTCCACATGCAAATTAATCAGTTTTAGCTTTCTTTCAGATATAATCTCACTTGAATTTGTTGAAAGATTACTTCAACTATTCTTAGTTATTAAAAAAATGTTAAAACTTCCAGCCTTTCTGCTTTTCTCTTTATTTCACTGAGCTCTTTTGACCTCCCTAGAATTTATTTTCCTTGTATTTTTAAAAAATGCTTCGCAAAGCTAAGGTATTTATTATTTTTAAATCACTAAAAGCAATTTTATTTAATAACAAATTTATTTCTCCTTCATCTTACACCAAGCCTGACTTGCTCCCCAAAAACAGTGAACAAAAAAAGAATTTAAAGCTAAGCTTTTAAGAAGGGATTGATGATGACTTTTGATTACAGCAAGCAACATTCCTGATTCATAGAGTTCACCCTGAGGACAGTTCTCCTCTAATATGGTCACAGCCCACTGCCCTGAGGGAGTTGGATGATGCCGACAAACAACTTGGAACAAAGTGGAGTAAATTCCCAGGAAATTAGATGAACTCGTTTCCCTTCTCCACACATAGGAAAAAGATATCCAACACACCGACATATTGTCAATCAAGAACTCTTCCCATTTAACCTCACGAAAATACTCAGGATCTCAGTCTCCTGAAACAGATTCACTGACAACTGGGAAAAATCTCACCACGGATTCCCTGAGGTGATGCACTGAGAAGAACACCACATTATCCAGGTAGTATTCCTGGCCCAAACGCATAATCTGAAATTAATCCTAGAGAAACAATCATACAAATATAAACAAAAGTGCATTCTGCAAAGTCAGCTGGCCTAGGCTCTTAAAGAACGTTAATGGCACAAAAGATCAAAAGAAAAAGGAGTGGGAGATGGGGACGATTGAAGACCGAAGGTAATAAACAGACATGACAATGACAATTAAATGCAGAGTGATTCTCACGTGAATCCTGGACAGAAAAGAGTTGCTGCAAAGGATACTGCAGGGACAATTTGAACCATTTGAATGTGGTTTATAAATTAGATCATATTCTTGTGTTGATGTTAAACGTCCTGAGTATGAAAATTATGCTGTGATGATGTAGGAAAATCTCCTTACTCTTAAGAAATACCTACTACAGTATTTGGGGTGATGGGTTGTACTTAGCAGGTTTCCCTGTGTGATAAACTACCCTATCCACAATAGCAATCATTTATTCCACTCCTTATTCTATTTAGGTTCAGCTTATCTGGGTGCTTTCTCTGGTTTCACCTGGGTTCTTTTAAGTTCTCTTATGTGTATGTGATGAACTGTAGGTCTACTGGGTGGCTCTAATTCTGAGAATAGGCAGGTGTCAGGTGGGGCAACAGTGGTGACTACGCTCACTCCAGCAGGCTAGTCCTGGATTATCCATGTGGCAGTGGGAAAGTTCCGATACAGGGCCACACATACACACACACACACACACAGAGAGAGAGAGAGAGAGAGAGAGAGAGAGAGAGAGGAGAAAGGAGGCATCTAAAGCTTATTGAAGCCTAACTGCAGAACTGGTACAACATCAGCTGCATTTTATTAGTGAAAGTAAATCACAAGTCTTCCACTTTGTGATGGGAGAAGCTACACATTGTAAAAAGCCTGGAGACTATGGGGAGAAAACTGTGGTCATTTTAAACAGTCTACCACAAACATCTACAGGTGTTCATTCAGTTATACCTGCTGCTTTTCTACAGGTTTCAATTTTTTTTTTTTAAGCAAAGAGTTGGGAAGAGCAATAGAGGATGGCACAAGGAGCCAGACACAAAAGGGTGGATACTGTAAAATTCAACTATATTAATTTTTAAAGGCAAATCAAATGTATGGCAAGAGAAGTCAAAATATTGGCAACATTCAGGTAATAACTGGCTTCTGGAGTACTGGTAACATTCTGTGTCTTGATCTCAGTAGCAAAAATTCCACTTTGCTATGCACTCAGGATTGTTTCTCTAGGATTAATTTCAGATTATGCATCTGGGCTCTTTTCTATATGTGCAGCATACTTTAATTTTTGAAAGTTTACTTTAAAAAATAGAAATCATATTGGTCTTGGAGGTTAGGAAACCTGGGCTCTTGTCCCGATGCTGCCACCGAGTCCCTGTGCAATATTGAGAATGTCTGTTTAATTCTTTGGGCCTGTTGCCTCGTTTGTAAAGGAAGCTAAATGAACTCTGTGGGCCCCTCCCAACAGCTAGGCTCCAAGATTTAATTCTGACCACATAGTTTGTTCCTTTTTTGCCCGGAAATTATATAACCTTGTAGTTATGATGCACTTTTCTCCTTCAGTTGTAACGTGTGCCTGAGATTCTATTTGGCTTTCCAGAATTTGCACGGAAATAATTACAACAAAGCAAATGCAATAAAGGAGTCTCCTTTGAATGCAGATGGGAATTATAAGGGTTAGCTATTTACAGAAGAGGTCACTAAGGGAGCAGGTCATTATGTTTTTGTTTTTGTTTTTGCTTTTTTTTGAGACGGAGTTTCGCTCTTGCTACCCAGGCTGGAGTGCAATGGCGCGATCTCGGCTCACCGCAACCTCCGCCTCCTGGGTTCAGGCAATTCTCCTGCCTCAGCCTCCCGAGCAGCTGGGATTACAGGCACGCGCCACCGTGCCCAGCTAATTTTTTGTAATTTTAGTAGAGACGGGGTTTCACCATGTTGACCACGATGGTCTCGATCTCTTGACAACGTGATCCACCCGCCTCGGCCTCCCAAAGTGCTGGGATTACAGGCTTGAGCCACCGCTCCCGGCCAGGTCATTATGTTTTAATATCACACCAGAAACGCAGTAAAGGATCCTGCCATGTCTGGGAGAATCATCAGGAAGCCTTCCAAGAAGCCGGTCCTATTTCACCACTACTCCAACCTCATTCTGGGGAAGAACAGCACTCCCCTGGAATAGTTTCTTGACCTCACATATTTGGTGGTCTCTTGGATTCTTTGTACAGGTAGGGGCTTTTAGCATGATATGAAAAGAGCCACAAGTGTCCCCCAGTCTTCACAGGTTTTGTGTGTGTTGGAGTGTGGGGAAGTGGACAGTTGCTGGCGGTCCAGGTGTCCCACAAACCCAGCAGCTGCTTTCAGGGGTCGAGACCCTGGGAGCGCCTCTGACTGTGGTGATTTTCTCACTTCTGAGCACTGTGGCCCCATCTTAGTTCAAAGGAGAGGCTCTAATGGAACAACACTTTAGGCTTTCTGTTTGTTTGTGTTTCCTTGAGGGCTTCCAGTTTACCTTCAAGGCTCCTTGGAGCTCCAAATTTCAGGAGTTTTCCAAAAGTTTCATTCACTGAATAGATATTGATGGAGCATTTACTATGTGAATTCAGAAGTGAATAAGGCAAACAAGCTCCCTGCCTTCATGGACGGAATATGGAGTCCTGTATCGATCAGCATAGAGACCTAGAATGGCCTGCTTTTTCCTCCATGTGAGCCTGAGAGTAGACATTCTTAGCCCCAATTCACAGATAAGGAAACTGAGACTAAGGAGATAAGATAGTAAGTGGAGTCCATCTGACTAATTCCTTCACACACAGCACCTAAAACAAGGTGGTGAGGCTGTGCCAGTCCCTCAGAACATCGGTTGACAAAGTCATGTGGTCCAGCTGCCCAGCTGCACACATGAAACTTTACTAAAACACTTATACCCATTCCTTCATGTAATTTTTATGATTGGTTTCCCACTGCAACACCAGAGTTGAGTAATTGCAAAATGGACCTCATAGCCCACAAAGACAAAAAATATTTTCCATCTTGCCCTCTAAAGAAAAAGGTTGCCATCCCTCCCATCTCAGAACTGCCCCCTAGTGAGGGTAATGAAAGTTCCTGGAACAAACCACAAAAGTTTAATGGCTTCACACATTTTTTTTTTAATTTATTTCTCAATCACACGCTAGCCCAGCCAGGCTATTCGTGGGCAAATGTAGAGGTCAGGTAGGGACTCTGCTCCAGAGACCCAGATTGATCATTGCTCTAAGGGCAAAAACATCCAGCCAGTGGACAAGGGCAAAAGGGATAATGCACAGGAAGTTTTTATGGGCTAGATCTGGAAGGGACACACATTAATCCGTTCATATGCTATTGGTCAGAATTCAGTCACATGCATAGGATATTAAGAAATGAAGTGTATTAGAATGCCCAGGAAGAAGAGGAAACAGGTTTTGGTGAACACAGAACAGCCTCCGCCACAATCCCTAAATGCTAATCATCCTTACACTCAGAAAAAGTCTTTGGCTGTAACTTCTCAAACCTGTTTTAAAACTCACATTCAATATGCGTGTGTTTAAAAAACATTGCTTAACTAAACCCTTACCTTTTTGAGTATATACTGAAATATGTACATATGAAATGATATATAATGAATTTGCTTAAAATAATCTGAAAGGGAGGAAATTTATGAGAATATTGAGAACATACATAAGACAAGATT
The DNA here is from genome assembly GCF_049354715.1 of Callithrix jacchus. Lineage (NCBI taxonomy): Eukaryota > Metazoa > Chordata > Mammalia > Primates > Cebidae > Callithrix > Callithrix jacchus. Next base: position 20,333,574 of record NC_133506.1, read on the forward strand.
GCCAATAAGTTTTGTTAAAGCTGGCTTATGAGTATGTAAAGATTTATTATATTACTCTCTTTACTTTCTAATATATTTAAAACTTTGCATACTAAAAAAATTTAAGGATTACATTGAAACTACTCTTTGCTATCTTGCACCAACCAATCTTTAGCAAAATAAAATAAAACAAATAAAATCCTGGTTATAATAGGCCACAAAGTTCTCTGGAATGATATGAACTACAGGTGTTCTGGTATTGTTAATTTCTCTTGCTTCCTTCAAATATTCCAGTGAAATAAGCTTGCCTATAATATAAATGGGACCAATAATGAAAGACAAAATCTATGTGAGAATAGTACAACCAAGAGGCAGAAGAGTTATAAATATCAACGCCAGACACCTATGCTACAAGCACTCTAAGTAGAGGTAATCTATTAATTGGGGTATAAACGAATACCAGATATGTTACATGCATTTTAAAAATGCTGATTTAGCAATTACACTGAGCAAGGCATCGTCTCAAAGATTATACTTGTCAGGATAGATACTATTATACCAGCTGCTATGCAAACATCCCTAGAGCTCAATGTCTGTGAACAGTTTTATCTCACTTGCGCAAGGTTCAGTGCAGATATTCCTGGTCCAATTGTTCTCTTTTGAGCAGTACCTCAAATCTGAGTTCCTTTCACCTCAAAGTCCTTTGCCATGTAGAAAGAAAAGAGAGAGCTGGGCACATTGGCTGATGCCTGTAATTCCAGCACTTTGGGAGGCTGAGGTAGGTGGATCATTTGAGGTCAGGAGTTAGAGACCAGCCTGGCCAAAAGGGTGAAAACCTGTCTCTACTAAAAAATACAAAAATTAGCTTGGCATAGTGGTGGGATTCTATAATCTCAGCTAATTGGGAAACTGAAGTAAGAAAATCGCTTGAACCTGGGAAGCAGAGGCTGCAGTCAGTGCGTTGAGATCACATCACTACACTCTAGCCTGGGCAACAGAGCAACACTGTCTCAGGAAGAAAAAAAAAAGAGAGAGAGAGAGAATGAATGAAAAAGGGAAAAAAAGGAAAGCCAGAGTGTGTGCAGATAATCACTCAGGATGTTTTGTGGTCAGACCTGGAAGGAACAGAGCTCTTCACAGTCCAACCTAGATTCAAGTATACCTAGAAAGTGTCTCATAGCCATGAACCCAGAGAGAAAACGAGATACTGGGATGGAGTGGGGGTGGGGGATGCTCTGAAATGTTCTACCACAAAGGTAATCATGATCAAGGTCTAGTGGGAAGACAGAAATGCAAACAGACACAAATGCCCCAAAAGTCATAAAATTAATAATAAAGATATGAATAGGGTGCTCTGGACCTTCTGCTGAATGAGGTAGGACTTTTAAAATCCTCATCAGCAGCTGTAGGTACAATTTCATAAATGTGCTTGAAACGTAATTGGTTTAGGCTATTAAATTTGTAATTCTTTTTCCAGAAAAATTGTAAGCCAGTGTTCCTTAACTCAAAAACAGAGCCCTGCTGGCAAGCCTGGTTCTGCAACTGGAATCATGGATTCTGGATGTTTCTCAATACTCGTTATGTGTGCCTACTGGAACATAAACTCACCTGGAATAGGGGTCTCTCAGCATGAAGGAATTTTAATAGGATTCATTCATACATTTGTTCAACATTTTATAAAGACATCTGTCCCCAAAATTCAATTTGCAATTTTTACAACATTTTACAAATACTTTGATCCCCAAATCTCCATTTACAATTTTACAAGAATTTACATTCATTGCAAAGATTTCTTTCCAGAGTTTTTTAAAGGTCATTTTTTCCCTTGGGTCCAAAACTGTTACTTTTAGATGAGAGGAGAGGCAGCTGAGGCTTACATGTGGAGACTGTGTGTGATGAAAGGGCAAGACACAGCAGCCCCTGGATCCTAATTCAGACCAGCCTGCCTCTGTCAACAGAAAAATCATTTGTTGCTGTAAGCCCATATCATAATCTGGCACAACTGGAGGTTAGAGCCACCCTTAAAACTCTTTGGGTATGGGATTCTAGTTTGCCATCTTAATTTATATATTCTCTCTCGGCGCCGATTCTCCAGCCCTTTCCCTTTTAAGTAATCCTAATTAGAAAGCACACAGGAGGATCCTTCCAGGATTTAAAAGCCGCTGAGATCTCCTCTTTGATCTCCCATCTGAACTATGGACGGTTACTCTTTCAAGTTTCCCCCTCCCCCACACCCACGCTCCGGTTGATAATTATTGGCATTTTAGAGCCTGGAGATAGAAATAAGATGTCTGAAAGGCCAGCTGCCTAAAAATCCAAAGCAAGCACCCCTCCAAACATCTCCCCTCCTCCCCCGCATCTCCCCCCAAAAAATTCTGAAAAGGAAAAAATATAGCAGGCTCTATAAACAGCTGCCAATTTATTAATAAGATGCTGGAGCTAGTTGGAATTTTAAAGATGCTTTAGGCATCTTTAAAGAGCCATCACGTCCCTTCCTCTCCCTGGCACAAATAAACCCAACCAGCAGATCCTTCATTAACCACCGCTATTTAAATTCTGCAAAGTGCCGCGGTGACCGGAGGAACTTTCGGAACGGTGCAAGAGTTTGTCTTAATTTGGGTAATACTGGGTTGAGATGCCTTGCGTGAACTCAAAAGCAGTTGAATTAAGAATCTTACATCAATTTCTAGGACTCTGAGAAGGTAGGAAATTGCGGAGGAGGGAAGGGAGGCGTGCCGGCAAGAAAGTCTTGCTTATTTACTTAATTTCATTTACCACGGGAGAATTCGGAGGATCCCTCCCGGAGGCACTAGGATACCCGACGCGGGAAGGGCTAGGAAATGTGCGAAGTGGATGTGTACGAACGCTGGACTAGGGCTTGGCTCTCTGGGAGGGAGGGGCTGGACTGGTGCAGGGGAGGAGGAAGGGGGGGGAACCGGTAGGAGGCGGGGAAGCGCACTATAAAAGGCCGGGCGGTACTGAGCGTCCGCTACTCGGAGCCACTTCCGTGAGGCGGGAGCCCGAGCAAGATCTAAGAGTAAAGCGCGCGGTGCCCCGGACCAACCCAGTTGGCTCTAGCATCCGACGCTAGGACTCGGCGTCTTCAGCTCCACGTCCGAGCGCTTCCATTCGCCAACTACCCCCTGCAGGCATGACCCGCACGCGGGAGCCCGAGGCTGCAGGGCGGTCCTGAGGCGGTGGCCCGGGATTCACGGCTCTGCAACGCCAGCCCCCAAATACTCTCTGGGCGCGGCACCCCGGGGATGAGACCCCAGACGCAAGACCGCTGGAGCTGAGATTCACTCCCAGTTCCTGAGCGCCTGAGCCGCTGGCACTGCGTCCCTGCACCTTCCTTCTACACCTGCGCCCCTGACCAGACGGACGCCCAGCGAGTCGAACTCCCCTTTCTTCCCAGACTCTCCGGGACGCCGCGGACGCGCGAACAGCCGTGCCCAGCGAGCGGGCAGCCCAGCAAGTGTCAAGACCCTTCAGGAACCACACTTTGTCACTCTTCCCCTCCCCGGACTGCTTCAGGCAGGGTTCGCAGACAGACACCTGAATTGTCCAGCGCCCCCTCCTTTTTCCATCACTGCAACTCCAGCTTCACTTTGCCAATAAAGGTTTCTCAACCAGCACCGGCACTCCCACCCACCCACCCTCAGCCCGGAGCCTCCGTGCGCACAACGGCTCAACCCGCGCCCTCCCCAGCGACCTCGGCAGCGGGCACTCGGTACAGCCGGCAGGCGGACGCAGACACCGAGGGCGCTGCGGCTACCTCCGAACAGTGACAACCTCGGCGTGCCTGAGGCCCCATCTGGAACCAGCCCTCCCAAGACTCTGTGTGCGGGGCGGCGCGGCAGGCGGCCCCTAGGAGCACGGAGAGTGGAAGTGGCTTGCTGGGTGAGTGGCTCGGGACGGCGAGGGCGGGGGAGCCAAGCGTGGAGGTAACTCCCGGCCGCAGCTGAAGCCCTCCTCCTCCTTCTCCTCCTCCTCCTCCTTCTCCCTGCTCTCCTCTGGCGGCCGCTCCCGCCCCAGCTGCGGCGCCGCGGCCACATCTGGGGCGCCCATGTGCGCTCGGGGGCTCGGCTGCGCCCGCCCCGCCGCCGACCCCGCAGCCCCCTGCCCGCAGTGTGGCCTCCGGTCTGGCCCGGGTCCCGGACAGTCCCGGGACCCCGTCCCCGCCGCCGCCGCCGCCGCCGCCGCCGCCGCCGCCGCCGGGCAGCGCCGGGGTTTGCTCCGCTGCCGACTTGGACACCCCCGGCCTCGCGGTGGCTCCGCCGTGGTGCGGCGGCGACGGCGGCGGCGGCTCCTGCTCCCCAGGCCCCGTGCGCCCCGCCGCGCCAGACGTCAGCCCCGCGGGCCCGGGAAGCGGGGCCCCGGCTGGGGCCGAGGCGGGCGTAACGCTGCCGGGCTCCCGGGCTCCTACTCCTCCCCCGGCGCCACCGCCCGCCCCGCCGGGTCCTAAAGCCGCGCGTCTCAAGAGGATGGTGCGCCTGGCGGCCGAGTTGCTGCTGCTGTTGGGGCTGCTGCTACTCACGCTGCACATCACGGTGCTGCGCGGCTCGGGAGCCGCCGACGCGGCCGCAGGCAACGCGAGCGGAGCTCAGCTACAGGTGAGTGCGCCGCCGGAGAGGGGCGTGCGCGGCTGCGGGGACTGGGTGTGTGTGTGGTGGTTGGGTTGGGGGGGGCGGTGCTGAGCTGGTGCCTGAAAGACGCAGGGAGGCGGGTTTCTCGCCCCACCTTAGAGCAACTGTTTTGGCAGTAGTTTTGCCTGGGTCGGGTGACTTAGGCAGAGGCGGAGCAAAGGCAAGAGCCGTGGAGGCTGCACGCGGCTGGAGGTCTCCAGTTCTGTTTGTCTCGGGTCAGACTTGGGGGTTGGTGGGGAGGTGGGAGGGAGGGAGGTTTGGGATGAGAAGAGGAAGTGTGGAAAATGTGCTTGCTAGGGGTGCTGCCAGTCTTTCGTTGCCCTTCGGAGGCTGAGTCATATTCCTTCAGGCTGGAGTGATGCGAGGAGACTATAGGATAATATCCCTAAAGTCTTTGGAAGAAAGAACTCAAGGAGTCTGCCCCTTAAGGAAGCAAGGCCAAAGGTCAGGACATAATTTCCCAAAGAGAAAAAATAGCCAGGCAGCCCCTCCTCAGTCTTAGGATTCCCTTTCCTCCAGGGACCTCGTCTGAGGTCCCTCATGTGCTCCCTTGGTCATAGGGAGGGTGCAGAGTCAAGGCACCCGTAGTGATTTGGACTGGGGTTACCTGGCATTTTTAACTTGTAGCAAAGTCTTTCTTCCAAGGATCTCCCCCTTTGAAGGTCGCTTTAGCGGTGGGATTCTGTTTATCCATTTCAGCTCCAGAGCAAAGGGAGTGCACGGTCAGACATAATGTGAGTTCTGGTTTCTGAACAGAGTTTCCCAGATAGGCAATTTCTGCTGCTATCTTAGAAAGCATCTTTCGGCCCGAGCAGGGTGGCTCTCACCTGTAATCCCAGCAATTTGGAAGGCTGAGGTGGGTGGATCAGAAGGTCGAGAGATCAAGACCATCCTGGCGAACGTGGGGAAACCTGTCTCTACTAAAAATACAATTAGCTGGGCGTGGTGCCGCGTGCCTGTAGTCCCAGCTACTTGGGAGGCTGAGAAAGGAGAATCCCTTGAACCCGGAGTCGGAGGTTACAGTGAGCCGAGATCGTGCCTGGGGACAGAGTGAGACTGTCTCAAAAAAAAAAAAAAAAAAAAAAAAGAAGGAAAATTAAGAAAGAAAAGAAAGAAAGTCTTTCCTTCAGTTCAGTGATGTGACAACTGTCAACTTGGAGCGTAGACAAAAGGAAGCAGGGATTTTCCCAGGAAGCAGAGGGGATTCTCTGGCTCCTAAAATCTCCTGCTCAAACCAGGAGGGGTGTCTCAGGCTTGTAATCCTAGCACTTTGGGAGGCAAAGGCAGGTGGATCGGATCACCTGAGGCCAGGAGTTTGAGACCAGCCTGGCCAACGTGGTCCCTCTCTACTAAAAATAGAAAAATTAGCCGGACATGGTGGCACACGTCTGTAGTCTCAGCTACTCCAGAGGCTGAGGCAGGAGAATTGCGAGCTGCAGTGAGCCGAGATTGCACCACTGCACTACAGCCTGAACAGAGCAAGACTCCATCTCAAAAAACAAGACAAAAAAATAAAATAGACATTATTAATTGTTCCCAAAAGACTTTATATTCATTGTCTTTGCTAATTCACTTTTTGCATCTTTACACAATTTGGTGCGAAAAACTACCATAAAGAGAAAACTCCTGAAACACTTCCGTAGTGTTTACTATGTGCCCGTTTTAAGTGCTTTACACTTGAAGCATTTACAAAGTGCCTGGCATTTAGAAAGTCCGCTTTCTAAGATAACAGCAGGAAATGCCTACCTGTGCAACTCTGTTCAGAAACCAGAACTCACACTGTGTCTGACTGTCCACTACACCCTCCCCTTGCCCTGGAGCTGAAATGGATAAACAGAATCCCACTGTTAGAGCGACCTTCAAAGTCAGGCTGAGTAAAATTTAACTCAATTTACCCATAACCTTATGAGATATGCTACTGTTAATACAGCCCTTTACAGATGCAAAAACTTTAACAGTGAAGTTCAAAAACTTGCCAAAGTTCAGACATTCCAAACTCTTGATTAACTACACCAAATTTTGTCTCTACCAGGATAGACTAAAGCAAGGTGATCATTGCGTGCAATTACAAAACCAAGAGTAGAAAAGTACACACCCCAAAGCTTAAAGTTCTTTTAACTCTGGGACATTTCTCAAAATGTTCTAACTTTGTGTGGTCTCTCATCTTCTCCTGAGGGTAAACAGTTACAGTGACAGACTGAGGGAATTTCTATGGGGAAGTCGAAGATGCCCCCACCCTGTAGACTGGGGCACCCACCAATTTAACACTGGGATAATTCTTAATATTTGCAAGATTTCTGGAAGTTATATTTTGTGCATGATGCTTTCTTTCCTCATGGACTCAAGCAAAGCCATACAAATGATGTTTTGTGGAAAAGTCAATTTGGCAGATTTCTTTATGAGGTGTTTGCTATCATTAGAATAACCTGGGGTTGGCCTTTTCCACTTGAACAGTAAGGTAATGAGAGAAGCAGCTGGGGAAATGGCAGTTCTAAAAGGGAAGTGAACCGAATTCTCAAAAGGGGCTCTGGCTGAAGAACTGCCCCAAGAGGACAGAAGAAATGGGGGATTTAGAAAGAGTTATGCTCCTAGAAATATCTTGAGTCCCAAGTAGCTGTTAATCCACCAACATCAGCTTATCTTGTAATAGTGTTCAGTGATACTGTCCACTCAGTGCACATACTTTTCCAAGCAGAATGATGAGTTTAGCAGTTTAGTTCATAATTTTGCTCTTTTGTAATTTGTTATTATAAAAGTTTTGTACTGTTCCTAACCAAAGTTAATTCTTTGGCCCTCTGACTCTCCAAAGATATTATAAGTCAAATGAAGAATGTTCTGCCAGATGAGGAGGTCTGCAAAAGCCATTTATTAGTCCATCGTTTTCGGGCCCCAGGAATTGAATTTGCTAGTAGCAGGTGCATTTGAAGACAAAACTGTGGACACTGTATTCTTTCTTTTTACCAGACAATTTAAACCCAAGTCTTAAGTGTTTACCATTTAAATTTGTTGGTTCTATGCTATCCTGAGCTGCTAAAATCCTCCTTCTTAATCAGAAAATTAATCTGTATACATTATTTTTATTGCTTTTGTCTCTGTGTGCAGCCTTCGAAAATATAAGGTTGACTTAGTCAGAAATATGCAATGGTGAGTTTCTTTACCCGGGTTGTAGTATGTTTGGATTCATTTAAAAAGGGACACATTCTTATTTAAGGATATATCAAGGACACTCAATAAAGTAGTAGTAAGGAAAACAACAACAATAGCTAAGATTTATTAAGTGCCTTTCATGTGGCAGGTGTTCCTAGCACTTTACACATACTAGCTTCCTTCATCCTCACAAAAATCCCAGAATTAGGTACTATCATTATCATTATCCCTGTTTCAAATGGAGAAACTGAGGTTGGGTAATTTGCCCAAGGTTGCACAGCTAGAAGCTTCTTAATTTGTTTTCGTCATTTTATAGTGGGGAACTATTTGAAGCATACTTCTATTGTAAGTTCTTGATAAAAGTCATGCACTCAAGAGAGAGAAGGGCTTTTAACAATTTACATTTTCAACTGTATCTTGACAGTCTTACTGTGCCAACTACGACATATGTATATACACATACATTATATAAACATACACATTTATGTATAAAAGAACATGCTTTTGGTAGTTTGAGCATAGTAGGGGTTACATTTTCAACTCTTTGTATGACTGTCTCGCCTAGTATGCCCTAGTGTGCTCAAAACATTGAGAGGTATGATATGAGGTGGCAGTAAAATGTTTTGACCACTCTGTCTGTACTGGTTAACTGGTTGATGAAAATAAAAATGTTAGTCTTTGTACTGTTTTCAGTATTTTTTTAAATAATAAGAAATTAGACAACTGTCTGCAATAGCTGCATAAAAATGCATGGAAACATCAGCTTTTTTTGCTTTTGAATCTTATCTCATTAGAGTAAGTTTGTCTCATATTAATCAGATAGATTAGCTCTTTCATGCATCTTTAATTAATGAGAAAACATAGATTACATATATAATAAAAGTAGTCTGGAAGACAAAATATAGAATCCATAGGCAATAATAGTACTAATAATGGTATCTTTTTTGTCTGAAATTCAAATGATTGCCTTCCCACTAAATCTCAGTCAGTTTTAGAATCATGAATTTCTACGTATTAGCAGTAAGCCGGAACTCATTAAGGCAGTGAGAGGTAAGCAAGTATTATAAAACGCCAATTTGATTACTTTTACAATAACATTAAAGCAAACCAGATTCTGGAATGTAGTAAAATGTCTTTGTTCTCTATTTCCTATCATGTTTATGAGCACTTTCCATCTTTTATTTCTCTATTGCCTTCAATAAAACAGCTTAGCTTCTTGTATTCAGTGCTTTGGACTTAAGAGTTAATCTGAACCACTTATAGCAGTAGAAGCAAAAGCATAATTTATCTGTACTTAATACAAGAAAGTCAACACCCATTTGTGTTTCTTGTTTTGTGACTTGTCTGCTCATTTTGCAGTTAGGCTGATTACTCTTACTGGAATTTTTTTTAAATGATGGACAGTTGCCTCACACAGCTATTGCTGCAGAATAAGCCACCCTAAAATTTAGTGGCTTAACACAACCACCGTTTTATTTCCTCATGAATTTGCATGACAGCACTTCGCTTGGGCTCATGGCAGCTGAGTGGTTCTTCTGGTGATTTCACCTGATATTACTCATGTAGCTGTGGCCATCTGCTGGCTTCCTGTAGGCTAGGTGGTCCACAAAGGCCTTACTCATTTGTCTGATAGTTGGTGCTTGTTGTCATTTAAGTTCGCTCTCCATATAATCTCTCATCTTCAAAGACTCTAGCTCATATATCTTTACATGGTGGACTCAGAGCAGCAAGAGAATAAAAGCAGAAATTGCAAGACCTCTTGATGAGTTTGCACAACATTTCAGCTGCATTCTATTAGCCAAACAAATCACATGGTCGCTTAGATTCTAGCGGACAGGAAATAAATTCCAATTCTTGATGGGAGGAGCAGGAAAGTCACATTAAAGAAGAACATGTGTCCAGGGAGGAATCATAGCCATTTTTTTATCTTCATCCTCCTAATTTTTGATTTACATTTTTAGAATCCATAGTGCAATGACATAAAGTGTCCTTTTTGGTGACTGTATTTTTATCAAGGTGAAATTCTTTATCTCTTTTATTGCCTTTTGTCTTGAATACTTTTTTTGTGTCATATTAATATTGCAATTTCTAGCTATAGCTACATTATCTTTGTTTATACATCAGTGAATTTAACCCATTTATATTTATTGTGATTATTGATAAATTAGAAATATTTTTCATTTTATTTGTTATTCTAAAATTTTTATTTATTTTTATTTTTCCTCCCCCACCCCCACCTTCAATTTATCTGTATGACCTTTGACAAGAGGGTTAGCCTCTCTATGTCAGGTTTTCTCCTCTGTAAAACAGATATATAGTAACTATTTCCCAGCATTACTATAAAAATTACAACATTGAATGCATGCTAAATGCATTACTAGAGCTTGGCATTTAAGAATTTGATAAGTGTTTATTAATTTATTTGAGCTGGAATCTCACTCTGTCACTCAGGCTGGAGTGCAGTGACAGGATCTCAGCTCACTGCAGTCTCCACCTCCCAGGCTCAAGTGATCCTCCCACCTCCACCTCCCAAGTAGCTGAGACTACTGGTGCTCACCACCATGCCCAGCTAAGTTTTGTATTTTTTATAGAGACAGGGTTTCACCATGTTGCCCAGGAAGCTCTCAAACTCCTAGGCTCAAGCAATCTGCCTGTCTCAGCCTCCCAAAGTGCTGGTATTGCAGGCATGAGCCTCCACACCTGGCCATTTGACAAGTATTTAAATATTACTTAGGTTTTTAAAAAAAATTTTATCAAGTTTTAAAGGTTATCTGTTCTATATCTATTATGTTTAACATTTTAACAAACATAATTTGAACTAACACTTTTCTATCAATGCTCAAAATCAATCAGTATTTATAACCTAAACCCATCACATAAATGAGATTCTGACATGCTATTTCTCTGTCTTGTCTGTATGCTATCTCTAATTTTTTAATCTTTTGAAATTTTAGTGCTAGAATATTTCTTTTAATATCTCTTTTTCTTTCTTTTCTTTTAGTATGTCTATCTAGGAATCAGTTATTATCAGTTTTATTATGCTCCCAATAATTATTTAGACTTAATTCTAAGATTCACTTATTTCTTTATCTGCTGCCACTGCTGCCTTTTTAAAAAATTTTTTATTATTATTAATTTTTGGATGGAATCTTGCTTTGTCACCCAGGCTGGAGTGAGTGAGTGCAGTGGGGTGATCTCAGCTCACTACAACCTCCTTCTCCCGGGTTCAAGCAGTTCTCATGCCTAAGCCTCCCAAGTAGCTGGGATTACAGGCACCCACCACCATGCCCGGCTAATTTCTATATTTTTAGTAGAGTTGGGGTTTCACTATGTTGACCAGGCTGCTCTCAAACTCCTGACCTCAGGTGATCTGCCCCAGCCTCAGCCTCCCAAAATGCTGGGATTACAGATGTGAACCACCATGCCTAGCCTGCTGCTGCTTCTTCAAAATCATACTTTCATCTTTTATTTTGCTAGAACATAGTTTCAAATTTTTTTTCAGAGAGAATTTATTAATTATAAACTCTGTGAGAACCTATATCTTTAAACATATCTTTATTTGATTCTCAAAATTAGGTGCTGATTTGACAGTTGGCTGTCTTCTATCTCAATTCCCCCTCAGAATTTCAAGAATATGATTTTTATGTCATCTCATATTTCAGATGAAAAGTCTAATACCATTTCTTTGGAGGTGACTTTTTAAAAACTTGACACTTTTATGATTTTTTCCTTTATTCATAATGTTCAGAAATTTTACCAGGTTATATATAGCTTCAGGGCTTTAGCCATTAGTCCTGTTCAGCATATGGTGGTCCCTTTCAATCTGAAGTCCCAACTTTGTCTCCAGCTTGAAAAAATTTCTTTAGTTATTTCTTTGCTATTTCCAATATCTCTGTACTCTTTTTCTGGAACTCCTGTTAGATATTGAAACAACATTAAGATTTCAAGATCTGTCTTTCATGTCTCTTAATTTTTCTTCTCATACTTTTACTCCTGTTTTTTAATTGTATCTTATGTCTTGAGGCATTTTTCTGGCTTTTTCAAACCCAGTGTCTTGTTTAAGAGTATTTCATTACTGAACTCTCATAGTAAATATCAAATGCAAATGTACAGCCACTCTGAAACCCAGGACTGAATGAAATAGCTCTTCTACTTCTGCCCTCAGCCTTTTCTCCTAATTTCTATAGCCTCTTTTCTCCCCTTCTTTTTCCCTTCTTTTCTTTCCTTTTTCTTCCTTTTTTAATCTTCCTTTCTTTTTCTTCATCTTTCTTCTCTCTTCCCTCTCTCTCTGCATTTTTAAAACCTTTTTAAAACTATATATAATTTACATACAATAAAATGGATTAATCTTAAGGGTTCAGTTCCATTTTTGACACTTTTATATGCCTATATAGTTACCACCAAAATTAGGATATAGAACATTCCCCATCACCCCAGAAAGTCTTCCAGTTCATCCCTGTAGGCAATTTACTCCTTCCAGAGGCAACCAATTTCTGACTTCCATTACCATAGATTAGTTTTGCCTGATCCAGACTTTCACATAAAAATGTACTGTTTGCATTTTTCTGTGTGCCCGGCTTCTCTCGTTAAACATAGTTTTTGAGATTCATTTATTTTGTGTATATCAGATTTCTCTCTTTTATTGCTAAGTGACAGTCCGCTGTATAACTCTATCACAGTTTGTATATCTATTACTCCATCAATGGGCATTTGGTTCGTTTCCATCGCTTTGCATATTATGAGTGAGATGGTATTAAGATTCTTGCACAGCCTTTCTCTGGACCTATGTTTTCATTTCTTGTTAGTAAATATCTAGCAGTAAAACTGACATAGTCTCTGTCCTTGATATTATTGTGTAAATTCTTCTAGGAAAACTGACTTTTTAGAGATCTCACTTTCCTTTTCTCAGCTCTGTAGTGCTTCCCTTTCAATTGGTTGCCACTTGTTTCATATCTACCAGAAATCCTTCTCTCTCTTCTGTAGTTGGCCCTTCTTTCAGCTTTTCACTTCTGTTGTGGATTGACTCATATTTCTTGTACCTCCTCCATGGAATTTATAAGTAGAAAAGAGGTAAATGCCACCTTGGTCAGCCACCTTGAACTGAAGCACTACAATTCTATTTCTTAATTTTATTTTCCTTTATATAAACCAAAAGAATGTTCTATCATTTGTGCTGTTCCTTTATTTATTCACTTCTACCCATAGTTTAAATGGTATTAATCTTTGAGGTTGGGGGGCATCCTCAGATGTCTATTCATTCAGTCAAGAAGAATCTGTTTTGGTTCTAAAGCCTCCAAAGCAAATAATCTCAATAACATTTTCTATATGTCATACAAGTGTTTTTTTTTTAACATCTCTTCATATCAGAACATTTTTCTTCTGATAGTCCCATTAGATCCTTTATGCTACATGTTAATTTCATGTTCTTTTTTTTTTTTTTCTTCTCAGTGTTCATGAACAGGTGGCTGCTCTCTTTTCAAGAAGCTTCTCCTGCAGAACTTGAAGATTATATAATAGTTCCTTTGTCATCTCCAGATTCTGTTGTCTCAGTTTCTTTGTCTTCATTAGTCTTATTGTAAAATATTTTAGTGCTTTCTGTGCTTCTATTATTTCTCTCTCATCTTCTGAAAGCATCTTTCTTTTGCAACCCTTGGCTTAGGGTTTACAAATTTTACCCTTTACAAATGTTAAGATTTGTAAAAGAAAGGATGACAATGATGCTCCTTTCCTCAATGACAGCTAAGGGTGTCCGTCTCTCTCTACTCATTCCCCAAAAGGCAGGAGATAATTCAGAGATGGGATGGAGGTGTCGGTTTAATGCCCAGATTCTATGTAGTGAGTTCAAAGAAACAGCAAAAGAATGTGTTTTAGAAAAAAAAAAAAATATATATATATATATATATCTTATTTTACATCTGATTTAAAGCTTATACAATCTGTTTTTATAAAAATTATAAGAAACTGTGAACATAAATACATAAAACTTAATTTATTTCCTTCTGTGACATATCAATCAAGAGGTTAGATCAAGTCCAGTGCTGACAAAATCAATATGCTTATACCCAGTGTTTCTCTTGGGACTAAGCACTCATTGCCCACTGTGGTCCCTGACTTGATAATGTACTCTTCTGGCTCTTTCTCTTCCCTGTCTGCCTTCCTCTTCCCCTACTAGAGATTTCTGGGATTATCTCTCAAATAAATTACTTGTTCTTTGTCTCAGGGTCTACTTCTGGGAAAACCCACACTAAATGAACCATACCCAAATGGTAGTCATGGTGATAACGGATACTCCTCTAGGTAGCAACAGTACAGGAAGTCTCCAGAGAGGTAAAAGAGTAGAGTTTCCATGAGGCACCTGCTTGTTGATACCATTAACAGTGAGGAAGTCTGTTAGCCTCAGAGAGAGGTGTGCAGGCAGCAACAGGATCAAGCTACCCCATGCCCTCCCGGAGCAGTTGGGAAGAAGGAAATTCCAAAATTGCAGAGATGGGCTGCAAAAGTCACGCCTACGCAAAGCCTACAAATTCCTTTGTTTGGTCATCTAACAGGTCCTTTTTTTCCTGAGAAGCTGATCCCACGGTCCTTTACTATTTTAGGTGGGAGGATGAGTGACAATGGGGAGTCCTCAGAGATGTGTAGGATTGTCATCAAATGCCTGAAATAAGCAGAGGCCAAGGTGCCTTGATACAGATAGCTTAGCATCAGCTCCCTAAGCACAGACTAGCATGTGTCCCTGGAAAGGTATTTTTGTAAACTGAGTAGAAGTGAAAGCAGTAGGTTAACTACCCCTTCTTCCTGTTGGCCTGACTCGTGCGCATTTTAGCAAACCCAGTCATCTTGCACAGAGCACTCTCTATGGCTGATATACCTCCATTAGACAGCAACACTCACATTCTTCATGTAAGAGAGAGTACTGTGAGGTTCATTGAATAGAAGAGTTCTGTCTGCAAGTTTGGGTCTCTGAGCTGCTGGATTTGTAGTTTTCAGTACCCCAATCACCAGATATTCAAGAGCAGTGACCTGGAAAAAATCAGGTAGGCTTCAAATATGATGGGCCAGGCCTTATACTCTGGACACCACTTATCTATTTTCAGAAATAACAAGGTACGGCCAAAATCTATATGAAGACTGCAGAGAAGCTGGAAATAGTCATAGCCCACTCCAGTGTTAACTTCAGCTGAAAATGGTCACAGCCCACCCCAGTGTTAACTTCCTCCTGCAAGCATCCAGATAGAATATTTGAGCCAATGACAAAGAAACAAATAACAGATGCGTTGCCTCACAGGTAACCCTGTGAGATAGCAGTGAGGACAGGAGGAGACGAGTGGCAGTCATTTTATTATTTTTTAAAATACAGCTTTGTTGAAGTGCCATTGACAATTGATAAACTATACATATTTACATAAAAAATTGAATAATACTGACACCTGTAAAACCATCACCATAGTCAAGATGATGAATAAATCTACCATCTGAAAAGTTTCTTTGTGCTCCTCTGCGAGCTTCAGCAATCTCCAGGCAACCACTGTTCTGCCTTCTCACTATAGATTAGTGTTGCATTTCCTAGACTTTTGTATAGTGGAATACAGAGTGCATAGCATTGCATGATATGGCTTCTTTGCTCATCATAATAATTTTGAGATTCATTCATGTTGTTTTATGCATAGAGAATTTGTTCCTTTTTATTACCAATTAATATTGTATTTTGTGGATATATGACAATATGCTTATCCATTGATCCATTTAGGTTATTTCCTATTTGGCAACTATTAAAGATGCTGTGAACATTTGCTTTCATTTCTCTTGGGTGAATATGTTGGAGCAGAATAGTTGGATCATATAGCAGTTGGATGTTTAGCTTATTAAGAAATTATGGAAATCTTTTTGGTACACTCACATAAAGTGTTAGAATCTACAACAATCCAGGTACTTCCTTGGAAAACTTTATAGAATTTGAAGGTTGAATCCCAAAATTATATTTTTCTATAGTTAAAATATAAGTGTATGAACTAAAGTATATCCTGAAATACTGAAAGAAGGGGTTAAGATACTGTATCCTTGGAGAGAAGTCTCCTTTCTTTTCACAGTGCCCAAAGTAATCTCATCAGTGTCGATTCTCCAAGTGATGGTGATGACATTGATTGTAGTGACCATCATGGTGTAGGTTGTGAAATGAAAATTAGATGCTGGACCAAAAAAAAAACCAGGTAGGAAGTGTCCCAGAAGAAAACTCTACTTCTCCCATATCCTGCTGTCCAATATTCCTTGATTCTCTTGTCCCCATTCCTTATCCCCATGAATGGAAATTAAGAAAACCAGAAATGGATTTTGTATCTCCTGCCTGGGGCCTCAATTTTATTGTGACGTCGAAACCCAGCATGAATTTTATTTATTTATTTATTGCATTTTAGGTTTTGGGGTACATGTGAAGAACATGCAAGACAGTTGTGTAGGTACACACATGGCAGTGTGATTTGCTGCCTTCCTCCCCTTCACCCACATCTGGCATTTCTCCCCATGCTATCCCTCCCCAACTCCTCCCCGCTGCTGTCCCTCCCCTATTCCCCCCAGTAGACCCCAGTGTGTAGTGCTCCCCTCCCTGTGTCCATGTGTTCTCATTGTTCATCACCCACCTATGAGTGAGAATATGCGGTATTTGATTTTCTGTTCTTGTGTCAGTTTGCTGAGAATGATGTTCTCCAGGTTCATCCATGTCCCTACAAAGGACACAAACTCATCGTTTTTGATGGCTGCATAATATTCCATGGTGTATATGTGCCACATTTTCCCAGTCCAGTCTATCATCAATGGGCATTTGGGTTGGTTCTAGGTCTTTGCTATTGTAAATAGTGCCGCAATGAACATTCGTGTGCATGTGTCCTTATAGTAGAATGATTTATAGTCCTTTGGATGTATACCCAGTAATGGGATTGCTGGGTCAAATGGAATTTCTATTTCTAGGTCCTTGACGAATTGCCACACTGTCTTCCACAGTGGTTGAACTAATTTACACTCCCACCAGCAGTGTAAAAGTGTTCCTATTTCTCCACATCCTCTCCAGCATCTGCTGTCTCCAGATTTTTTAATGATCGCCATTCTAATTGGCACGAGATGGTATCTCAATGTAGTTTTGATTTGCATTTCTCTGATGACCAGTGATGATGAGCATTTTTTCATATGTTTGTTGGCCTCTTGTATGTCTTCTTTTGTAAAGTGTCTGTTCATATCCTTTGCCCATTTTTGAATGGGCTTGTATGTTTTTTTTCTTGTAAATCTGTTTGAGTTCTTTGTAAATTCTGGATATCAGCCCTTTGTCAGATGGGTAAACTGCAAACATTTTTTCCCATTCTGTTGGTTGCCGATTCACTCTAATGACTGTTTCTTTTGCTGTGCAGAAGCTGTGGAGTTTGATTAGGTCCCATTTGTCTATTTTGGCTTTTGTTGCCAATGCTTTTGGTGGTTTGGTCATGAAGTCCTTATCTACTCCTACGTCCTGAATGGTTTTGCCTTGATTTTCTTCTAGGGTTTTTATGGTGCCAGGTCTTATGTTTAAGTCTTTAATCCATCTGGAGTTAATTTTAGTGTAAGGTGTCAGGAAGGGGTCCAGTTTCTGCTTTCTGCACATGGCTAGCCAGTTTTCCCAACACCATTTATTAAACAGGGAATCCTTTCCCCATTGCTTGTTTTTGTCAGGTTTATCCAAGATTGTATGGTTGCAGATATGTTGTGTTGCCTCTGATGCTTCTGTTCTGTTCATTGGTCTATATCTCTGTTTTGGTACCAGTACCATGCTGTTTTGATTACTGTAGCCCTGTTGTATAGTTTGAAGTCCGGTAGTGTGATGCCTCCCGCAGTGTTCTTTTTACTTAGAATTGACTTGGCTATGCGGGCTCTGTTTTGGTTCCATATGAAGTTTAAGGTGGTTTTTTCCAGTTCTGTGAAGAAGGTCATTGGTGGCTTGATGGGGATAGCGTTGAATCTGTAAAGTACTTTGGGCAGTGTGGCCATTTTCACGATGTTGATTCTTCCTAACCATGAACATGGAATGTTTCTCCATCTGTTTGTGTCCTCTCTGATTTCGTTGAGCAGTGGTTTGTAGTTCTCCTTGAAGAGGTCCTTTACGTTCCTTGTTAGTTGTATTCCTAGGTATTTTATTCTCTTTGTAGCAATTGTGAATGGCAGTTCGTTCTTGATTTGGCTTTCTTTAAGGCTGTTATTTGTGTATAGGAATGCTTGTGATTTTTGCACATTGATTTTGTATCCTGAGACTTTGCTGAAGTTGCTTATCAGTTTCAGGAGTTTTTAGGCTGAGACTATGGGGTCTTCTAGATATACTATCATGTCATCTGCAAATAGAGATAATGTGACTTCCTCCTTTCCTATTTGAATACCCTTTATTTCTTTTTCTTGCCTGATTGCTCTGGCTAGAAATTCCAGTACTATATTGAATAGGAGTGGCGAGAGAGGGCATCCTTGTCTAGTGCCAGATTTCAAAGGGAATGCTTCCAGTTTTTGCCCATTCAGTATGATATTAGCTGTTGGTTTCTCATAAATAGCTTTTATTATTTTGAGATACGTTCCATCAATACCGAGTTTATTGAGGGTTTTTAGTATAAAGGGCTGTTGAATTTTGTCAAAGGCCTTCTCTGTGTCAATTGAGATAATCATGTGGTTTTCGTTTTTGGTTCTGTTTATGTGGTGAATTACGTTTATAGACTTGCGTATGTTGAACCAGCCTTGCATCCCTGGGATGAAGCCTACTTGATCATGGTGAATAAGCTTTTTGATGTGCTGTTGCAATCGGCTTGCCAGTATTTTATTGAAGATTTTTACGTCTATGTTCATCATGGATATTGGCCTGGAGTTTTCTTTTCTCGTTGAGTCTCTGCCGGGTTTTGGTATCAGAATGATGTTGGTCTCATAAAATGATTTGGGAAGGATTCCCTCTTTATGGATTATTTGGAATAGTTTCAGAAGGAACGGTAACAGTTCATCTTTGTGTGTCTGGTACAATTCGACTGTGAACCCATCTGGACCTGGGCTTTTTTTGTGTGGTAGGCTTTTAATTGCTGCCTCAACTTCAGACCTTGTTATTGGTCTATTCATAGTTTCGACTTCTTTCTGGTTTAGGCTTGGGAGGACACATGTGTCCAGGAATTTATCCATTTCTTCCCGGTTTACTAGTTTATGTGCATAGAGTTGTTTGTAATATTCTCTGATGATGGTTTGAATTTCTGTGGAATCTGTGGTGATTTCCCCTTTATTGTTATTTATTGCATCTATTTGGTTATTCTCTCTTTTCTTTTTTATTAATCTAGCTAGTGGTCTATTTTGTTGATCTTTTCAAAAAACCAGCTCTTGGATTTATTGATTTTTTGGAAGGGTTTTCGTGTCTCTATCTCCTTCAGTTCTGCTCTGATCTTAGTTATTTCTTGTCTTCTGCTAGGTTTTGAGTTTTTTTGATCTTGCTCCTCTAGCTCTTTCAATTTTGACGATATGGTGTCAATTTTGGATCACTCCACTCTTCTCATGTGGGCACTTACTGCTATATATTTTCCTCTAGAGACTGCTTTAAATGTGTCCCAGAGATTCTGGTATGTTGTGTCTTTGTTCTCATTGGTTTCGAAGAACTTTTTTATTTCTGCCTTCATTTCATTGTTTATCCAGTCAGCATTCAAGAGCCAGTTGTTCAGTTTCCATGAAGCTGTGTGGTTCTGAATTAGTTTCTGAATTCTGAGGTCTAACTTGATTGCAGTGTGGTCTGAGAGACTGTTTGTTATAATTTCAGTTGTTTTGCATTTGCTGAGGAGTGCTTTACTTCCAATTATGTGGTCAATTTTAGAGTAGGTGTGATGTGGTGCTGAGAATATACATTCTGTGGATTTGGGGTGGAGAGTTCTGTAAATGTCTATCAGGTTTGCTTGTTCCAGGTCTGAGGTCAAGTCCTGGATATCCTTGTTAATTTTCTGTCTGGTTGATCTGTCTAATATTGACAGTGGAGTGTTAAAGTCTCCCACTATTATTGTGTGGGAGTCTAAGTCTCTTTGTAAGTCATTAAGAACTTGCCTTATATATCTGGGTGCTCCTGTATTGGGTCCATATATATTTAGGATCGTTAGCTCTTCTTGTATCGATCGTTTTACCATTATGTAATGACCTTCTTTGTCTCTTTTGATCTTTGTTGCTTTAAAGTCTATTTTATCAGAGAAGAGAATTGCAACTCCTGCTTGTTTTTTGCTCTCCATTTGCTTGGTAAATCTTCCTCCATCCCTTTATTTTGAGCCTTTGTGTATCCTTGCATGTGAGATGGGTTTCCTGGATACAGCACACTGATGGGTTTTGGCTTTTTATCCAATTTGCCAGTCTGTGTCTTTTGATTGGTGCGTTTAGCCCATTTACATTTAGGGTTAATATTGTTATGTGTGAATTTGATACTGCCATTTTGATTCTAGCTGGCTGTTTTGCTCATTAGTTTATGCAGATTCTTTATTTTGTTGATGCTGTTTAGCATTTGGTATATTTTTTGAGTGGCTGGTACTGGTTTTTTCTTTCTATGTGTTGTGCCTCTTTCAGGAGCTCTTGTAAAGCAGGCCTGGTGGTAACAAAATCTCTGAGTACTTGCTTGTTCGTGGAGGATTTTATTTTTCCTTCACTTATGAAGCTTAGTTTGGCTGGATATGAAATTCTGGGTTGAAAGTTCTTTTCCTTAAGGATGTCGAATATTGGCCCCCACTCTCTTCTGGCTTGTAGGGTTTCTGCCAAGAGATCTGCTGTGAGTCTGATGGACTTCCCTTTGTGGGTGACCCGACCTTTCTCTCTGGCTGCCCTTAGCATTTTCTCTTTCATTTCAACCCTGGTGAATCTGACGATTATGTGCCTTGGGGTTATTCTTCTTGAGGAATATCTTTGTGGTGTTCTCTGTATTTCCTGGATTTGAATATTGGCCTGCCTTGCTAGGTTGGGGAAGTTTTCCTGGATAATATCTTGAAGAGTATTTTCCAGCTTGGATTCTTTCTCTTCGTCACATTCGGGTACACCTATCAAACGTAGATTAGGTCTCTTCACATAGTCCCACATTTCTTGGAGACTTTGTTCATTCCTTTCTGCACTTTTTTCTCTAATTTTGCCTTCTCATTTTATTTCATTGAGTTGATCTTCAACCTCTGATATCCTTTCTTCTGCTTGGTCAATTCAGCTGTTGAGACTTGTGCATGCTTCGCGAAGTTTTCGTGTTGTGTTTTTCAGCTCCATCAATTCACTCATATTCCTCTCTAAGTTGTCCATTCTTATTATCATTTCCTCAAATCTTTTTTCAAGGTTCTTAGTTTCTTTGCATTGAGTTAAAACATGTTCTTTTAGCTTATGGAAGTTTCCCATTACCCACTTTCTAAAGTCTGATTCTGTCATTTCATCACACTCATTCTCCGTCCAGCTTTGTTCCCTTGCTGGTGAGGAGTTGTGATCCCTTGTAGGAGGCAAGGTGTTCTGGTTTCGGGTGTTTTCCTCCTTTTTGCGCTGGTTTCTTCCCATCTTTGTGAATTTATCCACCTGTCATCTGTGTAGTTGCTGATTTTCCGATTGGGTCTCTGAGTGGACGTCCAGATTGTTGATGATGAAGTTATTTCTGTTTCTTAGTTTTCCTTCTAACAGACTGGCCCCTCTGCTTCAGGACTGCTGAGGTCCACTCCAGGCCCTGCTTGCCTGGTGGTCACCTGCAGCAACTGCAGAACAGTAAGGGTTGCTACCAGTTTCTTCTTCTGCTATCTTTGTCCCAGAATGATGCCTCCCAAATGTCAGTCTGATCAGTCCTTTGTGAGGTGACTCTTTGGATATACGGGTGTCAGGGAGCTGCTTGAGGTGACAGTCTGTTCTTTATAGGAGCTCAAGTGCTGAGCTGTGAGCTCCATTGTTCATTCAGAACTGCTAGGCAGGTACGTTTAAGTCTGCTGCAGCAGAACTCATAACCTTCCTTTTTATCCCCAGGTGCTCTGTCCCAGGGAGTTAGGGCTTTAATTATGAGTATCCATTGCGTTGCTGTCCTTTTTTTTTTTTCAGAGCTGTTCTGCCCAGCAAGGAGGCAGCCTAGTCACTGCCTACAGAGGCTTTGCTGAAGCTTTGCAGAGGCTTTGTGGGTTCCACCCTGCTGCTGGCTCTGCCCTTCTGCTGTGTGTATTTCCCTGCAGTCCTGTTTGTATGTGTATGGTTAGAACTGCCTCGGCAATGTTGGCCCGCCTCTGTAATGGCACTCTCTTTGTTATGACGGGTTGCCTCAGCAACGGCAGGCTGCATCAGCAATGGCAGACTACCTCCGTAGGGATGGAGTGCCTTGGTAATGGCGGACACCCTCCCCCACAGAGCTGGGCCCTCCTGGTTTTAGCTGTGCTTGCCATGAAACTCTCAACCCCAAGCATTTTCAATTGCTGGGTTTTTTTGTTTGTTTTTGTGGGTGTGGGACCCACTGAGCCTGATCACCTGGCTCCCTGCCTCAGAGCCTTTTTTTTTTTTTTTGAGACAGAGTTTTGCTCTTGTTACCCAGGCTGGAGTGCAATGGCGCTATCTCGGCTCACCGCAACCTCCGCCCCCTGGGTTCAGGCAATTCTCCTGCCTCAGCCTCCTGAGTAGCTGGGATTACAGGCACGCACCACCATACCCAGCTAATTTTTTGTAATTTTTTAGTAGAGATGGGGTTTCACCATGTTGACCAGGATGGTCTAGATCTGTTGACCTCGTGATCCACCCGCCTTGGCCTACCAAAGTGCTGGGATCACAGGTCCGAGCCACCGCGCCCGGCCGCCTTCTTTTTTTTATTTAAGTTGAATGGTTGACTCTCTCCCAGGTGTTCCAGTCGCCTGCTGAAAGGGCGCCGGGATCTGTGTGATTTCCCGTGCGGCGACCCACTGCTCTGGCTGAAACTACGTCGCTGCCCCGGAATCTCCTGGCCGGGCTTTATGTTTCAGTCCCGTTTAGTCAGATGAATGGGCTAATCTGCCTTCCCCAATCTCCAATTGCCAGTTTAACAGGGCAACCAGACCACTGTATTTTGTACAGAGAGCTGCTGTACTGTGGCACTGGCCGAAACAGCCATGCTGGCGACCCGTGGGGCTCCTCCACCTGGGAATCTCCTGGTCTGTGGTCAATAAAGATCCGTCTGGAAATGCGGCATCCACTCACCCTCTGCGCCTTCACTGGTAGCTGCAATCCTGAGCTGCTCCTACAGTGCCATCTTGAATCACCCCCCGGATTTTCAGCTCAAAATGAATCGGAAGCCAAGTTTATTGCTGGGAATCTTCAAAATTTCATAAAGTAGAAAGAGCAAAAATAAAAAGGGAGATCCCATTTACATGTTCCTCATTCTTAGCCCAAGAAATGAGTTGAGGAAATTCTGACTTTCTGGCTACATAGGACATTAGAGAATACAGATTGTTAGTGACTCACATAGGATTCTCATTATGAGGGCAAATGTTGTCATTCCCTTACGCATAAGGTAACCCACCCATTGCACAAATGTTTACTAGGTACATTCATGGCCCAGAGATACAGACAAGAAGCTCAAAATGACTTTTCAGCCCTTGCACCCAGAATGTAGTCTACAGACCACCAGCATTAGCATCTCCTGAAAGCTTGTTAGAAAATAAAAGTCTTAAGCCCTGCCTAGAACTATTGCATCAGAATCTGAATTTTAAAAATATTTGTTTATGTATATTTGGGGTTACAGATTTCTTACATGCATATATTGTGTCGTAGCAAAGTCTAGGCTTTTAGTGTACTCATCACCTGAGTAATGAACATTGTACCCAATGAGTAATTTTTCAGAACTCCCACATTTTGGAGTCCCCAGTGTCTGATTCCTCTTTGTTTTTCTGTGTCTGCCCATTGTTTAGTCCCACTTATAAAGGAGGACATGTGATATTTGACTTTCTGTTTCTGAGTTATTTCACTTAGCATAATGACCTCTGGTACCAGCCATGTTGCTGCAAGAGACATGATCTCATTCTTTTTTATGTCTGAGTAGTAGTCCATGGTACATTTCTTTATCCA
The DNA here is from genome assembly GCF_049354715.1 of Callithrix jacchus. Classification (NCBI taxonomy): domain Eukaryota; kingdom Metazoa; phylum Chordata; class Mammalia; order Primates; family Cebidae; genus Callithrix; species Callithrix jacchus. The sequence goes on from NC_133506.1 coordinate 20,357,384, forward strand.
GTCTTCCACTGATGGACACTTAGGTTAATTCCATTTTTTTGCTATTGTGAATAGTAATGTGGTAAACAGGTGAGTGCAGGTGTCTTTCTGATATATTGCTTTCTTTCCTTTTGGGTATATACTTAACAGTGGGATTGCTGGATTGAATGGTAGTTCTATTTTTGATTCTTTGAGAAACCTCCGTACTGTTTTCTATAAAGGTTATGCTTATTTACAGTCCCATCAACAGTGTATAAGTGTGCCCTTTTATCCATGTCCTCACCAACATCTGTTATTTTCAGACGTTTTAATAATAGCCATTCTGACTTGTGTAAAATGGTATCTCTTTGTGGTTTAATGTTTATTTTTCTGATGATTACTGATGTAAAGAATTTTCTCATATGTTTGTTGTCCTCTTGTATGTCTTCTTTTTAACAATGTCTGTTCATGTCCTTTGTCTACTTTTTAACGAGGTAATTTGGTTTTTTCTTGCTGAGTTGTTTGAGTTCCTTGTGGATTCTGGATGTTAGCCCTTTGTCAGATGCATAGTTTGCAAATATTTTTTCCTGCAGAATCTGTATTTTGATAAGGTCCCCAGGTTAATCATATGCAGGTCATGGTTTGAGAAACACTGGTCTACATGCATGCTTTTCTTACAAGTTGCAGGTCCCAGAAAGCACTTAATACAGGTCCTGTGTTATCCAGGTATTGCCTAATAATGCTGTAGGACAACTACTCCAAAACTCAGTGGCCTGCAGTAGTAAGCATGTACTGTCACACTCATGGGTCTGTGGGTCAGCTGAAGTTCAGTAGATCTAGGCAGGGCACTGCTCTAAGCTATAGATTGGGCCTAGGTTTACACCTGGGTCTCCCATTCTTTTGTGACCAGCAGGCTACCTGCCACACATTTCTCATGGTGATGGGATTACACCTGGGCCATATCTGTTCCATTCCATCAGCCAAAATAAGTCACAAGATCCAACAGACCAGCCAACAAGGGGCCATGGGCTTTGGAGTTGCTTCAATTCCAGTTCTCCTCAGTTAAGTCTCTGCCTTTAAGCAAAATCCTTACACTTCTCCATGTCTCTGTGTCCCATTCGGTAAAATGGGGTAAGAATAGCTACATCACCAGGACTGTGTTGAGAAGCTGCTCATTCTGGCTCTGGTGCCAGAGTCAGGCCAAGAGGAAGAGTGAGTCCCAGAGAGCCTGCTGCTGAGAAGTTAGAGCTAGAGAAAGTTCCCACGTCACCCTGCGGGTTGCTCTGGCAGCACAGGATTCGGCCCTCATCAAGGGTTGTTTCTGAGTCAAGAAACACACGCCCATGTCTTTCCATCTTTTTTCTGAATGGTCACCCTTTTCACTGCTTACAAATGTTGTGCTACATGGTAGGAACTGTGCCTGCAAAAATGTTATTCATCACTTGTTGGGCTTGGAAAATTTAAGCCTGTGACCACTTTCCCTCATGAAAGGGCACCATTTCCTACCTTCCTTCTGCAGACGTAACAAGAGAAACAGGACATGCTTGGGGACAGGAGTTCCACAGGCTCTGTTCATTGTATATTGTACTTTTTTTTTTTTTTTTTTTTGAGACTGTCTCGTTCTGTCACCCAGCCTGGAGTGCAGTGGCATGATCTTGGCTCACTGCAGCTTCCACCTCCCAGGTTCAAGCAATTCTCCTGCCTCAGCTAGGATTACAGGCACCCACTACCATGCCTACTGAAGTTTTGTATTTTTAGTAGAAATGGGGTTTCACCATGTTGGCCAGGCTGGTCTCGAACTCCTGGCCTCAGGTGATCCGCCCACCAAGGCCTCCCAAAGTGCTGGAATATAGGCATGAGCCCCTGCACCCGGGCTTATTGTACTTCTTAATTACTGTTGCTGGCCAGAAGAGTTTCTTTCTTGTGACTAATCAGATTTTCCTTTTTCTCAGCGTGTCACAACAACTGTTTCCTCATAGTCTTCTGGGAAACAGGCAGTTGGGTTTTCAGATGTTTCTTCTACCTGAGAGTAGTATCAAATCTTTTTTAGTTATGATATTATCTTGCTGATATTGAATCAGCTTGTGGGCCACTCTCGTTCCAGATCTTTTTCTGTCATACTTTTCATGTCCCTGATTTCCCTGTGTTCCCAGAGGAGTTTATCCTTTGTTTTGTTTTTCATAGACTGTGTCTCTAGTTTATTGGGCACAACCTCTTCAAACCCATCATATTTCAGATGTGTTCTATAGAATCCTCTCTCTTACCTCTTCATACCCCAGAGTTCGAGTTGGGACCAGTCTCATGCCAGCTGTCTTAATAATTTACTCATTTTGTGGTGATCACAGAATTCAGTACTAGTTGAACAGATAACTGAAATAGAAAAAGAAAACTTTTAAAAATGTATACTACCAGAATGGCAAAAAGGAAAACCAAAACCCGATGATACCAAGTGGTGGTGAGAAGGCAGAACAACCAGTGGGAGTATAAATTGACATAAACACTCTGGAAAACTGTTTTTCCAAAGTTAACTGCTGAACTATTTCACTGGGACTAAGGCAGGGAACAAAAAGAAGTTTAGTTTCACATGGCTGAGGAGGCCTCAGAATCATGGCAGGAGGCAAAGGGCTCTTCTTACATGGCAGCAGCAAGAGAAAATGAGGAAGAAGCAAAAGCAGAAACCCCTGATAAACCCATCAGATCTCATGAGACTTATTCACCATCATGAGAATAGCACAGGAAAGACCACCCCCAATAATTCAATTACGTCCCCCTGGGTTCCTTCCACAACACGTGGGAATTCTGGGAGATACAGTTCAGTTGAGATATGAATGAGGACACAGCCAAACCATATCATTCCTCCCCTGGCCGCTCCCAATCTCGTGTCCTCATATTTCAAAACCATGCCTTCCCAACAGTCCCCCAAAGTCTTAATTTATTTCAGAATTAAGCCAAAAGTCTACAGTCCAAAGTCTTATCTGAGACAAGGCAAGTCCCTTCCGCCTATGAGCCTGTAAAATCAAAAGCAAGCTAGTTTCTTCCTAGATATGATGGTGGTACAGGTATTGGATAAATATAACCATTCCAAATGGAGAAATTGGCCAAAACAAAGGGGTTACAGGCCCCATACAAGTCTGAAATCCAGCAGGGCAGTCAAATTTTAAAGCTCCAAAATGATCTTCTTTGACTCTAGGTCTCACTCCCAGGTCACGATGATGTAAGAGGTGGGTTCCCATGGTCTGGGGAAGCTCCGCCTCTGTGGCTTTGCAGGGCATAGCCTCCCTCCAGCTGCTTTCCCGGGCTGCTGTTTAGTGTCTGTGACTTTTCCAGGATCATGGTGCAGTGCAAGCTGTTGATAGATCTACCATTCCGGGCTCTGGAGGATGGTGCTTCTCTGCCCAGAACTCCACTTGGCAATGCCTTAATAGGGACTCTCTGTGTGTCCCCAACCCCACGTTTCCCTTCTGCACTGCCCTAGCAGAGGTTCTCCATGAGGACGCTGCCCCTGCCGCACACGTCAGGTCCCTCCCATAACACATGAGAATTCTGGGTGATAGAATTCAGTTGAGATTTGAATGGAGATACAGCCAACATATCAACATGCCACTGACCCAGCAATTCCACCTGGGTATGTGCCCAACAGAAATCTATTCACTAGCAAAAAAGAATGTTGATAGCAGCACTTTTTAAAATGGCCCCAACCTGGAAACAACCCCAATGTCATCAACAGAATGGATAATAAGGTAGTTAAGTGTATACAGTGGGAATGAACAAATGCCTGCTACAGGCAACATGCACGATTTCACAAATGTAATGTTGAGTGAAGGAAGCCAGGCACAGCATTGTGTTTAGGTAGAATTCAAAACGGAGAAAAAGGATTCTGTTTACGTAAAATTCAAAACCAGGGAAAAGGGATATGTGCTGTTGGAAGACAGTTGCCCTTGTCAAAGAAGCGATGGAAAGGGAGTCCAAGGAGGGCAGCGAGGGTGCTGGTAATGTTCTGCCTCTTGATCTAGGCGTTGGTTATATAAGTGTTTTCAGGTTTTGAAATCTCATTGAGCTGTAGATTTATATATGTATATATTTCTATAGGAATGTCATACTTAAAAAAAATCAAGAATGCGGCAGGCAGGGTAAATGGTGTAGAAGAGATGGCTGGTTTTCACTGAGAAAGATAACTCACAGCCCTGGAATTCACTCTCTGGGCTCCCTGATGTGTGTGCTAGCACACAGATTGTTCTCCAAATTGGAATGAATGCAGACTAGTTTCAGTGTTAGGGAGTGCTCCTCTGCCTTAGGGCCCAGTGCCATTATTACAACATCCAAGACCAACTGCTGGCTAAGATGCGGTCCATATGAAAAGAGTGACCAGCAAATTTACTGCTTGACTCCATTCCCTTTAAAAGGAACTGGCTCCATGGTCCTCCTTCAAAGCTCAATTATAGACGTATATCTTCTTTATAGGACATCATGTACAATGAGAGGAGCAATAACTGAAAATTTAAAAAAAAAAAAGAATACCTTTGAGAGCACTGTGAGAGGGACATTCCATTTAATAAACATCACTGTGGTTACATTGTCCAAACATTCACAGAAGTTCAGCCATGGGCCTGAGAACCTTCTACTGGCCATGGTGACTTTTGGGGACTAATTCAAATCATATTTTTATGCTCCAGCCCTTTCCCCAGGCTCTAAAAATTCTGAAGAATGTCATTAATGAGAGGCAGTCTACTTCAAACCAGAAGACCACCTCACTAAAGTCAGGCAAAATGGCAAGAATCATAGCCCATTACTCATTAACTTATTTGGAGCTGCCCTTCAGTGAAGTGAACATTTTTTTAAGGGTTGAGGCCAGAGTAAATTCCTGGATCAATTATACGGAGTTCCCTGATCCTCACATGGACATCACTCCAGTGATTCCAGTGTGAAAATCTCACAGACTTATTAGCATTTCCAGATGCTACAACTCAACTAAAAAACAGCAAAGTTGTTTCTATGCCTATCAGAAAATGAAGAATTTATTAACTTTCCAAGAGAGAAGAAAGTAAAATTACTTGTAACACACAGGATGTTTTTGGCCTCATATGGAGTCTGATCCACGTGGTGGAGAAAGTCACATCTAAAATCAAAACCAGCCTGCTCAAAACTGACCAATCCAGAATAATCCTTTCAAATTCACTCATGATAGCGGTTGATCAGCCCCTAGGAGATACAATGTTCTAAACAGTGGCCAAGTCATCCATTTCTGTTTAACCTATTACGCCTGAAAATGTTTAGCTCTCCATGCTTTGCTGGAAAAAGGCTAACAACTGAGTGCATCCTTCCCTCCCTGCTCCCCTCACTAGTACATGCAGGAAGCCACAAACGGGGCGAGACAACTGGGAGCTCCTTACTGAGAATGTGAAGTGTGATGGCAGCACAACACGCAATTCTGAAAACATGAAATGAGATAAATCTGGGGAATCCACATCAACTAGAAAAAAACTGGAAACATTTGAAGAGGCCTTAGGATCACAAAAGAGTGAGTCTAAACATCGAAGAGTAGATATTAAATAGAAATAATGAAAGGCAGCTTCTAAGGAAAATACCTGTGGCAGACAAGATATTCAAAGTTCTGTTCCAGGTTCTCCCCAGGGACTCATTGCCCTTAAATTCTGTCCAGTGTGGTTCTCTCATGCCCGACAGTGGTTCTTTCATGGCTTATTCTCCAAGGCCAGGATTAATGCTAAGATCTGGACTAACCCAATAATGGACATAAATGGCCTTGGCCTTAAATTTTCAGGGGTCTAGCTGCAGGCTCCTCCCTGAGATCTGAGAAGGTTTTTTACTTACTAATTTCATCTTAAGGTGAATGCTAGTGGGAGGATTATTGTGGTGTGTCCCCAGAAGGTTCTGTGTCTTGGTCCTGGAAATCTAAATGAAGTACCTTTTGTGCCACCAGTTTATGTGGGCACATGACAGGCACTCACATACACAAGGGTTACTGCATGTGGCTGCAGGAGTGCATGCTGCTCTGCTCTCTGGGTTGGACTGGGGCTTCATCTGTGCCCCAACCTGCCTCCACTCCCTGAGGAGGCACTCTGCTTAGAAGGCAGGTTGCAGATACCAAATTCTAGAATGTTGTTGTTGGCAAGAAAACCAAGCCCCAATGTCTCATTTAATTGACAAAGAATCTAAAACCTGGAGAAATTAAAAGATTTAGCTAAGACCATACCTCCTTCATTCATCCTATAGCCAGTACCAGACTCCAAGGCAAGTCATCTTTCATGAAGCCACACAACCCCCATTGCTGAACATCTGTAAAAGTTTTGGTAGCCCTGCTTAGCTGAAGAGAATTGGAGTAAAGGTACATCTAAAGTGTCGGGATCCTGCTACATGGCAGTTGCTATTAGGTTGTAACAGGAGCAGAAAGGTAATTAAATGGACATGAATTGTCTCTTTTGTTTAATGTACAAACAAATTGCAGTCAGGCAAATGAAATAATGTACATATAGGCATTGAGCACTGCCCAGCCACATAGTTAGCGTTCTGCAATTCCATTCATTCATTCAGCACTTTCATGTTGCATGTGGCTGTGATGAGCAGATATTGTGCAAGACACCAGAGACTCAATCAAGAACAAGTTTATGTTCTAGAAAGAAAACTGACAATAATTGATCCATAAAAAAGAAATTATTGTAGATTGTGATAGGCCCTTAGCAGGAAAAGATAGTGAATAACTGGGAGTTCCTACCAATAGAGGGTGGTCAAGGAAGGACTTGCTGGAAAAGTGACACTTGAGTCCTGAGCTAGGGGATAGAAGGACCAGCTCTGCAAAGAACCTGGGAGAGCCAGTCACGCAGAAGGAATCACAAACACCAAAGCCTTGAAGTCAGAAAGACTTTGGCATGACTAAGGGATGGAAAAGAGACTGGACAACAGTGTGTAAGGAAGAAAGTGGCCCATGAACTTGTAGAAAAAAGCAAAGGCTTTGCAGGTCATGATAAAGAATATGGCTGTCCTAGGATTGGTGAGGAAGAAGCCATGGAAGAGATTCTGAATGATGGCTCCATCTTATCAGTGGAGAATGACAGGGAAGAACATAGATATGTTAGAAAATTTCATAATAATCCAGGTAAGAGGTGATGGGATGGGAACCAGCTAGAGAGGAGTGGATGGATTCAAGACACATTTCTGAGACGGAGCCAACAGGATGTGCTGGTGGATTGCATTTCAGAGTTAAGAAGTGAAGAATCAAAGACAGCTTCCAGTTTTACAAGGGTAGGTTCGTGTCAGTGGATTTATATGGGACATGTGGAATATGAGATGTCTATGGGACCTGTAAGTGAAGATAGTAGCAGGGAGGTTGTCAAGTGAACAGGGAGCTGAGAGTGAGGTGTCATGACCAAAGTGGGTGGAGGAGAACCAAGAGGGGTGGTATCACAGAAGCCAGGGGAGAAGAATGCCTTAAGGAGAGAGGACCTCTATCGAATGCTGCTGTGAATACAAAAAAGATGAGGATAGAGAAGTGCTCATTCAGCCCAGCAACACGTGGCTGATGGTCTGAATGAAAGCAGTTGCAGAGGCATCATGGGAACAGACTCCAGTGTCTACTGGGTGCAGGAACAAATAGAAGCTGAGGAAATGGAGATAGAATATATAGATAAGTCTTGCAAAAGTTTTACTATGAAGGAGAGTTGTATGACCATGTGGTCAAAGAAGAGTTTTTGGTTTATGTAAGATTAGAGATACCAGGGCATCTGTGATGCTGATGAGAATGATCCAATAGAAAGGGAGAGATTGTTGATGTGAAACTGAGAGAGGAGAAATGAGGAGTGAATTCTTCAAGAAGGCAAGAGGCTAAGTGTGAGCATTCGCCTTTCACAGAAGCAGGAATTTCTGTGTAACAATTGGGAAGAGAAACTGAGCTATGCAGACAGGAGTACAGATAGAGCAACAGTAATAAAAGGGTTACCATCCCATGACTCCTCTTCCATCAATGAAATGTGAGGTGAGGACAGGCAGGACATTTGAGGAGAGTAAATATGAAATGGTCATCTTGGGTGCTGGAGCAAGTCAGGTTGTGAAGGAAGGGCAGTTGGATTCTGGAACAGTGCTTAGTACTCATTTGAGGGTTTAAGGACATGAATCTAAAAGCAAGTTTGTCAAGTTGGGTGTTTTTATTGTTCCCATCACTGCTTGGCTACTAACCTACAGAAGTTGGATCACTGGGTTCAACCAAAATGGAGGTGCTGCCAGTCAAATACATAACGAGAAGAGAAGGGACAAGCAGAGTCAAAGGGCGTTGTAAGGAAATGATTAAAATAAAAGCACACATATTGAAGAAAGAAAGTAAAAACAAGAGAAGGCTAAAGAGAGGTAAGAAAATGGTGGTGTCTTGGAGAGCTCAACAAGTTTTAAAACTGGAAAAATGAGCTAAAAGAACAGGAAGTGTCTTTATGTAGAAGGTTTACTGACATAAGGTCTAGGGAAGAGAGTGGTTGAGATGCAGGAGAGAGAAAAGGTGTGGAAAGCATGTGGGAAGTGAGGAGGTCCATGAACTTGGGAGGTCATTTATATGGATGTTGAAGTCACCGAAAAGGATAACAGGAGCTCATTGGTAAAGATGACTAAGCCCGAAGCTGGACATTTCAATGAATGGAGAATGCCCAGAAACTCCACAGAGCAGTTGGAACATCTAGCTTCTTGAAAGCAGCAGGATTTACTTGTTTGGTTTTTGTTTTTATTTTTCAGGAGGAAGGGGAAGAAAAGGTCAGGAGATAGCCATGGGACCAGGAAGATCTAGGAGAAGGTTTAGGGGATGTTCAGAGAAGTGGAAAATGAGAGGTTGATTATAATAGAGTTAAAGTCCTAGAAGGTCCAGTGAAAGACAGGTTTGGGAAGGTGAATGAGGACAGGCTGGGTCCAATTCAGTGTTCAGAGATGTGTAGAGTGGAGAGCCTGGTCTCTTGAAGGCAATGGGGGGCAGCCATGATGGGAATGGTCCTGTGCTTCTCTTGAATGGAGGTGACGCCCTTTGCTCATTGGCATGGTGGCTTCAAGGCTGTTGTTTCTATGCTTATTTAGGCTGGCATAAAAGCATCAGATGAGGGGTAGGAATTACTTCAGCCTCGCTTGGTGAGGTTGGCAGCCGTAGCTTGAGACATCGGGTCCCTTAGCGTTCATGTGTTAAGTGGTGGAAGCTGGTAGTTGTACAGATTTCACCTGATTTTATCTACTTGTTTTTGTCATATACTTAAAATAGTCCCTACCGTGGGCCTATTGAGTATTTGATTAATAATCAAATTTTTGAGTATTTGATTTTTATTGACTTACTGAGTATTTAATTAATATCAAGTATTTGGGTATTTGATTAATATTGAGTATTAATATTATTGAGTATTTGGTTAATATTGAGTATTTGGGTATAGTATTAATATTAAATATTTTTGAGTATTTGATTAATATTGACTTATTTAACCCTCAGAACAACACCTTCTGAAAGCCAGAAGACATAACTTTGAGTCTCTACTTCTCCTCCACCCACTTTGGTCATGACACCTCACTCTCAGCTCCCTGTCCACTTGACAACCTCCCTGCTACTATCTTCACTTACATGTCCCACAGACATCTCATATTCCACATGTCCCATATAAATCCACTAACATGAACCTACCCTTGTAAAACTGGAAGCTGTCTTTGATTCCTCACTTCTTAACTCTGAAATGCAATCCACCAGCACATATTATCCTCATTTTATGCAATAAGGTTAAGTACCTTGCCCAAGTCACACAGATAGCAGAGGTAGAGGCAGTATTTGAACTTCAGCTGTCTGGACACAAGTCCATGCTTTTAATCACTGTGACTGTGTAGCTTGGGGGAAAAGTTCTTTATTACCAAAAAGAACTCTTGCCTTGAAAGCCAGATGACATAACTTTGAGTCTCTACTCTGTCACTAACTGGCTGTGACCATGGGCACAACATTTAACATCTTTCACCATCAGCTTTCTTAGTGGTCAGTTCCATGCACTCATTCAGGGACCCAAGATGATGGAGGCCATGATGTCTTCTTAGCAGTCCCAGCTCAGAAGTGATACACATCACTTCTGCCCACATAGGTCATCCCTTGATTTGGGATGACTGGGAAATGCATTCCCTGACAAGGGTTGCCTCTAGCTTGGCACAGAGACATATGTTTTGGTAGAAAGCTAGCCCTCTCTGCCTCATTACTCAATATGGCTTATAGGCTCAATATGGCTTTTAGGACTCTGCCATGCTCCACACTTAGGGCTGTACTCTCAGCTGTTTGTCTTCTTCCTGTCTGACATCTAGGTCTGTCTTATTATTAAAAGCAGTAGAATGATCATCTGAATGCCATTGACTGCGTGCATCCCCTCACTTTTTCAAATATAAACTACAAATCAAAAATTTACCCCTTCCCTAATGCCAAAACCCAGGAAAGAAATTAAGTGTGCCCAGAATTTTAAGCAATATCCATCGCCTTTAAGCATCTGTTTGCACTATGTCTATCCATTAATCACCAAAACATAGTTTCAGTAGAAATTGTTACAATCCATTTGATACGGAATGACAAGACTTAGAGGTTCACAGTATTTCTGCAGTTAGAACAGCAGACACAATTTTCCTGAAATAGTTAGATATTTGAAGGGAAGTTGGAATTGTTTCTCAATTTTCCAGATAATATATTTGCTTTAGTGGAATGGGGATAGACCTCAATGCTCATGGTATTTGCATAGGGGAGTGTTTGTCTATTACCGCATCTCCAGTGTAGACATTGGTGGTTCATCTGCAGGTCAGCAAGAGAGCCCTGTTGGCCAGTTTAGGAAGGTCACATTTACAGACAAATCCAAACAAGTTACCTTGCTATTTTCTCTTTTGTTCACAGACAGACAAGATAAACCTAGGCAGAGAGAAAATTTGCCTCAATCTTGGATTAAATATAGTGGTCTGCTTGCAGATTACAAGAGCAGAAGACTTGATTGATTCAAAACAGCTCCTCTCTGACTGGTTTTTATGTGGGCAGAGGGGAATCTCTCAGCACTAAGATGACCACAGCTCACGTAGAGTTGTCAGCTTAAATATGGAGGGTTGCCACTGCTGTTAGAAGATGTCCTATGCCGGGCCGGGCGCAGTGGCTCAAGCCTGTAATCCCAGCACTTTGGGAGGCCGAGGCGGGTGGATCACAAGGTCAAGAGATCGAGACCATCCTGGTCAACATGGTGAAACCCCGTCTCTACTAAAAATGTAAAAAATTAGCTGGGCATGGTGGCACGTGCCTGTAATCCCAGCTACTCAGGAGGCTGAGGCAGGAGAATTGCCTGAACCCAGGAGGCGGAGGTTACGGTGAGCCGAGATCATGCCATTGCACTCTCCAGCCTGGGTAACAAGAGCGAAACTACGTCTCAAAAAAAAAAAAAGATGTCCTATGCCAAAAACTAGCATAAGCTCATGAAAATATGCACTTGTTACTTATTTGGACATTACCTGTCCTAAAGTCCCACAAATTATGTAGTAAGGCAGCTTTGTTACTTGTTTTTCACACAGCAAGATGACTAGTGAAAAGAATTTAATGATAAGCAAACATATTTCATATAAAAATATATCAAAGAGATTTATTTAGCATGAGGCTTATTCCACAGTTCACAGGCATGATATTACCTTTACTGTATACTGCCATAATTTCAACACAGATAAAGAGATAATGTGGTTGCTTCAAAATCCTTGACCAGGTTTTTTTTTTTTTAACCATCATTAGGTATTTTGGTGTCATATACATTTGTGGGATGACCCCATTTTCTATTGAGAATATGTGTCTCCCTTTTCATTGCCCTAGAAACAAACTGCCTATACAAAGTCAGTATTGAGTAACATGTGTAAAAGGGAAAGGTGTGCTTCACCTAGGGTCATATTCAGAAACATCTGCTTTGCCTAGTGTGTGTGGCATTAATTTCCTGCCAGTTTTCTATTGAAAGACCCCTTGAGTCTTTTGAAATTGAACATCAAGTCATGTTTCTTTAATCAACTCTAGGAAACAGTGAAAGAAAGAAGTGGTGGAGAGGTTTCTTTTTATAAAACATTCCTAAAATCAAAAAAAAGTCTAGAAGAAAGAGTATGCACAACTTTGGGCCATGAGTCTGGGATTTTAATATCAAAAAGCACTTATTCCCTGCCATCCCATGTTGGTTAATACCTTCCTTCCTGTATTAGTTATCTATTGCTATGTAACAGATTACCCCATGCTTATTTTACCCCATGGCTACTGAAAAGAGCGCGTTTATTATCTCAGAACCTTTGTGGGTCAGACGTTCAGACACATTTTACCTGAGTCCTTTGGCCCATGGTCTCTCACAGGCTACAGTAAAGGTAGCCCTGAGTTCCTTGCCATGTGGGCCTCTCTGTGGTGCGGCTCCCAGGATGGCAGCTGAATTTATCAGAGCAGGTCAGTGCATAAAGCCAGAAAAGAGTATGAGCAAAACAAAATCCAGTCTTTTGTCGCCTCACCTCAGTAACATTCCACCATGTTTGCTATACCCTGTTTGTTAGAAGCAAGTCATTTGCTCCATCCCACCCTCAAAGGGAGGGGATTGCATGAGGCTACGTAATATTCCAGGAGACGGGGTCACTGAGGGCCATTTCAGAAGCTGCCTGCCATACCCCCCTCCACATGTACATGGGTACCTGCCCATTTCTGTGTGTCCCAATAGTGATAGTTCCTCTGCACGCTGTAGTGTAGTTACCTGGGTCCATCCTTTTCCAGATTTCCTTAATTCCTTTGTTTCATTTCATTTCTAATTTCTCTCCTTTCATGTCAATTCAAAATAATACTTAGTTTCATCTTCTAAACTCTTGCTCTCCTCTGCTCACAAACTTCTAACCATTCCCCTTTCCATGCCTCAAAACGGATATTGAAGAACTCCATATCTGAAACGGATCCACCTTTCCTGCCCCTCGCTTTATGGGCTGCATTTACAGCCAAATTAGACTCTTACTGTTCCTTGCACCCACCCACTGCAATGTTCTTTGCCCTTTTTCCAGTTGCAAAAATTCTGGACAGGCCACAAAAGCCTTTCTGTGTACTGGACGTTGTGGCTTATGCCTATAATCCCAGCACTTTGGCAGGCTGAGCGGGGCAGATCAGGAGTTCAAGACCAGCTTGGCCAACATGGTGAAACCCGGTCTCTACTAAAAATACAAAAAAAAAAAAAAAAATTAACCAGGCATGGTGGCATGTGCCTATAATCCCAGCTACTCAGGAGGTTGAGGCAGGAGCATCACTTGAACGCAGGAGTCAGAGGTCGCAATGAGCCAGGATCATGCCACTGCTCTCCAGCCTGGGCAACAGAGTGAGACTCTGTTTTAGAAAAAAAAAAAAAAAAGCAAAAAACTTTTCTGTTAACTATTGAGGTAGAAATGGGCCCACTTCTGAACCCTCACATCATGGTTTATCCATTGAGTAAATATTGCATTCTTCCTGCTCCATGCCTATCTGTGAGTATGAAACATCCCTACTCCCCACTCTGCCTGCCAGGACAAAGGAGGGCCATGAGACCAGCAATAGGAGCGTGCTCTTGTTACACCCATGGCATTCAGTGTAGCTGCCTGCAAATGGAAAGTGCCCAACAAAGTCTGGAAAGTCAGGGAGTGTTATGCTTTCCAAAATGCCTTCACCACATTTAAGGAGGCAGAGCAGATACTGTTTTTTCATTTTCCAGGTAAGAAACCTGAGACCCAGAAAGTTTATCTACTTGCCTGAAATGGACAATGGCAGAACCATGATTAAATTCCCAAGTTCTAGGGCCTTCTCCAATCCCCCAGTGCCCTGGCCCTATAAGAAGAAAGTAACTGATTCGGGATTCTCCATTCATATCTTTTCTTTTCAATGTAAAACCACCTGACTGGACTTGGTTTTTAATAAAGCAATTTAGAGTCATTTGATATCTCCTACATTGTAATGAATATCCTTCTCTTTTATTTTTTTTTAAAACCATGCCAGGAGAAAGAAGGGAGTGAGACAGATATTTTTAACAAAAGAAAAAAAGGGCTGGGCCCAGTGACTCACACCTGTAATCCCAGCACTTTGGGAAGCCAAGGCAGGCAGATCACCTGAGGTCAGGAGTTCAAGACCATCCTGGCCAACATGGTGAAACCCCATCTCTACTAAAATTACAAAGCCAAGCATGGTGGCACATGCTTGTAATCCCAGCTACTTGGGAGGCTGAGACTGGAGAATCACTTGAACCCAGGAGGCAGAGGCTGCAGTGAGCCGAGATAGCACCATTGCATTCCAGCTGGGCAAAATCTCAAAAAAAGAAAAAAAAAAAGAAAGATAAAAAGGAGAGGTTCAGAGGCAGAAAAAGGGTCTGGGTCTGCAATTTCTTGTTCTTCTTTGAGGTAACCTTTTCAACCTACTGAAAACAGCATAGGAAATGTTGTGTTTTTAAGTGTCAGTGTGTCCCTTCCTGACCCTGATTCACATCTACACCTCTGATGAAGTTATCAGCAGCTTGTAGCCTATACAGGTCAGGCGGGTTCCAATGACCCAGGACACCTTTGCTGGATGCTATGGCTGAAACTACAGCATTGCTGGCAGTAAAGTGAAAAGGGTGTGTGTGTGTAGGTAGGAGGAGCAACTTAGAAGAGAGACCTTAGCATGAGGGATAATTATTTCTCAAAACCCACCATCCAGATCTCTGTAGGCAATATTTTGAATTCAAAATGACTTTCAGTCAAGTTGTGTTTGCACCTGGGAACTGTGAGAAGTATTGAAAGCTTTATAAAGGAGATGAAACCTGACCGTGACAGGAAGCGACTTACAGCTCCAGAGGCTTGGATGTATTGACATAAGGTAGTGAAGTAGGAAAGAATTATGGTTTTCAAAAAGAAGTAGGATCTTGGTTTTGCTTTTATCTCAGTATGATGTGTGTGTCCTGGAACTTAATACTCTAACCACAGTGCAAAAGTGACATTCATGCGACAGGAGTGGTCTAAATCCTTTGCCTTTGTGGGCCTGATACAGAGGAAAGTCACAATTTCCTCTGACTTGTTCATCATGTGTCAGTATTGTGGTTTCCAAGTGCTGTGCAAACCTGATTTTCCAAGTTCCAGGTGGGCTATGGGCGTGATGGCAGCATCCAAAAGTGTGGAAGAAATTAGCTAGAGCCAGCAAGTTACTTGCAGACTGAGGTTGCAGCTGCCGATTCGTAGTAGTATGTTTCTTTGTGTGCACAAATTGTCAAATATTCTTATTCTGTAGCATTTAGTCGCTTGATTCTTCTTTATGACCATTTCTTGTTGCTCCACTTGAAGCAACAAGGGGTCTGATGTCCAGGAGCAGGTGATTATCCAAAAATCTGAGCATTATCCAAAAAACTGCATTGCTGGTGTGTGAAATGTCTTGGAAGAACCATGGCAACTGAAAGATTTGATATTATTTTGAAAAACTGATAGGCGTTAGCAGTGAGATGTCTCCACTCCATAGAAAGCTATTTTTTAATGCAGCATCTTGCCTGACAAACTGCTTCAAG
Organism: Callithrix jacchus; assembly: GCF_049354715.1. Lineage (NCBI taxonomy): Eukaryota > Metazoa > Chordata > Mammalia > Primates > Cebidae > Callithrix > Callithrix jacchus. The sequence continues at coordinate 20,372,863 of NC_133506.1, forward strand.
ATCAATCTCACGAGAATCGTGAGTTTAACGAGAGCATGCTGCATCATTTCCCAGCAAGTGACTTCAGGGTAAATAAGACCACTGAACTTTACCTCTTGAGCCAGGCCTCATCATACTAATTTCTACCGGTGTTGTTCACATGTACCCAGGGTGAAGTGTGCTAAGTTTGTTTTCTCCTTTCAGTTCACTTCTTTTTTTTTTTTGAGACAGAGTTTCGCTCTGCCTCCTGGGTTCAGGCAATTCTCCTGCCTCAGCCTCCTTGAGTAGCTGGGATTACAGACACCCGCCACCGTGCCCAGCTAACTTTTTGTATTTTTAGTAGAGATGGGGTTTTAGCATGTTGACCAGGATGGTCTCGATCTCTTGACCTCGTGATACACCCGCCTTGGCCTCCCCAAAGTGCTGGGATTATAAGCTTGAGCCACCACGCCTGGCCTCAGTTCACTTCTTTTCCTCTCCTTCATCCCAAACCCAGGGTTAGAGGGACAATCTGAAACAACCTAAAGGGATGGCACATGGTGACTTTTGAGGCCATTCCCTTGATCCCCAGGTGTCTTCCTGTTCTCCATGACCTGCCATTTGGGGGTGAGGCAAGGAAGCCAGTGGAATAAATATATTTCTATCTGCAAAACCGAGCACTGGCTTTGAATTAACATGAAGGGGCCCATGGAAAGTGAGGTGAAAGTATATGACATAAGAGAGTTGATCAACAAGAAAATACTGATAGAAAGTGCTGTGACTTACTAAGCTGCTTATGCAGGGGAAAAAAGGCTGTTTATGTTTAGGTACGATTGGCTAAACATCATGGTCCAAGTTCATGTGCCCCACGTACATGTGGTCAGCTCAGGAGCCCTGAAAAGAACCTGTTGCCTTTATCCAAATATTACTCATTGCTGGGTGGAAATTTTTAGGATGATTTTTGAAAACATAAATAAAATAAATAAAATGAGGACACAAAGACCTAGGGGGAGAAAAGTCAAATCTCACAGGAATCAAGGTTCCTAATGAACTGTTCTCCCTACACTGAAGGTACTGAAAACAGGCGTAAGGGAGATCAGCTGTGAATCTGCCTATTTCACATGGACCAGGGCTGCGAACCTGGTGTGGCCATTCCAGGCCAGCCTCCCCTGCCTCCCACCCCTAGTTCTGCCAGCAGACCACTGCCACCTGACATGAAATGGGCAGGCCAACTGAAACCCTTCCGTGCCCCGGGTGGAAGACATGGCAGGACCACACGGAGTCCATTCTTCTCCAGCAAAGTAGTGATGTGTTCCAGGCAAAAACCCAATCGAAGATGTTTTAGACCAAAGGAAACATTTATAACCAAATTATACACCTCGGAAAGTAAACGAGCTTTCATTTTGGAAGGAAACCCCGCCAGCTCTTTATTATTTGCACCACAGTCATAAAGTTGGTTTTAATCTCTGTAGTGGAATGCCGCCGAATTGGCCAACTGGCAGCTCTGGTGGTTTGAGTGGGGACCACTTGGCCTTTCGGAACACACAATGGGAAGCAAAGGGAAGTACTTCTGAACCATTTTTCTCAGGCTCCATCATTTTTTGTTCTGTTTTGTTTCCTGGCATGTTCATGACAACTGTAAAGCAGACTCCTTTCTGCGTACTGTTTTCCTTCTTTCTCCTTTGCAAAAATTCCTGGGGCCTTCCAGAAGAAGGCTTAATGTAATGTTTCCTTTCCAAATTGATGAAAATCCAGGAGGAGGCCCAAGAAAGTCTATAATGCATTTCCATTGATCTCTTCAAGGCGAACTGGATATAAAAGCTCACAGTGAACAGAGGAAAAGAGCTATCAAGCACAATCTCTGTTTCTACCTTAACAAAGAAATCTCGACATTGAAAACTGCTCGTATTCGGCTCCAGGGATTCATGCCATGAAGTGACCATGTTGATAGGGCAGCCAGAAGGCTTAGGATTTCTAGGATGGCCTAGGTTTCAAATATTTTATGCCATTATCAGATTAGGCAGTGGGTACTGTATCCAGTTTTAGGTTTGGAATAAAGAGGGCCCCTTCTAGCTTTTCAAGGATGTGGCTGGGTGCTTTCAGTTAAGAAACTCCCCTGATAGGGCTCAGAGTAGATTCAGCTTGCAGAGAATTTCACATATACTGAAGACGTTATAAGGAAGTCCTTGGGGGCATATGGAGTTTTAGCAAACAAAGCAGAAACGGCAGGAGTAAGGGGCAAGGCTTTGGTCCTCATTGATTGGGCAAACCATGGCAACATAGTTAAGAATGCCGAGCAGTTTCCAAAACTCACTGAATATTGGAATTGCCTGTGGATCTTTTTGAGGTCCTGGTGCCTGGACCCTTCCCCAGACTCCCTGATATGACTGAGGCATCAGGATGTACCTTTGGGAACCCCTGCTGTGGACTGTAAGCTCCATGAGGGTAAGATTCATGTCTATCTTGCTCTCTATTGTATTTCCAGTCTCTGGAACAGCGTAATTGGCTCTTGGTGATTATATATTAAAGGAGTAAATGAATACATGCCCTGCAGCTCATCTGCTCACACATTATCAATATGAATACTAGCTACTTAGGTGATTTCAGCCTTTAAGTATGTTGGGTGGTTTAGAATGGAGTGTGGCTTACATTCTAGGTCTTCTTTGCCCTCTTCTGTTTTACCCTCTGATTCTCCCTACTGAAACATCCTGAGAATTATTTTATCATCTCTTTGTAGACCACTTTTAATATTCATGACCTGGAAATTTTATAGCTTTTGACCATTGATTGCTTTGGATTTTCCGTAAGTCAGGAATTTATACGTTCGTTGTTCTACTCCTTGGATTTCTGCATCCCTCCCTATAATACTTTTAACTATCCAGAGATCAACCCAGTAATTTTTTGCCAGTAAAGCCCTGGGGATTTCTTTCACCCCGTAGTTGAATGGTGAGCACTTGCCCTCTCCTTCTGATGTTGAAGGTTTTCACTTCCCATGCCCTGCCTCCATCCCATCTCACCCCCCTTCCACAGACATCAAATTCTGGCAGTGGATAAGTCAGCTTTTATTGTAAAAAAATTGTTTATGGAGACTGTCAGTTCTTAACCTTCAAACTGAACCATGTTTTTTGTATTTTTCCAAGTGATGGAGAGTGTGAAGGACTAATGAAAATGGAGTGTGAAGAGATCAAACATGCGTCGTGGAATCTTTGTTCAAAACCTAGAATGGGAGAAATTCTGCTTTTCAGGGGAAGGCAGAATTCTGGGGATGGGATCCTCTGTGAGTCGGGCTCAGGGCCTGAGATCATGATCTGGCATGATAGAAAGTGAGGTGCAGGGAGCAACGGGACCAGTGTGGTATGTGGGAGGTAGAGATCATAAGACTCTTTTTTGAGAAGCTAGACATAAATTTCCTTTGGTCAGAGAGCAAGCAAGAGTTGTAACAAACTCTATCTTCTTACCTTCTCAAGCCTGCTTTCAAAAGTCAGGATTTTGAAAGAAGCCATTCATAAGTTTGTATAGCATGCCATGTTGGAGAACGTTTGGCTTACCATGTGACTTTTCTGTACACCACAGGGGAGAGTGAGCACTTAGAACTTGGAGCCGAACTCTTAGTAACTGAATACCCAGGACTCTGGTTAAAAATGGGTTTGGCTCTACCTAAAAAGTCAATCTTTATATCTGCAGACTTGGGGAGTAAGTGGCAGAGTCCAAGCTGAAGCAAACAAATGGCATGTTCACAGGGTGAAGTATAAATTTGCTGGAGGAAAGCAAAGCTCTGGTTGCTATGTGAGCTTTCCAGATGGAGGCTGTGAAATTTGTCTAAAAAGAGCATTTTCTTGGGTTGGATTCTTGGCAGCACTTGGCCCTGTCTATGGAGCTTTAAGACACAAGAGTGAATGGATCCCTCAGGCCTGTTTTCCAGAAGATGTCTCTGGAAAAATAAGGAGCAAGTGCCCAGGGGAGTTGGTGAATGAATGCAACTCAGGGAGTTACACTTTTTCCTTAGGAGTGGGGACCATTTGGCTTTGATGATGGCTGCTGTGTACATGCTTGGAACAAAGAGAGTGTCCTTCTTCACCTTCATGTATGAATCATTGCTTTAATCAGGAGAACCACACGTTAGGTGTTGGATGGTCTGAGATTTATCCTTGCTGATGGGTTCATCATGGGGAGGCTTTTGTGGCATCAGGTAGCTCTTCAGTTTAAAGAGGAGCCATCTTGGCCGAGTGCAGTGGCTCATGCCTATAATCACAGCACTTTGGAAGGCCAAGGCAGGCAGATCATTTGAAGTCTGGAGTTCCAGTCCAGCCTGACCAACATGGTGAAACCCTATCCCTAATACAAAAAAATTCGCTGGGCATGGTGGCACATGCCTATAGTCCCGGATACTCTGGAGGCTGAGGCAGGAGGATTTCTTGAACCCAGGAGGCAGAGGTTGCAGTGAGCCAAGATTGCACCACTTGCTCAAGCCTGGGTAACAGAGCGAGACTCCATATCAAAAAAAAAAAAAGAATAGGAGCCATCTTAAAACCATGGTGATAGTAACTTGGCCTTTGGGGCACGTGAAGGAAACTGTTTTTCTCCACTCTCTTTGTCTCCCACTTCTGTCTTCCCACTTCTCTCATTTACTGATAAATAATTTATCCAACCTCTTAGGCCCCCCTGGGGTCTTGCTTAATCTTCTGCCAGACCTCTGAGCTAGAAAAATTTATCTCATCCAGTAGCCATTCTGGACCCAAACTGTCCTTCCCCATGGACCTGTGTGGCTTAATTAGAATAGACGCATCTATGTTCATCATGGATATTGGCCTGAAGTTTTCTTTTCTTGTTGAGTCTCTGCCGGGTTTTGGAATATTATGCAGCAATCAAAAATGATGAGTTCGTGTCCTTTGTAGGGACATGGATGAACCTGGAGAACATCATTCTCAGCAAACTGACACAAGAACAGAAAATGAAATACCGCATGTTCTCACTCATAGGTGGGTGTTGAACAATGAGAACACATGGACACAGGGAGGGGAGCACTATATACAGGGGTCTGTTGGGGGAATGGGGGAGGGACAGCAGGGGGTGGGGAGTTGGGGAGAGATAGCATGGGGAGAAATGCCAGATACAGGTGAAGGGGAGGAAGGCAGCAAATCACACTGCCACGTGTGTACCTATGCAACTATCTTACATGTTCTTCACATGTACCCCAAAAGCTAAAATGCAATTTTAAAATAATAAATAAATAAATAAAAATAAATTAAAAAGAACAGACACACAGTGAGGAAGAAATCATGGGAGGACCATTGCTGCCCCATGTGTGGTACTTCCTACCAAAGCAGGCCTGGCAAAGCTAGCATTTACTGACACAAGGAAAAGCAAGAAGGAGCCAAGTCTCACAGTTCACCCCCTACCTTTGGGGTTTTTTACCTTTTCACCCTGTATGTTGCTCTCTTGTGTCACTTGGTCAGTGGGCAGCCTCCTTCACCCAGTGACGCAGAGGGTGAGGAGCTCTCCCTTCCCTCAAGGTGTTATCATAGGGGCATCTCTGAGGAATGAGTGACCACTCAGAGGGTCTCCCCAGGCTGAAAGGGATGCTTTGGAGCTCATTTGCTGTTACGCTTTTCCAAGATAAAAGTGCACTCTTTGAGAACCCTGTGTTTCCTGGAAAGCATCTCCCTTTGCCAAAGTGCCCTTCAGAATGATAGCTCCTTGTCTACTGTCAGCCGCTCTTCCTCACCTTCTCCTGGTGAGAGCAGAGGTTCTCAGGTGTGAGCCTGCAGGGAATCGCCAGGAAGCCCTGCTCAAACACCCACTGCTGGGCCCCACCCCAGAGGCTCCAATTCCACAGGGGATGAGACCCAAGAATCAGCATTTTAAACATTTCTAGATGATTCCAACACTGCTGGTCTGGGACCCCTACTTTGGAAACACAGGAACTAAAGTAATAACTCAGTATTATCCATTTTTCTGTGAGCTCAGTTAGGGAACAATAGGCTATTTCAGATATCTTAAAATAAAAAAAAAAAAAGCTAAATTAAAATAATACACATCAATATCCATATATATATAAATATAAATGTATGTTTATACACACATGTAAAAAACACATTTATAAATGTGTATTTATGGGCTGGGCACAGTGGCTCATGTCTGTAATCCCAGCACTTTGGGAGGCCACGAGGCTGTTGGATCACTTGAGGTCAGGAGTGCAAGACCAGCCTGGCCAAAATGGTGAAACCCCGTCTTTACTAAAAAAAAAAAAAAAAATTACAAAAATTAGGCATGGTGGTGCATGCCTGTAATCCCAGCTACTCGGGAGGCTGAGGGTAGGAGAATCACTTGAACCCAGGAGGCAGAGGTTGCAGTGAGCTGAGATCGTGTCATGGCAGCCTGGGCAACAGCAAAACTCCATCTCAAAACTTAATTAACTAATTAAATGTGTATTTATGTCTGCGAGTATGTCTTTATATTTATTTATTTTTATTTATTTATTTTTTTTTTTTGAGACGGAGTTTCGCTCTTGTTACCCAGGCTGGAGTGCAATGGCACGATCTCGGCTCACCACAACCTCCGCCTCCTGGGTTCAGGCAATTCTCCTGACTCAGCCTCCCAAGTAGCTGGGATTACAGGCGTGCGCCACCATGCCCAGCTAATTTTTTGTATTTTTAGTAGAGACGGGGTTTCACCATGTTGACCAGGATGGTCTCGATCTCTTGACCTCATGATCCACCCGCCTCGGCCTCCCGAAGTGCTGGGATTACAGGCTTGAGCCACCGCGCCCGGCCTTATATTTATATTTATAAAACCATATACACATACTTGTAAATATGTGTGTATATAGGTATACACAGTTGTACATATAGATAAAAAATATTTGAATTCATATTTGACTTTGAAGAAAAGCAAGCAGATTCAGAAAATGTTCAGAATCAAAATTAATTCAAGAGAGCAAAACATCTGTCCCACATCTCCCGCTGAGTGTGGTTTCTGCCTCTCCTGCTCTCTGTGGCTCTGCCAGGGCTTCCCCTTGGTGCACTTGCTGGGTGCTCATTGGTGACTTGGTCACAGGCAGATGGCAGGAGCCATTGGCACCTCCAGCATAGTCGCTCTATTCTCTCTGGGCAAAAGGAAAAGCTGGGCACTGCCCATAAATAGAATAATTTCAGGTAATAAATACTATTAATGAAATAAGCAGAATGATGGAGGGGAGCTTTTAAAGGGTGGGAAAGAACACTGGTTATAGAAGATGATCGGGAAGTCCTCTCTCTGGAGGTGACATTTAAGCTGAGACTTGAAAGATAGGAGAGAGAATGATGGCAAACTGGACTAGGAAAGTGGCAGAGGAATTTGAAAAATGGATAAAATGCTCTTTTTGTTGTAGGCAGGTATAAAAGGACTTGGAGATATTAACATGGCTAATATAATTTACCCCATTGTACAGTTAAGTTGACAGTTCAGTTATAATTTGTGTATGTGTTTTTAATCAGAAGCTGGAAAAAATGAGTAAATGTCCAATAATGTATAGAAAAGCAAAAGTGGCTGGGCGCGGTGGCTCAAGCCTATAATCCCAGAACTTTGGGAGGCTGAGGCGGGTGGATCACAAGGTCAAGAGATTGGGACCATGCTGGTCAACAAGGTGAAACCCCGTCTCTACTAAAAATACAAAAATTAGCTGGGCATGGTGGTACGCGTCTGTAGTCCCAGATACTCGGGAGGCTGAGGCAGGAGAATTGCTTGAACCCAGAAGGCAGAGGTTGCGGTGAGCCGAGATTGTGCCATTGCACTCCAGTCTGGGTAACAACAGCGAAACTCCGTCTCAAAAAAAAAAAAAAGAAAAGCAAAAGTATGTATAAGGAAGAGAAGTAATGAAGAGCAAGGAGGGATTAACTCTGCTAAAGGTCAGGGAATGTTTACAGAGAACCTAGTATCTAAAAAGAGTTTTAAAGGATGCATAGGAGTTTTCTATATGGCTAAGGGAAGGAAAGACTTTGCAGGTATAGTAGACAGACGTGTGACCCTAGAGCATCTATTAGCACTTATGAGCCTCTGTATGAATTACAAGTCATTTCCTCTGGGACGACAACATCCCTTCCTCCAGTCTGAACGTCGGCCCTTACTTGCCCCTCACCAGACATCTTTGTACCATGCACAAATTGTACAATGTACATGGCATGGTGGACCTAAGGGAAACTACAAGGAGTCCACAGTTCCCATGCCTATCAGGCTTTGAAATCTCGTTTGTTCATCCAGCCAGCCAACCAGCCATTTATTCATTCAAAGGATGTTTAGTAAAGTTTGTCGGGCTTTTTGGTGAGACTGCAGTTATAAAGAGGGAAAGACAGTTTATAATTTAGTCGTGGAAAATCATGAAGATTCTCCAGGTAGTGACACCGAAGCAGCCAGTGGGAGAGCGTCAGGCTGGGAGTTCGAAACCCTGTGTTCTGGGGCCTGGCTCATTCATGTGATCCTCTAGAGGCCGGCTGCAGTGGCTCACGCCTGTAATCCCATCACTTTGGGAGGCTGAGGTAGGCAGATTGCCTGAGGTCACGAATTCCAGACCAGCCTGGCCAACATGGTGAAACCCCATCTCTACTAAAAACATAAACATTAGCCAGGTGGTGGTGTGCACTGTAATCCTAGCTACTCAAGGGGCTGAGGCAGGAGAATCACTTGAACCTGGGAGGCGGAGGTTGCAGTGAGCCAAGATGGTGCCACTGCACTCCAGCCTGGGTGACAGAGTGAGATCCTGTCTCAAAAAAAAAAAAAAAACCATCTAGATTATGCTTTGTTAAAATGGAGAGTTAGATTCCAAAACCTATCTTGTGCCCTTCCCCTGATCTTGTGCCCTGCCCAGGCCAGGCAGGTCCAGCATGACTATTCTTAAAACTAGTTGTATTTTAATAGGGGATCACAGTGATAAAATGGCTTTAAAACTCAAATGACTGAAACACTAACCACGCCTTCCATCCTCAAGGCGGACCGTTTTGGAGAGGTTGGCAATTGGTGGTGTTGGTCCTTTCTCTGCATTCTGAGCACTCTCTTTACACTGAGGTTGTTGGAAGAGGTATTCACTCTCCGGCAGCTGCAGCCCACACAGGCTGCCTTTCATTGTCTCTGCTGGTCCAGCTTTAAAGCCTCCCTGGAGTCAGCCAGAATTCACACACCCCTAGTAAGTATGAGCTAGGTGACTTTGGCAGGATTTCAAACCTCAGTTTTGTCATCTGTACAATGGGGGTGATAATTATATCCACCTGGTGGGAAGCTTTGAGAGCCAGTTGGTAGAAGTGATACATAAAAGTGTTTGGGCAAGACTAGCACTGAGAAGACATTTGAAAAAGGTGAAGGAGGTGGAGGTGTGGCTCTCACTAGGGAAGTCAGGGGCTGGGCCTGAGGGGAAAAACGGGGGAGAGAAAACATAACAGTGTAAGAGTGAGTGCTAGGAAAGACTAACAAGAGAAGGGAATAATAAAGAGGAGAAAAGAAGTGTTCTTACCATGCAGATGCTACCCATTTACAGGTAAGAAAGCTTGAGCCACAGGGAAATAACATGCCCAACAAGAAGCTCCTCTTTTTTCAAACACTGTATTTTCCTGTATGCCTTATTGGTTGGAAAATAAAATAACAGTAACAGAGAAGCTTGGCATCTTTAAGAAAGTATTAGCCAGCACGGTGGCTCATGCCTGTAATCCCAGCATTCTGGGTGGCCAAGGTGGGTGGATCACCTGAGGTCAGAAGTTCAAGACCAGCCTGGCCAACATGGTGAAACCCTGTCTCTACTAAAAATATAAAAAAATTAGCCAAGCGTGATGGTGGACACCTATAATCTGAGCTACTCAGGAGGCTGAGGCAGGAGAATCACTTGAACCCAGGAGTTGGAGGTTGCAGTGAGCCGAGATCATGCCACTGCACTCCAGCCTGAGTGACAAAAAAAAAAGAAAAGAAAAAAAGAAAGTACCAATTGCCATTTCTCTCTGATTTTCTTTCCATTTTCTTGTGTGCATGTGTTTTTGGTAGTTATGTAAGTTCTATGTGTAAATAACATATAGTAGAGAGCACAGATCATATGTGTACAGCTCACTGGAATTTACACAAAGTGAACATTCCTGTGTGATCAGAAAACAGAATATGGCCAGTGTCCCAGGAGCCCCCAAGGGCTTCCTTCTAGTCACTGGCACCCCACATCACCACTGCCCTGACTTCTAACAGCATTGGTTAGTTTTGCCTGCTTTTGAACTGTATTTAAGTAAAATCACAGGTCATGTGCTCTTTTGTATTTGGCTTCCTTTGCTCAATATTGTGTTTTTGAAATTCATTCATGTTGTTGGATGTGGTCATAGTTTGTTCATTCTCATTGCCAGATAGTGTTTTATTCTGTGAGTATTTATTTTCTATATTTATTTGACTTCTGCCTTCTACTATGGATGGCCATTTAGGCCCCATCACTTTTTTTTTTTTTTTTGAGATGAAGTCTCACTCTGTTGCCAGGCTGGAGTACAGTAGTGCGATCCTCGGCTCACTGCAACGTCTGCCTCCTGGGTTCAAGCAATTCTCCTGCCTCAGCCTCCAGAGTAGCTGGGACTATAGGCATGCACCACCATGCCCAGCTAAGTTTTGTATTTTTAGTAGAGACGGTTTTACCATGTTGGCCAGGATGGTCTCAATCTCTTGATCTCATGATCCACCCACCTCAGCCTCCCAAAGTGCTGGGATTACAGGCTTGAGCCACCACACTCAGCCTGGCCCCATCACTTTTAAATTTCTACCCATTGGTTTAGCAAGTTTAGCAATGTGATGACCCCAGTTGCTAATATCCAAAGCAATCCAGGTTTGGGCCTGGCTCTTTGCGTCTTACCTCCTCTGTTCTCTGCCTCATCTGACCCACTGAATAGCTCTCGTGTTTATATAACGTACTATGTGCCATTTCATTCCCAATTTCTTCCCTCTTGAATCAGTGATAATCCATTTTTTTATCATCACTATGTCTATGGGTTTTGTTAATGAGACCTGATTAACCCCAAGAAGTCATTACACTGCACAAGTAAAGCAGTATTGGGCTGGACTGTTATCTAGATGTGTATTTTCCTAAAAAAAAAAAAAAAAAAAAAAAATGAGGTCAGGACTTCCCCTACCAAACCAAGTCAGGAGCAGAGCTGAGAATTAAATCTGTATATGTGTATGCTATGGGCCAGTGTTCTGGAGCCAGTCCTCTGAGAACTGTTATTCTGGAGGGGAGCAGCACTGGGGGAGGCCAGGGAATTCAAAGTGGCTGCAGACTCTCTTGTTCTAGCCAACTCCAGGGTAGATACTAGGACAGCACTGTGTGGTGAAAAGATCAAGGATCTCAGAGCCTACTTACTCTCTAGGAGCCTCTCAGTCTCCGTATCCTCATCTATGGAATAGGGGTACTCATGTGTACCTCACATGGATGTCATGAGAGCAGATTCAATGTTTCATGCCTGGAATGGGTGATACTGTAGCTGTCATTTCTCCCAAGCATGTCTTGTGTACCCCAAATGTTCTGTTTACCTCTCTCAACCCATTTTCCACTTTTCTCCATCCTAATTTATTCCTAGGGCACATGATCTGAATGTATTACATCAAGAGGCTCCCTTGCTGTCTGGCTTCTGATTGGGTTTGGCCAATGTTGGGCATGGTAGGAAATGAAAGCCCACCTTACATCTAGCCCCACAACTCTCTCTTTCTCTTTGGTTAACAGTAGCCTCTCCTTGTTCTTGCATATTCAGGCCTGGAGAATGTGAGCTCCCCCTGGCTCTACTGGCCCTGGATACTAGAGCATCCTTGGTGGTGTCTGGGCACTTTGTCCAGATACGTTAAATTGTTCCTGTATTAAGCTCTCCATAGTTACCCACTTGGAGGGTGCCATTCATTTCCTGCTCAGACCCAAACTGATACATCCTAATATTATGATGTTTACACTGAGGAGAATAATAAACATGTTCTCTGTTGAACATCTCCCCCTTCATGACCACATCCCAAAAGAAAGCCTCTGAGAACTTGTGATTCTCCTTCCTTGAACCTCAGTTAACTGAGGTTCTCATGGTAGAAGTACCATTGGTGAGAACAAAACTGGGAGGAGGTTTGTTTCTCTAGGATCAGAGGAGGGAATGGTATGGGGGCAGGGGGAGAATGAAATGGACGGACGGAGTTTGGATGCCTTCTGGTGCGTGGGCTTCTGTTCTCCCCGTAAGGATCCTCATAAGGGGAGAAACCCAAGAGAAGTCCGGCTCACAAGCCATGGTTCTCCACACCGGTTTCAGCTTGTTAGTGCATTAGACCAACATCCAGAGAGGAGTCTCTTAGAGAATGTGACAGAATATGACACAGTGATGTTAAAGACGTTAGAGATGGTGAGTTGTGGTATCATAATTAGAAATCTAGATAATTTTACTTCCTTACATTGAAAATCTCTGCTCCTTCAGAATTTCCCACTTTCTACTTTGCATTTTATATGGATGTAAGCATTTCTTAACTTACCCTCTGGAGTCTAAAGTTGAAGACAAAAAACTGTCCACTTAAAATTTTTATAATATTAAAAATGTGAACGTCATACAAATAAGAAGCATGTGTCAACTACTTAATTAAATGAATGAGAGAACAAGGAAGATGCTAATGCCATGTCAGAGCATTTGAGAAACAGATATTTATAAGGTTAGTGGGGAAAATGATGGTGAAGTAAATGTGTAAACATAAATAAAACTGATTAATGTCCTGTAGAGCCATAAACCAGTCAGCGCTGAGTTGTTGTTTCCACTAGACAAAAACATTTGTGTATCTACAGAATGAAAATCTACAAGTTAGCATGTAACTTTTAGTTTGGGCCCTAATCAGTAGTAAATAATAAGCCAAGCAAAGATACATGCTCCTACAGAATTAAATACTTTGGGGCAGGCCAGGCCCCAGGACGAAGTGATAAATTTGCAGTCATCCTTTTGCTTCATTTCCAAGTTTTAGAAAAGTTGTCTTAACAAGCCATGTGCTATTGGCACTGTCTCACCCTAGCACAGTACCTGGTACATCATAAATACTGATGAAGTGTTTGTTGAATGAATCCATGAATAGAGCTAACAGCTACTTACAGAGAAAGGTTAGCTAAGTAAAGAACCCACAATTGCATCAGCTGCCAGTTTTCCAAGCAGGAATCACACCATTTCTCTGGAGAAGAACGGAACAGCAGTCCAAACAGGAGCAATCTGTACAGGCAGGTGGGGCGGGAACAGGTGCCGGTGGCAGCAGCTTCCTCTTCACCTTTGGTTATATGTGGCCTGTGACAGCTCTATAATTGTTTTACAGTATCAAAAGGGGTCCTGTTAATCAATGAGCATTGCTAGTTTCTAGCAGCACAGAGAGCTGTACAGGTGCATCATGAAAGTACAAGGGAGAGCTGTTAAGTCTCGGCTTCGGATCTTTGAAAAACTGGCAATGAAGCACCTAAGTTAATAGGTAGAAGGCTAGAGAGAAAGGAAATGATAGTCTAGTCATTGTAGATCGAATATACATTTCATGTATTTGTGAACCACTGGATTTTATTTAATCTCCTCAACCTTAATTCGATGTTTTCAGCATTTGAAATAAAGTGATTTTTTTTAATTAGTGTAAAATAATTTCTTCAGAACAAGTGTCTCTTTAGGATTCCATTCCGAGGAGGTCAGAACTGAAAGGGGTGAGAGGCTTTCTGCAACTCTCATTCAATCTCACCATGGTCATTTTATAGAAGAAATAACTAAGGTCCTGAATCAGTCAGCTTTTGCTGTGTAACAAATCACACTGGATTCATTAGCTTAAACTCACAAGGATTTATTATTTCTCACGACTCTCTGGGTCAGCAGGGTAGCTCTCATAGCCAGGGTAGGCTCAGCCACGGCTGGATGGTCTAGGATGGTCTCTCTCTAAGTGACTGGCACTGGCAGGCTGGTGGATCTGGGATAAATAATTATCTCTGCTGCACACATGTCTCAACATGCAACAGGCTAACTTGGCCTTCTTCACGGAGTGTTCTTAGCATTCCAAAGAGCAACAAAAATAGGCAATCGTAAGGCATAAGCACTTTTCAAGTGTCTGTTTAACTGTTGTCCCTTTGGCTGCAGTAAGAAGCTCAAAGAAGGCTGGGCACGGTGGCTCACCTCTGTAATCCCAGCACTTTGGGAGGCTGAGGTGGGTGGATCACCTTAGGTCAGGAGTTCGAGACCAGTCTGGCCAACATGGTGAAACCCCATCTCTACTAAAAATACAAAAAATTAGCTGGGCATGGTGGCACATGCCTGTAATCCCAGCTATTCTGGAGGCTGAAGCAGGAGAATCACTTGAACCCAGGAGGCAGAGGCTGCAGTAAGCTGAGATCATGCCATTGCACTCCAGCCTGGGCAATAAGAGCAAAACTCTGTCTCAAAAAGAGAGAGAGAGAGAGAGAGAGAGAGAGAGAGAGGAAAGAAAGAAAGAAAGAAGAAAGAAAGGGAAAGAAAGAAAGAGGAAGGAAGGGAGGGAGGGAGGGAAGGAAGAAGAGTATGGGAAGCAACTACCCAAGGCATAGATATTTGGAGAAAAGAAAAATTTGTGGAAATGTTTGCAAACCATTCTACCATAAGTGCAAAGGTACATAACTTACCAAAGCTCACAAAACGGGAGGAAGAGGCAATGCTGGGACCTAGACCCAGACCTTGAAACTCCCAGCCCAGGTCCTTTCCACAGTGCCCTGAGCCCTTTTCAGGATTCCAAGGTGAAGGTCCAATGACCTTTAAAATCCATTTTAGAAGTACTCGGAGGAGAGAGATTAGTGGTAGGTTTCAATGAGGGTTCTTAACTTTAGTGCTGAGAAAGATCCATCTCCTTAATTAGAATAACAAGTTGGCAGGGCTCCTCAGGCCACCCCTACCCCAGACAGCTTCTGAACTCTGCCATCCATGTTTGGGTTAATTTCCTGGTTCTTCTCACCAACAGAACACCAGAGACACAGAATCACTGCAGGAGATGTTCCCCTTCTGGTGTCCTGTTCAACACCATCTCCCTCTGGTCACAGGAGGGCTTAGATACTTGGGCCTTTTAGGTGCACTCATGATCTGGTGCCTCTTCAAATTGGGTCCTGGAAAACGAGTCCTAGGCAGTTACCACTCTGTTTTCTTTGCCAGTAATGGAGAAAGCACAACTTGGAAAGTCACCGATAATCCATACTCATTAATATTTGCTCAAAGTTTTGACATAAAGAGACGGCTGAGCTCTAACTGGGCTGAAGAGCAGGGACTGAAGCCCCCTGGTGGCCACTGGTGGCCTGGGCTTTATACCCTGAGCAGGTTAGCTGTAGCCTCGAAGACATATACAAAGCCCTGCCCTTAACTGCATGCTGAGGATGGATGGCTTTACACCCCAAGGAGTTTATCAAGGTGGTTCTGGAAAGTATCATTTCTCCATCTCCCTACATTTGCAGGGATGTTTTAGGTGATGGGTGAAGGATTTTTTTTTTTCTTATTTATTTTTAGCCAAACTTCCTTTCCACTCTTGCACTCTACTTCTTACATGTTTTCTTAGACTTGAAAGAATAATTTCTCTTTCATTTCAGTTCATTCTCTAGCCTAATAGGACATAAAATAAATGGGTCCTGGAAAAGTTACCACTCTGTTTTCCTTGCCAGCAATGGAGAAAGCATAACTTGAAAAAATTCACCAATAATTTACACATTTTCAAGATCAAAGCAGTTTACAGAAATATTCAAGACAAGCCAGTGAAGTGTTGATCGCTAATTTGTCAGCCAGCCACAAGAAACTTCAGTGAGGAAAGATGCACAGGGATGGGTGGCGCCTCCACCCCAGAGCTAGCTCCCTACCCAAATGCAACGAGATGACCATTCTTCATTTCTTCTGAAGCCTAAGATAATAAATGAGGTCACAGCCAAGGCCTAAAGTAAACATCCTTATGATACATTCTGCCATTTCTGCCATTTTAACTTGGGATTCCTCAGCTATTAGACCTCAACAGCAGGCTCCATTCCCAAACTAGGGCAGAGACCCTCCTGAATTCTTGAACCATGATATGCCTGTGTCACTAGCCCTCAGGACTGTTTTCAGAGCCTCCAGCAAAGATTGAAGCATATATACGGCCATTTCCCCTCTGCCAGGAATAGTTCCCAAAGGGGCATTGCATTGTCATGCTTGCTATAAAATACAGCCATTGACATTTGCTCTGCTCCAGCTGCCTGAAGGGGAATGAATGCCGTCACACCTGGGCTCTGTGAGAGCAGCAACTGGTCAGCCTTGTCATCTGTGTCTTCATGGTGCAGTTTGTCCCCAGTGCATCCTGGCTGCCTCTTTCCAAAACTTCGCAGCACAAGCCCCAACAAGCTCCCACCACCCCCTGCTTCCACTCCTAGGACTGTGGTCTCCATTCATCTTCCTTAACATTAAGAACAAATGTGCCCCTTATAGAAATCTGATTTTATGCTCTAAAACTCATATTATTCATTCTCCTGGTTTTCTCTTCTTAGCAGTGCCTGCTCCTCAATCATGTTAACAATAATCAGTGTGCCATTTTATTCTTTTGTCTCTTCAAACGGCAAAAACTTTTGCTTTTCCCTTTGAAATACCACTACTGGCATTCTCAAACTTATTTTTAGATGTGTGGGAGTGTTCCAGACAAAATCGATGCTCAGCACAGATAGAGCCCCGAGTGTGTTTATCGTGGGTAGATGAAAATGGAGTGTTTGAATATGGAAAACACACAGCCATATGCCTGGGTGCGGTATGGCTTCCTTTCATCTGGAAAAAGGAAACAAGCATTGTCGATAATAATGTGCAGATGCCCAGCCCCAAATGAGGATATATTGCTAATTAACTATATTGCTAGTTTGTTTTAAGGAGAGAGGCTGTAGTGACATTAATTGTAATCTCTGTTGTTTGTTGTTCAAAGTCTGTGAGCCCAAATGCATTGCTAATAATATCTTCTTTAATATCTTCAACAGAAGATTCCTAGAGTTTTCTTCTTTAGAATCCCACATAAAAGCCACATCAGGGGTAATGAGGCCTGTAGCCTGAGCCTAATTAGAACAAAATCGAATGAGGCCCTTGTTAGCCAATGATAACTTTAGCCATCATTATCATCAAATAGTACTTACTGGTTGCCCCCTGAGCTTGTGGAATTGAGGGAGGGAGGAGGGAGTTTGGAGACTGAAGATGGGGACTGTTCTTTGCCTTTCAGAAATTTGCTGTCCAGTCTGCCTCCGGGAAGTCTGCCTGGTTGTGTTAATCTGGGGAATAGTTACCAGTTTTTGTCTAAAGAGAAAAAATACTAAACTTTTCTAGACAGCCACAGTTTGTTACTAATTTGTGCCTCTTCTGGAGGTTCTGAAAGTGCTGAAATCATCTCTCTCTTCAGATGCCAGTCCTTGGTTGGTGTTTGCAGAATAGGGTAGATGGCTATTTGCAGACTGGGACAGTGATACTTAGCACAATTTTTCCAAAAGAGGATGCATCACCCATTTCCATAGCTTTGTCTTCCTCGAATTGTAGTGCTCATCCTGATTTGCCCTGTGGCTTGGTTGTCCAAAAAACCTCATTCCCTCTCCTTTGTATTTATCTGTCTGTGCCAAATGACCAGTTGGGGACTCTGGCCATTATGACCCCAGATGTGGCTATGGCCACCCACCTTGGTCACAAACACAGCCACGATGAGCAACTCCAGCGATGCAGTGGCTGGAGGCAGTGATTGGACAGTCTCGGTGCTGGACCAGGATGTACTCAGAATAAAGGACACAAGTGGTTAAAACGTGTGGATTTGTCATCTGAGAAAAACTGCACCCAGACTAAAGAAGAGAGATTTTCTCTTCTCAGTTCATCTCAGCAGAGCTTTCCCAAGGGCATTCAGGGCCAGCTGATGAGAATGAGGAAGGATGAGATCCCAGCACCATGTAGCTTCAGGAAACCTCCACATGTCCCAGAGGATGCCACCAGGGAAGTGGCAGCCTAGTGGACAAGTCACAGCACAGTGTGATAAGAAGCCTCTCAAGCCAAAGGCTGGTGGGCTGAGACTGTGTTGGGCCCGATGTGTATAATATTTACCTCCATTATTTCATATGAAAACAGCAGGTGTCTCTGATCGTTACTCTCACCGCATTTCAGCTCTGAAACCCTTTGGATCTATAAACCACGTGTCAGGCCTCAGAGATTCCTTCCCCAGGATTGCAAAGCTCCTGGACCGCTCCCCAGCTCCCTGCTCTCTTAACCTGATACATCTGCTGCACGTTTATCAGCCTTTTGGATTTCAGTTCAAACATCACTTCCTCTGAAAACCTTTCTTTCTTTTTAATACCAATTTGCAAAGTAAGGAATTTTATAATGCCTACCTTAAATGGCACTAGTAGTTTTTCTGGATTCCTCTCCTTTGTGAGTATCCTTATGGATATTTGGATAGATTCTGTTTGCATCAGTCAAGGACAATCTTTTTTTTTTTTTTGTCCAGATTCTCTGATCTGTGAGAAATGGGGGCCTGTCACACTGGCTCCTGTGTTCTTTCAAGAGGATCCTGTTAATCATTGAAAGTTCCTTGCTTCTTGGTGCAGGAAAGTATCCCAAATTCATCTGTGCCTTCCCCACCCAAGCTCTGCACTCAATCCATTTGTCCAAGGAACACTGGTTCCTTTTGGCAAGCAAACACCTCTTGCAATTGTGATAGTATTTGGTTGGTGCAAAAGTAATGGCGGATTTTGCCATTACTTTCAATGGCAAAAACCACCACTGTTTTCGCACCAGCCGAATAGGACCACTTAAAGGAAACATTACAGTACTCAGTGAGCAGTACAGCTGACTAATGTAATGTGTAGATGCTGAAACAGTGAAAAGAGTCTGTCAACGTATGCAGAGGGTATCAATGGCAGATTTGGAATAGGCTATCAGGAAGGTTGGCAGCAGAGCCTAGCATCTGTTTCCTGGCTGCCATAGTGAAGTTCACTGTGGGGTTTCATTAAATGCCCTGTCGGCACCTCTATTGTTTGGGAATTGTATTCAACTGCAAAGAACAGAATATCTAACATAGGGCCACTTAGCTAAACAGGGCCTTTTCATTTTTTCTTGGTCATCACAACTCAAAAATTAGGATCCCAAGAGGGAACAGTGCTACTGGTACTGCAGCATTGTCAATGTTAAGATTAGTGATAACAGTAAAAGACATACAGAGTCACCATTCCAGGACTGATGAGTGTGATAGGTCCATAATGCTAAGCCCATCATCTCTCCAATCGGCCCCACTCAGAGTACAGCCTCCATCCTCATGCCTGCCAGCTGCCTCATTTCACATCAACCCCGGTATCCTCATTTCAGGCAGGACAAAGTGGAAGAGAGAAAGGCAAACAGCAAAACTGAATCTGAAAACTCCTTTTCAGGAGTTCTGTCCAGAACTTTCCACTTACTCCTCACTGGGCAGAAGTGTGTCACATGGTCATACCCAGATGCAGTGGATGCTGGGAAATGTAGTTTTTGACACCTGAAACAAATGTCAAGAAAAAGAGGGGAAGAGACAATGGGCAGGCAATCGCAATGTGTGCCACAGTACTGCCATCTAAGGCAAAATACCAGGCTGCAAAAACAGTATTTTTATTACTATTCCTGTTTTAGAAAAATTCTAAAATAATAGAAGGAGAGAAGCATCACACAGTAGCTAAATAATTTGATCAACACAGGTCACCTGCCTCAGCGATTGAACAGTGCATGTGCATAATACATTCAATAGCTTCAGTTCTTCTGTTTTCCTTCTCCTTGGTAGTCACAACTCTGAACTTATAGCCACAAGAGGAAACATTGCTGCTGGGGCTGCAGTATTGTCAATGTTAACTCACAGATTGATGTTCAACTCAAAGACACATTGTGGGTAAAGAAATATTTTTCCAAACTGAGCAGGCCCCCCTCGTATCCCTTTAACTCAGGCAAAATGAATTCAATGGCATTTTAGAAAGAATGGTGATGATTCTTTCCTTACATTCCCAGACTTTCCTAAGGTATCATTTTCAGAGAAGAATGTTTGCTTGCCTGAATAAAACATAAAATGTTTTACTTTTAACCTTGAGATCCACCCCTGTTGAAAATCTTCACTCTGCTCTAATAATTTAAGTGAAATACTCAGTAAGTGAACTTGGTGATAGCTGGACCAATGGCCAAGGGGGGCTCTGCAAGGAGGATGCACAGTGTGTCCCTTTGAGAAAAGAAAGATGAAGAAAGCGTTTTCTTGTACATTACTAGGATATTCTGTCTGTTGTCTCCTACCCTAAAGTCTAGATAACAATAATAGCTACTCACAAATCTTGTAATTGATTGAATAAAACATGATTTCATTTGATATATTTTATATGGATCATCCTTAGCCACACTTTCCCTACCCTAGGATTTCCAGTATCTTAACAGCTTGGTGGTATGCCGTTGCAAGGAGCCAAGGTTTCCAGTTAAGTGTGTTTTGGAAGAGGTGCAGGAGTAACTCAGATGTTCAGAGATTGTGATTAGCATGTCTTTATTACTTCCCATCTTCCAAATATTTTACAAACACCAAGCCTGTGTTTGGGGGGCAGGGTGGTTGGGAGAGATGGAGAAATGCCACAATTGTGTGCATAACTGAAGCCAAAACATACTTCAGCCCCAGTTGTCTGACTATTCCCCGCAGAGGTACTTGTGGCCTCAACTGCCCAGCCAGTGTCCCTAACTTGACGCTTTTCTCTTTCCATGTGTAGACAAACCCAACCCAAGTATCTTGACTAATCCTGCGGGGAGAGTACAGGGCTCTTCTTAGTATCTAATCTGCTTTACATGCAAAGTCTTTGAGTCCTAGAGAGTTTAAGGGGTTTGCTTGGTCTGGGGCTAAGCCAGAAACACACTGGTGGTGGATTTCCTATCAGGAAAAATGCAAGAGTCACATCAATCAATCAGACTTAGTCCCTGGTTTTTCAGTTGTCTAAGCAAAATGTCAAAAAGTAGCAAAAACACATTTTCTGCTTCCTCTAACATGTAAGTGTTCATAGAAAGAGAACTTCATTACAGGGGAAAGGAAATAGATTTTTTCTATTTTGAACCTGACTAAGCAATATGTATCCATTGTGGCAAAGAAGTTAGAGCTTGATTCACAAGAAGTACTAAAGCAGGGAAGCAAATTCTTGGCCCCTTCCAAGATTTGTAATCCTAAATCCTGCTCAAGACATTCTCCATGACAATCTAACTGTCCTCCCTAATGCTGTTGTAGAAGTTTTATGGTTGGAGAAAAAGCAAGAGAGCCATCGCATTCAGCTATCTTCCCTTTGGGATGTCATAGAGAAATCTTATGTTGAGGAAAGATGGCATGATCTCTCCTCTCCCCTCCTCTCCCCGCCCCCTCCCTCCATCTTTCTCCCTCCATCTTTCCCCCTCCCAGGCTCCCTCCTAGGCTCAAACAATAATACGTTTGGCCTTTGTTGGATTGAGTAATGTCTCGAAATGTCAGGGCAACTCCCTCTATCAGGATGTGCCAGAAGACGAAAACCATGGCAGAGAGGTGGCTGGAAAGGTGAACAAAGACACAGCCCACGGCCACATCTTCTGAGCTGTGGAAGGGCGAGCAAAAACATGCCGCAGAGCATCCAGCTTTCCGCTGTCACTGCGTGTTTTCAAGAGGAGACAGATGAGGTTTCTATCTCCACACTCCCCTTGGCCTCTTGGAACATTCAGAGGTGGTCTCCACACCAGTGAGTTTTTTCCTGAGCCCCATTCCTATTTAAACATATATTTACAAACCCATTTCCAGCTGGGGATGGTGGAACATGGCTCTAATCACAACTACTTGGGAGGCTGAGGCAGGAAGATTGCTTGAGCCCAGGAGTCTGAGGCTGCAGTGAGCTTGACTGTGCCACTGCACTCCAGCCTGAACAACAGAGCAAGACCCTGTCTCTAAAAAATGACACATAAATCAAAGTAAAAATAATAACCCCTTCCCTAAGTTTAGCTCTCCAAAAAACTTTGTATCTGCTAGTGTGTTTCGGCCTCAGTACTCTTGACCTTGGGTGCTCACCAAGGTCAAGAGTGTGTTTATACCAGATATAACCCTTTGGCTGGGTCAGAGACACTGTGGTGGGGGGCAGAGGGGGTGTGTGGAGACAGTGTGCTGGAATATATACTCCCAAACCGAAAACATATCCAAGAATAACAAGAACATTAACCACTGACCCAAACGCTGGTGAAATTCTATCTCCTTGTCTCTCTCCACCAGTAAACATGAAAATGCCATCCCTGAAGGCTGGAGTAAGTCTTCTGTGAAAGGAACGGGGGAGAAAGAGAAAGGCTGGTTTGGGAAGGGAGTCCAGCAACTTCTATACTCTTCAATCACTAGAGAAATCTTCCCTTCATGATAACAAAAGGAGATATTTTTCACAACTGGGAAAAAACAATGGGCTTGTACTTTCCAGAATAAAACCATTAGATTTCAGAATGCCTTTTGGTGACTTTCTCTTTGGCTGGCCCTGTCTCTTCATCCTCATTACCTATGGTTCTTCCCTCCTTCCCTCTTCAACAGCTTCACTGGTCATTCTGTTTCTCAGTCCAGCCAAGCTCATTCCCATCCTGGACTTGAGTGCTCCCTTTGCTAAAATTTCCTTCCTCTAGATTATTGCAGGGTGCCACATTCTGTTAATTCAGATCTTGTCTCAAGTGTCACCTTCTCTGAGGGGTTTCTGGTTCTCGCTGGCCCCTATCTAAGGTTTTCCCCAGACACTCTCCATTATCTTCTCTCTTTTCTTCTTGGCAGTCACTGTTCTCTGTTCTGATCTTATTTATTTATCTAGGTATTTCTTGTTTATTCCCCTCACCTAGTTGTACACTTAAAAATATACGTCTCATGTCTATCCTGTTGATTACTGTATCTCCTGTACCTAGCATGGTTGGCATTTGTTGGATGGATGGATGGATGGATGAGTGTGTGGGTGGAAGGAAGGAAGGATATGTGAATGAATATATGGATGGGTTGATGGTCAAATGGAAAGACAAATGATGAATGGATATAATCAATAATATGGCTCAAGAATTTTATCCAGCATGGTGAGATCTTTTGCTCCATAGCCTACACCAAAGAAACTAACTCTGGACGCCAGAGCTATAACTAAAGCCAAGGTGGTTAATCAGTTGAAGCTGTGAGAAGAAAAACATCGTTTGGTTCCAGCTTTAAATGCACACCTATTCTCCTTCAAAATAGCATTTTCATTTTTAAAGTACTTCGAAGCTTAATGAATAGCTCATAACTCATTAACCCTCAGAACATTCCCAAGTAGCAGGCTAGGAGAAGTTTTCTGATGATCTGGCTTTTAAGATATGAAGAAACTAAACCATAGGCTTGCAAAATGAGTTTGGAATACCATGCTGGCTTAATTTCAGTCACTGGAATTGTCCTTGCTCCTGAATGTAATGGACTGTTAAGAGTGACCTTTTTAAATCTTGTGTCTTTGTTTGCTTGCTTGTTTGTTTTAGAATAACCTCAACGTGGGAAGTGACGCCACATCAGAAACCAGCTTTTCTCTCTCCAAAGAAGCACCAGGGGAGCATTTGGACCGCCAGGCTGCACATCAGCCCTTCCCCAGACCGCGATTCGGACAAGAGACTGGGCACCCTTCATTGCAAAGAGATGGCCCCAGGTCCTTTCTCCTCGATCTACCAAACTTTCCGGATCTTTCCAAAGCTGATATTAATGGGCAGAATCCAAATATCCAGGTAATTCTTGGCAGCTGGAAGGTGGAAGATAACAAAACAGTCCATCTTTTGTTTCGTGATGATTCCAGTGGAAACTGCTACCTTACCTCACTTTTCTTCTTAACCCCTTAATGATTCCTCCTTAAGGTCATGTTATCTCCATATGAACAGTGCTGCATTTCATTAAGTGACACCCTTGATTGTGAGAGGCACCATTATTTTGTGAACCACTCAAAAGAAGAAAACACTACTAAAGTACGACACACCAAGGATTACAAGATACATACTAATTTCAGAGACAGTCAAATATAAAATCAAAACTGATAAAATGTGGTAGTTAGGAAAAGGCCAATCTCACCTGCAGACAGACTGGGCAAATGATGTCAAATATGGCTTCAGAGCACTCAGGAAAGCTCTTTCTCTTAATGCCCCTCTAAACTTGCCTTGGACACCAGAAATTCCTTCACAAAGAGACAAGCGTCTGTTACTCTAAAGTATACATGACTTACGAGAAAAATATAGTAAGAGGAAGGAAAGTGAGAACAGGAGTTCCTAGGGAAGAGGTGACTATCTTCCACTAAGATGCGATCTGATGAAGCAATGGGAAATGGGAGGTGAGGGAAAGGGTGCCTGGGATTAAAAGTAATAACTTCCATCTACACTGAAATAGCTCAGTATACTTTAAAAAGCAAATGTTGATCTGATTTGATCCTCCCAATACCCTCATGAAGGAGACAAGCCCATGTCATGTTCCTAATGCTATCAGCAATGCACCAGATGCTCAGAAAGTTACCATTTAGTTTACCCAAGGTCACATGGCAGTAAATAGTAGTTGTAGGGCTCAAACCCAGGCTCTGACTCCCAACCCACATTCAGAGACAAACTCCTAATTTTGAATTTTTTTTTTTCCTTTCTCTGTTTCTGCCCAATGATGGCTGAGAGAGGCTCATCCTCTGGGCAACCCAGCCCCTACCCAGCTCTCCTCCTCATATGCCTGCTTCCATACATTTTTTAAAAATTGGTCTCAGTCTGTTACCCAGGCTGGAATACAATGGCATGATCACAGCTTATTGCAGCCTCTACCTCCCAGGCTCAAGCAAACCTCCCACCTCAGCCTCCCGAGTAGCTGGAACTACAAGTGTGTGACCCCATACCCAGCTCATTTTTTAATTTTTTGTAGAAACAGAGTTTTGCGATATTGCCCAGGCTGGACTCAAACTCCTGGGCTCAGGCGATCCTCCTGCCTCGGCCTGCCAAAGTGCTAGGATTACAAGTGTGAGCCACCACAGCCAGCCCATACTTACAAGCTTTGCTTCCAATTCTTTCTATTTGTATAGGGGCACCTTTTCTGTACTTTTTTTTTTTTTTTTTGAGACGGAGTTTCGCTCTTGTTACCCAGGCTGGAGTGCAATGGCGCGATCTCGGCTCACCGCAACCTCCGCCTCCTGGGTTCAGGCAATTCTCCTGCCTCAGCCTCCCGAGTAGCTGGGATTACAGGCACACACCACCATGCCCAGCTAATTTTTTGTATTTTTAGTAGAGACAGCGTTTCACCGTGTTGACCAGGATGGTTTCGATCTCTTGACCTCGTGATCCACCTGCCTCGGCCTCCCAAAGTGCTGGGATCCTTTTCTGTACTTTTTCCTCTCTGTACCAAATGCCAATTTGCTACATAGCAGAAAGTTCCTGAACTTGGACTCAGAGCAACTGATCCTTCATTAACTGCCTCTCTCTCTCCCCGGACTAACATCATCTGCGTGATAACAGTTTTAGATCAGGTTTCATTGACCTGAGTTGTTTTGCTCTTAACACCAGTGTCATGGTGGCAGACAAAATTCACTGAGAATACTTAATTAGAATACCAACCCCTGCTGTATATAAAATGCTGCATTAAGTTACAGGAAACTGAAAAATGTAAGGCCTGTTCCCTCCAATAAATGAGATAGATGATCCCAGCAACCACATAAAATAGTGTCAGAAGGATCATGAAGATAGAGGAGGAAAAGCACTGTGTACTCAGGGTGATGGATCTCAATAGGTGGGAAGAAGTCAGGCAGGCTCTATTGATGGCACAGAGTGAAAAATGTTATGGAGATTACGCTTCAACAACCCATGTGCAGAAATCACTGCATGCCCCAGTTAATATTTCTGGTGAGTTTTGTATTGTTTTAACTGATAAATTGGAAAAACAGGCCTTTGGCTCCAATGTCCCCTCTCAAGGGACGGACCACATGGTGTGATAAAAAGCAATGGAGCCCTTTGGAATAGGTGCAGATTGGCAAGAAAGGCACTGACTTCATACCATCGCTCAACCTTGCTTCCTATCATGGCTCATCCACATGTTTATAGATGTTCTGGTTCCAGAATCAGGCAGCCCTCATCCCAAGGGCGTTTGGGCCATGCCCAAAACAATCTGAAGCCTGCTGTTGCTAGCACTGTTTCCCAGAGGTGGGAATGTCACTTGGGATATAATGCTGAGGACTGAGCTATAATACCAGTGTAATCGATTTAAGAATTACTAATGTAAGGTTACAGGACAATGTGTAGATGCAGGAGAATGGAAGGCTGCTGGGGACTGTTTCCTCATTGAAAGTTATTGGGTGCTTTGTGCTTGACCTAAAAACCCAATTTCAGACAGAACTTCTTGGGATTCCCTTTCTATCTTCTAGATAAATCCATCAGTCTGGAAATTCCCATTCCCTACCTAGACCTCACTGGGGTCTTTATTTTATTTTTTTTGACAGGGTCTCTCTTTGTCACCTAGGCTGGGGTGCAGTGGTGCAATCATGGCTTGCTGAAGCCTTGAACTCCTGGGTTTGAGTGATCCTCTACCTTAGCCTCTGAGTAGCTGGGAGTACAGGTGTGAGCCACCATTACAAGCTATTTTTTTTTTTTTTTTTTGTAGAAACTGGACCTCACTATGTTGCCCAGGCTGGTCTCGAACTCCTGGCCTCAAGCATTTCTCATGCCTCAGCCTCCCAAAGTGCTGAGATTATAGATATGAGCCACTGCAACTGGCCTGTCTTTTTAAAATATTACTTAAATATTAGGGAAAAGCAATAGTGTAAAGGCAGTTGGGGCTCCCAGAGCTGGGAACCCCAGATTACTTTTCAAAAGAAAGGAAGGGGGAAACATAAGTGCTGGGCCCTCTGTAGCCCACGTGATGGATCTGTGCAGGAGCTCCATGGAGCAGCCAAGCTTACAATTCAGTTTTCACCATAATCTGCTGTGTTTAACTAAACGAGAAGTAGAGAATGCTTCGGAATAGTGCCACCTGGCTTCCTAAGGGGAGACGAGGCTGCCAGAGTTGTGGGTGTGGAAGGAAGTGGAGTGAGGGAGCAGATAATAAACATAGGGTGCATTAGAAGAAGGCCACACTGGGCCGTGGGTGCTTTCAGCATGGGGTGCTCTCCGGCAGTGCCGCTGGGACCTTTATAAAATGCACGTCTCCATGAGCTGTTACAAAAGTGTAGTTGCAGAGATGGTAGGAATGGAAACGATTTGCCCGCATCTCCTCTGAGCCCCTAAGCTACCTGCTCATGTGGACTTCAAACAGGTGAGAAGTCACAACCCATGCTTTCTTTTCCCAGCACAAGAGCAAGAAGCTTACCTCCAGGTGATGCTTCCGAAAGAGATGCTCTGGAGGACAGGGTAGGGAGCGGGACGGGCTACTCCTACCAAGTCCCCATATTTTTCTGAGTTACCCTTTGCACAGCAAAGTTCACCATAACTCCCAAGAATAAAGGTTTACCATAGCTCCAGGCGTGAAAGTTATTGGCCAAATGGACTCAAAATCAATACAGCTCCAGCCTAGATACTGTCAAAGTCAAAAACCCAAAAGGAGTAAGCCAGTAATCTCTTTTTGCCTACTGCCTAGCTGAGTTAGTCTATTTCTGCTCTATACGATCCCTATCTGTTACTTTTCTGAGGGGGGTGGGGGGTGGCCTGTTTTTAATTAATCTGATGACATTTTGGCCCTAAAGAAAATAAAATTGTGCTGCCTTTGTTTCTGGCCTTCTGTGCACAGGTGCACACACACATACACACCCACACACCACAGCACTAGCCGCTGCAGCTACATGCACCACTGCACTTGTGTAAACCAGTTCCCTGGTGGTCCTTTAAACATGAGGTGCTTTCTACGAGGAGGTGATGGTTTCCGTGTTGGTAGCCCTCACCCCTTCCTCAAAGCACTGTTCTTTTGTTGAAATCCACTGGTTTGACACAGGGTGGATTCAGCCCAGCAGACAGCCCCGCTGGTCCCTGCGGGCCTGGTCAAAGCATTCCTACTCCCTGGGTAGCAGAGTGAAGTCAGGTGAGGGGCCCTTCAGTGGGTTGGCTTCCGCTGCCAGGGCTTCTGGCCTCATCTACCCCTTCCCCTGGCAACCTGCCTTGGCCCCCACCAGATTCTTCCTAGCTGGAGCCTGGGAACTGAATGGGAACTTGATACCCGCCCTCCGCACCACCCCACCCCTTCAGGCTCTGGAAGTGTTTCCCACGCTCCAGGGCTAAGGAAACAGCCTGCACCTTTCTGAAGTGCCATCGCTGAGCCCATGCAAGAGACCACGTCCCTCCTGGGCCTCTTGACTTTCAGGATAGGAAATCCTAATAAAAGCCCAACCTCTGCTTCTGTAGCGCGTTGTAACTCCCAGAAGTCAGGCAGCCTCTGTCCCAAGTGAATCAGACATTTCTATTTTAAGACTGGCTTCAAGCTGTGGAAATGCGGAGGGAAAAAAAAATGCACAAAATAGAAAGAAATGGCCTCAAACTCCTAAACTGAATCTCCATATGAAATTTAAAATAATGTAAGAGGTTGGGTTTTATTGAAAACAAAAATCATTCAGGGAAGAAAGTAAATCCCCCAAAACAAGTTAGACTTCAGCTTTGCTGGGTTTTTGGTCTACAGCTGATAGTCAGTTAGCAGAGGCAAAAATCTCTGAAACAAATCCATTATTGGGCTTACTGTATCAGTTCATTCTGACACTAGCTATTCACAACCAAGTATTCTCTTTTCTGGATCAAGCTGATATTAGTATTCATTTCAACCAATATACTTAGTTCTTTTCTCCCATTAAGGGGAACTTAAAAATACGCTGTTTTTTTCCTTGCGCACTTATTAACATGGCCACAGCCCTCTTGAGTGCCACAAGATACAATCAGAGGAGTTCACTAGGGCTACAGTTGTACAAGCTTCTGCTTTTGATCTCCCCTTTCTCTTTTTCTCTAAAATACTTGCAGAGGAATGACAGGTCTGGCTAGATAGGAATCAAGACATTTCTACCCAAGATGTGAACCCATGCCCCTCTAAAGACAAGCCTGTTCAGCTCGGATTCTCACGGGGTACCTCTGTCAATACATGGAGGCAGATTGACTTGTGTTTAGGATTACGTATCGCCATTTAGTCAGCCAGACTTGACCTCTGTAGCCCCATGCATGTTATTGGGCCTCTCTGTGCCTCAGTTTCCTTGTCTATAAAATTGGAATGACGATACTACCTATGAGTAGCTATGTAGTATAATACTGCCTATAAGTATGATTATGAGGATTCAATGAAGTTATCCATATGAAGTGCTTAGCACAGGGCCCCATATAGGATAAGCTTCCCAGAACTGAAAGATGCTGGTTGGTGATGATATTGGAGATGAAGAAGACAGAGGAAATGTACATAAAAATACCTGGGAATCAGAACTGGTTCTGAGATCGATACTATACCTTCCTTGCTGTTTACCTTGGGGCTTTAAATTCTCCAAGCCAGTTTCTGTGCCTGAAAATTGGGTCTAAGTTGTGTAGATGGACAGTAGTGCCTGGACTGGCATTCTGCAAGTCTCAAAGCAATAACCACAGTCAGGTGGGGTTGCCACCATTGTTCTTAGAGTATCAGCGGCTCTGAGAAGAGGGAATTGGATATCTTCCCAGTCCATTTTGTGTTCTTTGCATGGCAGTTGCTGAAGAAGAAGGGGTGGTATGATCTGGATTTAAAACCCTTGTTTGAGACATGTCCTGTGTGCTCCCAAGGAAATCGTTTTCCTCTCTGGAAAATACCTGCCCACTCCCACCAATTTCCACAGATCACAAGGCTTAGAGGACTAACAAGCAAGTTTTTACTGACAATGAAGAGCATGGCCTCTGTATTCTCAGTGGCATTCTTTTATCATCAGCTAGACTGAGAATGGTACTGGTTTCCCTATGGGAGAGTTTGTTTCTAATCAGTGTATTAATTTTCAAGAGAAGGAAAGCTGATCAAGGTACATTGGATCTTTTCCTCATTTCCCGATTTTAAACAGAATTTTCCAAATTGCCACTTGTTTCGGACACTCTTTCTTGGAGCTGGGGAGATTCTGCCAGGAATCGAACTGGAGGCATTCTTTTATCATCATGACTTGAGTGTGGAAAAGTCCAGAAGAAAAAAATATACTAAGACACTTCAATTATGTATTAAGGATGAGAAAGGATGGTAAGATCCAGAGTCTTTGTCAGTTTGGAAATCTGTGCTCACTCCCACACCTACCGTTCATCACATTGATCATTGTTCAAGACATCTTTATCAAAGGATTCTTTGATGATAAAAAACATGTGAATAAAATGAAAGCGATAGGAAACATCAAATGAGCCCTCAGCATTGGAGAAGTCATTGATCACACTCATTAAGTCTTTTTAATTGGATGCCTGTGAAACCTCAGGTTCAAGATTAGATTTCTTCTTTTGATATCAGCATGAGGTTTTCACTTTGTTATCTGTAGGCAAGGGTGGATCCTGAGAGTTGTTTGTTTTGTGTTTGTTTTTGTTTTAATTCAGTTGAGGCAGTGGCTAGCAATTAAAGGGAAAAATAAGCCTCTAAGTGTTGAGATTTAGTCGTCAATACCGCTTTTGGAGTACATTTGTATTTTGCTACTCATCGCCTGGCCAGGCAACCAATCTATTTTGTTTGGATCTGAGCAGCAGTTTGAAGAAACAAAAAAAAAATCGTATTGACGGTAATAGCTTGAAACATGAAATTGTTTTTATTCCCAGCTTGGAGAAATTGCAGGGCACGTTTTGTTTAAGCAATCCCTTTGACTCCAGTCTGAATACAAATGGAATACCAAAAGTGTTGGGCACATTCCCTCTTATCTCCTACCCAGAGACTGATTTCATTACCATAATTGCAGGCTTGCCTGGCTCTTGGCAGCCTCTCCCCTCCGAGACCCTTAATAGCCTTGCAGCTCAGTTGTTCCGTCTCCAGGCAGAGGGAGACGGGGCTGCATAAAGGAAAGGTTATGTCTCCAAAGGCTCAGGATCGCCCTGCCACTGCCCACCTTGGCTCGGCTCCACCTGGCTGTGTGTTCCTTGTCCACTTGTCTTTCTAAGCTTCTGTGTGGGTCCCAGTTACCATTACGCCCCGGTAGCCATTCATTCTGACAAATAGCAATGATAGAAGATGTATGATATATTCCTTTGCTTTTGTTTCCCTTTTTTTTTTTTTAACTTTTGGGATTACTAAACAGCTCCACAATTATTTCCAGATATGCAAGAGATGCCTACAAGACCGCAGTAAGGGTGGTGGCCCTTCTAGGTGTCCCACAACAGAGGAGAAAGGTGCACTTGGCCTGCTGCAGCCTGAGTAGACTCTGGGGTTGAAAGTCACCCTCTTGACCATGTGTCCGGACCCCGTAAAACCATATCCCAGGCCCACTGGATGGGCAACATCCTTTGAAGTGAGCAGAATTCAAACCCCGCCATTCCTAACACAAAAGGAAGGGGCTATTTGTCTCAGGGATGGCCACACCCCAGTGTGATTTGGCAGAGCATCTCAGCAACTCTCTCAGATGTCAGGTTAGGGCAAAACTGGAAATGCATCTGCCCAGTACCTCTTGGGTTGATTACTTGGAACGTGTGTTTCTGATTCATTTGAACATAACTCATCCAGGGGGTGTTGCAAGAGCTGTGTGATGGCCAAAGGAACCCAACGCGTCTTTTATTATGTTTTTTAAACAAGTCTCTCTACGTTGATTGTCTCTTGGAGCCAAGAAACTTCATTCTTCCAGCCCCGTGACAGACTTCAAAATGAGACTTTCGTAAATCTGAGAACAAGTTGTAGCCTTGGCTCCAGGACCGCCTACTCTGACCCTACGGGTTGGTTGAGGAGTGTGCAGGCTAGTGATGAACCATGGGATGAATGAAACCCATAGCTGGGAAAGCCTGGTTTTGAGGAGCTTGTGCTCATGTCTCTACAAGCCCCCACCTGCACCTGTGGCCTTGTTGTTTCTTTGATCTCATGAGGGAACAGTAGCTCTGTCACTTACTTTTTGAGAGACAGTGTGGCAAAGTTAGGAAGTGCGTAGGCTTTAGAACCAGACTCCCCACGTCTGCCGCTTACTGGCTCTGTGACCTTAGGCAAGTTGTTGATGTCTCAGTGCACCAGTTTTCCCTGGCTGTAAAAGTTATCTGGCAATCATCTCAAAACTTAATAGTTTGAGACGATGACCATGGGATTGCTGTGGGTCAGGAATTTGACTAGGACTCAGCTGGGAGAGCTTATCACTGCTCCATGTGGTGTTGGCTAGAGTGACCAAATTGAGGCTGGAAGATCCAAGATGGCCCTACTCTCATGACTGAGGCCTCAGAGCTGGGCATGGGCCAAGGGACCTTGGTTCTCCTCCATGCAGCCTCTCTCTTCACATTGTCTCTATACACCCAGTGGTCTAGGCTAGGCTTCCTCACACAGCGAGTAGAACATTCCAAGAGAATGAAAATGAAAGCTGTAAGACCTCTGTTAAGACCTGTCACTATTCTACCCCTACCCATTCTGCTGGACAGAGTGAATCACGTGACCCGTGTAGCTTTCCAGGGAGGGGAAATAGGCTCCACCCCTCTCAGTGGGAGATGTGGCACACACAAACACGGGTGGGAGGTCTTTACGAGAGTTAAATAATATAGGTGGAGCATTTAGTACAGTGCTTGGTACACAGTTTGTGTTCATAGATGTTATGTTTTATTATAACATGATTATTCTAGAATCACTTCAGGAACAAATATAGTACATGTTTATTTCCTGAATGAAAGGCTTCTCAATACCACATGGAGGAGAAACCAACACTTCAGGCTCCACTCTACTCAAATTACTGACCCACACAGCAGTCCAACAGTCATTGTTTCCAGCTATTAAGTTTTTAGTCATCAGTAAATCAGGAACTCCAGGAATGAATTTTCCCC
Organism: Callithrix jacchus; assembly: GCF_049354715.1. Classification (NCBI taxonomy): domain Eukaryota; kingdom Metazoa; phylum Chordata; class Mammalia; order Primates; family Cebidae; genus Callithrix; species Callithrix jacchus. The sequence continues at coordinate 20,405,691 of NC_133506.1, forward strand.
TCCCAAGCCAAAGACATGTTCCATCTAGTTGTGGAAATCCTGTGGGCCATCCCTGAAGGTTTTCCATCATGTATCACCCCCAGCTTTCCTTCACAAGGGATGTGTCCATCATTTTCCTCTGCCCTCTCAGACTTTCTTCCAAGGGTCATGAAGCTCAGAGACTGCTGACTCCACATTGACCCTGGCCTGTTCTGAATTCTTCAGGTCACCATAGAGGTGGTCGACGGTCCTGACTCCGAAGCAGATAAAGATCAGCATCCGGAGAATAAGCCCAGCTGGTCAGTCCCATCCCCTGACTGGCAAGCCTGGTGGCAGAGGTCCCTGTCATTGGCCAGGGCAGACAGCGGGGACCAGGACTACAAGTATGACAGTACCTCAGACGACAGCAACTTCCTCAACACCCCCAGGGGATGGGACCATACGGCCCCAGGCCACCGGACTTTTGAAACCAAAGAGCCACCAGAATATGGTGAGTTTACCACCCAGTAATATAAAATTGATGGGAAGAATAAATGAGGATGATGCCTCGGACATGGAGCCAAGCAAAACCCTGCTTACGGCATGTGGCTTTTGGTCTTCTGTGAGGCATACCCCACAAAGGCTCTGTTCCACAGAAGCCCCAAGGAGGCACCACCAGCCACGTTTTTCTGGAAAGACTATAATTTTAAATCAAATCATAATCACTATACCAATTATCCTAGGAGAGAACTTTTTTAGGGTCTTTGGGGTTCTTTCTGCCTCCCCCACCCCTCAAATTTTAGTTTTATTTCTAAAAATGAATAAATCGTCCAATTAATTTCCTTGTATTTTTACTGTAAAAATTCATACTGAAAATCAAGGGCCGGGCGCGGTGGCTCAAGCCTGTAATCCCAGCACTTTGAGAGGCCGAGGCGGGTGGATCACGAGGTCAAGAGATCGAGACCATCCTGGTCAACATGGTGAAACCCCATCTCTACTAAAAATACAAAAAATTAGCTGGGCACGGTGGCACGTGTCTGTAATCCCAGCTACTCGGGAGGCTGAGGAAGGAGAATTGCCTGAATCCACGAGGCGGAGGCTGCGGTGAGCCAAGATAGCGCCATTGCACTTCAGCTTGGGTAAAGAGCGAAACTCCGTCTCAAAAAAAAAAAAGAAAAGAAAATCAAGACAGTAGAAGAGATGTGTATGGTTGCTTCCTTTGATCAGGCAACTGTGTTGTGTTTGATATTGGCAGTGAAGTGGTCCTTGAGAACTCACACAAATATGTGTGTCTCAGGTTTTTAAAGTAAGCCCTCCCCCAATAAATTTCAAAACTCCAAGTTGGGACTTCTGGATTCCTGTGTTTTTGGAGTAGGATAGGTGAGGTAACACCTTCCAAATTCAGTGAGTTAAGATAATAAAAGTTCATTTCTCACTTGAGTTGGGATGGGAGACAGGGCAGGAACTCAGCTCCACTCAGTCATTCAGGGATTCAGCCTCCTCCCAGTTTCGAGCTCCACCAACTGTTAGGGCCTGAGAGTTATCCCCTGGATGTTCTGTGTCCAGCTGGCATCCAGGGAAAGAAAGGGAGCCTGGAGAAGGAACACACACTCTTAAGGCCCTCGGCCTAGAGGTGACACACATCAGATCTATTGAAATTCCATTGGGAAGACCTGGTCATATGGCCCCACCTAAGTGCAAGGGAGGCTGGGAAATGTATTCTATGTGTGTCCAAGAAAAAAAGGAAACCAATTTAGCAAGCATCTGGCCAGACTTAGAGGGGAATCAGGCAGTTTTTTATAAGAATATTTAATGTCTTACAAGTGCACCCATCATCGTGATGTTCTTGGGGTTTCACCATCGGTGGACTTGGAGTGAGCAGTATATGAGGAAGATGGCTTGTCTCCTACCATTTGCATTTTTCAACAGAAAGACCAGTTGTATATTAGAGAGTCATTTCTTCTCATTAATAGAGAATTCTAAGCAACTTGCAAAACAGCAAGACAAAAATATTTTTTGCTACATCATCAGTTGTTCAGCCGACATTTATTAAGAGCAAGTGTTGTGTCCAACAATGTATTGGGTACAAAAATGAGACCCCAAAATGGATCTCACCTATCTGTGGACCAAGAGAAAATTAACCAGTAGAGCAAGATAGTGCCATGGTGGAGACACACATCAAATCTAAGGGAACAGAAAGGGAATGCTACATCCCTTCCAGCAAGGGGGCTTATGAAACCTTCACCTTTCCCAGAGGAAGTCAAGTTATCTGCTTTCCAGGAGGAAGGACTTGGGATATTATCCAACATTTAAATAGTACTTACCATGCATTAGTCGCTGTTCATGGCATTTCACATATATTATTTCATTTATTCAACTCTCTGAGGCAGACACTCCACTTTACAGATGGGAAAACTAAAGCTAGGAAAAGTTAAGCAACTAGATCTGGAGGGCCAAGACGTGAGTCTCACTGCAGGCAGTCTGGGTCCAGGATCTGTCCTCTTGACTACTATACAATTCTGCCTCTCTGGGGAAACCAGTAGCATACCCCTTAGGACAGTAGAAGGATCTCGAAATGAATGCTTAGGTTGGAAGATAGGAATGGGAGGAAAAGATCAGTGCCATTGATGAGAGAAGCACAAAGGATTGCTTGATGCCAGCCTGAGACTGCACGGGGTTGGTGGCTTCAGCTGTTTGCCCAGCCCATACAGAATATTGTTTCTAAGAGTAGAGCCCAGACACCTGACATCAGAATCCTTTAGCTGCATGTTTAAAAATGCCAATCTGGGCCCCAACCCCTTCCCTGTATACCAATAGTTCTCAAAGTGTGCCCTGCAGAACCAGCACCACTAGCATCACATGGAAACAAGGTAGAAATGCATATGTTTCAAGCCTGACTCCAGACCTGCTGGAGTGAGACACTCTGGAGTAGGACCCAGAAATCTGTTTGAACATGCCCCCCAGGCACTCTGCTGCATTGGGCACCTCTGTTTGAGATGAATAGTTCTCTACCTTGGTTGCTCGTTATGCTCACCTGGGGAATTTTTTGAAATCCTGATGCCTACACCTCTCTCCAGACCAACTGAATTGGGATCTCTGGGTATGGGTCCCAGGCATCATTGTCTTTTAAGGCTCCAAGGATGACTTTAGTGTGCGGCCCAGGATGAAGGCCACTGTCTCCATCTCCTGAATGAGAAAGTCTAGAAGTGAGACCTGGAGTCTGTTGTTTGTGTGTTTGTTTCTATCCTTTTTCAGTCAAGGTCACCAGATGATTCTCATGCACACTGAAGTTTGAAGACCACCACTAGAAACAACTTTTTCATCTGAACTTTACAGAGTACAGTTTGCTGAATTTATGAGCATTAAGAATACCCCTTCTATTTCCATCTTAAGGCTAGAATTTGCTTCTCCTGAGCAGTTACTGTGGCTACCCTAGCAACTCTCACCCCAGCCTCCTAGACCTAGAGTACCATTTTGCTCCCCACACCAGGAGCTCACAGCATGCCTGGGTCATGGGGAAGTTCCCATCTTGTATTATTTCAAAGTACCTTCTAGTATCTTCCCCATGATTAGACTGGACATCGGGATTCCTACTTTATAAAGTCATGTTATGTACAGTACCTCTAAAGCAGTGCTTCTCAGAGTCTAATGTGCTTATGAATAACCCCAGGGGCTTGTTAAATTGCACCTTCAATGCAGTAGGTGTAAGAAAAGGGCAAAAGCTTGAGTGAAGCTGAGACTGTCCTTCCTCCGACTACACTTTTAGTAGCAAAACTCTAAGCCCATTGTAGGTGCTCAGTGACATTTGGCAGAATGAATGAAAGTGATTATTGCTTCTCAGGATAGCCCACAAAGAACATGTGATTTCCAGAATTCCATACAGCGTCAGATAAACAGATTCCCCCTTTTCTATTTTATTTATTCATTTAAAGGCACCGGGTCTCACCCTGTTGCCCAGGCTGGAGTGCAGTGGTGAGATCATAGCTCACTGCAGCCTCCAACTCCTGGGCTCAAGCAATCCTCTCACCTCATCCTCCCAAAGTGCTGGGATTTTTATCCCACAGGCTCACTTTTATTTCAGTCAACAGGAAAAGTCAAGCAATTTCTACGTATTTATCTCTATATTGGGTGCTGTTGTGGTGGAAACAGAAAGAGAACCCATCACCCAGGAAGCGGAGGTTCGTGCAGTAGCAGAGCAGAGCAAGTTACAGTATCTCGGGGCTTGCAGCCTTGTCTGAGACAGGCTAAAATGGCCACAGGAGCTGGCCTTTGTGGAGGAGGTAGATCTGAGAGTTTTGAAGGTGGAATTTTTAAATATTTGTCATCAAGGAGTATTTCTAAAAATCCTAGATGAAATAAATAGGATAAAATGGCATCTGTAGAATGAATTACAGAATACACAACAGAAGACAGGCATATCTCGTGATGATAAAAACACAGAAGTGATGATTCCCTGAATCAGCTCAACTGTGCAAAGTATGTGTTTGAGATGCTGCATGTTAAATCCCTTCTGTGTAGATACTTGGGATATCCAGGGCAAAGAGAGAGTTCCAAATAAATATTTTTTTGTCTAACAGTAGTGTACCATTTCCAGAATTGTTTAGAGAAGCTCAGATAATGAAATTACATAGGTACTGTTTATTGTTACTTGGATTACGACTCAGTTCTTTAAAATTCTCTAACTGGTCGTGATCCTATTTTAAGAGAAGATTTCACAGTAATTTTTTTTCAGGGGTTTTTCTTTGTAACATTGCATTATGGCCACATAAGTGAGTATCTTAAAGACAGAGCAACTTGGTCCAGAATCAAAGCTGCTAGAATACCAAGCTATGGAACAGGATGTGGTGGGAACAGATCTCAGATATAATTCCGGCTCTGCCAAGTTTGGGCTGTGTGACCTTAAGCAAGTACGTTAACCTCTCTGAGCTTAACCTCTCTGTCTCCTTGTCCATAAAAATAGGATGTTTCCGCCTGCCTCACAGGGTTATTGTGGGAGTTAAATCAGTAAATAGACAGGGCAGCTGATTAAAGCTGGCCCTCAGTAGTCGATAGGCACTGTTATCTAGGATTAATGGTGCAGGTTTGCTAGTGGCCAAGCCAAGACCCAAGTCACTTCAGTTGCCCCACCAGTATCACTGGCCCACAGAACCCTAGTGCCCTGAAACTATGAAAGGACAACTTTAAAACACCAGGAGCATCCTTGAAACCCAGCTCTCAGCCCACTGCATCGTGGGTATTTTTATCTCCTCTTTAGAGTTATTTATGTCTCAGCCAGGGTCTGTCAAAGCACCATATAAAAAATGCTCCCAGGAACAGCTTTTTCCTGCTGTTGTCATTATCTTTGCAATTACAGCTACTCACATTCATTTTCTGCTCTGAGCAGTGGTCCATGGTAGGTGATCAACTGAGAACAGGCTTCTCTGATTATAGCAAAAGGAACATGGTCCTCAATGATTTGTCCCCGTCAGAAATTCCCTTCTGTTCCCTGAAGACATTAAACAAATAGAAATCCTCAAGAGGAGGGTCTTTGCTGGGACATGGATGTGGGCCTGTGTGCTGGGAGAGCTTCAGGGGAGTGAGCTCACATACACATACACACTTCTTCCTCAGAGGCAGTTTCACTTCATTGCCAGCCTCAGTAGGAATAATTAACCACATAGCGAGTTCTATGCCTAACTTTGGGGGACCCGTATGATAAAAAGGTTTGGAAATAAAATGGCTTTGTGAGTATTTAAAATAAAGACGTGGAGAAAGCCGCGTACTGCAATAATAAATCCTTGATGGCTTCAGAGTCTGGCAGCTGTCTAGAGAGCATATTTGAGGGAGGATTTTATGGGGTATTTGTAACAGTTAGCTTTTGCTGCTTAGAAAACCACCTCCAAGCCAGCATGGTGACATGTCTGTAATCCCAGTACTTTGGGAGGCCAAGGCAGGACGATTGCCTGAGGCCAGGATTTCAAGGCTAGCCTGGGCAACATAGTGAAACCTCATCTGTACAAAATTTTTTTGAAGAACTTGGCCAGGCATGTTGGCACACTCCTGTAATCCCAGCTACTCAGGAGACTGAGGTAGGAGGATTCCTTGACCCCAGGAGTTCAAGGCTGCAGTAAGCCATGATGATGCCACTGCACTCCAGCCTAGGTAACAAAGCAAAACCCCAAAACAGCTATAAAAAAAGAAGGGAAAAAAGGCCACCCGCAAAAGTAAAGGAATGAAAGAGTTACCTCTTCCTCTCATGAATCCATGGGTTGTCTAGACTCTTCTGGTCTGGGCTGGCTTGGCTGGGGCTGGATGGTCTGGGCTGGCTTCACTCACAGTGAGAGGTGCCCAGCTGTGTAGTTGCTGTGTTGAGATGGCTGGGGCCTCTCTCCACTGGTCCCTCCCCCTCCAGGAGGCCAGCCTGGGCCCTTCACACCTGGTGGAAGAGTTCCATGCAGCAAGAGGGAATGCATGGACACTTTGCATACCCCAGCTGGCATCCTATTTGCTATTACCCCATTGGCCAAAGCAAGTCATGTGGCCTGTCCTGGAATCAGTCTGAGAGGTGAATGGCCAAGGGGGTGGCTTTGGAAAGAGGAATTATAGGCATGATTTTTAATATAATCGGGCACAATATTAACATTTCTTAATTTAGATCCAAGAGACTGTAACAAGAAATCACCTCATGCAGGGATTCCAACACAAGTCTTAGAGTGAGTGTAATGCTGAAATCTCAAAGTTCAAGGATGATGCCTCTTCACATTTGCTCTCTACGTTGCGATAATGGAGAGGCCAGGCTGCATGAGATTTCTGGATAGTGGAGGTCCCTTTGCTTTTGCAAAACCAAGGACACCGCTTGGCGTCACTGGGTTATGTCTTATGCTGGTACCCACCCCACAGGTGATGGGAACTCTACCTAAGAGATTTAATAAGATTTCTTCTGACTTACTCACTTCCCCCTTTTTATGAGTATAAAAACATTATAATCTTTACTTTTAACTTTTTTTTAGCTGTTATTCCCTTTAACAAAATCTGGCCTCAGCAGTGTGTGCAGGATATGACTGGGGGGCATACTCATGTGCCTGTGACCTGCCGCACCTGGATGCTTCTCTGACAAGTGTGCAATTGTGTGCGTGTTCCAGGCACTGCTCTGGTGCTCTTGGGGCAGTGACTGAGAGATACCAGACTGCAAAGTTCTCAGTGGGAGCAGTGACTGCCCCTACCTCAGTGGTTTCTCCATCCAGAAGCAACTTGTCTCCCCAGTCCTACTGTGTGACGCCTAATGAGGTGGTAGAGATGGAAGAAACTAACACCAGGGAAGGCAGCCCGTTTCCTGACACAGAGCACTAGTTTCAAATATCTCCTTAGCTGTGTGGTTGGAAAACCATTTAGAAGAAAAATCAAAGTTCAGAAAAATTCTTTTTGTGGGATTGGGAGGAAAATAGATGGGGCCCCAGGGAGGGGGGGCAGGTGAGATGGGAGCAAGATCTCCACTCAGAGTTAGGGAGGGGGACACAATCATGAAATCCATCCCCCACCACCTGGCTCCTCCAATCTCTCGTAGTGAACTGAGGAGGCTCCACAGCCCTATGTTTGCCTGAGGCACGTTCAGAGTGAACACCACATAAACAAGAGCCTGGAAGGCTGGCCCGGGCCCACAGTTCAGGTAGAAACATGTGTGGACTACATTCCTGTCAGGCCTATGTAATCACCATCACCACGACCTGTTATGAACAGAGGGTACTCCCTTCTGGCAAGGGGCATGCCTGTAGCTCCACACTTGGCACTGGCAGAGGCCCCAAGGCCATAGGAAGATCTGGGTAAACCAGGAGAAACTGTTGCAGAGCAGAGATGCTGCAGAAAGAATCATGCTTTAGAGAGCAAGGGCTTGGTGCTAGAACCCTGCTTTCCTTTCTGTTAACCCAGTGATCTTGAACCAGGCACCCAGGCACTCCAGGACTTTACTTTTGATAAGAGGAAGTCAGTTTGATAGGTGTATTAGTCTGTTCTCATACTGCTCATAAAGACATACCTGAGACTGGGTAATTTATAAAGGAAAGAGGTTTAATGGACTCACAGTTCCACATGGCTAGGGAGGCCTCACAATCATGGCAGAAGGCAAAAGAGGAAAAAAGGGACGTCTTACATGGCGGCAGGCAAGAGAGAGCTTGTGCAGGGGAACTCCCATTTATAAACCATCCGATCTCATGAGACTTACTCACTACCACAGAAACAGTATAGGGAAACTCCCCCATGACTCAGTTATCTCCACCTGGTCCTACCCTTGACACATGGTGACAATTAAAATTCAAGGTGAGATTTGGGTGGGGACACAGAACCAAACCATATCAATAGGTTACCAACCTCTCCCACACCTCTCACTCCCAAGCCCCCCTATTTCCTGGCCTAGTTTTCTTTTTGCACACACTCATCAATTTCTAACATGCCATCTAATTCACTTATTTTTTGTGTTTATTGGTGATTGTTTCTCTTTTCTCACTAAAACATTAGTTCCACCAGGGCAGGGATCTTTGAAGATTTTACTTAATGGTGTATCTCATATACCTGGAATTATGCCTGACATACAGAAAGGGCTCAACAGGTAATCACTGGATGGCTGTTGAGTAATGACCTTGAGGGATCATTTCTAGCTTCACCATTAATATACCAATAATCTATTGCTGCATGTAACAAACTATCCCAAACTTAGTGACTTAAAACAAGAACCGTTTATTATTTCTCATGATCCTGTGTCTCAGGAGTTCAGGCAGGGCCACTGGGTAGGTACTCTGCTTCTGGTGGCACCAGCTGCATTCAGTTGTCCACTGGGAAGGGCTAGAAGGCTCGAGAAGGCTTTGCTTACATATATGGCATCTCTGTGGTCCTTCATGTGACTCCTCTCTTTCCATGTGATGTCCCATAAGCATCTTTCACAGTGACTGGATTCCCCGTAGCAAAAGCCAGAAGCTGCCAGGCCTTAAGGTCAAATAGGTTCCTCTCTCACTCTCTCTCTCTCTCTGTCTCTCTCTCTCTGTCAGTGAGTGGCTAAAAGCACAGAGAAGGAAAAAACTGATGGTGGCTCCTTTTGGAAACTGCCTAGCATATTATCCCATGCTGTGTAATTGTATGCATTCTCAGTAAGCATTTTCTGGGCACCTTCTACGGATTTACAGATCACCACAGCGCCTAAAACCTCCTTGCCATCACAAATCTGATCCCTAAATAAGCCCTGGAGCCATAAGCCTTTTAGCTCCAGCTGAAAGGTCCCCTCCACCAGTCCCCTCCAACAAGAATGATAGAAATGAGTAATTGACAGGCTGCTTGATGGGGAGGGAGTTTGTGGGATTCTTTGGGCAAAGTTGATGACCACCTCCCTGGCTGTCTTTCAGATTCCACAGATGGTGAGGGTGACTGGAGTCTCTGGTCTGTCTGCAGCGTCACCTGTGGGAATGGCAACCAGAAACGGACCCGGTCTTGTGGCTATGCATGCACTGCGACAGAATCGAGAACCTGTGACCGTCCAAACTGCCCAGGTGCGTTTACCTGGGTGTGTAGCTCCAAGTTCAAGGAGAAAGCTTTGTAATGTATTATTAAAAACTTGGTGAAATTGTCTTTTTAAAAGATGTAACTATTTTTCTAATAAGTCTTCTGACCAGAGTGAGTCAGGAGATAATTGATGAGCTGAATGGATTTTCTGAGTCTTATCCACATTTGTGGTGGCTGTGACCTAAAAGACAATGTCGCATTGTACTTATTTAATTTAAAGGAGGGACTTGGGTTAGACTGGGTTTTTGATGTGGGATTTGTTGTGCCTGGAAGAGACACACGAAGGCAGACACTCATGGTCTGATCTGATGAGGCAGCCAGGAGGAGAGGCTTGACAACCATCTGCAGGAAAAAGACACCGTTAGCCCCACCGGTGATACGGGAGAGTTGCCAGAGGCTCCCAGGAGCACAACCTGGGGCGTGTTTGTAGTTAACTTTCACTTTATACTACATTGTCAGTGCTTCAGAAACTAAACTCACTGCACACTTGGTGAGAGGTCATATTGAAAGTCAGCAATAATTGTGACTGACTATAGCAGTGCAGTGGTGATCAAACTATGGCCAGGTCTGACTTGAGACCTGTTCTTTTGTGGCCCCATACATTTTTTAAATGTTTTGAAGAGAAGAAGAAAGAGAAGAGAAGGAGGAGGAAGAAGAAAAGAAAGAGAAAATCAAGGAGGAAGAGGAGGAGGAGGTGGGTGAGGAGGAGGAAGAGGAGGCGGCAGCTACAACCAACACCATATGTGACCCACAAAACCTAAAATACTTACACTCTGACCCTTTACAAGAAAAGCTTAGTAACACCTGGTGTATAGTCTTACTGTGTATTTCCCATTGCCAGGTAGAATACCAGCCTAAAATAATAACCTAGAGCCTTTCAAGAAACCACACACTCCAAATGGCTTAAGCTGAAAACAATTTCAGAGACAGAAAATCTGATCTCTGCACCCCAGACTTCCTTTCTCTAACTCTAGACACTGTTCTCCAAACAGAGACGTTTGGAACAAAGGAGAAGTGAAAGCACAAAGTCGTTTCTGAGGAGAGGGAGGAAGAATCAGATTGGAATGAATGTGTATGTGAGCAAAGTGTTTAGTTAGCAAGCAAATGTTTCTACAGCCCTGTAGAAAACAGGGCTGATGGCCAGGCACAGTGGCTCACATCTCTGATCCCAGTGCTTTGGGAGGCTGAGGCAGGCAGATCACTTGAGGTCAGGAGTTTGAGACCAGCCTGGCCAACATGGTCAAACCCCATCTCTACTAAAAATATACAAATTAGCCAGGCATGGTGGCAGGGGTCTGTAATCCCAGCTGCTCAAGAGGCTGAGGCAGAAGAATTGCTTTACCCTGGGAGGCAGAGGTTGCAGTGAGCTGAGATCATCATCAGAGCACTGCAATCCAGCCTGAGCGACTCTGTCAAAGGAAGGAAGGAAGGAAAGGGAGAGAGGGAGGCCTGAGCAACAGAGCAATTTTGTTGAAGGGAGGAAAGGAAAGGAGAAGAGAGGGGAAGGGGAAGGGAGGGGAGAGGAGGGAGGAGGGGAGGGGAGGAGGGGAGAAGAGAGGAGAAGGAAAGGAAGGAAAAGAGGCTGAAATGCAAGAAGTGGCAGTTCTGGCTCCATGACAGCCATGCAGATGGATTTCAAAACAGTGGAGTAACCATTACAGCGCTTTTCCTGACTTTTCCTGCTCATTAGAAGGAGCTGAGTTGGAAGCCTGGCAGGTGGGATTTGGATGTGTAGAAATAAGCAATAAATAGTAATGATATGAGGAGGAGGAAGAGGGAAATGAAGGGGAGGAGAAGAATATGCAGAAAAAAGATGATGAAGGTAAAAAGATGAGACAAAAGAAAACAAAGATAAAGGTGAAGAAGAAAAGGTAAAATAGTTGATGATGAAGAAGATTTTTGAGTACTTAAGTATCAAGCAAATGTCTACAGTCCATACAGGTATTATTTGTTTAATTTTTCACAATAACTATGAAATAGGTATTTATTATTGTACCCATTTGACAGCTATAGAAACTGAGGCACAGAGGATTAACTTGCCTAGAGTCACACAGACAGCACGTGATCAACCTGGAATTTGAATCTAGACAGTCTGATTACAGAGTTCATATTCTTAATCATTAAACTCTGTTCTTCACCAAGAGAAGGGTGTGGGGATCAGATACATGGACACAGACAGCATTTGAAGTCCAGGTTTGGGGACTTGTCTATTGTTTTCTCTTCCAGAGCTCACATCCAGACTCAAGGTGGTAGATTTAGATATCTTGTCAGAGGAAGGCTCCCCTCTGCCTCCATTACCAATGTTTCCTTCTTGTTTCCTGTCACCGTGGAGAGCTGTGTGGCCAGCAGCCCTCTTCGTACCTTTTCTTCTCGTCTGTCCTTGCCTTTCTTCCATCCTTTCTGCCTCTCAGTTACTGGCTATTCCAGGTTTTCTGGCTCCCTTGGAACATGAGGGGTTTCCTTTTCCAGGATCTCTTTCACTGTTTTATTGGTTGATTTTCAGCTTTCCTGGAAAGAATCATATGGCACAGTCTCCCTGGCTTGGCACTTACAACACTGTGAAAGTTTGTCCTGTAGGTCAACCCTGCAAATGAGTTTGAGATGCCTCAAATAAAATCAGAGAGAGCCCCTTAAAAGAAATCAAGTCAGGGAAACCAGTAGGCAAGGCCAAGGCTCACCAGCAAATGTTACCGCAGTGCCGCGCTCCCTCCTCTTCTTACTGCTTTACGGTGCACGAGATTGCAGTGTGTAAAGGAAGCTTGGTTAGGGGTGGTAGTTTGGGTGAGCCAGGAAGTTTGAGTAGAGCTGGGTTCCGTTCCTCAGAGCAGATTATGAGAAGCCCAGCTTTTTCTTTCTGAAGCATCATCAACAATGCTAAATGTCTGAGCATCTGAGATAGCTCCTCTCATCTATGCCTTATAGCATCCTCAGTGAGCTAGGCAAGTAATGAGCTAGACAGATAATCAAGGAAAAACTATCACCTAACACTTCCCACTTACCGCTCTGTGTACTTTCTTTACATACAACTAATTTCATTATTTCAACTCTAGGAGGTAGGGCAATTAATTCTCCCCATTTACAGATGTGAAAACTGAGGCACACAAAAGTTAACTGGCTACCCCAAGGTCATGTGGCTGGTAATGATTTGAACTCACACAGTCGGTCATTAAGAAGAAGATATTAACCACTATGTTCTACTGCCTCTGGTTTAGTTTGTCACCTTGACACCATCCTGACACGTGCCCCCCACCCATCCCCAGGCCTGAGTTCCTGAGGACTCATTCAGGCACATTTGGATCTGATTTCATGCTGCCAGTGGTATCTGTGGTTTTAATATAGTTTCTGCACTACTACCTGCTTTTTACTGTTTCCTCGGTTGGCAAGGGTCTGCCCGTGAGTAGTAATGAATACAAAAAGGCTTTGTTCAGGTGTGTTTATTTTTTTATTGTGGGGGGGATAACTTTTTCCATATAATGATGGAAAAATGAGCTCTTGTCTGTGTTTAGGAATTGAAGACACTTTTAGGACAGCTGCCACTGAAGTGAGTCTGCTTGCGGGAAGCGAGGAGTTTAATGCCACCAGACTGTTTGAAGTTGGTAAGAAGGTTTTTTTTTCCTTTTTAATCCAAATATTGACTTAGTGCCTGGAGATTCCTTTTGCCTTTGCAATGCCATCCTTGAATCCACGTGAATGTTTCCTTTTCCTTTTCTGGGTTCCAGTGCTCCCAACATGTGTCTTGCTTGCTGAATATACTTCAAGCGAGAGAAATACCATGCTGTGCCTCCTACACCGGACGGAGCACTTCTGTGTTCTCTCTGCTGTATGTGCAGCCTTCACAGCCAGAGGCAGAGGGGACCACTCTCTCCTCTTAGCACAGAATAAGCCCATAGCAGGGGCTTAAGCCACATGGAATCTGTTCTTACTCAGCCTTCATTAAGCATCCTCAATAAAATCAAGAAAAGGTACCCCTGGTTCTCCAGCAGAGAGAGGGAGGAAAGGAAAGAGGGAATTTTCTCAAAATGTTGCACCTCCATCCCCTGCAAGAATTTTTCATCAACCTTTGGTACATTCTGCTACTTGTCCAATAGAAAATGCCAGAGAAAATGCAATAAACATGAAACAAACAAAATGGAAATTGACTCTTCAGGCACAAGGTGCAAGGTTACTTTTTAAAAATAGCTTTATGTGCGTCTCTATATATGTAAGGATTGTAGAAGGGTAAAATTCCTTCTCCCCCATTTCTTTTAGCCACTCAAAAGTTCTTACTTAGCCTCTTCACATCTGCCCTGCCTCCTCAGTCAAAATGTAGCAGTCCTGAGTCCTATTTTTTCATAGCCCAGCTATTTGGGAGCTAATTCACTGAACAAATACGTTCTTCAAATGCCTGTTGGGACCAGGTAAGCATCTAAGTAGAACAAGTCTAGAATAAAAGGAAAGACAAATAAGAAAGTGTAGAGGGAAAAAATGTTGCCAGCACTATGATGAAAAGAAAATGTGGCCGGGCACAGGGGCTCACACCTAATCCCAGCACTTTGGGAAGCCAAGGCAGGTGGATCACCTGAGGTCAGGAGTTTGAGACCAGCCTGGTTATCATGGTGAAACCCCATCTCTAGTAAAACTACAAAAATTAGCTGGGCTTAGTGGCGGGTGCCTTTAATCCCTGCTACTCGGGAGACAGAGGCAGGAGAATCACTTGAACCCAGGAGGTGGAGGTTGCAGTGAGCCAAGATCGTGCCATTGCACTCCAGCCTGCACAACAAGAGGGAAACTCCATCTCAAAAAAAGAAAATGAAACAGCTGCAGTGTTGGGGGCAGCAGAGAATGGTAGGGTCTGCAAGGAAATGAACAGCTTTGTCCAAAGGGATCGACCATGATGCGGCTACCTTGGAATACCCACTCGGTATTGCCAGATGTTCTGCGTTTCTAAGAGAGGCCTGAAATCTTGATTTTGTCAGATTATATCTTAATTTATTCCATGCTTGATAGAATTTTCTTTTAAAAACAAATCTGATCAGAAATGTCTATGAGCCAAACTGGATACAGTTTGGAAATTCAGTGTCACTAAGGCCTCCACCTCACCCCCTCAATTTCTTCACATACACATGATCAAATTGCATTTAACAGGAGCTGTCTGCAAATACAACGCATTTGGTTGAAAAACAGAAATGTCTTTAAAGGCAAGACTTTGACATAAAGTGGTAGAACCTTAAAGGCAATCTTCTGAGATGGAGAGTTTCTCAGGCCTCCTCCTATCACACCCCACAGGCAGGGAGCTTCTAGCTGTTTTGCAGAATGCAGCCCAGATGCACAAGGACACACTTGTGCTAAGTGTGGCTAAGGCCACGAGAGCCGCATAGATGTGATGTCTCAGTCAGAGGCCAGGCAGGAAAGAGTATGGCACACTCAAGTTAGGTAACTGAGGAGCCTTTGGTGAAGGACTGCTCGCAAAGGTGCAAGCAGCATGGAAGGGTTGAATTAGGGTACAAGAGGAGTGGAAAGATGGAACTTTCATTCTCAGTGGCTGCTCAGAGAGGAGGCCACAGCCACAGCCTGTCCCAGCTGGCAGCACCTGGACACTGTTGGGTGTACCCTCTAGGTTCCCTCCCACTCAATCCTCTTTGCTTTGAGAGAAGTGCTATTTCTATGCCCAAATTAGAGATGAGAAAGCTGAAGCACAGCAACGTAAAATACCTCACTCAAGTCTCGGAGCCCCTGAAAGTGGGGTGCAGTTCAATCCCAGGCGCTTTAGCACACGACGCCACACTCTGCCTTTCGCCAGGACTTTCTGAGTTCATTAGAGATGTCCCATTTTTCTCTTCCTCGTTTTACTGACAAGTACCCAAAGCCCTCTTGCAAGCTGCCCCTCATCCTGACCATGTGATTTCTGCCCACAACACTGCCAGCCTCTCAGGCTCCTGGGTCAGAGCTGGAGTCACTTCTGATGTCTTCCTCTCTTTACTCCAAAGTTCACCAGCCACCAAGGCCTGGCAGCTCTAACTCTCTGACTGCTTTTGATCCCAGAGTATCTCACCTGGACCCTCCCCATTATTATCAGCACTGAATTCATTTTCTTACTGCACAGCTCTGTAAATAACTCACTATCACTCACAAACCTTCCACGGCTCCCTAGTACCTTCTGAACCAACCTAAACTGAACAAGCCCACCATGATCCGATACAAGCAATCTTATATTCCTGTACCTTCTGCTCCCATGAAACTGAATAGGTCATGCTCCAGCCCCAGACATCCCCAGCAGATTTGTTCCTGCCTAACCTTAGTTTGCATCGTAAATGCTTACCTGGAGAGCCTTCCCTTGCCCTCCCTCATCTATGCTATTGCAGTCTCTGTCCATTACGGCCCTCCAAGACCCAGACACCAAGATGGGATCAGACATGCAAGAGATTTTTTGAGGAAACGCCCAGGAAAGATAAAGAGGAAAGCAGCAGGACTAGGCAGGGAGACCTTTCGGACCGAGGTGCAGGAAGAAAGAGAGGAAGGCTCAGCCATGCTGACTAGAAATCCCAGCAAAAGTTGCCTGTTGGAGGAGCCCCTTGTCGGGCAGGTCCGCTATCATGTTCAGTCATTGGCCAAGAGCAGCCAGAGGGTAGATAGGGCCTTGATGTTAAAATTACAATAGATGCAAAGGTGCAACCTGGAGGCTGCCAGTCAGCAAAGCACCCACAGCGGGTTCCCTTGTAGGACCTCTGAGCAGGACACTTGTCGCTGTCACACAACCTTGACATGCCTCAGAAACAGCCTGGTGTTTCACTTGCTCCTTGAGGCACCCCTGACTTGCCCTGCCAGAAAGGAGGTGGCATTTTTGGACACCCCTGGGGCTTTTTGCCTTTGCCTCCCTTAACACACCCCACATTCCAGCACCGTTGGCTTCTTTAGATTTGTCTCATCTAACCCACCTGAGCTTACTGGGCTGTCGGTGACCAGCCCACATCCCCTCCACCCACAGCATGTCCCCACACCTCCAACTGGCAGCCCCTATGTGCCTTTGCCTGAGGTCTTTCTCTGGCCCAGAGCCCAGCTGCCTGTGAATGCACAGGGCATTCCTAGCTGGAAGTCCAGGAGCAAACCCCTGTCAGTGATGAATGGGAGCTGGTGCATAAAAACTCAGATCCCCATCAATAAAAACAAATCCAGATTCAGTAAGGAGAGGCTTTATTCAAAGGATGATTGCAGGGAGGTGGGGGGTGTTATCTCCCTATTATTGCAATGGGATGAACTCTGTGACCATAAGATCTGCAAGCATCTCAGGGGTTAGGCAAAGAGGGTTTTCTTTTACAGAGGAGTAAATAAGGGAAAGTGAGATGAAAGAGTTGCATGATCAGAGAGTAGATTGAAGAATGCTATACCCTGAAGCCAGCCTGTTTCTGACAGGGACCCTTGAGGAGAGGCTGTGCTGGTTTAGGTTAAGGATGGGCCAAAGTCCAGGGACCTGGGTGAAGGAGAGAAGCCTAATCAAAGTTTGGTTAAGATGCTTTTTATCGCCTGGGCGTGGTGGCTCACGCCTGTAATCCCAGCACTTTGGGAAGCCGAAGTATGTAGATCACAAGGTCAGGAGTTCAAGACCAGCCTGGCCAACATAGTGAAACCCCATCTCTACTCAAAATACAAAAATTAGCCGAGCACAGTTGCAGGCACCTGTAAGTAAGCCTGTAATCCCAGCTACTCCGGAGGCTGAGGCAAGAGAATTGCTTGAACCTGGGCGGCAGAGGTTACAGTAAGCCAAGATCATGCCACTGCACTCCAGCCTGGGCAACAGAGATTCTGTCTCAAAAAAAAAAAAAGATGCATTTTTTTTTTCCTGATCAATCAGTGAGGATAAGCAGGTTTTTAGGCAAAGAAAGGGAATTTGTGCTTCTGGCCTTGTCACAGGTGAACAAAGTAGACATCCGTGAGTCTTTTCTAAGTCCTATGGGGAAAGGGCTTTTTTTTTTTTTTTTTTTCAGTAAGCTGTTTCCAGAACGCAGAAGGGCTGGGGGACTCCTAACTTTCACTGTTTCCAAGGATCACAGGGCTTGGGTAAAGTCTGACATTGTCTCTGATAGGAAAATGCTGAGGCGTGTTCTCTGCGCAGTTTCCCAGATCCCAACGGGAGCAACCAGTTCCTTGCAGTGGTTACTTGTTCGTTCCATACCCTATATTAGCTGCTCTCCCTTCTCTGTCTTATTCCCCTGCTCCCCTTCCTCTGTTTCCTGTAATCCCCTCCCAAAGAATCATTTTCACTGGAATCTTTTGTCTCAGGGTCTGGGGCAACCCAAACTAAGATATTCACTAAATCTGAGACTCACTAAACCTGAGGTCCTGGACTCAGATGACTGAGGGACCACGAGGTCACCCATGAGTTAAAGGATCAAGTAGGAGTTGTGCTGAACTGGGGACCTCTGCCCTGTCCATGGAGGGGTCACCATTCACCGGTTCACAGAGTCAGTTGCTCCCATGGGAGAATGCAGGACTGGCATAGATCAGTCTTTTCGTTTTTCAAATAAAGCCAGGAATCCACATTTATAATTGGAATAACCTCATTTTTAAATATTGGCAACTAATCAGTTTTTTTTAAATACTGAAAGAACCGAACACAACCCCTCTGGGGGTAGAATTTTGACCCAGGTCTACAGGTCAATGACCTGTGACCCAAATCTTAAGCTCCCCTAAAAGCAAGTGCCCCGGACCCCTTCCTCTTTGAGGCACCTTGCCATGTGAACTTGCAGACAGCAATGGTTACACACCTAGGTTAAGAGGTTGGGGGAACCAGTCCGTGAGTGGCAAAATCAAAACTGAGTCCTGTAAATCTTCCTCTGGGGCCTTTTCCATCACATCACCACTTACTTATTTATTTTATTTTATTTTATTTTATTGTATTTTATTACTGTTATTTTTTTCTTCAGAGTCTCACTCTGTCACTCAGGCTGGAGTGCAGTGTCACAATCTCGGCTCACTGCAACCTCTGCTTCCCAAGTTCAAGCGATTCTCCTGCCTCAGCCTCCTAAGTAGCTAAGATTGTAGGCATGTGCCATAATGCCCGGCTAATATTTTGTATTTTTAGTAGAGATGGGGTTCCACCATGTTGGCCAGGCTGGTCTCAAACTCCTGACCTCAGGTGATCTGCTCTCCTTGGCCTCCCAAAGTGCTGGGATTACAGGTGTGAGCCACTGTGCCTGGCTTCATCACTTATTTAGAGAGATTCAAATAATTCTCAATTCTTAAGTTAGTTAGGAGTGATAATCATGCCATGGTTATCTAGGAAAATAATCCTCTTTTTTGTAGATGCTTACTGAAATTTAGGGGTAACATTACATGTTTCCACTGAATTTTTTAAAAGATAAAGCAAATATGATAGTTCAATCCAGCTGATGAAGTATGGGTAGTCATTGCATATGAATATTCTCTTTACTTTTCTGTGTCTGAGAATTTTATAACATAAAGTGGGGTGTTGGGAGTGATGAAGTTCCCACGTTCAAGGGAGGTGAGAAAGGCCAGCCCCCTCTGGTGTTCCAGGGGGCTGCAGGGGTTTCTGGCTCCAGGAAAGGAGTTGTGGACTTTAGGGAATTGTTGACTAGTGTCCTCCTGTGGGCCCTCAGGAGCAGCCTGGCGTCACATGCTCCTTGAAACCCCTCCTGTGGGCCGGTTGTGCATGCGGTGAGAGGGTTTCTTTTTGGCCTTTTCCAGACATGGACAGCTGTGAGCGCTGGATGAGCTGCAAAAGCGAGTTCTTAAAGAAGTACATGCACAAGGTGATGAATGACCTGCCCAGCTGCCCCTGCTTCTACCCTACTGAGGTAGCCTACAGCCCAGCCAACGTCTTCGACCACATCAAGCGCAAGGACTTCCGCTGGAAGGATGCCAGCGGGCCCAAGGAGAAGCTGGAGATCTACAAGCCCACAGCCCGGTACTGCATCCGCTCTATGCTGTCCCTGGAGAGCACCACGCTGGCAGCACAGCACTGCTGCTACGGTGACAACATGCAGCTCATCACCAGGGGCAAGGGGGCAGGCACGCCCAACCTCATCAGCACCGAGTTCTCCGCGGAGCTCCACTATAAGGTGGACGTCCTGCCCTGGATTATCTGCAAGGGCGACTGGAGTAGGTATAACGAGGCCAGGCCTCCCAACAACGGACACAAGTGCACAGAGAGCCCTTCGGATGAGGACTACATCAGGCAGTTCCAAGAGGCCAGGGAGTATTAAAGAGAGGGATGAGATGGAGGACGCCGCCTCTGGTTCTGGAGCACACACGAGCTGCACTGACCTGCTGACTGGTGCCGAGACCTTCTTAGCCACGGTCATGTATATTTGTATATACCACATGAGTATTTCTCTTACATTACACTAGGGGTGTGCGCCACACCCGGGGGACTGCCCAGTGAAGCCGCCCTCGCAGCCTTCTGTAGAGCTCCTTGGAAGTGCGCCTGGGGAGCGATGTGGGCAGGAGGATGGGGACAACTCGGAAGCCAGAAGAACCTGGAAGCCATAGTGGGTGTGACTCAATTCACACCCGGATCCAGCGTGTCCAAGAAAGGAGAAGAGGGATAGAGACTGAGTTTGTAAACATTATAAGCAGTTTTTATATATAACTTATTTAATACAAATGAGACTTAAGCATAACCTTTTCTGTGGAGTTGTGAAACTAATCACTTCTGTGAGAGATCAGAAAGAAAGAGACTTAGGGAAGTGGAAGAGAAAGGGAATTTTGCAATGATTTCTTTGAAAAATAACGCAAAAGAAATATATCAAAACACGTAAACGTCCACCTTAAACCAAATGTTATTTAGTCATGAGGCACCTTGCTGGAGTCTCAGATTCTAAAACGCTCTTGCCTCAGACTGGGTAGGGAATACAGTATTTTAGGGACAAAGCCGAGGATTAGTTTTAAGTAGGCTTTAAAATAAAAGATCAATATTGCCATAATACTATCATTCTACTAAACGGCCCCAAAATAGTAGAATTTCTGCTCATGTCTTAGCAGGTTCAGAAGACTGCAGCAAGTTCCGACATAAAAACAGGAAGTGGTGATTTTCCAAGGAAAAACAACAAAATAAATGGGAAAAAGAACGGATCTCATTTCACCTATTTTAATACTATTTTAACAATTTTTTTCTCCACAAGTATATTCCCAGTAAATAAATATTTAAAAAGGTGGTGGGGGGGGGGTCAAGTCTGGGAAATCTTAATTTTTTTTATGTTTTAAGCAAAGAACAAAACTGCATTATTTTTGTAATGTATTTATTGAGTCACTGATTATTGTGCATCAAGCAATTGTTAATATGACCTGGTCCTGTAGGGTGGAACTTAGGAAAAATAAAGTTGGTTCTTACTCAGTATTTTACTTTGCAAAACTCCAAGAAAAGCGAGTATATAATAAAATCATGATAAAATGTGTTACCTGCAGCCTTCATTTGTGATACAAATGCTGTACATAGCTGGTGTGAAGCCAGGCTTCATGGCAGGGGAAAGAAAATGTCAACCCAGGTGGGAATAAAAGCCTCATTCATTGATTGACATGATTGTGAGTGGTGTAAGTCATGGCATCTTTGGCACCAGTAAAGTCTACCCAGCTCCCAGGAGGCCAAGGCCCATTGACACGTGTGACTTTTTGCTGGCCCAGACCTAAGAAAGCCAAGCCAGAGCAAAGGCTTAAGACAGCCCAGTTGAGCAGGGCCACTTCCACAGAAAATTCTGCAGTTACAGTCATAAGTAGAACTACTCATCATGCAAACTATTCCTTTTCCTGATGAGAAAAACCAAAGCTTAGAAAACATAAGGTACATTGGACCCGTCTTTCATTTCCCAGCCTAGCATTCTTTCTACTGTAGCACACTTCTGAAGTCCTTACATGCCTGGTATCTTTGGCCTTTCCAACACCACCCTTAAGTTATCCTGATACAATTCTATTCTTATGAAAAAGCTTTTTACCAGCCATTCACATTTTTTTTTTATTTTTTAAGACAGAGTCTCATTCTGTCCCCCAAGCTGGAGTGCAGTGGCGTGATCTCGACTCACTGCAATCTCCGCCTCCTAGGTTCAAGCAATTCTCATGCCTCAGCCTCCGAGTAGTTGGGATTACAAGCATGTGCCACCATGTCCAGCTAACTTTTGTATTTTTAGGAGAGACAGGGTTTCAAGATGTTGGCCAGGCTGGTCTCAAACTCTTGGCTTCAAGTGATCAGCCTGCCTTAGCCTCCCAAAGCACTGGGATTACAAGCGTGAGCAACCATGCCCAGCCATTTACACTTTAGAATGAATTATTTATACTTTAGAAGGTATTGCCCACTCTCAGAATATTTATATTTAAGATCTCTGTCGAATCATGGAATGAGAAGCCTTATTCACATCTGAAGCAATTTTATGTAATTGACCTAGTAAGAAGAGAATCAATGGGTCCATGTATCCGGCAAATAGATTTGGTTTCTAATAATGAAAGATTTTTTTTTTTGCAAAGAGAATTGGCTGGCAATGAAATGCATTGCCTTTGTGGTGGTGAGTTCCCTTTCAGGACAGGTATTCAAGCAGAGGCTGGAGATTATTCACATGAACAGCCCAACCTGATGATAAGGAGAGGCAAAATGTATAAGACAAAACCCTCTGATGTATTCTGTTAAGAGTAAGCACAAGGTACTATGAAGAAATAGAGGCAAAAATCAGGAAGTATCTGTTGGTTCTAATGAAGAAGTGGGATTTTATCAAGCATAAAAGAGCAGGGTGAAGAGGGTGTATTTGTACTAAGGAAACTGGAGAAAGGCAAGGAAATAGGAAAGAACTTGGTATTTTCTGAAAACTGGGAGTTTAATGTGACAAGGAGGGGAATAAGAGTGGCAAGTTATGGAGCCATGTCTAAGGTGTTTTTATTAAGGATTTAGCTTGGAATCTCAAAGAGAACAGAGCTTTCATACTACAGTGAAAATGACTGATGTGAGCAATGTTTTCATGAGCTATTTTCCTTTTAATATCAGACCTTGCTGACCTAATGAACTGAGAGTTGGAAGGTGGGGTGAATTTGGAGGGGAAGGCTCCTGGACTCTTTGCCCTACTGAGAACACCCTGGTCTCCCATTCATCATCGGGATGATTCCAAACCTCTGGAAATTTGCTGAACTATAATTCACCTCTATT
Organism: Callithrix jacchus; assembly: GCF_049354715.1. Classification (NCBI taxonomy): domain Eukaryota; kingdom Metazoa; phylum Chordata; class Mammalia; order Primates; family Cebidae; genus Callithrix; species Callithrix jacchus. The sequence goes on from NC_133506.1 coordinate 20,428,294, forward strand.
AGGAGGAGCCAATTTTCAGTCCCATTGCCTTAGTGGGCCAATGAGTGATCCTCAGAAATCAAGACCTCAAGCCAAGGTTATCTCATAAGACAAGGAGACCCTTATCTCATTCAACACAGAGCCCTAAGCTGGTGCTAGGGCAACCCCAGGCAGTTCCCTCAGTGACCAGTAGATTATCTGCTCAAAGGCCAACTTTGCCTGTAGCAAAGATGTCTGCAGTCTCATTGCAACCCTTATATATATGACCCCTCAGTAGCTGCTCAAATGCTTCTCAAGTGCACTGCTCTTTTGCCTTCCTCTGGAAAGAGAGCCCTAGTAATTCACTGAGCATCCCGGGTGCCACATCTGAACACAGTAGTGGTAAACAAAGATGCCCAAAGCCCTCTAGTGGCCGCACATGGGAAGAGTGCAGCCTAGGAGAGGCCGGGAAAGCTTCTCTTCTGACCCAGTTCCTATAATCGCCATAGTTATAGTCTCCCAAGCGCCTCAGTCTTTACATATCAGTGGTCAAGATGGAAGAGTTCTCCATCTTAACACCAGGGGTTAAATAATAGTTACTATACAAGACACCATCTTTTGAGAATGCACTTCGTGTCTCTGTGTTAATCATTTTACCACAGGAGACCATCGTTATTACACCCAGTTTGTAGATGAGGAAAAGCAGCCAAACAAGGTTAGCTAATTTGCCCAACGTCAGACCACTTGGTAAATGACAGAGCTCCTTGAAGCCAGCTGTGTCTGACCACCAAAGCCCAGGCTCTTAAACCTAACGCCTGTAATCGCCTCTCCTCCTAACTCATCCCAAGTTCTGCCGGATCCGTTCTTTTTTATGACTCATTGCCTTTGCTTAGATTGTTCAAAGTGGATCTGGCTTTATCTGTGTGTGTTTTGCTCAGTTATCTCATAGTCCACATAGGGATTTTCTGGTTCTATAGCTGAGCCCTTGCTCAGGTTGGATAAGTCACAAAGTTCAGCATTTCTAAAAGATAGCCTAATCCATGGATGAGAACACAGACAGGTCTGCTTTTCCCACCGCACAGAAGCCCTGTGCTAACTGCTGCCTGTTAAGTAGACCTCAGGGGCAATCTAACAGGCACCTAATCTTCCTACATGCACACTTCCAGCGCTGCACCTGGCATACATAGTCAGCCAATATGCAGAGGGCTTAAGAGTGTGAGGGTTCAGAGGGCCTGGACTCCAATCCTGACTCTCTCACTTGCCTGCTGGGAGTTGTTGGATAAGTTCATACATTAATGTTTAGTCATTTGCCAAATACATATTGAGCATATACATATGCCGGATGCCAGAGATACAGCGGTGTACAAATCAAAGTCCTTCCTCTTGGAGGGGAGACAGAGGATAAATAAATAAGTGTACAATCTGAGATTATGGTAACTGATATAAGACAAGTTTTTGGATCACACATGTATGATGTTGTATTATTTAAGGTGATGCTAGTTACTGTAATAAATAATCCTCAAAATCACAGTGGCTTAACCCAAACAGTAAAGAGTATGTTTCTAGCCAAATGGCCTACCTCTAAGTGACAACCCAGGGACCCAGACTCCTTCCATCTTGTGGCTCTACCACCATCAAAGCATGACTCTCTAGGATGCCCTGGGGGGATCATCTCAATCCCAGTCTGCTCTAAAGGTAGAAAGCAGGGAGAAAACTTGTAAAGTTTTTTGTAGGTCCAGCAGCGAAGTACTTCCCATCACCTCTAGTCACTCTTTTCAGCTCTGCTACATGACACATCCTTCTGCACGGGAGACTAGAAAATGAAGTCCAGGTGAGGGGTCTAGGAAGCAGAGATGGGCTGTATGAGCACCCAGTCAATCTCTTCCAACTACCCACTGCTAAAGACAGGAAAGAAAGGTAGCAGAAGAGGCTCTGGGTGGACCCAAAGTGGGTGGTCAAGGGGAGAGATCCTTCTCACTCCCCCACTGTCTTCCACATTGTATTCTAGTGCTGGGCTGGACCTGTTTCTTTATCTATAAATTGTGGTAAGTCCACTTGTCCAACCTACCTGTTGGCCAGTGCTTTTGCTGTCCCAAGCATCCCCTGAGCACTTTTCATATCTGTTCAAACAAGCCCAACTTTCAAGCAGGGGCTCCTGCATGTCTTTGCCTGATGGCATTTTTCAGCCACTGGAGCTCACTGGTCTTGCATGGAAGACAGAAAGTACTGGGAGTGAACAGACCAAGTGCCTGTCAGTCAACTGGTGATCCTGGGGGAATCAGTAACCCCCCCTCAAGACTCCACTCATCAGTCAGTGAATACCCCAATTCCCTCACCCCTCAAGTGGGGCAATTGTGAAGTGTGTTTTATACCAGTCCATGAGCTCCAGTGGGATTGAGTTCCAGTTGCCTGTGGTGGTAACCTACTTGAAAACACGTGTTTTATTTGATTCTTTGCTTTCCCTGTCTCTCTTCCCCACTTCTCTAGGTGTACTTGCGGGAATCTTCCTACCAAATAAGCTGCTTGCTCAGCTCTATCTCTCAGGGTGTGCTTCCAGGGACCTCAAGCCAAACCAAGACATCACTTCACGCTTAAATACTTATTAATAATATGTGAGTAGCACTTATTATTTCATCGTGCACATCTGAAGATGGTTTTGCTGTAGGTAATAAACCTACCAAAAAAGAAGAGTCAATCTCATTCTGGCCAGAGACAGGAGCTCTACTAGATTTTAATACCGTTGAGTTGTTACAAAATAAAAATAAACCCCTAGTCTTTATGATTAGATTCAACAGGCAGAAGATTAATTTGCCAAATGCCTCTAAAATGTTTTCAGCACTTTAATTTTAGAATTAATTTCCTTGCTGACTACAGACCCATACTACTCTGAGGACCACACTTGAGTGGCACTGCTCAAATCAACTGAGCAACAGTGATCAAAACCCCTGTGAGTGTCGATTCTATCCTGACGTACAAAGAGTTATGAATAAGCATCCCAGGAAGTGTTGGGAGGAGGAGATTAGGGTGGAGTTCTCTCTTTGTCATTCATTTACAATTTCCAATGGAAAAATGTGTGGGTCATCACCATTATGCCTGCACAATTTCAGACAAATTAAAGGCTTGCCTCAGTAATTACCGGGTGGGTATATACAGAAACATACGTTCACGTCTACAGGTCCTGCATACGGTAGTGTAAATTAACTGGCAGAAAGTTTACAGCCAGTTGCTTTTCTGAGGCTTGGTATTGGTTTACTGCACGAGATCAGAAGGAGAGGGACATATTTCAGGATCAGAAGGTAAGATTTTTAAGGAATGAATTTATGAGACTAACAATTTCTTGTTGAATCCCACAAAAAGAACAAAGTTCAAATGCAAATATTTTTTTCTTTTAATCTCTGTGTAGAGATTTGGAGAGTCAATCTAAAAAGACCAGTGCCTTGCCTGTAATGGCAAAAATAACATCATACTTAACCATTTTAGTGGCAGGGGAACGGGTGGGGGACTGGATTGAGACACAGCTGCAATAGCAAAGCTGGGTAAGAATTTTTGACTTTGCTAATTTTCTATCTTTTCTGGAAGTAATAAATGTGACCTTATAGATATTCACAATTGCCCTCAAAATGAAAAAAACCTTTTAAATGGCATAGAAAAGCCTTTCATTCTAGTAGCATGTAATTCATGGATGATTTTCAACATGTCATATTTGAATTGGGAAAGTAACATTTCTTGAATTAATCAGCCAATTGCTTCAAGAATATGACTCAAAGGATATAAAATTTTCAAGCCTGACTTTTAAAAAAGAAAAAAGGAATTTTTTTTCTATGCAGTTTAGTTTATTTTCACAAAGGTCATGGCTAAATCAGGTTTATTTGCCATGGAAGAGAACAGTCTAAATAAAGTATGCCTTTAATTCTTTAGCGAAAGGGAATATTAGCAAACTTCAACAAGCACCACTTTAAATTTTTACACCGTTAGACGCACAGTTTCACTTTGTCTAGTTTATTTCCCTCTTTATATTTCCCCTTCTTTATTTCTCTCTCTACCAGATTTTGGTGGGTATTTTTTGTTTCTTTGTCTGTTTTCACCTTTGGAGAGGATCTCAGCAAATGGAGAAGGAGAAAGAAAAAAAAAAAAAGCAAAGAAACTAAAACAGACTTCCAGGACAAAATTCCCTTTGCAGCCTCTAAAGTGACTCACTACTTGTGTTACCCACATAAGTAAAGGGAGCTTTGTGCAAAGGGAAGACAAGAAAGGCTCACATCACTAATTCCGCTTTTCCCAAGGAGCCTTCAAATCCTCCATCAGGGCTGGCAGGGCCCAGCAAACACCAGGAAGGGATTCCTAAAGGTTTGAAGTCTCAGAGTCAAGGAATGGAGACTGGTCAAGAAAGAATGAGATGTTCCATGCTGGTGGCTATAGGAGACAGAATTTCCTGTCAACAATATGTCAGGATCCTCACCTAGGGATCCTGGAGAGTGCAGACCAAAGCCACCTGCTCCGTGTTTCAGGAAAAAGCCCACCTTTGAGTCCCTCTTGAGGGCTCGCTCCTGCTATTACAGGATATTGGAGGGAGAAAGAAACAACAAAAGCAGCTGATCCATTGCCAGGAAGATAAAGGCTGGTTCACATCACTCACCAGCAGCAGATGTAGAAAGATGAACCTTGACACCGAACTCACTTTCTGTTCCATTCTTCACTATTTCTACCCTTCCAATCAGCCTCCCCACAGCTGTCCTCTCACCCCCTCGGCCACACATTTGACCATCTTATAGCCAATTGACCATCCTTCAGGCCAGTCTTTTTCAAAAGTACTCTTGGAAACTTTTATGGAAGCAGAACATATATTCAGCAAAGAATGCACATATCATAAGTTCACAGCTCCATGAATTTTCACAGAGTAAACACATCATGTCACTCACCTCTCAATGAATTTTCACAAAGTGAACACACCCATGTCACCAACAGCCATACCAACATCAAAAACAAAATGGAAGGCTCATGAAGGAGCTCTCCGGGGGTATAGAAATGTTCTATATATTGCGTGGTTTGATTGTCAAAACTCACTGAAGTGTACACTTCTTAAAAACTGAATTTCTTGGGGAAAATGAACTGGGGCAAGATGGCCGAATAGGAACAGCTCCTGTGCACAGCTCCCAGTGAGACTGATAAAAAATGTGGGTGATTTCCACATTTCCAACTGAGGTACTTTGTCCATCTCATTGGGACTGGTTGGATCATGGGTGCAGCCCAAGGAGGGTGAGCTGAAGCAGAGCGGGGCATCACCTCACCTGGGAGGTGCAAAGGGCTGGGGAACTCCCTCTCCTAGCCAAGGGAAGCCATTAGGGACTGTCCCCTGCACTCCGGTCCAGATACTGCACTTTCCCATGGTCTCTACAACCTGCATACCAGGAGATTCCCTCCAGTGCCTACACAACCACCAGGGCCCTGAGTTTCCAGCACAAAACTGGGAGGCCATTTGGGCAGAAACCAAGCTAGCTGGAGCAGTTTTTTTTTTTTTCAAACCCCAGTGGCACCTGTAACACCAGCAAGACAAAACTGTTCACTCCCCTGGAAAGGGGGCTGAAGCCAGGGAGCCAAGTGGTCTGGCTCACGTGGGTCCCACCCCCACAGAGACCAGCAAACTCAGATCCACTGGCTTGAAACTTTCGCAGCCAGCACAGCAGTCTGAGCTCGACCTGGGTCATTTGAGCTCGGTGGGGGGAGGGTCATCCACTGTGGCTGAGGCTTGAGTGGGTGGTTTCAACCCTACAGTGTAAGCAAAGCTGCTGGAAAATCCAAACTTGGTGAAGCCCAACATAGCTCAGCAGCTCAGGCACTGTCTCACTAGATGTCCTCGCTGGGCAGAGCATCTCTGAAAAAAGGCAGCAGCCCATCAGGAACTTATAAATAAAGCTCCCACCTTCCTGGGAAAGAAAAGGGATGGTAGTGGGTACAGGTTCAGCAGACCTGAACTTTGCTGCTTAGCAGCTCTGAAGAGATGAACAGATTTCCCAACAGCATTTGAGCTCTGATAAAGGACAGACTCCCTGAGCCCCATGTATTCTGACTGGGAGACACCTCCCAGTAGGGGCAACAGACACATACAGGAGAGCTCTGGCTGGCCTCTGGCAGGTACCTCTGAGATCAGGGACAAAGCTGTCAGATGAAGGAACAGGCAGTAATCTTTGCTGTTCTGCAGTCTCTGCTGGTGATTTCCAGGCAAGCAAGGTCGGGAATGCACCTCCAGCAAACTCCAGCAGACCTGCAGCCTGACTATTAGAAGGAAAACTAACAGACAGAAAGAAGTAATTTCAACATCAACAAAAAGGACATCCACTCAGAGACCCCATCCAAAGGTCACCAACCTCAAAGACCAAAGGAAGATAAATCCATGAAGATGGGAAGAAACCAGTGCAAAAAGGCTGTTCTGGTGTTACCAAATACCAGAACACCTCTTCTCCTTTAAGGGATCGCAGCTCTTTGCCAGTAAGGGAACAAAACTGGATGGAGAACGAGTTTGACGAATTGACAGAAGCAGACTTCAGAACCAGAGCACAGGGTGGTGTTGTCTTTTTCCCTGGAACTAAGACTTGAATTTATGGAAAGGGTAGTAGAGTGTGAGTTGAGCAAAAATACTTTCTAAATTCCCAGATGAGTTCAGACCTGATTAGCAGAGTTCTGTGGGGTATATTAGCTTTGTGTCACAGGAGGGATGTTAACGCTAAAAGCCTTGACTTCACAACTTGTTTGCAAACCTTAGAGACACAAGGTATCAAAGGGCTCAAAGCTGAAAGCAAGAGAACTGAACTCTGATTAATTTAAAGAGAAAGGAAGTATACTGGACAGATATTAGGTGGCTTTAGAAAGACCCAAATATATAAAGCCACATTAAATATTAAGGAAGGACGCTATGTCAATTGGAATTAGGCGTGACGGCAGGTGAGAGAAAAACAAAGTAACCAGGGCTTATGTAAGATAGTTTATTGCTGTCTCATTAAAAACAAGCCTAGAAGTTGATAGTCCCAGCAAAATACAAGATGTGTGTTTCCCCCGTCTCACTGCTCCATATTTCTCTTGAAGCAATTTCCATTTCATGGTCTAAGATGACCGCCACAGTGGCTCATGCCTGTAATCCTAGCACTTTCGGAGGCTGAGGCCAGCAGATCAGTTGAGGTCAGGAGTTTGAGACCAGCCTGGCCAACATGCTAAAAACCCATCTCTACTAAAAATACAAAAATTATCTGGGCATGGTGGTGCACACCTGTAATCCCAGCTACTCAGGAGGCTGAAGCATGAGAATTGTTTGAAACCAGGAGGAGGTGAAGGTTGCCGTGAGCCAAGATCATACCACTGCAGTACAGCCTGGGTGACAGTGAGACTCTTGTCTCAAAAACATTTTTTTAAATCATCCTCATCTAGGATAGTCATGTGCCCCACATTAAAAAAAAAAAAAGATTTTATGACAAATAAGAAGATTCTGAAAAGAAAATTAACAGTTTCTTCCACAGGAGCCTAAACTATGAATCCTGATGACAATTGTCAGAATTCTTACAGCAAGTGTGGTAGACCAGAAACCCTCTGAAGCCTACTGTCTTTCTAGGTAAGAAGTGATTGTTGTTCGGATCCAAGGGGAGAAACACTCCAGGAAGTTCCAGAATTCAGGCCCCATAAGCATCTAAAACCCTCGTTAGCATTGCAAGGTAGACATGGTCCTCCCTCTCTCCGCCTGGGCCTGGTACCTTGAAGCCTCAGCCCGAGCACAGGGACTTGGTGTGTCTTCTTCACCACTCGATCCTCATCTCAGCCCAGGGCAGGGCATGCACAGTGAGCTCTCAAAGGCATGCTTGTGAAGCCGATAAATGACTGCTACCTTCGACTCCCTCCCACATAGATGCACAACTATTTTTCAGGTGTACGTAAATATTAAAAAGTAGTGTTGAATTCACATCTTTTCTTTCCGTGTGTATTTCACTCGGGAATGTCTGTGTGTGTGTAGAGACAGGAGAGGCAGCAGCCAGATTCTCGGGCTAGACTGCTCGGGTTTGATGCCCTAATTGACTGCATGCTAGTTATGTGACCTTGAGCAGGGTACTTAACTTCCCCATGCCTTCGTGTCTTCATTTATAAAAGATGATCATAATGGTACTGTTGCTCATAGGGCTGCCATGAAGAATTAATGAGTCAACATTTACATTGTGGAAATTGCGCGTGTGTATCACTTAGAATAGTGATTGGCACAGAGGGTTGAAAACAAACTATTAAAAGTACAAGTACCCGTTTACAAAGTTGCTTTTTAATGTCATAAAGAGATTCTCCTGAGCAGAGCTGAAAACCTGCGACCTAGTCTAGGTGACTTCCAATTTGGCAGCTTTTTAGGTCCAAGCATTTCTTAAAAGTGCTGTACTCCCAAGAGTGAGTTAGTTCATCATCTTCAAAGACAGTTTGTGCTGCATCTCCTGGGCATCCAGACCTGGCTTAAAGAGTCACTGGTCGTTCTAAGAGAAAAGACACACCCCTACCCTCTTTTCTTGGCTAATGAACCCAGTGCAGGCACTGACTGTATTTCTCTTTCCAATTCTTCTACCTGCCAACTTGCTTGCTTCATAGCATCGCAGCAGCTGACCATATTGCAAACAGATCAATTTCCTTTGATGCCCTGGACCAGACGAGGTCCATATGAGCTTCTCAAACAAAGCTTTTGCTTTGTTTCTAAACAACTTAAGAAGATTTCAAAGAGGAAGACGAGCCCTATTTTCTCTGGCTCCCTTTTCCTGCTCAAACAGAAAGAAAAGCTCCAGACCCAGGGAGGGACCCAGTGATACAGACAGACAGACTTTGAGACGGAGACAGGACAAGGAATAGCTGCAAAGCTTAGATTACTTCCTAAAGGATGGCGGTGGGGCATATGTGATCTTTATCTAATCAGACAGTCTACTCAGGAAGTCCCTGAGATCAAAACAAGGGGCTTTTTATTTAGCACTGTGTCAACTTGAAAACAGTCCTGGCAAAGCCACAGATCTGGACAAGCTCACACCTCTCCCTACCCCTACTGCCCTGACCTGTCTCTCAGCATCTGAACTCTCTTAACTTCCATTTGGAATAAAATCCTACGATAAAAAGAGTCCCTAGGATTACTGTAAAAAGAGACAACACTTGACAGAGCAAGGCAGAAAACACCACAGTCCTCCCTCACTTCCCAGAATGACTAGGTGCAGGCTATGGGGGAAGGCACCACCCAGGCATTGTATCACAGCATCTCAGAGGAAAAATAGGAACTAAGAGCAATCAGACCACAACATGGAATAGGGAGGGCAAGAGAACAGAGCTACAGTCCCCAAATATTCCTTGGTGCAAAGAATAAGAGAGTGGTAGGGTTAGGGTGGGGTACGTTTTTGCAAAGCGGGAGAGACACGTTGAAGAAATTTGTTGAAAAAAAGACAGGGGCTTGAGGGACTAGGGACTGGTCTAAAGGAAGGGAGGTGACTTACTGGAAATACAGTGACTCAAGGGGACCAAGGCAGGAAAGCTGGAATCACACTGCAAAGTTAGAAGGAGCTCATCTTCCTGGATAAAAGACTATCGAACTACGGTTCCCCCAACCCAGTGTGTTGCCAAAGAGAAAGAACTCACACTGTTCCTTCCCCAATGTAACTTATATCCTTCCAAATCCAGTATCTACCAAAAAAAACAGACAAATGCTTCAGTATGATACTCTTCATATGAAACTATGTTTTCTTGGCCATTTACTTTGTTAGGCAATATATAGTATCTCATTTAATCTTTATAACTATCATATGACTATAATTCTCATTTGATAAGCTACACTCATTCCTTTAGACCTGATTTTTCTTACATATGTAATGGACTACTCCCAGAGTTAATTAGTAAAAGAAACTTCTTAAATGAGAGTATTTAGTATTTATCTTGGAAAAAAGCCTTCAACTCCAGATTTTGAAAAGAAGGCTTCTTTATGGAAGAATAAACCAGCCAGCAGAAAATCATTAGTTTATTCTTTCATAAATAAATAGGCCAAAATATTTTCAGTCTCCTCCAACCAAAAAAAACATTTAATAGCCTAAATGATAAGAAATGCATTCTTCCTTGTGAGTCTTTCTGGGTTTCTATTTAGTTAGTTCGTTGCTTTTAGGATGTGTACTTCTCTAAGAAATGTTATCCGTCTCTCTTCCTATAAGGACAACAAATTGCAGAATTGTAGGGATCAGTTGCCTTGCTAGCTGCAAGATATAAGTAAATGTGAGCTGTGTTTTAGATATGACTTCCAGCTAGTTAACTTGTGAAGCTTAAAAATGATAAGCAGTACCGAAAGTTGCAGAAAAGAGGATCTTGTCCACATTTTAGGCAGGGGTATAGAATTTAAATTTACATCCTCACGTCTCACTGAAACCTAACAGGTCTAATTGTGATTAGATGAGAGATTTTTGGAAGCAACTAAACTAAGTTTCAGTTGTTCTTCTAAACCATGTCTTCATCGTGCTCATCTATTTCAAATATTAAGGAAGCTTGCACTGGAATGGGTAGAGAGGGCTAGAAGATGGAAAACAAGATGATGCCTACAAAATGTCTTCACACTTTCTTCAATTTTCCAGGAAAATTTTCCAATTTCCAACCTCTTCTTGAGGTTGATGTCAAGCCAGAAGTAAGGAACGGCATCTAGCACCACTACAGAAAGCACTTACTTCACATATCAGATATTACACACATCTGAAGCTGGTGCACCCTTAGAAATACCCTAGTTTAAGTTTCTTCTTTTCCATATGAGAAAAGTATAGGCCAGGGAGGCAAAGAGACTTGTTTATGCAGCTGAAGAAAAATACAAGGATCCACATTTTAACACCATCTGATCAGAAAATAATTTGTTTATTTTCTGCTTCTTATACTGTTAACACAGCTACTTCTCTATTGCAGCCTCAAAGAAACACATCAGAATGTTTCTGTTTGTTTTATAGGTAGTGTTCCAGCCGGGGAGCTCCTGGATGCAAGGAACAGAGAGCCACTCAACCTAAGTGACCACCAGAGGGTGCCCACAGGACAGCCCGACAAATGGGGTGAGGTTGTGGGGATGGATCTGGAACATCTCCCTTCTCATGGGTAGCGCATGTGGTATCACAACTGAGACTGTTCCCATCAAGAAGTCAGAGATCTCAAGTCTCTTCTGAAATGTGAGGTTCTGCATCTATATTGGGCAAGAAAATCTGCAACATATGCCAACCTTGCGCTTACGATGTACTTGTTTCTAGCTTTTGCATGCTTGCTCTTCTGGTATGTATCTGTCTCCACATATAAATATGTGGTAAAAAATATGTTGCTTTGATTTCCACACAAGGCAGAAGAGAGTTGTGGTTAGATGTCATGAGAGGGCCCACAGTTTCTGCTACAGGAAAGGTAATAGGGGATTATCATGTTCACCTTTCCCCAACTTGTTTCCTGGGATGGTTACCTACTTGTCCCCAGAGATGTGACAATGGGTTTAGACACAACCCCTCTGTACCCTTTAGAAGACAAAACTCCTTTCAGAAGAAAGCCAGACCCAGAATAATCAACTAATTCCACCTGTATCAAAACTGTGACATGTGGGTAATATCCATTCATTCCTTCTGTTTCATAAACTAGGTTCATCAGTTTGAACCTGATTTTTCTTACATGCCATTAATTACTCCGAGAGCTAACTATTAACAGATGATTTGTAAAGAAGAATATTTGATATTCACTTAGAACGAAAGCATTGTTCTTTAATCCCAGCAGTTCAAAATGGAGGCTTCTTTATGAATATAGAACACCAAAACACACGTCAACCACCGAAAAAGTAGTACCTACAAAGAGCTAGTCCTATCTTATGACCTCTTTGTAGTCAATCTTCCACCCTACCCTCTCAACTTCTGGTAACCACTTATCTGTTTTCTATCACTACAGTTTTTGAAATGTCGTGTCACGAGAAACATACCTTCTCATGAGTGGTTTCTTTCACTCAGCCTAAGGCCTTTGAGATTCATCCAAGTTATCATATGTGTTAGGAGTTTATCCTTTTTTATTGCTGAGTAGCATTCCATGTATGGATGCACCAGAGCTTGTTTACCCACTCGTCCACTAAAGAATATTTAAACTGTAAGTTTTGGAAAATTATGAAAATAATTGCTCTAAACATTTATGTACAGATTTTGTGTATACCTGAGATTTTATTTCTCTAGGGTAAATGGCTAAGAGTGGGACAGTTGGGTCGTGTGGTAAGTATATGTATATATTTGACTTTTTAAGAAACTACCAAATGGTTTTTCAAAGTGGCTGTACCATTTTTATTTCCACCATCAATATGTGAGTGTTCCTTACATACTCAGTTGCTACACATCCTCACCAACTCTTGGTATACATTTTTTTTTATTTTAGCCATTTTAATAGGTATATAGTGGCATCTCATCACATTGTTAGTTTGATTTCCTTAGTGTTTCATGATGTTGAGCATTTCTCATGTATTTATTTGCCTTCATATATCCTCTTTGATGGTATGCCTGGTCAGGTCATTTGTTCATTTTTAAAATTGGGTTGTTTTCACATGATTATCTCAATAGTTGCAGAAAAGGCCTTCGATAAAATTCAGTACCCATTCATGTTAAAAACTCAATAAACTACATATTGCTGGAACATACCTCAAAATAATAAGAGCCATGTGACAAATCCACAGCCAATATCATACTGAATGTGCAAAAGCTGGAAGCATTCTCCTTGAAAACCAGCACAAGACAAGGATGCCTTCTCTCACCACTCCTATTCAACACAGTGTTGGAAGTTCTGGCCAGGGCAATCAGGCAAGAGAAAGAAATAAAAATATTCAAACAGGAAGAAGGGAAGTCAAATTATCTTTGTTTACAGATGACATGAGCCTATGTCGAGGCCCAAAAGCTTCTTAAGCTGATAAGCAACTTCAGCAAAGTCTCAGGGTAGAAAATCAATGTGCAAAAATCACTAGCCTTCCTATGTATCACCAACAGGCAAGCAGAGAGCCAAATCACGAATGAACTCCCATTCACAGTTGCTACAAAAAGAATAAAATATCCAGGAATAGAGCTAACAAGGAAAGTGAAGAATTTCTTCAAGGAGAACTACAAACCACTTCTCAAGAAAATCAGAGAGGACACAAACAAATGAAGAAACATTTCATGCTCATGGATAGGAAGAAACAATGTTGTGAAAATGGCCATACTGCCCAAAGTAATTTGTAGATTCAATGCTATTTCCATTAAACTACAATTGACATTCTTCACAGAATTAGAAAAACATATTTTAAAATTCATAAGGAACAAAAAAGAGCCTGAATAGCCAAGACTATCCTAAGCAAAAATATCAAAGCTGGCATCACACTATTTGACTTCAAACTATACTATAATGCCATAGTAACCAAAACAGCATGGTACTGGTACAGTAACAAACAGATAGACAAATGGAACAGAATAGAGAGCTCAGAAATAAGACTGCACACCTAACAACCATCTGATCTTTCACAAACTTGATGAAAACAAGCAATGGTGAAGTGACGCCCTATTTATAAGAGGTGCTGGGGGTGCTGGCTAGCCATATGCAAAAAATTGAAACTGGACCCCTTCACTACACCATATACAAAAATGTTAACTCAAGATGGATTACAGACTTAAGTGTAAAAGCCAAAATTATAAAAACCCTAGAAGAAAATCTAGTCATTTACAGGACATCGGCAGGGGCATAGATTTCATGATGAAAACATCAAACGCAATTGCAACAAAAGCAAAAATTGACAAATAGGATCTAATTAAACTAAAGAGCTTCTGCACAGCAAAAGGAACTATCATTAGAGTGAACAGACAACCTACAGAATGGGAGAAAATTTTGCAATCTGTCCATCTAACAAAGGTCTAATACTCAAAGGCTACGAGGAACTTAAATCAAGTTATAAGAAAAAAACAAACAACCCCATTAAAAAGTGGGCAAAAAACATGAACAGACACTTCTCAACAGAAGACATACATGCGGCCAAAAAACATGAAAAAAAGCTCAACATCACCTATCTTTAGAGAAATGCAAATTAAAACCACAATGAGATACCATCTCATGCCAGTCAAAATGGTGATCATTAAAGTCACAAAACAACAGATGCTGCTGAGGTTGCAGAGAAAAAAGAACACTTTTACATTGTGTAATTTACACACTAATTTACAGTGTAAATTAGTTCAACCATTGTGGAATACAGTGTGGTAACTCCTCAAAGACCTAGAGGCAGAAATATCATTTAACCCAGCTATCCTGTTAATGGGTACATACCCCCCAAAATATAAGTCATTTTATTATAAAGATGCATGCACACATATGTGTATTGCAGTGCTATTCACAATAGCAAAGACATGGAATCAACCTAAATGCCCATCAATGATAGACTGTATAAAGAAAATGTGGTACATATATACCACGGAATATTATGCCTCATTTATTTAAGACTTCTTTGATTCCTTCTTCAGCATTTGTAAGCTTTGGTATAAGGATCCTGCATGTTATATTGGATTTGTAGCTTAAACATTTCATTTTTGGAGCTATTGTTAATAATTGTCATAGAATGAATTGTGTCCCCCCAGTACCTCCCCCCACCAAAAAAAATTTATATGTTGAGATCCTAACTCCCAGTACCTCAGAATGTGACTATATTTGGAGATAGGGATTTTAAGGAAGTAAGGTAAAATGAGGTAATTAGAGTGGTATAATGCAGTATGACTGGTGTAAGAAGTGATTAGGATACAAATATGCACAGAGAAGACCGGGTGAAGACCCAGGGAGAAGACAGCCGTCTACAAATCAAAGAAAGGGCCCTCAGAAGAAGTCGACACTACTCAAACTTTGATCTCATACTTGTAGCTTCCTGAACTGTGAGAAAATAGATTTCTGTTGGTCAAGCCACTCAATCTATGGCACTTTCTTACAGCCCCAGCAAATTAATACAATAATATGCTTTTTACAAATTTTTCAGTTTCAATTGTTCATTGCTTAGAAATGCAAACAACTGGTTTTTATGTGTTTACTTTGTATTCTGCAACCTTGCTAAACTCACAAGGAGCTTATTCTTAAAGATGCCTCCGTTTTCTATAGACAATCACGTCATCTGCCAGTAGGGACAGTCTTTTTTTTCTTCCAATTGACATGTCTCTTATTTCTTATTCTTGCAATTACAACAGCTAGGACTTCCAGTATAATGGAGAATAAGAGGGATAAGAGTGGACATCCATTTTTCACCATTAAGTTAGCTGTTGAGATTTTTGTAAATATCATTCTCAAGTTGAGAATGCTCATCTTGTTCCTTGTTCTTTGAGAGCTTCTATCATGAATGGATGTTAAGTTTGTCAAATTCTTTTTGTTTGATCGAGTCAGAGTCTTGCTCTGTCACCCAGACTGGAGTGCAGTGACACAACCTCGGCTCATTGCAACCTCTGCCCCCTAAGTTCTAGCAATTCTCCTGCCTCATCCTCCTGAGTAGCTGGGATTGCAGGTGCCTGACACCGCACATGGACATGGCTAAGTTTCGTATTTTTAATGGAGATGGCATTTCACCATGCTGGCCAGTCTCGTCTCAAACTCCTGACCTCAAGTGATCCACCCACCTTGGGCTCTCAAAGTGCTATGAGCCACCACACCTGGCCATGTTTGTCAAATTCCTTTTCTGTATCTGTTGATATAGTCATGTGGTTTTCTTCCTTCATTTGTTAACATGTGGAATTATGCTGATTGATTTTTGAATACTAAATCACTCTTACATTTGCTGGCTAAACCTCAGTTGATTTTCTACATAGCTGTATTTAATTTTCTAACATTACGATGTGGACTTTTGCATCTCTGTTAATGAGAGACACTAGTCTGTAGTTTTAATTTCTTGTAGTGTCTTTAATTTGGGGATCAGGAAGATACTGGTCTCATAAAAAAATTGGAAAGTTTTGGCTCTTCCTTTGTCTTCTAGAGGACATCATGTAGAACTATCATGTCTTTTTTAAATGTTTAGGAGAATATGCCAGTGAAACTACCTGAGCTTGAGATTTCCTTTTATGGAAGATTTTAAACTATGGACTCAATGTATTTAATAGTTACAGAACTATTCAGGTATCTATATTATCTTGGGCAAGTTTGGAGAGTTTGTGACTTCTGAGGAATTGCTTTATTTCATCTGGGCTGTAGAATTTATATGCATCGGTTGTTCATAGTATTTCTTTATTATCCTTCTAATATTTGCAGAGTCTGTGTCTTTTATTCCTGACATTAGTAATTTTTGTCTTCTCTCCTTTTTTTATCAGTCTTGCTAGAGTTTATAAATCTTACTGATCTTTTCAAAGAACAGCTTTTGGTTTAATAGATTTGCTGTATTGCCCTTGTTTGTTTTCAACTTCATCAAGATTTTATTATATCTACATGATTCTCTCACTTCTATCTGCTGTAAGTTTGTTTTGCTCTTTTTTTCTTCTTTTACAATTGGAGCTTTGATTGAATGGAGCCCTTTCTTATTTTCTAGTATAAGCATTTAATGCTATTTTGATATGTTGCATTTTCATTTATGTTTGTTCCCTCTGTTTTCTCAATCCTCTGATTCCACTTTCCTGCCTTTGGGGGGTTATTAAACATATTTTAGTGTTCCAGGACATTTTATCTAAGTCTCAGATAGACAATCCTAGCAAACTATAAATGATATCCTCCAGATTCAAGACATTGCTCAAATTAACAAGAAAATTCAGGAGTTTCCTGCTTAAGAAAAGTTATTATACTAAAAACTTTAAGTGCATTTCCAATAGAATAGAAGCGATTCTTCACATCACCAAAAGATTTATTAAACAATTCTATACTGAAGCACCACCTGGTTTCCCCTTTCTGATAAAAAGATCTCAGCTTTACCTTGGAGAATCACCTCTGTTCCCTTCATAATTCGTGTGATTTGTGTTATATAAACTTGTACTTCATTTTTGCTGAAGCTATTTAGGGATGTTACTTTGTGTGCTTTGGGGGTTTTTTTGTGGGTTTTTTTTTTTGTCACTTGCACTGAAAGAGTCCTGGTGACTATACAAATGTCTGTAACAGGAAACTCTACAGTGCTTTTAAGTATTTTTTTAAAAATTTACTCCCTTCTTTATTTTCCATGATACTGGTCAATTAATTCCACAAAGATAAGAACTGTGACCATCTTGTTCACCATGCAATATTCTGTGAGCAATACGTATTTTTGAATAAGCGAAAGGTCTCTAGTTTTCAGCTGGGGTTTTGTTTGGGTCAGGATGCACATAGATTAACTGACCCATTTAATATAATGAGACTGGAGCATGTTTTAATGTTCTGGTCTCATTAAAGAAATGACCATAAGTAGTCTGATCCTCAAGTAATTTCCAATATGACTTATTTCCTTGGGCCATGGCATGCATTGACTATGTCCCTGTAGACCCCCAAAAGATTTTCCTCTCATGGACAATTCCTGACAGTGTTCTTTGTGGTTCTTGGAAATAGAGATTACTTACCTCAAAACTGTGCTAACATAAATTTTGTGTATTACAATCCATACATATATGTTGGACCAACTATGTATGTTGTGGGGCCCAGTGCAAAATGAAACCATGGGGCCCCTGTCAAAAAGCTGGGGGGATGCGCCATTAAAGGTACTGAAATATAAAGCTGTTTTCTCTCCTCCACAGGAGGAGAAATCTTGACTTCTCATGATTTTATTTGCTATTTAATGTTGTTCTAAGTAAAGAAAACTTAAATTATAATTTTAAGTTCTTAGCATGAATTTTATCATTCATCTTTATATTGTGCAATGCGTTTTAAATATAAATAAAGAGCTTTTAATGTGTGAAGAATCACCAAAATTAAAACATTTGGATCTATAGCTCATACACTCGTATGTATTTCATTCTTTTTTTGTTTTGAGATGGAGTTTCGCTCTTGTTACCCAGGCTGGAGTGCAATGGCGCAATCTCGGCTCACCGCAACCTCCACCTCCTGGGTTCAGGCAATCCTCCTGCCTCAGCCTCCTGAGTAGCTGGGATTACAGGCACGCACCACCATGCCCAGCTAATTTTTTGTATTTTTAGTAGAGACGGGGTTTCACCATGTTGGCCAGGATGGTCTCGATCTCTTGACCTCGTGATCCACCCGCCTCAGCCTCCCAAAGTGCTGGTATTACAGGCGTGAGCCACCGCGCCCGGCCTTGTATTTCATTCTTACCAGACCAATGGAAATGCTGCACAAAACTAACTTGACTGTTTTCAGTTTACTTATTCATATACTCACCTTCTAGCAACATTCCCTAACTGGGGATTAGTGCTAAATACGGAAGAACTGAAAGGAAAGTGAAATATAGATTATCCTACCTTTTCCATTCGATGTCATTTTCAGCATATGTGGTTGGCTAATATGGGCTATAAGGTTTTTTGATCATGCATGATTCATTCAATGCCATTTTCTTCTTTCTGTGTTTAAAGCAAATTCTGGTGTAAATGGAAAGTTTGGCCTTTGGGGCTGTCAGGACTGTCGCTTGATTTGTTTGTTGTGGGTACAACATACTTTGAGTCTTCATGAACTCCTGTGCATCGCCAGAATTCTGTGTTCATGGGCCATCATGAATCCCCTACGCAAATGTGCAGCAAAGAATAGCAGGCACACAAATTCCCATTTTGTACACAACTCTTCCGCTCATGTACATGCTCCGTTGCCCCATCAGACTTCACTTACACAACACAACTTAAATTATTAGCAGCAGAGCATTCCACCAAGCATGGGGCCCTTCTGAGCATGGGCCCTGTGCCACTGCCCACGGCTCACATGCCCATGCAGCCAGCTTGGCACGTACATGGAGAAATTGCTGATAAAGTCATTCTGCATTTTTTCATTTGTTTTGTTATTCTACCCACATTTGACTCCCTGGGAAATCTGTGGAATCAAGTGTGACATTTTGAGATCATTAACTACTTGACAGGGGAGGAGAGAGAAATTTAAAGCAAATGTGTCAGGAATCACACTCGATTAAAGAACAATCCAGAACAAAGATAAAGGCACTTTAGATATTGCAACATCAGTCAAGAGCAAGATAGGATTTGAGCCCAAATATTTTGGGAACAGGTCACTTATGTCAAGGAGCACAGAGCTGCTCTCTGCAAAGCATATTTAAATAAAAATATTCACATTTTTTTCCACCCGTCACAAACTCTTTACTCTGCCTTCTTTGAAAATGATGTAGTTGATGTTTCATACCTAAGCTACGATGTTCAAACTTAAACAGCCTGGTCGCATAATGGGGTTGTTGTTCATGTGAAAAATAATGCCTCATTGTTCTATCAACAAAAAATACTTTTTCTAGTAAGTCAAAGGTAATATGCCCTTTACACAACATAAAAATGTATTTCTTGCTTCGTTTTTACTATTTTTATTTTTGAATCTTTAAAAATGCACCCACACTTCCTTTCCTCCTCAACAGTATCCAATTTAACGTTTCTTTGAAGACTAAAGATTGTCAGGTTGAACATCAATTAGAATACTTTCAATTGAATTCAACACATATTTACTCAGTGTTTATGATCCCAATTGGAGAGGAAAGGCAGATGCATAATTTCAAAATTCCTGGCAGGACACAGCAAGTTCCATTATATAAATCTAAACAAGTACATGGGAACACGTAAGGGTGGAGGAGGGAGAGTGCATCATGGGAATTTGAATGGGTCTTGAAGGATGACCTGTGATGGTTAGAAAGGGTGTGCCAAGCTATGGAATTCACAGATCTGAAGCAGAAATTCGTGGGTGTGAAATAGAGCAGGGTGTTTCACTAGAACCACAGGTCATGTATTTGGCAATAGACAGAAGAAGCAGAGTGTGGAACTAATATCTACAGACTGCAGGGAGCCATAGAAGGCTTGGTAATGGAGGATGGTGCCTGCATTATACTTTAATGCAATAATGCGTTTTGAAATGTGTAGGACTGTTGGAAACTGTCATAGCATAGAAACCGTACTATTTAATGTGTTCTTTTAACTGGTTATTCTGTCACCTTTCTCTCTTGATCTGCCAACTAACTCTTCATAATGCTATCAGGTTATATGACTCTAGCATCTACATCTAACTCTCTACTAAAATTCTGCTTGTAGTCTACTAAAAGCTTGGAAACTAAATAACCAAGATTATTAGTATTGTATTGAAATCAGTAGAAACAGGCTGTGAGAAATAGACTGAAATTTACTATTTTTCTAGACTACCTACTGTTTCACTTAGTAAAAAACAAGGATTTGCCTCAGACTGAAGCGCATGGGTCTAGTATCCAACAAAGATTAAAATTTCTAAAGGAAACTTCTGGTTAAAAACAGAATTAACTGTGACTATTTCTTCTTCCTACCCAAATCTCGTTAAAATGACAGTCAAAGAATTTTAAGAAACAAATTCATAGACAAAGTCAAAGAGAATGAGAGGCCATTTGCCATAAAATATTTTCAACACATTTTTGGAAGGTGAGAAATGGGTGGAAGAATGGTAATTACCTTGGCAGAATAAGCAAAGAGGACACCAAATGCTTTCAGACAAGCAAGAACAGAACAGCTTCTCTCTGCAGAAGCTCTAAATTGCTCAGTGCTTCTAAGCATTGAGTATTTCAAGAGGAAGGTGAGAGCAAGGCCCACTGTGGAAAAACATCTGTTGAAAGTCTACCACAGCACAGCTGAACCCATCAGGTCTCCGCTCTCATTGTGTGCACCCACACAACTCTTTCCCAGCTTCCTGGAAGAAAGTTAAAGGTTTGTTCTTCGTAGTAACTGTATTTGGGGAGCATCCCCAGAGAAGAGCATAGATGAAGCAAGGATAAAGTAAAAGTCTACTGTGGACTCCCCTTCCCCTTTCCCTATGCTCTTTCCAGAACTCTCCCCTCACGTATGCACACCCCCGCCCCCAACACACACATCCTGGCAGAAGATTTAAATTTCTCTCTAAATAGTCCAAAGAAAAGGACTATAGATAATGACATTTGGAAGTTCTTCAATGAACCAGTGATTCACTTCCTGATAACCCTAGGATGAAATGTGGAGAAAAGCCCCATTCACAATTTTAGAGTACCCAATCATAGTGTCTTACTCTTGAATACAAACGTATCACCAGAGAGCTGCCAAGTCTCCAACAGAGGGAATCAAATCAAAAAGAAAAAAGAGTAGACGTAGGAATTAATAAAAGTATTAAAAATAGTATCAGTGTTCTCAGAGAAGAAAATGTATTGCTTCCAAACAAGAACATGCTGTTGTGAGTAATGAACACAGTGGGAAAAAAAGAGCTCTTGAAAATAAAAAATACAATTGCATGATTGCTGAAGTATTTTGAAATGCAATAGAAAGCTGACAAGTTCAGGGAAAAAATCCAGAAAAAAGAGGCAAAAAGCAAAAGCAAAAAGAAACTAAGAAAAAAAAATTAGAGGATCAATCCAACGACCACCAAGAGAAGTTGGAGACAGACAGAACAGGGAGACAAAGAGAGAGGAGAGAAAATTGTCAAAGAACTCAGGCAAGAAAAGTCCCAGGAACTAAGAGAATAAATTTCCAGATTGAAAGGGTTCTCCGAGTGTCTAAGACAATAAAAGGTGAAAAATTTACACCAAAGTGCACATTTGAGAAATTTCAGAACATGGTTGGAAAGATCTTACACACTTCCAGGAAGAAAAAGAACAGATGACATAGAAAAGAATAGGAATCCGAAAGTCATAAGGCTTCTCAATAACAATAAGATTCCAGGGGGCCCAAAGGAGAATGAGTTCAACCAGGGCTGCTTCCGGAGTGTGCTGCCAGTGACACCACCTGGAGCCCTGCACTTAGAAGGGCTAAGAAGGGGGCCTCGCACTTGGCTTTAATGGTGTGGTCGCCATCTTGAAATTCTCAATACTTTTATCTTTGAATTTGTTTTGTAAGTGAAGTTCAATAGCACAGTAGTGCATGCCCTGAGCAGTCTTGGCTCATGCCCCATCCTGCCCCCTGACTCCTCCTATCTCCCGGGCATGGGTTCTTGGCTACCTCCTCCCCTATCCCTGCCCAACCATCACTGCTTCCCAGTGCCCGCTGTGGAAGGATTGAGGTTGGGCCAGCACATCCCACACACTTAGCTGCAAGTCAGGACTCTGATGCTATGAAGGGCTACACTCACCCCTCAAGTATCCCAGAGCCTGAGGCAGTGTGACATTAACTAGCAAATTCGAAACATCGTGAAAGGTTGAGAGACCATCACAGAAAGGAAAAAGCTTCTTTCCTGTTCTTTGTAAAAAAGACTTTAAGTGTTTATTTTGCACTAGGCTCCACAAATTACGTACCCAGCCCTCATGTCAATTTTTCCTGCCTAAAGAATGTGATTGTGTGTGTGTGTGTGTGTGTGTGTGTGTGTGTGTGTGTTTGTCTCAAAAATCTCAACTATTAATATCACCAAAGGTAAAAAGAGTAGATACTCCTAACATTAGTTGATGTATGCCCATGCCAGAATGGTTCCAGTGTGAACCCTGGGCCTCCTGATTGGGGATTCCCAGTTCCAATGAATCTCTTCTGAGCCACACCCTGACTACTAGATTTGAATGTTGGCATCAGGCATCAGATCCACATCCAGGCAGCAATGATTTCTGATGAAATAAAACAGTTTCAGATAGGATTAGATGCTCCCAAGGGAATCCATGAGTAGATTTCCAGGTTCAGTGAAGTTTTTGATGTGTGAATTGAGGCACTGGAATTCAGAGGGATTCTTGGGGTTTTGTAACCTCAAGTTAAAGCAAAACCATTTCAAGTGGGGTTTGAGACCCTGAAAACAGCTTCCAGGAATGAGGAGGATTTCCTTTTCTGGGGAATTTTAGCAGGAATATTCCAGCTCACCTGGAAGGGCACAGTTTTGGCCAGAGGCAATGAGGTAGGGAGATCCAGACAGACTCCAAGTCCCTCCCATCTTTTGAGTCTCTGATTTTCATTTTCTTAGATGCCAAGGTCATTGCCAGCTGTGAGAGCAGCCAAGTCTAGACCTTGCTCTTTGAAGTAAGCACTACTTGCTTCACACAGGTCTTCATTCCCAAAGCATTTTATTCTCCCCCGACATCTTCCCCCTCACTGCCACCCCCAAATCTCAGACCTTACTGCATTTGGTGACCTGACAACTGCCCCTTTACATGGCCACTAAGAGGCCCCTGATCCACGTCTTCCTCACCTATTTATGCTATCGTGATTTTCAGACAGAAACCAGGGGATTCGTATGTGGCAGGCTCGGCAGTTCATCAGACAGGTGCTATTAACTTGGTCACCAGGTGGTAACCATATTATTTCATGCTTCTTGATAACTTTTGTGCAACAGAATTACCTTTGATAGTTCTTGAGTGGGACAGCAATTTTCAGCAAATGTTTTCAGTAACCAGAAACTGGAAGGAAAGGAAATGTGAGTGCTCCCTTTAAGCTCTGAGTGTGGCTCTGACAGCTCTTCAGCACCTCTGTCATGTTATAAATAGGAATTTAGTGGAAATTTAGCACACATGGAACCAACAGAAGGGGGCTGAGCAAAACTCATGGCTTCTACTGCATTTAAGAGAGCATTTGTCCACATTACCAGAAAAGGTTCCTGATCCAGACCCCAAGAGAAGGTTCTTGGATCTTGTGCAAGGCAGAATTCGAGGCAAATCCATAAAGAAAGAGCAAGTTTATTAAGAAAGTAAAAGAATAAAAAAATGGCTACCCTACAGGCAGAGCAGCCCCAAGGGCTAACGGTTGGCTATTTTCATAGTTATTTCTTGATTATAAGCTAAACAAGAGTGTATTAGTCGAGAGTTTTCTGAGAAAGGGATAGGCAATTCTTGGAACTGAGGGTTTCTTGCCTTTTAGACCACATAGGGTAACTTTCTGACCTTGCCATGACATTTGTAAACTGTCATGGTGCTGGTGGGAGTGTCTTTTTCGCATGGTAATGCATTATAATTAGCATATATGAGCAGTGAGGAAGACCAGATGTCACTTTCCTCACCATCTTGGTTTTGGTGGGTTTTGGACAGCTTCTTTACCTCATCCTTTTATCTGCAAAGTCTTTGTGACCTGTACCTTTTGGCAACCTCCTAGCCCATCCTGTGACTTAGAATGCCTGATCTCCTGGGAATGCAGCCCAGCAGGTCTCAGTCTTATTTTACCAGTACCTGTTCAAGATGGCATTGCTCTGGTTCAAACGCCTCTGACACTTACACAGGATAATAAGTCCTACCGTGATGAAGTTCTTCTGAGCTCCAAAATACAGTAGGTTGCAAGGATTTTCTTTCAGTAGGGTTTCATGCTAAAGATGTTTTGTCATCTTTCACACTAATTCCTCATTGCAAAGAATGTGACATTCATTTCTTGGACTTGCTTGAATTTACAATGCCTTCAGCATTCCTTAAAGATATCCAAGAAAGATGTAGTTTGCCCTCCAAGTATTGGTTTCTAATCTCAGGAAAAAGATAAACAGTAATCACAGATGAGCTGTTCCAAATCTGGTCTTACAGAGTAAGAATTTGAAATTCAACTGCTTCTCCACACTCCTCACTATCAGCATCACCAATACACATACACACACACATACACAAACAAATGCACACACTCATGCACACATATACATACATGCAATAGCCACTTTCTAAGCGCAAAACAAAATACCTGTGGTCTATAATTACACATCATAGGAAAGGAAAAGAGTCGTTTGGCCACCAAATCATCAGCTATTAAAGGGATTGATCATATACAATTGGTAAATCTGCAGAGTTCAGGACTGGCAGAGTTGAACGTGAGGTCATATGGCCACAGCTACGTCCTGGAGCCTATACTGTGACTTGAATCCCATTGGCCTGGTACAGAGCAAAACTTCCCTTGATACACCCAAGAGAAGAGTCTGGCCTTTACAGGCGAGTTTTCTTTTGATCTCCAGTGACTAGACACATGTTATCATCAGCTCTAAATCAAGCCACATTTTTACCCCCTCCCTGAAATCGTGGGGACAGTGCCAGCTAATCTGTCACATGGTGCAGACAGCGACATCTCCTGGAACCACCATTTTCACCTTCTTTATTTGCTTAGCAGCCACTTTGTCAATAACAGCTGGTGATATTTTCCCCATCTCAGAGAACAGAGCTTTGATTATAAACTTTTCCTTCATACCTCATCCTTACCAAAGTTTGACATTTAGCCATTACTGATTTTGAACTGATTTCCTATGTGTCTGAGGGCTTTGTTCTTGCCTTATATGTGACTTTTTTATAGACACCAATCATCCATCCAAAAAGTGACCTGCATAGGCTGTGATACAGAATAACTCAAGTGGGCATGACCTTTCTTCCCCCAAACATAACCAGTGACAGTGTGTCAACCTTTCTTAAGTGTTGAATATTTATATTCTGCTTGATGTAGATGATGAAAAGAGGCAAGCAATAGGGAGGGATTAGGTATGCCACCAAGTCGTCCCAGCTCATGCTGATTATGAAAAGAGCAGGTTGAAGTCTTTTGCTTGATTCCTTTAAAAATATTAATAGCAGTCTTGAGTATATTTTTTTCTTATAGAAACACAAAATATATCTGTTACACAAATATGTCAGGAAGCACAAGCAAGCATAAAGTAAAACAAGAAAAAACAACCCATAAACACTCCAATTTTCTCACCTCGCTGTCTCTACTATAGAGTCTGAAAAAGGCCAGCACTACGCAGCCTCCCTTGCAGGTTAGGTGGGCATATGACACATTTCTAGCTAATGAGACCTCAACATGGAAAAACAGGAACAAACACAAATAAACCTCTAGGGAGATTCCAGATTCTCCCATCTTTCTTCCTTGACATACGCTTCAGCTGCTATACTGGGACCATGAGACAGTTAGCCAGCCTAGCAAGAGGAGGACAGCCAATATGTCAAGGATGACAGAGTGGGCCTGCAGGCATCATTGCAAAACTGAGCTAATGCCAGCAACCTCCTACCTTCAGGTGTTTCATCAAGTAAGAAAGTCACGGCCTATTTGTTTCAACCACTGCTGACTAGGTTTCTGCAATATGTAGCATCCTAACTGATACTCCCAATCAGCTAGCAAAAACTCCATCATACCAGTATACATTATTCAAGTGCTTTTCCTTTTTTTTTTTTGCTTAGATTTACCTTTTTTAAACTTTTATGGATATATATAATAGATGTGCATATCTATGAGGAGCAGTTGATATTTTGATACAAGCATAAAATGTGTCATTATCAAATCAAGGTAATTAGGTATCCATTGCCTTAAATAGTCATCGTTTTTTAGGGTTGTAAGCCTTCCAATTCCATTCTTTTAGTGATTTTTGAAATATATAATTAGCTACTACAAAGCCTTTTGCTTTTGCAGAAGGTCAAATACATGTCATTTTGCTTAATCTGAAACAGTTCAAATTTGCCATTGAAATCAACTTCAGGAATGATTTTACTCTCATAATGACAACAATACATTATATTGTCATGGCACCTTACCTTTCATTATCTCATTAGTTCAGTCCTCATTTTGGAAGTAAGAAAAATGGAGCACAGAGAGATTGAGTCGCTCAGGAGGTAGTTGGGGCTTAAATTCAAGTATTGTGACTACAGATCCCTTCCTCTTTCAGTAATAGTAAGTGCTGTCTTTCTCAGTGAGTTCTAGCAAATATGCAAACCTACAGCTTGGGGAACGAGTAAACAGGAGCTCTCAGTTCCCAGCCTAGCTATTAACCACATTGAAAGGAAAATTCATTTCTCAAGCAGGTCACCCAGAAAGAGCATAGAGACTTCTGCTAAAGGTAAGACTTGTGTCATGTCATCAAATGTCATCGTGGTACCAGAGAATAAGCATGCTAACATTTCCTAGTCCTCTAGAAAAAGAATACTTTTATCTTTCCTTTTCCGATTTCTTTTACCAGTTTGGGCGAGCATGCCGCCAATATGGTTTTTAAATATATGAACCAATGTTTTTATCCTAATAGTTAAGAACTTGGCCTGTAGAATCACACAGAGCTGAATTCACATCTGGCTCTGCCACTCACTAGGCATGACCCTCGGCAAGTTAACTTCTTAGGATTCAGTCCTCTTTTCTGTAACATGAGGGTAAAGTAGTCACTTCAAGGAAGTTCTGGGGACTAAATGAGATAACGTGAGCTTGACAAAGTGGGGCATATTTTTTATGTTCTCTGTGGTCTCTTCCAGTTCTCTAACCCTGTAATAGGATTTAATTAACATTTCGTGTGGACTTGTAATGTGGCCTTATCTGGTTTGATCCTCAGAGTAATCCTATGGAGTTAAACCATCCCAAACCCTAGCAACTTAACACAACCAACTTTTATCATTTTTCAAAATTCTGCAGATGAGTTGGTTGGTCCTTCTCATCTCAGCTGACTTGGCCCGGCTCTCTCATGCATCTGTGATGAAACGGAGGAACAGCTGGCGGGTGGCTGTCCTAGGATGGCCACAATCACGCATCTGGGAGTTGGATGGCTGTCAGTGCAGCAGGATGACTAGCACGTGTTGCTTCTCCCACATGCTAGCCTGGGCTGGTGGTTCACTTTGTGGTCACAAGAGAGTGAGAGAAAGTGTGCAACATCCCTTGAAGCCTAAGCTCAGAACTGGCACATGCTCATTTCTGCCACATTCTATTAGTCAAACAAGTCACAGGCCAGCCCGGGTATAGCAGGCGAGGAACTAGACTCCACCCCTTGATGAGAAGAGCTACAAAGTCACACGCAAGGCTAGGAAGACTCTGTGGCCACTGTAGCAGTCAATTATACTATGCAGCCAGGTTTCTGGCTCCACACGTGTGGGCTGGCATTCCCAAGTCTTCTTTGCCCAAAAAGCCAGACAGTTTGTTTTTCCATCAGGGCACATATTGCAGGTCTGGGTGGTTGTTTGTTTCTGTGTTTGTTTTGACTTTTAGCTATTTCCAGGATGTTTCTTTCACGGAAGAGAACAGCTCAGTTCTGTCTGCCATGTGTATTAAGATGAGCTATGAGAGAGCTTTGCTTTGTGGTCAGACGCTCTGAAATCTGATGGGGACAGCATCAGCAGAGACCATGACAGGTCTTGGGGCATAGGAGGCCACTCTGGTCTTCAGCCTCAGGCGCCTGGAGCTACTCGACAGCCAAAGTTGCACAAGGCACAGGCATGACCTGCCAGGTTGCCCAGCTGGGCCAGGGATGACAGCACATTCACCTCACCAGCTAATCAGAGACAATCCCAGCCTGAGAAATGAGCAGAACTCCCAGCCCTCAGATGAAAACACTGGGCTCAGGTTTCTCTGCTAGCACATTTGGAGATTTTACAGGAGACACAAAAGGTTGCAAAGGGCCTTGGAACGCCTCATTCGATGAAATCACACCCTCCCTTCTGGATTAGGCCAAGGAGGAGTCACACATGCCCAGAAGGGCACCTCCTGATGGGGGCACATAGAGGGTGGGTGACCATCCAGCTCCGGTCACTCCTTCCCCCTTCCAAAAACCCACTGTGAGCCAGGACAGGAGAAACTAGGGACGGTGGCTGGCAGAGATACAGGAAGAAATGTCCTAAAAAGAGCAAAAACTTCCTCTCATGCACTCTACTGACTGAGCCTCTGGGAACGGAGCCTTCTCCTGAGGGAATACTGCAGTATGGCTCAGACGCAGAAGGCTCCGAGAAGGGTCCTGGCCAGTGGAGGAAAATGTTCCTTCAGCAGCCTCTCTGACCTCAGGCAGAGCCCTGCTCGGCGGCATTCATTCCTGTGTGAGTGGGCAAAATGAGAATTCCTCCTACAGTTCTCTCCTCCCACAGAAGGTGTTAAATGGGGTCCGGCAGGAGGCCAGTATCAGATAAGTCTAGAGGCCAGAAACCTCTGCCAGGCTCACCCAGCACTCAGGGAGAGCAGAGGCTCAGCCCCGCCTGAGGGAGGCACAGCTTGGCTCTTGGAAAACGGCCTTACTGGGCCTCATTCTCCAGGTACTTGGTTTTTGGCTCTAGAGACAATGCTGAGTTCATTTCTCACCCATGTGAAAGTTTCCAAATCCAAAAGGCAAGGAGACTCCCCACACCCAGACAGAGGGACAAGGAGTAAGACCCACCCACTTCCTTTCTATGCATTTCTCCCTGTGAGCTGCTGTTCCACGGCTTCGAGGTGGCCGCATGGAACCACGCGCTGTGGTTCCTGCTTTCCTCAGTAGGAAAGTGCTCTGGATGTCAAGGTGGCCCACCCATGTCCTATGATATGGAGCGCCCCCTTGGGACTCGGGGAATTGCACATCCCCCTCCTTACAGCATCACACCCCTTTCTTTCTTCTGCAATTCCCATTTGCCAAGCATTGGCTGCAGGTCTCCCAGGAGACGGTTATGGCCTGCCTGTAGAAAGAAAGACATTAGAAACCCCAACAAGTGGAGTCTATTCCTGCAGAGTCTAGGACTTGGGAGGATTCCCAAGCCTAACTGGATAGCCCATTTCCAAGGTCATCACTTGGGCCAGGCAAGCCTCTCTGTGGGTCCTCCCAGTCCACCAGACTTCTGTGCACTTCCTGTCAGCCCCCACCAAGAAAGGCTCTCACTGGTAGCCCCTCCGCTTGTGGATGTCCTCCCTCCTCCCTTTAATTGCTCCACCCAGACCTGTTCCATCTTTCTTTCATTTTTTAGAGAGCAGAGTATTTTCTTTTCTAGTATTTAATTGACTTTTGATTGTATGACACCAATAGGATTCTCATCCTGGTATGGGGAGAAGCATGACCTCTAGATGGCCTGGAAGTACACTTTATCTTGACCTGCAAGCTCTAAGGGACAGTCTTAGGGATGACCTCATTACTGAATATCTATATTCTCTTTCTCTCTCTCTCTCTCTCTCTCTCTCTCTCTCTCTCTCTCTCTCTCTCTCTCACACACACACACACACACACACACACACACACCTGCCTGGACTGGATTCCCAAGCCCAAGTTTTAGATCCTGGTAAAAGCGTGCAAGTAATTAAGTAAATGGAGGCAAAGCGGAGGGAGGATTTCTACATAGCAGGATGAAAAGTTGGGAGGGAAGAGGTAGGAGAGAGAGGCTTCATCTTCATGGGAAAGGGAAAGCTAAACTCAGAGATTCTCAGGATTTAACAGAAAGAGCTTCCTATAAAGATACCTGTACCCAGGAGAGGTTTCCTGGATGCTCTCTTTATTCTCTCAAAGCTCTCCTACATCCTATCTCCTGGGAAGAAAATGTGAGATTAGCCCATGGGGTCAATATAAAGTGTGAGACGGAAGCTCCCTGAGGCCAAGTTCTCCAGCATCCTTTGTCTTCTTCGTGTCCTACAAGGGCCTTGTATTCCCAGCATGCCTTTCCCCTTGCCCATGGTGCTGGCACCTCTCCATCTGTGTGGGTCGCGTGTTCCCTCCACACTGAGCTGTCTCAGCAGCTGACGTGATTCATGGCCGCAGCAGGCCCACAAATCGGCCCCAGTGGTCTCCAAGGTTTCTCTGGCTTGAAGCACAGCGAAGGCCCACAGCCGCTGGATTCTGCTCAGATCTCTGTAAGGAAATCCTGCCTCACACAGGCGAGCCCGTCCAGTTAAAAAGCTCCCTCCCCCCTCCCCAGGCTCATGCACATTTACACACAGTCACTACGCTGGATGCCTAGAAACATCAACCTGCCTGATTCTACCTCTTAAAACTGGTGTTTCCCTTAAAAAATATTGTAAGGACAATGTAACCACAGTGTAGGTAATGAAGAAAACAGAGTTAAAAATCATCGCCCTCAGTCCATCTCCCCTGACAGGTATTTTTACTTCTGTTTAGTCCTGATTTGTATGCATACTGACTTTTTAAAACAGCAGTTATCAGAAGGTGGGGAATTTCGTTAACTGCTTTTTTTGTCCAAGTCGGATGCATTATCTTTATTTTATTTTATTTTTTATTGCATTTAAGGTTTTGGGGTACATGTGAAGAACATGCAAGATTGTTGCATAGGTACACATGGCAGCGTACATTATCTTAACTGTAAGGCCTTTGGGTGTTGGAGTTCACCAATGGCCAGTCGGCAGGACCACATCCAACTGCCAGACCCCTGGAACCAGCTCACAAAGCAATGGAGAAGGGTGAATACTGCAGCGCCTCCATCCCTCCTGGGGCCAATCTAAGCATCCCTGACCTCCACAGGGGACTGGGGGAGAATCAAGTTGTCTCCGTGAGTTGGACACCTTTGGGTGTATCCAGTGCCATGACTCCAGCCTTGCTCCCTGGCAAGTCTACACTGCGGGAGGGAGGGAGGGAGGTCTAGCACACACCTTTTCCTGGCTGAGTGATGCAAAGCTCGTACCCTGTAGAACAGAGCCGCCAGTGTCTCTGGAGAATGGCCCCTGGCACTGGAATCAGAGTGAATGGAACACTGGATGCTTGTTCACCGAGCCAACCCCATCAGTTCCACTGTTTCCCCAAACCTACTGGGTTTTCCTAGCTCAGCTTGAGGTTGTAGGAGGGCAACTGAGGATGGTGAGCAGGACCCAGCTGACTGACCCCACCGCTGTCACAGCCTCCTCATGCTCAGTTTGGTCTCTTCTGTGATAACACGCAGCTTCCTCCCACTAGGTTAAAAAAAAAAAAAAAACAAAGAATGAAGAACAGGACTATTTGGCCGACATACTAGCTAAGAGAAACCTTGGAGGCAGCTGGAGGGCTACTGCCTGTTTGACAGAGGCCGTGCTTTCAAACACAAATATTAACCTTGGCAATCTGACTGTCTTCTGCTTCATGACTTACACAGTGCTTTTTGGGGTCATGTTTAAGTTGGGAAAGAGAGAGGTGAAGGGAAAAAAGATACAGTCTCCCGGAACAACTGAGCTTTTGATTTCTAGAGAGTATTTAACTGGTACCAGTGTTCAAAATCCACCCTCGTTAAAGGCCACTACTTTTCTGCTTTTCTTGGGCAGAAGGGATTATATAGCTAAATCCAAGTAGCTCCTCCCCCGGGGTCCTGAGGCTGGAGATAACAGAAATAAAAATGGCAACACCTGGATTTTTGGTAAAGATGGCAAAAGCACTCAAGGATGACTAATCCCCACGACTCAAGACTGGGAGCCTTGGGAATCAGTTTCACAAACAGGAAGATGTTTTTCTGCACCATAGCCTTCCCCAGTTGAGCCCACATCCAATGAGCCTGCATCTAACCTCATTAGCAAAGCCAAATCCTGAAGATGGCAGAGGTTCTGCCCACAGCACTTTGCTAGCAGCAGTGCCCACAGGGCGCTCCAGGAGTTCAGTGCATCAAGCGATGGAAGGCGAGAGTCCTCCTGACAACCTCAAGGTTGTCAGCTGCTGGGGACAGCAAAACTCAACATTAGTGCTGGAGCCTTTGAAACCAGGGGCCCCAGACCTCAGCAGTCATCAGGGCATCAGAGAAGCCAGAAAAATATATGGTGCATCTGTTAAGTCATTGTTTTGTGGTTTCTGCCATGGTTATCTTAGTTCCTCAAGCTACATATAATTTGTTGTTCCTTTCCAGGAGGGCATTTCAATACATACCATGTGAACCAATGATTCCATTCTTAATAATTTGCCTTTAGGTGATAATCAGGACTGCCTGGGCAGTCTTAACCGCTTAAAAGAAGTTCAATTGTGTTCATAGAAGTGAAACATGAATTGGCTAAATACATTATGTAGCAACAAGCAGTATGTCGTCATTTAAAATTATGTCCTAAATAATTTAATATGAAAAATGTTGATATGGTAACTGAAAAGGCATTATGAAAAAGTATGCATAGCATGATCCCAAAATGGCTGCAAAACACTGTGTACAGGACGATGCTGTTTTTGTTTAAAATGCCTGTATGTGTTCATACAGTCACAGAAAAGAACTCCGTGGGGGGAGTCCTTCTTTGCTTCCCACGTTCCTGCCTCAACTCACAAAACAGGAGCTTCCTCAAACTCTTTGGCTTTCTCAGGTACTAAGGAGGAAATGCCCATCTGGGAGGGGACCCTCCCATTTAGAGAGAATGACCTATTGGTCACATTAGCACACAAGTAGATTGGGGGTCATTCTGCCTGAAAACCTAAAACAGAAACTCCTCCTTTTCTGGGCTCTCCAACACACTCCCTGAAGGCTGTTGGCTCTTTTCCCGCCCAACCATGTCTCTTCTTTCTGATTCTAGAGTTTCAGATTGTCTTGAATAAGTGAAAACACTCATGGTCTCTCTGAGCCCCAGTTGCCTCAATTTGAGCAATTAACAAAGCTGATTGGCCAGGCACTGTGGCTCGTGCCTGTAATCCCAGCACTTTGGGAGGCTGAGGCAGGTGGATCACTTGAGGCAAGGCAACCTGTCCCTAGGGACCTAGCCTAGTGGATTTCACGTTGGCTGAGTTTTTTCCTGTTCACTCCAATGGTATGAATTTTTAGCTGCTGACACCACTGTATGGGTGTTGTGGGGCATGCCAGGGAGCATCTAGTTCTGGCTCCATAGATTTATTATGGCTGGCCAGTCCTAATTAAAAGACTCTCTTTGTCTTGTCTTCAGACATGGAACCCAGGCTTTATTTTTGGCTCTGAGCATCTATGCTGTTTCCTGTTATGTTGCTGGATTCATGACATACAGCATGTAAGCTAAGGCAGTCCTAGAGGAATATTTCCCTCACCTTTATTCTTATTCCCTAGGACAGTTCTGGACCCAGCCAATCAAGTGCATCACAGAAGAGCCAGCAACTCTGACGTGCGAAACGCCCATGTCCTGCCACCCCCGGCATGCTGGTATTTTTGACAGTCCTCAATTAGAGCAGTATGGTTAACTTCAGCCTGTCATTTGTGTGGGTTAAGCTGATCCTTGAGGGATCAGCCAGTGGTGGGAGGACCATTTTCCTATAAACAAATGATGGAATCTCAATGTCTGGAAGATACTAACTGTGGTTTGGTTCCTGGGGCCTTTAGAAGGGACAGAAATGTCAACTCCCTTCTTCAGCCTTGACTGCCCAGGCTGTCTCATAGCTGGGACTGATGCTCTCCATTCTAACATCTGAAGGCTCCCAGGAGGCCTCTGTACCACAGAGTTGCCTGGTGCCAGTTTCATTTTATCATTGCTAGCACTAAAGGTGCAACATTTATCCCCAAGTGACTACATCAAATAACTTCTTCAAGGGAGCTCCTGGGTATGAAGTTGATGTAAACTCTTCAGAATAGCTAGAAAAGTTGATTTTGATTTTAGAATAGTTAATGTTTCACAAGGACTGAGTCACTGAAACTACTTTTGCCATAAGTCCATTTCACTGGGAGAATATTTATACAATAGTCCTTAATACTGGGGTCATGGGAGGGACAGCGTGCAAATAATCTAAAAGGAGTTTAAATCAGGAAGAAACAAATGAAATAAGAAGAGGACCAGCATATCCAGTTTGGTTTTACATGATTTGAAATTTTATCCGATCTCTCAGTAGAGTGTTATAAAAATCCTGACATTAGAAAGAAGGCTCTATTCATTCACATATAAGATAGTCTATGTAGAAATTTGCAAGAAATCTACAAAAAAGCACCCAGAATTAATACATGAGTTTATCAAGGTCATGGGATATAGGCTCAACATTTAAAAATTAATCATTTATCTATACATTAACAATCAACAATTGGAAATCAAAATTTTCAAAAATAATACTGTTTAAAAATTACATAGGCTAGGCATGGTGGCTCACACCTGTAATCCCAGCACTTTCAGAGGCAAAGGCAGGAAGATCTCTTGAGCCTGGGAGTTTGAGACCTGACTGGGCAACGTAGGGAGACCCTGTCTCTATAAAAAATTTAAACATTAGCCAGCTATGGTGGCATGTGCCTGTAGTTCCAGCTACTCCGGAGGCAGAGGTGGGAGGATCCTTGAGCCTGGGAGGTTGAAGCTGCAGTGAGCCATAATGGCACCACTGCACTTCAGCCTGGGTGACAGAGAAAAATCCTGTCTCAAAAAAACAAAAACAAAAACAAGACATAATTATGTATATACTTTAAAACATGTGCAGAATCTGTATGATAAAAATTACAAAAGAGTGATGAAAGCAAAGATCTGGGTAAATGGAGAGACATACTTCTTCCATGGACCGGAAGGCTTAACTATATTAAAATGTGAATTTTCCCACAAGATGATTTAAGGATTTAACTAATTTCAACCTCCATCCCAGTTAACAATCTTTTGTACACATAGTAACACTGACTCTGACTCTAAAATTTATATGGAAGAGCAAAGAAACTTAAAAAAGGTCCAAAATGTTGAAAAAAAAACTTGTAGAAATCATATTATACAATGTTAAGACTTACTTTAAAGCAATCATAATGAGAACCATCAAAATGTAAAGCTTTTGCTCTGTGAAAAAGAATGAAAAGCAAGCTACAGACTGATAAATATTTGCAAATCACATATCTGACAACTTATAATCACAATATATAAAGAACTCTAAAAAATTCAATAGTAAATTTAAAAAACTAACTTTTAGGTTTATATATATATAAATGTATATAACTGACTATAGCTTCAAACTACTAGGCATACGAGATTCTTCTGCCTTAGCCTCCCAAGAAACTGAGACTATAGGACTATAGGCTCATACCACCATACACAGCTAATTTTTTTCCATTTTTTTATAGAGATGAGGTCACATAAGTTGCCCAGGCTGATCTCAAGTTCCTGGGCTCAAGTAATCCTTGCACCTTGGCCTTCCAAATGAAAAAAAAAAATTTTTTTAATGGGAAAAAGAGTTGAACAGGCAACTCTCCAAAGAAGATATAAGTATGGCAAATAATCGTATGAAAAGAAGCTAAACATCATTAGCTATTAGGGAATAGCAAACTAAGTCCATGATAAGATTTCACTAGTCACACATTAGAATGGCAAAAATAAAAATTGACAACACCAAGTTTTGACAAACATGCAGAGCTACTGGAACTCCCATGCGTTGCCAGTGGGGATGCAAAATAGTACAGCCAGTCTGGAAAACTATTTGGAACTTTCTTATATTAGTTAAATATATACTTACATTATGACCCAAAAACCCCATCCCCAGATGTTTATCCTAGAGAAATGAAAGCCTATCCTCACACAGACACTTGGTCATGAATGTTTTGTCATCTTTATTCCTAAATTTCCAAAACTGGGAAAAACAAACACATCCTTCAATGAGCGAATTTGGAATATTATTCAGCAATAAAGATGGTACAAAAAACAAACTGGATGAATCTTAAAGGCATTTGCTGCATAAAATAAGCCAGTCTCAAATAGTTACATATTGCAGGATCCCATTTACACAAAGTTCTTGAAAAGGTAAAACTAAAGGAACAGAGAACAGATTAGTGGTTGCTTGGGGTGAGGATAGAGTTTGCCTCTAAATGAGTAGCATTGGGGAATTTGGGGGGCTGATGGAACTGTCTGTACCATACTTGTCATGGTGGTTATTTATTATGCTTGTCACATGCTGTATACACATGAAAATGTTAATTTCGCTCTATGTAAATTGAAAATTTTTCAAATTTAAAAGTAAGCTTTGTGTCACCATAGAATAGTGCTCTATAATAGAACATTTCATGATGAAAATCTTCCATATTTTGTAACCAATTCTGTAGCCACTAGTCTCTTATAACTAGTAAGCACTTAAAATCTGGCAAGCATGACAGAAGAACTGAATTTTTCATTTTATTTAATTTTATTTAATTTTAAGTAGCCACAGGTACTACTAGCTACTGTATTGGGCCGTGCACCCACAGAACACTGAAATTTCTATATTGCGTTCCAGAGCTTATCCAACTTGTGCCGGTGCAAAAAACAATAATATCTAGAATAATGAGAAATCAAAAATTCATTTCATGTGTGCTCATTAAGAATGCACTAACTTTTAGGCTGGGCACAGTGGCTCATACCTATAATCCCAGCACTTTGGGAGGCCAAGGCAGGCTGATCACTTGAGGTCAGGAATTTGAGACCAGCCTAGACAACACAGCAAAACCCTGTCTCTACAAAAAATACAAAAGTTAACCAGGCATGGTGGAGCATACCTATAATCCCAGCTACTTGGGAGGCTGTGGCATGAGAATTGCTTGAACCAGGAGGCAGAGATTGCAGTGAGCCGAGATTGCACAGCTGCACTCCTGCCTGGGCAACAGAGCAAGACTGTTTCAAAAAAAAAAAAAAAAGGAATGCATTAACTTTTAGATTTTATAGCAAATGTTGCCTGCAGGTTAAAGTTTTCTGAAATTTGGGCTCAAGTAAATTTATATTCCTTCAGCATATCACATTCAAGTGATATGCCTATGTGCCGGGGCAGTCAGAAGACACACCACTAGCCTGTTGGGTGGCAGTAGAAGCCAGTCTGTGGTGTTTTTTAATTGTCAGAAGTAATTCAAGGTGGTATGTTGACTTTAGCTTGGGTCAGACATGTCTCAGGCGTTGTAGAACCACTGAACGAGCATTTTAAGATAATACACAAGGAGATACAGGATTCTTTACAATTGAGTCCTGACCACATCTCACAACGCTCTGTATCTACAGAGGAACTTGTAATTTCCCCATCACGCACCTCTGTTGCTTTGCTTTGGCCGTCAATTCCACATGGAGTTCCTTTTCTACTCTCTCTTACAGTGATAAAAGATGCCTTCCCTGGGGTGGGCAAGTTGGTTCACACCTGTAATCCCAGTGCTTTGGGAGGCCAAGGTGGGAGGATTATTTGAGGCCAGGAGTTCAAGACCAGTCTGAGCAACATAGCTAGATGCTGCCTGTACAAATAAAAATTAAAATATTAGCCAGGCATACTGAGCACCTGTAGTCCCCACTACTCAGGAGCCGAGGCAGGAGGATTTCTTGAACCCATGAGCTCAAGGCTGCAGTGAGCTATGATGGCATCACTATACTCCCGCTTAAGTTACATATTAGGTGACAGAACAAGGTTTTGTCTCAAAAAACAACAACAAAAAATGCCTTCCCTGTCTCTGTTGTAGTGTTCCAAACATTTGAGAATCTCCCAGTCATTTGTGTATCTTCATAATCTTGTGCCTTGTCTCTATCCTTCCTGTACTATTACTCACCTTCATACTCTGAATTCGGCTCACCTTTATTTACTTAGTTCGTCGTAAGCAATACTATCTGTGACAACATGGGTTTCACATGCTAGTTATATTTTTGCTAACACACATTAAGTAAACAAATGTATGTATAAAGAAAGCTATTTAGCCATTCATGCCCTCACATAAACTCACATGCCAGTGTAGCACACATTCATCAGCTTGATAACAGGACTTCCATAGTTAGCCAGAGTATCTACAACTCCAGGAAGTGGGTGATCTGCCCCCTACTGCTGCAATAATTAGGTACAAGTCCTGTTCAGGGGATTGGAGGACTGTTCTTTGGGTAAATCAACTCCCCAGGTTCTGACCTTTGAAAGTCCTCCCACAGAGCAGCCGGCCCACTACTTGATTCTACTGGGAAGCCCCCTTATATATAAAGCTTTCAATCTATTTTAAGTACTTTATTATAAATAGTAACAGAGAAACAAACACCACCAGATGTTTGAGGAATGCCTCCCACATAAAAGACAGAAACCAACATAAAGAAAGAGGAAAAAAAGGAATATGAAAGACAGAGAAATCACGTGGGGATCAGAAGAAAACTTCAAAAAAACTCAATAAACTTAACATCCTTAGATTTAAATAAGAAGGTGTTGCATCCATGAGACAAGAACAGAATACTGTGAAAGTAATGAGTTGTGTAACGAGAAAAAAACTCATCAATTCTTAAAAGGATGGCTAATTTTTTTTAATCAGTAGAAAGCTTAGAAAATAAATTTGATGAACACTCCCAGAAAGCAGAACAAATAGACAACTATTTTTTTAAAAAGAGTTATAAGAGTTTTGGAGAATATAAAAGATTCAAGATCCAAATAATAGTTATTCCAAGATGTAGAGAAAAAAAAGAAGGAAATTATCAAAGAAATAATTAAAGAAAAAGTCCATGTTGAAGAACATGTCTTGAGATCCAAACAGTCAACCAAGTGACCAGCACTCTGAGACTCACTGAAGTAAAGAGAAGATCCTAAGCACTACCCCATAGATAGAAAAATGTCACTTACAAAGGACTGAAAATGAGATTTTCATTGCACTGGTCACAGCAACCTGTGCCAGAAGACAATGAAACCATTGAGTTTCAACCAGAAATCGTACAAACAGACTAATTACAAATAATTGTGAGGGGAAGAATAAAGACATTTCCAGACACATTCCTAAGCTAAAAAATAATTGCCTCTCATGTGCTCTTTCTTCGGAAACCATTAAAGAACATAATCCTACAAAAGGAAGGAGTGCACCAAGAAAAGCAGAAGACATGGAAATCCGGAAATAGAGATCAGAAGGTGATAGTGAAGAAATATTTCAGGATGTCAACTGCACAGCAGCCCGAAAGATGGCATCAAAACAAGATGATGGAGGGGTCTGGCAGGGAGGTCTTTTCAGAAAAAAACAGGACAAATGAATTATATATTTGAGCTTTTGGAAAAGCTGTCAGTGGCATTGGCATATCTAATGGATAAAATTATGGTGAGATCCCAAAACTGCAGCTGAAAAACAACAACAAAATAAAACATTTTACAGGAAAAAGAATCACAGTTCCTTACTTCATTCTAAAGTAAACCATGTTTATCAATCACAATAATAAAAATCAGTGACATTTAGCTCAAAATTGTGATGCTATAATGTCAGGAGAACAGAGGGAAAGGAAAAGGGGAGAAGGTGTATGGAGGTATTATGGTCTTAACACGGCAGGGAGTTAGCATGTAGGGTCTAAAATGGATAAATCCAGAAAGAACATAAGCAAACGATTTTGAGCAGTAGGACTAAAGCGTAGGAAGGAGTGAGGCCCCTGCTACTAAGTGGCATTTATTTAATTTTTAAATTATATCCATATATTTTATTTTTAAAAAACTTTTAAAATGAGAAAGATAAATTATGGTTCCTGGGATATAGATCAGAAAGCAAAGATTTAGTTGCTGAGAGGACTCATAAATTGTAGCACAACCATCTTTCCAAAGGTTCCCTTCTGCAACACTACCCCCAGATGACAGGACAATATTACACAAGGGAAGAGAGGGAAAACTGTGCCCAAGCTCCACCCTCTCTTTTGGGAAATTCTTGGCACAGCTCACAGTACTAAATCTTTGTTCCATGGTGTTTTAGGACTGTACCCTTTTGAAGGTGAGATGTTTATTTTCCATGGCTAGAAGTTTCCTACATCCCTACCCACTACACATGTGACTGAGGAATTGCACAAGCCTCAGCATGCTTTCTCCAACTCTGATGTGTCAAGCCCTGGCTGCAAATTATGTGTAATGTGACAGCAATGGTGGCTTTGGAGTACTCTATGGACTGGCTCTCTCTTCCATTTCAGCCAGGTGAAGGTTCACCATATAGCTAGGGATTGATGGTGGGGAAATGACAGTGAATTTAACTGCACTTAACTGCCACTGTGTAATTCGTTCTGCCCTCCCAAGCCCCTCGACCTGTTTATCTTGGTCAAGGAGATTCCCCCAGCCCCAAAGAGTCCTACGGAGATTTCATAGGACTTTTCATATTGGCCACAAAATAGCCACGTTGATGCTATGTGCAAACTTTCTTGTAACTCAACCACTGTTCCTTCCTAAATGGTGACAGCTCATTACAGTCGTCTGCTGTTATACTAACATGCTGTTGGGATTTTATCTCACTCTTTATTCCCACTGGATTTTTGGCAGGAGAGCTAAGGTTTTGTCTAGTAAAGCAATCTTAATCAAAAAATAGAGAAAGGATCAAAGGAGAGAAGCATCACAATTCCATACCTTGATTTGAAGATGTGCCATTGAGATGTTAATATCTTACATAATAAGAGGTTTTATGACTTAAATTCAAGAGGTGGGAATGTAGCAGCTGGTATCCCAGTCATGTCTACAGTTTTCCTAGATTTCACAATGAACAATAGGAGCAAATGTAAAGCACAGTCTCATCACTCAGCATGGAAATGTCAGAGAAGTAATCTACCGTTCCATACTCAGTTTTAGGAAACTGTGTTTTGGAATTGAGGAGCTGCCTGCAGCTCAGCCTTGTAACTTACCGATCAAAACTAAGCCTAGCTCAATATGACTTTACTGTTTGTTCCAGAAAATTCTTGCCTAATAAATAACATGAAAGTTGGCCCCAGGAGCTTCCAGAAAATCTATTTTCTCAATCAGCCTCCTTTCTCAGGTCAACAGATTGCTCCTTGGAGCAGACCTTCTTGCTTATTTATCAAAGCATGAGATATTCTAGAACACTTAACTTTTCTGGGTCCTTCAGTCCCAAGGTATTAAATCATGAACTTTGCCCAGTTAAAATCCCCACATTGAAAGGCCTACCTTAAATCACTCAAAAGCAGATCTGAAACTCTGTCCATATCTGCCCTTGACCTCTTCCTTCCACAATACCACCAAGAGTCTGTCAAGACGGTGCTCTCCCTCATGGCAGTAAGTAATAAACCTAGCTTGGGTTGATCGGTGGTGTACTTCTGTGGTCTTTTTGGAGAGTTGGCAGTTGACAAACACGTGCAGATTTTCACCCTTGTTTGTAGAGTCACAACTGATAGGTTGATAGTCTTGCTCTGTTAGCCCATTTTCCAGTTCCTTCATTTATTTACTCTTTCATTCAAATGTTTATTGAAATTCTACTGTGAGCCAGAGGATATAAGAAGCCTGGTTCCTCATTCCATGGAGTAAGGAAAGAAGACACAAATCAACAAATCGTATAAATACAGATGGTAATGAATTGTGCTAAATGCTATAAAGGAAGAGTGTGGGAAGGCAGGAAGAGATTTAACAGGCTTACAAAGATCTGCAAAGGATTAGACCGTTGGGGCTGAGTTAGGAAGAATGAGTTAGGAAGAATGAGTAGTCTCCAGGTAAGTCTCTGAAAAGGAAGAAGGAAGACCTATTCCAACCCAAAGGAACAACTCACTCTATTAGGCTAT
Organism: Callithrix jacchus; assembly: GCF_049354715.1. NCBI lineage: Eukaryota > Metazoa > Chordata > Mammalia > Primates > Cebidae > Callithrix > Callithrix jacchus. The sequence continues at coordinate 20,470,203 of NC_133506.1, forward strand.
GATTTCATTGGCATGCTCTTTAATTCCTTTATCTTCAGGTTCAGAGAACTATTTTGTTGCTTCTGGCTACTTGTTTTTCACAAAAATGAAAAAGAGATAAATGTGCTTTAAATAAGAGGAGAATTGAAAAGACAACAGATCCATGTTTTCTCACTGTTAAACTCCCTTTTTTCTGAGGTTCTTTAAACCCCTGGTAAGAAAAAGTCATAATGAAAATGGTTAAGATCAATCACTCTTCAACAAAGTCTGGAGATTGCTTATATTCTTATATAAATGTAAAATAAATACCATATAGCCCAGAATTTTTATTCCTAGGTATTTACCCAAGAGAAATGAAAACATATACCCACATAAAGACTCACACATGAATATCTACAGCCCTGCTATTCTCAATAGGCCCAAAGTGAAAACAACCCAGTGCTTATCAACAGTAGAATGGATTAACTGTGGTATATTCATTCAATGGCATATTATACAGCAAAGAAAATTAATGATCCACTACTACTACTACATGCAACAACATGGATGCATCTCACAAACACAATTAAAAAGCCAGACTAGAATGAATATGTACTGCATGATTCTGTTTATATGAAATTCTAGAAAAAGCAAAAGGATCAGTGGTTGTCTAGAATTGGAAGTAGAAGGAGATTGACTGCTAAGGGTGTGAAATAGCAAGAAATATATATATTTGTCTCCACCCCTGTTTCTTGCACAGAGCTCCTAAAACCTTTATAACTTATAAAGAGAAATAAGGGTAGGGTGCTAAGAGAATCTTTTGTTCTAATACTTGGTCTCTGTCCTGGTTTCTGAGACAGGGACTCTAATACTTTTGCAGATCAGGGTAATCTAGGGGAATCTTTTGTTCTAATATTTGGTCTTTGACCCCAGATCCTAATTTAGACCTTTGTGATTCTGAATATGGGAGTAGCTAGCACAGAGCTCCCAAATCTCAGAATTTCCTGGGTGATAGAAGCATCTTTTGTTCCAATGAGACAACCCTTGTTGGGCTCCTAAATTGGGGGTGGTCACCAGAAAGACCAAATCATAAGCTTGGAACTTTCAGTTCCACTCACATTCTTTGGAGAAGAAAGAGGGGCTGGAAATGGAGTTAATAATCAATCATACGTACATGATGGAGTCACCATAAAAATCCCCAAACTATGGGGTTCGGAGAGCTTCCAGTGGGGTCTATTCATCCATGTGGTAGGAGTGTGGTGCCCCTAACTCCACAGGGACAGAAGCTCCTGTGCTCAGAAATCTTCGCCCTATACAGCCTTCAACTAGCTGTTCATCTGTGGTTTTTATTATACCCTTTATTCATGAACCGATAAGCGCAAGTAAAGTGCTTTCCTGAATTCTGTGACTCCAGCAAATTGACTGCAACAAAAGAAGGAGTCATGCAAACCCCCAGTGTTTTCTGGCCAGTTCCTCAAAAGTATAAGTGACAACCTAGTACCATATTTGCAATTAGTAATTAGCATCAGAAGTCAGGGTGGGAAAGGGTCTGTGGGACTGAGCCTTCAGCCTGTGGGATCTGATCTAGCTCTAGGTAATAGCGTGAGAATTGAGTTAAATTACGGGACACCTAGTTAGTGTACAATGGAGAATCGCTTGTTAGTGACAGTGCAGGGAGGGGGAACTCACATACAGCTGATGTCAGAAGTGTTATATTGTGTAGCGAGTGTGAGTGGAAATAAACAACTTTGGTTTTCCTCAGAAATGAGCTTTCAGGAATTCTTGGGGTGATGGAATGTCTCCAGCCCATCAGAATCCATTGGAAAACTACTCATGCAATTTATCAAAAATGCCAGTTTCGGCTGGGCGCAGTGGCTCACGCCTGTAATCTCGGAACTTTGGGAGGCTGAGGTGGGCAGATCACGAGGTCAGGAGTTCAAGACCAGCCTGGCCAATAGAGTGAAACCCCATCTCTACTAAAAAGACAAAAATTACCTAGCTAGGCATGGTGGCAGGTGCCTGTAATCACAGTTACTTGGGAGGCTGAGGCAGGAGAATTACTTGAACCTGGGAGGTGGGGGTTGCCATGAGCAGAGATCGTGCCACTGCACTCTAGCCCAGGTGGCAGAGCTAGACTTCATCTTAAAAAAAAAAAAAAAGGAAGAATGTTAATTTCCTCCTATGAGAAGATTTGTATATCATAACTCACAAAAAAGATTTAATCCCAGATAAAGTTAGAGATATTTTTTCTTCCAAATATACATGCACTAAAAAAGAGGGATTTTTTTTTTTTTCATTTTAAATGTTATCTGTTGTGATTATTTCTCAGTGATGGGGTTGTAAAGAAATTTTATTTTCTTCCTTGTCTGCAGCCTAACATTTTTCTGGTATATTGATGGACTGCTTTTGTAGTTCTAATAATAAGAAAAGTTTTCATCTTCATTTAAATGTAGACTTCCTATTTTGCATTATAAAATGTTTGATTATGAAAAATGAAGTAAGAAGGATGAACATGTTAGTGTGGGAGACTGTGGAAGACTGGATGATGTCATCTCAACTGTTCTGAGCTGAGGAGTGAATTGAGGTTGGGAAGGGGAGGTAATTCCTTAGGGATGGGAGGATACGAAGAGCCAGAGACCAATCCCCCCATGGCCGTGAGGGAGGGGCAGAGGCTGATTAGGTCTTGTCAGTTCTCCCCACATCATTTGTGCACATAATGACCCAAGAGAAACAGATCGCAAAGGTCCACCTGATATATAGCAGCCTGCCCTGTGTGCCTGCTTGTAGGCCTAAGATAGTTGGGCTGAAGCTAAGTCTACATATCTGACTTATTGATCAATTTGGTGTCTCCCCTGACACAACTGCATCCATTGAAAGGAGAGAGAACTTGAAGTGACCTAGGGGTATGCTGAGTCTGTCCTATAGACTCTGGCTTAGTAGCAGATGAAAGGAATACCCAGACACAGGTATTTTGCCTGTGAGCGTGGCTAGAGGACTTCACAGTTTAGCACCACTAATGAGGAAGTGTGGCCGCGATAAGCCAGAGACATTTGTATTTATTTTCGTACAGATTTAACGACAAAGGCTTGAAGCAGACACCATTTGTGGGTAATTAACATTGTCGACCCCTCAGTCGGGGACAGTCCTGCGTGCAGACGATCAAAGGTTGGTTTCCGGACAAACAGGTGAACAAACCTATCTAGGTAAATTACTTTGCACTCCCTTGTTATCTGCCCTCTGGCATTAGTTCAAGGTAAGAGGATTCAGCTGCCTTCACCAATAATTCTTTCCCAAAGCTTTTGCAAAATGTCCGGGCCTTCCAAGAAGATTTGCTTCTTTCCTGTAATTTTTCCCACCGCCCTGACTGATGTCTGCAGGAGTAGTTGGCTGTTCATTGCTGTACCTACTGCATCTCCCAACATCAAATTAGAAGGCCCCTTTCTAAGTAAGCATGTTCCTCTTGTCTTGGCCCCACAACAGGTTTCTGTGCATGTGCCCTAGAACTTTCTCCTGTTGGCCACTCTGACTACAGCCACAAATATGCTCCATGAAACAATTTTTTTCTAAGCCAAGTTGAAATGGTTGCATGCCTAAATATTATGAGTGAGCAAGTGAAAAGATGGATTTTGACTGATAAGTTTCAGAACAAACAGATCAATTTAGCTTGAATAAATACAATAGATGATGGAAAATTCAGTTTGACCAAAGAATATCTTTGTCTCTCACTTTCATATTATGTTTGGCTATAAAGTGTTCCATTGGCTTTCTCTGGCCAGCAATCTACGTGTGGTTTCAAATTCAAGTTTTTTATTTTGATAACTTTTCATATTCAACTTGGATATTTATACTTAAATATCTTTTCTTTACCCATTTGATAAATCTTTGATGATCTCCTACTCTGTGCCAGGCGTTATTCTAGACATTAGGAATAGAGTGATGAATGAGATGGAAAATGAACACAGAGCTGCGAGTGCCGTAATAAAAAGTAAAACAGGATAACGAAATAAAGAGTAATTGGAATGTACCCTGAGCGTCTTTCAGCATGTTGTGTTATCAAAGGCCTGTGTGAGGTGGTGATAGTTAAGCACAGGCCTGAATGATTGAAAGAAAATGAGAGATCAGGACAGGCAGAGGGAGAGACAGGTGTGAAAATGCCAATAAAGGAACAAGCTTGCTGTGTGGAGGGGGCCTAGGAAAGGCTGTTGTGGCAAGGGGAGAGTCAACGCAAGAGAAAGGAGAGGTGGCTTTGAAGAGGCACGGGGCCCAGGCCATGGAAGACCTTGTAGAGTATGGTAAGAAGTTTCGGGTTTATTTTGATTGAATGGAAAACCGTTGGAAAGTATTAAGTATGGGAGAGATGCGACGATTTCTGTGTCTTACAAAGTCTGGCTGTGGGGAGGAAAACAGCCTGGAGATAGGAAAGGAATGGCGGGCAGGGAGTCCAGTTAGAAGGCAGAAGATGAGACAACACAAGATGGTAGCTTGAACCGGAATGGCAGTGGAGATGCTGAGAAAGACAGAGATCCAGGATATGTTCGCAGAGATGAGGAAAAGACAGGATTCAAAGACAGCATTTGGAGCGAGAACAACATCAGCTGAAATGGTGAATTCTGGGGAGAGAACGGGTTGTGGACAGAAGGGAGGTAGAAGCCTACGAATATGTTTTGGACATATTTAGAAATGCTTTGTTAGATTGTTGTAACCGAGCGAGCGCGAAATCACCACTGAGACGAAGACTAGACTAAATTACAGGGTCTTTATTGCTGGCATCGGCCATGGAGGACTCGCGTCTGGAGGACTCGCGTCTCTTTAACCCATGGCCCCGAAAGGAGGGTGTCAAGATCTTTTATGCCTGTAAACCACCTCCTGGGCGGGGGTGAGGATGAGGGGCTTTGGACATTTCTATTGTTACTTAAGTGGTCCACAGATGTCAAGATAAGCGTTAGTTTACACATTGTCTGGGTAGGGTGGAAGTTACAGACCTTAGTTACTTATTTTACAAGTCGCAGGGGCCAAGATGGCGTGGGTTTGGACTGCTTGCCTGTCACATCAGGGTTACAGAGAGCAGTTTCAACAGAAAGCCAATGCTGGTGAAGGTATGCAGTTTATGGGGCAATTAAATTATTGATTTCTCAGCAGGTTAGTATTGTTTGTTTGTTTTAAGGGCCTATGTTGAGACTTTAATATCATTAATTTTACGGAGTCTTCCCTAGGTTTAATGAACCTGAGCAGTTGGGTTAGGAGGCAGGGGCGGAACATGAGTCCCAGTAGGAGCAGGGCCAGAGGTCCCACCAGGCCCGTAAGGAGGGAAATGAGCCAAGGGGACCAGGAAAACATTTTTTTGATACTTTCTGAAGCCTCTTGAATTTGTTTTCTGGTTTTGCGATTTTGTTTGACCAGTGGGAGGCTCTCTCAGATGAGGCCTGACCTATTAGCATAGAAGCAACATTGTTTATTAAGGGCTGCGCATAACTCCCCTTGTTTTAAGAATAACAAATTTAGTTTTTGCCTGTTTGGGAGGACATTTTTAGCCAAAGACTTCACCTGAGCAGTGAGTTGGGAAATGGAGTTTTTTAAGTGGCTTAAATTAGTTTTTATGTGCTGAGAGAGAGTTTTAACATTTTGGTCCCCAATTATATAGAGCTGATATTTCAACTGCGGTGGAGCCAGCAATACCTGACTTAACCAGTAGAGGGACGACGCTAGGGATTTACAGCACAGATCAGGGTGGCGAGATGGTGACGGCCAAGAGCGCATAAGTCTTAGCTTTAGTGAATCAGGGATGAGTGTTTGACGCTTTATTGCCCTTCCAGTGGGGCAGTCTTGACGTGGGTGTGATGAATCCAGGCTGTTAGTCCGTCCACCTTGAGTGCTGTCGGTGTGGTCAGGATAACCGTGTAGGGTTCTTTTTAACGGGGTGAGCCAGAGGTGGCAAATTTTTTAACAAGGACAGAGTTTCCAGGCTGGAAGGGGTGTGTTGGCTGGTATGCGAGGTCCAATGGGGTGGGACGGGTGTTGAACCTGGGACTGAACAGACTGGAGCGCCTGTAGGGGCTTAAGGAGTGTATAGTTATGGACTTCAGCATGCACGGTATCCGCGGGTCTGGGGAGTAAGGGAGGGGGCCTGCCGAACATGATTTCAAAAGGGGAGAAGCCTTTCTGATAGGGTGTGCATCAGACGTGGAGGAGGACAAAAGGAAGCAGGCTGACCCAGTTTTCACCGGTTTTTAGGATAAACTTTGTCAGGGTTTTTTTTTTTTTTTTTAGGGTCCTGTTCATTCGTTTGACCTGTCCTGAACTCTGGGGATGACAGGCACTGTGTGATTTCCAGGATATACCCAGGGCCTTGCTGGGCCCTGAGAAATCTGTGCAGTAAAGGCGGACCTATTGTCAGACCCCAGCGTTAGAAGGAGGCCGAACCGAGGAATGAGGTTTTGTAATAGTTTTTTGTGACCACCAAACCAGTCTTGCCCTAGTGGGGAAGGCCTTGACCTATCTAGAGAACGTACCTATAAACACAAGGAGATATTTGTAGCCATTTACTGAGGGTTTTATTTTAGTGAAATTAACTTCCTAGTGCTCCCCAGGGCCAGTCCCTCTGAGTTTTACTTTCACGTGGCTAGACCTGTCGTCTCCCAGATTGACTAGGGCACATACATCACACCAAGTAGTGGTTTCCTTGATGAGTTCATGTAAGTGGGGAATGTAGTACTTGGCTTTTAGCAGTTTAGTTAGTTTGCTCTGTCCTAAGTGAGTGGCCCGGTGTGTGTTCTTAACTAGGGCCCGTCCTGGAGCCTCGGGGACCACAATTTTTTGGTCTGGCAGTATCCTCTCTCCTGTGAAGTCCTGTGTGGCACTCTGTTTTTTGCAAAGTTTTTTTTTTTACCTGAGGAGTACATGGGAGTAGGGGGTAGAACTGGGGCGGGCAGGTTACCAGGGGGGTCAGTGGTTTCGCTGGCCCCATGGCTGCCTGCCTGCTTTGTAAGTCAGCAGCCGTTTCCCCTTGCCTCTGGTGAATCCCCGTTTTGGTGTTCCTTGTGATGGACTAGTGCCACACCCTTAGGCTTCTATATAGCCTCCAGCAGAGCTAGAACTTCCTCCTTCTTTTTAATAGCTTTTCCTTCTGAGGTAAGTAGTCCTCTTTATATATTGCTCTGTGTACATGAGCTGTAGTGAAGGCATAACAGCTGTCGGTATAAATAGTGACGGTCTTTCTCTTTGCCCAGTTGTAGGCTTTTATCAGGGCTATAAGTTCAGCCTTTTGGGCTGAAGTCCCATGAGAAAGGGCCTGGGCCCAGATGACCCACTTTGGGGTGACTGCAGCTGCCCCCGCATACCTGACTCTGTTGACTGTAAACTGCTGCCATCCATACACAGTCCCTTTTCCAGGTTCCATAAGCGGAGGTCGGTCAGGTCCGGTTGAGCGGTTTGGATGACATTTATTATCTGTTGACAGTTATGTATGGGTTTTTCTGGCTCACTATTAGGCAGCAGGGCGGCCGGATTCAGGACTGTAGTCTTCAGGAACTTAATGCGGGGCTGGTTCAAGAGTAGATCCTGATACTGTACTATGTGGGCATTAGACATTTACCTTCCTGGAGCCCATGGAGTAGTGATTTTACTGCATGGGGTGCCACTAGGTTTAACTCCTGCCCCAGAGTTAGTTGGCCCGCCTCCTATACCAATAGGGCTGTTGCTAACAGTTGCCCTACAACCGGGTACGGTGTTTCGCCAGACCTGGGGGACTGGTCTTAGCCCACACTCCGGGTCTCCTCTCCTGGAATTGGTGGAGGAGGTCTGACTTGATGCCTGATTTGTCTCCGGTGATAACACTTTCTGCAAGAGGTACTCATCTGACAGAGCACAAGTGTGAGGATTTGCTGAGGTGCTTTTGATACGGAGGGCAAAAGGGGTGATAGAGAGGCAGGCCTGATTTTTACAGAGGGAGATGGTTGCTTGAAGTTTGTGAAGTAGATCCTGCCCTAATAGTGGGTAAGGGCGTTCTGGAAGAACTAAGAAAGAATGGGTAACGGTGCCATTTTTTAAAGTTAACAACTTGATTTGTGGTCCATGAACTTGTGGTTTTTCCTGTGGCCCCCTGGATGACTGGTTTTCTACTGGATAGTGGTCCCAGAGGATAAGGACTGAGTGGGCCACCCTGGCGTCCACTAAAAAATACTGACAGGTTTGCCCCCAATTTTTAAAGTAACCCTGGGCTCCTGGGGGCTTAACAAATAAGAGCCCTGGCCCCGTCAATCCTGCCCCCTAAACCGAGGATCGGCCTCAGTGGGTTTTCTTGAGCAGTTACTTGTCTTTTTCTTTCAGGGCACTTAGTGTTTTTAATGTTCCCTTGATTTACGATACGTACACTGATTTCTTTCTAACAGGGGCCGGGGACCCCAGGGACCCTTTTGCAAGGTGCCCTGCCCTCGTGGAATGTCTCCTGTCTCCTGAAGGGCTCTTACTGCCTTAGTAACTTTTTTGTTTTGTATGGCTCCAGGAGTATCCCTGTTATTAAAAAACCTTCTGGGCAACTTCCAGCAATTGGGTTAAATTTGTTCCCTGGAATATATCTAGTTTTTGTCATTTTTTCCTGATATCTGGGGCTGTCTGGGAGATAAAGGCTAAGTTAAAATGGCTCATTGATTTTCCAGGGCCTCAGGGTCTGTAGGAGTACGCCTCTTGCAGGCATTCCAGGAAAGCAGCCGGCTACTCCTGCTGACCCTGAGTCACTGTTCTTACCTTGGAGAGGTGGATGGGCTACTTCCCCTTAACCCCTGCTAAAAGATACCAGTGAAGAGTGTCCAGAGCCTGGTGAACCCTGAGGTGTTGGGGTCCCATGGGGTTGGGTAGAGGGAAAAACCTTTTTAATTCGGTCCCCGTTTGTTTGCTGTTTCTCCCCCGGACCTATGATGGCTTTTAGGGCTTTTTATTTAATTCTGCCTCTTTCCTCTGTGGTGAGAAGAATTAGTAATAATTGTTGGCAGTTGTCCCAAGTGCGGCGATGAGTCTGGAGTACAGATTTCAAGAGCCCTATCAAAGCCTGGGAATTCTCAGAGAACTGGGGATGTTGAGCCTTTTGACAGAACTTACTCCATTTTAAAACCCCACCGCTGCCTAAAGTTCCCCAGCCTCCCAGCATGACCCCCTCCTGGGGAACTTTCCATCTCAGCAGGTCTCTAACCCTCCCCCTGTCACCATCTCAGCAGTTCCCCTGCACCACCCCCTCCCCGGAACTAGTTTAGCAGTTTCCTATCCCCACCCTCTCCCGGGAACTACCTCAGCAGTTCCCCAGCTCCTCCCCTCCTGCACAGCCCCTCACACCAGATGCATCTGCAGGTTTGCAGGCCGTAAAAATCCCTTTTGCCATGCCACGGGTGCTGTGCGCCAATTTTGGGTGCAGCCTGGCAGCTTTTCCCCTGCTCTTAATAAAGCTTGTTTCGGCACCTGGTGTTTCAGCCCTTTCTTTAATTTGTATTACCTTCCAGTTATATAAGTCACTTGACTAGAAGGGGATGTGAACAAAGAATGGGGGACCCCGATTGTCTTCTCCCGTTGGGGGCGCCTGTTGGAGAGGAAGGACTGCCGGTGGGTGCAGAGCCCCGCTGCGGGTACACAGAGGGGACAAGAGTTGGTTACTGGTGTTGTGCGTTGTGGGGGGGGGTTGCTGAGGACCTGGTTCAGAGGGCCTTGAGTAGGGTGGAGGTAATTCCTGAGCCTCCGCTGGGGAGGGAAGTATGGCTGACACAGAAGGGGCTCCTTTAGGGCCTGCCAGCATAGCTTGTAGTGTAGCTTGTTTTATGCAGCGTTTAAGCCATGAAGTGGGGGAGGCTGCTGAACTAAGCCTAGCGGCTGGTTAATGTATGGAAACTGATCTGGGATCCCGGGGGAAGCTGTCACCACATTCCATTCAGCCTGGGTTACCTTGGGATTATATGTCCCGGTGTCTGGCCACCCCACCCCAAACGATAGCCACTCCAATTTACACAGGGTGTGGAGATTTTTCCAGGTTGGTTTTATCCCATCTTGGCCTGAAAATCCAGACTTGAAATTGGCCATCATGCACTGGAGGCGGGTGCAGGGCCGGGAGCCAGACGACCCCATGTATTTTTGTTTTTTTTTACCTACTAGTTGTTACCCGGACCTGTTTGCTTGTGTAGTACTCTCAGTTCTGGAAAGTACTGTACTTGTGCCTTGCCCTTTCCAGCACTGATTTTAAGTATGCCTCTGTGGCAAGGTCTCGTAAGGAGGGGACAACAAGCTTGATAGGCATATACCTGGCGTGAGGCAGGGAGACAGGTGGAAGCGGCCAGGGGTGTGGGTCGATGTCACCCATGTGAGACCACAGCGGTGAATGGTAAGCTTTTAGAAGATAAAAACCGCTTTGGTAGGATCTTCCCTTAGATGTGTCCTGGAGTCCAAGGGCTTAGGGAAGGTTGGAAAGTGACAGAACAAATGAAACAAATGGGCCAGCAAATGGACCAGGTGTGAATTTTGAGTTCACCACAGCTTAAAGAGATCACAAAACCTTTTCCAGTCAATATCAGCTGGTTGGTGGCAGTCAGCCGCCCCAACATCAGAGACTGGGTGAGGGTAGGAGCAGGACTCATAACAGTACTTAACAACTTTCTGACAGAATTGAATACACACTGGTCTCTTTTTTCCGCTCTAGGCGGACAAGGAGTCCTTGCTTGTCTTCCCTAGAATCTGACTTTTAAGATTCCAGAAAAAGCTACAACTGAGTCGCCGGAGGCAGAATTGCCTCCTGAACATTTAGAGGAGAAAAGGAGGGGCCTGATGGTGAAAGAGGAAGAGGAAAAGGAGTGAGAATCAAGTTTTTCTAGCGGCATAAAATCATTGAAAGTCCCCTGCGACCAATGGTTATTTAACCAATTGAGAACATCCTCTGGCCTTAGTGAGGCCTGAACCACCGCAGATTAGTTAATAAGCACCTCAGAAAACTAGAGAATCTACAATAAAGACAGGACCACATGAAAGATAGACAGACACAGGGTGGGTGTCCCCCGTGGGAGACCAATCTGATGCCTGCCTGGCCACGTCCCTGAAGGGATATTTCAGAGCGTCTTGGCTAAGGCGTACCCGTGTAAACCCGAGCCTGGTCACCGCAGAGGTGAATCACAGTTATGCCCTATGAAGTCCTTGTGGAACTTCGGGTGAAGGCCCACACAGGTCCCATAGGCCGCCAGCCGTGGGACCACACACTCACTCTCTCACTGACACCAGGGTCACAGAACACAACTGAAAACTGAATTACCCGAGCCTCCAGTGACGGCTCATGGTAGGCTTGCCTAGTCAGAGATTAACGACTGCGTCCGGGCTCCTGACAAACCCCCCCCCCCACCACCACTGATTTCCAGCCCAAAAGGAGGGTGTCAAGACCTTTTATGGCTGTAAACCACCTCCTGGGTGGGGGGTGAGGGCAAGGGGCTTCAGACATTCCGAGGGCCAGGGGACTTTGGATATTCCGATTGTTACTTAAGTGGTCCACAGATGTCAAGATAAGCGTTAGTTTACACATTGTCTGGGTAGGGTGGAAGTTACAGACCTTGGTTACTTATTACAGGTCACAGGGGCCAAGATGGCGTGGGTTTGACTGCTTGCCTGTCACATCAGGGTTACAGAGAGCAGTTTTAACGGAAAGCCAAGGTGTGGTCGAGGTACGCAGTTTACGGGGCAATTACCATGTCACCGGTGTCACAGTAGAGATGTCAAGTAGGTAATCTGGAGTTTGGATGCAGTTCAGGCTGAATATTTTGGAGGCATGACATTTGATAAAGCCATAAGATTTGATGAAACATCTGTGAAGAAAAGAGGGCTGAGAACCAAGCCCTGGGACCACCAATGTGCAGAGGTCAGGAAGAGAACAGAGACCATCAAAGGATACTGAGAAGGAGAAACCAGGAGGGGTGAGGAAAACCAAGTGTCTAAGAACCCAAGTGAAGAAAGCCTATAATTCTAAACCTTCTACTGCTTCCTACTTACTTCTAATTTCTACCTTTTATCTGTAAACAATCCTGTGAGCAGTGTCTGCACTATTTCAGCCCCACAACCCGCCACACCCAGACCTACTGAAAAGGTATTTACTGTGATTAAGTCTTTGGACCATGGTCCGACATCCTCCTAGCCACCTATGTGGTTGATTTTTCTTTCTTCTGCCCAAGGAAAGGTCAGGCAAATGCAAGTCCTCTGCATAATGTGAAACAGGTCTTCTTCTTTTCACCCAGCATTGACTTCTCTGTACTAAGAAAATGTGCACTGAGCTAGATATACTGTCTCAGACAAAAGATGGGATCCAGAGAACATTCTTATAGTTGCGTACCAAAAAGCATTTCCCCTTCCCTTGCGGACTCTACATTTCTCTTGGTACCAAGAGGGTTTTGCCTTATTTGACTAGCGCGCGCGCGCGCGCTCTCTCTCTCTCTCTCTCTCTCTCTCTCTCTCTCTCTCTCTCTCTCTCTCTCTCTCTCTCTCAGGTCAGGAATTAAAAACTTTGAGCAGCTCAGGAATTAGCTTTAGGAGTGGAAGTGCCAAATGCCACCACCATCCAGCTCTTGCTAAGCCTTGGGCATTGTCACTAATCAGTCAGTAACATTGAAAGACTCCTTTTCTGGAGGCTTTCCCATCATCAATGAACTCATTTTATATAAATATTTAGCCAGGCAATAAACTGGACAGCCTGTATTACTCAACATCAGCCTCAAAAGACCCTCCCGATTTTATATACACAGCATCTTGGTAGAGCAATAGATTTTACACGCATGACATGGTTAGTGATAAATACACCAGGGTAGGTCAAACCCTGTTTGGTTCTCTGCTTTTAACTGTCTTGGGCTCTGTGTGTTTCTTTAATCAGTTGGATGATTTAGATAAACAACATGTATTAGTCTGTGTAAGTATAACATGCCTTGAACTTTTTCCAGATAGTCATTCCCATTCATCATCATCGTAATTGCTCCCCCTTGGCCATCATTAAGATTGGAAACATCCTTGAACCATTTAATGATATTCCACAAAACTGGACAGACGTTTCATGCCTTGATGAATTGCGATCACTCAGCTTAGACCAATGAAATTGGATATCCTTTAATGTGCCTGATGACTTTAAGGAGTTTAGGGAAAGCAGTGTTCCAGCATCAAAATGGCTTCACAGAATAGCCATTCATTTGGGGAAAGGCATTTGACTTACGTAAAAATTGATGAATGAGTTAGATTTAATCTAACGGCTAACTGCAATGGGTATGATTTATTTGTTCATATTGCGAAACATGGTTTTATCTACAAGTGACTATTTATGAAAGTGCTCATTAGAACCCTTAATGAAGGTACCAGCTGATGTTTTTGAAGTTCAAGTTAGCTGAAGGAAGATTCCTCCAAGTAAACTGACTTAACTGTTCACACCACAGATGATGAGAAAAAAAATGAAAAACTTAAAAACAAGGCTGGACCAGGATGTGTTTCAGCTACCCTGGAGCTAAGAAAAACTATTCAGCTCTATTTTATGGGGTATTGCATCTCCAAATGGCCACTGTGGGAATGATGTGAACCCCTCCAATGAACTCATTTTACTTATGAACTTATGCAGTACATAAGTAGGCAGACTTGACAATTTGTGCCATAAAGATCTTTAATATTTTCACAAATATTTTGATTCCATAGGCTCTGAATCCGTTGACATAGCCATGGTGTAAAGCTGCCTATTATGTTGGCATATTTCAATCATCTTTAAGTTTTTTCATAAATGATGGCCTGAGACCACAGGGTTGAGAACAGAAACTCCCAGGTGTATAGTAGAGAGCACTGTTCTTGGAGTCAAAAGACCAGCATTCAAGCCCTGGTGCTATCATAGTCAATTCAATTAAGTTACCCACAGAAGCATCAGTTTCTTCTGTTATTCATCAGTTATTAATTGAGCATCTATAATTTTCTGGGCAGTGTTCTTGATATAGAGGAGAGAACAAAGGAGAATACGGGGATTACAATCCACGCTTGATCTTGTTTAATGTAACTCCCTTCCTTCCAGAATTGTTATATGGGTCAAATGAGACCTCAAAAATAAAAGCACTTTACAAAGTGCTTTGGGAGTATTTATTACTAACTCCTGGGAGCCATGAGTTGAGGGCTGCTCAAAGGAATATCACTTCTGTCCTGCCACAGGCAGAGCAATCTTCTGCATTTGGAGAGAACCCTGAGGTAGGCACAAATGCAGATAGTGGTGGTTGGAAATGAGCTGATCAACGCTGGAAACAGCAGGGACCAGGGGATATGGAGGGGAAGTGTCAGCGATGAAGACATGAAAAGAATAAGCCCACTGTTGTCATTTCTCTGCTGGTTAGATGGTGCCTGCCTGTCCCATTCCCCAACCCCTGTTCCCTAATATGTACCAGCCACCTGCAGTCTGGCTTGCAACACATTAGTAACTCTTCTCATTAATCAGCTGGACCTGAAATACTCTAGACTTGAGTTTCTCAAACTGGAGTTTGTGGCTTCTGTGGGTCTATGGATGTAGTCTGCAGAACCATGAATTCAATGACAATATGACAATATTTTAAATTTTTATTTTGATGACAAACTAAATTAATACAAATAAACTCAGGGTGACCTGGTAACTAGTCATGATAGGCAGTTTCGTGTTCTGCATTTGTATTTGAGGTTGTAGTAACAGTGATGCCAAATGAAGCTTTCAGGTAGCCGGAAAAAAAAATAGTGGAAAAACTGAGTGATGATCAATAATGTATGCTTAAAGGCTGGGTGCAGTGGTTCAAGCCTGTAATCCCAGCATTTTGGGAAGCTGAGCAGGTAGATGACTTGAGGTCAGGAATTTGAGACCAGCCTGGCCAACATGGTGAACCCTTGTCTGTTCCAAAAATACAAAAAATTAGTTGGGTGTGGTGGCATGTGCCTGTAATTCCAGCTACTCAGGAGACTGAGGCAGAAGAATCCCATGAACCCAAGAGGTGGAGGTTGCAGTGAGCCAAGATCACGCCATCCCTCTCTAGTCTATAAAACAGAATGATATCCTATCTCAAAAATAAATAAGGTATATTTAAATGTATGTTGAACATTTAAAAAGCCTGTGGGGGGGTGGAGATGGTGGCTCACTCCTGTAATCCCAACACTTTGGGAGGCCAGGGCAGATCACAAGGTCAGGAGTTCGAGAGCAGCCTGACCAACACGGTGAAACCCTGTCTCTACCAAAAATACAAAAATTAGCTGGGCATGGTGGTGCGTGCCTGTAATCCCAGCTACTCAGGAGGCTGAGGCAGGAGAATCACTTGAACACAGGAGGCAGAGGTTGCAGTGAGCTGAGATTGCGCCATTGCACTCCAGCCTGGGTGCAGAGCAAGACTCCATCTCAAAACAAAACAAAACAAAACAAAACAAAGAAGCAGATGTGGGCTTATCCTTCTGCTCATGTTCTGAGCAGAGATGGTGCATAGATTACATCTATGTATATATCAAACTTCATTGGCAGTAATTGTGTTAGTCAACTCTCAACGATTTTTCATGAAATGGCTATGTCACAATTTCTCAGCGTGTTTATTAAGTGTATTGACTAAAAAAATAACGGATAGGTAGTTTAAAACAAATATATTGTCCAAAAGGAAGTGCAAAATCAGATGATGGCTATCAAGTTCAAAATCAGGATCAAGTTCACTAATATTGTTTCCAAATAAATGCTTCTATAATAAAATCAGTACTTCTGCTTCTGGAAAGATGAAGTATAGGTACTTTTCCCTATTCCCTCTGGTAAGTGTAGCTAAAACATCGGGCATTATGTAGAAAACAAGTGTGAGTAGAGTTGGAAAGGTGGAGAAAAGAAGACGGACTAATTAGGGACCCTGGGCCCTGAGGAACAGCATGGTAGTGACATCTCTTTTTATTTTGCCTTATTTATCCCATCGAATACCACTCATACTGAGAACCAGGAGGATTGCAACATGAATGGCAAAAGACAGTCAACAAATGCCAACACAAAGAGGAGAGAATTATTTGACAAGGATTTTAAAGGAGCCATCATATCTTCAGCAAGCGTGAACATGCTTGAAACAAATGGAATATATAAAATCTCAGCAAAGAAATAAAAGATAAAAAGAAAAAAAACACATGAAAATTTTAGAGCCGAAAATACAGTAAACAAAGTAAATCATATAATAATTTAAGGTAAAACAATAAAAACAGGAGAGACTATGCAAGATGGCTGAATAGGAACAGCTCTGGAGTGCAGTTTCCAGCGAGAATGCAGAGGATGAGTGATCACCATATTTCCAAATGAGTTTTTACTGCCCACAGACCAGGAGATTCCCGGGGCAGAAAAGTGCCACGAGTCTCCAGCATGACTGTTTCAGCTGGAGTAGTGGGTGTCCACACGAAAACTCACACAAATATGAGGGGCCATTTTCAACTGGCGCCTGGAACACCTGAGAGACAGAGTCACCCATTCAACTGAAAAAAGGGGGGCTGAAACAGGGAGCCAGGTGATCTGGCTCAGGGGTCCCACCCCCACAAAGATCAGCAATCTGAAACTCTCTGGATTGAGAGTTTCACAAGAGGCACAGCTGGGCCCGAGATGGTCCAACTCTGTGGGGGGAAGGGCATCCACCATTACCAAGGGAGTCCACCACTGCTGAGGCAGTCCACCATTACTGAAGCAGACTGCCATTACTGAGGCAGTTCCAACTATACCTTTATAAACAAAACCGTAAGGAAGTTCACACAAAATCCATATGTTCATGTCCTAAGCCCTGAGGCCTCAGAAGGTGACTTTAGTTGAAGATATAACCTTTACAAAAAAAGTTATTAAGGTAAAATGAGACCATTACAGTAGACCCCAATCCACTATGACTGATGTCCTTGCAAGAAAAGGCATGAGGACAGAATTCACCCCCGTGTAGCCAGCTAGTACTAGACTTCCTTCCTGGGAGGTTTTTTGATAACTACTTTAATATCAGTACTTGTTATAGGTCTATTTAGATATTCTATTCCTTGTTAAGTCATTTTGGTAGTTTGTGTTTTTTCTAAGAATTTGTCAATTTCATCTAAGCCGTCCGATTTGTTGGTATACGGTTATTCATGGCAGTTCCTTTATATTCTTTCCGTTTCTGTATGATCAAGCAGGATCATCCCCAGTTCTACTTCTGATTTTAGACATTTGAGTGTTCTCTCTTTATTCTTAGTCACTCTAGCTAACAGTTTGTCAATTTTATTAATCTTTTTCACAAACCAACTTTTGGGTTCATGTTCTCTTTTGTTTTTCTGTTATTTATTTAATTCTCTCTCTAATCTTTATTATTTCCTCTTCCTACTTGCTTTGAGCTTAGTTTGCTCTTCTTTCTCCATTGTCTTAAGGCAGAATGTTTGGTTGTTGATGTGGGATCTTTCTTCTTTTTTAGTGTGGGCATTTAAACTTCTCCGTGGGCCCTGCTTTCACAGCATTCCCTAAATTTTGGTATGTTGTGTCATTGTCATTCATTTCATTCACACAAAATATTTTCTTATCTTCCTCTGCTTTTATCTCAGACGTATTGGTTATTTAGTAGTGTGCTGTTAAATGTTCACATTTGTGAATTTCCCAAATCTCTGTTACTAATTTTTCATTTTATTCTGTTATGATCAGAGGACATAATATTGTATGATTTCAATCCTTTTAAATTTATTAACGTTTGTCATATAGCCTAACACACAGTCTATTCTGGTGAATATTCCATGTGCACTTGAGAAGAATGTTTCTTTTGGTGTTGTTGGGTAGAGCGTTCTATTGATGTCTATTAGGTGTGCTTTGTGTATAGTGTTGCTCAAGTCTTGTCTTACCTTGTTGATCTTAGGCCTCATTATTCTATCTAATATTTAAGTGGAATATTTAAGTGTCTGATTATTACTGTTGAATTGTGTTTTGCCCCTCACTCACGTTAGTCATGGATTTTGGGATTCTGCTGTTAGGTGCACATATGTTTATAATATTTATAAATTTCTAATAAATTGATCCTTTCATCATTATATTGTATGCCCTTTTTATCTCTAGTAATATATTTTGTGTTAAAATCTATTTTGTCTGTTTAGCCATTACAACTCTCATGTGATTACAGTTTGTATGATATATCTTATTCCATCTTTTTACATTCAACTAAAATATATTTGAATTTAAAGTGTATCTTCTGAAGAGACCATATAATTGCATCTTGGTTTTCAGTCTCATCTGAGACCCTCTCAGCTTTTGACTGCATTGTTTAATACACTCACATCTGTGACGGTTAATTTTATGTGTCAACCTGGAGGGTGTTTTCATGTGAAATTAGCATTTAAATCAGTGAACGCTGAATAAAGCAGATTGACCTATTCTATGGGTACCTCATTCAATGAATTGACAGCCTGAATGAATAAAAAGACTGCCCTCCCTGAGCAAAAGGGAATTCTCCAGAAGATTGACTTCAGACATCATCAGCACTGTCGGCTTTCCTGGGTCTCTGTCTGCTGATCTTCAGACTAGAATTGTATCATGGGCTCTCCTGAGCCTCAAGGCTGCTGGCTCACACTACACATTTTTACTTGCTAGCCTTTATATTGACTTGAGCCAAATCCTTATTTTATATGTATGTGTGTGTATATATATATATATATATATATATATATATATATATACACAAAACTTATTTTATAAAACCATATAATGTTATATATATGTATATACACATATAATTTTATATATATGTATACACACAAATAATTTAATATGTGTGTATATATATGCTAATGGTTCTTTTTTCTGGAGAACTCTAATGTAAAATCTAATGTTATTATAGATATAGTTAGATTTATATTGCCATTTAATTGTTTCTATATGTCTCAGGTCTATTTTGTCCCTCTATTCCTACTTTACTGCTTTATTTTGCATTTTCAGTATCTCTAGTGTAACATTTCAATTCCTTTAATGGTTTTTATAGCTTCTCTCATAGTTTGTTTTTCTCAGTCGTTGCTCTAGGGCTTACCATATATATTAAATTCCTCAAAACTTACTTCAGATTCATAGTAACTTGTTCCATCAAGAAACAGAAATGCTGCTCCTACGTAGCTCTCTACCATTCTTCCTCTCTGTGCTTCCATTGCCGTACATATGACATCTATAGATGCCACAAACCTAACAATACAGCAGTATAATTATTACTTAATGTAATTTTTGTCTATTAAAGAAAGTGAGATAACAAAGAACAGTAAGTATGTATGTAGCACTTGTTACAGGTACTTCCTTATTTACCATTTCCAGTCACCTTTATTTGTTCCCATGTGTTCAAGTTATCATCTAGCACCCTTTCCTCACTCCAGCACAATGCTGCTTCCACCCATCTCGTTTATGTGGCTGTTGTCAAGTATATTGCATTTCCCTCTATTACAGCCCCAGCAATACAATAGCATATGTAGTGTTTTATATACTTGTTTAATAAAATCAGTTAAGAGAAGAAAGAAAAAAAAATTACTATTTTTCATAATTGTAATTATCAGTCCTCTTTGTTTTGTCATCATGGACTCCATTTCAATCTGGGTTTACTTGCTTTCAGTCTAAAAATTTCCTGTAGTATTTACGGTAAGGCAGGTCTGATAGCAGCAAATTCTTTGATTTTTTTTTTTTTTTTTTCTGGATATGTCTTGTTTTTTTCTTCATTTTTGAAAGACAGTCTTTTAGATTATAAGATTCTTGGTTGATTGTGGTCGTTTATTTCAACACTTTGAATATGTTAGTCCATTGCCTTCTGACTGCCATGATTTCTTATGAAAAGTTGTTCATTTTATTGTGGTTCCCGTATAAATGACATTTTTCTCTTGCTGCTCTCAAAATTTTCTCCTCGTCTTTGAATTTCAGCATTTTTTCTATGATGTGTCAAACAGACAGTCATGGACTTTATTCACTTTCCTGAGTCTGTTTTCCAGCAAATTTGGGAAGTTATCAGCTGCTATTTTTTCAAATACTTTTTCTTCTCCTTTCTCTTTCTTTCTTCTTCTAGCACTTCCGTTACATGGGACCGATTATTTGCGGGCGTTCCACAGTTCCTCAAGGCTCTTTTTTCTTCATTTTATTTTCTTTGTTCTCCAAATTGTATAATCTCTATCAATCTATCAAATTTGCTTATTCTTTAGTCTGCCAATTAAAAAATCTTCTATGGAGCCCCTTTAATACATTTTTTTTAGTTCAGTTGTACTTTTTGGCCCAAGAATTTCCATTTGGTTCTATTTTATGTCTATCTCTTTATTGGTATTCTATGTTTGATGAGATACTGTCTTCGTACTGTACTTCTTTAAGCATTTTTTAAAAATTCCTTGAGCATATTTATAATGGCTAAAGTCTTTATTAAATCTGATATTTGGTCGCTCTCTCGGGCAGTTTCTGTCGACCACTTTGTGTGTGTGTGTGTGTGTGTGTGTGTGTGTGTGTGTGTGAAGTCACTGTTACTGTTTCTTTAGCTGTCTTATAATTTTTTTTAAGTGGACATTTTAGGTAATATTTTGTAGCAACTCTGGTTACTAGTTCCTCTCTTCCCTTTCTGGGTCTTGTTTTTGTTGCTTTTTCCTTGCTCATTTGTTTTGCAACTTGGCTAGGCTATTCTGATAAAGTCTGTTTCTCTCACAGTGTAAAGCCTCGGCTGTCACTTTCCATAGGATGCCTAGTCACCCTGGAATTAAAGTAATTTTAGCAGTTTTCTTTGATTGTCTCTTTCCCCTGATTTCTTTATTAAACTGTCTGTTCTTTTGATATTACACCCAGCAATTAGGCTCCACTAATTAGCAATAATTGTTCTACTGTTTTGGAAAATGACCTGTGACATAAATTGCTCGGCAGTATAATCCAAGTAGATTGGACCTGGGTAGTTTTTTGTTTGCTTGTTTTTGTTTTTGTTTTTTTTAATGGAGTCTCACCCTGTCACCCAGGCTGCTGCAATGGTGCAATCTCCACTCACTTCAGCCTTTGCCTCCCGGGTTAAAGCAGTTCTCTGCCCTCAGCCTCCCGAGTACCTGGAATTACAGGTGCCCACCACCACGCCTAGCTAATTTTTGTATGTTTAGTAGAGACTGGTTTCACTATCTTGGCCACGCTGGTCTTGAACTCCTGACCTTATGATCCACCTGCTTTGGCCTCCCAAAGTGCTGGGATTACAGGTGTGAGCCAACTTGCCTGGCCCAGGCTGGGGTAGTTTTTAAGGATAGTTTTAATGTCTGTTCTGACGCCAGAGGGCTCTTTGTAGATTCCTCTTTTTTGCTTCCTTCTGATGAACTAGCTAGCATATTGTTTAGCTTGTTCTTGACACCGGGAGCACCCTCATGCTTGCATTTCTCCACATTCTGTTTCAGATCTATTCAGTTTCTTTGGAAAAAGCATCAGTGCTCCTTTCTTACTGGCTGCCTCTCTCTCCCTCAGCAAACTCTCGAAGCCATTGTTCTAGGTGCTGGGCAGGGCGGTAGCCTCTTGTCTGTTTGCCCAATCCCAGAATGAAACCTCTGACCTATACATGATTTGGGGGGACAAGGGTGATTGGGACCCCAGTTTTCTTGGGAAAAGAAACTTATTGCATGGGGTAGAGTCTCTATGGATAAGTGATGGCTAGAAGAAAGTAGCCTCCAATGTCTCAGATGCGCACACCAGGATCCAGCCTCTTCAGCTTGGAGTTGGAGGGGATGAGAAATGCCAGCAGCCTGCTCCTCCTGGTGAGATACGGAGGGACTTGGTTGGGAGCCGAAAGGAGAGGCAGTTCTAGACTTCTTGGCCACACTTAACCAGAGTGAACCTTCTATAAATTCGTGCTGGAATTTGGGGTGTAGGGAGTGGGTCATGGCCCAAATGCCACAAATTAGCTGATTTTAGCCAGTATCAGTATATTTTTCTTGAATACACATAAAACATAATTTGTTATATGCTCTTAGAACATCTTCCAAAGACTTTAAGTGGTTGTTTTCTTCTGTCTTTTTCAGTATCTTTGCTTGTTTCCCTGGGGAGTGGGAGTCTGTGGAGCTTCTCATGCTGTCGTCCCAGAAGTAGAACACCCTCAAACTGCCTTCTAAAAGTCTATTTGGGCCAGGTGCAGTGGCTCACACCTATAACCCTAGAACTTTGGGAGGCCAAGGCGGGAGGATTGCTTGAGCTTAGGAATTCAAGACCATCCTGGGCAACGTGGCAAGACGCTGTCTCTACAAAATATAAAAAATGATCTGGGTGTGGTGGTGTATACCTATAGTCCCAGCTAGTTGGGAGGCTGATGTGGGAGGATTGCTTGAGCCTGGGAAGTTGAGGCTATGGTAAACCATGATTGTGCCAATATGCTCCGGCCTGGGAAACAGAGGGAGTCCTTGTCTCAAAAATAAATAAATGTGCTTTGTTTTTTACACTTAGATTTACAGTTGACCTGTAATTTATTTCTGTGCATGGCATGAAATATGGTTCAGTTTTCATTTGTGTATCTACTTGCTCTAGAACATTTAAAAATATACTTCTCCCTACAGCTTTGCTATGCATAGTTGTTGGAAATTAAGTGTCCATATATTTGTAGAAAGTAAAATGTGACAGAAAAATAAAGCAGAAAAGGAATGCAAAGTGCTGGAGGGGGTGTGGTTAGGAGGGTGCGCGGTTAGGAGGGTGCTCGGGGAGGACCTTGCCAAGAAGGTAACATTCTACATTCTAGCAGAGTGGAAGAAGATGAGGGAAGAGCAAGTCGTGTGACGCCATCTGGAAAGTGCTTTCCAAGGGGGTGTGGGGGTTTCAAGCATCTGCAGTGCTTCTGAGATGGGAGGGTGTCTGGGCTGCTTGAAGAACAGCAAGGAGGCCAGAGATATAGTAGGGGGTCAGAGAATAAGAAGGGGTGGATCCCAGGGCCTTGTAGGAACTCTGGGGCAAGGTGTACTGGAAGACAGGTGCCATGATCTTATTCCTTTTGGCTGCCTGAGAGGTCACTGTCAGGACAAGAACGGCAGCAGGGAGACCAGTGCAGAGGCTATTGTAATAACTCATGTAAAAGACAATCTGATTGTAGCAGTAGAGATGGTTAGATTCGGCATACACTTCAAAGGAAAGCCAACGGAATTACTGAATTGATTGGTGTGGAATCAGAAGGAAAGTAAAAATTCAAGGATGTCAGGTTGGTGGCCCCGAGTGAATCTAGCCTCTGCTACCACTGCCCTTAGGCTGTCCCTAACCTCTTGAATCTGGGCTGAACCACGTGACTTAATTTAAGTAATAAATGTGGCAAAGAAATGCTGGGCCATTATGGACTTAAACCTGTAGAAGGCTTGGCAGTTTCTGCTTTTGTGCTCCTGGGAAGCTTTGACTGCCATGACTTCTGAGGATGTATTGAAGCTCTGAGCCTGCACGGAGTGAGAAGGACACTCAGCAATCCAGCATACCACCTTGGCCTGTCCCCTAGTGCACCTTCCATCAAAATGCAGCACACCAGTGACTACCATCACGAGCAGCAGAAAAACCACTGAGTGATGTCAAGCTCAATTTACAGAATTGTGGGCAAATTGTGGCTTAATTTACAGTTGTTGTTTAAGCCACTGAGGCTTGTGGTGATTTGTTGTCAGTCATAGAACATGGGGCAGATGACCCCAAGAGTTTGGGCCTGAGTGTCCAGAAGGATGGAACTACCATTTACCAGATGGGAAAGACTGCTAGTTAACCGGTTTGGGGGAAGAACCTGGGTGGAAGGATTAAAATCGTACTACGTGTACATGGAAAAGAGCACATGTTGTTCCTAATGCATTAGAAGACGTCCTCTGCCTCTTAAGCATTACTGGATCTTCCAGGGCCAGGAAAGATCATTTTAGGAGTAACTCTTTGGTTCACCATCATACTAGCAACAGTAGAGGTTAAAGGAATTGTTTTGATTTTTTTTTTTTCTTTCAAGCTTCTGACACTCCATGGACAATCAAAGAAATTCCCATGGCAGTTGAAGGCAAAGAAACTTTCACCCACAAAGTTTTTCTGGCATTGCCACTGTGGTTTCAGGGCTTCAGCAGCTGCGCCATGTAAAGGAGAAACCACTGAACTCACTTTCCCTCCCAGCTTTCCACAACTGGTCATAATGAACCATGCTGGGCTTGGCTGATGGTCTTCTGACGCTCAGTGTGCCGCCTCTGAGGGAAGCCCTTGCCAGATTTAGATTTAATCCATTCTGTGGCCACTTTAGAGACAGAAGCATGGGGGAGGGGTGGGGGGAAGATTGCCTGGTCAATTTGGTCAGCCTGTGGGTCTCTGATCACAGACATCTGGCTAATACCTTGTGGACATGAACCCAAATTAAGTGCTGGGGAAAGGTGGTATATACCTTAAGAATTCTTAAGGCCCCAGAACAAATATTAATGTGATATTAACTATGTTTCCAACTTCCCATTCACTCCCACTATAGCCCACTACATTTACCTACTTACACCTCCTTCCCCTGGTTAATCAGCTTCTGGGAAAGGTTTAGAATGTAACTAGAGGAAAACAGATTAATCATACACATTAATCATACACACAGGGATTCATTGCTGCGGGGCTCAGCCTCGTCTTGGGCCAGTATTCCTGGGAGGGGTGGTGGCTCCCACCTCTGTTCCCTCTGAAAGTTCTCCATCAGCCACTGCCACCTTAAGGTGAACAGAAAGACGGGGCTTTGCAGCCAGAGGAGACTCCCAGTGTTGAGCGTTTATAGGATTTATGTCGGAACAAAGCTGATGTGCCTTACTTAAGCATTTAGTTTTAAGAGAAAAGTTGGAAAACATTAAAAAAATTTTACCATGAAATTACGTTACTAACATGCAGACTTAAGAGATGGCCTTTTGGCAATGGGTGTTGTGTGAGGCTGCCACGGCATGCACGTCCTCAAGACGTGTTCATGTTCTTCACGACGCAGGACACTGTTCTGGTCTCCTTGAATCTCTTAAAGTCGTGAAACACCTTTAGCTAAAGCTTCTTCCAACTACCGTTAACACAATTCCAGGTCGCTTCCTTGAAGGCAGCCACCAAATCCTGGATGAACTGTCGCTCTTCAGCTTCTGTTTACTTCACCATATCCTTAAAAGTGTTTGTCTGTCTCCAGAAGTGTGGTGCCTGTTAACAGTGACTCAGTGGCAAACTCTTCCCAAACTTCTGTGGCACATCCAGCCTTGTCACTTGGAGAACATTCCCCGATGTTATGGATGAAAATGGTTGAGTGGGAACGGATGTCAGGGAGAGAGCCACAGGGAGGGGCATAAACAGATGGGTGAGTCCACTCTGTGGAGGGCATAAAAACTCACTAAGACCTTGTGGCCAAGAATAGGAGTGGAATGTGAAATCTCCCAAAAGCAACCCCGAGACAAGTAGTTCATTTGGGAGGTGATTTCAGTAAACACAGGTAGGAGAGAAGGAACCAGAAAAGGGACGAAAGCCAACACAGGTGTACTGATTAAGTTAACTACCAGAGGGGGAAACAGGCTTAATTCCCGTGGGAACTCTCTCAAAAATTGCAAAACACATATTTGGTATTATTGCACCCAAGGAGCAAAGGAGCTAGCCAATTTATATGCCAACTTCTAGGGAGTGCTGATTCCCTGGCATTTGTGGCCTGCAGCCCCTGGGGACAGAACAGCTTTCCATTGTTCTGGAAGAGCCTGTAGAAGTTGTGTGGGGGGATACTGAAACAGTGAGGTCCAAAGGCATGCCAGGCTGGCTTTCATTGGCTGAGACCATCCCACAGTGCTTGTCGTACATACCTGTAGCCTGAAACTTTGGATATTGGCTATTCTGCTCAGCATTGTCATAGATTTCCCCATAAGTTTAAGGACACAAATATATCATTAGGCTGGGCCAGCATTGCATGGGAAAGCAATAAACGAGGGATTGTGTAAACCTGTAGGTCTGGTCATCTAAATGAAACCTGCAGGACATATAACCCCATTTTGGGAGTTCAATATAGCCCCATTTTTGGTGTGTTAAAAACAGAAAATTCATGCCTAAAAGAGTCTATAGGATGTCTATTAAGGGTTGCTGCCAGGGAAGTAGGATTGTGAGCTAAATTTTTATTTGAAATTTAAAATTTTTAAATTTTCTTATCTGTTTTCTAATTTTTTTCCTAGTAAGTGCAGACTGCCTTTGTAATAAAAATGGCCAAGTCAAAAAATAAAAGATCCCGCAATTATTAATACAATCTCAAGATTCACGAGTGATGCCAGCTCTTTTCTAAATCTCCTCTTCTTCACTCTCTCCCCTCCTCCTTTCCTCCCTCCATCCAGCGTTAAAACGGAGTAACCTCACTTATCTGCAGGTCACTGTATGCAGTATTACCACTCTCAGATGTGGGAGAAAACTGGGAATTATGCAAAAAATGCTTTTGAGTAGCCTCAAGAGATGTCCTCATATCCATAAGCCAAAATTCATTCACTTGGCTCACAGACAGGCCCCTCAGCCTAGCATCTAGGACTTATTTATACACACTTTGTACAAAATTCTAACAGATATTGATATCCAAATTCAATTTCACATTAATTTTCTGTCTTTCCAACTTTTATTTTAGGTTCACGGGGTACGTGTGCAGGTTTGTTGCATGGGTAGAGCATTGTGGGGTTTGGTGTACAGATAATTTTACCACCCAGGTAATCAGCATAGGACTGACTTTCAATTCTTACCCTCCTCTCACCCTCTGCCCTGAAGTAGGCCTTGGTGTCAATTGTTCCCTTGTGTCCATGAGTACTCAGTATTAGCTCCCACTTTTAAGTGAGAACATGAAGTATTTGATTTTCTGCTTAGGATAACGGCCTCCGGCTCCATCCATGTTGCTATGAGGACATGATTTTGTCCTTTTTAAAATTTTTTTGCGACAGAGTTTTGCTCTTGTTACCCAGGCTGAAGTGCAATTGCTCGATCTCGGCTCACTGGAACCTCTGCCTCCCGAGTTCAAGAGATTCTCCTGCCTCAGTCTCCCAAGTAGCTGGGATTATAGGTGCCCGCCACCGTGCCTGGCTAATTTTTGTATTTTTTTTTTTAGTAGAGATGGGGTTTTACCATATTGGCCAGTCTGGTCTCGAACTCCTGACCTCAGGTAATCCACCCACCTCGGCCTCCCAAAGTGTTGGGATTACAGGCAAGAGCCACTGCGCCCAGCCAATTTTGTTCTTTTTTGTGGCTGCATAGTATTCCATGGTGTATACGTACCACATTTTCTTTAACTTGTTCTTTGCAGATGGGTATCTAGGTTGATTTTGTGTCTTTGCTATTGTGAATAGTGCTGCAGTGAACATATGTATGCATGTGTCTTTACAGTAGAATGACTTCCATTTCTTTAGGTATATACCTAGTAATGGGATTGTTGGGTTGAATGGTAGTTCCATTTTAAGTTCACTGAGAAATCTTCCACAGTAGCTGACATAATTTACATTCCCAACAGCAGAGTATAAGTGTTTTCTTTTCTCCACATCAAGTTCGCATTTACAAGTGTCAATTAGAAGGTAAGACAGGGCCTGCCAGAGACAGACATATTGAAGGCAGAGAGAAAAATGGCAGGGCTGACAAGACAGCCCAATCAGCACAGGTGCTCCAGGTGCCTTAAGCAAAAGCACACGCTCTTATCTCCTCACCAAGCCCTGAAGATGCCCCTGTTTCCAAATCCAGAGCTAGGTCACAGTGACCACCTTGAGGAATCCAGACCAGGCTTAATTCTACTTAAGAGAACCAGATATCCCACACTCAGGCCTTACAAAGAAATCAAATATAGGCACACAGATAAAATACAGCTTAAAATACAGCTTCAGAATCTTGGTAATATAAGCCAGACTAGAGAATGAGGCTATTTTCTTATCTGTTTCTACCTTTTCTACTTTAGTGTGAAAGGAAGTTGATTTTACATCTCTCAGTATCCTCTGGTTCCAGTAGCTGATCTTTAATATCTGATCTTATAAGGAAGGAACTTATATTACATGTTACATTTTTGCCTCCATGATTCTGAATATCACTATGTTCCCCCTCTTGGCTTCACCATATTCCTTAAATTAAGAAAAAATATTTAGAAAATTGAAGAGTAAAGCCTTGACAAACTGCTCTTGGAGGAGCTGTGCTCTTTTATACTGGCTGGTTTTAAAACTCTTAATAAAAGGGGTCTTAAACTTTTAAATACAAATGGAAAAAAGGCAAAAAGAGATGAAAGAAGTGGCATTCCTGGTGAAACTGGTCAGATGATTTTCAGACTCCAAAGCGTCCTGATAGTTTTATGTGATCCAATCCAGTTCCTGAAAAATCTCTGCCAACAGGTAACAGGTCTCCGAAAGCTTTTGAAGCCAAAGGCTCCCCACCAGCCAGCCCGTCTCTCACCAAGTTCTCAGCCACATTAAGAATGAGAAACAGATACCACGGCACCAACCTGTCTATGAGAGCACAGCAAGACAAATGTAATTGCCTGAACCAGGAATACAAATCAGCAACTCTCAAATTATTCATATTTACACCCACTCCAGTTTGGTTGTCTTTCCTTTATAATTTGGCCATACATTGATGTCAAGTGTATAATTTTATCTGGGCTTTATCAGTTACTGCCCAGAGCCATGATTACATGGTGCAGGGAACTTCCTCCCCCGAGTGCGTCTGTCTTTAGTATCTTCTTGATAACCACTCTTACATAGAAAAACATCAGAAGGAAAGTCCTGGCTTTCCTAAGTGGCTCCAGAATCCCTGAATATAACATTTAGAAGTAATTTATCAACTGAAACTATCGAGCTCTTAGCTGCCACTACAATTTTTCAAAGTAAAGTGTTCTTATTCCTACTCTTTGTTATTTTTATCAAATTGCAACCGAAATTTTAGAGACTTTCATATTGACCATTCAATCGGGGACCAAGGTCCGTTTCCATCTCGCCAGTGTCTTTTTACTGCGTAAGACTGGCCTTTGAACAGTCGGAACAACAACAAGATGGATAATGGTGTGATTTCTGGAAGAACATCTGACAAACAAAATAAATGACAGCTCTCCAGTCAGGGATTCAAAAGATAATTTATTAGTTTGAGAAGAGGAGTCACATACTATACCCAGTAATATGCTTCTTTTATTTTTGTGCCTTTATCTTAAAAATATATTTAAACAAAAACAAAGATAATATTGAATTTTCCCATAAACTTTGCTTTCTTATTTACAGTGTTATATTGTAAATAACATTCCATTATACACAAATTAAGGACTGTGCATTACTGTATGTTCTCTTTACATATTCTTTCATAATATAGCCCATACAGCTCGAAGTTATGCAATATTTAAGCTTAGAAAAGCTTGACGAAAGAAGTACAAACTGTATCAATCAGACAATTATTTTAAAAGGTTCTGACATTAATTCTCTGCTAGATTGTTTCACTGAAACCATTCTTTGTTAAAGAAAAATGCCCCATATAAGGGATGAGAACAACAGTTTAAGTTACCACAGGATCCACTTAAACTGGTTAACGAATAAAAACACCTTATTACTTCTTACTCTTATTAAATGAAGCACTACCACTGTCAAGTCATAAACAAGTGATTTACTCTTCAGTTCTGACACATTACATCAGGGACAGTTGGTACCTCTTAACGAAATAAATGTTTCCTGCAACTTTAGGTTTTACTTGTAAACAGTTAAAGCGTACATTACATAAAGATGATTTAACCATTCCTGGTCACATAACAAGGAGTTTCTATTTCATCCAGGGAGAAGCGAACATACATACTGCACACATACACACATGCACACATGTGTGTGCGCGCACACACACACACAGTCCCGCTCACCCGCCAAAGGCCCGCATGTCACTAAGCGCTAACTACAGCACTTGTGTCTCGAGCAGTGCACGTGGTTGCAATAGGAATTATAAAACAAGGAAGATAAAACAGCCAATTCAATTAAAAACCCCAAAAAGCTCAGGTTCTGAAATGCCTCTCAGACGCTTCACACTCAGCCTGAAGGGTCAGTTCACTGGGCTCTCCAGGCGGCACACTCCACCTTCGATTGCCACGGACTGTCCTGCCACCGCACCAGGAGGGAGTCTTGAAATGTGAGTCTGCAGAGAGAGACAGGAGAGCATCAGAGGGGTCAGTGGTGTCCCTTGCTACACCCTCACCCATGTCCAAAAAAGGTGGAGAAAACACCAGAGCATTACGCCTTCACTTTGCTTCTGAGCATCTGCAGACTGCGCACCATTGGTAAACTTCAGTTACTGAAAGATCTTTTGTTCACACTCAGAAATATTTCCTGAGCATTTGCTACATGCCAAGCACAGCAATAGCAACTTGAGATACAGAAGTGACCAAGTTAGCCAAGACCCCTGACCGCACAGAATGTATGGTTCAGTCATATTCACAAGAGTAGCAGTTTTAATGTCAGCTGTATTGAGTATATTCATTATCTGAAAACTAATAATTTATATGTTTTGTCCTCTAAACAGAATAACTAAGGATACTTAATACATGTTCATACCCTAAATTTATTCCTTAAAGAATTTAAGTAGTGTACAAAAATTCAGATAATTCAAGAGCCTAAAGTAGGACAGGAAATGAGAAGAAAAATAAGAGCTTACAAAATAAAGACAGAAGTGGGGTTACCACAAATCTAAGCTGAGGAGTTGGTACCTGTGCCGGAGGCAAGACTGCTGCCCTGTCTCTCAGTTTTCTGGGAGCACAGATCAGACAGGTGATTGATGCAGCATCATCACAGCAAACCCATTGCTCCGATGAGAACAATTGTTCCTGGCTCTGAGACCAAGGAGCCATTTCTCCTATAGGTCTTTGTAAAGGGGGCACTGTGTTTAGTGACTGAATGAAGACATTAGCTTTACAACAGGGAATTTTGTAGGGCTGAGTGTTACATCACCCAAAGGAAGCTGGTGCTGGAGGCTCTGGTAGAAGAAGTAAGCACTTCCCTCTGTTTCACGAGGGGTCAGGATGATGTCAGTTAAGAATTCCTCTTTTTGGTGAACTGGCTTAATCCAAGGATAGATAAATGTCTGGAATTTCTAAGGGGGCTGCATAAACTTCAGGCCATCTTCTATACTTGTTTCTATAAACGAGCTTTCCCTAAGTACTGAAACATGGTGAGTCTCATTGGAAGACAAGTAACCTTGGTCTGAAAAAGTGTAAGCCAAGATGTATTTGAAGCTTCCTGTGGAGATCTCAATGGGGCATCAAATCATATAAACAGTGGGAGCTGTTTAAGAAAATGTTTTATATGAGCTTATCTCCAAAGTTCTTTTTTAGAGAAGTGAGTTTAAATTTCTCTTTAGCCTAAAATAGACCACTTTCTACAACAAACCTGGACGTCAGCATAAAAAATACAATGAACTGTTTTACACAGAGCAAGTGTCTAAGGATGGTGTAGACGCTAGAGTATCCTACAAGCAGAATAACTTTAGGTACCTTTACAATATTTAAATAGCAGTGTACTTTCATTCAAATTTGGAACTAATGTGAAATAACACAGGAAAATGATACATGAAAAAGCAGCAGACATCCGTTTTGGGTCATCTCCTTCCACGCCTCGCTGCATGCCCTGCTCACACAGCTCTCTGATTTCATGTCTCTGATACCTTTTCCTTGCTCTTTCTCAAGGGAAGACCCCCTTGACCAGGCCCAACTGAACTTAGAAGCTCTTCTTCTAGCTCCTATAGCCCCTATATGAGCATTTCTCAACCAGTCTTGGTTTCAAGTTTTTAGGTTTCTGTAATTGAAAGTTGGTTGTAGGCAGAAGCTTGTGTTACATACATCTCAGTTTCCCTGTACCTGACCATGTGTTCTACACAGAAGCACACTCTGGAAATGCTGAGTGGGGTAAATGACTGAAACAGACCACTCTAGGGCTATGTTGATGTAAACATGCAGAATCTTAAGACACTCTTTCTGTTCAAGATAGCCCAACTTCTCATATGGTGGCAGCTGCATCCCTGGTGAAGGTGAAGGCCAAATTTTCCACCTTCCAACTGACCATGCTGTTAGAATAGGGATGGAGCTTTAGATTCTCAGATGCGAACAGCTCCACATCAACGGAAGTCACTGGCTGTGTAGTATAATTTGCTGCTTTCTTGCTAATTCCCTGAGACACACAGACCAAATCTTGAGGGTAACACACCTTGAAAAACTATCAACTTGTAAATTAAACTGACTATCCAAAGCCAATATTATTAGAGCTATACCTTTCTTATAAAACCAAACACACTGGATTAACACATTTAGCTCAAAGATTTTTAAAACAAGAAAATTAAAATATAGAAAGTATTTAATTACCTGATATCCTAATCACAATCTAAGTAGTAGCTGAAATTTCCTATTATTCATACTCAATGTTAAGATCTTTTTTTAAAAATTTATTTATTTTACTTTAGGTACATATTATATCTGGCATTTCTCTCCATGTTCTCCCTCCCCACCCCCACACTGTCCCCAGTGTGTGATGTTCCTCTCCCTGCGTCCATGTGTTTTCTTGTTCAACACCCACCTATGGGTGAGAACATATGGTGTTTGGCTTTCTGTTCTTGTGTCAGTTTGCTGAGAATGATGGTTTCCAGATTCATCCAAGTCCCTACAAAGGACATGAACTCATCGTTTTTTATGGCTGCATAGTATTCCACAGTGTATATGTACCACATTTTCTTTGTCCAGTCTATCACTGATGGGCATTTGGGTTGGTTCCAGGTCTTTGCTATTGTACACAGGCCTGCAATGAATATATGTATGCATGTGTCTTTATAGAACAATTTATCATTCTTTGGGTATGTAATGGGATTGCTGGGTCAAATGGAATTTCTATTTCTAGATCCTTGAGAAATCGCCACGCTGTCTTCCACAATGGTTGAACTAATTTACACTCCCACCAACTGTGTAAGAGTGTTCCTATTTCTCCATATTCTCTCCAGCATCTGCTGTCTCCAGATTTTTTAATGATCACCATTCTAACTGACATGAGAGGGTATCTCAGTGTGGTTTTGATTTGCATTTCTCTAATGACTAATGATGAGCGTTTTTTGATATGTTTGTTGGCCTCATATATGTCTTCTTTTGAAAAGTGTCTGTTCATATCCTTCGCCCATTTTTGAATAGGGTTGTTTTTTTCCTGTATATCTGTTTTAGTTCCTCGTAGATTCTGGAAATTAGCACTTTGTTAGATGGGTAGATCGCAAAAACTTTTCCCATTCTGTTGGTTGCTGATTTGCTCTAATGATGGCTTCTTTTGCTGTACAGAAGCTCTGGAGTTTAATTGGATCTCATTTGTCTATCTTGGCTTTTATTGCCATTGCTTTTGGTGTTTTAGTCATGAAGTCCTTGCCTATGTCTATGTCCTGAATGGTTTTGCCTACATATTCTTCTAGTGTTTTTATGGTGTTAGGTTTTTTTTTTTTTTTTTTTTTGAGACGGAGTTTCACTCTTGTTACCCAGACTGGAGTGCAATGGCACGATCTCGGCTCACCGCTACCTCCGCCTTCTGGGTTCAAGCAATTCTCCTGTCTCAGCCTCCTGAGTAGCTGGGATTACAGGCACGCGCAACCATGCCCAGCTAATTTTTGTATTTTTAGTAGAGACTGGGTTTCAGCTTGTTCACCAGGATGGTCTCGATCTCTTGACCTCGTGATTCACCTGCCTTGGCCTCCCAAAGTGCTGGCATTATAGGCGTGAGCCATCACTCCCAGCCGGTGTTAGGTTTTATGTTTAAATCTTTGATCCATCTGGAGTTAATTTTAGTGTAAGGTGGCAGGTAAGGGTCCAGTTTCTACTTTCTGCACATTGCTAGCCAGTTTTCCCAATACCATTTATTAAACATGGAGTCCTTTCCCCATTGCTTGTTTTTGCCAGGTTTGTCAAAGATCAGATGGTTATAGATGTGTGGTGTTTCTTCTGAGGTCTCTGTTCTGTTCCATTGGTCTGTGTCTCTGTTTTGGTACCAGTACCATGCTGTTTTGATTACTGTAACCTTGTAGTATAGTTTAAAGTCCAGCAGTGTGATGCCTCCGGCTTTGTTCTTTTTGCTTAGGATCGTCTTGGTTACGCAGGGTCTTTTGTGATTCCATATGAAGTTTAAGGTGGTATTTTCCAGTTCTGTGAAGAAGGTCACTGGTAGCTTGATGGGGATAGCATTGAATCTGTAGATTACTTTGGGCAGTACGGCCATTTTCAAGACATTGATTCTTCCTAACCATGGGCATGGAATGTTTCTCCTTCTGTTTGTGTCCTCTCTTATTTCATTGAGGAGTGGTTTGTAGTTCTCCTTGAAGAGGTCCTTTACATCCTTTGTTAATTGTATTCCTAGCTATTTTATTCTTTTTGTAGCAATTGTGAATGGGAGTTCACTCTTGATTTGGCTCTCTGTTTGTCTGTTATTGGTATATAGGAATGCTTGTGATTTCTGCACATTGATTTTGTATCCTGAGACTTTGCTGCTGAAGTTTCTTATCAGTTTCAGGAGATTCTGGGCTGAGATGATGGGGCCTTTTAGATATACAGTCATGTCATCTGCAAATACAGACAATTTGACTGCCTTCTTTCCTAATTGAATACCCTTTCTTTCTTTTCTTGCCTGATTCCTCTGGCTAGATCTTCCAATACTATGTTGAATAGGAGTGGTGAGAGAGAGCATCCTCATCTAGTACCTGATTTCAAAGGGAATTCTTCCAGCTTTTGCTCGTTCAGTATATTTGCTGTAGGTTTGTCATATACAGCTTTTATCATTTTATGATACCTTCCTTCAATACGTAGTTTATTGAGAGTTTTTAGCATGAAGGGCTGTTGAATTTTATTGAAGGCCTCCTCTGCATCTATTGAGATAATCATGTGGTTTTTGTCGTTGGTTCCCTTTATGTCATGGATTACATTTATGGATTTGCGTATGCTGAACCAGCCCTGCATCCCCAGGATGAAGCCTACTTGGTCGTGATGGAGAAGCTTTTTTATGTGAGGTTGCAATCTGTTTGCCAGTATTTTATTGAAGATTTTTGTGTTGATGTTCATCATGGATATTGGCCTGAAGTTTTCTTTTTTAGTTGAGTCTCTGCCTGGTTTTGGTATCAGGATGATGTGGGTCTCATAAAATGAGTTAGGGAGGATTCCCTCCTTATATATTGTTTGATACAGTTTCAGAAGGAATGGAACCAGCTCCTCTTTGTACGTCTGGTAGAATTCGGCTGTGAACCCATCTGGACCTGGACTTTTTTTGGTTGGTAGGCTATTGATTGCTGCCTCTACTTCCGCCCTTGTTATTGGCCTATTCAGGGTTTCAACTTCCTCCTGGTTTAGTCTTGGTAGAGTACAGGTGTATAGGAATTTATCCATTTCTTCCTGGTTTACTAGTTTATGTGAGTAGAGCTCTTTGTAGTAATCTCTGATGGTAGTTTGTATTGCTGTTGGATCCGTGGTGATAGCCCCTTTATCGTTTTAAATTTAATCTATTTGATTCTTCTCCCTTTTCTTTTTTATTAATCTGGCTAAGGTCTATATTGTTGATCTTTTCAAAAACCAGCTCCTGGATTTATTGATTTTTTGAAGGTTTTTTTTGTGTTTCTGTCTCCTTCAGTTGTTCTCTGATCTTAGTTATTTCTTGTCTTCTGCTAGCTTTTGAGTTTTTTTTATCTTGCTCCTCTAGCTCTTTCTATTTTGACGATAGGGTGTCGATTTTAGATCTTTCCTCTCTTCTCTGGTGGTCATCTATTGCTATAAATTTCCCTCTCGACACTGCTTTAAAGGTGTCCCAAAGATTCTGGGAAGCTGTGTCTTCATTCTGCTTGGTTTTGAAGAACATCTTTATTTCTGCCTTCATTTCATTGTTTATCCAGTTGACACTCAGAAGCAAGTTGTTCAGTTTCCAAGTTGTCTTGAGGATTTGAGTGTGTTTCCTGATCCTGAGTTCTAGTCTGACTGCATCGTGGTCTGATAGACTGTTATGATTTCTGTTCTTTTGTATTTGCTGAGGAGTGATTTGCTTCCAATGATGTGGTCAATTTTAGAGTAAGGGCAATGTTGTGCTGAGAAAAATGTATATTCTGTGGATTTGGGGTGTTGCATTCTGTATATGTCTATTAGGTCTGCTTGGTCCAGCTCTGCATTCAAGTGCTGGATATCCTTCTTAATTTTCTGTCTCGTTGATCTGTCTAATATTGACAATGGAGTGATGAAGTCTCCCACTATTATTGTGTGAGTGTCTAAATCTCGTTTTAGGTTGTTAAGAAATTGCTTTATGTATCTGGGTGCTCCTGTGTTGGGGCCTATATATTTAGGACAGTTAGCTCTTCCTGTTGGATTGATCCTTTGACCATTATGTAATGCCCTTCTTTGTCTCTTTTGACCTTTGTTGGTTTGAAGTCCATTTTATCAGAGACTAGGATTGCAACCCCTGTGTTGTTGTTGTTGTTGTTGTTGTTCTCCATTTGCTTGGCAAATCTTCTTCCATTCCTTTGAGTCTATATGTGTCTTTGTATGTGAGATGGGTTTCCTAAATACAGCACACTGATGGGTTCTGACTTTTTATCCAGTTTGCCAGTCTTTGTCTTTTGATTGAGGTGTTTAGGGCATTTACCTTCAATGTTAATATTGTTATGTGTGAATTTGATCCTGCCATTTTGTTACTGGCTGGTTTTCTTTCGCATTAGTTGACTCATTTTCTTCACTGCATTTTTGGTCTTTGCCAACTGGTTTGCTTTTGCAGTGACTGGTACTTGTTCCTTTCCATGCTTAGTGTTTCTTTCAGGAGCTCTTGTAGGGCAGGTCTGGTGGAGACAAAATCTCTCAATAATTGCTTGTCCATAAGGATTTTATTTCTCCTTTACTTACGAAGCTTAGTTTGGCTGGATATGATATTCTGGGTTGAAAGTTCTTTTCTTTAGGGATTTTGAATATTGGCCTCCACTCTATTCTGGCCTGTAGGGTTTCTGCCAAGAGATCTGCTGTGAGGCTGATTGGCTTCCCTCTGTGGGTCACCTGACCTTTCTCTCTGGCTGCCCTTGGCATTTTTCCCTCATTTCAACCCAGTGAATCTGACAATTATGTGCCTTGGGGTTTCTCTTCTTGAGGAATATCTTTGTGGAGTTCTCTGTATTTCTTGAATTTGAAATTTGGACTGCCTTGCTAGGCTTGGGAAGTTCTCCTGGATAATATCCTGGAGCGTATTTTACAGCTTGGACTTATTCTCCCCATCATATTGAGGTACACTGATCAAGTGTAGATTAGGTCTTTTCACATAATCCCATATTTCTTGGAGGCTTTGTTCATTTCTTTTTACTCTTTTTTCTCTTGTCTTGCCTTCTCTTTTTATTTCATTGAGTTGATCTTCAATCTCTGATATCCTTTCTTCTGCTTAATTGATTCGGCTATTAAAACTTGTGTTTGCTTCACATAGTTCTTGTGCTGTGTTTTTCAACTCCATCAAGTTGTTTATGTTCTTCTCTAAGCTGGTTATTCTAGTTAGCATTTTGTGTAACCTTTTTCAAGGTTTTTGGTTTCTTTGCATTGAGTTAGAATGTGTTCCTTTAACTCAGAAAAGTTTGTTTTTATCTACTTTCTGAAGCCTGTTTCTGTCAATTTGTCACACTCCTCGGTCAAGTTGTGATCCTGTGTTGTTGAGGAGTTTGTGATCCCTTGAAGGAGAAGAGTTGTTCTGGTCTCTGATGGTTTCATCTTTTTTGCACTGGGTTTTTCCCATCTTTGTGGATTTACCTGGCTGTGGTGTCAGGGAGCTACTTGATGAGGTGGCTTGTCTGCCTGTGGAGGTGCTACTGGGTTTCTAGGGACTCCTTCAGGTTACTAGGGAAGCTTCCTGTCTTTTTTGTTTATACTGGGAGATCAGGCCCACCTCTTCCCCTGACCTGTAGGTGCTGCTGGGTTGTCAAGAACGGCATCCTGTCCCGTTGCTACATAGGCTTCTTGTGTTTTTGTTAAACCATGTAGCCCAGTCTCTTCCCTCTGCTGGTGGGTTGTGTCCTTCCTCCACTGGGCTGGATCATTCAGGCTTCATCTCAGGCTGTGGCACTGGCTGTGCAACCCACTAGAGTCAGAGCTTCAGCCCTCTAGGGTTTGTGGGGGAGGGTAGGGATCCACTCAGAGGCACCTGGCTGTCTCCACCTTTCAGCTTCCTCTCTGGTCACGTGGTAGGTACCTGCTCAGCTGCTCCTGCTTATAGCTCCCTCTCCTTCCAGGCGGGGGCAAGGGACAATAGCTCAATCCGCAGGCTCTTATTCAACTCCATGCTTGTAATTCCCGGTGCTTGACTGGCAAAAATCCCCTGTTCTGTGTATTGCTGAGGCTTTGGGGGAAGTGCTATATCTGGACTGGAGTGCCAGAGGGGAGCCTCTGACTCACCAGTCAGATGCACTTTCTGGGTGAAGGAGCACCCCTCCCCGCCTCGGTCTGCCCTGAGTGGGCTTTGCTCACCATCATACCAGATGCGTTGAAATGCACCTGGTACCTCAGTTGGAGCTAGGAGATCTCTGGATTTCTGCATCTCTCTTGCTCAGTGTTGTGCACTGGAGTTATGTCTAATCGGCCATCTTGGATCTCAAGATCTTTTAAGACTGCCTTAGAAACTGCTCTTTTATGGTTTCTAGGAAAACTGCATATGACTTAATTTTAAAAGTCCTCTCTCCCTTCAGAGAGAGAACATTAGAGGCATCAGCAATCTAAACAGTAGTCAAATGGCAGCCCTGAGTCTTGTACATTTGTTGTGTTATGCTGCAATAATAATATTCTCACAAATCCAACACCAGCAGGAACATGAAAAACACTAGGGTAAACTTGTTTGCATGGGCATTTTCCCTCCTGGAATGCAGGACTCCAGCCTCCTGAGACACAAGTGTATACAGCTCAATTTTATGTTACCATGTACTTTTGAAGAAACAGATACCCTTTTTTTCTACCATTTTCCCTTCTCCCATTAATTCTTATTTTTCAAATTGCTGAGTCATAGAAAACATCTAATTTTTCATGCACTAACAATGTCACATGAACTTTTACATAATCTAGAATATTATGTACAGTTTAAAGAATAAAAATCCATTTAACAACAGGTTTCCCTTCTGTATTTATCACTCCTTGGGTAATGTAAATATGGTACTGTGAGCTGACATTACCTCACATCCTTGTCTCGTGAATTCTTGCCTGACATGATAATAGTTACCCTCAGCTTTCTTTCTTTCTTTTTTATTTTTTTAAGATGGAGTCTAGCTCTGTTGCCCAGGCTGGAGTGCAGTGCTGCAATCTTGGCTCACTGCAATGTCCACCTTCCAGGTTCAAGCGATTCTCCTACCCCAGCCTCCCAAGTAGCAGGGATTACAAGCAAGTGCCACCACAACTGGCTAATGTTTTTTTTGAATTTTTAGTAGAGACGGGGTCTCACTGTGTTAGCCAGGATGGTCTCGATCTCCTAACCTCATGATCCGCCCACCTTGGCCTCCCAAAGTGCTGGGATTACAGGCATGAGCCACTGTGTGTGACCGGCTTCAGCTTTCTTTTAGTGGCGCAAATGTGATAGACCTTCAATGACTAAGTCCAGAGAGAAAGGCAAGAGAAGGGCTGAGGAAGTGTGTCTGGTTGGTTTTTATTGCCTTGTTTCTATTGTGGGCTTTTAAATTTTTTTCTCTCTTAATGAGTTGAATCAGCAGGTACTGCCACTCCCTGCCCATCCTTTTCCCAGAAGTTCCCTGCTCATTGCTTTTTAAGAGCTGTCTTTCAAAAAGATGCAATTTGTGAATAAGTATATTCTAAGCATTCTTTGTGTGCAGCATTAAACCTTGGAATGTAGTTAACTGCTCTAAAAATAGAGTTTGGACTTCAGCCTTCATCCTGAAAGCAGATGTACTCAACTAACTGACAGTTTCACATGAACTTGCTTAATATAGCTCTGGAATAATGTATATGTTTTATAGAATAAAAATCCAGTAACTATAGTTGAAAAGATCTGGGTGCCTACTTCCTAAGCCTGTGTGATATTGGGCAATGGAAAATGAAGACTGGGTTAGATGATCTCTAGAGCATTCTTTCAGAGTTTGGATAATCTCTGATGCTGACTTCATTTAGCTTATGTATACATTGTTAATGAATCAAAAAAAAGTATTTACTTCTATTTTCTCATTGTCTTAAATTAAAAATATTAAATAGGCCAGAGCAGTTTGAAGATATAATTCCCAAGTTCAACCAACCAATCAGAAATATCAACAGAATGAGAGAGGAATGCCATATGTTATTCATCTTACTCT
This sequence comes from Callithrix jacchus, assembly GCF_049354715.1. Taxonomy (NCBI): domain Eukaryota; kingdom Metazoa; phylum Chordata; class Mammalia; order Primates; family Cebidae; genus Callithrix; species Callithrix jacchus. The sequence goes on from NC_133506.1 coordinate 20,510,353, forward strand.
GTGTCGCTCATACCTCATTCTCCACATTGAAAACAAGGATGCCATAAAAGATCACTAGCAAACGTGGACAAAACACCAAGATGACATTAGGGTAAATTTCATTGTTAGCACTGAAACAGGGATATATAAAGTATATAAAGGGCAAAATGTTCTATTGTTCTCACATATAAATATCATGTCCATTTAAAATAAGATTAAAATGCTGTCTGATGAGAATAGCATGTTGCTCCAGCCTCAAGGCCAATTTGGTTCTTACTTTTACCAGGCTTACTGACACCACACTTCAGTCAGAGGCAACATCAGACAAGAGTTCCTTCCTATTTTTAAGTTAAAAGCCTGTTAAGATACTCACATCAACATGGCAAGCCCCACAGTACCTATTACTCCACCACTCACGTGGAGAATTATCATGAATATTCCTTCTTGCTACAGATGATAAAAGTGCTCCATTATTTAAGAAATACTTATTCTGCAAGTTATTATTGGGGAACAGAAGAATGAAATGCAAGAATCTTGCTCTGAATGCAATTATGTCTTTGAAGGATGCAGAAACTACTTCCTTGTGAAATCTTAACAATAAATCCCTATATTTGCATAATGCTTTAGTTTTAATCCCATAATCCCTATATCTGCATGATGCACAGCACTTTTGCATCAATGAGATCTCAAAATACCATGTCAGACAGAAAGATGTATACTATACCTATTTTTTTCAGATAAAAAAAAACAATGAGACTTAGAATGGTGATGTGGTTTGCTTATGGTCAGAGAGGAAGTGGAAAAATTGATATGTGAATGAAAGCCTCTGGACTCCAAATTTAGAACTATCTTGACTCTTCCCAAAGACTTAACATGAAGGAGGATTCTAAATCTGGCTCTGTTAAGAGACGTGCCTTTAACTGCAGGAGGCTTTTGACAAAGCAGGTTTTCAGGGTGAAACAGGGCTTGCTCAGGAAAGCTACTGTCACAAATCTTACCAACAAATTTCAGGATGATTCAGGGGCTTAACTTGGTTTAAGCCTTAACTCTGCTGTTGATAGACTGAATAGTTTCTGGATCGGGAATTCAGTTTCAACGTCTTTGTAGGTAAAAGTGAAAAACTTCAACTCAATTACATTCAGAGTTCTTTCTGATTCTGACATTCTGTGGAGTTTTACTACTGAGGGTTTCTCTTTGGGTCTGTAAGGGGAGGCTCTGGGTCACCATTTCCTTGGTCAAGATAGCAGTTTCCTCTTCATAGGGAACCTGGTAGGGAGGTCTCAACATCCTGATGATTTGTACTAGGTGAAACCCAAAATGTCATTTATGGTCTTCTGGTTGGTAAGCTGCCAGATAACATGAATCTTACTATAGTTTGAAAACAGCATCTTCTATTTAAAAAGAAATGAAAAGCTAACACTTAAACTATCATTAAGAATGAAGCTACTATCCATTTGTGTAACAGATAATTTCCTGAGAATCTCAGTTAATCTTTCAGTGAGGAATTTTGGAGGGGAAAAAATGAAAACCACCAACCACTTATTTGAAGAAAATTCTCTTTCTCAAAGTCTTGTGCTTCCTGACTTACTGATCTGACCCATGCCACCAAAGAACTGTTAGGGCATTAAGACCCAGATAGCAGCATTTCTCAAGCTGACTTCTTCTAGGTCCCGGGAGGTACTTTCTCTTTTGAAAAAAAAAAAAAAAAAGTTGGGGGCACCAGGAGCAATGGCTCACGCCTGTAATCCCAGCACTTTGGGAGGCCAAGGTGGGCAGATCACGAGGTCAGGAGTTTGAGACCAGCCTGACCAATATGGTAAAACCCCATCTCTACTAAAAAAAATACAAAAATTAGCTGGGCATGGTGGCATGCACCTCTAGTCCCAGCCTCTAGGGAGGCTCAGGCAGGAAAATTGCTGGAACCCAGGAGGCAGAGGTTGCAGTGAGCTGAGATCGCACCACTGCACTTTAGCCTGGGTGACAGAGCAAGACTCTGTCTAAAAAAAAAAAAAGGCAGGGGCAGCAGGGAAGCATGGGCAAAAGCTGCAAATTTATTGCTCTACATTGTTCTACTCTTCTTAGAGCACATGAGCATAGAAAGGTTCAGACATCCTCCATTCAAAAGATCTGTGTGACTCTATAAAAGTCAGTTCATCCCAAATGTCAAGGAATGCCTTAATACTAGCTGTACCTGAAACTACTACAAATAATACATCAAACTTTCGTTTTACTCCAAAGCTTAACCTCACTTTCCTTTGCGGATTCTTCATCTCCCCAACCACTAAATGTTGTAGTATCCTAGGACTCAACAGTTAGACCACTTTCCTTCCACTCATTTTGAAGAAAAATATCTGTGAAGTGTTTTTGATATAAAGCAAAGCATCTGGTTGCACTGGAAATTGAGGTAAGAATAACTCTAGATCTACCTCCTCCTCCAGTCACCGCATCATTTCTTTACTTCCATTTACAGCAAAGTTCTTTGAAAGAGTTATCTACATTTGTCACCTCAAATTCTCTCCTTTCATTTTCTCTTTAAGCTGCCTATCATCAGCTTTTTGCTCCGACCTCTCCACCAAAACCCCTCTTTATCAAAGGAAGAAATAACTTCCAAGGACAAATCCAATAGCCCGTCCTCAGATCTAATTTCACAAGGCCCAGCAACAGCATCTGAGAAAGCTGATCACCTGCTTCTCCTTGAGACACCTTTTCCCTTGTTTTTTAGGACACCAGGCTCACCTGGCTCTCCTCTGACCTCTATGATTATAACTTCTCAGTCTCCCTGGCTGCTTCCCCAACTTATAACTACAGAAGGTCCCCAGGGATCTTTTCACCTGTCTGGGTTCACTTTCTTGGTGATCTCATCCAAATGTTTTTTTAAAAATGTTTATATGCTGAGATTTCCTAATATGTATCTCCATCTTAGTCCTTTCTCCTAAACTCCAGACACATATATCCAACTACCTTTTGGGCCTCCCCATTTGATGCCTAACAGGCATCTTGGAATTAACATGTCCAGAACTGAGTTTCTGCTACTTCCCCTCAAGTCTTCTTCCCTCACTTCACCTTCTTCCTCACCCCAATAGATGGCAATTCCATTCTTCTGTTTAGGCCAAAATTTTAAGAGTCATCATTGCCTTTTCTATTCTTGGTGAACCCCATTAAAATACATGGAAAAGCCAATTACTTCTCACAGCCTGTGTGGCTAATGCTCTAGTCCAAGGCATTATTATCACTCACCTCTATGGCAACAACCTTCCACCCTGCATCCCGTTCAGCAGCTGGAGTCGCCTCTTCAGGTGTAAGTCACTTCATGTCATTCTACTGCTCATTACTCCCCAATGGCTCCCATTTCAGAGGAAAAGCCCAAATACTGACCATGGATAAGAAATTATATAATATATCTGGCTCCCTTTGCCTACTCCGACCCACTAAGACTGGCTTTCTCACTGTTCCTCCAACACACCGGGAACACTCCTACTTCAGAGTGCTTGTACCCGCTGTTCCCTATGCCTGGAATGTTCTTGCCTTGCTCCCATAACTCCTCCAAGACTTTCCTTGAATGCCATCTTTGAAAGTGTAGCCTGCTGTTGGAGCCCCCTGTACCTCCTAATGCCTTCCCTAGCTTCACATCACCTTTAGCACTTATCGCAAACATACTACAGGCCTTACTTATCTTGTTTGTTTCCCCTACCAGTATGTTAGTCCCCAAGTATAGGGATGACTGCTGTGTTCACTATGATGTCCCCCGAAAAGTACCTGAACACAGAAGGCATTCAATGATATTGTTTAATAAATAATTCATTCAAAAAATGAGACACTATGTTCTATCAAACTTTTACTCCTGAGGATTTTTTAATAGCGGAAATCTAAGCCAAATAATAAGGCTTCCTTCTTAGTCATTATTAGCTATTGTAATAACCCTGACTAACTCTTAATTGTTCAAAATTTTACCATGATAGTCACAAAAGTCATCAATGGAAGAAATCAGGGAACTATTGGGGTTTTAATATTTTTTAGGAAGCACATTTAAAATCACATTAATTTTCTATTTCAAGTGAAGAAAAATATATTTCCAAGTACTCTGAGCATCTTTTACTAGTGAATTGTTAACATAACCCTCATCCTAAATGAAGTTTCATTCTCCCCCTTCCAGATGGCAGCAGACAGTGCAGTCCAAACATGTACAGTACAGCGATGACAGCTCAAGAGCACAAAAGCGAACTGTCAGTACCCACCACTTAATGCATCCAGAAGTATTTGAAAGAAATGTGAATAGAGAGAATAGCTCAACTGTAGCCAAATGTCTCAGTTAGTTAATACCAAAATGTTAAGTTTTCACCAATTTTCAATATTGCTTTACTTACAGAACATAAAAGTCATACATTATAATTATCATAAAAGAATTTTAATCCTTAGGATTAAACAGAATGAGCACTCCAAGATGAAGACTTTTTAAAAAACATAAACTATATTATTTGAATGAATCATACTGGAATGAAAATGTATTCTAGCAGATGGACTTGGCTTAGGGTTCAAAATCTATAACACAGGTTAGTCTCAAATGCCTGTGAAGCAGGCTAGGTGTAAGACTGTGGAAGTGAAGTGCCCAAGCCTCACCCAACAGGAAGACTACCCCTGGTTCCAACCAATCACTGCCACATAGGAAGTGGGTTCCAGTGTCGTCAAATCGTCTGCTCTTACAGGAGAAAACAAACCAGAACTTAAAAATCGTATTTTAATATAAAATTTTAAATGTTTTAGTCTGCGTGAGGTTTTTCCATAAAATTTGTATTTTATATATATTTAACTTTTTTTTTTATGCTGATATGATGAATACAGCCTTTTAATCTCAAATCTGGAGATTACTGCGAAGGAAGGACATGGGGACATAATGTTGTATCCAAGCAACCATCTTGACTCAAAGTTCTACCCTAAAGCTCAACATGCAGTCACTCATTAAAGAGCTGTCCACCAAATGCCTACTATGTGTTGGGCACTGTGTTGTCATTAGTACCTGTACATATAATATATACCTAGTAGAGTCCATATCTGTCACTCACCCACTTAATAAAATAATGCAATAGGAGTTGTCACAGCATGAAGTGAATGGAGGATTCTTAGTATTTACAATCATAGAAACCAATATCTTTTCTCAAGTTAGGAAGTTAACATGAAAAAACAATGACATGCCCAAGATTACAGTTTTTTTTTTTTGTCTCGAGACTGAAAAAAACAAGAGAAAATTCCTTTTATCATTTGACTACTGCTTCTCAAACAAAAAACAGAAACACCAGAGGTAATCATTACTCATTTGCTATGCATAATAAAGTCAATCATTTTTAAGTACACTTGTCTCATTTACATGTCATGGTTATATGTCCTGTGAACAAACAGCAGGCATGAGTCTGGCTGGGAAGGTACCTATTTATCTAAAATGTTGGGTACTAGAAGGTAACAAGGTGATACTCTAAGTTCACATTTGTGACTGCTAACTATATAAGTATGTAGAGATAGAGAAATTAATGTCTTCATTACTTTTTCATGTTGCTATAACAAAAAAGGTATTCACTTCATTTCAACTAACATGGAGGGTCTACAAGTCAAGTAACAGACAGTAGACATTTATCTTTGCAAAAATCTTACCCTACACCATGATTAAAGTGAAAATAATTTGAATACACATTATTTGCACCTCTGAGAAGATTTATACTCTTTACAGCACAGTAAATTCCCTCTTTGTTTTTTTAATTATTGCTTTAGAGCAATGTTGAATGAAACATTGGGAAGAAATTAATGGTTAAGACTAATTAGGCAAAAATAAAATGACCAACAACTCTAAGAAGTTAACTGGAGGCTGATGAAACTGTTTTTCATACATTCAATCTTCCACAATCTTCTCCTGTTTATGTAAATGACTTTCTAAATAAACCCCATGGGATCATCCTGGCAGCCCTAAGAGCGTCAAAAAGAAACACAAGTTTCTACATTTGAAATTCTGGGCAGTCTTCAAAGGTACAAGTAAAATCAGTGATTAACCACTTTTCCTGTGGCTTATAAGTGCACTTGCCAAACTTAGCTGTCTCAGATGTTTTCTTAGTACATAGCTTTATTGGTGATGCCTTACCTACCAGCCAGAGGCAGTTGGCTTCCTGCCAGGGATCAGATGCCTTTAGTTGTTGGGTAACATGAGAACTAGATTACCAAAAGCAGTTAAAATTTGGTTAAGACTAAGGCCAATTTTTATCTAGGTGGTTCTTGACAAATCTAAAATATGGTCAATAAATCCATTTGGTTGAATACATCCATTCAATGGCTAAATGCCATTGGCCACTATTGTGAAACTGAAGTCTCTTTAGGAAGTCATGGTCGATCCGTTCTATAGGTGTTCCACTGTCCAGTGCTCAGTGGAATACAAGAAGACTGCCTGTAATCAAGGTTCATGCAAGAGAAATTTAACATAGCTAGTAAGCAATATTCTCCCTTCTGCTTTCAAAAGGCAAATTACTTGGCTGAGTGAGCTTAAAAGAAATACTAAAGGCACACCTTAGATTTGGTTTAAAAACCTAACTTGTGGCGCTGTCAACGTGGTTGACCTCTATCAGACAGTTTTTAGAAAGAGCTCCTTTGTGACCATTTTGGTATTTTTATCTTTAAGAGCACAATACGCTTATTAACCCAGTTATACTCTAATAACCTTATGAATTAAAAAAATGAGAATTAAGAACAAAAAAGGGTATTATTTCACTAAGCCTCATCCAATTTCAGAAAAATCACATCCCTAAAGCAGTAACTTGGCCTGAAAAATTCTTTATATCCCTGAACAGACTGAAAGAAAAGTGAAATTATGAGAAACCTATGAGAGTTTACTAGGTATTGTGTGCTTTTAGTAGTTTACAACTGGTCATTCTTGAAGGCCAAGAGGAAATCAATAGGCTAACATTTTAAAATGTATACTTAATTAAAGTTTAAAGTAAATAAGCAATTAGAAAAACTTGTGAAGAAGGTGACCAAAATCCATACATCAGGAGAAACAAGTGTCCATCTAAATTTCCTCTTCCACTTTTTTTAAAGAATATTTTATTAAGGTTGTTGAATGTACAATTTCTCATTTTGGAAATCTTTATTGTATTTCATCTGATGACAAACAGCATCCTCATTGCTGGTGATTATTCTGTTCTGGCCCTCCACATTGAATAAATTTTATTTTTTTTTTAGACAGAATCTCACTCTGTCACCAGGCTGGACTGCAGTGGCATGATCTTGGCTCACTGCAACCTCTGCCTCCCAGGTTCAAGCAATTATCCTGCCTCAACCTTTCCAGTAGCTGGGATTACAAGTGTCTGCCACGATGCCCAGCTAATTTTTTTTTTTTTTTCTTTTTTGGTAATTTTAGTAGATACGGGGGTTTCACCACGTTAGCCAGGATGGTCTCGATCTCCTGACATCATGATCTGCCCACCTTAGCCTCCCAAAGTGCTGGGATTACAGGCGTGAGCCACCATGCCTGGCCAGTTTCTTCTTGAGACAAATTTCTGTCTATAATTCTAAGACAATGTTTAATAATTTCTGCAGTGTCTGGTGGACCCTGCTGCATCAACAAATCTGGTAATTCCCTTCCCTCAGAATGCCATGAAACTGCAGAAGAGGTGGATGGTATTCCTGCTGATTTCAAAGTTGATAGATTGATTTTTAGGGTTGCCTCTTCTGTGAAGGAACACTGCCTTCATTACAGTAACTTAACAGTGAGTCTTAAACTCTGCTAGTGTAAGTTCTCTAACTCTGGTATTTTTTAAAGTTGATTTTTGCAGTTCTAGGTCCTTTAAATTCCCATACAAATTATAAAACCAACTTGTCAATTTCTTATTTAAAAAAATCTGCTGGAATTTTCATTGAGACTGCTTTGAATCTATAGCTAAATTTGGAAAGAATGTCTATTTTAGGATTATTGTGCTTTCCAGTCCATGAATTTGACATGTTTCTCTATTTAGGTTTTCTTTTATTTCTCTTAGCAAGGTTTTATTGTTTTCAGGGAACAGGTCTTGTACATCATTTGTGAGATTCATTTCATGTCCTCTGAGAATAACTATGGTTTTTACTATTTCACTTCCAATTTTTATCTTTTATTTGCTTTGCTGTACTAGGGGGGCATCCAGTAAAAAAACTAAATAGAAGTGATGAGCAGATAGCCCCTTTGTCTGTTGTCACTGTTAGGAAGTATTCAGTGTTTCACCAATTAGTATGATTTTAGCTGTAGGTTTTTGATAGATGATGCCCTTAATCACATTAAGGAATTTTCCTTTGATATCTCCTATTTTGAGGTTTTTTGATCATTAATGCAAGTTGAGATGATCATATGGAATCAAGAGGAACTTATGGGCTTTCTCCTTTATTTTGGTAACACAGTAAATTATATCAATTAATATTTTTAACAGCTTTACTCAGATATCATTCATATATCATAAAATTCATCCACTGAAATAACTGTTCAATTCAGTAGTTTTTAATATATTTGCAAAATGCGCAATGTTCTAATTCCAGAACATTTTCATCACCTCTAAAAGAAACCCTCTGCCCATTAGCACTCACTCCCCATTCCCTTACCCCTACCACTAATCCACATTACCTCTATGGATTTTCTTATTCTGGACATTTCATATAAACAGAATAATACAATATGGGCCTTTAGTGTCTGGCTTCTTTTACCTAGAATAATGTTTTCCAGGTTCATACAAGCTACGGTGTGTATCGGTACATGGTTTAACTTTTTGAGGAACTGCCATATTGTTGTCCAAAGTAGCAGCACCATTTTTATATTCTTATCAACAATATATGAGGGTTCCAAGTTCTCCACATCCTCACTAACACTTGTTATTATTCATCTTTTTTATTATAGCCATCTTGTTGGATGTGAAGTGGTACCTACTTGTGGTTGTGATCTGCATTTTGCTAATGACTACTGATGTTGAGCATCTTTTCCTGTACTTACTATTTGTCTATCTTCTTTAGAAAAATGTCCACTCCGATCTCTTGCCCATTTTATGCCTTCTTATTGCTCATTTGTAAGAGTTCTATATATATTCTGGTACAACTCCCTTACCAATTTCATGATTTGAAAATATTTTTTCATATTTTGTGGGCTTTTTTACTTTCTTGATGCTATCTTTTGAAACATAAAAATTTCAAATTTTTATGATGTCTTATACATTTTTTCTTTTGTTGCCTGTGCTTTTGGGATCATATCTAAAAAATAATTGCACAATCAAAGGACAGAAAGATTTACTTCTAAGTCCTTCTAAGAAATTTATAGTTTTAGCTCTTAACATTTTGGTTCCTGATACATTTTGAGTTAGTTTTTATATATGGGATAAAGGGTCCAACTTCATTCTCTTGCATGTGGATATCCTTATGTTCCAGTATCATTTGTTGGCACTGACTGACTTTTTTTTTTTTTGAGACGTAGTTTCGCTCTTGTTACCCAGGCTGGAGTGCAATGGCGCAATCTCGGCTCACCGCAACCTCCGCCCCCTGGGTTCAGGCAATTCTCCTGCCTCAGCCTCCTGAGTAGCTGGGATTACAGGCACACGCCACCATGCCCAGCTAATTTTTTCTAATTTTTAGTAGAGACGGGGTTTCACCATGTTGACCAGGATGGTCTCGATCTGTTGACCTCGTGATCCACCCGCCTCAGCCTCCCAAAGTGCTGGGATTACAGGCTTGAGCCACCGCGCCCGGCCTTGACTGACTTTTGAAATGTTAAGTCAACTGTGCATTCCTTGGAAAATCCTTATTTGGTGTCCACATGCAATAATACTGCTAGATCATTCATCCCTAAGCAATAACTTATTAAACTTCTTTGCACATATATTCATGAGGGCTATTGGTCTGTAGTTTTCCTTCCTTGTAATATCTTTGTCAAATACTGAGATTACCCTTATATTATAAAATGAGTTGGAATACAATCCCTCTGCTTTGATTTTCTGAAAGAAATGGCATAAGATTAATGTTGTTTCTTCCTAAAATATCTGATATAACATATCAGTGAAAGCATCTGGGCATTCACTTTATGAGAATGTTTTTCTTGTAGAAATTCGGTTTCTTAAATATGTAAATGGTTATTTAAATTTTCTGGTTTATGTGTTTGCTGTTGTTGTTGTTTTTTTTTTTTTTTTTTTTTTCAATAAATTCATCCAAGTTGGTGCCTCTGTTGAAATAAGTTATGCATTTAATGCCTACAGAATCTGTGATCCTGGATGACTCTTTCCTTTTCATTCTTGGTATTGGTAGTTTGTGGGGGTTTTTTTCCCTTTCTTTCCTAATCATTCTTTATAAAGTTTTATCAGTTTCATTAATTTTTGTCAAATAACCTTCTAGCTTTGTTTTTCTTCATTTTAAAATTTCTTTTCTATGTTATTGCTTTCATTCTTATTTTGATTATTTTCTATTCTTCTTAAAGCTTAAGATGATAGCTTAACTCATTTATTTTAAACTTTCTTTTCTACCATAAGTATTTAAGAACATACTTTTCCTTCTAATATTTTAATTGTATCCTATAAATTCTGATATTGTTTTTATTGCCATTCAGTTGAAAATAATTGCTAGTTTCTCTTGGTCAATATTCCTTATGAACTTGAAAATAATAACTTGTTGAATGTAATGTTCTATAAATATCACTTTGGTCAAGTTGGGTCTATCATTCCTATCCTAACTAATTTTTATTCAAGTCATTTACTATTGTATGTCTTGTTTCATACTGAGAGAAATAAGGATGTTAAAGTTTCCAACTATGATTGTAGACTTGTCTATTACGCCTTTTATTACTCTCAATATTTGCTTCTTTTACTAGGCACATAAACATTTAGAAGTTTTATACCTTTTTAACTGAATTGACCATATTTTCAATATGAAATGTCCTGTTTTATCTCATCCCTCCTCTGTCTGACACTAATATAGCCACACCAGGTTTCATTTTTGAAAATTATTTTGTTTTTAATTTTTATCTCATTGAACTTTTTCAATTATTTTTCATCCTTCCTGGGTTTGAAATTATCTTTTAAATGATGTGTATATACCCAATATCAGTTATTTTATGTTACTAATTTTTTCAACTGACATACTAATTATTTTATTTTTGTTGATACATAATATTTTACATATGTATGAAATACACATGATATTTTGTTTCATGCATGGAATGTGTTATGATCAAGTCAGGGTATTTGGGGTATCCAGCACCTTGAGTATTTATCATTTCTATGTATTGGGAAAATTTCAAGTTCTATCTTCTAGCTACTGGAAATATATAATACACTGTTTTTAACTATAGTCACCTTACTCTATCAAAAATTAGAACTCATACTTTCTAACTGTATTACTGTACCCATTGACCAACCTCTCTTCATTCCCTCCTCCCACTCACATACCCTTCCAAGTCTCTGGTATTTATCATTGTACTCTCTATCTTCATGAGATCAGCATTTTTTAGCTCTCACATGTGAGTGGGAACCTGCTAAATTTGTCTGTGCCTGACTTCACTTAACATAATGACCGCCACTTCCATCCAGGTTGCTGTAAATGACATGATTTCATTCTTAAATATGTCCAAATAGTATTCCATTGTTTATATACACTACATGTTCTTGATCCATTCATCTGTTGATATATTCGTAGGTTGGCTCCGTATCTTTGTTATTGTGAGTAATGCTGCAATAAACATGCAAGTACACCGCAGGCATCCTTTTGATGTACTCATGTTCTTTACTTTGGATAAAAACCCAGTAGTAGGAAGATTGGATTGTATGGTAGCCCTATTTTCAGTTTTTGGAGAAATTGCTATACTGTTTCCCATAGTGGCTGTAGTAATTTACATTTCTCCCAACGGTGTATGAGTTTCCTTTTTTCTGCATCCTCACCAGGATGTGTTATATTTTGTCTTTTTAATAATTGCTATTCTAAGTGGGGTAAGATCTTACTGTGGTTACAATTTGCATTTCCCTAATGATGAGTGATGTTGAGCATTTTGTTATATGTTTTTTGGCCATGACTTCTTTTGAGAGATACCTACTCATGTCTTTTGCCTACTTTTTAATGGGACTGTTTTGTTTTTTTAAACATTGAGTTATTTGAGTTCCTTGTATATTTTGACTATTGTCCTCTGTCAGATGAAAAGTTTGCAAATATTTTCTCCCATTCAACTGGCAGTTCAGTCTGTCAATTGTTTCCTTTGCTGTGAAGAAAGTTTTTAGTTTCTATTTGTCTCTCTTTGGTTTTGTTGTCTGGGCTTTTGAGGTCTTGGCCATAAAATCTTTGCCTAAACCAATGTCCTGAAGTATTTTCCCTATGTTTTTGTCTAGTAGTTTTATAGTTTGGAGTCTTATGTTTAAGATTTTAATCAATCTTCAGTGGATTTTTATACATGGAGAGAGATAGGCATCCGGTTTCATTTTTCTACATATGAATATCTAATTTTCCCAGCACCATTAATTGAAGAGGGTGTCCCTTCCCCAATGTACCTTCTTAGAGCCTTTGTCAAAAATCAGTTGGGTATAAAGGTACGGATTTCTTGATTCTCTATTCTGTTCTGTTGGCCTATATGTCTGTTTTTATCATAATATTTTGGTTATTATAGGCTTGTAAGGTGTCCTGAAGTCAGGTACTATGATGTATTCAGCTTTGTTCTTTTTGCCAAGGACTACTTTGGCTATTTGGGCTCTTATGGGTTTCTACATAAATTTTTAAATTGTCTTTTCTATTACCGTGGAAAATACCATTGGTATTTGGGCAGTGGGATTATTTTAAAGATACCAATTCTTCTGATCCACCAGGATGTGATGTCTTTCCATTTGTATGTGTACTCTTCAATTTCTTTCATCAGTGTTTTGTAGTTTTCCTTAGTTGAGGTCTTACATCCTCTTGGTTAAATTTATTACTAGGTATTTCTTTTCAGCTATTGTTAATGGGATTGCCTTCTTGATTTCTTTCTCCAGAAAGTTCATTATTGGTGTATAAAAATGCTACTAATTTTTACATGTTGATTTTGTATCCTGGATCAGGAATTTCCCTTAAGCAAGGTTTGGGATCTGAGTCCAGGTGCAACTCTAGAGAATTCTCCATTCTTATAGTCCAGGCATCAGATTCTAACCACGGGAGACTTTCTCTTTGTTTACAGGCAAGCCATCAGCTTTCCATGTTGCTAAGGTGTTCATTTTGCTCTTTGTAACCTCCCCCACATTTCTGTGCCATGAATATATTTCTTCACTCTGCTACCCTGGCTAGGCTTCTGTACAACACTGCCTTGCCCTTAATGAAGGGCCTGTACACATTGGGAGCAGGAGAGGTTTTTTTTAAAATCTATTTTGCTGGCCGGGTGCAGTGGCTCACGCCTGTAATCCCAGCACTTTGGAAAGCCGAGGTGGGTGGATCACGAGGTCAACAGATCGAGACCATACTGGTCAACATGGTGAAACCCCGTCTCTACTAAAAAATACAAAAAAAATTAGCTGGGCATGGTGGCACATGCCTGTAGTCCCAGCTACTTGGGAGGCTGAGGCAGGAGAATTGCTTGAATCCAGGAGGCGGAGGTTGCAGTGAGCCGAGATCACGCCATTGCACTGTAGCCTGGGTAACAAGAGCGAAACTCCATCTCAAAAAAAAAAAAAAAAAATCTATTTTGCTTTAACCTAGCCTTCTGTTGCAACTGTGTTGCACTTGATAAAGGATCACTAAGCTTCCAAGTTGTCTTGCAACCATATGCTATGCCTCTAGTCTTTCTTTGGCCACTGCCATGTATTTGGTGAAAATCTTATGCACATTAATAAATCACTCACAATTCTTTGCTCTGCTTCAAGCTTTTGGTGTGCTGCCACTTGGTGAAGGCCTCATAGAGAAAAACTGGTGGTGGGTATAAGTTCTCTGTGACTGGAGTGTCTCAGGATTTTAATCTGTCACACCAGTTCACACATGGCCATAAAGAGTTCATTAAAAATTTGGCTGATTTGTCTTTATATCCCTCTATGTTGAGTTTGACCACTCCTGCTGCTGCTCTGCCAGGGAATAAAGCAATCAGAGTTTTTTGTCTCCTAGGAAGGGCTTGTCTCTTTCTGGAAATAGTTTACTTAGGTTTTCCTCTACGTATTAAAAGTTATCTGGATACTTTTAAAAAATTTATGATCCTATAGTTTGTGCAGCTCATTAACATAGTTGGGAGTAGAAGCAACAGTCTCTTATAAATTTCTTCATTCTATTTAGAAGTGGAAGTTTCTCGGCCAGCGCAGTGGCTCAAGCCTATAATCCCAGCACTTTGGAAGGCCGAGGCAGGTGGATCACGAGGTCAAGAGATCGAGACCATCCTGGTCAACATGGTGAAACCCCATCTCTACTAAAGATACAAAAAAATTAACTGGGCGTGGTGGCACGTGCCTGTAATCCCAGCTACTCAGGAGGCTGAGGCAGGAGAATTGCCAGAACCCAGGAAGCGGAGGTTGCGGTGAGCCGAGATCGCGCCATTGCACTCAAGCCTAGGTATCAAGAGCGAAACTCCATCTCAAAAATAAAAAAAAGAAGTGGAAGTTTCTATTCACTTCTTTTGATAGCTCCCTCTCGTGCATGTCATGTTTTATATTTAAGTCTTCTTCCCATAGCTTTGTGTGAGAGGTAAGTTGTAAGCCTAGCAAAAAGCACTCGAAATTTAATCTCTGCTATCCTTTGTAAATATACATTCGTTGAGTTTTTAAAGAGCCCTGGAAACCACCTTCGTGAAGATAAAACATGTTGGAACATAGTAGATACTACAATAGTGGTATTGCAAAAATCCTACTGAAAATGGAATGACAACATATTTGTTCATGTAATCTGGAATATTGAATTGGAATTCTGTAGGTTGGAAGCAACATCAAGGACTTAATGGGGTCTAGTCATCTGTCTTCAGACAGATAATGTTTTGCTTCCTCATTCTTATCATATCTTATCACATGAATGGCTTAAGGCAAAGTAAGGATTTCTTATTCTCATATTACAGATAAGGCCTCTGGGATCCAGAGGCAGAGTGATCAAACCACAGATGACAGCGTGCATGGAGTGGGAGGGCAACCCAGGCTCCAACTTCCTGGCATTGCACCTATCCCAATACTTATTTATTTTAACTGCAAGGCCCAAAGAACTAGTCAGATATGCCAAGAATAGAAATCCTGGCATGACCTCATGAGGTTTGGAAGACTTCACAGTATTAAAATAGAAAAATGTTAAAAACAAAATGTAAATATCATTGAGTTATCATCCAGTGCCCTGTGCTTTCCCTAGGTTAGGGAAATATGGTATGGGCAACATCTGTCCTGTTTCACTACCGTGTGTCAGAGTATATATGACACAGGGTTTGTCACACAAGGCAGGGAAACATCACAAATATATGTTGAGTAAATTTTTTTTTTTTTTTGAGAAAAGCTGAGTAATATAACAAAAAACATCCTAAGAGGACAGCACCTTGATCATAAAAAAGCTTAATCTCTCTTTGATACCTCTGGAAAACAAGAAACTATAATAGAAATGTTTTTGCAAAATATTTGTAAGACATGTGTTATTATCTGAATATTTGGTCATTCTAGTCAGGAACTCAAAATGAGAAGAAGGCAATACTTTGGGGGAATGTAATCACTCATCCAATGCAGACTCAGTTATAAACCAAGGATATTTTTTGAACTGTATCATTTCAAGCACAAGGCCCAACGAACTAATCAAATGTGCCACAATACCCAAGAGTGACATTAAAAAATTTTTTAATTTGAAAATAATTTAAGAATCACGGAGTAGTTTTGAGAAGATCTATACATCCTTTAACAAGGTTCACCTACTGTTAACATTTTGCTCAATTTGCTTTGCAATTTGCTATTGCTGTATCCATCCATCCACAGAATACATTTTTCTGAAGCACTGAGAAAATACTGTCTATATTATGGCTCTTTACCACTACATATGTCAGCGTATATTTCCTAAGAATAAAAATATTATACACCACAGTAATTAACTTCAGTAAGTTTAACAATGATATGATACTTTTGACCATCTATATTCCAATTTTGTAAACTGGCCTAACAATGCATTTATAGCATTTTTCCAATATAGAATCTAGTCTAGGACCAGTTACTGCATTTAGTTGTCACAACTCTTTAGTATTGTTTACTCTGGAACATTTCTGCAACCTCTGTCTTTTATGACATGGACATTATTGAAGCACATGGTTCTTTTTTTCTTTCTTCCCAAAATGTTCCTCATTTTAAATTTGTCTGATGTTTCTTCACAGTTAGTTAGGTTCAGGTTATACATTTCCAGATGTCATACTACACAAGTGATACTGTATCCTCAAGTTATCATAGCCAGAGGCACATGTTGTCCATCTGCCCCTCATTGGTGCTATTAATTTTGATCACATGGTCAAGGTGTTGCCTGGTTTTTCCATTATATAGTTATTATTTTTCCCTATACAACTAATAAGAAGTCTGTGGAGAGACACTTAAAGACTATAAAATAGTCTGCTCCTCCTCAAGGAAATGTTTATAACAGTATTTTCACTACAGTTATAAAAAGTGACCTCTACATAATAAAAGAAACCTAACTTCATGTATTATAGTTGAATAAGTTCCATGCCAGTTTTAACATCTGTTTCTATTACAGTAGTCCATGCACACTGGGTGTTTATTAAAAACTTTTCATTAACTGTCTGCTATCTGGGGAGGATATGGGCAATTTGTTTTTAAAATCCAACAGGTACCAATGCCCTAATTTTGGCTCCTTAAAAAGATATATTTAACTTATGCTATCAAAGCAGTTTATAAATTAAATTAAATGATATAATTGCAAGAACATTCTTTAAAAAAAGAAAAGAGACTTGTAAAAAAAACTTAGCTCTACTTATTCAAATTATCTATGCAGTCTTGTTACAATGCTATTGATTATTATCCAACCTTTTCTAAGCAGTAGGATTTTTGAGCTAAGCCTTAATTCAAGGCTTTATCTTGGATTAAACACAGCTACCTTATATATGCTCAAACGGCCAGGTGGCTTCAGTTTCTAAGTTTGGTAACACACAGAAGACAATTTTTGAAAAGCAGGGCACATTTTTTTTTAACTTTTAAAAATGGTTTTTAAATTTTAAATACTTTAAGATGCCTTCTTACTCATTTTGCTACCATGGCTCTCAACATTATGGAGGAACATGCTTCACAAACCAGTCATGACACTGAACAAGCATGCCACTAGTGGTTCAACTATTCTTTTATAGAAGTCAGGAATCAGAGGAAGAGATAGGTCCAAAGCTTAAATAGAATACAAACTTTCTCTTTTGGGAGCAGCCTCTCATCTATAAATTTGTCTTACTTGCAATACAATAAAATTCTAGCCTTTATAACAAAAGAGATCATTTTTCTTTTTGATTAATAGAATTCGGCAGCCAATTCTATTAGTGTTTTTGTTTTGAGGTTGTCTTTTTTCTTTTTTTTTTCTTGAAAGTATTTGTAGACACAGGCTCAAAGGAGAAAGAAAGGAAAAGGAATTAACTCTCCTCAAGGAAGGTCAAAAACATAATCTACAAGAGAAGCAAGAGGACCAACTGCATCTGCTTGCCAAATTGACTATCAACTGGAGAATTTACCAACAATAAGAAAACCATGTCTACCAGATGTCAAGCTATATAACTGGAGGCCAAATATCTTTGGGCTCATAGCAGGACTCTCCACTCTTTACTACCTATATTTCACATTAAATAGTAAGGTGTCTTCCACGGGCCACAGCAAGGATAACAAAAATATTTCCACACAAGGGACCTAATAACATAATCATACCCCACCAGACTGGCTTCAGTGCTGAAGTCCACCTCAGACATGTTCTTTTGTTAAAAAGCAATCTTAGTTCTGAATCAATATGTAAGGGGACAGAGAAACTGAAATGACTGCAAGCTATTCCTATGCAAGGATTCTTGGGGTTTATCAGGCTGTTTTATATTTGGGAACTCTTTTTTCACTGAGAAGAAATGAATCTGAAAATTTGAATAACCATTTTCCCACTTATTAAACCTGTGCTGTTCAATATGGTAGCCACGAGCCACATGTGGCTATTTAAAATTAAGTAAAATTTTAAAATTCAGTTCCTCAATCAAACTAGCAACATTTAAGTGCTCAATAACCACATGTGGCTAGTAGATTCCCTGTTGAAAAATAGAGATATAAAATGTTCACATCACACAAAATTCTATTAGACGGTGCTGTTCTAAACCCTTAAATCACCTTTAAAATGGGCAATCATATTTCCATTCTATATAAATTATGAAACAATCTTTTACGCATTCTCTTAGGAAATAGGTCTACTAACACAATATGAATATTGTACCAGGTGAAGGTGAAGCAAAGGGATCTCAGTAATATTTTCACAATATAAGCCAATCCTTGTCTGACTAAATGCTCTTTACATTACTCACAGAAGTTCTGTGGAGCTACAGCTGGCCGGATAATATACAGAGGACAGTCTGGATGGGTAGTATATAACAAATAAGCAATAAAGTGTTCTTTATTGTATATATCCTTTATGATTCAATCTGTATCAGACAGTTCATATCAGAAGTCTTATTTTATAAGTCAAAATGTACAAAATGAATCATTTCCTTTAAAAACAAGGCTGCCCAACTTCACAGCTTTACAATTTAGGTATTTTAATGCCAAGTAAACATCACAGGCCACAGCTGTTCCTAAAAATTTTACGAACAAGAAGAACATGAGGTCAATATAAAATAAAATTCATAAATCACATTGCTTACTCCCAGGCTCAACCATCAAGAACCCGGGGAAGCCAAGCAACTCTGGAGATGGTATGTGGATGCCTATGTGATTATTGTAACTCACTGAGGGACATGTGCCACAGGCATGTGGCATGTAGACAAAGACCATTGCTTCTGCCCATGAAGACATCATGTCAGGGCATGACAGAACACACTGAAAGATGAGACAGGTTATACTTGCAAGCATGTCAGCCACTGTGCCATCAAACACGCAGTATGCTTTCTAGAGTCAAAGCTTGCTTTGACTCAGTTTCCTTTATTCTAACACTCCTTGCACAATCATTCACCTATGTCAGCTTACCAGCTTCACTCCCATTTTCTCTTCTCAAATCCCAGTTTCCTCTTTTCAACTTAATTGCAATGGGCAAAAAGGAACAGGATGGGAGCTGTAGGGGAAGGTGGGCAGGCTTTTCCTAATGCTCCCTTGCTCTGTCACCAAAAGCAAAATAGATACACTGGTTTTCTCTGGGGCTGTCAGCATTGTTAACTGTTCTTATCCAGATTCTTATAAAGATCATAGAGCTACTGCCCAAGAAAAGCTGACAAAATTCATCCATATCAACTTAGCTAGTTAGAGGTTTATGCAATGGCTACAAGGTTCTCAGGTTATGACCCAGTTCTTTCCCGCTTACCTTGGCTTTCCCATCCTGGGCTGACATATATCCAACACACATGCTCTCTGTCGTGTGGCTCCACAGAAATTCCACTGCCGTAAAAGAGAACACAAATAGGCACATTCAGATCACAGATGGAAAATAAATCTTTGCTTTTTAATAGAACAGTTAAAGATAGCTTTATATTTAACATACTCAGTTCCCCACTTTCCATTTGCTCCTTCATAAATGTCAAGATGATTTATCACTCAAAACTGTGTAATGCCATTTACTGTGAAATGAAAAATGTATTTCTTTCCTGTCAAAACTTATGATTATTACATGTAAAATAAATGCTCTTCTGTTTGAATCTGTAACATTAAATGCACACACACACTCATACACATTGTATACAATGATTTAGTAAATGTAATATTCCATAGTGTGGTTTTTTTTTTAACCACATGCACGCACGCACACAAATGACACGCATCCCAGATCTTAATTTCCTTTTTTTTTGAGATGGAGTTTCGCTCTTGTTGTCCAGGCTGAAGTTCAATGGTATGATCTCAGCTCATTGCAGCCTCTGCCTCCTGGGTACAAGCAATTCTCCTGCCTCAACCTTCCAAGTAGCTAAGATTACAGGCATGTGCCACCACACCCGTCTAATTTTGTATTTTTAGTAGAGATGGGGTTTCACCATGTTGGCCAGGCTGGTCTCAAACTCCTGACCTTAGGTGATCTATCCGCCTCAGCCTCCCAAAGTGCTGAGATTACAGGCATGAGCCACTGCACCCAGCCCTTAATTTCTAAATGCCATTCTCTACAAAAAAGAACCAGGAGTCATTGGAGAAATGTCCATTCCAGAGCTGGCACAGAGAAAATATAAAATGAATCTGGTACATCTTGTGCCAGAAAAGAAAGAAAAAATGCTCAAAGAGACTGAGCACGGTGGCTCACGCCTGTAATCCCAGCACTTTGGGAGGCCAAGGCGGGTGGATCACAAGGGCAGGAGAGATGGAGACCATCCTGGCTAATACGGTGAAACCCCATCTCCACTAAAAATACAAAAAATTAGCCAGGTGCGGTGGCAAGCGCCTGTAGTCCCAGCTACTCAGGAGGCTGAGGTAGGAGAATTGCTTTAACCCAGGAGGTGGAGGTTGTTGGATTGAGCCAAGATCATGCCACTGCACTCCAGCCTGGGCAACGAAAGCAAGACTCTGTTTCAAAAAAAAAAAGAGAAGAAAAAGAAAAAAGAAAATGATCAAAGAATAAAGGGGACTTATCAAAAAAGACCCAGGGGTCAATCTGAAAGGCTCTCACTGGCAAAATCTGTGCCTATCAAAATAAATAATGAGCGTAATGAATTATAACCGCTGAACAAAGAACCAATGAACCATACTGATCCAAACAAATAAATAAGGAGAAGAAAAAGCTCATCCTACAGCAGAACGTCAACTAATAGTATAGAAAAATAACAGAAAATCATGGTTGCTAAAACTAGTAGGTGGAAATTTGAAGAGGAACAGGCTATTTACAAAGCTTCAAAGTATCTCTCCAAAAAATTCTTGTAACAGGAAAACCTGTTAGTTCACTGTGGAAGCACTTGATAGACTCCAACTTAATTCATTGAACAAGGCTACCACCACCAGTGAAGGGACAAATCAGCACCATATGCCTTTTGATAAAATACCTTGAGACACACAACTTCTGTGGTATTCAGTCTTCCTGACAAAAACACATAACCAGAATTGAATGAGAAAACATCAAACAGACTTGAAATAGCAACACTCTACTAAATAACTGGTTTGAACTCTTCAAAAATGCCAAAGTCAGAAAACACAAAGTTGGGAAACTTCCTGTTTAAAGGAGACATGACAACTGAACACAACGTGTCATCCTGGATTACATTCTGGACTCGGTGGTGAGAGGAGATGTCATGAGGGACATTATGGAGATAATTGATAAAGTTGGAACAGGGACTGTGGGTTAGACAGTGGTGTCATATCAATATTAAAAGCCATGACTTTGATAACTACACTGTGATTATTTAATAGAATGGCCTTATTCTTAAGGAATTCTCACCAAAGTATTAGGAATACAGGAACCCAATGTCTCCACCTCACTCTCAAATAGTTCAGAGAAAAAAATGCATTTGTTTGTGTGTGTGTGCGTGTGCACATGTGTGTGCGTGTAGAGGGAGGAGGGAGTGAGGATGGGAAGACAAATAGAAGAAAATGAAAACACTGGTTGAATCTTGGAAAAGGATCATGAGTGTCCCTTGTACTATTCTTGGAACTTTCCTGTATGTGTAAAATTATATCTAAATAAGGAGTTACAAAAAGAAAACCGCAAACATCCCGGGATGCATACAAAGCTCTGTCACATTCAAGTACATACCTTCAAAATTCTGAGTTTTTAAAGGCATCTTTAAAGTTGTAATGTACTCCAATAAAAATTTCAAAAGTCCCTGATAATAAAACTGCATTGCTCAACACTAAACTCTGTCCCCCAGGCCATCTGTCTGTTTTTATCTCTAAGCTAGTTGAGCCTGGAGACAAGTGTTTGAATTGAGACCCAACTGTGTGATCCATGATCCTAGCCTCTGAAGGCTTTGCCAGACATGTGGGGAAGAAACAGACAGTAAGGGGCAAAATTCAGTTCCTCAGATAAATGGCTCATTCCCTCATCATTAATTAATTATCAAACCTGCCAACCTGCTCAACAGACACTCCACTGAGGAGTACAGGGAAACAGTGTCACGCAATGAAGCAAATTCTCTTCACCAGATGTTTCTCCTTCCATACACATCTGCTTTGAACTTCAAAAATCTTGACATCCAGAGCAAGGTCTGGGATATTCTAACTTGCCTAACAGAGCAAAAGCACTCAAGTCTTACTGAAGTTCCCTAGAGTAGGGACAATAAATTGTATTCAAATACAAAGTTAAGGCATTTCTAAAATTGTACCTCTTCCTCATGTCCCAAATATTAAGGGGACAACTGCTCAGGAATTAGCTGAGAAAAATAGATAAAAATGTAGCCAATATGACCATGAGAGGAAAGGGTAAAGACATTACCCTTTTATTTATTAAAGATCATTTTAATGATTTTTAAATGTATTATTCTCCCTATAAATGTAGTCTGCTTTTGGAGAATGAAATAAACATAAAAATTTAGACTTACAAAATATGATAAATTAGGGTACATTGATTAACTTCATTAAATCATTTTTATATGAAGGGTTTTCAATAAAATTTCTAGATATAGTGCTTAGGAGTTTTTAAAGCATATCTCAATGTGTAAAAATTCATTCTTCACTGTTTTTCACAAACATTTATCCCATCCACCAGTAAAAGGCAAAGCACTATACTGCCACATATGTTAATAATGACAACTCAGATCAGTACATAGCTATGAGTTGTTAATTCATGCTAGCTTGAAAATCTCTGAAGAAACTGTCTAGGATTTAAATTATAAAACACTTTTGAAAATATTTTATTACTTATAGTATGCGCATAATGCAAGTTAATTAAAAAAATTATTTCTTAGTAGAAGACCTCAAGGAAGTAAGACAGGGAGGGGGTAACATTGAGGATCTATCATGTGCCAGGCATGGACTTTCATAGCAGAACTCAGCAAAGCATAGATAGGGAACCTGAGGATCAGAGAAGGGAAGGAGTATGGCTTCAGTCATTTTACTAGGTGCACAGATTGGGTTTCAAGCCGGACTCTGGGATCACAAAGCCTGTGGTATTTCATTGTTCTATTACTCTGAAATCTACTCAGTATAGACAAGGATTTATACTTGTTACACATTAAGAAGACTAAACAACACCAAAAGACACAAAACATCTAACACCAAACACAACTCTTACAACATTTTAAATCTCTCTTGAGGAAAGCTTTTGAACCATAACAAAACCCAGAGACCATAAAAGATGTCCAAGATCAATATATTTAACTAGTTTAAAAATATTTATAGTGTTTTTTTTTTTTTTTTGAGAAAGAGTCTCACTCTGTCACCTAGGCTGGCATGCAGTGGCATAATCTCAGCTCACTACAATCTCCACTTCCTAGGTTCATGTGATTCTCGATTCTCGTGCCTGGGTAGTTTATGCATTTTTAGAAGAGATGGGGTTTCACCATGTCAGCCAGGCTGGTTTTGAACTCTTGACCACAGGTGATCTGCCCACCTTGGCCTTTCAAATTGCTAGATTACAGACATGATCCACCTCACCTGGCATGTTTATAGTGTTTGTTTTTGCCATGTGGAGAAAAATAGAAGTTAAGAGATGAATGACAAATTTGGGGAAATATTTGCAATTCATCACATAAACAAAGGACTAATTTTCTTAATATATAAAGATCCGATATAAATCAATAACAGATAAATACCCAAAGAAAACGCAGAAAGGATATGAGCAAAACAGAATATAAATGGCTCTAAAATATATGAAAAGATAGTCTACGTTATACTAAAATAAATGCAAATTAAAATCACAAGATATCATTATCAGGTTTCAGACTATTATCAAACTATCAGGTTTCAGATATCAAAAACTCTGAAACAACATTTGTGTTAGCTGGGAGTGGAGAAAAGAGCAGATTCATATAACAATGGTGGGAGTATGGCTATCTGGAAGAACATTCTCTGAATCCATGGTAATTATGTTCTATAATGTTGATGAACACTGAATTAGCAAATAATGAGCCATTACTGGTAGGGAAAATACACGGCTAGGTTCCCGTACATCTCTGGTCAAAACATTTTAATAATGTATCAACAAATAACCTTATTTTATATGTGTTTCTGTTTAATCTTTTAAAAATATTTACTTATTTACCTATTCACTTACGATTCATTATATGCAGTATTTCTTTATAATAAAACACTAGCCAAGCAGGGTTTAACATTTTCCTGATGCTAGGTAACATGCCTATAAATTTCTTTGGCTTTCAAGTTTCACAACAGTGCTGTCCTCTATGTTTTTTGTAACTGGTCATCATTCCATGAATCCATTAATCTAGCTGCCTTTCCATCTTTTCCATCATTGCATATATCGATGTTAATTTAGCACCTTCTGGAGCAGCCTCACATACAGATCAGTGAGTTTCCTCTTCTTTTATCTGAGTATATCGTATATTAATTTCACATGAATTCACCACTAACGGCACTACAATTTCTGCCTAAATGAAGCTTATCCAAAATGCGCACATTTCCCCCCAAGACACGACCATCTTCTTGCACTTTGGAACACCAGACAGCACTTCAGCACTATGTTTGGCGCAATTTTAAATGGCAAAACCATCATTAAGAAGTGCAAAACTGTGGAAAACATGGCATAAAATAGACCACAAAATGGATACGTTTGAAGTATGATAGCTGAAACAGGAAGGCAGAGCATCATCTTGTTCACCTCAGCTGGGAATGTGCACATCAGGTGACTCAAAACGTTCACCACTTCATGCATGTCCACAAATGACTATGAGAGTGCCGAAATCCTGATTTGGGGTTTACAAATAAACGTTAGCAAGTAGGCAAATTAACAAATACAGAATCCAGGAATAATGAGGATTGACTGTATTTATCAAAATTACACACCCATGGACCTAGCAATTCTATTCCTAGATATTTATTCCACAGATATGCCCTTATATGTATAAAATACCATATTTATAAGAATCTTCATCAAAGTAGCTTTAATTACCAACAAATTAGAAACCAATTAATCGCCTATTGGGCATATGTATAACTATGGTACTCTATACAATGAAATACTACATAACAATTAAAAACAAATGAGGAAGCTCTACATGAATGCTTTGGAACAACTAAACAGTTTTTCAAACTTTTTGACCACAAACCACAGTAAAATCCAAAACCAAATCAAAACAAACAACAACAACAAAACCCACACACATTGTCATTTAGTACACACATCCATTTATAACTAAAATTTCACAAAATAGTATTTGCTCTTCTACTTGCAATGTATTGATCTCTTCTACTGGGTTCTTTATAGTCTACTTATGGCATTTAAAAACTTCTACTTGTGATTCACTAAATGGATTTAGAACTCATTAATGTGACAGGCTGCAGTTTGTAAAAACACTAATCTACAAGATAGTTGGCTAAAAACAGGTAAGGTAGAGAATGATGTATAAAGATGGTGCTGCCATTTTTGTGAAATAAAAGAGGATCATGTATGAACATGCTTGTAAGTACATAGGGACTCTCTGGAAGAATATCTTCGGAACTGGCAGCAATGGTTGCTCTTAGAGAGGGTACTAATTGAGTAAGGAACCTGAATGAACAGCAACCTATTTTTTACCAACTCTGAAACTTCTGAATTTGATCCTGGTTTCATAGATTTCCTATTTTTTTAATGCCTCCCAAATCAATTACCCTGTTAATCTACACTATCTATGAAGATAATTTCTTCCCTGTTTAGGTTAAGATATTCAGATCTTACCATATATTTTTAATTGTCCTTCATTACAGTGTATTAACATGATGTGAAACTAGTCTAAAGCTTCCCATTTGTTTCTTGTTCTCATGATTATCTGAAACATAAGCACATCTTAGGATAGAGCATGAAGAAGCCCCTACTTCCATTTACACTGAACACATACATGTAAGGCAAAATCTGCTATGTTCAAAGAGCAATAAAAACAAACAGAGCCAAACAAACACACACTGTACCTGACAACTTCCCCAAGCTGCTTTTCCATCAAAAATTTAAAAATTTCAAAATCACAAAAAAAACCAAAAATTTCAAAATCATAAGTTTTTAAAAATAAGTAGAGACATTTGTGAGTGAGGTTTATCTCATAAAAAAAGCTTTTAAAATGTTTTAATATTAGTCCTAATTTATAATTAAAACTAAGCAAAGGGTAGTACAAAGTTTCCTCAAATATGGTTACATAGAAAAATTTTAAATTTCAGTAAAAGAGTAGCATTTACCATCAGTGATATCTAGAAATCTATAATGTGTCTCCTGATTTTTGAGTACTTATTCTGAAATCCTTCCATATACTAAAAATTGAAGTTTATGGTAACAGTATGAAAATATAATTCTAAAATACAGCAAACCTGGGAAATGCTACCTCATAGCACTGGAATTTTTCCAGGTGTAACTACTACATGTGGGAGCCCATGAACTCAGGCAATATGCAGGGTAAATGAGTGGCCTGAAGTAACATATCGGAGCCTGTGACAGCAATGGCTATAACAGTCTCAGTGTGGTCAAGCTCAAGTTTATTTTCCATCTAGAGAAGCTTCTGGTCTTTGAGTAATGACCATTTTCCTTTGGTAGTGACTAGTAACTGTTTATAACCTCAACTACTGATTGAAAAATGCTTATGTTCTTTAGAAGGCCAAAGCCCAGAGATTTGCGGGACTACTAGAGATGCCCAGACCATGAAAAGATTCTCATCAGAAAACATTAATGACACACTAAAATAAGTTCTGAGGCGGCTTAATGTGTGAAACATGGACACAGAGATTTGGCAGAATTCTTCTCCATCAAGTGGCTTCTTCACACATCATGACATACAAATGTGATGTGAAAAAAGGTACACACTACTGATTCTGTTCCAACATCAGAGAATGGGTTAGATAGGGATGAGCTGCATGTGTGCTTCAAAAATGATGGGTTATAAGGACCTTCAGGATATATTTGTACTTAGAGGCTAGCCTTTCCAGAACGTTGTATTTAAGAATGTGGAACAATTAAATTTATATGCCCAACAGCGGTTCCACTTCGG
This sequence comes from Callithrix jacchus, assembly GCF_049354715.1. Classification (NCBI taxonomy): domain Eukaryota; kingdom Metazoa; phylum Chordata; class Mammalia; order Primates; family Cebidae; genus Callithrix; species Callithrix jacchus. The sequence goes on from NC_133506.1 coordinate 20,537,510, forward strand.
GCTTGGTGGAGCGCTGGTATATGAAGCCTCCCTTAATCCTGAATGCATGGTTTTGCCTCCTAGGAGCATTTAAATCACCAGCTTTATAGGTTAAAAGAGCTACAAGCTACCTCTCTCATGATGCTGTCCCTGGGATACTTTGCTTTCAAAATCATCCACATATCATCCGGTTTAAATTAAGTCAGACAAAACAGTTTCCTTACCAGCTTGCAAGTAAGTTTTTTTCAATCCATATGGATTCTTTTTTTCTGACCAGAAAGAAGTCATCAGCTACTTTCCTCCTCTTTAAAAACATATATACATATATTGTCCTCCAATTGTTGTTAACAACGCCTAGCTACACTGGCTCCTGCACCCACTTAAAACACCTCTGCTTGGCTTCACATCTCAGACTTGCTTGCAAGGAAAACAGAACTCTAAAATCAGGACTGTCTTGGGTTGGGCAGTTGCCAAGTTAGCTGCCACTTCTGAGCCTTAGGTCAGATGGCATGTCCTAGGACATTCTGCACAGTATTTAAGTTACTCCTTAGTGAGTACAGAGAAATTCGTTTTTTAAATGGGAAGAATGAGGAACTGTAATAGAACCACCTCCTCTTATCACTGTAGATATTCCCCCCGATTGTCAGAGTCTTTATAACCAGTAGGGAGTTTATCTTTAGGAAAAAAAAAATGCTGGACTGTCCTGACATGGAATCCTTAAGACTCATGTTATGCATGTCCCATTACGGCCGTGAAGAAGCTCTGACTTGGCATGCTTCCCTGAAAAGCTTTCACCACTTAACTGTCTTTGGAGCAATGGGGATCAAGTTCTATAGAATCCTGGTTACACTAAGCCAATAAAAGAATCATTCCCTCTTTCCAAGGCTTGTTCAAATTTGTTCAAGACTAATGAAGGATGCTGACTGAAAGGAGGATGTGGGTCAAAGAGTAACATAAGCCCTGGAGGACAGTTCAATTATCTTTCTGTTTTATCCTTTCATTGTACTAAAAACTGCCAGAAACAAAGGGACACTTGATTGGGACTTGGAAGTTCTCTGGTGAACAGAAAACTGTTCAGTAAAACCAGATTTACTGAAACATGATTTTATTCATCCAACAAATACTTTTTAAGGATTTATTTCATGGTAAACTCTATTACTCTTTGAGCAGGTGAAACTGACTATAAAATTTCCTGAGTGTAATAAGAATTACATAGCCACTAGATCTATTCATAAATTTCTGTATTCTATATTTGAGATGGAAAACTTTGTGCGCCAAAAAATAATACTTCTTGGTAAGGTAATAGAACTATACTTCTCATGATGGGGAAGAAAATTACAGATGAAAATCTATTTCTAATATTCAGAGTATGTTAGTGATACAATGTATAGAGAGATACGTTCATGATTTAAAGGAAGGAAAGTTCTGTTATAAACAAAGTGACAGATTACAGATACTTGTAATCAACATCTCTGTATTGTAAAACCAAAACTAATTCTGAAACTATTAATCTCAGAGCATTACTTCATTGGATTAATGCTACTCTTCATTGCCGAAAAGTTTAAATATCATGTCTGCCTTATTCACCTTGCATCTAAGTTACTTATGTCCTTCTTTCCATCTGAACCTTAAATAAGAACTAAAATGCAGCTTATCTCTTAAGAGGTATCTTCACTATAGTGAAGATGTAACAATTCCAAAACATTGCACTAGAGAAATAAGCTTCGAACTATGACAATGGACTCTCACGTAAAACAAAGTTTTAATTCTATTTTCAAGATAAAGTTATTAACATCAGACAAATATCTGTAAGTATTTCTTTTCCCACTACTAGCCTAAAAGCTAACTTGCCTTCTCTTTGACAGTGATTTTTGTGATCATGTGAGTCCAGCAGAAATGCCTAGTCATAAGTGCTCACAGTGGTGTGTGCCATGTAATAGAAATAAGCAACATTGCTGGTGCCCTGAGAATGAAGCTTCTTTGAAGTACATGTGTTTATATCTGCTCGCCAAATTTTTAATACCAGTAAAACCAAAAGGCGGTTCAGAATTTTAACTTACAGTAAAATAACCTTTTATCTTTTTAATGTTCCAGGAAGCATCAATTCAATTAAGCATTTTTTATTCTGAAACCACAGCATACTCTGGTAACAGCAACAAAACAAAGTACTCGATAAAGAACTTTGCCTATTCTGAAAAGAGGGAGGAAAACATCGCATTTCAGTTCTAACTGGCAACAGTGGAACAGTTTGATTTGATAGAGCTATGTCTACAATGACAAAATAACTCATCCTTTCAGGTAATTATGTAAGAACACACAAAAATTCTCATAGAATAAATCATATGATATACCATTTATGTAAAGTTTAAAATCAAGCAAGACTAAACATATCATTTAGAGATACATAAAAGTGTGCAAAGGCTTTCAGGAAAAGCAGGGGGTAAACACAAAGTAAAGGATGGGGAGAAAGCACAGTAACAAGATCAGAGAGGCCCACATGGGGGCTTCAAACATATGGGTCATGGGCAATTTGTTAGGCTGGGTGGCAGGTCCACAGGTGTTCATTTTATTATTATCATTTATAACTCATAAATTTATTACATCCTTCTTTTAAAAATACATGAAACATTTCATAGTAAAAGATGAAAAAAAAGGATAAAAGAGTAGCTAGACAAATGGAAGCAGTATCATGTACAAAAGGTAATTATCAGTATTATGAACACATTTGTAGAAAGAACCTGAAGTTATTCTCTGGGTAAGGTGGGGTTAACTTAATGGCAAGGTAACAATTACCGTGTGTGCTCATCGCATAATCAGGCTCTGGAAACTATGGGCCTCAAATCTGTTTAGGATGAAGAACTCCAACACAAGCTTGGCACAAAGGCCACTGGCTAAACACACAGCCCTTTTTAGCCTTAAGAGCCCATATGCCTCCTATCCTGGATTGCTTAAGATTTTTCTTAAATATATGGAAACTGTTTCTTGGTGATCCCCATATTCACTGCTTCCTACTAACCACTCCCTGGCAGACACTCCTGAACTTCATAGGGTCTACCAGGCCCCCAACAAGACACGTGGTACAAGGTACAAAACAGGAAATTAACCCATATTTTAAGTTTGACTGTTTATGCTATGTATTTGCATATATTCTAATTACCTGCTTCTAATTACAAGCTTAAAATGGTAAAGGACTCATTTTTTCACCAGAAGACTTAATTTGATGTGCCTTTGTTTATCCATTTATTAATCATACAGCAGCCTCAATAAAGTACTTCTGTAGAGGCCTGGAAAGTACATGTAATTGTACTTCGGCAGGTAAAAACATATTGGCTTATTTTTTCTCTAAAACCAGAGAGAAAATTAATTCTTTCCAGCTGTTTCATTCCAGGCACAAGCATTTGCTTTGTGTTAAATCAGCGATTTGTAGGCTGGGCTTTGTCAGCATCTCATGATCTGGGGGCAGGAGGTGGCAGGATGGGTGCTGCAAACATGTTCGCATCCAAATTGTCCTTTTACAAGGATATTTGCACAGGCTTTCCTCTGGGATCCCTTTAAACCGCCTCAAAATCATCTTGTTCTTGGATGCTCCTCATTATTCCAACATTTCCAACCAATACTTTTTGTTTTTTACGAGTATGAGGATATTTCTGTGATATTTCATTTTTCTGGAAGAATAGTCAACTTCTTTTAACATTTCTCCTAAATAATCAATAAGGAAACTACATTTGGCAACTAATTCATCCATCCAATGATTATTGGGAACCTATTAAATTCAGTATGACATGGCCTCTGCCCTCGAATAGTTCATAATCTGGCGGTATAATTCTTAGAAGCAGTGGGATTTTCCAATACGTAGAAAGATATTTCAAACTTCTGTAGTCCCTGTGTGTGTCACTGGGGCTCAAGGACCTATGATTTATTCCTCTCAAATAACCGAGTTCTGAAAAAAGATTAAGAAGTGCTGGCCTGGGAGAAGGGCAGATACTTTAACATCTAACTAGGATGTGTCATAGTGATAGAAGGAACTTCAATACCATGGTGCTAACAGAGCACAAGAAAAGAGCAAGTTACCCGGGAGGAGAGATTCAAGAAGATTCGAAAAAGATTCACATTTGATCAGGGTTTTAAAGACTTTTATTGGCCCAGGGTTTAGCACAGCAAGAGCATGTGCAAGTTATTGGGGAAAAAACATAACTCTTTGGAAGACCAAGTGATTCGGAATGGCCAGAAGTTGAGACTTTGAGAATGAATGAAGGAAAAGAAAACTAGTTGAACACCATGAATATATACAATTATTACAATTATTATTTGTCAACATTTTTTAAAAAAGGAATAGTCAGAAATAACACTGAAAGCAGGGAAGATCCAAGATGGCTGGTTAGACACAACACCCAGTGAGAGACGCAGAAATCCAGAGATCTCCTAGCTCCAAACGAGGTACCAGCTGCATTTCAACTGGTCTGGTCCCATGATGAGCAAAGCCCACTCAGGGCAGACCGAGATGGGGAGGGGTACTGATTCACCCAGAAAGTGCATCTGACCGGTGAGTCAGAGGCTCCCCTCTGGCACTCCAGTGCAGATACAGTGCTTCCCCTAAAGCCTCAGCAACACACAGAACAGGGGATCTTTGCCAGTCAAGCACCGGGAATTACAAGCACAGAGTTGAGTCAAGACCCTGAGGACTGAGCTACTGTCCCCTCCCCGCTGCCCAGAGGGAGAGGGAGCTGTAAGCAGGAGCAGCTGGGCAGGTCCCTACCACATCACCAGAGACAGAGGAGGCTGAAAGGGGGAGACAGCCAGGTGCCTCTGAGTGGGTCGCTACCCTCCCCCACAAACTCCAGAGGACTGAAGCTCTGACTCTAGTGGGTTGCACAGCCAGTGCCACAGTCTGAGATGAACCCTGAATGATCCAGCCCAGTGGAGGAAGGGCACAACCCACCAACAGAGGGAAGAGACTGGGCTACATGGTTTAACAAAAAAACACAGAAAACCTACCTAGCAACAGGATAGGACGCCGTTCTTGACAACCCAGCAGCACCTACAGGTCAGGGGAAGAGGCGGGCCTGATCTCCCAGTATAAACAAAAAAGACACAGGAAGCTTCCCTAGTAACCTGAAGGAGTCCCTAGAAACCCAGTAGCGCCTCCACAGGCAGACAAGCCACCTTATCAAGCAGCTCCCAGATACCACAGCCAGGTAAATTCACAAAGATGGGAAAAAAACAGTGCAAAAAAGATGAAACCATCAAAGACTAGAACAACTCTTCTCCTTCAAGGGATCACAAACTCCTCAACAACACAGGATCACAACTTGACCGAGGAGTGTGACAAACTGACAGAAACAGGCTTCAGAAGGTGGATAAAAACAAACTTTTGTGAGCTAAAGGAACACATTCTAACTTAACGCAAAGAAACCGAAAACCTTGAAAAAAGGTTAGACGAAATGCTAACTAGAATAACCAGCTTAGAGAAGAACATAAACGACTTGATGGAGTTGAAAGACACAGCACGAGAACTACATGAAGCAAACACAAGTTTTAATAGCCGAATCGATCAAGCAGAAGAAAGGATATCAGAGACTGAAGATCAACTCAATGAAATAAAAAGAGAAGGCAAGACAAGAGAAAAAAGAGTAAAAAGAAATGAACAAAGCCTCCAAGAAATATGGGATTATGTGAAAAGACCTAATCTACGCTTGATCGGTGTACCTGAATATGACAGGGAGAATGAATCCAAGCTGGAAAACACGCTCCAGGATATTATCCAGGAGAACTTTCCAAGCCTAGCAAGGCAGTCCAAATTTCAAATTCAAGAAATACAAAGAACTCCACAAAGATATTCCTCAAGAAGAGCAACCCCAAGGCACATAATCGTCAGATTCACCGGGTTGAAATGAAGGAAAAATGCTAACAGTGGCCAGAGAGAAAGGTCAGGTGACCCAGAGAGGGAAGCCAATCAGACTCACAACAAATCTCTCTGCAGAAACCCTACAAGCCAGAAGAGAGTGGGGGCCAATATTCAACATCCTTAAAGAAAAGAACTTTCAACCCAGAATCTCATATCCAGCCAAACTAAGCTTTGTAAGTGAAGGAGAAACAAAATAGGAATTATTGAGAGATTTTTCTCTCCACCAGACCTGCCCTACAAGAGCTCCTGAAAGAAACACTAAGCACAGAAAGGAACAAGTACCAGTCACTGCAAAAGCAAACCAGTTGGCAAAGACCAAAAATATAATGCAGACAATGACTCAGGATCAGCAAACACACTCAAACCTGCACAACCACTTGGAAACTGAACAACTTGCTTCTGAGTGTCGACTGGATAAACAATGAAATGAAGGCAGAAATAAAGATGTTATTCGAAACCAAGCAGAATGAAGACACAACTTACCAGAATCTCTGGGACACCTTTAAAGCAGTGTCGAGAGGGAAATTTATAGCAATAGATGCCCACCAGAGAAGAGAGGAAAGATCTAAAATCGACACCCTATCGTCAAAATAGAAAGAGCTAGAGGAGCAAGATAAAAAAAACTCAAAAGCTAGCAGAAGACAAGAAATAACTAAGATCAGAGAACAACTGAAGGAGACAGAAACACAAAAAAACCTTCAAAAAAATCAATAAATCCAGGAGCTGGTTTTTGAAAAGATCAACAATATAGACCTTAGCCAGATTAATAAAAAAGAAAAGGGAGAAGAATCAAATAGATTAAAAAACGATAAAAGGGATATCACCACTGATCCCACAGAAATACAAACTACTATCAGAGATTACTACAAACAGTTCTACTCACATAAACCAGTAAACCAGGAAGAAATGGATAAACTCCTATACATCTGTACTCTACCAAGACTAAACCAGGAGGCAGTTGAAACCCTGATAGGCCAATAACAAGGGCGGAAGTAGAGGCACCAATCAATAGCCTACCAACCAAAAAAGTCCAGGTCCTGATGGGTTACCAGACATACAAAGAGGAGCTGGTTCCATTCCTTCTGAAACTGTATCAAACAATACAAAAGGAGGGAATCCTCCCTGACTCATTTTATGAGACCCACTTCATCCTGATACCAAAACCAGGCAGAGACTCAACCAAAAAAGAAAACTTCACACCAATATCCATGATGAACATCAACGCAAAAATCTTCAATAAAATACTGGCAAACAGATTGCAACAGCACATCAAGAAGTTTCTCCATCACGACCAAGTAGGCTTCATCCTGGAGATGCAAGGCTTGTTCAACATACGCAAATCTATAAATGTAATCCATGACATAAACGGAACCAAAGACAAAAACCACATGATTATTTCAATAGATGCAGAGAAGGCCTTCAATAAAATTCAACAGCCCTTCATGCTAAAAACTCTCAATAAACTAGGTATTGATGAAAGGTATCATAAAATGATAAAAGCTATATAAGACAAACCTACAGCCAATATCATACTGAACAGACAAAAGCTGGAACAATTCCCTTTGAAAGCAGCAACTAGACAAGAATGCCCTCTCTCACCACTCCTATTCAACATAATATTGGAAGATCTAGCTAGAGGAATCAGGCAAGGAAAAGAAATAAAGTGTATTCAATTAGGAAAGAAGAAAGTCAAACTGTCTCTATTTACAGATTACATGATTTTATATCTAGAAGGCCCCATCGTCTCAGCCCAAAATCTCCTGAAACTGATAAGAAACTTCAGCAAAGTCTCAGGATACAAAATCAATGTGCAGAAATCGCAAGCATTCCTATACACCAATAACAGACAAACAGAGAGCCAAATCAGGAGCAAACTCCCATTCACAATTGCTACAAAGAAAATAAAATATCTAGGAATACAACTAACAAGGAACGTAAAGGACCTCTTCAAGGAGAACTATAAACCACTGCTCAACGAAATCAGAGAGGACACAAACAGATGGAAAATCATTCCATGCTCATGGTTAGGAAGAATCAATATCGTGAAAATGGCCATACTGCCCAAAGTAATCTACAGATTCAATGATATCCCCATCAAGCTACCATTGACCTTCTTCATAAAAAAACACTTTAAACCTCATATGGAATCACAAAAGAACCCACATAGCCAAGAAATCCTAAGCAAAAAGAACAAAGCCAGGGGCATCACACTGCCGGACTTCAAACTATACTACAAGGCTACAGTAATCAAAACAGCATGGTATCAATACCAAAACAGAGACATAGACCAATGGAACAGAACAGAGACCCCAGAAGAAACACCATACATCTACAACCATTTGATCTTTGACAACCTGGCAAAAACAAGCAATGGGGAAAGGACTCCATGTTTAATAAATGGTATTGGGAAAACTGGCTAGCAATGTACAGAAAGCAGAAACTGGACTCCTACCTGTCGCCTTACACTAAAATTAACTCCAGATGGATCAAAGATTGAAACATAAAAGCTAACCTAAAAACACTAGAAGAAAATGTTGGCAAAAACCATCCAGGACATAGACATAGGCAAGGACTTCATGACTAAAACACCAAAAGCAATGGCAATAAAAGCCAAGATAGACAATTGGGATCTAATTAAACTCCAGAGCTTCTGTACAGCAAAAGAAACCATCAACAAAGTGAATCGGCAACCAATAGAATGGGAAAAAATTTTTGCCATATACCCATCAGACAAAGGGCTAATATCCAGAATCTATAAAGAACTAAAACAGATTTACAAGAAAAAAAATCCCCATTCAAAAGTGGGCAAAGGATATGAACAGAAACTTTTTAAAAGAAGACATACATGAGGCCAACAAACATATGAAAAAATGCCCATCATCACTGGTCTATAGAGAAATGCAAATTAAAACCACACTGAGATATAATCTCACGCCAGTTAGAATGGCGATCATTAAAAAATCTGGGGACAACAGATGCTAGAGAGGATGTAGAGAAATAGGAACACTCTTACACAGTTGGTGGGAGTGTAAATTAGTTCAACTAATGTGGAAGACAATGTGGCGATTTCTCAAGGATCTAGAAATAGAAATTCCATTCGACCCAGCAATCCCATTACTGGGTATATATACCCATAGAACTATAAATCGTTCTACTATAAAGACACATGCACACATATGTTCATTGCAGCCCTGTGTACAGCAGCAAAGACTTGGAACCAACCCAAATTCCTATCAATGATAGACTCGACAAAGAAAATGTGGTACATATACACCATGGAATACTATGTAGCCATCAAAAACGATGAGTTCGTGTCCTTTGTAGGGACTTGGATGAATCTGGAAACCATCATTCTCAGTAACAAGAACAGAAGGCCAAACACCATATGTTCTCACTCATAGGTACATGTTGAACAACAAGAACACGTGGACTCAGGGAGAGGAGCATCACACACTAGGGGCAGTTGAAGGGGGCAGGGGACAGTGGCGGTGGGGAGGGAGGGGAGGGATAACATGGAGAGAAATGCCAGATATAGTATGTACCAAAAGTAAAATAAATAAATAAAAGAAATGACACTGAAAGCATATTCTGAGGACAGATCAGGGGATGGCATTTCTCATCAAGTTAGGTAGTTCCCATCTGTTCTATAGGAAATTTACCAGCATAGGGTGTGTGGAGGTGTGTGTCATCTGTCCTACAGGAAAGTCATCGGCAGAGGGTGTGTGTGTCTGTATGTCCCATCTGTCCTATTGGAAACTCAGCAGCAGAGGGTGTGTGTGTGTGTGTGTGTGTGTGTGTGTGTGTGTGTCATCTGTCCTATAGGAAATTCAGCAGCAGAGGGTGTGTGTGTGTGTGTGTGTGTGTCTCCCATCTGTCCTATAGGATATTCACCAGCAGAGGGTGTGTGTGTGTGTGTGTGTTTGTGTGCGTCTTGTTGAAAAGTTAAAGGTAGGGAGCATGGAAGTAACAGTAAGAGTTATATGTCTGTCTTATTGTAGCACACATAAAAAGATTCAACATTTAGCTTAGACACATGGTAAACTAATTTCATATACTTATGTCACTCTGGGGTTGAACAGTGTCCTTCTGATCTTGGGATTGGTGTGGCTCTCTAGGTCAGGTTCTCATTTTTGCCCTTTCTTCTTTGGAGAAGTCTTCTCTCCTGTCCCTGGTTTCGGACCTATGGCTACGTTCTCTGGGCCAGCTGCAGAGTTGTTATAAAGAAAGAACTCTAGGAGCAATAATAAAGATAGAACTGAGGGGACAAATACAGAATGAAAGGCTGGAAGTGAGGAGGCTTAAGAGGTCAGGGAAACTTGATTAGAGACTGCAATGTTAGAAGACACTCATCAGATTTATCCCAGAGGATCCCCAAAAAGAGAACCGGGATCTACTGATGAAACCCAAAGCCCAACAGCTGCCTGAAGATGGCAACAGAGCACCTTGATTTGTCATTGTGGCTCATTAGAAGAAAGGGCTTAAAAGGTTTATTAGTTATCTATTGCTACATAATAAATTCTCCCAAAATGTAGTCGTTTACGACAACAAACAGTTATTATCTCAGTTTCCATGGGTCAGAAATTCCACAGTGGCTTCATTGGGTGGTTCTTTTGCAGGACCTCCAATGAGATTTCAATCAAGATATTGCCAAGGATGCTGTCATCTGAAGGCTCACTCAGATCTCTGAGGCTGTTGGCAGGAAGACCTAGTTTCTCAGAAGCAGCTGTTGGGAAGGAAGTTGCAGTTTTTTGTGAAATAGGCTTCCCCATAGTGCTGTTTGAGTGTCCTCCTGACATGGTGGTTGGTCTCACCAAGAGAGAGTGATTCAACAGAGAGCCCAAGGAGGAAGCCACAATGCCTTTTTGACCTAGTCTCAGAAATTGCACACTGTTACTTCTGCCATAATCCTATTAGTTGGAAGTGAGTCTCTAGTGTTTGGGTCACAGTCAAGGGCAGGGGAATTGAGCTCCACCTCTTGAAGGGAGGCGTATTCAACAATCTACAGACAAAGCACCTGGAACAGGGTCACGCAAGTAGACTTAGAAAGTTCCTTCATACCTGAGATTCTCCTACTCTATTCATGAATCAGTAGACAAACGACAAACCTCAAAAGTGTCCAGTACATGAGCCATATCACCCTGGAAGCAGCCCAATGAAGCTCTGATAATGTATTTGTCAAGAGGAGCGCCTACATAATGGCTTCGAGGAAACTCCATCAAGTGGCAATGAGGTTTGACTGAAACTGCTTTTGTGGTGTAATGAGAACATTATGATTTTGAGAAAAGAAAGTGAACACAGAAAAGGCTATAGTAGGAGATTATGTGATCATATTATTCTTGGGACCAAAAAAGTGATTAACAATATACAGAAGTTTTTTTTTTTTAATTTTGGAAATTGCTTTATTTGTATTATGTGTAGAAAATAAAGACTTCTGAGCTTTCCTGGTTACTAGAAATTACTGAGCATCTAGGAGCCATGAGTTTATAAAGTTATATCTCATGACAATGAAAAAGAAATAAATGGGAAGTCATGGTCCAAACATGAAGCAAATTAAGTTGTAGCCTGATTTGGAGCAATTGATAAAAAGGAGAATCCACTTGATCTCAATGACTGAAACAGTCTCCTTCTACAGGCAGAGGTTTATGACAAACACTGCTCTTTATGGGTCTGATCTTCCACTTCCAGGGTATGCAGTGGGCAATATTATACTATAATCTTGATATTGTCAATGCTGGATACTGACACTATTTAGAATTAACCCCTGATCAAACTATAGAGATAAGTATAGATGTAAGAAGGCAAATGATAATAACAACAACAATGGTATTGTTGACAAAGGGTGAGGTAGGGGAGTGAAGGAGGAAAAGAAAAGGAGAAAAGTGAATACTACAGGGTCTGAATGTTTGTTTCCTCCAAAATCCATGTTGAAACCTATTCCCCAATATGGCAGTACTAAGATGTGGGACCTTGAAGAGGTGATTAGGTCATGAGAACTCTGCCCTCATGAAATGGATTAATACCTTCATGAATTAATGGATTATCATGGGACTGGAGCAGGTGGCTTTATAAGAAGGGAAGAGAGACCTGAGCTAGCACACTCAGCCCCTTCACCATGTGATGCCCTGTGCCCCTATGGGACTCTGCAGAGTCCCCACCAGCAAGAAGGCCCTCATTACATGCAGCCCCTTGACCTTGGACTTCTCAGCCTCCATGACTGTAAGAAATAAATTAATTTTTTTACAAATTACTCAGGTATTCTGTTAGTTTTAGGTATTCTGTTATAAACAACAGAAAACAGCACATGAACTTTCTTCAACTTACATAGTTGAAGTGGTGAAGAATGTTTGATAGACATTATATAAAGTTAATAAATCAAGAAACAGTGTGTTAGAGTAAATAAAATTAAAAGTATTATTTCAAGTTAGAGTAGAATTCCAACAAAAATCAGGAAGGAAGGGAAGTGGTATATGGTGTGAGCTAAGTGTTTAATTTTTTCACAAGGGGTCACAAGTTACTGACTAATCTAGAAATGGATGTGTGAGCACATTCTATAGAGTGAGGGTGCTTCCCATGAGATTAACCAGAACCAAAGAATGACTGGTGGCTCTGGAAATGGGTGTAAAAGGTGACTTTCACATCTTTGATTCCTATCCTTCTATACTGTTTGCATTTACTTTGTTTCCTATCCTTCTATACTTTTTGAATTTATTTTCTTACCACATACTTAACATTCGTAACTTTTTTAAGTGAAAAATAAAAAGTCCACATAATTGGTAGCATCTGTAAGTTGACATTAGCCTATGTTCACCAGGTTTTAGTAGATAAGCTTCACAAGCATCAACCCATCCAGTTAACAAATGGCAAGATTTCACTTATTTCATAAATTGGCACTTCACATTTAATGCTTCCTCTTGAAATAAAGAGTAGGAACCAGTTTATAAATCACTATGTTGGTAATAAAAACTATATAACATGAGCTAAAATACTATAACTTATTCTTAAATATGCATTTTTATGCCACCAAATGTGAAAAGACAACCAAAAAGACCTTACAATTTTGAGGGTTAACGCAAATGGGCAAGATTCCAGGCTCAGCAAAGTACTATGATACTCCTTTCTAGGAATAATCAGTGAAGCAATTTTAATGCTCCCCCACCCGCCACTGCCCAAACAGTAAGGGTTATTCTTCTGAGGTTATTTTTTAAAAAAATACTTTAAGTTCTGGCATACATATGCAGAACACGCAGGTTTGTTACATAGGTATACACGTGCCATGGTGATAGGCTGCACCCAGCAACCCATCATCTATATTAGGTATTTCTCCTAATGCTATCCCTCCCCTAGTCCCCCATGCCCCAACAGGCCCCGGTGTGGGATGTTTCCTTCCCTGTGTTCACGTGATCTCATTATTCGACTCCCACTTATGAGTGAGGACATGCAGTGTTTCATTTTCTGTTCCTGTGTTAATTCGCAAAGAATGATGGTTTCCAACTTCATCCAGGTCCCTGCAAAGGTTTTATGGAAAGCCCATGTCCATCTTCTGTACATATTTAAAGCCAACCAGGTTGGGTTTAACTATCTAACTGGAAGAATGTTCAAAAGATTCAACGATGATTAAGAGTAGTTTTACCAAAGGAAAAAACCACTACTTGTCTTGGTTTAATAAAACATGACTGTTAAAAAACATATCAACTTGGAGCAACCTAAGTACTACATAAACAGGGTAGAAGGAGAGAGACTATAGCGAAAAAAAAAAAAAAAAAAAAAAAAGAAGAAGATAGAGCTGGTAGTTAGCGTCTAGATGGAGAAAAAGCCTCTAACCTAAAAGTGTATTTTTTCTCTGAGGAATGAACAAAAAGATTTTATGAAAATGTTTTGGGCTTCTACAGAAAAAGCATTTTTATACCCATAAAAACCACTCACTCTTCTATTTTATAAACTATGAAGGGATGTGTACTATAGCAATTGACAATAATCACACAATATACATTAGGCACCACTCACACTTTCTGTAAGGAAGTTTATAGGAAGGGTTAAACTACCATAAGCCCTGTGGATGACCTATAGTGCTGTATTTAAAAAACAAAACAAAATAACAACAGAAGAATAGACTAATACACTGAGTTATCTCCATACAATAGATTAGAATACAGCAATGAAAATGTACAAACTCCTACTGCAAGTAACATGGAAGAATCTAACAAGCTTAAAGTTGACTGAAGATAGACACAAGTGATACATGTTCGTGATTCAACTTATATAACAAATAAAACCAGGTAAAACTAACCATGGTGTTAGAAGTCAGTATACTGTTTAACTTTGGAGGAGATAGAGATCAGAAGGGGGCAAAAGGGGACTTCTGGGATTGTGGTGAAGTTCTATTTCTTTTAATCTAAGTGCTGGTTACAGGGGATGGGTTCACTTTGTGATAATTCATCAAGCAGATGCAGTTATGATTTGTACACTTTTCTAAATATATGTATACTTCAGTTAAAAGTTAACTTAAAAAATAACATATGGTGCCCCTGCTAGTGTATGTGTCACCTTTACGCAGAATTTTTTAATGTGTCCCTTCTGGAGAGATGGATTAGAAAAAGAAAACCCTGTGGTCAGCGGCAGCCCCACAAGTCCCTCATAAAGAGAGGGTGGGCTGGGTTTCATCCCCACTGGTGCTTGGCTAGCAACAAAACCACACATCTGGATGGACATGTGCAAAAACATGCATTTGACCCTCCCTCACCACAGCTTTAAGAGGAGGGCAGGGCAGACGTCCGTGGTTTACAGATGAGGAAGTGGCACGGAACAGTAAGACCAATGCACGAAGGTGTCATGGCTAACAAGCCACAGAGGCAGGACTGATCTCTAGGCCAGTAGCTCCACACACGCTTCTCATTCCTTTTGGAGAAGGGAAACAGGAAGAAGCTTCTCTCTCCATTACTGTGTACCTTGTCACCTCAAATGCTTTCTGGAATAAGACAGGGCATGAATACACGGTCCAATGTTCTTATTACTGGACTTCAGTAAAGGTCCTTGGTTCTAAGCTTATTTGAAATATATTCTCTAAGCCTGTACTTAAAAATGAACATTCATCTTTTACATGCTTACTTATGGTACAAGATCAGTAGATTGGGGATATTCAGACAGCAGTAAATCATGCTGACCCTCCTGCAGTTTAAAATTATTGACTTAAGGATATAAATATTTTCATTTTTTCTTGAAGAAAATAAAAGAGAAAGACGCACACAATGCTTATGTCTCACTTACCTAAAAGTGTCTGCTTATTTTGGGAGGAGTCAGGCTCAGCAGAACATCTGCACGAACGGAGAACAATCACTCCGCCAAGCACGCCATCTTCACTGGCGAGGAAAGGTGAACCTAGGCAGAGAGGACTAGTAGTCATTCTTCAGTGAATTTTTTTTTATTTTTTATTTTCATTTCATTACTAAAATAAAAACGTGGCATGAATAAGATCTTGAAAGATGCCAATTTTCTGACAATCACCATTGTCCATATCTCATTATACACTCGATGGCAAAGGCAGGTTTATGCCTGAACAGGGGCCATTTCGCAAAGACAATGCCACATGCTGCCAAGAAGATGAGGAGGGAGTGTGCATTACTGTATTCAGAACGGAACTGGAAACACTACCAGATTAAAGGACCAAAACACAAATATAGGGAAAAATGCTCAACGATTCCCTTTGATCAACTCTGAGAGATCACTTACCACAGGGTCTCCCTGCTGTCAGGGACCCACCACCAAAAGCTTCAGTTTACTACCTTAAATGCAATTTGAAACAATAAACCACAAACTTTATTATGAACATTTTAAAATGCTTCTGATGGTTCGCACAAATCAGGGTGAAACTGAATTTCTATGATGAGAGTCTGGTGGTTAGAAAGAGTTGGGCCTCTTTAAATCTCACACACTGAACCACTGTGAGCATTTCAATTACATTATATTTTAAAACCCCTCATTTTTCTTCCCCAAGGACATCTTCTTCAAACATCTGGCATAGCAAGTGAGCACATGGAGAACAAATGCAAAATTAACCCAAGCACTATCAAAGAGAGTAATAATAATCAAACCCTACCAAATTGGACTTGGTGGGAGCTTCTGGTTAAACTTAGTATATTAAACACATGCAGTTTTCTCCATCCCTCCCCAAATCCAAGTGAACTGATGGAAAAGGAAGAAAAAAGCCATAGCCCAATAAGGGCAGAGAAAGAGGCAGAAAACGAAAAAACTGACCTTTTGGAAAATGGTGAGAAGACAGGTAAGTGGTTGCTCACCTAGCAAACCCATGAAAGCTGAAACGTAAGTTTTCACGGAGCGGGGGGAAATTGGAGTGGAGAAAACCCACAGGAAACCAAGCCAGTTTTGCCATAAAATGGAAAAGCATTCATAAACTGAAGGCTTCAAGTTTCTCTTGAAGGAACTTGGGCATGGGTACAAGGTAGAGATGATAAAAGATGGTTGGCTGAGAGTGTCCAAAAGATCCTCTAGACCAGAGGTTGTCCTACTAAGAATGCCATTATTTTGTTCTCTTTTTACTTTTGGAAGGGTTGTTAAAAAAAAAGGGGGGGGGGGAGGAAGAAGAGGAGGAGGAGAATATGCCACAGAGACCATGCTATAGGCTGCAAAGCCCATAATCTTTATTTCTGGCTCTTTTACAGAAAAATTTTGCCAACTCCTGATCTAGAAGAGAAGATCAGAACTGCAGTTCCTTTCCAAAAAGGAAGTTACTCCTCTCTAACCCTGAGAATACCAGGATATTTAGTCTCTAGAGAAGGTGAACCAGAGAGAGTTGAGACTTGGGAACATCAGGGTTAGCCCAGGGCAGGAAAGAGGCTGCACACTGAAAACAGGTTGCTTAGGTGTAAGTAAGCCTTTATGCTAAACAGTGACATAACCGGCTCCTAGGATGCAAGAAATCAAGCTGATATCCTCCAAGAAGAGACAGGATAATCCCTTTCTGGCAACCCAGCCAACTAAAGAGTAAAGACCTACTTGAGAGACCACTCCCTACCCCCGCAAAAGAAAAGACGTGTCCTTGCCTAAATAAGGGCTTCAAGATGACAAATATGATTCATACACAAAAGGTTTTTAGTTCAGCTTGGTGTTTATTAAATAGTTAATACCAAACAGTTGGTATTTAACTATTAAAAAAGCACAGACAATCTAGGATTACCAGGTGTATTAGTTAGGCTTCTGTTTTAGGAAAGACAGAAACTAAAATAAAATAGTAACACAGGGAAAATTTGGGCAGGTGTACTGAGCAGAAGAAAAGTAAAACAACAACAACAACAAATTAGAAGCTGGCGCGGTGGCTCACACTTGTAATCTCAGCACTTTGGGAGGCTGAGACGGGCAGATCACGAGGTCAGGAGATTGAGACCATCCTGGCCAACATGGTGAAACCCCGTCTCTACCAAAAATACAAAAATTACTGGGCGTGATGGTGTGTGCCTATGATCCCAGCAACTCAGGGGCTGAGTCAGGAGAATCGCTTGAACCAGGGAATCAGAGGTTGCAGTGGCTGAGATTGTGCCACTGTATTCTAGCCTGGCAAAAGAGTAAGATTCCGTCTCAAAAAAAAAAAAACTTAAAAAGACAGGTGAAAAATATAAGAAAATAATAAGACTAGGCCAGAATTCTCCAACATGCAAATAACAGGAGTTTCAGAAAGAGGGACTAGAAAAAAGGAGTAAAATTTCCAAGAAATAATTCAAAAACATTTCCAAGAATTGAAGATGAGTGTTCAAATTGAAAAAGTCCATCAACCTCCCAGTACAGCTCATGAGAAAAAGCCCCATGAAGATTTATCACTATGAAATATTAAGATACTAAGGAAGGAGAGAAGGGTCTAAAACCTTTCAAATGGGAAGAAAAGATCACATGGGAAATAAGGGTATTATAATGACATCAAATTTCTCAATAACACCTAAAGCTAAAAGATGAGGCACTAAAATGCTGAGGAAAAGTTATTTCCAACCTAGAATTCTATACTCAGCCAAAAGGTCAAGACGGTATAAAAGCAGAATAAAATGCTACAAAGTCTCAAAGAGTTTACCTCCCATGCATTCTTCCTCAGAAAGCTACAGGATGACTGTGCCTTGACAGAATGAAGGAGTGAGGTAAATAATGAAGAATAAATAAGACCTGGATGCAGAGGATCCAAAACAAAACAAGATAATGGGATTCCAGTGACACAGCTATGCAGCAAACTGAGAGAGCAAATCGTCCAAATTGGAGCATGAAGCCAGAGGAGGCCAGGAAAGGTAATTCTAAGGGCAGGGAAAAATAAACTGAATACATGTTGGTTTGAAATTATTGAGAAAAAATGTTTCAGATTTTGAGAGAAGTTTGGAGATGAAAGAGTGACTGATACCAAAAAAATAATAACAAGACTTGTACAAGAAATGAAATGGAATCACAGTATACTATGTAGTTAGGATGTGAAAAGCCAGAGTAAACAATCTCATACTGATGAGCTAAAAAAAAAGCGGGGGCGGGGGGAAATATGATACACTGAGAGGAGGAGTTTAATTTTCAATGGCCCTGCCATGAGACATTTTATTATCATTTACAGATGAAGAACCTGAGCTTCAGAGAGGTTCAATCACAATCACTTGCTATGGCCATGCTATTGTTGAGTAGGAAATATGGCTTCCCCTAGCATCTTCTGAGCCATGAACTTTGCTAGCAGTGCCTCTCAGGTAATGAAAAAAATCTCTGAATAATCTCAAAATGCAACTGTGTGCTGGACACCTCCACCCCAGCAGCACTCACACTTGGCACTTCTAAAACTGTTCCTTTTACCACCAAATCCAGAAACTTTTTCTAGGCTCCTATAGCTTATCTAAGCTCTAAATACTTTTATCTGTTAGTTCTCCCTCATCAAAAATGACCTCATTTTTGCCTGCCCTACTCCCTTCATTCCCACTGACAAGACCCTCAATGTACTCCCATTGTCCAAGAAACCCTGCAATCAGCTCCAAACAGCCTTCTGCTCTAGTAGTTCAAATCTCTAAATTAATTAATGCAATAAAAATGTACTACATGCCAGGACTCTTCCAGGCACTGGGGATATAGAAGTGAGCAAAGTCCCTGCATACATCTAGTTGAGCAGCTTGGGGGACAAGTATTAAACTCACAGAACAATATGGAGATCCACCCAATAGCAGTAAGTGCTGTGAAGAAAATGAATCCAGGTAAATGATGGAGACTGTCACTGGTGCTGGGCCTCGTCTACATCAAAGAGCAAGAAGGCCTCTTTTGGTAAGGAGCTAACCATGTGATAATCTGAGGAAAGAACATTCCAGGCAGATCAACTGGCAAATGCAGAGACTCTGTGGTGAGGGAGGGAAGGATGGAGGGAGGGAGGAGAGAATAGAACATGAGTTTAAGAGAGAGGCAAGGCCAGGTCACATTAATTTGGACTTGTAAAAGTTACTTAGCTATGCGGAATGTAACAACAAGGCAAGCATAAAAGCAACAAGCCACTAAAGCAGCTGCTGTGGCAGCCCAGTTAAGAGTTCACAGTGGCTTGGGTGAGCCTTGTGACAATGGAGGCTGTCTATAGGAGCTGGGTCTGCGGTATATTCTGCAAGTAGAACTAATAGAGTTGTTCATGGAAGGGACATGGGAGGCATGGGAAACAGAGACATCAAAGTTTACTGTAATAAGAGATTATGCATCCCAGCCATGGCCACATCATTAAACAACTGAAAAACCTGTAATAGCTCCCAACTGTCTGAGAATGATGCCCAAATTCCTCAGTCTAGCACAGCCTTTCTTATCCTGCCCAATCTTATCACACTGTTTATTTTTACACATCATTTGGACTTCTCATACTCCACTACCCTAAGATTTCCCCCTGGGCCCACTGTTGTGAATTGTCCTTCCTGGCGCCCTTTCTTCCCATAAACTGAGTCTGTTCTTCAGTTCTAGTGCCTTTTATACAGATCCGAGCCTTCTGGGGTAAAGGTATCCGATGCACCTTTGAAGCATCCTAGTGATTAGCAAAATGATTCCAACACACACACACACTCTCCTGCCTATATCACTGCAGTGTGGCAAAGAGAATGGCAAGAAAGAAGAGAATGGAACTTTTACACAAGTGCTCTGAAAGAGAGTAGGCGCTCCAGGCTACCATGCAAGCTTATATCAGCATTGCATTTGATGTGAACTCATCCAATTATTTAATGAAAGTATGGTTAGAGTATATTTGAAGATTCCACATTTTTTGTGGAAAATACTCAGATTTTTACATTATCAGCTGGAAAAACACTAACACAGGCAGAAAATCCTGTTTTAGTCTTGGGATAGCAACTATGTGTTATTAAGATATAATTTTTTAATTGCACTCTTCAGTGTTTTCATTATAAATAATGGATATTAAAAGACATCTTTGAAGGCTGTTGTGAGGACTGAATTTATATGTATGAACTTTTTTTTAACTTCTAAGATGCTATTTAAACATTTGGTGGCAGTAACATTTATGGTAAAGACCCTTCAGCGTTTTGTTGGTTTTCAAAGACTATCACGTGGAACAAGATCTATTATTATACCAGCCTAGCTAATCTTACAACAGCTGGAGCCAGCATTCAACTGACTAAATGGTGGTGGTGATAGGGTATCAATTTCCCAAGTTAAAAATGTTGAAGTGTGTATATAAAAGGAAACATTATTTCTTACTAGTAAAGAAAAAAGAAAGAAAAATTAACATGAAGTAACATGTGGGGCACTGCCTAAGCGCTTTCTATACCCAATAGAGAACCAAGGATAAAATTTAATAAACTAAGAGAATCCTAAATTCCATTAACATATGTGCAAGCAGCTGCATAAAACAAGTGGATTAGTAAAGAAGTGAGAAAGAAGACCAACGTTTATTCATTATAATATAATTGTCTCAGCTAGATCCCCTAAATACCTAACCCTGTAACTGCTATGGAATGAAACTGTCACTATAGATGGTGAGATACACTCACTGTGATTAAATGTATGTGATCTGGACATTCACTTAGGTTGTAAATCCAGACCTACTTACTGTGTTATAAACTCTAAGGATGAAAACATCAAAGAAATATGAGAGGAGAACCACAACAAATATTAAAACAGAAAAGTTAACAAGAATTTGAATGCATATTACTTTGGTTGCTAGTAACAGATTCCTAATTAGAATAACCTAAAACAAAAAGAGGAATTTGTCGTCTCATAAAATCTAAGAGGAAGCAAGCCAAAGGGGTTAACCCTGGTATGATCAACTGGAACCACAAGGCCAGTGGAGTAGAGTTAGGATTAGACAAACAAATCCACAGATGTCCACAACACGCAAATGGGCAGAACACAGGGCCAGGAAACCAGGGTACCAGATTTGGTGCTGTCTTCTTGAATAAAACACTTTATCTCTCTAAACCTTGCTTTTTTTCCTTCATCTGAAAAATGAGACACTGGACTAATAGTCTCTGATGTGCATGTATAGCGTTAGGAGTATTTTTAGTATTCAAGATTCTTCTCTACCCACGAGCAGCAACCAGTATTACCTGACAACAGACAAGCTAAAACATCAGAGTTCCTTTTGCAAAACCTGACACAAAGGTTCCTCTTCGACATGTAAGAATTTATCAAGAGAGGGATTCTGTACTAGAAGGTAGCTCTAGTGTTCCACCTTCCCATTACATTTAATAAAGAATTTCTGTCCTTTCAATACATTTCTGTGCATTTCTTTTTTCTTTTGAATGCCTATGTACCAAATCACTTGAATGCCATTTTCTCTTGGAGGAATTACACGTGTATTGAGAAAAATAATTATATTGACACACAGAGAGAAACAGTTTGGAGGTCAGGTGAGCAAGAAAATAAAGAACTGGGGAATGATGACTATTCCTTACTGAAAACGTATATTCCAACACCACAACAAGAGATTATGAATACCTTATTTAAATTCAGAAGTAGGATAACAGTTATACTTCCTGGAAGATCAAGAACTTTTTATCTGAAGATGCACTTAAGTCTATAAGATTGTCTCCATCATCCTATAAGATGTATATTAAGTTAACTGCATTCTACCGTTTGCTGCTCCTACAAAAATCCCAGTGAAATGATCTTCACTACACTCACTTTACAGAAGAGAAACCAAAGGAAAGAAAGAAAGATCCTCAAGTACATGGAGGTAAAGGAGCCTACAGAAACCCAAGGAAGAAGTGGGAGCTGCGCACTACAGCACTGGCCCAGGTCTCTGTCTGAGAATCCTGAGGGCTACACCTGCTCCTCAAGAATGCACCTCACTCCAGGTATCATCACTGTCTGCCATTTTCTGGCTTAACTTTAAGGTATTCAACTTAAATTTAAAGAGGAGAGAAGAGCTGAATTGAGAACTAAGTTTGGCCAATAATCATTTTGAAATCCCTTATCTAATGAAATTTAAAAGATAGGAAGAGTCAACTTGTTTCAGAACAGAAAATTCCAAACTTCTAAACTATAGTCAGAGTCTATAGATATGGGAGAGATATTCAATCTTTGAATAAATTTACTGGCTCTGCCATAAAGATTAGGAGTAAGAAACCAAACTGAGAATTCAATTAAAGCCTCGGCTTCTTGCTTTAGTCAATCATGTATGTAACTGATACTGTACTAGAAATGACAACCGTTTGTTGTTGTTGTTGTTGTTGTTATTTTTAAAAAGTTTAACACAAGGTCTCTGTCCTCAAGGAAATATTTCAGTTGAGGAGAAAAAACAACATATTTTGAAAATCATAAAGCACTCTAGGAAGAATCAGAAAGCATCATCTTTTTTTGAATATGCCATCCCAGCATTCTATCTGCAAGTGGAGGGACCTGGGATCCCACAAACCCATCATCTAGCAACAGTGATAGATTGAGACAGGTGAATTGCTGACCAAGGGAGCAAGTAAGAATGACCTACAGAGAACTGAAGACTCAGTGGAGGGGAAGCCAAATGGGCCTAGGTTTCCAGCCCTAGTTCCAGCATTCTCCATGATTAACTTTTAGGTAAGAAGAAGTTCTTTGCCTTCAGAATCCACTACCCTGCCAACACCCTAAAAGATGCAGAGAATGTAGTGAACACCTTTCTTCCCCCGTTTCCAGCTACTAGAGCTCCCTCTCCAGGAGTATCACAAAGTAGAAAAGGGCAAAATAAAACCAGGTAGTGGCAGAAGGCAAACTGTCCTTTGTGGGAGCAGGTGGGGCGGTACAGATGCACATTTGCATATTAATACTAAATTAGAAGCCATGAATTTGAGAAGTACATTCATTCAACAAATATTTCATATTTTATAAAAATCCACTTTAAAATAACTTAAGAATCAGTTCTGTACCACCTACTGTGTATACAATGAATAAGGCAAAATCAGTGGTCTCAAGTCATCTATGATAGGACAATCAATAAACAAGCAACGCTAGAAGGGAAAATCAAGCAGGATAAGAGAGATACAGTTGTATGACAGGCATGGAGGGAGATGGCGTTTTAATCAGGATGGTCAAGGACGCCCTCTCTGATAAAGGTAAAATTCAGAGAAAAACCCCAAAAGTAAGAGAACAAACAACATGGGTAGTGGAGGCTTGGGAAAAAAATACTTCTACTGTAATAAGGAAATATACCTCCATCTACAATTTACATAGCACAGATACTATGCCCAATGACCAGGTACAGCCCTCATTTTACATCAAGAAGAGGAGGGGTGGTTGGTATTCAGCTGATTAAGTTGGCATCCTTCATGGTTGTTAACTGTCTTGACTATCCCATGACAAAAAAGTAAATTTTCAATAAATGACTGTTCTTCTAAGAAATGTACCACAAAAACCACCCCTGTAGGTTTTAAATAACAACAATAACAAAAAACCCCACAAAATTATATAAATGAAAGTGTCTTACTCCAGGGCCTATTCTATAGATGTAAGTACCATCAAGAGTCCCTTGCAGGCAAAAGCCACACCAAGGCAATTTTCAATGCACTATATTCACCGTCACTTGGCCCTAAAAAATATTATTCCTCTTATCAATAAAGTCACAAATAAAAAGTTTTAGTCAGAAAAAAAAGAAGTTCTTTGTATATCCTTTCTGAAATTGTCCATATTTAATCCAGGCATTTTTAAATTTTTCATTCAGCAGGATCATGTTATATAAACTACTCTCAATCTGACTTTTCAAATTCAACAATATAACTCAGAGATCCTCCATCTCAGCACACACAAATTTAGCCCAGACTTTTCAACAATGAATATGCTCTTGGACATAGATGCCATCACTTCTTTAATTAGTATCCTACTGATGGACATTTAGATTGTTTCCAATTTTGTGTTTTTCTTTTTCTTTTTTTTTGCTAGTGCAAGTAATACCACAGTGAACATCTGGACATATTTGCCTTTCACACGTGTATGAATATATCTACAGGATATATTTCTAAACATAGAGTTGATGAATCAATCAGCATACACATTTATTTACTATAGATTCCTAAACTTTCCTCTAAAAAAAAATTTACACCCACAAGGGACAGTGTTTGAGAGTACCTATTTTCTCCATAAGGAAATGCCAGCCTAACAAAAATGGAGTATTAGCAAACTTTTTGATAATTACTAATCGGATACATGAAAAGTAGTAGTATCACACTGTTGTCTTGAATTGCATTTATTTATAAGGTAATTAACCATATGTTTACAAGCCATTTGTGTTTCTTTATCTGTGAGTTGCTTTCATATCTGCAGCATACAAAACTGGCTGCCTACACATTAGCCATTCTTCCTTTCTTCCTTACAGGCAATCCCTAATTTTGTTTGGGGCAGAAAAGTGCCTAGCTTCCCAGACTCTTTTGCTGCTGGTTAGCTAAGTGGCAAAGCTCTCTAGCAGAGCTTACTAAAGGGCACACTTGACTAGCACAAATTTTACTGGCTGCTGCCATCTGTTTCAGATGTAGTGGCTGGAAATGGAGCAGCTATCTTGCTCTCATGAAGAATAAAGCCACCCACTAAAGATAGCCAAACAGAAAGAGGCTAAGCCCCAAATGCACTATGAAGCCTGTGTGCCAGGCTAAAAGGCTGGATTGCTTTCAGACTTTTTATGTGAGAAAAGAAAAGCCCTCATTTTGTTAAGCCCTCCTATCTGAATTCCTGTCATATCAATCCAACATAATCCCAAACCGAAAATTCCCTTCATCTATATCTTGTAATTTGTCTTACTAATTTACTATACTCTTTACGTAT
Source organism: Callithrix jacchus (assembly GCF_049354715.1). Taxonomy (NCBI): domain Eukaryota; kingdom Metazoa; phylum Chordata; class Mammalia; order Primates; family Cebidae; genus Callithrix; species Callithrix jacchus. The sequence continues at coordinate 20,562,621 of NC_133506.1, forward strand.
TAAGGCAGTAAGTCCTTGGCTATTACGTGTTGCAAATACTTTTCCCCAGTTGGTCATATATTTGTTAATTTTGTCTATGGTCTTTTTTGGTAATACAGAGTTTTAAATGCTTACGTAGTCACAATATTTAGTCTCTTTCCTCTAAGGCTTCTGTGTTGGCAGTTTTACAAGAAAGGCCTTCTTTAATCAAAAATTTTGAAAATAACTTATTCATGTTTTCTATTAGTGCTTTTACAACTATAATTTTTAATTTTTAAACTTCAGTCCTTCTGGACTTAATTTTGTTATAAAGACTTCAGTGAAGATCTTGTTGTTATTTTATATTCCTAAATGGTCAGCCAATTGCCCAACATAAATTTCTTGAAAAAGGCCTCTCTTATCCACTGACTTGAAATACATTTTTAATCACACAGTAAATTCCCATATGTATTTGCATCTATACCTAGATTCTCCCATTCCATGGATGAAATTATTCCTATATAGATTTTGAATGGCTTTATTTTCACAATATTCTTTGCGGCTTTCATGTCATTTTTTCACATTATCTTAAACATAGGCTGTGACAAATACACTTGCCTTTGCTTTAACTAGAATTTTCATATGATCATAATTTAATTAATAGTGATTTTGCTTTAGAATCAGAATATCCTGATAAATTTTTCCCAGGAAAGCCTAAAGATAGAGTCAGTCATGGCCTTGACACTCCAAATTTCTGGGACCAAGTGTATTCTTAGACAAAGAAATGTGGCATGGTACCCTAAAATTAAATATGCAAATATACGGGTACATAATTTGAAAGGATCTCTTACGCCTTTGATCAAATAAGTATCTTTATAGAATGCCTTCTGAAATGTACACAGTATGAAACACCAATTTTTTTTTTTTCATGGTCAGCTCTTACTCTGCTAATCTATCTTATTTGCCACAGGCTATAATCACCATCTATAATACTCGCAAGAAAATCATTCTCAGCAACCCTCACCCTACTCCCAAAAAACAGGACAGAAAGTATGCAAAACAAAACAAAACAAAAACCCTTCATTTAAGAGGGGTCAGATGGCAAGCTGTCTTTGAGTGAGGTAAAAACAGCCAGGATTGGTGAATTTTTAGGTCAATTAATCACGTGTATATGGAAGAATTCATTGATTCAGTGTTTAAAACGTATGGTATTAAAAAGAAATTTCTGGGTGAAGAGAGTCTTTGCTCATTAAATTCTAGAGTCTATGTGTGCTAAAAATCTTATGGTATTTACAATACAGTACAAAGGCACCAGTGCTCCCGAGCAATGCCTTTTGCTTTACGAGGACTATGCTGGTATCTTCTATGTGGACTTGGTAAACAAAGTTGAAATGGCCAAATAATGCAGGTGAGCGACTTCGGGTACATGGAACTGTCTACACCAATCACTGCAAGAAGACCTTCAAAGGACATGAGACCTTAAAGCAAACAAAACACACTGCCCTGTGTGTACCTATGCAACTGTATTGCATGCTCTGCACATGTACCCCAAAACCTAAAATGCAATTAAAAAAAAAAGAAAAGAAAAGAAAAGAACATTATACATTTAGTTGCTGTTGTTTGTTGTATTTCCTTCTCGGAGTTATTTCCTTTTATACTCAATTTTACCATGAGAGCAACTCTATTCACTTTTACTTTGTAGGGTCAGATCCCGCTTACTGCACAGAAGCACATAACATAGAAGCCTTCTAGCATGCTTTTAATTCCATTGTAAAATCAGTTTAATGTAACTTTGTGTGCTCTCATAACCTTTGTCTTTAAGTAAGTAGATACATTTATCTATTTGATTGTGACAACGATGGCTTTGCACAGCTGCTGTGTGGGAAGCCTAATAAAATGGTATTGCTGATATTCCAGTTCCTATTAAGTTTCTGGATACTTCAATATTTTCCACTTTTACAATTGTACTGAGAGGTTACACAATTATATAATTATAAATGCATATTGTTGAACTTACAACTCTAGGTCTAGAAACACCGCAATGTTTACACTGTGAACTTTACACGAAACTGTCATATATCCCTATACAGTGAATCACTGTATCGTGAACCCTATAATAGGGAGTCACCCATTAATGCAGCAGGACATTTACATAGAAAGCTATAATTCAATTATATGATATATCAGTCCAATGATATATAGAGTTTTGCACTTGCTTGAATGTACTTCTCTACATAAAGGCATATCTTAAAGACACTGAAGGTTCATTTCTAGACAACCACAATAGGGCAAATAACACAATAAAGGGCAAATCACAATAAAGTGAGTCATACAAGTTTTTTGGTTTCCCAATGTATATAAAAGTTATGTTTACACAACTATACTGTAGTCTACTAAGTGTATAACAGTGTTATATCTAAAAAAATGTAAATACTGTAATTTTAAAACACCTTATTGCAAACAATGCTGATTATCTGAGCCTTGGATGAGTCATATCCTTTTGCTGGTGGCTGGTCTTGCCTCAATGTTGATGGCTGCTGACAGATCAGAGTGGTGGCTGATGAAGACTGAGGTGGCTGTGACAATTCCTTAAAATAAGATGGCAATGAAGTTTGCCACATCAATTGACTCTTCCTTTCATGAAAGATTTCTTTGCAGCATGCAATGCTGTTTAATAGCATTTTACCCACAGTAGAGCTTTCAAAATTAAAGTGAATCCTCTCAAACCTTGAGGTTGCTTTATCAAATAAGTTATGCAATATTCTAATTCTTTTTTCTGTTTCAACAATGTTCACAGCTTCACCAAGAGAAGATTCCATCTCAAGAAATCACTTTCTTGGCTCATCCACAGAAGCAACTCCTCATCTGTTAAAGTTTTATTATAAAACTACAGCAATGTGGTCACACCTTCAGGCACCGCTTCGAATTTTAGTTTATTGATATTTCTACCACATCTACAGTGACTTCCTCCAATGAAGTCTTGAACTCCTCAAAGTCATCCATGAAGGTTAGAATTTACTTCTTCCAAACTCCTGTGACTGTTGATATTTTGACTTCTCCCATGAATCACAGATGTTCCCAATGGCATCTAGAATGACAGCTTTTTCAACAAGATTTTAATGTACTTGACCCAGAATCATCAGAAGAATCACTATCTATGGCAGCTATAGCCTTATAAGATGTATTCCTTAAATAATAAGAGCTGTAGTATGGATGTTAGCAGGCATGAAAACATTAATCTCCTCACAAATCTCCATCAGAGCCCTGGGACAACCAGGTGCACTGTCAATGAGCAATAATATTTTGAAAGGAGTATTTTTTTTCTGAGCAGTAGATCTCCACAGTAGGATTAAAATATTCAGTAAACTGTGCTGTAAACAGATGTGCTGTCATCTAGACTTCGTTGTTCCATTTATAAGGCAAAGGAAGAGTAGATTTAGCATAATTCTTAAGGGCCTTAGGATTTTTGGAATGATAAATAAGCCTTGGTTTCAACAGAAAGTCACCGGCTGCATTAGTGTCTAACAAGAGAGTCAGCGTGTTCTCAGAAGCCAAGGCACTGACTTCTCCTGGCCAACTATGAAAGTCCTAGATGGCATCATTTTCCAATAGAAGGCCGTTTTGTCTGCCTTGAAAATCTGTTGTTTAGTGTAGTCACTTTCATCAGTGATCTTAGCTGGATCTTCTGGATAACTTGTTGCAGCTTCTCCCTCAGAACTTTTTGCTTCACCTTGCACTTTTATATGATGGAGGCAGCTTCTTTCCTTACACCTACAAATCAATCTCTGCTAGATTCCAACTTTTTTTCTGCAGCTTCCTCACCTCTCTCAGCCTTAATAGAATTAAAGAGAGTTAGGATCTTGCTCTGGATTGGGATCTGAGTTAAGGGAGTGTTATGCTGTAACACTGAGTGTTACGGCTGATGCTCTATCCCCATATCCAGCTGTTTTACTTTCTTATCATCTCTGTGTTCACTAGAGTAGTACTTTTTAATCTCCTTCAAGAACTTTTCCTTTGCATTCACAACTTGGCTACCCAGTACAGGAGGCTTACCTTTTGGCCTATTTCAGCTACTGACATGCCTTCCTCACTAACCTTAATCATTTCTAGCTTTTGACTTAAAGTGAGAGATTTGCAACTCTTCAATTCACTTGAACATGTACAGCTTAATTTCATATTATCATGTCTCAGTAAATAAGGAGGCCAAGGACAGCAAGAGAAACAGAGGAACAATTGGTTAGTGGAGCAATCAGAACACACACATTTATCACACACAGTGAAGTTCACAGTCTTTTATGACCACAGTTTGTGGTACCCCAAAACAATTACAATAGTAACAGCAAAGAGCAATGATCACAGACTATCATAACAGATACGGGAATAATTAAAAAGCTTGAGATACTAGAAGAATTACCAACATGTGACACAGAAACACAAAGGGAGCATACACTTTTACATAAATGGCATCAACAGATTTGTTCAATGCAGAGTTGCCATAAATCTTCTATTTGTTTTTAAAAATGCAGTATCTGCTAAGCATAACAAAACAAGGTATGCCTCTATTCTATTCTTAGTGAACTTGCTGAACATACTAAATACCTGCTCTGTACTCCATGCTCTCTCAGGCAGTGTGGTACACAAACATTAAAAAAAAATTCCTGAAAAACTTACAATTCTGTTGGCTAGACACAATTTACTTATATAAAGCTAGTGAACAGCATATAGTAATATATTTTAAATTTTTATATATACGAACTCATAGCTATATATACATGTTCCACACATACTATAAATATGTACACATCCCCCTAGAATCTATAGGCAACTATCGCTTCTCAGCCTTTTGGCTAAGATCAAGGAATCTACAGGCAACTAGACTATCTGTTCACCATTGACCACCCAGAACAGGGTCTGACACATAGTAGGTGGTGATCAACAAATACTTTTAAGTAAATAAATGAGAAGCCCAATAGTAGGCCTTGTGTGAAGACTTTTGGAACTTGAGAGGGGTATACTCACTTTATTAGGAGAAGGCCTCAGGATAAAGAAAAGAAGGAAAATATGTCCTTGGATAATGGGTTGAACTTGGTCCAACAACATGGTGCTGAGCAAATACTAGATAATCAGTTACAGCTCTTGACTATTTGGACAATGTGAACTTTGATACAGGTCACAAAGAAGAGTGTTCAGAACATGGCAGAACGTAGTATCTGCTACACGACCTGGATCTAGAGAAATGCTGAAGGCTGCGTGGCCAGGATGTGTGGAAGGATGCTGTCCCTAACATAAGCAGCACTGGGAAAAGAGCCAACTGGGTTTAGACATGGAATCGTTTTGTCAAATCAAGGAACTAATAATTAATAAAAGGAGCCACAAAGAGAAGGGACAGGAACAAAGTCTGGAGATCCAAGAGACAATAATGTAAAGACCACCGAGGTCTATGCAGAGGAGAAGCAGCATGAAAAGAAAAATCAAATGGACTAAAATGGAAACATCAGAAGGGAAGGGCAAAGAACTGGTGGTGGAGAACAGGGGAACTCGTGAAATGGAAACAGCAGAGGAAGAAAGAGATTTGAGGAATCTCATGGCAAAAGACAAGAATGGATGAGGTAACTGCTATAAAAGACACACTAGTGACTAAGAAGTTCAAGAGAGTGGTGTCGTCTTCAAGGTCTGCTTAGCATGTTGACGACACAGTGGTCACATTAATCAGGGACTTAACTATTTAATGAAATTCCAGTATGATTTTTAGGTGTTTCAATAAGTCAAGCAAGCACTGCTAGGCCTAAAGTTCTCATGGTGGAAGACTTGCACTGTAAACATTCTCTTCCCACTTGGGAGTGGCACATACTTACACTGGGATTTAAGAAAGGGAGGGAGATCACAAAATGGTGACTCATTACCTAGAAGAGTGCATGGATAGCATCATTACTTTTCCTTCACTTATTCTTTAGCTAGTTATTAAGTACTATTCATTACATACTGAACCCCATTCTGGGTGCTGGGATTACATCAGTAAACAAGATACAGATGGTTCCAGCTCACAGGGAGGTTACATACTAATGACAGAAATGGCCAAACAAGCAAATACACACACACACATCATTTACAATGGTAATAGTTCCACGAAGGAAACAAACAAGGGGCTGAGATGGAGACCGAGAGGGGCAAGAGGAACCCAACCCTGCATGGTCTTTCAGAGCAGATGGTTATTTCAATTTTGACTAAAAGATGAGGAAGAAGGAAGACTGGAAAAGATGAGGAAAATGAAGGTTGGAAAGAAGAACATTCCAGATGAAGAAAATAGCATATGCCAAGGTCCTGAGAAGAAACCTAGGAATTGAGAGGAAAAGAAAAGGAAAAAAAAAAAGGAGGCCAGTGTCCTGAGCAAGACAGTGACCTGAGATGACGTTGAGTAGACAGACGGTAATCACACCAGAAACCATGAGGTTGTGTCTACATTTTATCCTCTTTTAAGTGGAGGGTCATAAAAGGGATAAGACCCTTCAGAAATAAGATATAAATAAAATCTTAAGAGAATGAATTGAAACACGTTGCTCTGTGGAGAATGATGAGGCGGGGGTAGTTGTCAAGAGAAGAGGCAGGAAGACTGCTTGGAAACTTCTACGGTAGTTTCAGGGCAAGTTCCTTGGTGAGTGTGAAGAGACCTCCATGTCCCCTGGATGGCCTCGCTTTCCTTGGACCCTGGGAGGTATCCCAGCATGGCTGAATGAGCAAACCCTCCCCACAGTGCTTAGTATATGCCATAGCATATGCTGCTTAGAGTAGAAGTGGGACAAGAAGAAATGTGACTGAGGACTGAAGCCAGGTGCTCCATTGAATAGAGCATGCTCCCCATCAGGGGCCCATGTACCACGGCCAAATGTGTGCAAGTGGTTACTGACCTCAAACTGTCATTTCAACCAGATTATTTATATGTCCCCCCGTCATTATGTAATATCAAGTGCAGTGCCCTGAGGACAGCTATTGGAGAATTCTGGGCACAGCAAGAACATTTCTTGTGAAATTCCTTCCCAGGTCTGAAGCTCTGAATTCCTTCCTTGTGTCAGTCCGTGGAGGCCTTGTTTATCCGTGGAAGACCCCCTCATCCTAATTCAGCAGAGCTCTAATTTGTTAATCTTAGGGTACTGGGCAGGATCTACTTTTTAGCTTATCATTTTTTACTAAATAAAGCCCTGAACTTTGTTTTCACTTTGTGGTAGAATTTTAGTTGCCCTGTTTCATTTAATTGCATATTTTTACATCCTGCATATACCTAGGAGCCTTGGGCTGTGGAGAATCTTTTACTGTGTCTATAAGTAAAATGAAAATAAGGACCCCAGGATCAAACAATAAATGCCTTCTTTAAAAAACAGGGAAAAATTACAGCCATTAACTTTTAAAGGTTTAAAAAACATCTTTGGAGAGTGAATCTTACCATTTCGCTGGCAAACAGCTAATAAGATAGCAAAGGTAACTGAAAATTATTAACTCCCTTCCTTTGTTTATATTGGTAAAAATATCTCTGCCAGAATACAAGGAGTCTTCAAAAAATTCACAGAAAATGTGCCTTATAAAACAACTATGCATGGATTTCAAAATATTTTTGCACCAAAATAAACTCCCACTAACTTGTGATAACATGTCTGAAAGAGATCTAGTTTGAGGCACTAAGAAATATAAGACACCAGTTTGAAAGCCCCTCTCACAGTGACATCAATTCTGCGAAAGTTGAAGAAAGAACAAACACCAAATTTAAGGTGAAGCTTGGTTGGAAGAATGGTGAAATCACTGATGCTTTATGAAAAGTTCATGGGGACACTGACCCAAATAAATAGGCAGTTTACAAATGCATTACTCATTCTAAGAAGGGATGAGACAATGTTAAAGATGAAGTCTGCAGCAGTCGACCATCCACATCAATTTGCAAGGAAAAAAATTCATCTTGTTCATGCCCTGATTACAGAGGACTCAATTAACAGCAGAAACCACAGCCAACACCCTGATCTGCTGCTGCATGCTTCATCTTCAACACTGTCTCATCCCTTCTTAAAATGAGTTATCCATTTGCAAACTGCTGATTTAGATGGAGCATTGTCCTCATAAACTTTTCACAAGGCAATAGAACCTCAATTGACTCAGCTTACACAATACTGAATGAAAAATTCAAGTTGAGCAAACTTTCCACTCGCTGGGTACCAAACTGTTGCACCTAGATCGATCTGCTGCAGACAAGAGCAGAGCTTTCAATGGGAATTTTAAACCAGCAGGATCAAGATCCTGAAGTACGTCTTCAAGGAACTATAACAGCAGATGAAACATGGCTGAACTAGCAGGATCCTGAAGACAGAGCAGTCAGAGCAATGGCTACGAAGAGGCAGAAGTGATCCTGTCACGGCCGGGCACGGTGGCTCAAGCCTGTAATCCCAACACTTTGGGAGGCCGAGGCGGGTGGATCACGAGGTCAAGAGATCGAGACCATCCTGGTCAACATGGTGAAACCCCATCTCTACTAAAAATACAAAAAATTAGCTGGGCACGGTGGCGCATGCCTATAATCCCAGCTATTCAGGAGGCTGAGGCAGGAGAATTGCCTGAACCCAGGAGGCGGAGGTTGCGGTGAGCCAAGATCGCGCCATTGCACTCCAGCCTGGGTAACAAGAGCGAAACTCCGTCTCAAAAAAAATAAATAAATAAATAAATAAGTGATCCTGTCACAGCAAAAACACACTGGTCAAGGGCAACGGTCATGGCCACAGTTTTTTGGGGATGCTCGACATTTTGCTTGTTGACTTTCTGTAGGGCCAAAGAATGATAAATCTGCTTATTATGAGAGTGTTTTGAAACCATCGGCCAAAGCTTTAGCAGAAATCTGCCTAGGAAGACTTCACCAGAGAGTCCTTCTCTACCATGACAGTATCTCACTTCTCTCATCAAACAAGGGCAATTTTGTGGAAGATCTGATGGAAAATCATTAGGCCTCTACCACATCATCCTGATTTGGCTCCTTCTGACTTCTTTTTCTTTGCTAACCGACCCCCCCTCCAAAAAAAAAAAAACCTATAAAGGGTCCCCATTATTCTTCAATAAATCATGTAAAAAAGACTGCACTGACCCTGTTAAATACTCAGGACCCTCAGGTTTTTTGGAACAGACTAAGTGGCTGCTATCACTGCTTCCAAAGTATCTTTAACTGGATGAAGCTTATGTTGAGAAATAAAGTTTATATTTTTAATTTCATTTTTCTTTTCCTTTTTTTTTTTGAGATGAAGTGTCGCTCTTGTTGTCCAGGCTGGAGTGTAGGGGTATGATCTTGGCTCACTGCAACCTCTGCCTCCCAGGTTCAAGCAATTCTCCTGCCCTCAGGCTCCCAAGTAGCTGGGATTACAGGCATGCATCAGCATGCCTGGCTAATTTTTGTATTTTTAGTAGAGACGGTGTTTCCCCATGTTGGTCAGGCTGGTCTCGAACTCCTGACCTCAAGTAATCCGCCCACCTTGACCTCCCAAAGTGCTGGGATTACAGGCCTGAGCCACTGTGCCTGGCTTTAATTCCATTTTTCATGAACTTTTTCAAGTCCCTTAACATGACATCAGTGGCACTAAAAGACCAAATTGATTTGTCCGTCACCTTTGTCTTACTTTATAGAGAAATATGCAGATGATAGCCAAACTCAAGCCACTCTAAGGAAAAATAAAATAATAAAATTAAAATAAAATATAAAGTTTGTAATGAGAAAAGGACCAAATACAAATACAAAAGCAAATACTTACTAGGAAAAAAATGGTCAGAATAAACCACAAGCCAGTCCTATCTTTTTGTCCAGAAAAAATATTTTAATATGGGATACTATAAATTATATACATTATTTTAAAACCCAATCATTCAGGTAAATAAAATTTAAAAAGCAGGATGGAATATGTACAATAGGATGGTTTTAGGGAAGTCTAAACCATTAAATAATGCTTTATGCTCAAAACAACTTTTATAGAATTTTTGTAAGAAAGAAAGAAACCCACAAAGCTTTATTGTAATATACTTAAAGGATTTAAATTAACACAAATTTATATGATGAAACATATTTTACAGATGTTTTTCTGTTTATGCACATACAGATAAAAAACAAAAAAAACCTCACACCTTTTTAATGCTTTTTTTCTTTTTAATTTAATTTTATTTTTCAACTTTTATTTTAGACTCAGGAAGTATATAGTTTCTTAAATAGTCATTATTCATCTGTGATAAGGCTGAAATGTCCCACCTAAGAATTTTGGGAACTCTACCTACAGAATAGCAAGTTTATCTAAATATGGAGAAACACAGATATTCACAATTTAATAGAGTTACGCTAATAAGCTGGAATAAATACTGAATTATCACACTAAGAATCTTGGCGATTCCATATAAGCAGGGACTGTTATGGATCTATATCCCAGAAGGGGCTAATTACTAAAGGACAAAAAGACCCTACACCCACAGAATTGTCTGACAGTGTAGAAATCAAGGGAAGCATCACTGTGAAACTCATTTTTTAAAAAATCTAAATTCCAAGAAGGATGTTTTTATTTGTAAGTTTTCAATTACTGCATTTTCATCAAGAGAGTACTAAACATAGCCTAATCAGTGATGGTACATGAAACCTTAATCAAGAGTACTAAATACAGTCCAGTCAGTGGTTATGCACAAAACCTGAATCTAGTGTGTAACCAAAAAGGTTAACATTAGTAGTAATGGTCAATCCAAAAATTTCAAAACAGCACCCTTATTTTAGAGCCGCTTTTAACAAGAGCAAGATCTACACACACACAGTTGAGCGAATAGTATTGTTTTGATGGTGAACACCCTAAAGGAAGAAGGAGAGTGCCAGTAATTCAAGTTTTTAATTTCCATAGTTAAGTTTCCTTTTATTGAGATGAAGTTTTGCTCTTGTTCCCCAGGCTGGAGTGCAATGGCACGACCTTGACTCACTGCAACCTCCGCCTTCCGGGTTCAAGCAATTCTCCTGCCTCAGTTTCCCAAGTAGCTGGGACTACAGGTGCCCACCACCACGCCTGGATTATTTTTTGTATTTTTAGAAGAGACGGGGTTTCACCATGTTGGCCAGGCTGGTCTCAAACTCCTGACCTCAGGTGATCCACCTGCCTTGCTCTCCCAAAGTGCTAGGATTAAAAGCATGAGCCACTGCTTCTGGCCCATAGGTAAGTTTAAGTATCAATTTCTGGGCTAAAGAAAAAAAAAATCATTTACTTTCTTTACCCATCCAGCTGGGCTCCATCCCAGGATTCCTGAGCCCTGTGGTTGTTTTATGTTCATGTCAGTTAATGCCACAGCTCAGCAAAAAAACAACTGCTCTGGGGACCAGCAGGTCAACTTGCCAACACACAACATAAGTACGTGTGGGTTTAGAGCACCCTGCATTTTTCTTTCATATTTTAATTGTGACAAACAAGGCTATACAATGTTTGAAATTTATGCAAATATAAACACGGTTTATGGAAACAATATTCATGTCACCCCTGAAGGAGGATAGTGTCTTCCACTAAAACCAGATTGGGATTTCAAGTCACCAGACAAGTTTGTGTGGCAGTTCACCTACTGGCCCGCAGAGGGCACTCTCCATCACCCCTCAAAGATTTATGCCCCTGGCTCATATCCATCCTGCCATAATTCCTAGGGACTTCACAGTGCATGGAGACTAACCTTTCAACTCCATGACTTCTCAATTCCTTGGCCTCTTCTACTTTATGTTAGCCACTCACTCCCTTTATCATCCCCTCGTCCTTGTGATTTACCAGTAACATCACCTCTTTCATAAACCTCACTTGCAAGAATCTCACTGCACCTAATTGCACAGTGCATAACTTCTAGTTCCCAGATTCTAACAACCTCCCTCCCAAGTCCTCATTTTGGTCCTAAGTGGGCAAAGTCCATAGTCCATCATTACAATTAATTCTCTGTAGAAACCATCAGCTAAATTGGCCTGCTCTTACCCTATCATACTCACCTGACAAAATTCCAACCATAATTAAATCCTACTCCATGCCTGCACCCATAAACTGAACTTGGTTGCAGAAAATTACGCTACCATGCTGACCAAGCTTTCTGTAAAGTCATGGTCACTAACATCAGTTTGGACCCTTAATGCTGCCTGGCAACACATTTCCCAAGTACTGACCTATACATTCTTGTTTTTCCTCAAATTTCCAATATTTCCTACTCCATTCGAACTCTGCTGCTGTCTTTCCCTGGGAGAGACAGAGCAGAAAGAACTTTCATGACCCCCCCACCACATCTGCATTCAAGACTTGCCTCCTGTTACTACAGATGAATTGCTCATATGCCTTCAAGGTCAGTAGCTTCACCCGTTCCCTTCACCTGAAGGTCCCCCTCAGGGACCTTCACCTCTGCCCAAACACACACATCATTAATTTGTCTCTCTCATGAATCACTGCTCTAGATCATTTGCTCTCATTTCCCATCTACAGAAAAACATACATATTTACTTCTATATGGACAAAAAAAAAACCACTCCCCCTCCAGCTACCACCACATTCACTTCTTCCTTTCAAGAAAGGAAAGATTCCTTAAAAGATGTGTTTGTACTCACTATCTACTATTTCTCTCCTCATTCTCTTCCCTTACTCACTCAATTTGGGGTTTTTATCCCCACTGCTCCATCCAAACCCACTGTGCAAGGTCATCCATCATCATCACAGGGTGCTAGTCAGGGATCAGTCACCCAGTCCTCCTCTTACTGCTCATCAGCAGGGTTTGACCTGCTGATCATGCTTTGCTGCTTTGAAGCACTTCCTTTACTTGACTTTCAGGCTTCACAAACTCCTAGATTTTCTCCAGGAGGAGCACCAGCCACTCCTCCTCAGTCTCACTGCTGGTTCCTCTTCATCTCTTGACCTTAACTTTGGAATGTTCCAGAGTTCTTCAAGGTCTTCTCTTTTATCTGCATCGATTTCCCTGATTTCATATAATTTATCACTTGAAAATATCATCTGCACACCACTGATTCTCAAATTTATTTTGCCTTAGGCTTATCCCTCAACTTGACATTTATATATGCAATTATCTAATTAACATTTCCACTTGTTCATTTTATAAGCATCTCTTGGAACTGCTGATCTTTCCCCCAAGACTTACTTTTCCTGACGGCTTCCCTCTACCAATAAACAGAAACCTCATTTCTCTTCCTTGCCCAAGCCCAAAATCCTTAAGTCATCTTGACTCCTCTCTTTGTCTTTCACCCTATATTAATTACTAGCGAACTGTGTTAGCTTTACCTTCAAAAACTATCCAGAATCCAATCACTTTCCCTTCTATTCCATTACCCTGGTCAAAGCCACTACCATCTCTTAACTGAATTAGCCTAATAGCCTCCTATCTAGTCTGTCAGGTTCTACTCTCGCCTCCCAAAACCTATTGTCAGCACCCAAGCCAGAACGACTTCATTAAAATGTAAGCCAGGCCACGTTATTTCTCTTTCTTCTCGAAACTCTTCAAGGCTCCATCTTATGATGGTTTGTAAGGCCTTGCATGATGACCCTTATTACCTCTTCCAGCTCATCCATAACCATCCTTCCCCTTATTCACACTGCTCCAGCCACATGGGCCTCCCTGCCATCCCTCAGCCACTCTAGACACATTGCTAATTCCTTTTGCACATGCTGTTCCCTCTGACTGACACATTCTTTCCTCCACTGGCCATATAGCTCCCTCCCTCACCTTTGGATTTCTGCTCAAATGTCACCTTTTAAGGGAAACTTACCCTGACCATGCTCAAAAACTACAAGCTTCTCTCCTGCATTTTCTATCCACCTTCTACACTTCATTTTTCTCTGTAGCTTTTATTACTATATGAGACTAAGTTTTACCTACTTGTTTGTCTGCCTGACTTGATAAAATATAACTTCCATAAGAATACAGACTGTATGTTATTATTCACTGTTATATTCCTAGTGCCTGGGCTGATGCCTGAAACATACTGTATGTGCAAATCCTTATTGAATAATGAAAAAATGTATGTTTTGGAGCCACCCCAAGGGAAGGGCTCTCCAGGATTATCTCGGCCAGGAATTGGCAAGCTTTTTCCATAAAGGACCAGCAGTAAAATTTTCAGTTTTGTAGGCCATACAGTCTATGTCACAACTATTCAACTCTGCCATTGTAGCATGAAAGCAGTTATGGACAGCAGGTAAACAAATGAGTGTGGCTATGTTTTAATACAATTTTGTTTACAAAATCAGTTGGTAGGTGGGATTTAACCCGTAGGCAATAGTTTGCCAACCCCCAGTGTAAATTATTCTACTACACTGAGCATTAAAGCCTTAACCACCAATTCTCCCATAGTTTATTAAACAAAGTTCACAACTTCCAGAGCCAGAAGAGTCACCCTTGTGGCAGACAGCAGATGTTTACGCTGTATCCATTCTCTCTTTTATTTCCATCTAAATGAAGTCCCAGTTTGTGGAGGAGACAAGGATGTGCCCAGCTAAGAAATTATTTCTCAGTTTCTCTGTAACTAGAGGAGATCATGGGACACAGTTCTGGCCATTAAGACACAAGGAGAAACCACTTGGAAGGGCGTTCAGGAAAGGCCCTTGAAAGGGGGTTGACACAGTGGCATACTCCTTTTGTTCTCTACCCTTTCCTGTCTTAAATGCAGATGTGAGGCCCAGGGAGTGGTGAGAGCTTGACCCTAAGACTAGAGAAAAGGGACAGGTGGAGGAGGCAGGACCATCAGAAACATTATGGAGCTGGCACATAGGACCTCTGGACATCTTATTATGAGAAAAAAATAAATCTCTGGTTAATCCATGATAGGCAGCTTTTAAAGAGAGGTTTTTAAAGAGACAAAATAAGTATTTGATTAAGCCACATAAGTTGCTTTCAAAGAGAGAAAATGAATCATTCAAGATTTTAAAAGCCAGCAAGGAGGCAGAATGGAAACTTGAAGTGATCCGGTGACTTCCACTTGAGTAGTCTTTATCTCATGCCACTTCTCTTTCAAAGATAGAACTTAAGCTGCTAAAATAAATAACAGCCACTGGCTTTAATTAAATTTTGTTGCATTTACATATATTATTTGAATAGTCAGGAAAAAATAGAAAAACTTAATTCAAGTTTCAGAATATGCGATCTGTGCAAAGTAGACAGTATTTAAATTAAGACAGGTATTGTTCTATCCCTCCCCCCCAAAATTTCCCAGGCTCGGATAACTAGGAATTTTGAGGATTTCATCTGGCTCCAAACATAGCTGGATTCCCATCGCTGACAGCCCCTAAGCCATTTCCAACACTGACAACCCAAGCAAACCCGCCAGCAGACTCCAACTCATTGGCCTGACCCATTTTGTGTGGCCACTCGTAGCTGCAAGAGAGCCTTAAAATATGAATATTTGGTTTTTATACTCTACATAATAGAGGCATAGAAGGTAACGGAAGTTGAGAATGCTTACTGAACAAGCCAGCCCACAGTGTATGCCACAAACACTCTGATAGGGTGCAAAGAATAGCATGTAGAGGGTCAAGTATGAGTCCTGACAATTTACATTATTTTATTGCCCATTTTAAGAATATTTTCCATTATGACAATGTGGTGGATTTCAGATTAGATGCATAAGCTGAAAAGTGAAAATTTTTCAGGGCTTTTCATAAATTCAAAAATAAAAAATGAATATACAAGCCATTTATTTATATGTATGTGCTTCCCTAATAAAATACAATTATAGGGCCAGGCATAATGGCTCACGCCCATAATCCCAGCACTTTGGAAGGTCAAAGCAGGTGGATCACCTGAGGTCAGAAGTTCGAGACCAGCCTAACCAACATAGTAAAACCCCGTCTCCACAAACAATACAAAATTAACCAGGCATGGTGGCACATTCCTGTAATCCCAGCTCCTCAGGAGACTGAGGCAGGAGAACGGTACACTTATGGTTAAGGCCAGGCCCACACAGTGGCTCATGCCTGTAATCCCAACGCTTGGGAAAGCCGGGACAGGAAGATTGCTTGAGGCCAGGAATTCAAGACCAGCCTGGGCAATAGAGAGAGAGTCTATCTCTAAAACATAAATAACAATAATAATAAAATTAGCCAGGCATGGTTGCTCATGCCTGGAGTCTCAGTTACTTGGGCGGCTGAGGTGGGAGGATCACTTGAGCACAGGAGGTCAAGTCTACAGTGAGCCATGGTGACAGAGCAAGACCCTTTCTCTCTCTTAAAAAAGGTTAAGATGATAAACTTCATGCCATGCGTATTTTACCACAATTTTTTTAAAGGCAGAAAGGCAGATGACTAGGAAAAAAAAAAACAGTATCATTATACATCTCTCAGAATAGTTCAATAAAAAATGTTGACAAACCTAGCAAAGATGTGGAGAAACTGAAACACTCATACCTTGCTACTGGTAATATGGTATGTTACAGCCACTCTGGAAAACAACTTGGTGGTTCCTTAAATACCCAAAGGCCCAGCAAACATACTTTTGAGCATTTATTCTAAAGAAATAAAAACTCATGCGAACACAAAAATCGGGACACTAGTACTCACAGTAATTTATTTATAATACTCAAAATTAATTTATTTATAATACTAAAAAACTAGAAACAATCCAGATGTACTTCAGTGAGTAAAGGTTCAACAAATTATGGTGTATCCACACCAGGGAATACTACTCAGTAATGAAAAAAACTACTGATATATACCAAAACATGAATGAATCTCCAGGGAATTTTGCTGAGTATAAAGACACAATCCTAAAAAGTAACATACTGAAGGATTCCATCTATATAACATTTTAGAAATGACAAAATTGTAGAAACAGAGAGAAGACTATTGGTGGCCAGGGTAAAGTCAGGGTGCATGGGTGAGTGACAGTGAGGTGATGTGGTTATAAAGGGGGAAAATGAGGATTGTTGTGATGATTAAGAGGCTCTGTATCACCATTTGTATTGAATACATGAACCCACACATGATAAAACTGCATAGAACTAAATACACAAACACACATGCACACATACACAAACTACAAGTAAAACTGGGGAAAACTGAATAAGACTGGCGAACTGTATCGATACCAAAACCCCAGTTGTGACATTTTATTATAATCTTGGAAGACACTAACATTGGGAGAGACTGAATAACTGGTAAATAGATTTCTCTGTATTATTTCTTTCAACTACATGTGAATCTACAATTAAGACAAAATAAAAATTTTAATTAAAAAAAAAAAAGCTTCAAATTGGAAACCTGCACTGAATATTCTTCAGGTTAACATAAAGAAGAAAAATGAGCTAATAAAATATGTTAAAAACTCATAAAAACCTGGAAAATCTTATTCTGAGCAGCTATATCACAAAATAAGACTTGTATACCTTTATTTTGGCACTGATGAGAGCAAACATGCAAAGAATCTGCAAACTCCAGTTTTGATCACCTTATACAAATCCAGTTATATAAGTCCTCTTTAAAATCAAAAAGCCACTTCTGGCCGGGCATGGTGGTTCACACCTGTAATCCCAGCACTTTGGGAGGCCGAGTCAGGAAGATCTCAAGGTCAGGAGATCGAGACCAGTCTGGCCAACATGGTGAGACCCCGTCTCTACTAAAAATACAAAAATTAGCTGGGCGTGGTGGCCTATGCCTGTAACCCCAGCTACTCAGGAGGGCCGAGGCAGAGGCTGCAGTAAGCTGAGATTGCATCCATACTCTAGCCTGGGTGAAAGAGCAAGACTCCATCTCAAAAAAAAAGAAAGCCAAAAAAGCAACTTCGTTATTCATCATCAGAGACTGAAATCGGGACATCATACTACTAAAATGTGGACATAACTATCTCATGAAGAACAGCAGCGACAGCTCACATATGTACAGAATTTTCTCAGCTTTTATATACCTAACCTCACTTTATCCATAGTAACTTTGTGAGGTAGGCAAAGCGGGCTTGTCTGTGCTTTTCTCAGTCACAGAAATGACTTCAAAAGAAAACTAAAATATGTTCAAGAAACATTAACACTACTTTTTAAAGTCAGTTTTCCTATGGCTTTTTAAGGTTTCAAATCATCAGAGAAGCTGAAAACGTAATACCATGAAGATTTATACACTCTTCACCTGGATTCTCATATCAACATTTTGCTACATTTGACTTTTCTCATAGAGATTGAAATTAACATACACACAATACACACCCATGTGCACGCACACACATACACACAAATACTTTTCTTTCCTGAGGCACTTGCAAATAATTGTTAAACATTGTAACCCTTCATCCTAAATGAAGACCTGAACCAGGACATTCTCCTACCTAAACACAACAATATCATCATGCCTAAGACTATAAATAGTAATTCAGATTTCTACCTAAACTATTAAAATTTCTTCAACTGTCTTTAAAATGTCTTCCTAAAAAACACAATCAGAAGCTAATAACTCCCAAATTATCTTGTTTAAAGTATCACTGTTTCAAAATTATTTGACCAAAGGAGCTAATTTTTACCTATAGCACTGGTTGTCCGTCAATTGGTACTTGGGTTGGATTCTTTAATATTGACTTGTATATTAATAACACAGTCACGTGTTTTGTATCTTTGTCTCTAAATATTGCCGAATATAAGAAGCTCTTTGGAATTGTACATATTTTACAAGAAAAAGAGGAAAAGAAAGGAAGATAAGGAAGATTATTTTTGACCTTTAAAAAAAAAAGGTCTCCTAAACACACACACACACACACTACACATACACTCTCACACACATCCAGGTGTGGTGGCTCATGCCTTGGGAGGCCGAGGCAGGTGGATCACCTGAGGTCAGGAGTTAGACCGGCCTGGCCAACATCGTGAAACCTCATCTCTACTAAAAATACAAAAAGTTAGCCAGACATGGTGGTGCATGTCTGTAATCCCAGCTACTTTGGAGGCTGAGACAGGAGAATTGCTTGAACCCAGGAGGCAGAGTTGCAGTGAGCTGAGGTCACACCACTGTACTCCAGCCTGAGCAACAAAGTGAAACTCCATCTCAAAAAAAATAAGACAAAAAAAAAAAACAAACACACAAACTTAAAGCAAATACATTCAAAATTTTCCTAACAAATACAATTACAGAATTCCTAATCACAAATTCAAATGAAGCCTGCTGCTTGATTTCGTTTAAGTAGTTTAAATGACTAGAAATCTTGCTACTTAAAGATACTCTGAACTTACCCAATTTGAAACTAAAAATCAACTCAGAAGTACAGTAAAATACCAGAAAATTACTCATGTCATTAAGCCTCAGACAGACTACTTGAGAAGCCGTCAGCATAAGCTGCCCCCTGTAGATGCTAATGAATGGGCTGGGTTTTACCACATTCATAAAAGGTTAAGACAACATTGTTTAATACACTTCATTCTTCCCTCATGAATATGTGGTTTCCAGAGGCTCAAAAGTCATAGTTATTTTCAAATACCTGATATTTTTAAAAGTGTGATTATAATGAGGGGAAGCAACTTCACAACTATAAAATAATTCTAAATTATGTTATGAGCATTATAATAATTATGGATTTATTTACCTAATTCACAGAATGCAGCTTAGCCCCTATTCAGACTAATCATTCAATATACTGTACAACTCAACCTTCAGAGTCATATGATTTAATTTCCCTTGCTTCTTCCAAAGTTGTAATTATATACTTTGAGTTTACTATAACTAATATTAGTGGTTTTCCCCATATGCTTACAAACTAAAGGAGCAGACAAAAAGCTTTTTGATCACCTAATCAGTACCCTTAGGAGAAAAAAAAAGTTGCTAATATGGAAACAAGGATTTTTGTTTTTTTTTTTTCTGCATGAAATAAATCAAACTCCTTGTATGGTTTAAATTACATCCTAATACTTCATAAACATCTTTAACATAAAACTCAATAAAGTACCAACTGTGAATAGTTCGGCAGCTCGCAGTTGTGGGATGGCACCAACCTTTACAATCAAGCCCATGGTCCCCCAAACTGATTACTTTTAAAATCAAATAAACCAGTAACAAAACAAAAGTTCTTTTTAACGTAATGTGAGACTGTTTACAGTTTGGAAGTTTGGTTTTTTGTTTTGCCTTTGTTAGTAGTATGCTTATTTGCTTTCCAACCAAATAATGTTACAAAATTATTTCCAGTTATCAAAATTTAGTAGTTATTTTAAATGGCTTTTTGGTTTGGTTCCCCAAAGACCTGGGTGAAGAATACATCTGTGGTTGATACAATCATTATCTGCTAATTAAAAAGCTCCAAGTGTACAAAATATATGAAATTTCTAGGCTCTAGAAAGCTTTCATGCAAACAGGAAACCTTAGCCACAGGGAGAAAACCAACTTCTATTTTGAGAGCCCCAAATCCAAGAAGTTATTCTCTTGCTGCCAGCTACCCATTTCCACTGATTCTGATAAGCCCATCATATTAGTCTGCTGCTGATCAACACTGTTAGTAACTTGATGCAGTAACAAAAATGTTTCTTTTTCTTATTTGTAAGAAGAAAGGAAGAAGAGAAAAATAATTGGACCCACACACACTGACTCAGTATCATCCCAAGATAAAAATGCATCGACCATATCAAAGAAGGTAACTTCTAGGTTCTTTGGAAATTGTGATGGTTGTTTTTCAAAACCAACATGTACTGAAAAAAGTTAAATGTAGGTGTTAACTCAATATAACATGCAGATGAACTATTGATTTTCAAATGACAGTTGTCCGGGTCAATAAATGTGATTTTTTTTTAATAGTATCTTGCTCTCTCACCCAGGCTGGAATGTAGTGGCATCTTTGCTCACAGAAACCTCTGCCTCCTGCATTCAAGCCATTCTCCTGCCTCAGCCTCCCAAGTAGCTGGGACTACAGGCACCTGAGACCACACCTGGCTAATTTTTGTATTTTTAGTAGAAACAGGGTTTTGCTATGTTGGCCAGGCTGGTCTCGAACCTGACCTCAAATGATCTGCCTTGCCCTGGCTTCTAAATGTGATTTTTAATCATCCATTCTATCCAGAGGGAAAAAAGTCTTAAATGTCTACCACCTTTAATCATTCCACTGAGGTTTATCTATCTAATCCCTCTTCCTGTTCTTCAACCTCTTGACATTCCTACACAAACTTTCTGCATCTTGTTTCAAATGAGTTATTTCTTAAACATCAATTTAAAAAGGGGTAGGGAAGGCACTCTGAGAGATAATTCAGAGCTCACCATAACAACACCCCAGAAAGGGGCAAGCAAAAGGCACTGAATTCTACTATGAGCTTCCTAATGAATATTCTTGATAGCTCTTACAAAGCCACATTCATTTTCTAAGTGACTGTCATCCTTATAGAAATGTCCCGTCTTTTTCCTTTTATTCCCAATCCACCTACTCACTTAAATGCATTCTATACATTTTATAAAACTTCTGTACACTTAAAAATATTATGGGATTATACTTATGTATCTTATGTCACAAAGTTGAAAAATAAAATCTTATTTTTCTTTCTTTGTGACCCCCTATAAGATGTAGTCTACTTGAAGAAAAAAGAAGATAAAACACAAGGTATATGTTTGCGTACTACTTGTACACATTTTAAAAGTTAAGTTGCTGGATGTCAGTCACCTATTGACAAGATGATTTGGAGTCTAAAGCATCTAACTTGTCCCCTTCTTCATCATTTCTGATGAAGTTCTTTTCTTACTCTGCCACTACACAAACTTCAGAGTTGACCTGTAGCCTCTTAATGCCCAAACCCAAAAGCTTTTTCTGCATATTTTTTTATATCTCTAAATACATAGCAATCCTTTCAGTTATGTTAAAAAAAAAAAAAAAAATCCCTTCTATCTCTGGCTTCCAAATCACAAGTATCCTATTCTCTTCCCTTATTCTTTCTCTCCTTTCTATCCCCTTTAAAGGATACTCTTTTTCTAGCAATGGGGGTTAAAACTAATAGTCAAAATCTCTGCTCTCCTAGAGTTTATGCCCTGCTTAAGGGAGACAATAATAACAAGTAAATATAAAATAAATCAAGAAGGGTTACATAGAAACATAAACCAGAATAGGAGGGCAGGAAGAGGAGGAAAATTTTAGGTAGGGTGGATGGGAAAGTTTCTTTGAAAAAATGACATGTGAGCAGATCAGGCCTCTCAGCTGAATCCTGCATATAGAAGTACCATAAATTGTGATGACAACCCCAAAGTCTCAAATCCCCTCTCAAGGTCTAGCCCCACATATGACAACTGTCATTTCTGCAAATACCTCTATATCAACATGGTCAAACCCATTCTCTTTACATATCCAATGTTTCATCTATGACATTCCTATAATTTCTGACTGGCAGGTAATACCATGTCCTTCAGAATCAAAACTCCAGCTATTTCAATGCCTCTTTCCCCACACCTATCACATTCTATCAGCCATTGAGCCCCAGAGACTCTCTTTGAGAGTCTTTAGTACACGATCCTTTCTATCTAACTAATTCTGCTTCTGTAATTGCCACTGACTACAAATCAATACCTCATCTCCAAGGTCTCCTCACTCCAATCCATCCCACATCTTAGAATAAAACTCTATTGCCAAAAGCCTTATGTGACTGTCCAATACATTAAGTCCAACTGCTTGTTTGCTTTTTCACTTGTAATTGTACCACTCTTGATTACACTCTGTCTACCTGCTAAATTAAATAACTTGCTGATCATAAAACAAACTCCAAGATTTTCCCTCCTGAAGACACTTCATTCATGACTCTTTCCTTGGTCTAACAGATGTGACACCTTCCTCTGATTCTTTTGAACTCTTCAGCTTTTCCTACTTTACCATATTGAGAGTTTATGGGCCAGGCATGGTGGCTCATGACTGTAATCCCAGCACGTTGGGAGGTAGAATCAGGAGGATTGCTGGAGCTCAGGAGTTCAAGACCAGCCTGGGCAACATACCGAGACCCTGTCTCCACAAAAATTAAAACTTCAGCTGGATGTGGTAGTAAGTGCCTATAGTAGTAGCTACTTAGAAGGTTGAAACACAAAGATGGCTAGAGCCCAGGAGTTTTCAGTTACAGTGAGCTATGATAGTGCTACTGCACTCCAGCCTGCATGACAGAGGGAGACCTAGTCTTAAAAAGAAATAAAAATAGAAAAGGAGTTTAACTATTAAGGTTTTAATTTATTTACTTCAATAGTTTGAGGGTATTTCAATGGTTTGGGGTTACATGAATACATTCTTTAAGTGCTTATTTCTGGTATTTTAGTGAACCTGTCACTTAAGCAGTATATACTGTGCCCAGTATGTAGTCTTTTATCCCTCACTCCCCTCCCAACCTTCTCCCATGAGTCCTCAAAGTCTGTTATACCACTCTTATGCCTTTATGTCCTCACAGCTTAGCTCCTATATAAATGAGAATATATATTTGGTTTTCTATTCTTGAGTTACTTCACTTAGAATAATGGCCTCCAGCCCCATCAAAGTGTCTGTAAAAGGCATTATTTCATTCTTTTTTATGGTTGAGTAGTATTCCATAGTGTGTATACACCATATTTCATTTATCCACTAGTTAGTCAATGGGTACTAAAGTTGGCTCCACATCTTTGCAATTATAAATTTTGCTCCTATAAATTTGTATGTGCATGTGTCTTCTTCAAATAATGACTTATTTTCCTTTGGGTAGCTACTCAGTAGTTGGATTGCTGGATCAAATGATAGTTCTACTTTTAGATCTTTAAGGAATCTCCATACTGTTTTCCACAATGGTTGCACAAATTTACATTCCCACCAGCAGTGTAAAAGTGTTCTCTTTACATTACACCCATGTCAACATTTATTTTTTTTTTTTTACTTTTAAATGCAGGAGTAAGGTAGCATCTCACTGTGGTTTTAATTTGCATTTCCCTAATGATTAGTGATGTTGAGCATTTCTTCATGTCTCTTGGCTGTATCTATCGTCTTTGCATTAATGTCTATTTATTTTCTTTGTGTACTCTTTGATAGGATTATTTTTTTCTTGATTTGTTCGAAAAAGTAAAACATAGAGCAAAATCATAATACTATAATCCACATGGAATTTTCCAACAATAGTCACAAAGACTGTAGGTTGATGAGATTAGATTCGTTCAGACATTCAAAGAAAAAAGGAGAAGTCATTGTCACAGATAACATTTTATCAATCACTATACTTAGTAATAAGCAGAAACCAGCTAAAAAAAAAATGCACTATTAGTTGTTAAGTACTAAACAGGAAGTTCGTTTAAAAATAACCATGAAGAGGAAAAGTCACATCTGAATCATTGAAAGAGGCTTTATATGTGTATATGTGTATAATCTTTTTAAAAGAACAACTAAAAAGGAAACTACTTATTTCTTCCCCCACTTAACTAAGCATTCAGTCTATAATCAGCTGGTTAGCATGAAGTATTATTAAGGCACTATTTTTACATACCCATTTTTATGAGTTGTGTGTTACATGAAGGGTGGTTTTTAAAGAAATGTGCAGATTAGTTATTCTTTTTTATGCTTCCATTAAGTCAAACTGAAGACCTGATCTTGGCATAAGGTAATGCAAGTGGAAACAAAAACATTTCAATCTCTGAAATGCCTTTCAATTTTACTTCATTCAGTCTATCACATTAAATTCTTGTTTATCAAAAATAGATTTAAACAAACCCTATATTTAAGATGGTTACAGAGTTTGTTTCAAATTGCAATAAGAGAAAAAAATCTTTATGTTAGTAAGTTATTGGCTACTTTAGGGAAAACATCTCAAGACAAATTATTAAAACCTTAAGTGACAATGGTTGAGCCTAGTTATCATGATTTAAAATTCACAGTCTGGAACCACAGTTATTTTTGCATCAATCTAATAGGTGTCCACGCAAGGAAAATTATTATACAAAAAGGATAACTGCACTCATATGTTTTCCACAGCACTATACATAATAGCAAAGATATGGAATCAACTGAAGTGTACATCAACAGATGACTAAAGAAAATGTGATATACACACGCGCACGCACATATAAACACACACACACACTGGAATACTATTCAGCCACAAAAAAGAATGAAATCATGTCTTCTGGAGCAACATGGATGGAGCTGGAGACCATTATCTTAAATGAAACAACCCACAAACAGGAAATCAAATACTAAATGTTCTCGCCTATAAGTGGGAGCTAAATAATGTGCACACATGGACATAGAGTGTGTAATAATACAGAGTGGAGATTCAAAAGGGTGGGAGAGTTGGGGGAAATGAGGGATGAGAAATTACCTAACGGGCACAATGTACATTATTCAGGTGAAGGGTACACTGAAAGCTGGGACTTCACCACTACACAATACATCCACATAGCAAAACTGCACTTGTACCCCTTAAATTTTTACCAAAAACAGTGAACTTAGATTAAGTATAAATATATATTCCAAACTCTAGAGCAACCACTAAAATATATATAACTGATATGCTAAAATAAAAGAGAAAATCAAATCATATAAAATGTTTAGTTAAAAGAATATAAAGAAGCAAGCATTTATATGTAGTAAAATGATACAGACAAAATTTACAGACACATCTCTTTCATAGAGGAATCAATAAATTATGGAACCATGAAATATTTGGCTATAAAACTATGTATACTGATACATTAAGAGCATTAAGTTATGGTAAGTGGAAAGTATACTGCAAAAATACAGTATACTCTTCTATATGATTGTTTAAAATGATGGAAGAAAGAAAAGAAAGGGAGGAAGGCAGGAAAGAAGTAAGGAAAAGCCATAAATATACATACCAAACTGTGAGCAGTGGTTCTTTCTGGCAGGAGAAATGACTCTCAGAATGAATGAAAAGGAGTTACTGGACTTGATTATTACATAAAATTTTTCTACATATGCATTGTAATGAGAATCCCTAGATAAATTATTTATACTAATCTTTTTTTAAAAAAGAAAAAACACAGGAAGCAAAAAGGGAAGAATATCATGGTTTCCACAAAACAAAGAAAGTGGTTGCTGGCTTATTTCCATCATTGGCTGAAAGGGTTTCAACCAAATCATTTCAAATAGAAACTTGAGATCCACCATTAACTGTTTTAATTTATAATTTCATTTAATGATTAATTTGATTTACAACTATTCTTTTTTTTTTTGAGACAGTTTTTGCTCTGTTGCCCAGGCTGGAGTACAGTTGCATGATCTTGACTCATTGCAACTTCTGCCTTCTAGATTAAAGTGATTCTCCTGCCTCAGCCTCCCAAGTAGCTGGGATTACAGACGCCGGCCACCATGCCTGGCTAATTTTTGTATTTTTAGTAGAGACAAGATTTCACCATGTTGGCCAGGCTGGTCTCGAACTCCTGGCCTCAGGTGATTCACCTGCCTTGGCCTTCCGAAGTGCCAGGACTATAGGCCACAGCACCCAGCCTACAACTATTCTTCATACAAGTAGTTTAGTTTGGCTTGTGAACTAAACTAAGGACCAAACAGAATTTTGGAGCTGGAAGGAATTTTAGGAACCATCCAGATCTGTCCCCTTCTTTTACATATGAGAAAATTAAGAGTAAAGATATCTGTCCTTAAACAGACAACTAATTACACCATCTGTCTGTTAAAAGAGAAAAAAACAACCTCCTTGCCTCTAGTCTAGTCCTCTGATTAATATACTTCCTTCCATACCTTGTAAATATCATCTGTGCTTCCTAAGTAGTTCCTGAAATTTTTCCTTTTTCAATCCCATTCCCAAGTCATCTGATTGAAAAGAATTTCACATTTATGGGCTCAATCCAATAGAGACAACACAGAACTTAGCATGGTGAAGGCATTTAGAAACTGCTTCTTATCTAACATTCCTGTTTTTATTTCTAATCAAACTGCTGAAGCAACTTGTTATATCCAATGAGACAGACACAAAGTTGAGAGTGGAAAAACTGTCTTGACTCCCAGAACATTGTTCTGTATTTCTTACCATTTTACCTTTTATTTTTTTTGTTTTTTAAATAAACGGCAGTGTGTTCTTGCACAACCAACGCCCACTAGCTAACAACATGACTTTGGGAAGTCACTGAACTCTTGCAAACTAAGTTTCAGCTATTAAAGGAACAGGGTCAATTAGGTGAGCTCTGATATTTCTTGCTCTTTTCCACAAGTCTGGAATTTCTAAGATGGGGCTCAATATTTATTAGGTAATGGCATCATCCCAGTGGCAAGATGAAATACTGCAGTCCAACTCATGAACATTTTATAGAGTTATACAAAGGAACAGAAAAGAGTAGAGTGCAGGAACTCCTTAGCATAAACTCAAACTGGGAGAAGTAGAACTAGCTAATCTGCAGCTTTAGACTCAATAAAGTACTTTGGATCATTCTTCATAACCATAAAGTTACCATGTGTCATAATTACACATCCATCACAGGGTTTCTATGAAATGAATGTTTTTATTTTTATTTTTTTGTGGGTACATAGCAGGTGTATATCTACATGGGATACATGAGATGTTTTGATACAGGAATGCAATGTGAAATAATCACACCATCTACTACAGGGTATCCATCCCCTCAAGCTTTTGTCCTTTGTGTTACAAATGATCCAATTACACTCTTTTAGTTATTTTTAAATGTATAATTAAAGTTATTATTGGCCACAGTCACCCTGTTGTGCTATCAAATAGTAGGTCTTATTCATTCTTTCTATTTTTTTGTAACTGTTAAGCATCCTGCCAAGTCCTCTAGGACCTTTCTCAGCCTCTAGTAATCATCTTGCTTTCTATGTTCATAAGTTCAATTGTTTTAACTTTAAGATCCCTCAAATACATGAGAACATGTGAGGTTTGTCTTTCTGTGCCTGGCTTATTTCACTTAACGTAATGATTTTCCCCAGTTCCATCCATGTTGTTGCAAATGACAAGATCTCATTCTTTTTTATGGCTACATAGTACTCCATTGTGTATATATGACACATTTTCTTTATTTATACATCTGCTAGATACTTAGGTTGCTTCCAAATCTTGGCTATGTGAACAATGCTGTAACAAACATGGGAGTGCAAGTATCTCTTCAATATACTTTTTCCCTTCTTTTGGGGATATACACAGCAGCGGGATTGTTGGATCACATGGTAGCTCTATTTTTAGTTGTTTGAGGAACCTCCAAACTATTCTCCACAGTGGTTGTACTAATTTACATTCCCACCAACATTGTACCAGGTTTTTCTTTTTTCTGCATCTTCACCAGAGTTTGTTATTGCCTGTCTTTTGCATATAAGCCATTTTAACTGCAGTGAGATGATATTTCATTGTAGTTTTGATTTGCCATTTCTCTGATGAGCAATAATGTTTAGCACTTTTTCATATGCCTGTTTGCAATTTTCACATAAAAATTGTTCAGATCTTTTACCCATTTTTGGATCAGATTATTAGTTTGTAAGAGTTCTAAAAATAATAATAAAATTTTAGGACTGTTTTTTCCTATAGAGTTTTTTGGACTCCTTTTATATTCCCGTTACTAATCCCTTGTTAGATGGATAGTTTGCAAATATTTCTCCCATTCTATGAGTTGTCTCTTCATTTTGCTGATGTTTCCGTTGATACAGAGAAGCTTTTTAACTTGTTATCATCTCTTCTGTCCATTTTTTATTTAGTTGCCTATGCTTATAGGGTATTACTCATGTAATTCTGCCCAGATCGATGTCCTAGAGATTTTCCCCAATGTTTTCTTGTAGGTTTCATATTTCGGGATCTTAGATTTAAGTATTTAATCCATTTTGACTTGATTTTTGCATATAGTGAGAGATAGGAGTCTAGTTTCATTCTTCTGCATATGGTTATCCAGTTTTCCCAGCGCCATTTATTGAAGAGATTTTTTTCCATAGCATATGTTCTTGACACCTTTATGAATCTGTAGGTGTGTGGATTTGTTTCTGGATTCTCTATGCTGTTCCGTTGGTCTGTGTGTCTGTTTTTATGCCAGTCCCTTGCCATTTTGTTTACTATAGTATAATCTGAAGTTACATAATGTGATTTCTCCAGTTTTGTTATTTTTGCTTAGGATAGCTTTAGCTATTCTGAGTCTTTTGTGGTTCCACATAAATTTTAGGATTGTTTTTTCTATTTCAGAAGAACGTCATTTGTAGTTTGACAGTGATTACATTGAATCTTTAGATTGCCTTGGGTAGTATGGACATTTTAACAGTATTGATTCTTCCAATCCATAACATGGACTATTTTTCCATTTTTGGTATCCTCTTCAATTTCATTCATTAGTGTTTTATAGTTTTAATTATAGAGATCTTTCTAGGTAGTGAACTTCTGATGAGCATCTACTTTTCTACTCTTTCTGTGCCTGGCTTATTTCACTTAACATAATTCCTTCTCATTAACATTCTGAGAATGCATCTAATAACTAATAACTACTATGTAAATAACATATGCTATTAAGCCAAAGAATCTGGTTTTCCTTTAAAACAGCATTCAGCAATGGTAATTTTTAAAACAAAATAACAATAAAACTTAAGTCTGATTCTAATATATTTGAGGACATAGTAACATGAATATAATCAACTGTTTTCTGATACATCACTAGAGACAGACTTTAAATGCCTATTCATGCCTCATTTCTCAGCTCACATTTTGCCACTGGGCGATTCTTATTAACATATAGTTATATATTTATCCTACTATATATCACTGTAAGCCTTGTCAGTGTCTTATAGCTTGGGGATTAGCTTAGTTATACGGAAGATTTCATTCCATACTAGCTATTGTGGAATTTCTTTTCATAGTCAATCTTAACTGTGGGTCTTTCTCTTTGCTAGGCCCTAGAGGTAGGTGTAGAAATACAAATGGAGTGCCTGACACATAGTGCTTCTAGCAGTGAAATAATCTATACTTAGGAGAATGTAACCTTCTTAATGTTATACTCACTGATAAACTTGTTTTGCATAGTCTCCAGCAGGGCTTGGTGAGCATCCTCAGCTTGTAAAGCACGTGAACATTCTCTAGCCAGTATGGTGCGCACAAGATGCTCTCCACATCCTAGAAATCCAAAGACACCAACAGGTGAAGAAAATCAGCACAGAACACCCTGCTTATTTCAATAGCTTTAGAACACTCTGATGCTTCACTTAAGAGTGTAGTTAGCTTGGAAGATGATTCAGCGAGGGATGAAATGACTTCCATGAGCAATCCGGTAATATTAGTAAAGAGAGTCACAAGAAACTACACACAGTTTATCAACCAAAACCAAACCAATACAAATTAATATGATACACAGTTCTCTGTTTAGCTAATATGTACTATGACTGGTGTTAGGCACTAACGAAAAAAAATCCTCCTAAAAAATATTATATATTGCTGTTAAACCACATTGGTGCATTTCAATATACACTCGTTG
The DNA here is from genome assembly GCF_049354715.1 of Callithrix jacchus. Classification (NCBI taxonomy): domain Eukaryota; kingdom Metazoa; phylum Chordata; class Mammalia; order Primates; family Cebidae; genus Callithrix; species Callithrix jacchus. Next base: position 20,592,938 of record NC_133506.1, read on the forward strand.
CCACAAATACTATCAGTTCATAAAAGTATGAATTGGTTTTAGAAATTGCCAAATAATTGCCAGATATTTGCCAGAAATGGCTTCCCTGTAGTTTTTGGTAAAAAGCAAATATAAACATCTTTCAGGATCTAAACATATATTTGTGAATGAATATCTATACTTAAAGGCAGATCTAAATACATAATTCAATATATAACTCTGTGGCATTTACTATTCAGTAAATTCTTGCAATGCTGTTTTTATAATTGTGACAAAGATGACAATAAAGCTAACAGAAAGAAACCATGTCTGACACTTACTATGTACATTGTGCTAAGCTCACAAAACACCATTAAGTTTAATTCCCTTTGTGCACAGATTTGATGTTGAACAGTGAAATGTTATACTTTAAGACAATAACAGCTGCTAGGAAATTGGCATATTATAAACTAAATGAATAGTCAGAAGGTTATCTACATATGCCTGAAGTCAAACAGCTAAACCACATGAAGTTAACATTACATCATACACAATGTATATCAGAAATTCCCTGTAAATTCTTATATCCTGTTGTGATACTGGAATTTACTAATGATTGATCTGTTTACCAAGAAACTTTTTAAATTACTACTTATATTCTCCAACATTGGTCATCTTTAACAAGGAGTCATAACACCAAAGCTTACTCTCCTGCAGGTTCCATTCAAAGAAAGTTTGACTGCTGTGGTTTTGCCTACAAAATCCCAAGGTTTCTTAGAATACACTGCCATAGAGCTAAAGTATGATTCAAAGGCAAACAGTTCCACTCTTTAATCACTAATATTAGAAATAAATCTTTCTTTATATCCTCTTTCTGTCCTTACTTATCCAAGTAAGAGTATGTGTATGCTTTTACATCTTAGCAGAAAACATGGATTATAAAGACCTGACAAGAAACCTAGAAGTGAAAAATACCAAGTTCTTAAAAAATGAAAAATACCCACTTATTTAGTATCAATAAGCATGACAAATGAGTGGATTAAAACACATAATAAATTCGTAACTCATGTTTTTAAAAGCATCGGTCACTTTTGGAGGATGGATGTAACCAATTCATTATTCTGAAAGCTGATAAAGAAAACAAGCAAGCATGTTTCTTTCCTTCTTATAGGAACTATATACCAGAGTAACCAAACAATTTATGAAGGATTATTTTCTCTATAGAAGTATCCCAGATAAAAAATGAAAAAAGAAATTAATAGAATTGGGATATAACCAGTTGTAACCCATAATGTAGTAATTGATAGAGGCAATCATCAGTGGCTGCTAATATCACAGAAAGATACCAAACACTATGTATCTCTTGAGAAAATCATACCTATGTAGTCTTGCCCACTGCCCAAAAAAACTATACTTGATTCAGATTAGGCCTGTAAATACAGTTATCAATTTGCAGAAATAAAGAACATCTGCAAAAAAAAAAAAAAACCCTACAGTTACATAATACTTTATGACAAAACACTGCTTCTCCCTAGGATCAGAAACAGGGCAATGATGTCTGCTTTCATCACTTCTCTTCACAATGTACTGGAGAGTTCAACCATCATAATAAGGCAAAGGGGGAAAAAGGCATAAAGAGCAGAAAGGAAGAAGTAAAACTGTCTCTATGCACAGATGATATAATTGTCTAGGTAGAAAATCCCAAGGGATCTACAAAACAACTATTAGAGGTCTCTCTCCATATTCTTCCTGTCTGATTAGTCTAGGACAAAGACTGGTAGAAGATACCTGCCTGGTACTTATCAGTCCTCAAAATATGGACCTGACCTTCATTTCTTTCCCCATCCATTCATTTGCCAGGCTGTTACTCAGTCACAACTCTTTGGTAAGCCCAGCGTACACAGCACTTAACAGGGGTGCTAGTACATACTGTCAGACCTCCCCAGAAGTGTCAGACCTCTGCTTGGTTACTTACCATTCACTTAACTGTCATTCTGGCCAGTCCTGATGTCAGTGCCCTGACTGTGTATTCTACATACCAACCTTAAGGGCTCATATAAAAACCCTGGATTCAGGAGGAATCCTGGACATTCCCACAACCTTAGGAATGCCAGTCTCTATGGCCAGGTCATTTCAGATTAATACTAACCCTTATACCAGCCCCAGTTCACTCTTTCCCAGTGTGTTTCCTGTTGCTGAGAATTCAGCATGTCCCATGCTCAAAGACTTCTGAATTATAATACATGTCTTCTCTTGTGGGTATACCTAAACTTTCAAAACCCATACTGAAGATGGACTCCCAATAAAAAATTGCAACCCCCAACACACATATATATACAACCATAAGGAAGAATAAGCAATAGCAAAAAACAAAAAAAAAAATACTATCATTTCAAGAAGTAAAAATAATTGGACAGAGGTTGAAAAAAATTATAAAAGGCCAAATAGTAAACATTTTAGGCTTTGAATGCTACACGTAATTTCTGTCTATCAAATCTTCTTAATCTTTTGCAACAAGTCTTAACAACTAAAAAATCATTCTTAGCTCATGAGCTATACAAAAACAGGCCCACAGATCATAGTTTGCCTGTCCCTGAAATAGAGAAAACTGTAACACAGTAAGAAAAAGAAAAGGAGCCTAGAATGATACAGAAAAAGAAAACGAGGAGTTAAAAGGCCCAGAGTGTAAAACGGTAATGCCCTTAGGCATTTTGAAAGAGATAAAAGAAAGAAGAAGAAAACACTAATACCTGAGTAATGAATAAGCATTTTCTAGAATTTAAGTTATTAAACTAAAGATCCACATAAAGTTCTAAAAAAAGGGGAATAAAAATTAAAATCTGTCCTTAGTTGTATCATTTTGAAGCCCTGGACCAAAGACAACAAGAAAATATTTAAAAACTAACCAAAAAGAAAAGTGGAAAAAAATCACCTACAAAAAAATTCAAAAATTTTAAACTGATAACTAAATATCTCCAAGCAACAAAATAAGCCACAAGACTAATATCTTAAAGATGCTATGGCAAAAAACAAACAGAAAAAACCACTGCCAAGCTGGAATCAGTTAAACTACCATTCTAGAGTGAGGGTGAATAGAGACAGTTTCAGACGTGTAAAGACAAATTAATTTCTTAGAGATTTTAACTCCCAGCTCACTTTTACTCTGCCCAACACTACTACTTGTCATCATTCTTGCTGAATTTAATACTAATCTAGATGATTCTCCCAATATCTTGGCTTCTAGGTATTCTGATATCCTCTCCTCCAGTTATCCACACTACCTGATAAACTCACTCCCATCTTTAGTAGTAATATGAACTCCTGAGTGATCTCAATCACAATCATCTTACTTCTATCTTTCTAGCTCCTTCTAACTCCAACATTCCCTCCATCTCACCAAAAACTGCCATCCATTAATTCTGCTGCCTTTTAACTATTCCTCAACCCACTCAGGTCCTCACCTCTATTCTTACCCAACTAAAATTCCATGCTTCATCAACTTACATCCATTCCCTTGCTCCTGAAAGCCTCCCTGTTTCTCTCACTTCATCAGACATGCCTGGCAAAAGCCCACACTGGAGTAACAGTCAGAATAGCTATTCTGGGCTGCAAAAACAATGCCCAAATCTCAGTGGCTTAAAATATAATTCTCATTAATGTTATAGGTCATACTTGCATCACCTAAAGATCTGCTTCACACACTCACTCACTCAAACCTAAGCAAAAAGAACAAACCAACGCAGAGACTCCATCACCTGTAAATGCACTACCTGAATCACATACTTCCCCTCCACAAGAACAAGAGGGCCACCCTGCTGTTCCAGAAGGCTGTATTACCACTTTAGGCTGAAAGTGACAAATATCATTACCATTTCAGTCCACTGGCCAGGAAAAGCTACATGTTCTTAGGCAACCACAAGGGGCCTGTGAAATATGGGGGGATATATGGATCTTCAGAGAGCATTAAGTTGAATGTCTCTGCCATATCTGACTAAATGCAACTTTCCATGCCTGCACTTGCATAGCTAAGCATGAGGCACAGCAGTGTGACTGAGGGGTGACATGCATGAGCATCAAGGCCCCGCCATGGCCACTGAGTGGGATAAATTTTAAAATAATAATAATAATAACAAACCACATACTTTGAGGAAGGCAGGAGAGAAAGGACAGACCTGAAAACCAGAGAGTACTGCTGGGTAGCCTGCCTAAACCCAGTCTCTTCCCATGTATCTTGTTACATGAGATTTTTTTAATTTTAAGTTTAAATTTTAAAAACTTGCCTCTTTAGTCACTGCAATTAGTTCTATTTTTAAATCGAGATGAATTCCTATAATAAATAATATAAAATTACTATTTAATCATTCTTAAAGTATACAATTCAGTAGCATTAAGTACATTCACACTGTTGTATACTCATTAGCACTATCTCTCTCCATAACTTTTTCATATTTCCGAATGGAAACTCTATGCATTACCATGTGTTTTTTATTCATTCATCTGTCAATGAATATATGAGGCCAAATGCATTCTTAATCTATATATGTGGCTCTTTGCTGGTGATTGAGAATGGCTCAGAAAACTTTACACTGAAATATTACGACTTCTAGCTACTTTCTCCACTTCAAACATGCAAGTTTATGTTGATTCCAACAATTTTTGATAAGCTCATGTACATATATTTATCAGATGCCATTAGCAGCAATACATGAAAAAGATCATTTGATCTGAGAATATTTATTTTAACTGACCTTTTGGCAGGAGCAGGGGGAACCCAAGATATATTTAATTGCTTCCAACTACAGAATTTCTTTTTAAGTCATTTGAATTAAAAAAAGAATAATTTGATTAAATACTTTATATTGTCTAAAAAATGGAGTCCTGCATATTTATCATTCTTTTAGAATGACCACTTTCCTCAATCATGTGACACCACTTCAGTGAAGCCACCTTTAAATCATCTGTTTGTGGATTTCTCTCAATCCAGAAAAGGTTGGCAAAACCCCAAGGAAACTAGAAGAGTTAATTAATAAAGTATCTTTATTTTCCTGTCATCTAAATCTTTCCAACAATGCCATTATTTCTCTAGTTAATACATTAGCTTACATTACAAAAGCCTTATGTATCTTGAGGATAAATCTGAGATTTCTGGGTCAAGCAGCAGGGTCTTTTTTAAGAGGACACCTTGTACATTTTATTTACTCCATTCATTCATTCTCACTTTCACTCCTCCTTTCCTCCCTCTCCCCACACCACCCTGTCTGTCTCTTACATACACACCCCTACATTAAGGCCTACATAGCATAAGGGTTGATAGTATTTATTCTGCAGTCAGACTCGTGTTTGAATACAGTGGGGTGACTTTGGGAGTCTTTATTTAGGGCTCAGTTTCCCTAGCTGTAAAATGGGGAATGAGATACCAACTACCTCACAGGGTTGTTTTGAGGACAAAATGAGAAAATTCACATTTAGCATGGTTGGGCACAGAGCAAACACTTAACAAATACTACAAAGAGGATAATAGCCATCTTAAGAAAAGTTTTCTATTACGTTCATGCCCCTCATCCCATTCTCTGTATGTTTCTTCTATTAAAACAAGGTGATTCTCAGCTAGCATGACAATCATCACTGAGGGAGCCTAAAATAGAATTTGAAAGTTTATCCTTTGCCTTGTAATTAATTCTAAATGAAGGCTACTGCTTCAAATCAAGCTAAGTCTTCACACAGGGTAAAAATGACTACATGAGTAAACCTTCCATTATCAAAACAAAACACATAGTATGATAAAGATTTATTTTAGTCTGGTAGGAAACATTTTAACTGTGGTTATCTAGAAAATGTGAATTATGCTTGATTTTTCTTATTTACTCCCTTTATTTTCCACAGTATTTATAATAAATACCTATTTTTTTCTCCAATAGGTTTATTGCCCAACTTAAGATTACACTCCTGCTTTTCACAATATTTTTCTTTTAAGGCAAGTTAGTAAAGAGCAAAGCAAAGTTTCCCATAATGGGATTTGGACCATTCACTTCACTGTCCTGTATCTTGAGTACACAAGTTGATCAGAGTGAACATGAACAGATGCCATGGGTGTTTTATGTCACCTGACCTTCATCAAACATTTATAATTTTTTTAACTTCAGCCCTAGTGATAGACACATCCTTCAAAACAAGATAATTAAATATAGGTAATGTGACAGCCCAACAAAATCATATTTTCAAATTATGTTTTAGTTCCAAAAGGTAAAAGTAACAAAAAACTAAAAAGCTTTTGCAACAATAGAGAAACATCAAAATTTATCAACTCTTGGCTAACATGTAAGATATATCTTCATTGCATTTCTAGATTATTTTCAATCTTTTTTGTCTTTATTATATCTTCATTGCGTTTCTAGATTATTTTCAGTCTTTTTTGTCTTTATCTCACGTAGTAGTAGCAGCAGTGTTGGGATGAGCCACATTATTACAGAATGAAAATTAAAAAACCTTTATGTGTCCAGTTATTAATGTAGTGTTCTAATGGTTGAGGATGACAATATAATTGCTCCACAGGACCTCAAAATAAGATTAGGATTTTATAATCTCACAGATCTTTCTTATCCTTGCAGAATTTTTGTCTTCTAAACCACTCTCACCTCAATTTTAATACAAAGAGCCGCAGAGGGGAAAAAGTGAAGTTGCATTCACAGGAGAGACACAACCCACATTCCTAGGCAGCCTCCTACAAAAGCACAGGCTCAACAATAACAAAAGCTCACATTCAGTACCCCTGGCACACCACACATCTCCAAGGATTACTGATGATCATTGAAGTATTTATGTCATCTTATAAATGCTGCCATTCACTCTCACTGTGGCTAGTGGGCATCTGAAAAATCTTTCAACACATCACCTGTTAGAAGTCCACAGGGAATAAGTAATAAGAAAGGACCTTTCCAAATTCAAAAGGAAACATTTGGTACTTCAGTTTCCAGTATTGCAACATCATTTTTCAACAAAGAAATTTATTACACAGTATATCACCTTTTCCCTGTCAAATGATTTACTGCCAATTTTGGAGTTAGGTTACTCCGGGTTTTCAAGCCTGTCTTGTGAAATTAAAGAGACAGCTACCTTAAAAGTGATAGGGCACACATGATTTTAGTCTTCACGGTGCCCCTATGGTTATCAAACCTGGAATGTATTATACACAAGGGAAAAACATAAGGAACTTCATAATGAGATGGAATAAGTGGTGAAGATGTCTAATCCAGTCATGTCTTAATGTTACAGCTCACCAACACACATTTAGTGTTTCCCAAATAGAGTTCTCTGTAATCCATAACTTGTCTCATACTTTGGATATTTATTGTAATCTATCAAAAACAACTCAGGCTTTTCCATTTTTTCTGTGATAAATAATAACCAAAAGAAAAATCAATTTTATAATTATATCATAGAGCCATCATCTCTTACAAAGTAGGATGTGATTGATATATGCATTACTGTTTCATAATTATTTTTAATATAGAGAAATATAACAGTTATGATTAAACACAGATATCTAGAGTATGGTGCCAGACATATAGTACATATACTAAGTGCTTTATATATATTAGTTTTTATCACTATTGCCAATTTTATTAAGAGGATATAACCAAATCACACACCCACACAAAATCCCAACTGTCTAAGTAGCTCCGTAAATGGGAAAAGTTCCAGTTTTAGGAATCCAAATACTTTCGTAGATTAAAACTTTTGAAAAAAAACTAAAATATATCAAAGCAAACAAACAAAAAAAAACTTCAACAAATATGAGTAAGGAACACCCTTCATCCAATCTACAAAGTCAGAGGAAGTCTGCAGTTATCAAAGCTTCAGCCATTCTTTCCATTCCTTGCTCCTCTGAGTGTCTCTGTGAGGGAGCTGCCAGAGGAGACCGACGTTTGAATCAGTGGATTGGGAAAGGAAGATCCACCCTCAATGGGGGTAGGCACCATCCAACTGGCTGCCAGCAAAGCAAAAACAAAGGAGTTGGAAGAAGGTGGAATAACTTTGCTTGCTGGATCTTCTGGCTTTTCCCTTTCCCATACTGGATGCTTCCTCCTGCTCCTCCTGCCCTTGGACATCAGACTCCAGGTTCTTCAGCCTTTGGATTCTTGGACTTAACACCAGTGGTTTGCTGGGGGCTCTTGGGCCTATTGCCACAGACTGAAGGCTGCACTGTCAGCTTCCCTGGTTTTGAGGTTTTCAGACTCAGACTAAGCCACTACTTGCAGATGGCCTATCATGGGACTTCACCTTGTAATCATGTTAGCCAGGTCTCCCTAATAAACTCCCTTTCATATATACAAATATCCTATAAGTTCTGTCCTCTGGAGAACCCTGACTAATACACACCTCAGTGTAGAAATTTACCCAATATTCATTTTGAGTGTGAATATAGATGATAAAGTACAACTCTGCTTTCTGTTCTAAATTATTTAAATTTAGTTATCTAAATTACAGCATTCTAATTAGAGCATCAGGGACAAATGAACCCAGGGAAGGAAGAAAAAAAATGAGAGGCAACCACCACCAGTAAAAGTGGTATTCTTATCTATGGTGGTACCTGTAAGATTGTATCATTATATTGCACTTTTCTGGGAAACAGAGTATATATATATAATCATTAGATTTATCCACACCTGAGAACTTCATTAGGAAAGTAGCCATAAATGAAGCAACACCATTTGTAATGCTCAGTTCACACTCTTGTCAATCTTCTATCTGGATTCCTATTCCGTTAGAGAGAGGGATCACATATGAGGAGAACCAGCTGTGGCTGGTTCTAGAACCTGAAATGAGTCACTTATGACATCCATGCTTCTGTTTCATCACTTGAAAAACTAAATGGCTTAGCTTTAACAGTTTTATATTCCTCACAAAACAAAACACTTACACTTAAATGTCCTTTTGGAACTTTAATAACTTGCTGGTTAAAATTTAGTTAAGAGGCTTGCAGTAGGCAGATGACTTATGGAAAAACCCTTTTTAAAAGCTGTTCATTGATGAAAAAATACACTTAGACTAAATTCAATTACAGAAAACTTAACTTTTTAGTGAGAAAGGGTCATTGACTCCCTGATTCCCTATTAAATAATCAACTACTGTTTATCTGAGGCTTTACAATTAAGTTGCAAGGAAAGTACTATTATCTCCCCATCTGACAAATAAGAAAAGTGATTTGGAAGAACTAAGATTCTGAGATCCAAGTATTGTGACTCCTAGTGACATGCTTATTTCCTACCAGTCATGTAGAAACCAGGCTAGTTTCATCACATGAATAAAGGAGACACAAACAAAGAAAACCCAAAGCCCCAAAAATCTGAGACCATGGACAAGATCACAGTAATAAATATTTGCAAATAAGTAGCACAATAGGTTCTGATACTAACACTCAGGACTGTAGACAGGCCCCAGTTTTAACCAGAAAGTCCTATAAATAGTAAGTCACCAAACACATCCCCAAAAAAATCAGATTAAAGATTTTATTTTGCCTCTAAGCCATGGTATGCATAATGTGCACCTCATGAGCCAAAAAAAAAAAAAAAAAATGCCAAATGCAGTTATAAACATCTACAAATATGCAGACATCATGTAAAATAAATATTTCAATATATGTATTGATTATATATGTGGCGTAAAGCCCACAAACAGAAAGAACATAGCGAGATAGTTATACTACACCATAAATTTAACCTATAACTACTAAGCCAGCCATATATATTAAATATTTAATAATTTTCTTAATGACTTAAAATTTAGAAGTGATTTATGGGGATGATTTGGATCTCTTTAAAAGCTGAAAAGGAAGGCTGAGCTGATGTTATTTCTCAATAAATTTCTCTGCCCAAAGGTTAAAAACAACATTCAGTATTTAGAGGCCAAATAAAGTACCATGGAAAGAAGTCTGACATCTGCTCACCAGACATTGCTTATCCCTTTCTCTACTCAATACAGTATCAAGGGAAGTTTTGAGGGTGGGGAAAGACACAACTGTTCTGAAAGAGGAAGGAGAAATGGTAATCACATTTTATTCTCTACGTCTGGGTAGAACTTAAGGAATATCAATACAGAAATTATCCAAAAGCTATCTTACCACCAACTAGAAAAATTATCAGATAAAAAAAGCAGACAAAGGAAGAAAGGGGCAAAATACAGGAAGGCCACCTCAAATGAGTTATGTAACAAAAGACAAATAGACAATATAAAATTTGGAACTCTTCAAGGTTTTAATTTGACACTTACTGAGAAATAATACCAGGAAAAGAAGGAAATACATCAACTTGTATTACTTCTTAAGTTTATTAATTTAATTTATTTTAGCCAGCAAGTTAATTTACGAGCTTATTCAAAATTACCTAAGATTGTGCTTCCTAATCTCCCTCAGGCTATGAGAAAAAGACATACCTTTGACTAAATTTTTTCATATAGTCTCAGGTAATTCACAGAATGCTCCACAAAAACCCATGTGTAGATTCCATAGGATCTACAAATCCCAAATTAAGAAACCACACAGCTATAATTTTATTTAAAAATCCATAAGTATATGGTTTTGAACCTGTAGGCTAAGGTTTCCATTTGATTTTGATTTTTGTTTTTTCTTGAGATGGAGTCTTGCTCTATCGCTCAGGCTGGAGTGCACTGGTGCCATCTCAGCTCACTACCACCTCTGCCTCCCAGGTTCAAGCCATTCTCCTGCCTCAGCCTCCTGAGTAGTTGGGATACAGGTGCCTGCCACTATGCCTGGTTAATTTTTGTATTTTAAGTAGAGACGGGGTTTCACCATGTTGGCCAGGCTGGTCTCGAACTCCTGGCCTCATGATCTGCCCTCTTCAGCCTCCCAAAGTGCTGGGATTACAGGAGTGAGTCACTGCGCCTGGCCTGATTTTGATTTTTAATACTGCTGCTGGAATAATGAACTCCATGTGACAAAGGCAACAGTGACACTGTCAAAGCCTAGAGGCTAACATGGAAATTGCAGTGAAAATTTGGAAAATAGATTATTATGTTAAAATCCCATTTCCTATTTTAAAAAAAAGGAGGAGGAGGATCATTGGAGAAATGACTGGTTCTGGGTTCCTGGGTCTGGTGAAAGATGAATCGAAGAGGAGTCTGAGGCATCTTGTTCTACCTAAAAACAAGGAAATTACCAAAGATAATCAGGTCAAAGATCAAAGAAACCGACCAAAAGGGGCTTCATTGCCAAAAGAGGGACAATTCTACCAGCTAAAATAACGGTTTTAAATCCTCTAATATGTCTCACAGGCCTCCAAAACAGATCCCTGAAATTTCCACTTCTAGTTAGGATGGAGAACTTGCAAGAATCCATCACTCCAACAGTAATAACAATAGCAAGCCAGTCTTTCTGAAACTCAGAAAGATGAAAATGCACAAATATCTCAATGAACTTAATTCCCGAAAGAGATAAGCCTTTCTTATGAGAAAACAGAGCCATGGTCTCTTTAATTCCTAAGGAAGTAGTAGAAAAATAATAAATGCTGTAGATGAGGATAAAAAACTAGTTGAACTTAAATAAACTTTAAATGACCATATGTATCCTAACATGATTAATTAGAATCAAAAGAAACCCTATTCACTAAACATGGCTGAATCCATTCATCAACTCTTTCCTACAGGTCTTCACTAATAGCTCCAAAAACGTGGGGTAGAGCAGGAGAGCTGAAAGATATCCACACTTTGAGGTGAACAAGTCCTTAGGCAAGTGAAAAGCCACGGCATGCTGAAGTGTGGGGACAAAACAGGACAGCTGAAGGAGAAGAGCCAACCTACTGCAAGGCAGTAGCCACCAAACAATGGGAAAAGTAAAAAAGAGCTGGATAAATCCCTCAGAAGCACAATAGATCTTAGCTAAGTGCACTGTAACTGTCCTCCAAAGTGTGAGAGCAGAGTGGTAAGACAAAGGAAGATCTCATAGATGGATGAACGTAAAAATCACTCCAGTGACCCAATAATCTGAAAGCTAGGCTGTATAAAAGACCGAGAGCAAGAGAAAGAGAAGTTCCCCGGTGACTCCTAAAGCTGACAACCAGTCTATAAATAGATAAAGAGATATCTGGAGTTTTGCTTTTGCTGAGATCCCAGTCTTTGCTGAATGATAAGATTTGACACTCCCATCAAATTATCTTATGTCACCTGGGCACGGTGGCTCACACCTGTAATCCCAGCACTTTGGGAGGCTGAGGCAGGCAGATCACGAGGCCAGGAATTCGAGACCAGCCTTGCTAACATGGTGAAACTCTGTCCCTACTAAAAATACAAAAAATTAGCCAGGCATGGTCGCACATGCCTGTAGTACCAGCTACTCGGGGGGCTGAGGCAGGAGAATTGCTTGAACTCAGCAGGAGGAGGTTGCAGTTAGCCGAGATCACGCCACTGCACTCCAGCCTGGAAGACAGAGCAAGACTTCATCTCAGGAAAAAAAAAAATCTTAAGCCAGCATATGAAAACAAAAAAGAGCCCAAAGAGCCAGAGCATTCCTAAGCAAAAAGAAGACAGCTGGAGGCATCACATTATCTGACTTCAAATTATACTACCAGGCTACAATAACCAAAACATCATGGTACTGGTACAAAAGAGACACATAGACCAGTGGAACAGAATAGAACACTCAGAAATAAAGCCATACACCTACAACCATCTGATCTTCAACAAAGCTAACAAAAATTAGCAATGAAAAAATGACTCTCTTTTTAATAAATGGTGCTGGGATAACTTGGTTAGCCATACAAAGAAGAATGAAATTAGACCCCTACCTTTCACAATATACAAAAATTAACTCAAGGTGGATTAAAAATTTAAGTGTAAGGACTCAAACTATAAAAATCCTAGAAGAAAACCTAGGAAATATCATCCTGAACAGCAGCCTTGGCAAAGAATACATCACTAAGACCTCAGAAGAAACTGATAAAAACAAAAACTGACAAGTGGGATCCAATTAAACTAAAGAGCTTTTGCACAGCAGAAGAACCCATTAACAGAGTAGACAGACAACCCACACAATGGGAGAAAATATTTGCAAACTATGTTTCTGACAAATGTCTAATACCCTGAATCTATAAGAAATTTAATAAACTAAAAACAATCTCATTAAAAAGTGGGCAAAGGACAAGAGAAACACTTTCTTTCTTTTGTTTTTTAAAATGGAGTCTCATTTTGTCCAGGCAAGAATGCAGTGGTGCAATATCAGTTCACTGGAGCCTCTGCCTCCCAAGTTCAAGTGATTTTAGTGCCTCAGCATCCTGAGTAGCTGGTACTACAGGCACCCACCACCATGCCCAGCTAATTTTTGTATTTTTAGTAGAGATAGGGTTTTACCATGTTGGCCAGGCTGGTCTTGAACTCCTGACCTCAAGTGATCCAACAGCCTCAGCCTCCCAAAGTGTCAGGATTACAGGCGTGGGCGACCGTGCCCAGCCTGAACAAACACTTTTCAAAAGAAGACATACAAATGGCCAAAAAACATACAAAAAGGCTGGGTGCGGTGGCTCAAGCCTATAATCCCAGCACTTTGGGAGGCCGCGGTGGGTGGATCACTAGGTCAAGATATTGAGACCATCCTGGTCAACATGGTGAAAACCTGTCTCTACTAAAAATACAAAAAATTAGCTGGGCATGGTGGAACATGCCTGTAATTCCAGCTACTCAAGAGGCTGAGGCAGGAGAATTGCCTGAACCCAGGAGGCGGAGGTTGCAGTGAGCCAAGATCGCGCCATTGCACTCCAGCCTGGGTAACAAGAGTGAAACTCCATCTCAAAACAACAACAACAACAACAAAAAACATACAAAAAAAAAGTTCAACATCACTAATAATCAGAGAAATGCAAATCAAAATCACAACGAGATACCATCTCACACCAGTTAGAATGGTTATTATTAAAAAGGCAAAAAAAAAAAAAAAATAGGTGTTGGCAAAACCATAGAGAAAAGAGAACACTTACACACCATTGGTGGGAATATAAATTAGTTCAGCCACTAATGGAACTAATGTTTTTAGTTCTCAAAGAACTAAAACAAAACTACCATTTGACCCAACAATCCCATTACCAAGTATATACCCAAAGGAAAATAAATTGTACTACAAAAAAGGCACATGCACTCATATGCTCACCACAGGACTATTCACAATAGCAAAGATGTTGAATCAACCAAAGTGCCTATTAACGGAGGATTAGAAAAGAAAATGTAGTATATATACACCCTGGAAAATACATAGACACAGAAAAGAACGAAAATATGTCCTTTGCATCAACATAAATGTAGCTGGAAGTCATCATCCTAAGCAAACTAACACAAAAACAGAGAACCAAATACCACATGTTCACACCTATAAATGGAAGCTAAACATTGGGTACACATGGTCATAAAGATGAAAACAATAGACACTAGGGACTACTATAGAGGACACTGAGGGAGGAGTGCAAGGGCTGAAAACTACCTATTGAGTACTATGCTCACTCCCTAGGTGATGGGATCATTTGTACACCTGAACTCAGTGTCACACAATATACCCAGGTAACAAACCTGCTCGTGTACCCCAAGAATCTAAAATAAAAGCTTAAATCAATTTTAAAAAAAAGGTGACACAAGACAAAGCTGTTACTTTGAATTTTGTTGAATAGACTGTAATACTTAGAACAGCTGCAGCCACCTTATGACAATAAAAGGGCAAGCTAAGTATCAAAGCCAACAGCTGAGAATAACGAAGCAGAAAGATGGAAAGGAATGGAGTCTTTGATGCTGAAGAAACCAACCAATGACCACTGAAGCACCTTTCTTTAGAATTTCTCCTGTGAGGGGAACCGACTCAAGATGGCACGGTGAGAACAACCCAGGATTGAAGCTCTCGGTGAACGCGTGGAGGGTGAGTCAGGGCCGCATTTCCAGACGGATCTTTGTTGCCCACAGAACAAGGAAATTCCCAGGTATAGGAGAAACGCGGGACGCCAGCGCAGCAGTTTTGGCGGGTGCAGCCTGCAGCCAGAGCCGCAGCGCAGCGGCACTCCACAGCGCTCCGCACAAAGCGCACTGGCCCGGGTGCCCTGTTGAACCGGCAATCTGAGACTTGGGAGAGCAAATTGGCATATCCATCTGATTGAATGGGACTTGGACAGTGAGCCAGGCCAGGAGATTCCAGGGAAACGGCGTTTGGACCAGCACAGTGGGACAAACAAAACGGCAATTCCAAACGCTCCGGGTGGAGAGTTTCACTGCGGGCACAGCTGAACCCAGGACAGTGCAGCTCCGTAAGGGAGGGACGTCCGCCATTACCGAGGCAATCCGCCCCTACTGAGGTACACTCCCATTGCTGACACAGCCTGCTGTTGCTGAGGCAACCTGCCACAACAGAGAGACTCCGCCGCAGGGCGTAGCCCGTGGCAGCAGGGTGGAGACCGCAGCAGCAGGGCAGAGCCTGCAGCAACAGGGCGGACCTCACACCAGCAGGGCGGAGCCTCGGCAGGCAAATAGTGACTAGACTGCCTCCTAGCTGGGCAGGACAGCGCAACAGACACTCATAAAGAAAGCCCCAACCCCCCGAGACAGAGCATCTGAGAAAAAAAGGTTTTTTTTTTTTTTATGAGTTCTGCTGCAGCAGAATTAAACGTAGCAGCCTAACAGCCCTGAATGAACAACAGAGCTCACAGCTCAGCACTTGAGCTCCTATAAAGTACAGACTGTCTCCTCAAGCAGCTCCCTGACCCCTGTATATCCAAAAGACTGACATTTGGCAGGCATCATTCTGGGACAAAGATAGCAGAAAAAGAAACTAGTAGCATCCCTGACTGTTCTGCAGCTGCTATAAGTGCACCCCAAACAAGCAGGGCCTGGAGTGGACCTCAGCAGCCATACAGTGGAGGGGCTACACTGGTAGAAGGAAAACTAAGTAACAGAAATACTTCACCAGCAACAATCTGGGTGTCCACTCAGAGACTCAATTAGAAAGTCAGCAACTACTCAGACGACAGGTGGATAAATCCACAAAGATGGGAAGAAACCAGCGCAAAAAGAAAGAAAACACCCGAAACCAGAACACCGCAACTCCTAGAAAGGACCAAAACTCCTCACCAGCAAGGGAGCAAAGCTGGATGGAGAATGACTGTGACGAAATGATGGAATTAGACTTCAGAAGGTGGGTAATGAGAAACTTTTGTGAGCTAAAAGAACATGTTTTAAATCAATGCAAAGAAACTAAGAACCTTGAAAAAAGATTTGAAAAAAGATTCGAGGAAATGATAACAAGAATGGATAACTTAGAGAGGAATATGAATGAATTGAAGGAGCTGAAAAACACAACGCGAGAACTTTGCGAAGCATGCACAAGTTTCAACAGACAAATTGACCAAGCAGAAGAAAGAATATCAGAAGTCGAAGATCAGCTCAATGAAATAAAACGAGAAACCAAGATTAGAGAAAAAAGCGCAAAAAGGAATGAACAAAGTCTCCAAGAAATGTGGGACTATGTGAAGAGACCTAACCTACGTTTGATAGGTGTACCTGAATGTGATGAAGAGAATGAATCCAAGCTGGAAAATACTCTTCAGGATATTATCCAGGAAAATTTCCCCCACCTAGCAAGGCAGGCCAACACTCAAATCCAGGAAATACAGAGAACACCACAAAAATATTCCACAAGAAGAGCAACCCCAAGGCACATAATCGACAGATTCACGAGGGTTGAAATAAAGGAGAAAATACTAAGGGCAGCCAGAGAAAAAGGTCGAGTCACCCACAAAGGGAAGCCCATCAGACTCACAGCAGATTTCTCGGCAGAAACTCTACAAGCCAGAAGACAGTGGGAACCAATATTCAATATCCTTAAAGAAAAGAACTTTCAACCCAGAATTTCATATCCAGCCAAACTGAGCTTCAGAAGTGAAGGAAAAATAAAATCCTTTGCGAACAAGCAAGTACTCAGAGATTTTATCACCACCAGGCCTGCTTTACAAAAGCTCCTGAAAGAGGCACTACACATAGAAAGGAACAACCATTACCAGCCATTCCAAAATCACACTAAATGCTAAAGAGCATCAACAAAATGAAGAATCTACAACAACTAACAGGCAAAACAGCCAGCCAGCATCAAAATGGCAGTATCAAATTCACAAATAACAATATTAACCCTAAATGTAAATGGGCTAAATGCACCAATCAAAAGACACAGACTGGCAAATTGGATAAAAATCCAAAACCCATCAGTGCGCTGTATCCAGGAAACCCATCTCACATGCAAGGATACACAAAGGCTCAAAATAAAGGGATGGAGGAAGACTTACCAAGCAAACGGAGAGCAAAAAAAAAAAAAGCAGGAGCTGCAATTCTCATCTCTGATAAAATAGACTTTAAAGCAACAAAGATCAAAAGAGACAAAGAAGGTCATTACATATAGTATAAGGATCGATACAACAAAAAGAGCTAACGATCCTGAACATACATGGACCCCAATATAGGAGCACCCAGATACATAAGACAAGTTGTTAATGACTTACAGAGAGACTTAGACTCACACACAATAATAGTGGGAGACTTTAACACTCCACTGTCAATATTAGACAGATCAACCAGACAGAAAATCAACAAGGATATCCAGGGCTTGAACTCAAACCTGGAACAAGCAAACCTGATAGACATTTACAGAACTCTCCACCCCGAATCCACAGAATATACATTCTTCTCAGCACCACATCACACCTACTCTAAAATTGACCACATAATTGGAAGTAAAGCACTCCTCAGCAAATGCAAAACAACTGAAATAATAACAAACACTCTCTCAGACCATAGTGCAATTAAGTTAGAACTCAGAATTCAGAAACAAACCCAGAACCGCACAGCTTCATGGAAACTGAACAACTGGCTCTTGAATGTTGACTGGATAAACAATGAAATAAAGGCAGAAATAAAGAAGTTCTTCGAAACCAATGAGAACGAAGACACAACATGCCAGAATCTCTGGGACACATTTAGAGCAGTCTCTAGAGGAAAATATATAACCATAAGAGCCCATAGGAGGAGAATGGAGAGATCCAAAATTGAAACCCTATCATCAAAATTGAAAGAGCTAAAGGAGCAAGATCAAAGAAACTCAAAACCTAGCAGAAGACAAGAAATAACTAAGATCAGAGCTGAACTGAGGGAGATAGAGACACGAAAAACCCTTCAAAAAAATCAATAAATCCAAGAGCTGGTTTTTTGAAAAGATCAACAAAATAGACCACTAGCCAGATTGATAAAACAGAAAAGAGAGACCAACCAAATAGATGCAATAAAAAATGATAAAGGGGAAATCACCACAGATTTCACAGAAGTACAAACCATCATCAGAGAATATTACAAACAACTCTATGCACATAAACTAGTAAACCTGGAAAAAATGGATAAATTCCTGGACACTTGCATCCTCCCAAGCCTAAACCAGGAAGAAGTCGAAACCTTGAATAGACCAGTAACGAGGTCTGAAGTTGAGGCAGCAATTAAGGGCCTACCACTCAAAAAAAGCCCAGGTCCAGATGGGTTCACAGCCAAATTCTACCAAACATACAAAGAGGAGCTAGTACCATTCCGTGTGAAACTTCCAAATAATCCAAAAAGAGGGAATCCTTCCCAAATCATTTTATGAGACCAACATCATCCTGATACCAAAACCCAGCAGAGACCCAACGAGAAAAGAAAACTTCAGGCCAATATCCATGATGAACATAGATGCAAAAATTTTCAATAAAATAATGGAAAGCCAATTGCAACAGCAAATCAAAAAACTTATCCATCATGATCAAGTAGGATTCAGCCCGGGGATGCAAGGCTGGTTCAACATACACAAGTCTATAAACGTAATTCACCACATAAACAGAACCAAAAACAAAAACCACATGATTATCTCAATTGATGCAGAAAAGGCATTCGACAAAATTCAACAGCCCTTTATGCTAAAAACCCTCAATAAACTCGGTATCGATGGAACGTATCTCTAAGTAATAAAAGCTATTTACGACAAACCAACAGCCAATATCTTACTGAATGGGCACAAACTGGAAGCATTCCCTTTGAAATCCGGCACTAGACAAGGATGCCCTCTGTCACCACTCCTATTCAATATAGTACTGGAAGTTCTAGCCAGAGCAATCAGGCAAGAAAAAGAAATAAAGGGTATTCAAATAGGAAAGGAGGAAGCCAAATTGTCTCTATTTGGAGACGACATGATAGTATACCTAGAAGACCCCATCGCCTAAGCCCAAAAACTCCTGAAACTGATAAGCAACTTCAGCAAAGTCTCAGGACATAAAATCAACGTGCAAAAATCACAAGCATTCCTATACACCAATAACAGACTTAAAGAGAGCCAAATCAAGAATGAACTGCCATTCACTATTGCTACAAAAAGAATAAAATACCTAAGAATACAACTCACAAGGAATGTAAGGGACCTCTTCAAGGAAAACTACAAACCACTGCTCAACGAAATAAGAGAGGACACAAACAGAAGGAGAAACATTCCATGTTCATGGTTAGGAAGAATTAATATCGTGAAAATGGCTATACTGCCCAAAGTAATTTACAGAATCAATGCTATCCCCATCAAGTTACCATTGACTTTCTTCACAGAACTGGAAAAAGCCACCATGAACTTCATATGGAACCAAAAGAGAGCCCGCATAGCCAAGTCAATTCTAAGTAAGAAGAACACAGCGGGGGTATCACACTACCGGATTTCAAACTATACTACAAGGCTACAGTAATCAAAACAGCATGGTACTGGTACCAAAACAGAGATATAGACCAATGGAACAGAACAGAGGCATCGGAGGCAACACAACATATCTACAACCATACAATCTTTGATAAACCTGACAAAAACAAGCAATGGGGAAAGGAGTCCCTGTTTAATAAATGGTGTTGGGTAAACTGGCTAGCCATGTGCAGAAAGCAGAAACTGGACCCCTTCCTGACACCTTACACTAAAATTAACTCCAGATGGATTAAAGACTTAAACATAAGACCTGGCACGATAAAAACCCTAGAAGGAAATCTAGGCAAAACCATCCAGGATATAGGAGTAGGCAAGGACTTCATGAACAAAACACCAAAAGCATTGGCAACAAAAGCCAAAATAGACAAATGGGACCTAATGAAACTCCACAGCTTCTGCACGGCAAAAGAAACAGTCACTAGAGTGGATCGGCAACCAACAGAATGGGAAAAAATTTTTGCCGTTTACCCATCTCACAAAGGACTGATATCCAGAATTTACAAAGAACTCAAACAGATTTACAGGAAAAAAACAAACAAGCCCATTCAAAAATGGGCAAAGGATATGAACAGACACTTTACAAAAGAAGACATATATGAGGCCAACAAACATATGAGAAAATGCTCATCATCACTCGTCATTAGAGAGATGCAAATCAAAACCACATTCATATACCATCTCACGCCAGTTAGAATGGCGATCATTAAAAAATCTGGAGACAACAGATGCTAAAGAGGATGTGGAGAAAAAGGAACACTTTACACTGTTGGTGGGAGTGTAAATTAGTTCAACCATTGGGGAAGACAGTGTGGCGATTCCTCAAGGCCTTAGAAATAGAAATTCCATTTGATCCAGCAATCCCATTACTGGGTATATATCCAAAGGACTATAAATCATTCTACTATAAGGACACATGCACATGAATGTTCATTGTAGCACTGTTTACAATAGCAAAGACCTGGAACCAACCCAAATGCCCATTGATGATAGACTGGGCAGGGAAAATGTGGCACATATACACCATGGAATATTATGCAGCAATCAGAAATGATGAGTTCGTGTCGTTTGCAGGGACATGGATGAATCTGGAGAACATCATTCTCAGCAAACTGACACAAGAACAAAAAATGAAATACCGCATAGTCTCACTCATAGGCGGGTGATGAAAAATGAGAACACATGGACATAGGGAGTGGAGTACTAAACACTGGGGTCTATTGTGGGTAAGAGGGCCAGCGGCGGGGTGGGGGAGCTGGGGAGGGATAGCCTGGGGAGAAATGCCAAATGTAGGTGAAGGGAGAAAGGAAGCAAAACACACTGCCATGTGTGTACCCATGCAACTGTCTTGCATGTTCTGCACATGTACCCCAAAACCTAAAATGCAATAAAAAATTTAAAAAAAAAAATTAAAAAAAAGAATTTCTCCTGTGATATAATAATGCTTGTTATTTAATCCCCCCCAAAAAAATTGGTATAAACCATGGAATACTCTGCAGCCATTAAAAAGAATAAAATCACACCTTTTGTAGCAACATGGATGGAGCTGAAGGCCATTATCCTAAATGAAATAACTCAAAAACAGAAAGTCAAATACTGTATGTTCTCTCTCACAAATGGGAACCATACAATGAGTACTCATGAACATACAGAAAGAAATAATAGACACTGAGGACTCCAAATGAGGGGATGGTGAGAGGAGGATGAGGGTTGAAAAACTACCTGTTGGGTACAATGTTCACAATTTGAGTGGTGGATACACTAGAAGCCCAAACCTCACCATTATGTGACATTTCATGTAATAAACCTGCAAACACACACCCTGAACCTATAAAATCAAAAACACATATATATTTTATAAATATAAAACATTTATGTATGTTTATATGAATAAATAATTTATATATATATGTGTATATATTATATATATATGTGTATATATAATATATATATGTTTTATATATATCTGAGGCCAAAGTGAACTGAATCTACTGCTGCAAGAACACCTAGTCCCAACTCAACTATGGATGAGATTGACACAATGTGTCATACTAGATGCATGGAATAAGAAAAAGTATACCCGTTTTTAGAGGCAAATACCTTCTGCAGTCTCTTCTGTTTTCAAATATAATTTTAGTATACAACCAATAATTATAAGACATATGAAAAAGTAAGAAATAATGTGACTGGGAAACAAGAGAAGGAACAGGCAACAGTTAAGCCTAATAGCCCAGATGTTGGAATTATCAGATAAGGTTTTTAAAAGAAAAATAACAATTTATGTAAGTGGAAAATATTTATAAAAGATGGAAAAACTCTAACGCAGAAAAATCTATTAAAATAAACCAAATAGAAATACACAAAACGAAAAAGTATCAAAAACAAAAATGCATTCGGAGGGTTTTAAAGCAAGCAAAAGACAACAAACAAAAGGATAGGTGAACTTGATAGAGTCATGAGAAATTATCCAAACTGAAATACAAAGAGGAAAAGAATGAATAAATAGGAACGCAGTACCCAATATCTGTAGAACATTATTAAATGCATACAACAGCAGTCCCAGAAGTAAAAGAGAGAGCAAGCCAGAATAAATATCCGAAAATATAATGGCTCATAATTTTCCATATCTAACAACCCATTAACCTCAAAAAACTCCAAAATGGATAATGCAAACATTATCACATTTAAGGACACCATAGTAAAACTACTAGAAAGCAAAGATGAAATATTAAAAACAGGAAGAAGAAAAAACATTACATATAAAGAGACCACTACAAAAGCCTATCACTAGAAACAATGGATGCAAAAAGATGGTGGGATGACATTTTTAAATTACTGAAAGAAAAAAAGCGAACACAGAATTCTCTATGCAGAGAAAACATCCTTCAAAAGTGAAAAGGAAGTAAAGACATTTCTGATAGACAAAGCTAAGAAGACTTATCATCAGGAAACATGAAACATAACACTACTAAAGGGCATTTATTTAGGTTTAAGGAAAACAGTAACAGAGAGAACCCTGAGCTCTTTCTTTAAAAAGAAAGCACCAGAAAGTGGAACTCATTCAGTAAGTTTAAAATCATATATATTTAGTGTATGTGAGTGTATACGTAAATTTTTTAAAAGACAACTGAATATCTAACACAGTAACATATTTTAGAGCTTATAACATAACATGGACATTAAAATATGCCCAGAGCTCAAAGAACAAGAAATAATGGACTTATGCTTTTTAAAGTTTCTTACATTGTCATAAAGTAATATAATCCTAAAGTGCACCATGATAAATTAATGGTGCATATTACAATCCTACAGCAACTACAGAAAATACAATACATAGAATAATAGCAAAATATTTCTGGCAAAGAACAATAAAAAAGAAAAAATAGAAAACAAGAAGCAAGACAGTGTGTTTCACCCAATTATATCAACACTTCAATTAAATGTAAATGGACTAAAAATTCCATGTAAAAGGCACAGGCTATCAATCTATAATAATCTTTTTATTAATAAATGGGAGACTCAGTTGTTATTTGTTTATAAGAAACATACTTTACCAGACAAGATAGGCTAAAAGAAAAACAGATAAAAATAATATAGCAGGCAAATACTAAGGATAAGAAAGTTGCTCTGACTATATTAATATTAAATAAAGTGATATCAAAACATATCAAAACAAAGTGACATCAAAACAAAGATTATCTAGAGATAAAGAGAATATTTTATAATAAAAGTGTCAATTAGTAGAAGACATAACAATCTAAATCTGTATGCACTTAGTAACAAAGCAGGAAAAAATATAGTGGATGTAATAGATTGAAACACATCAAATTAACAAGTTCACAAATAAGCAAATAAATAAATAGGAAAATTTTTTTAATATATAAAATGAAACCTAGTTGGGTGTCTTACGAGATTATCTAATTATTTAAATTAGATGAATTGCATCATCTCATTATTTTGAAAATTAGTTTATTAAAATAAAATGTGAACATCTTTTCTGACTTTCGTTTATGAACTATACCTCTGAGTAGCCAAATAGATGATAAGCAAAAGGTCGTCATTTTAGAAGAATTACAGTTAATAAATGCAGGAGAAAGCATAAAACTCTGGACTACAGTCACAATGGAGTATTCACAGCTAAAATAAATGTACTAGAGTGACATGGAAACTATATGAACAATTATAAAAGTACATTTACTAAAAGAAGGAAGACACAGAAGACTATATAACATATGATACCAGAGACCTACAGGTCAATAAAACCCATAAAACTAACAATATATTATTTGGGGATGCATACATATATGATTAAACATTCTGTTTAAAGTAAGGGAATGATACACTAATTTCAGAATAGTGGTTACCTGTGGAAAAGAATTTGTGATAAGGTAGGAGAGGATGCAATAGTATTATTAATCAGAGTGACATAAGCAAGATGGTAGAATAGAAGCTTTCTATCATCAATCCCCTACAGGAGCATCAATTTGACAACTACCTACAAAGGAAAATATATCTATGTAAGTCCAGAGACCAACAGAGAAGTTTTAGAACACAGTTGGAGCACAAAATTCAAAAACTTCTGCTCCCCAGCATTTCAGATAAAGGATACTCAATCTATAATCAACATCACTATATCAGGTAAATATAAAAATATCAGGTAAATATAAATACAAATCAAAACCACAACGAGGTATTCCCTCACAACTCTTAGGATGGCTACTATCAAAACATCAAAAAACAACAAGTGTTGACAAGGATGTAGAGAAAAGAGAACCTCTGTACACTGTTGGTGGGATCATAAATTAGTATAGCCATTCTGGAAAACAGCAGGGAGGTTCCTCAAAAAGTTAAAAACAGAACTATCATACGACTGAGCAATCCCACTTCTGGGTATACATCCAAAGGAAAAATCAGTACTTCAAAGAGATAATTGCACTCCCATTTTCACTGCATCAGCATTCACAATAGCCAAGATAGGGAAACTACTTAAGTGTCTATCAATGAATAAAGGAAAAGAGTGTGTGTGTGTGTGTGTGTGTGTGTGTGTGTGTGTGAGAGAGAGGTGTGTGTGTGTGTGTGAGAGAGAGAGAGAGAGAGGTGTGTGTGTGTGTGTGAGATTCAGCCTTTAAAACCAAGAAAATCCTGTCATTTGTGACAATATGGATGAAGTTGGAGGATATTCATGCTAAATGAAATAAGCCAAACAAAAAAAAGACAAATACTGCAGATCTCACTTATATATAAAATCTAAAGTCAAGCTCATAGAAACAGAGAATAGGAGAATGGTTACCAGGGGCGAGGAAGTGAAGAGATAGTGGTCACAGGGTACGAATTTATAGTTGTAAGATGAATAAATTCTGGAGGACTAATATATAGCATTTTGACTCCAGTTAATAATAATGTATTACAGAATTGAACTTTGCTAAGCAAGTAGATCTTTATTCTCACCACACCAAAAAAGGTAACTATGTGAGTGGATGGATTATGTTAATTAGCTTCATTGTGGCAATCATCTTACAATGTATATGTTCATCAAAATATCATGTAGTACACCTAAAATACAATTTTTATTTGTAATTATAACCTAACAAAGCTGAGATAAATATTATTGCAAATGTTTGCATTAAGCTGATTGCAAATTCAAGGGGTTTGGTTATATTTTTATGTTCTATAACTTACATATGTAATATAGATATTTTTATATATAACCAGTGATGCAATTTAAATATACTTCATAATAATGAAAAAAGTATCTATCTTAAACACACCCACAAAAAAATTGGATCCTTACACTATATACAAAAATCAACTCAAGTAAAGATTTAAACACAAGAACTAGAACTGTAAAACCCCTAGGAGAAAACAGGGAACTTAGTCAATATCTACCAAAATCTTTTAAAATGTCCACTCCTTTTGAGACAGGAAGTATATTTCCAGGAATTTATGGTAAGGAAATAGACGCAAACACAAAAGCTATGCAAAAGAAAATCACTGCTATTAAAATAGCAAAATAAATAAATAAAAATTAAAAAAGCAAAAACTAGGAAACAACCCCATGGTCATTCCAAGGGGAAACAACAATTATACAACAGAATTCTGTGCAACTGTTGTAAAACAATAAAGTCATTTAAATCACTAATGAAGGAGTTAACAAACTTCTAAATTTTATGAGTTTAACAATCCATGATAGAGACTACCATGAAATTTTAGAACTGTGTCTGCACTTATACAGGTAATTATGTTCACATCTATGTTTCTAGGGAGATAATCCACAATCCAGATAATTCTCTAAAGGACAAATGTACTCCAAAAAATAATTACTACAGTTGCTAGTCTCCAAAGATGGCCTTCAGTGAACAAAGCTGCTAGTATTTATTCCCTAAGGTGATTCCCTCCTACACTGAATATGGATTGGCCCTGTGATTCACTCTAATAAACACAATGTCAGCTCAGGCTTAAACCGAAGAAGGCTGGGCAGCTTTCACATTTGCGCTTTTGAGTGTCCTGAGTTACTATATAAAAAATCCAGCTACTTTGCTAAAGAGGTCATGTTAGGTACAAAGAATCTCCATACTCCCTCAGAGAAGAGCAAGACCAAAGCATCCCAGCATACCAGCTGAGCTCACCCTTCTAGTTGTCCCCACAAAGGCACCAACCATGAGAGTGACGCCACCATGGAGATATAATCAAGCTACCATCTGTTGCAGTCACATGAGAATCTCCAGGCAAGACTGCAAAAGAATGGTGAACACCAAACTCAGTTAATACACATATCATGAGAAATAAACAAATGGTCGTTGTGTTAAGCCAGAAAGTTTAGGGATGATAAGAGGTTAAACGAACACTGTTATTTCAGCCTGACTAACTTCATCTAATGAAGAATCTAACATTTTCCAACAGAATGAGCTGGTTTTTCGAAAACATCAACAAACTAGACAGACCACTAGCCAGATCAATAAAAAAGAAAAGAGACAATAATAAAATAGATGCAATAAAAAACAATAAAGGGGATATCACCACAGATTCCACAGAAAAACAAACCATCATCAGAGATTATTACAAACAACTCTATGCACATAAACTAGTAAACCTGGAAGAACTGGATAAATTCCTGGACACTTGCATCCTCCCAAGCCTAAACCAGGAAGAAGTCGAAATCCTGAATAGACCAGTAACAAGGTCTGAAGTTGAGGCAGCAATTAAGAGCCTACCACTCAAAAAAAGCCCAGGTCCAGATGGGTTCACAGCCAAATTCTACCAAACATACAAAGAGGAGCTGGTACCATTCCGTGTGAAACTTCCAAATAATCCAAAAAGAGGGAATCCTTCTCAGATCATTTTATGAGACCAACATCATCTTGATACCAAACCCAGCAGAGACTCAGCAAGAAAAGAAAACTTCAGGCCAATATCCATGAAGAACATAGACGCAAAAATCTTCAATAAAATACTGGCAAACCAGAACGAACAGCACATCAAAAAGCTTATCCACCATGATCAAATAGGCTTCATCCCAGGGATGCAAGGCTGGTTCAACATACACAAGTCTATAAACGTAATTCACCACATAAACAGAATCAAAAACAAAAACCACATGATTATCTCCACTGATACAGAGAAGGCCTTTGATAAAATTTAACAACACTTTATGCTAAAAACCGTCAATAAACTCGGTATTGATGGAACGTATCTCAAAATAATAAAAGCTATTTATGACAAACCAACAGCTAATATCATACTGAATGGGCAAAAACTGGAAGCATTCCCTTTGAAATCTGGCACTAGACAAGGATGCCCTCTCTCACCACTCCTATTCAACATAGTATTGGAAGTTCTAGAGCCAGAGCAATCAGGCAAGAAAAAGAAATAAAGGGTATTCAAATAGGAAAGGAGAAAGCCAAATTGTCTCCATTTGCAGAACGACATGATTGTATATCTAGAAGACCCCATCATCTCAGCCCAAAAACTCCTGAAACTGGTAAGCAACTGCAGCAAAGTCTCAGGATACAAAATCAATGTGCAAAAATCACAAGCATTCCTATACACCAATAACAGACTTAAAGAGAGCCAAATCAAGAATGAACCGCCATTCACAATTGCTACAAAGAGAATAAAATATCCAGGAATACAACTAACAAGGAATGTAAAGGACCTCTTCAAGGAAAACTACAAACCACTGCTCAACGAAATAAAAGAGGATACAAACAGATGGAGAAACATTCCATGTTCATGGTTAGGAAGAATCAATATTGTGAAAATGGCCATACTGCCCAAAGTAATTTACAGATTCAGTGCTTATCCCCATCAAGCTACCAATGACCTTTTTCACAGAACTGTAAAAAACCACCTTAAACTTCACATGGAACCAAAAGAGAGCCCACATAGCCAAGTCAATTCTTAGCAAAAAAGAACACAGTGGGAGGCATCACACTATCGGACTTCAAACTATACTACAAGGTTACAGTAATCAGAAAACAGCACGGTACTGGTACCAAAACAGAGATATAGACCAATGGAACAGAACAGAGGCCTCAGAGGCAACACGACACATCTACAACCATCTGATCTTTGACAAATCTGACGAAAACAAGCAATGGGGAAAGGAGTCCCTGTTTAATAAAGGTGTTGGGAAAACTGGCTAGCCATGTGCAGAAAGCAGAAACTGGACCCCTTCCTGACACTTTACACTAAAATTAACTCCAGATGGATTAGACTTAAACATAAGACCTAACACCATAAAAACCCTAGAAGAAAATCTAGGCAAAACCATTCAGGACATAGGCGTAGGCAAGAATTTCATGACCAAACCACCAAAAGCACTGGCAACAAAAGCCAAAATAGACAAATGGGACCTAAGCAAATTCCACAGCTTCTGCACAGCAAAAGAAACAGTCATTACAGTGAATCGGCAACCAACAGAATGGGAAGAAATTTTTGCAGTCTACCCATCTGACAAAGGGCTGATATCCAGCATCTACAAAGAACGAAAACAGATTTACAAGAAAAAAACAAGCCCATTCAAAAATGGGCAAAGGATATGAACAGACACTTTACAAAAGAAGACATACATGAAGCCAACAAACATATGAAAAAATGCTCATCATCACTGGTCATTAGAGAAATACAAATCAAAACCACATTGAGATACCATCTCATGCCAGTTAGAATGGCAATCATTAAAAAATCTGGAGACAACAGATGCTGGAGAGGATGTGGAGAAATAGGAACACTTTTACACTGTTGGTGGGAGTGTAAATTAGTTCAACCATTGTGGAAGACAGTGCGGCGATTCCTTAAGGACCTAGAAATAGAAATTCCATTTGACCCAGCAATCCCATTACTGGGTATATATCCAAAGGATTATAACTTGTTCTACTATAAGGACACATGCACATGAATGTTCATTGCAGCACTGTTTACAATAGCAAAGACCTGGAACCAACCCAAATGCCCACTGATGATAGATTGGACAGGGAAAATGTGGCACATATACACCATGGAATATTATGCAGCCATCAAAAACGATGAGTTCGTGTCCTTTGTAGGGACATGGATGAACCTGGAAACCATCATTCTCAGCAAACTGACACAAGAACAGAAAATCAAACACTGCATATTCTCACTCACAGGTGGGTGTTGAACAATGAGAACATATGGTCACAGGGAGGGGAGCATCACACACTGGGGTCTGTTGGGGGTGAAATAGGGGAGGGTCAGCAGTGGGTGGGGAGTTGGGGAGAGATAGCATGGTGAGAAATGCCAGATATAGGTGATGAGGAGGAAGGCAGCAAATCACACTGCCATGTGTGTATCTATGCAACCATCTTGCATGTTCTTCACATGTACCCCAAAACCTAAAATGCAATTAAAAATAAAAGAATGGCTGAAATGATAACCAGAAGCTACTCATCAGGGCACACACACGCACCCTCACACAATGACATCATTTATATGTAACAGCTCCGTTAAAACAACTTTAGTCACTTTGTTTTTTTGTACTTTATTTACATAGGTCCTTTTATAACACACAAATGAAACAAAGATCGAGCATCTAACTTTTCCCTTACATTGAGATGAAAATGAATGAGATGGCTGGGCATGGTAGCTCATGCCTGTAAACCTAGCACTTTGGGAGGCTGAGGTGGGCAGATCACCTGAGGTCAGGAGTTTAAGACCAGCCTGGCCAACATGGTGAAACCCCATCTCTACTAGGAATACAAAAATTAGCCAGGAGTGGTGGTGGGTGCCTGTAATCCCAATACTCGGGCAGTGGAGGCAGGAGAATTGCTTGAACCTGGGAGGCAGAGGTGGCAGTGAGCCGAGATTGCACCATTGCACTCCAGTCTTGGTGAAAGAGGGAGTCTCCATTTCAAAAAAAACAACAAAAAAAAAAAAAAAGAAGAAGAAAAGAATGAGATACTCAAATGAGTCTTCATTTTAAGTATTACGGTGTCCTCTCTTAAAATGTGTCCATTCATGTCCTTTGCCCACGGGTTTAATGGGTTTGTTTGTGTGTTTGTTGCTTGTGAATTTGTTTAATTTCCTTATGGATTCTGGATATCAGATCTTTGTCACATGCACGGTTTGCAAATATTTTCTCCTGTTTACTGTTGATAGTTTCTTTTGCTATGTAGAAGCTCCTTAGTTTAATTAGGTCCCATTTATCAATTTTTGTTTTTATTGCAATTGCTTTTGAAGTCTTCATCATGAAATCTTTGCCCAACTCTATGTTCAGAATGGTATTGCCTAGGTTATCTTCCAGGGTTTTTATAATTTTAGGTTTCTCATTTAAGTCTTTAATCCATCTTGAGTTGATTTTTCTATATGCTGTAAAGATGGGATCCAATTTCAATCTTTTGCATATGGCTAGCCAATTATCCCTGCACTACTTATTGAATAGGGAGTCCTTTTCCCATTGCTTGTTTTGTTAACTTTATTGAAGGTCAGATGGTTGTAGGTATGTGGCCTTATTTCTGGGCTCTCTGTTCTGTTCCATTGGTCTATATATCTGTTTTTGTACCAGTACCATGCTGTTTTAGTGACTGTATCCTCGTAGTAAAGTCAGGTAATGGGATGCCTCCAGCTTTGTTCTTTTTAACTAGGATTGCCCTGGCTATCCAGGCTCTTTTTTGGTATATGAATTTTAGGATATTTTTTCTAATTCTATGAAGAATGGCATTCGTAGCTTATTAGGAATAGCACTAAATTTATTAATGCTTTGGGTATTATGGCCATTTTAACAATATTGATTCTTCCTATCTATGAGCATAGAATGTTTTTCCACTTGTTTGTGTCATCTCTGATTTCTTTGAGCAGCGTTTTGTCATTCTTGTGGTAGAGATCTTCCACCTTCCTGGTCAAAAAACTACCTATTGGATACTATGCTTATTACCTGGGTGATGAAATAATCTGTACATCAAACTCCTGTAATTTTCCTAAATAACAAACCTGTATATGTACCCCTGAACCTAAAATGAAAGTTAATAAATAAAGATTATATTGGTTACTTATGCAAGGCATCTTTCCTTTTAGATTTAAAAAAAAAAAAAACAGTAGAATAAGGCTAAATGAGTACATATTTGAATTTTATTATGCTAATGAAACAGTATTATGTCATATTAAGAAAATTACAACACTTATTGAATAGAAAGAGCTTATTAATTTCCACACTAATTTTGCAAATGATACTTGAGAGGAAAACAAATTCAAACACAACTAGAAATGCAAATGATACTTGAGAGGAAAACAAATTCAAACACAACTAGAAATTCTGCCCCAGAACCAAGAAGCAAAGCAGAACATAAACAATATGAAAAAGGCCAGATTCCATTTCATCTACTCAATTTAAGTGAAATCAAGATATAAACAAACTTTGTGGTGGCATTTTTTTATCTCCTGTATTTGATTTTTCAACAAATGGCCAGCTCTCAGCCAGAAATAATGGCAAGAGGCATGGCTTTGGTAAGAACAGATTTAAATGATAATTACATGTTTTTTTTTTTTTTTCCTTTTAACTCTCTAAATACCTAGTCTATAACTTTTCTGGTAAAAATAAAAATAGCTAATTAAATTTAGATTTAGCCTTTCTTCTTCCTTCTCACATTTTTCCACCTTCATTCAGTGAAGACATTTTATATTTCTCAGGCATTCCGGCACTATTTGACCTCTCTGACTTCAGATTTATTTGAAAATGAGAATTATTATGTAAAAAGTACTCAGCACAGTACCTGACCAGGGCAAATGCTCAACAAATGCTAACTACTGTTATCATCCTTATTATTATTTTTTTTAGCTTTTTGTTCACCCTTATTACTGATCACAAAATGATGACAAATGTCAAGTTTAGTAGGACACTGGTGGCTATCACCTACACGTCTACTACCCTCTCCTTTCCAGAATGAAACTTGATTTTGTTCTGCTTTCCATCCACCCACAGTCCTGTGCCTATCACTGGTTCATAATCCCATTTTCCTGTCAGTGATTGATCCACAAATAAGCATACAGTATTAGCCAATTAACAAAACATTGACTGTGAAGTCTGCTGGGGAGCCTCTAAAGAAAGTGTTCGTCACTCCAAGGAAAAAAAAACTACAAAAATCATTGTTTTTAAAATTCCTCTGGAGATCTTTTTGTGATGAGTTTTCTGGCAATGCAGTAGTCATTGTGCTGAAAGAAGTCAACAAGGATGGCAACAGAGCAAGCAAGGGAAGTAAAGAACCGGGTACTTGATCTCATCAATGAAGCCCCTGAACCTATCAACCCCGGAGTCTACCTACCTCTGAACTTCCTGTAACATAAAATCATGTATTTCCTTATTATTCAAGCCCATTTGTGTTGTAATTTCTGTTAACTGCAACCCAAAGCAACCTAATCACTATAATAATGAAAAAGAATTAAAAGGGTAATCAATTTTATCAAACCTACACCAATCCAAATTTAAACTACCCTTCACTTCATAGAACAAAGTCTCTACCATGAATACCTGAAGTTCTTAAGCAAACAGGAACACTAGTTCTGGTTTACCAATGCAGAACAAGTCAGGCGCTTTGCAATCAGAATATGTTTGACAGTGCTTCAAAAAAGGCAAAGTATTCCTGAATTCAATTCAACAGATGTTTATTGAGTATCTACTAAATCTTTAAGCCAATAATCTCATCCTCAAGGAGCTCCTAGGCTTTGTGGAGAACAACTATACAAGTAGTACACGTGCCATATCACAGCACCACTGATCTTGGAGGGCATGGGAAGAAATCTTTAGAGCTGGGCAAAGGAAGAAAGAAAAGAGGGAGGGGGAGAGAGACAGAAGGAAGAGCAAGAAATGGGGAGAGAGGGAGGGAGAATAGCTGCAGAAAAGAAGATATTTTAGCTCATCTCAGGCTTCATCACGTGGCTAAGAAGAAAAGGGAGTCTAAACAAGAGCAAAAGGAGAAACATTGACTCCTTCCTTAAGAAATTGTGCTAGTTGTTTATATTGAAATTATAGCAGAAAGAAAAACTAAAGTGAATAATAGTAGCTAGGACTTTCTATTAAATAGTAAGAGTTGCACAGACTTGTAGATTAATAAGATAAACTTGTGCAATTCACATAGTGAGTTGCTGACAACTCTCTATGAACTTGATGGCACGAGCAGAGTTTAACTTGCAGAGCTGGTTCTGAGGAAAGCCCAGGACTACATTGCTTATGCTTATTCCAAATATAAATGTTATAATTCTGATATGAAAAGCTACAAAGAAAGACCTGCTACTAAGATGAAGAATAAAATCAAAACAGGTAAGATGAATCAGACAAAGGAGGATATGTAAAACAAAGATAAAAAACCTTTAACTCGAGAATATTATATTACCATATCCCACTAAATTTACTTTTGCATGAGAAAAAAAGCATAACAGGTAGAGCAGAGGCAAATCTAAATTTTAAGGACAAGAAAGAACTCAGGCAAAACAAATGTGCAGGAAATCTTCAAATCCTTATTATCCTGACATGAATTTTACTAGCTATCTTAGCTATACTGCTGTAAATACTCTTTTATATTTCTGAGAACACATCACTACATTATCATAGCAGATTTCAACTGGGAGCCTATTAATTATTCTATCACCAATATTAGTAAACAGTGATAATTACGATAGATTACAACATAAATAATTTACTAAGAAATTCTGAAGAACCAGTAAAACATTCTAGGCCTAGAATAGAGAGACAGAAAAGGAGAAAGCAGAACTCCTCAGCATTATTAAACACAGCCATAACAGAATCTCAACCAACAGGAAATTCAATGGTGCCAAGTGAGAACATCCATGATACTTACCATAGCTGAGTGTCTCTCCACCATAAGGAAAGGTGTCCCAATCCTGGGATGGGTGGGCCCAATCCTTTCAATATGCTCCCTCCATTAGGATTCAAACCAAGGTCTGAATCCAAAGCCCATAAATCCCTCACCTCAATGTGTCCCTGAGTGCACCTGCTCTTCCATTCAAGGTAGGTATAGGCAGACCTAAAATACTACTGTAGAATTTTAGTTGAAGTCTCCATTTCTTTAATATTCAACTCAGAATTTTTTAACCAACTATCCATGTTTTCTACTAGTCAGCATTTATTTCAATTCTTTTTCATCAAAGCTAAAAGAAAAACACAACATATAAATAAATGTACTTTTCATGATATGAACAAAACATTCTGAAAATAGCCAGGCACAGTTGTTCACGCCTATAATCCCAGCACTTTGGGAGGCCAAGGTGGGTGAATCACAAGGTCAAGAGATCGAGACCATTCTGGTCAACCAGGTGAAACCCTATCTCTACTAAACATACAAAAATTAGCTGGGCATGGTGGTGAGCGCCTGTAGTCCCAGCTACTTGGGAGGCTGAGGCAGGAGAATTGCTTAAACCCAGAAGGCAGAGGTTGCGGTGAGCTGAGATTGTGCCATTGCACTCCAGTCTGGGTAATAACAGTGAAACTCTGTCTCAAAAAAAAAAAAAAAATTCTGAAAATAAAAATGTAAGATACCTTTAATCATGGCATTTTAGACTGTAGGCTGGATCATGCTGTAATTCACTAATAAGAACCATAACATATATTCAATAACAAGTTAATAAAGAGGCAAACTGTTTCTGCATTTTACATTTACATGTTCCCACTTTTTATCCATGATTCATTGCCCAAATTAACCAGCCAACATGAACAGAGCTGGTTAAAATAAAATACATTTGATTCAGCACTATGCCTTCCTAACCCTTCAGTATGTTTTTGAGTTAGCATTTTGTTGTATTCACTTCTGTCTGCAGCAAGAACCTTGGTTAAAAAACAGGAATATGTGGCTGGTCCGAGTGCAGTGGTGTTTACAACTAATTGATCACAACCAGTTACAGATTTCTTTGTTCCTTCTCCACTCCCACTGCTTCACTTGACTAGCCTTAAAAAAAATAAAATAAAAAAAAAAAAAAAAAAAAAAAACAGGAATATGTATATTCCATAAGAGTCTGAAAACATAAGCATCACTTCTTCCAACACAATAAGCCTGTCTTGGTAGTCCCCATCCATGCTAGCCCCAGTGGTCACTTGTTAAACTATTAATTAATGCTCACAGGGATACCCGAGAGTCAAGAATATACACCTAAGATTGTCTTAGCTTTAGAGGCACCAAAGCATAATGAGGAAAGCCGCTGGCAATTTGCATGTGATGGGTGTCGTGGGCACAGCACCACTTTGCCCATCAAAGTGCTGCCTTGCTGCTTACAGTACTGTCTGAGGACTAGCAGCACTGACATCACCCAGGAGCTTGCAAAAAATGCAGAATCCCAGGACTCATCCCAGACCCACTGAATCACACTCTTCCTTTTAACAAGCTCCCCAAGGTGATTCATACACTTAAAAAAAAAAAACAACAACTTTGAGAATATACCAGTAAGATTAGTATCCCAAATAACACTTAGAAACAGAAACCCAAACTAAAGTTTGTGTTTAAGGATCCATTCTTATGCTGACAGTGTCCAAGGAGATCTTAAGAACTAAGTATCTACACTTCCAGCATCTGAAAGCAGAAGCCCAGAATTCCCTGCGTACCCATTTTTTCATGACACCCTGCCAGTATCAGACATACTAAGTACCTTTGGAAAGTGATGAGTTATACCATGTACAACTTTCACAGCAACAAATTTTCAATTTACAAAACTCAAAATCAACATATTGTGCCTCACAGTCATTTAAGCTGGCATGACTTTAAAGTACACACAAATACGAAGCAACTCATTGGAAAGATCTGGTTTATGTTAAGCAGTACTATGATATTTAAACATTCGTATGCTCAACCAAACCCTATTCCTAGCCAGTCAGCTCACTCATCAGCTTACAGATTTCCTTCCAACATATACTGCTCAGCTAAATTCAATATATTTTTAAAATAAATCTTATTTCAAGTAAATTTCCTCAGCTGAAAAGAACTACAACAAAATAATACCAAAAATAGCCCTGTGCCATAAAAGGCACTAGTTCCATTTAGCGAATTCTGCCTCTCACAAGAACCTTCTACAGAGGGAACCAAGACGGCAAAGCCATGAAGGCCATGAGTCCAGCAAGGGCCACAAAGCAGCATGTCACAAAGAAACTGTTTTTCTGCTCCTTTTGATGGGTTATGCTTTCAAGTCAGGAAATTAGAAACAGGTGTGCCAGAGGGCACACACATCCTCGCTTCACACTGAAAACCACGCGTTTTCAATTTTCAAACATGAAAGAGACTCCTGTTGAATGAAAGAAGAAATGAAAATCCAGGCCTGTTTCTGCAAACCATATGAAGGGAGCTTAGAAAGTCTTTGACAGGTTGCTCAACTTACCCCCTCTCCAACTGACAGCAGGTAGTACTCCACAATAGGAAGGAAAAGGCATTCTTTCAAGTGAGAACAATCAAAGGGAGAACTACATCAAGGATCACAGGACTGGCATTTTAACCCATCACTTGATCTTATGCCTCTGTTTCTACCATTTCTCCACCTTGTGTTTTAAAATTTGAAGTCTGTTCTTTCACAAAACAACAACAAAGCAATAAAAGTAAGTATCTTTAAAAAAAGTCTGAGAAATTACAAACATCAAAAGAACATCTTGGGGATCACTTTAGCAATTATATCCCAGGTCTACAATCTCTTTCAGAGAAAGACTGCCTTCCCTCCATGATGTCCTCAGCTTCTCTAGAGGTTGGGGGCTGAAGGTATGTCAGTGAGTATACGAGTCTGATGAGTAGTGTTAAGATTAAAAACAACTGGCTTTGGTGAGATTTGGCAAGAAGGGAGGAGATGTACTAATGGCTGCAGCAATAGTCAAGCCATCAGGTTCACTGAGGCACCTGCAAGTGAACCTTTGGGAGGCATCATAGTGCACATTCCCTAGGTGAATGGATGCAGCAGAGCCTCATTCAGTGCTAACAAGCCTTTTGCTACAGCCAATATTTCAACATATTTCTACATTGGCAAGGTTTCCTTCATTACGAAGGCCCCAGCTTTCATGTCCTTCGAGAACAAAGACTGTGTTTTTAATTCTCTTTTATCATAACCAGACTAGAACACAGAATAAGAGCCTCTAAAACAGCTGCTGCTTCATTGCATGAGGCCAATTACAAGTCATCTTGCTGAGGAGCAAAATACCTGAACTCATGATGCATGGAAAGACAACCTTCATATCCTTTAAAATTACGTTTGGAAGAATAATACATAAAAACGTTCATTATAAAATATTAAATGAACAAAGTGTAATACAAGCTAAGCAGTA
The DNA here is from genome assembly GCF_049354715.1 of Callithrix jacchus. NCBI lineage: Eukaryota > Metazoa > Chordata > Mammalia > Primates > Cebidae > Callithrix > Callithrix jacchus. Next base: position 20,630,437 of record NC_133506.1, read on the forward strand.
TTTCCACTTTTGTTTAATGGCAAAAATCCACCAAGAACATTAACAGTGACTACCACAGGATGGCAAAAATTATCGGATTCATTTTCCAAATTCTATCAATGAGCATGCATTATTTCACAATCGGGGAAAAAAAAATCTACTCACTTAAAATCTCCAATATACATGTAACATGTCACACTGAATGAAAGGAAAAAATCCCGTCATTAAATATCAATTGCTGTCACAGTGAACTGGTTTCTTAGAAAATGATCTGGCATAATTCAGAATTCTATGTAATTTTACACCATCAGTGACTTTACCTACGTACAAAGCAAGAAGCAGTATATTAAAAGTTAATTGGATATGAAGTAACCTAATTAGAGTATGCAAAAATCTCAGAATAAAATTCCCATCCCAGATAATTACTTTAGTTCTTAGAAATGTGCTCGTAGTTTATATACTCTGTTATCTGTAAATGAATAATATTTTTCCCACCGCCAATAACCAAAAAGTCCAAAGAGTCAAGTGCTTTTAAGATGATAATGTTTACAAATGTTAGGGTTTTATCTAGACTCACATCTAGAAGTCATAATTCACAAAAAAATTTCCCCTGGCATTATTCCCAAACCTACATATTATGTCTCAAATTGTTTCAGCTCCAGTGGCAGCTCCTTGTTCTCAGCATTCTAAGAATCTTATTGAGTGTGACAAAATTATGAAGATTTATTCTTTCATGAGAACAAGAAACTTCTGAGAAGCCAGCGTCAGCCTGCCCAACAAGACAGATCAAGGAATCAAAGTGGACTAAATAGTCTGGATGCCACCAACAGGACCAACTGCAATGTATTTAACCCCTCGACTAGTTTTGCCTCTCAGTGTCTGGATCATTGCTCATCATTCCAGAACAATCTCAGAGAAGAAACAGCTATCTTCATGTATCTTCTAAAGATATGAACATCTCCCTACTCAAGAGTCCCCCTTTCATGCAAAAGAAAATGTCTAAACACTACCACCTCAGACCCCAAATTAAGCCCCAAACCCCTCACACTCAATCATCATCTTCAGGCATCCTCTGCTCTTATCCAGAATATACTAGTCTTAGCCCCTCATTTGCCTTCACTTACCTGGGCTTCACTGGCTCACCCCACCACAATGTATTAGTTTGTCATTCATATTCATTCACACTCATTCAGCAGTTCTAGGTGATAAGCAACATTCACACATCAGTGAACAAGGCTGATGAAAATCCCAACTCCCTCGGAAGTTTAGAGCAGGGTAGAAAATAAAAATAAAACAGCAAAGAACTAAAAATAGAACTACCCTTTGACCCAGCAATCCCATACTAAGTATATACTCAAAGGGAAATAAATTGTTCTACCAAAAAGACAAGGCACTCACATGTTCATCACAGTACTATTCACTATCGCAATGACATGGAATCAACCTAGATACCATTCATCAATGGTGAATTAAATCAATAAAATGTGGCACATATATACCATAGAATACTACACACCCATAGAAAAGACCAAAAAAACATATCCCTTGCAGCAACATGGATGTAGCTGGAGGCCGTATTCCTAAGCAAATTAATGCAGAAATAGAAAACCAAATACCATGTTCTCACTTACATGTGGCAGCTAAACATTGGGTACATATGCACATAAACCATAGACAATGAGGACTACTAGAGCTGGGAGGCAAGAAGAGGCACAAGGGTTGAAAAACTCTTTACTGGGGTACTACACTCACGACCTGGGTGATGGGATCACCCATACCCCAACCTCAATATCATGGAACATACTCATATAACAAGTCTGCATATATACTCCTGAATCTACAGTAAAGTTGAAATTAAAAGAAAAAGAAATAAAGGACAACTCAAATTAGAAAATAAAACTAAATTCTTAAAAGGAAAATAGTTTTAAGATATAAAATATTAGATGATGATACTTGCTATGGGGAAAAAAATAAAAAATGAAAGGGAGACAGGAAATGTTAGCTGAGGGAAGATTTCATGGAGGTGACTCATGTGAAATAAGGCCTGATGTGGTGAGTGTGAGGGCTTGAGACACTGAGGATGGAGAGCTAAAGGAGAAGTAGCAGCTTGACAAAGGCCCTAAGGCAGGAGTATGCATGGCATGTGTGAAGTACTGCATGACAGCCAACATAGCTGGAATTGTTTGAGCAAGGGAAGAAAAGCAAGAGCTAAAGTCTGAGGGGAAGCTGGGAAGAATCTCCATAAGGCCTTATAGGAATTTGGCTTTCCCACTTATTAAAATGGAAAGTGGCTAAACAGTTCAAAGTAGAGGTATGACAGCATCTGAGTACAGTTTGAACACCAACTCCAGGGTTGAGAACTGAATAAAGAAAGGGGCAAAAAGCAAGAGATCAGCTAGGAGGCTAGCAACGATCCAGATTAGAGATGATGGCACCATGGAACTTTGGTGGCCATGAGTGTGCTGAGAAGTAATCAGATTTTAAATAGATTCAGAGAAGAGAGTAGACAGAGTTTGTTGTTAAATTGGATGTGAGTGAGATAGAAAAAAGGGTCGAGGATGAACCCAAGATTTTGACCTGAGCCACTGGAATTGATACTTGCTGTGGGGAAAATATTTCAAGAGCATGGGTTTAGGGTTAGGCAAGAGCTCTTATTTGACCTGCTAAATAGATGTCTGTTATACATACAAGTGGAGATTTTAACAAGCATTTGGATTATAATTCCATTCTGGAGAGAGGCCCAGGTTGGAGATAAAATTGTGGGAATCATCAGCACATAGATGGTACTTAGCCATCAGACTGGATGAGACACCAAGGAAGCAGGTATACAAAGAAAGACAGAAGTGGTTCAAGGACTGAGGCGCTCCAACACTGAGGGGTCAAAGAGATGAAGAATATTAACAAAGGAGACTGAGAAGGAGCAGCCAGTGAGGTGGCAGGACAAACAGGAGAGTGTAGTCCCCTGGAAGTCTATTAAGGACAGTATTTACAGGAGGATGAGTTATTTGAGCAACCGTGTCAAATGCTGCTTATAGGACTAAAAGATAATCACATGACTTTAGAGGTAATTGTTAATCTTGACAAGAACAAATTGGTGGAGTGGTAGAGGGGAAGGCCTGACTGAAGTAGAATAAAAGTGAGTGAGAGAAGAGAACTAAGAAAAATAATAAACCTAGAGTATAGAAAATTTCTTGAGGTTTTACCTTGAAGGGTTGCTAAGAAACAGGGAAAGGGACAGAAGGAAGACTGGAACCCTAGATGATTTGCACTGAGTCCTCAGTAGAATAAGGCTTGTATTCACCAAGAGTGCCTGTGACACACAGAGTACAAAAGAGAGAGAATGACTGCTGCTAAGCAGAAGTTGAAGCATGGATTCCTGCCTGCCTTGGATTCCTCCTCACACCCTTAAAGAGCAATGACCACATGGCATTTGTAAATGTCTCAGCAGTTGTCTCCCACTGGCTCCTGCTGTCACATAACTCCCCTCTCACAGAGAAGGCTGTCTCATGCCCTCCTGACAAAGGTCTCTGGGCACAAGTTTTCTACCACAGTCCAGTAGACAATCTCCCACAGAGGGGCAGAGGAAGACTTCTGGCTGTTCACTAAGTTGAAAAATCAAAAAGGAACGGCATATTTTCCCAGCCCTTGAGGAAGAAACTAATCACTAGCTCAGAAATACTGAGGCATAAGGCTGTTCTCAATATGTGCATTTTTTTAATCTACCTTCAAAGCTACTCCTACCAAGTCCGGACCACAACCCTCTCGGCCCTCAGGTTTCTAGAAATGCCCAGAGCCAAGACCTTGAAAAGCAAAATAGTAAGAAAATCAGAAATCCTTTGGCCTCATAGCAGAAACAAGATAGCAGGTCTTTCTTCATGCCAGAACACTTTAAGGAGAAGGAATGAAGCCTACATCTTCTGACCTTAGTCAACTGCCATCAATACTCCTGTACTCACTGTTTCCAGCACTTTTTGAGGCCAAGCTAGGAGGATCACTTGAGCCCAGATGTTCAAGACCAGCCTGAGCAACACAGCAAGACTCTGTCTCTACAAAAAAATTAAAAATTAGCCAGGTGTGATGGTGTACACCTGTAGTCCTACCTACTTGGGGGACTGAGCAGGAAGATCACTTGAACTCAGGAGTCCAAGGTTATAGTGAGCCAAGATTGCACCACTGCACTCACTCCAGCCTAGGCAACAGAGTGAGACTCTGTCTTTAAAAAAAGAAAAAAGGGGGAAAAAAAAAGAAAATCTTGCCTTTTCCCCCCCTCCTTCTGATCTTCTAATCTTCAATCTGCTCTTCCTTTCTAGAGTCAGAGACAGATCACAGATATATCTTACATTATGCATTTGATGTGTTACTGAAAAATTATGTGTGAATTCAAATTTGGCAAATTGAATCATATTTTAAAAGACTATTTAAAGAAAGTCCATGGTAAATAATCTGTTTGAAAAAGTAAGCATTCTTCTCAAAGAGGGAGGACCCAAACACGCATTTCTTAATTTTTATTTGTATACTGGGCACTTACCCTGTACAAGGCTATGTGCCAGGCACTCAGGAAACACAAATATACCCACAGCCCTCCTTTCCTCAAGAGTTTATTTATTTTCAAAAAATAAAAATAATTTTTTATTTTGAAAACAAATAAAATAAATAATTTTGTTTTTAGAAAACAAATTATTTATTTTCAAGAAAAGCTTTTACTATAATTTATCAGTTCTAAAATATACTTTTTTCACATTTTTAAACTTCTGGATTCAAGAGGTGTGTTATAATTGATGGCATCCTCCCATGTTATCCTCCAGGCTGCCACTGCCTCTAGATGCAAGCTGTTCGCATTTGTTGACCCTTCAGTTATGTGCCATGCTGGAACTACATGTGTTGGTTAAACTGTTGTTTAAGATGTGTTCAGAAGAATTACAGTATGACATAGAATTCAAATTAAAAATGACTGCACACATAGAAAGGCATGGAAATGGCAAAGAGGCATAACTATGTTATCAGTGAAGCAAATGCTTCTCACTGGTGGAACACCCCTAATTCTATATTTTCCTGTAAAGCAACCACCATGCATTAAGTGATGAGAAGTCAGTGTGTTATACTTTGACAGTCTTTTGTTTCCTTGGTGATAAAAAAATAATGTTGTATCTGATAAAAGATGATGACTTAGGTTCAACGAAATACAGTGAGTATTGAGCAGCTACTCTGGGACAAGAAATGCACTGAGCCTTCTATATGTCAACTTACTCACCACTCACAGTAATGGTAGAGATTATTCCGGTTTTACAAATAACCCCTTGCCCAGGCTCCATAGCTAGTGGATCTGCAAGAGTCTGGACAGGAACCCATGTGTCTGCTCTACTCTATCACTAGCTAGGCAAATTCCTATGATGCCAGAACATTAGTCAGAGTTTGAAAGGTCAACTCCCGCTACCCCACCCCTGTCCCCCAGCCCTTACTCATTTCTCCCCACCCAGTGATGAGAACAAGATGCTAGAGTTTATCCCTCAGGCTAAGGACCAAATCAACCATCTGGCCTTGGGAGAACCCTATCCTAACCATAACTAACTACTTTTTCTCCACCTTTCAATTATCACCTTCTAAGATGTATAAACCTAAAATGCAGGCCAGGTCTCTGGTTTTTCTGCGGCAGCCTGAGGCACAAGTCTTCTTTATTTTGGCCAGACAGTTGCAAAATTTAGTGCTCTGCCTTTCTTCTGACTTGATCCCCCAACTCTGCCATGTGCTTCCATTGTCAACTTCATAGCAACAGGCCCATAAGAAACAAGAGTGAAGCAATCGCACAAAGTCCAATGGACAGATTTACTCTATCATCCCCAGGTTCTGTGGGCTGATGGTAGGTAGTCTTGTAGCTTGAAAAGAGCATAACATGACAAACTGGCTATCTAAGTTAAAAAGCTACACTGATGTCATGAACTGGAAAGCTAAAGGTATCTTTAGTCATATGAAACTGTCTCCAACCGATGCAGGAAAGGCAAAGAAGGACATATGCAAAAGGAATAGAGAAATATCTCAATTTTACAACTTTACCTACCCATTCCTTGCATTCTACTCACTAGAATCAAATCCATGAAGTATGTTCTTATTCCAACTTGCACACCACCAATTTTAAACTAATTGTAGGGGAGTGGTGAACAATTTCTTTGGGCCTGGAAATCTCTTTTTCAAATTGACACAAGCAAGCAGGCTCTCAAGATCTCAGTTTAAAATAGAATCCAATTCTTCTAACAACTAGATATGAAAGTAATGTCTAAACAACAAACTATCTCACTGAACATCATACTGACCAAATCAAAACTGTTATAATACATGATTCCAACTGAGATTTCTTTGGGAAAATCAAATTGAAACCATAAATTAGTCTTTCGAATACTACCATTTTCTATAGACACAGGGCCATACTAAATGAGGTTCACAGCCTAATTTGTAAACATTATGCATCTAAGTTTTCATGTGACACCAATATTAAACTAAAATTAAAGATTAACTCATATTATTAGATTACGCTCATCTCTTCAAAAATTAATGATAAAAAGCAATTTTTGATAGTTTTATTAGTATGGATTCAATTAACATTGACTCATGTTTAGGTTTCTCCATAGGACAATAGCTCACAACCATATTTTTCCATGGACGCAAGAAATGGAGCTAGGTCAGGAGGCTGCTAAGATAGGAAAGCATGGGAATATGAGTCTGAAAGAACAGTCAGGAGAGAAGAAAGAGACCACAAATATGAGACTGGTGCCAAGATTTCAAGTCTGAGCAAAGGAAAGGAGAGTAAGAGCAATAAAAGAGACAGGGTACACAGGAGAAAGGTGGCACAGGGTGGGGATGAAGAATAAAATGTTCTGTTGAACCTGATGAGTCTAATATGCATACACAGCACTCAGGGACATGTTCACCAGGAAGTCAGAAAGGACACACATGCGCCTCAAAAGTCCAAGGTAGATATAGACATGGAAGCCAATCCCGAGAGAGAACATGAGATCACCAGGAGTCATAAGAAATCAGCAGGAGAAAGCACATCAGGGAGATGAAGAGAATTCACCACAGGCCCAATCCTGAGGCTGTTGGCAATGGGAGGACAAAGGAATGAGAATTTGTGAAGAAGGCCAAGATGGAATGGGTCAGAGAGGCAGACAAACCAAGAGAATTGCAGGATCTGTGCTACATGCAAAAAGAAAAGTCACCTGCATCAGAGAGCGCAGAAAGCAGGACAAGAGGGCTACTGGACTGAGTGCTTTGTTAATGTGGTGGGTCAGAAACCAATGTGGTAAGAAATTAGAGAGAGAAAGGTAGGAAAGGAAGCCATTTTTGTCCACTCTCCTGATAAAGCCTGAGGCTTTTAGAGAGAAAGGGATAGAACTATAACTTGAGGAATAACATGAAAAAGGAATGAATCAATATTATTTTGTCAACCAGAGGTATCACCACATAATGAGAAAAGGCTTCATGTACATCTGGCAAAGGCAGGATTAAAGTCAGGAAATAGACAATAACCATTCTGCCTATGAAAACTCTCCATGTCCACCATTCTCCATCCCCTGCACACACACACACACACACACACACACACACACACGCACACACAGAGTACTAAATGATAATGCCTTTATAATAAAGACATAAAAAGAGGACCTGTATTACACTGAAAGCAGAGTTCGAGAACTGAATGTCATAAACTATATATTTGATAATGCACCTTATAAGTTTTCTGTCAACATTTAACTCAAGAGATTATCTGTTAATTTTCAAAATGGCCTGCTACTTTTATGTCTTTTGTGACCTAAGTTTGGCACCATCATGGATCATTAGAAAAAATTTGTACCTATAAAAATATAATTAACCATAGTTAATTCCAGAGGTGTACTGAAAATGTTAGTGGGCCTGGCACAGTGGCTTATGCCTATAATCCCAGCACTTTGAGAGGCCAAGGAGGGTGGATCACTTGAGGCCGGGAGTTCAAGAACAACCTGGCCAACATGGCAAAACCCTGTCTTTAGTAAAAATATAAAAAATTAGCTAGGTGTGGTGGCACACGCATGTAATCCCAGCTACTCGGAAGGCTGAAGCATGAGAATCACTTGAACCTGGGAGGCAGAAGTTGCAGTGAGCCGAGATCGCACCACTGCTCCAGCCTGGGGACAAAGTGAGACTCTGACAAAAAAAAAAAAGAAAGAAAGAAAAAGAAAAAGGAAATGTTAGCAAAGCATTTACACTGTGATACTAAACAACCCTTAAAACCTCCCAAATACTGAAGATCTTTCCCACATCCATGCTTTTGTGTATACACCATCATATCACATGCTCTATGTTTACCTACAAATACTGCTTTTTATCATTAAATGGTTGAAAAAGCTGAGGTTATGAAAAATGGTTATGAAAGCAGCAAATACCTGAGGTACTCACAGCTGTGGAGTAGGGATTGTGAGCTCCAGTATTTTCAGCCCAGCAGCCACATCCATAAAGAGCAGCCTGGGGAAAAAGGAAAAAAGATACAATATTTCAGAAATATCATATGTAATTATTAATTCTCAACAGAAATCATATTCATATAATAAAGCCTGGTTTAATAATGATTGTAAGGTGGCTAGTTAACCCCATTTTACAGAGGTGGAAAGTGGAGCCTAAAGATGTTACGTAACTTGTTCAAAGTAAGGGGAATGCAATGTGGGGAGGTGGGATTAGAAGAGAGGTTTACGTCAATCAAAGGTCCACACTTAATCAGTAAACTCAACCGCCTATTTGTGTGGGGGTGGGGTGAAGTTTAGGGGAATAAGCAAAATAGAATAATTCCTTTCTCATGTCCAAATTGTAAATTCTAATTATTACAGTAAGCTAAAGAAGCAAATAAGTCCTAATTCCAATTACCATTTCTTTTCTTTTTTTTGGAGACAGTCTTGCTCTGTCACCAGGCTGGAGTGCAGTGGCATGTTCAGCTCACTGCAACCTCCACCTCCCAGATTCAAGTGATTCTACTGCCTCAGCCTCCCCAGGTAGCTGGGATTACAGGTGTCAGCCATCATGCTCAGCTAATTTTTGTTTTGTTGTTTTTTGAGACAGGGTCTCACTCTGTTACCCACACTGGAGTACAGTAGCGAGATCTCAGGTAACTGCAACCTCCACCTCCTGGGTTCAAACGATTTTCCTACCTCAGCAATCTGAGTAGCTGGGATTATAGGCTTGCACCACCAGGCCCAGCTAACTTTTGTATTTTCAGTAGAGATGGGATTTTGCCATGTTGACCAGCCTGGTCTTGAACTCCTGATGACCTCAAGTGATCTACCCACCCTGGCCTCCCAGACTGCTGGGATTACAGGCATGAGCCACTGCACCTGGCCTAATTTTTGTATTTTTAGTAGAGACGGCATGAGCCAAAGTGCTGGGATTACAGAAAATATTGAGAAAGTCATGAGGACTATAATGCATGAAAGGTGACTGTGCCGGCTTTCCGCTCACCCTCTCTATTTCTCTACAGGGTTTCATCATGTTGGCCAGGCTGGTGTCAAACTGACCTGACCTCAAGTGATCTGCCCGCCTCGGCCTCCCAAAATTACAGGCGTGAGCCACCGCACCTGGCCTCAAATTGCCATTCACATATCTATAGCAGGGTAATATGCTAAAATTTTTAAATAGTTAATTGTACATTTAAAATACATTAAAAGTATCTAGTTTCAGCACACTTAAAAAATAATTAGCCTTTGATATAATTTGTTTTTGTATTTTGTTTCATTTGGACCTGTGAAAAAAGAATTGTTCTTTAATTTTCATCTGAAACTTACATAATTTCAGGTTTATACATCTCCTCTATCCAAGCAATATAATCCAGTTAAGCAACTGCATTTTCCAATAGCCCTTTGACTCCTTTCTTCCACATTCTTTCCTGATTTTCTAACTCCAGAAGCTGTGTATTCATAAACTAGCCAAGTGAGGTAAATCAACACATTACTTTTACAGAAGTATTTCTTTTGTTAGGACAGTTCTATGTGCAGGGGCACAATGGCTTCATGACTGTTAGATGTAATATCCTGCTAACACAGTCCAGAACTATCCTTGTTCCGTTTTTGTTATTTGGCTAACTAAAACAAACAGAAAACAGTGACAAAGTCATGGGGACTATAATGCACCGAGGGTGACTCTGCTGGCTTTTCTCTCACCTTCTCTACTAGGGTGTCCGCATCTGATATGCCGAGCTTGATTTTCTTATTGCAAACTTGACAAATGCACAGGACTTTATAATGTAGAAAAATACCACGACCAGACAAAGGCATTTACAATGAGTTCAAAGCATTATACACATGTTGAGTAATCGTTCCCTACACAGCCCCTTGTACACTAGACAGAGTAGCACAAAACTAATTATTCTTCCCTTCCCCTTTTTCCTAGTCTAGGAATGTAAGCAGCTTAGAGGAGATCAAGCAACATCACTTAGTGGTGTATAGTGATACCCTCCATGAATTAGATCTCTCTGCTTCAAATAGTTGCTCACCATCATGAACGAAGTAATTGTGACAGTGACTCTTCTTCATATGTGACAAAGTACACAAAGCATACCAAGACATACTCCATCTACAAGATGCCACCCAAATACTGAGTTTAAATGAACCCTTGCAACTACTCCATGAGAATATCCATTTGTTCACTTCACAAATATTTATGAAGCTCACATTATGAAGTAATGTGCCAAAGTTGGTTTATCCTCAGAAAGCTTCCTAGATCAAATGGAATGTTAAATTTCATTCTCAGTATAAAACTAAAGATTGGAGATGGGGGACGGAGGGGCAAAGTGAAGAAGATGTGCAAGTGAGCTGGGGACAGGCAAATTTTTACATAAATTAGACCATCTTCATTTCTAGATTTTTTTAAGTGGTATCATGTGTTGGTGACCACGTTATTTTATAAAATGGCTGAAATGCTTGATTAGAGGAGGGATGTAAAGGGCCAAAGGTCATTATACATGGAATAGAGGAAATTAAAAATGTAACTCCGAAATCATTTCTCCAACTAAAAAGCAAGCAATATAATCAAGTAGAATTTGTTCCAAACAGTGATATTTACAGAGAGAAAATGGAGACCAGCACACATTTATTAAATACCTACTAAATGCCCAGGCCAGTGCCCAGCCTGCTGAAAGTAGCAAAACTAGGATCACTAATTGTAAAGATGAGAAACAAACCAATTACTATGAGATAGGTTTTCTTAAAAAGAATCTTAAAAGGGTATTTGTTTGATGATTTATACTAGATGTTAAAAAATAATGATATCCATTTTTTCTAAAAAAAAAAAAAAAGGAAAAAAAAAACGTTCCTACTGGTTAAAAAACTGTGAGCTAAAAATTCCATGCTTTACGCTGAAAGGTTAGTTTAAAAAACCCATAATTACTTACCTGCCCAACTCTCCCTGGATGTTTCAAGGCCAAGCCCCCACTGGAGACAGCAGCAGCAACATTCCCTTCATGGTCCACAACCACAGCGCCCACTGTGTCCAAAGTGCCTGAGTCATTTTCCTGCAGAGCAAAAGTGGCACAAGTATTCACTAGGCATGGCGTGGGACAATCTGATATGACTACATAGCACTTTTCTGTATAACCATGACAAGACAAAATCTAAACTAATCTTTAAGTGGAACATTGAGAAATCTGCTAAAATTATCTATTATCAAGTTGCCATTTAAATTCTATTTAAATCCAATTGTACTTTACACCAAAAATTCCGAACAAAAGGTGTCCTGCTGCTTTTCTCTAATAATAAGGTTACAGTATCTTTTTAATGGAGGAATATCACGATTTAATATAAATTTCAGTATACAACAGCGTCTCTTCATTCTCAAGAATTACGTTCATGTTTGAGAATGTGTAGAGGAAAAGATCTGTGGCATAAATGAGCCAATAAATACCCTTGTTAGTATATCTTTAAGTATTCTATACAAGCATCTCATAGAAATACAATCCACACGATAAATGAATAAAATGGCATTTACAGTCTTGAAGTATACCACACTGTCATTTTTCTCTCACAATTCCTTGTTTGTGAGGAACATTTTGGCAAGCTCCCCTCTCTCCTATATCAGTAATATACTTGCAATTGTATGGCAGAAAAGTGTTCTTAGAAAGAATCTTTGTGGTTTGATGTTTTGTCCCAGGTTCCACATGTTTAAAGCACTTAGTGACATTTAGTGATTGTGATCAGCTGTCTCCTACCTCCAAAGTTTCTGGGTCACCTATGCAAGAGAGACAAACACTACACTACTGGATAGAAATAATGATGAAGTGAGGCAAGAAAAAAAAAAATCAAGGGAAAAAAGTCGTATATATTAAAAAGAAGCGTCCTGCTCACACTACTGAGCAGGACTTGGTTGGTACTGAGGGATCCCTAAGAAGCAAAATGGCACACTAAGGCCATCACCAGAAAAGACAACGAGTTCCTAGGGTCATCTCTGAAGCTGAGCAACACTGAAGAGTTTCTAAATATTGGAAGCAGAATTCAAACAAGAGATTTTTCCCTAAAGCAAACTGGAAAATTCAGAAGTAGAGCGTGCCACAACAAAATTTTACATTAAGTCTATTAGGAAAAGGTATTTACATCTAGAATTTATATTTCTTTTTCTAAATTCGAACTTCCCTTAAGTATATTGATACCCTATGACGGTACTTACTTTGATAGGAAATGTTTAACTGCCTGAAATGAATGCTATATTACTAATCCCTCTTTTAACCACAGCTGGAGAAAGTCTGTCTAGCCATGGAGCCACATGGTCATATATCAGAATGCCATAGTTCTGCTCAAGGCAGGTACCCTTCAAGAATACTTCCTAGCCTGACCATAAACTCCTTGAGAAAAGGTTTGATCCACTCCATATCATACTGAATGTAACAGACACTCAGGACATACTTATTTTTTAATTAGGATACAGGATGTCTGTATCCTTGGTGTTACAAAACATGCCCAACAGTGAATAACATGCCATGCCACTCCAATGTCAGGGCCAGTATTGTACCACCATTTCGCAAGCTTTGACTTCCTGCAAATCCAGATGCTGTCGCTATCTTAGGGAACACTTAGCAATAACCAGACTTGTTCATTCAGGTTGGACAAAGCAAAGTTTATCTTCTCTGATAGGTAAGATTAAGAACAGCAGTACAGAAATGTATTAAAGACGTTTTACTCCAGAAAAGATGGGTAATCTTAAAGAGAAATATACTTTTAAGGAGAATATTTGTTTTAAAATTCTAATGAATAGTTTCTAAATCTGTATATCCTTGCAATCTTGGGTACAAAAGTGTTAGTTCCCCAGATGCCAAGTTTGATGTCTTCTTTAGGAAGGCTTCTCAAATTTTAATGTGCACACAGATCATCAGGAGAACTTGTTTAAATGCAAATTCTGATGGAACAATCTGGAAACTATCCAAGGCTGTACATCTAACAAACTTCCACATTATGCTGATGATCTAACAGCATCCCACCCCAGGGGATCATTATCCACCAAATATCTGCTCCATTCATTCTGAAGTAAACTACTTATAGGCACACATCTGCTGAAGGAGAAACTTAAAACTACCTACAGCAAACATTATACCAGTATAAAAGATTTAAGTTCTATCTTGCTCAACTGTCAACTGACAGCGTATCACCACTATTATACTACATGGATTTGGTATGTATATTTTTAAATACTGATCTTTCACTTCAAAAAACAAACAAATCTTATACAAATAAATGAACTGTAAAGTAACTTTCCTCAACAATAACAAAAAAGTCAAGAAAGAGTATTCTTTTAAGATTATTTTTTGAAATACTGAGTTTTTATTGAGAGACATATGCCAGTACATTTTGCCCTTACTCTTTGTTATAAAATTCGGGAAATTTTTACATACTTTGTTCCCTAGCCCAAGTAAGGCATAATGTAAAGTGATTGTCTTCGTCAGGCCTACCAGATAAGGATAATTGCTTCTGGTAAATAATCAAATTGTGACTTTCATCCTATTCTACCATCTAACCTTTGAGGGAAAGTTATGTCTCTTTTTTACATTTTAGTTATTTTAATTAATAAAGATTATATATATTTATGGTATGTAGCATGACATTTTGATATAGGCATAAATTGTAGAATGGCAAAAATCAAGCTAATTAGTGTATACATTACCTCACATAATCATTTATTTCTGGTGAGAATGCTTACAATCTACTCTCTTAAGAGTATTTTTCATTAGCTCTTTTTTATAAACTGCAAGTACTGCTGATACTACTCAAGCATTCTGTAAAATAGAATTTTATAGAGGTGACACACAATGATATGCATTCTCTGTAAAGCAATTTTCCTAACATTTCAACCAGGATATTGTGAATCATGAGAACTCTTATGCCTAACCAAACTCCTGTAGAAAAACACAAAAACTGATGTCAGTATAACTGGACTATACATAGATGGATTTACTGTTTCTTGGTTTTCAAAAATGAAAAATCATGAAAAAAATAGAGAAACCTGTTCCAAATTAAGTTAAATGTTCCTAAGAGCCTGTAACACCTGAAAAAAATCAGGATTACTTCATAAATATTCAAGAATTAGTTCACAGACTTCACATACTGCAAAGCACATTTAAGGATGATGAAGTAATAGTTAAGCATTTTTATGAAGTGCAGATAAATTAGGTGAAAGATAAACATCGGTATTTTGGCCATAATAATTTCATAGAGCTCATTTGTACAGGAATGAAATCTTAGAAAGGTTAAAAAGCATACAATGAATGTTACTATACAGAGCTACTATTACACTTTTACACTCTATAAATACTTGAAAATATGTGCACTACATGCATACATATATACCCATTGTCCTTGACTAAAACATGCTATTTGTGTTACTTTTCTGATAAAAATATAACTAAAAAGCAACTGTATAAAACCATAGTCCTCTTCAAAATAAGCATGTATATAAAGTTAGCATAGAGGTTACATGTGTTAAAGAAAACACTGAAATAAAAATTCTTGAAGTAAGCAATAAATTAGTAACCCCAGTTTACTCTGCTCCAAATTAGAGATGGTTATCATATAGTTATTATAAGAATTAAGTAACACGTGTAAACTACTTTAAAAGGAATAAAGCCTTAATACAAAGTTAAGACACTTCCCACCAGAAAATTAAACCTCTTATCTGTACTCTTTGAAATCTGCTAAGAGACATCATCTATCAGTCTTTTATCTCGTCAACTTGGTCTTTTTTACCCAGAATTACTCAAATATCAAGTAACTAAAATAAAACAATAAATCTTAAATGTATAAATGCATTCTAAAATAGGTATATTATGGGATTATCTGAATATAATGATAAACACAGAAATACATTCTTTGAAAACATACCAAGCCCTCCTAGCATACTTTTGTTAGGTTTGAGAGCAGCATTATAACTGGCGTGAGCTTCCACTTGAGAAATACAGATGACTTTTGCCCCCATGACAGTACAACAATGTCATCATAAAGCTTTCACATCTCTGAGTATCGTAAACATGGAGAGACTGGATCTGGCTACAGGACATCTAGACCTAGCTCTATATCCCTGACAATCAGCCCTCCAACAGCTGGGCCACAGTGGGCTACATTTTATCAACTATGTGTAAACAAAGTATCATTAAGCTAGGCCGGGTGCCATGGCTCATGCCTGTAATCCCAGCATTTTGCGAGGCCAAGGTAGATGGATCTCCTGAGGTCAGGAGTTCAAGACCAGCCTGGCCAAAATGGTGAAACCCTGTCTCTACTACAAATACCAAAAGAAATTAACCAGGCATGGAGTGCACACATGTAGTCCCAGCTACTCAGAGGCTGAGGTGGGAGAATCACTTCAGCCCAGAAGGTGGAGGTTGCAATGAGCCGAGATCACGCCACTGCACTCACTGACACAGTGAGACTCTTGTCTCAAAATAATAATAATAATAATTTAGCTAGATTTATCTACTCTCACCTATGTGGACTGCATGAAACCAGCAAAAAAATCTGAACATATGAGCATTCAATGATATTATGTTTCCTTTTCAGAAAATCATCTTCTGATGCCTAATACTATTAATGATGCCTCTTCTAAACTACAATCAAGATGTCTATTCTTAAGTAATTTTTTATTTTCTTTAACAGGTATGAGTTTAATGACTTTGCAACACTATACAAATTGGTACCAACCATATTTATAGAGCAAGAGGAAAAAATTATATACTACATAAAAATCTAAACAGAGTAGTGAACATAGCAGACTCTGTCTCTACAAAAAAACTAAAAATTAGCCAGTCACAGTGGCACACACCTGTAGTCCAAGCTACTCAGGAGACTGAGGCTGGAAAATCCCCTGTGCCCAGGAGTACAAGGCTACAGTGAGCTATGATTGCACCACTGCACTCCAGCCGGGGCAAAAGAGTAAGACACTGTCTCTAAACAAATAAAAAATAAACAATAAAATTTTATATTATTTATTTCCTAAATCACTCTACAAAAATTAACAGAAACAGTTTCAGGTTAAAATAAAAATAAAAGTGTCTGAACCATGCTTTAAGGGGATTTAACATATCTGGGTTAGAGGAATTAAATTCATACTATAAAAAGATTACTTAAAAATTCCAAACCTTCAAAGATAGCAAAGGACAATGTTTTCTAACTGGCGGAATTCCTGTACAGTGTTCTGGGAATTGCAACATTAAAGGTGGAAAAGGCAATGGTTTTCACCTTGGCTTTTAAGATAATATTTTTTTAAATAAATGTTAAGTTTTTCTCTTTAAAATGGAACAGTTTGGAGGGCCTCAGAGTGCACGTTGAATGAGCGTGTATAAGTGATGGTAGAGGTAAGATTCACGGCTTACACGGCTTACATAGCTAAACAGTAAATACCACCACAAAAGTAGTTTTATCCAGCTTTAAATCATTTCTATTCTCACTCATATGCAGTTTAATTAATATCTTTAAACTTATACCCATAGTGAACCACTCATTAAAGACTGAGAAACTAGTATCTACTGAAGTTAAAATAAAAATAAAATTACAGCGAGTTCCTTAAGATGACAATAACTAGATCGTTAAACTGCATTCATCCTATCAAAATACTTACAGAACACATCTCAAGGACTTCAAATATTTGTTTAAATATTTAATGATAAATATGTCCAATTTGGCTTATTTGTCTGAAATGAACAATGACAGTTTTATAATTCTACATCAAAATTGATAAATTCTACATTAAACATAAACCTACCTATGACCCATCAACAAAATTCTTAAGTATTTGCCAAATCAAAATGTATACCATAAAAAGACTTGTTGGCCGGGCACAGTGGTTCACACCTATAATCCCAGCACTTTGGGAGGCTGAGGCAGGTGGATCACAAGGTCAAGAGATCGAGACCATCCTGGTCAATAAGGTGAAACCCCATCTCTACTAAAAATACAAAAAGTTAGCTGGGCATGGTGGCGCACACCTGTAGTCCCAGCTACTTGGGAGGCTGAGGCAGGAGAATTGCTTGAACCCAGGAGGCAGAGGTTGTGGTGAGCCGAGATCGCGCCACTGCACTCCAGTCTGGGTAACAAGAGCAAAACTCCATCTCAAAAAAATGAGACTTGTCAAACGTGTTCATAGCACCTTTATGTGCAATAGCCAAAATCTGGGAAAAATCCAAACCTCTATCAACAGGAGAATGGGTAAACAAATTATGATATTGTCAATACTGGAGGACCACTGAGCAATAAAAAGGGGCCCATGCTATATGCAACAATATGAATAATCTTTCAGACATATACTGAGCAAAAGCTGGACATAATAGAACACATAGTATAGACTCCATTTTAATGAACAAGCAAAACCATGGTGAAAAAGAATCAGAAAAGTGTTATTGAGGGGGCAATAACAATGAAGGGGCAGGAGGAAACTCTCTGGAGTCATGGAAATATTCTATATCTTGATAGGAGTATTGGTTACATGATTAGATACAAATGTCAAAATTCACCAAATTATACACTCAAGATGCATGCATCTTACTGTATGTAAATTTTACCTGTAAAAAAAGGCAAAAAAAAAAAATCAATAGCAATGTATTATCTTTAAAAAAACAAATATTCAAAACATCAGATCATGAACAAATTTTTCAACTTTTTCCTATTGGTATAAGGCATATTTAATACACATTTCGTTGTAACTATAAGAAAAAGGGGAAAAACGTGAAAAATATGAATGAGATATTGAGATATGACTCAAAGTCTAATCTGTGTCTAACTAGATAAAACAGACAGAATAAAGGAGGGAAAATATTTAAAGGCAAAATGGCTCAAATTTTTCAGAACTGATAGGAAACAAGAATCCTGATCTCCAGGAAGCCAGAGAAAAAGGGAAAAGCCAGATAGAAAAGAGATGTCACCTACAGCAGAATGACAGCCAAATTCCTGGAAGCTCGTAGGCCAGAAGGCTATGACTGGTTGGTATAATATCCTCAAAGAAAACTAACTATACACTTAGAAATGGTATTCAACAAAACTGCCATTTAGAACAAAATCAAATATATAAATAAAATGAGTTCACTCCCAAGAGGACATTTAATAAAGTCTTAACACTACAACCTGTCCTCCTTCTGCATCCTCCCTACCATCCACACACAAAACACCTAATCTCCTTTTCTTTGCTCTACTTTATATTTTTCCCATACATCTCATCACCTTCTAAAATGATATAATGTTCATATCATTTAAATTGCCTATCTCTCTGACAAGATGATAAGCTTCATGAAGGCAGGAACCTTTGTACATTTTATTCCCTAACATATGCCAAGCACCCAGAAAAGCACTTGACACCTCTTAGGCACTCAATAAACACTTGTTGAATGAATGAATAAATAAATAAATGATATGTTTCAAGAAGGGAAATAAATGGAGGACAAGCAGACATGCAACAAGGAATAGGTAAACAAATACAATGGCAAACCTGCATAAAACATATTGTCTTTAAAAATAATAATGTCTTATTAGAATGTCAGATTGGATTTTAAAATCCGGCTAGATGTTATTTATGAGAGATACCCCTAAAGCATAAGCATATAGAAAATTCAAAAGTAAAAGGATGGGGAAGAAAAACGACATACCAAGCAGACACCAATCCAAACAATGAAACTATGTTAACATCGAGCAAAGTGTCAACACAGAAAGCATGAATAGAGATACAGGGCTTTACACGACAAATGCTGAAAGTTTAGAGTCACCAAGGAGATATAATAATTCTAAATTTGTATGTACTTTTTAAAAATCCTCAAATTTATATAAAGCAAAAACAGAGAAATCAACAAATTATACTCCACAATTAAATATTTCAACACATTTCTATTATGAAGAGGTCAAGCAAGAAAAATCAGTAGAAATGGATGTGAATAGCATATTAAAAAGCTTGATTTGATAACACTGATAGATCTCTGTGCCCAATATTAGAAAAGAAACTTTCTTTTCAGGAACACAACTGATCGCACATTAAATCATAAACTAAATCATTAACAAATTACAAAAAAACTACATTCGCTGACTATAATACAATTAATTTAGGAGTCAATCAAAGTAGGTAAAATCTGGGAATTAAAATACTTTTTAAAAACCCTTCTAAATAATTAATGGATCAAATAAATCAAAATAGAAACACAAATAATAATGAATGATAACAAAAATGTAGCATTTCAAAACTTGTGGGATACAGTAGTAGTAGCATTGAGAGGAAAATTTACATCCAAAATGTTGAGATAAGAACAAATAATTAATAAGCTAAGTATCCAACAAAAGAAATTAGAAAGAGGAAAAGATTAAACACAAAGAAAAAGGGGGGTGGAAATAAAAAATGAAAAATCATTGAAGGAGATATAAACTTCAAATAAAGAGACCGAAAAAAGGCAAAGTTGGTTCTGCGACAAAATACTTGAACAAATTCAATCTGATTGGCAATCATTTTCTCTCTATATCATCTAAATCTCAGCAAAAGCCCCTCCCTCCTGCCTTGTCCTCCAACACTAGACTCAGCTCTCTCAAATGGTAAAAGACATTGGCATCTCTACCTCACTTGCACACCATACAGGGTAAATGTCACTTTTCATCCCTACCCTCATCCCCACACCACCCACATCACACATTAAAATACTGCACATTTAGGGCTGGGCGCAGTGGCTCACACCTGTATTCGTAGCACTTTGGGAGGCCAAGGTGAGTGGATCACCTGAGGTCAGGAATTCGAGACCATCCTGACCGACATGATTGTAAGGCCAGTTGCCTTGCCAGGAGTCAAACAGACACATTCATCACTCTCTGGGCCTGATAACTGTGTCATCTCCTGAGCTAGCTCATTATCTGGCTTCCCCACATAGCTTCCCCGCACCTGCCTCTGCATACCATGCCCAAGCCCACACTCAGCACTAAATTATGCATCCAACCTCCAGCCTGCTGTTAAAAAACCCTGCAGAGAAAAAAAATTTTTTTTTTTTTTTGAGACGGAGTTTCACTCGTTATCCAGGCTGGAGTGCAATGGCGCGATCTCGGCTCACGGCAACCTCCGCCCCCTGGGTTCAGGCAATTCTCCTGCCTCAGCCTCCTGAGTAGCTGGGATTACAGGCATGCGCCACCATGCCCGCTAATTTTTTCTATTTTTAGTAGAGACGGTGTTTCACCATGTTGACCAGGATGGTCTCGTTCTCTTGACCTCGTGATCCACCCGCCTCGGAGAAATTTTTTAAAGAAGCCCCACCATACCCTACCCAGCAACAGCCTGCCCCATACGCCCCTGGCAGGCCTGCTTACCCAAGGTCCCACCCGCCTACCAATGGCAGCTAGTTTCATGTACTTTCCTACTTTAGCTCCATGTACCTCCTGCTCCTCAACAGCCAATAGAAATGCCTTCTCTTTGTTTCCCCAGTAGTCAATCAAGGCCCACTTACCCAAGGTCCCACCCACCTACCAATGGCAGCTAGTTTCATGTACTTCCTCCTCAACAGCCAACAGAAATGCCTTCTCTTTGTTTCCCCAGTAGCTAATCAATTGCCTGCCCTCCCCATAAAACCCCACACCCTGAACAGCCCGGCATGACTTCTCTGGCCCCCCACCCCACCCCTTGTACCACTGAAGCTCGCCCGGGAGCTGAATAAATTAGCTTCTCACTTTCTTATACTTGCCACAGTTTCCTCATTTTACCTCAGCAATAAATCTTACAATGATGAAACCCCATCTCTACTAAAAATAGAAAAATTAGCCAGACATGGTAGCAGGCGCTTGTAATCCCAGCTACTCAGGAGGATGAAGCAGGAGAATTGCTAGATCCAGAAGGCAGAGGTTGCAGTGAGCCGAGATCGCACCATTGCACTCCAGCCTGGGCGACAGAGCAAGACTCCATCTCAAATAAACAAACAAACTGCACATCTTCAAGTAATGCAGGCTCAAATAACTCCAGAAAAAGATTTCTTGGCCAGCTGTGGTGGCTCACGCCTGTAATCCCAACACTTTGGAAGGCCAAGGCAGGCAGATCACTTGAGGTCAGGAGTTCAAGACCAGTCTGGCCAACATGGAGAACCTCCATCTCTCCTAAAAATACAAAAAAATTATCCAGGCACAGTGACATGTACCTGTAGTCCCAGTTACTCAGGAGGCTGAGGCAAGAGAATAGCCTGAACCTAGAAGGCAGAGACTGCAGTGAGCCCAGATTGCACCACTGCACTCCAGCCTGGGTGACCAAGCAAGACTCCATTTCAGAAAAAAAAAAAAAAAAAAAAACATTTCTTGAATCACTTCCCAATCAAACAGGAGGCCCTTGTGCCTTTCAACCTCTAACACACACATTTCTTCCCACTACAAGAAGACCATACACTGGCTTGTTACAGAATCTCTGTTGGCTTATCTTGCCCCTCATGCATCTATAAGCAACAAAGTATCATAACATTAATATTCTTTACTTGAATCTCATCAGTAACTCAAACTCTGTTCCCTCTGAAACTGCATCTTGCTCAGTTTGGACATGTGATCAAAACTCAGCTTACCTAAAGCAGTTTTCTATTTTGTCACATTATGAATGTCACATTTCTGATTATTTCATATTTAGGTCTTCTCTAAATGCAATGTTTTTGCACATCACTCTTAAATAAGTTCATTCCCAAAAGCACATCCTTAAACAACTGCCATGAAATATTGGGCTGGTCCCCATAATAACCAAACTGAAATCCGAACCCATTTCTCATAATAGGGGAGTAATCCTTATTTCTTGCAGTTTTGCATGCCCTTTAGTCTACTGTTCAAAACAAACTTCTAAGACTAAAACCATCAAACATTAAGCCTCTCACTTTATCTATTAAAAAATTATATTTCTTGATATTGGTCCCATATATTCAATGTTTTCTTTTGGTAACAATTCTTTACTGCCCTCCCATCCTTTGAGGTCATTTGATATCAGATCATACTTTTCTCATTTTTTACTAATTCAGTTCTCTTTTACTCCAAATTTTCTTGATTTCCTAAAAGTGAGAATAAGCAATGCTCATACTATACTTTAGCTCTAACTTTCTTTTTCTCACTGGAGAGCTAGTCATCCTTCACTGTAATCAGTCACCACTGTCTGGGAAATATATTCAAGAGAGAAGGAGAGAACCAAGATTATTTTGTACTTTTACTTCATGGAGGCATGTGTATCATAGTATTAATACTTCAAAGACAGAATCAACACACCATGCTACTTACATACTAATAGGCTATGAATTCATTACTGGGCAGATTTAAAAATGCAAAGCTAAACAAGCCAAGATTTTGCTAATTATTAATAAATAGCAAGAAAATCTCCTTTATAAATGCAGGCAATCTTTTCAAATTTAGTTGTCCAATTGGGCTCTTTCCAAAAACACCTGGCTATGGTCTGGACCTCTGGTCTTTCTTTCATTTTAGGACACACATTAACCCTCTCTGGATAAAATTACACTTCCCTTTTAAATACAAGAGCTCTGCCAGCCTTTAAACTGAATCTTAAAGCAGTGGGGAATAACAGATAAAGGACTGGAAGGTAATACGGACAGTCTGGATTCTATTCCCGCCAATGAAACACCATGACAATTGGGATGGGCTACTTAACTTGGATTTAAATTCAACCCTTCCCAGACTGAAGAACAATATTTAACATTGACTTAATACAGTAATAAGTTACTTTATTTAACATGGTTTTTTTTAAGTACAGCATGTCTATGTATATCACCAAATGGCCATATAATTATGAATAAACCCACAAAAATAGAAACTGTTATTCAAAATCACAAATATATAACAACTAAAGATAAGCATAATGAAAGCAAAAAGAAAGAAAAAGTATCTATATACTCTTTATCCTTTTGTTCCTCAATAGATCTTATTAGAAAATAAAGATAAAGAATTGAGAGAGTAGGAACAGAGTTAAGTATATATTTTAGGATATAAAATTTGTATTTTATATTTATATTTTAGAATATAAAATATAACTTGAACTAATTATGATAGTACCATATCCTAGAAAATCAAATGTCACTCAAATTAATCTCAGTGATGTTTTCAGAGACTGTAAACACCCAAAAGCCTGTGTTTAATGCAAACAGCCAGGAGGATTGGCCATTCATACGTATTTCAAAATATTCCCCTCATTTGGTCAGAAGTACAATAGTTCAAATAAAAGTAACATGAAGTCCAGGGGGACTCTAGCTATAGTCATAATTCCTCTATGCCCTATTTTACTTTGCTAAAGTCTGCAGACAGTTTATCAACTGACATTCCCCCACCAGGAATTAGAAGCTGCCAAAACCAGAGTTTGGTTTGACCACCAAAGTATAGTTCGATGTTAGACACTTCTTTTAATACCTTAAAATGGAACACATATGGCCAATCGGCCGGTCTCTCTTCTACTTGTCCACCTCTCCAGATCTGCCTCATACACTTAGGCAGTCTGCCTGGCATCCTTGGCATCTGAGTTTGAAACCACCGTCCTGCAAAAACCCTGCGGTGCAACGAAACTCATCCACTTGCAGGCCTCTGAACCCAAGACTTTTATCTTTCTTTCTATCCAGACATCTAAGTCTGACCCTTTATCCAACATCAAGCTTAAATCCCTCTAGTTCCATTAAGCCTGCCACGTGAAACTTAGCAGAGCTTAGAGTGATTTCTCCATCCAGTAATTCCTGTGGTTCTCACTGATGATTTTGTTCTAACACATACCAAATGGCATGGTTTTTTTTTTTTATTGTTTAATTCATTAGGATCAAATACAAAAATGGCAGGGACTAGGTGCCATATCCCCTATTCATTCTCTAAGATCTATTTAAAAGCCTGTACATAAATAGCATTCAATAAATGTTTGTTCATGACAAAGGTTGAGGCCAAAGGTTAAAAAAAAAAAAAGAGGGCTGGATAAGAAAAAACAATGACTGCATGAAGTCATGACTTCTGGTGGAAAAAACACCAGTCAAAGCCCATGCACTTCTCCAAATGACTCACTGGTAGTTCCTCAAGCTACAAAAATTGATGGAGCAATGAAAATAGAGCACTGCCTGTTCTTGGGCTAATAATCCAAAAAGGATATTTTACAAACCTTAACACTTCTTCACAGAAAAGACGACAATGCTTACAAAATAAAAATGCTCTCAGCACAGCCAAAAAAAAGGCACAATCAGAAGCTTCATAAACTTGTCTGAGTTCACAAGGCAATTCTTATTTCCATTCTGTAAGACTCCTATTCCCCTTGGAAAATCACACATCCAAAATAAACGTGTGCTACAAAATGTATAGAAATTCTTGTTGTGATGAGGGTACATTCTTTTTCCTGAGTGGGATAAAAGACATGGTCTAGAAGTACATTTGTAAAACAGGCAGTTTATCTGCATTAACAGAAAAGGCAGTTGGTCAAGTTTCTGAAGATGAGCATGCCCCCTTGTGGTCATTTCCTGACTTACCTCTTTGGAATGGTCAATGGAGATTGTGGACTGTTTCAAGGTATTATTTTTCAACATTCATTTCTCTCCCTTACTTACATACTATCTTACATACCTATCATGTTGAGTAAGCATAATATTATTTAGTGATATTTCAGATAACCTATCCCTTTTCTTATTTTCCCAGATACAAGCTTATTGTTAAAACAAGTATAGTTTTTAGACTCAGGTATGTTTGAAGCCCTTAAATAACAGATTTCAAACCTATTGAAAGACTGCAAAACTTACTACTAAAAGGAAATGTCATTATATGAGTTTTTTATTTCAAAAATATTCAAATCCTCAGTTGTAGATGTTTAAATTAGTAATGTCAACTGAGTAAAGGCACTATTTCTTGGGACTGTGATAAGGATAAAGTAAAAAAATGCTCATGCTTCTATGGACCTACACAAACAAAATAACCACATACACCAATCTCAAAATGGCAAATGTATGAAGCAGATAATTCAATTCAATAAACACTAAGTACCTATCATCTGCACTAAGTAGAAGAAAGAAATCTGATCTGCATGGCATTGGAGCTAGCCCGTAAGGGAAGAGTTGAATTAGCATTTCCAGGAAGCAAAGAAATAAGTAATATTCCATTATTAATTACTACTTATTCCATTAAGGGAAAGGATATAAACAAAAACTTAGACTTGAGAACTTTCAGCAAATTCATGAAAAACTGAAAAGAGAAATATATATGATGAGGAAAAAAAGATAATTCCCAAAGGAAACCAACAGAAAAGTACCTTGTGACTAGGTTTCAAGAGGGTTTATAAAATTCAGCTTTAAAGTTTGGGTTTTAACCCACAGAGAGTAAAGATTCTATTAAAGTTTCTTCCAGGAGAGAGACAAAACCAGTGCAGGTATTTTTAGAGAAATGTATCTTCCGATAGCACACAGAATTAAAACAGAATAGGGCAGGACTAGAAGCAAAGAAGCCAGACGTGAAGATACTGCAAGAGTCCAACCATTAAGGGTGAAAAGACAAAAGCTTAGTGGTGGTAAATCTACTAAAAGAAAACAAGAAAAAAAATAGTACTGCATGCATTCATTAAACAAATGTTTATTGAACATTTACTGTATGTCAAGCTGGGAAACCATGGTAAATAAGACACATGTAATCACTGTCCTCCTGGAACCTCACTCTACTTTAAAAATAAAGACATCAAATAACCACACTAATAATGACAGAGAGACAATTGGAGCAGCATGATAGCTTAAAGAGGGAGAAGAGGCAAGGAGACAGGCAACATTCTCTGGATCTAGAATCAAACATGTGAGGACCTTGTTGGTTGTATTCCCAGTTATTTTATTCCCTTTGTAGCAATTGTGAATGGGAGTTCACCCTTGATTTGGTGTTATTGGTGAATAGGAATGTTTGTGATTTCTGCACATTGATTTTGTATCCTGAGACTCTGCTGAAGTTGCTTATCAGTTTAAGATTTTGGGCTGAGGCAATGGGGTCTTCTAAATATACAATTGTGTCATCTGCAAATACAGACAATTTGACTTCCTCCTTTCCTAATTGAATACCCTTTATTTCTTTTTCTTGCCTGATTGCTCTGACTAGAACTTCCAATACTATGTTGAATAGGAGTGGTAAGAGAAGGCATCCTTGTCTAGTGCCAGATTTCAAAAGGAATGCTTCCAATTTTTGCCCATTCAGTATATTGGCTGTGGGTTTGTCGTAAATAGCTCTTATTATTTTGAGATATGATCCATTGATACCTAGTCTATTGAAAGTTTTTAGCATAAAGGACTGTTGAATTTTGTCGAAGGCCTGTTCTGCATCTATTGAGATAATCATGTGGTTTTTGTCTTTGGTTCTGTTTATGTGATGGATTATGTTTATAGATTTGAGGATGCTGAACCAGCCTCGCATCCCTGAGATGAAGCCGACTTGATTGTGATGGATAAGCTTTTCAATGTGCTGTTGGATTCAGTTTGCCAGTATTTTACTGAAGATTTTTATATGAATGTTCATCATGGATATGGATATTGGCTTGAAATTTTCGTTTTTGGTTGTTTCTCTGCCAGATTTTGGTAGCAGGATGATGTTGGTCTCATAAAATGAGTTAGGGAGGATTCCCTCTTTTCATATTGTTTGGAATAGTTTCAGAAGGAATGGTACCAGCTCCTCTTTGTACCTCTGGTAGAATTTGCCTGTGAACCTGTCTGGCCCTGGACATTTTTTGGTTGGTAGCTATTAATTGCTGCCTCAACTTCAGACCTTGTTATTGGTCTATTCAGGAATTCAACTTCTTCCTTGTCTAGTCTTGGGAGGGTGTAAGTGTCCAGGAATTTATCCATTTCTTCTAGATTTACTGGTTTATTTGCATAGAGTTATTTGTAGTAATCTCTGATGGTAGTTTGTATTTCTGTGGGATCGGTGGTGATATCCACTTTAAGACTCCATTTTTTAAGGAAGACCTGGGAAGAAACTAAACATATTGAACCTTTATATAAGTTAGAAACTTTTCCTAAATCAGAAATACATACATATCCACACACAGACACTGCAATTGTCCAGCCATCAAAGTTTGAAAGTTTTAGACTCAGATATTGATGACTGACATAAAGTACTACAAACCATAAACATTTAGAAAACCTTCATCAAGTTATACTGAAAAGAATGCTGATCATCAGGCTTTATAAGCTAAATAAATGCATGGGATGGAGGTGATCCAATAATACATTAATTCAGTTACTGACCTATCTACTGATTTACATGTAAAATCTGTAGGCTCATCCAGTAATCAAGATATTCTTATGTGAGGCAAATGTAATTTTCAGTATATTACCTACAACTCAAGAAAATGATTTCAAATACAAGACAATCACTTCAGAGAATGAATTTTCAGTTTTATTTTTTAAAAATACATAAAGTATATTTATTTATGTAAAAGAGAAGTCAAAGAAGTTTCCTACTTCTATCTACTCATATATTCATACACTAATCAACTCCTTGAGCAGTAAGACAAAACTCTAGACCATGCAAAGTCAATTTCTAGAGAAGACTAATTACTTCTTTCTCTGAACTCTTAATACTCTAAGAGTCCCTGCCAGTCATATCCAGGGCTGGCTATTTGAAACTGTTATTTCTGAAATCTAGATTATGCCATGTAGAGTCCGTTTGTTTTTCCAGTGTGAGGGTCTCCTCTTGTAGCAAGCACAGACACGTACACAAGTACTAATGGAACAATCTGAGGAAAACATGTTGTTTGTTGTGCATTTATTTTCTTTGATCTTAGCCTACCTCTCACCCAAAAACTACAATGATTTAGTATGATACAGTTAAGCATTTACATAATAATTTCAAGATGGTGGATAAAAGGGAAAAACGTTACCCACAATATGCTTCAAAAGAATAGAATATATTTATATGAAGCACACAAAGCAATGCCCAACATTTTCTTTCTGAAACGTGGACAATTTGATGTCCCTATGTGGTGGCTAAAGAACACAAAACTAAAAATTGTAGAGTCTCTTTAGAGTAGTTTTAAACACACAACATTGTATAAGAGCATCAAAAGCATTATGAAATTTTCTGAACTTGTTTATTAAAAATCAAAGAATGAAAGATATTCTTTCACACAATGGAAAATGTCTGATTAGCTTTCATTTCACTATCCTATATAAGTACTGCTTTACCTAAACACCAATGAAATTAATTAAAAATTTAATTACTT
Source organism: Callithrix jacchus (assembly GCF_049354715.1). NCBI lineage: Eukaryota > Metazoa > Chordata > Mammalia > Primates > Cebidae > Callithrix > Callithrix jacchus. Next base: position 20,659,090 of record NC_133506.1, read on the forward strand.
CATAGAAATCATGGGAGGAGGCAAATAATTATTATGTACAGTCAACTGTAAAAGCTATAATTAAAAAAAGAAATGGAAACTATTTCAACAATATGCTCATGAAAAATGAAGAGAAAAGAAAAAAGGCTTGAAACATCAAAAATGTTGAGATCAAACAATACCCCCAACCTCTTTTAATACTGTAAAAGTCCCTTCCACTCATATCCGGGCCTGGCTGTTTGAAACTGATATTTATGAAATCTAAATTATGCCATGCATTCAATCAGTTTGTTATTCCAATACAAGAGTCTCCTCTTTAAGCAAGTAACTCTCAGTCATGTAGCAACTCAGTCAGTTCTGTAGCATAAGCCAATTACAGCAATTGACCAATGAGTTAATGAGTTAACTACTTCATTCCAAAAGTAAGGTTCCTCTTCCAAATATCATAAAGATCAGAAACCAATACAACTAACTACTTTTTTCTTTTTGTGTCAAAACAAAACAAAAACTAAATTTAAAACAGGTAATCACTTCATTACATATACCACATGAACTTACTGATAAGTATTCCAACAACGAGAGGCCATGTCAGGGGAAATCCAAATGTCAATTTGCAGAAATTATGGAAGATACAGGAACATTCTGAACTGCACTGTGTATATACAATAAGCAAAACTCAGATTGAAGGAAATTTCACAGGACAAACAGTCCAGGTTACTTGACAGAAAAATAGCCCTTGCTTTGCGTAATATATACAAATTTCAATTACCAGAGTTTATTTAAATCACACCAGTCCCTCAGCAACGTGGCTCAAATTTCAATTACCATGGTATATTAACTGTGAGTAATTGCATGAAGTATACACTCCCCCTCCAGCTCCTCAGTTCACATACCACAGCGAACATCACAGATGCACATCACTATCAGTGACTGATTATGGTATTCTTTGAAAGTCTGTCAGTGATGTGTCACTGTGCAGACATAGGTGGAAATGTTGCTACTCTCTCTATGTGATGAAGCTACAGAAGAAAGTGAAGTAAAAAAAAAGTGATAATGCTGGAAGTGAAATTCAAATGAAAGATAAATGAAGTTATACAAGAAATAAGTGGCCATAGGAATGTCTGTCACTGCTGCTGCTAAGTCTCTAGATATACAGACAGAGGAACTCATTAAAGAGGATCTTATCAAGGAGTGGAGTTATGACAAAAAAGGATGAAGATGCCCCCAGATTTTTATCCTAAATCAAACATTGTTGCCGGGCGGGGTGGCTCACGCCTGTAATCCCAGCACTTTGGGAGGCCGAGGCGGGTGGATCATGAAGTCAAGAGATCAAGACCATCATGGCCAACAAGGTGAAACCCCGTCTCTACTAAAAAAAAAATACAAAAATTAGCTGGGCATGGTGGCGCGCGCCTATAGTCCCAGCTACTCGGGAGGCTGAGGCAGGAGAATTGCTTGAACCCAGGAGGCAGAGGTTGCGGTGGGCTGTGATCGCACCATTGCACTCCAGCCTGGGTAACAAGAGCAAAACTCCATCTCAAAAAAAAAAAAAAAAGTAAGAAAGAGATAAAAGAAAAACCCAGAAGAGATAGCTCTACCCAGAGAGTGAAGTAGAATAGAACTTAAGGACTACTATTTTTGTTTCACAATATAATACTACAGCTAAATAGTCATCTTTTCCTTCTCCCTCATGTCTTCCCCATAAATAACAAAAAAATAAGCAAGGATGAAACAAAGATGCCAATGACTAAGAATGGATAATTACTAAGAATTTATATTCCTCATTTTAATATATTTTATCTTAAAATCTATATATCCTAAAAGTAGCAAAATATTCAATTTATCTATAGACTAGCTGTTTCACTCAATATTACTTTGTAGGAACAAGGGATATGTTAATTGTGGGGAAGGAGATTATAAAAACCTATCTCAATTAATGCTATATACTGTAAATTACCTACCAAATAACCACTACCACTGATAATAAAACGGCTAGTTTTTGGGGGAAGACAACGTGTGTATCCTCAAGCCATGAACAATAAGATGGCAATTATGACAACTCACCCAATTTCCTAGGCTCCTTTGTAGCCGGAAATAGCCATGCAACTGAATTGTACCCTTTTTCAACTACTAAGGAGAAGTTTACTGAGGGAGACTCCAGAAAAGCTTTGTATCCCAGATAAAAGGAACATACATCTGGCTGGCACTACTGCCCCTCCTTTGCCATTCTGCCTTACTCTCACCTTGAATACAAATGTGACATCTAAAATTGCAGGAGCCATATCACATCCATGAGGCAAGGTATAAGAAAAAGGTCCAAGAGAATACCAGCCATGTTGGCCCTAGCACTGTCAGAAATCTAAACTAATGACAGCAACCAACCACCTCCAAACTTACTACTACGTGGCTAAGGGCCAAAGAGCAAGGGGACAAATACGCATTTCTTAAACTACAATCAGGTTTTCCACTGTTTGCAGGCAAAAGCATTCCATGGATTGATTCTTATTTAAAACTAATCAAATGTAAGAATAAATGGTCAAAGACTAAAGAAAACAAAGCGCTCTAATCTATAGAAGTAGAATAGCAAGCAGACTAAATTCTTCTTGCTTCAATTTGTATTATTACTTGTGCTGTGATAATGTTTGTACAATCAATTTCCTTAAAGGAAAAAAAAAAAACAGGAAACGTCAATGCAATTAAAAAAAAATCTAAATTATCTAGTTTTTTTATGCTTTAAATTACAGACATATCTTGGAAACACTGCAGGTTTCATTCCAGACTACCACAACATAGCAAATATTACAGTAACTTGAATCAAACAAATATTTTGGTTTCTGAGTGCAAATAAAAGTTATGTTTACACTTTAGTCTATTAAGTGTATAATAGCATTATGTTTAAAAAACAATGTACATATCTTAACTTTTTTTTTTTTTTGAGACAGAGTTTTGCTCTTGTTGTCCAGGCTTCAATGCAATGGGACAATCTCAGCTTGCTGCAACCTCTACCTCCCGGGTTCAAGCTATTCTCCTGTCTCAGCCTCCCAAGTAGCTGGAATTACAGGCGTGCACCACCATGCCCAGCTACTTTTGTATTTTTAGTAGAGACACGGTTTCACCACGTTTGTTAAGCTGGTCTCAAACTTCTGATCTCAGGTGATCCACTCACCTCGGCTTCCCAAAGTGCTGGATTACAAGCATGAGCCACCGTGCCTGGCCCATACCTTAACTTTAAAATACTTTATTGCTAAAAAATGTTAACAATCATCTGAGCCTTTAGCAGTTCATAATCTTTTCACTGGTGGAGGGCCTTGCCTCAATGTTGATGGCTGCTGATGAATCAGGATGGCAGCTGCTGAAATGAGGTGGCTGTGGCAATTTATTAAGCATACTAATAATGAAGCTTACCACATCCACTGACCCTTCCTTTCACCAAAGATTTCTCTGTAGTACATGATGCTACTTGACAGCATTTTACCCACAGAACTTCTTTCAAAGCTGGATTGAACTCTCAAACCCCATCACTGTTTTATCAATAAGTTCACCTAATATTCTAAATCCTGGTGGACACAGTGGCTCATGCCTGTAATCCTAGCACTTTGGGAAACCAAAGTGGGTAAATCACCTGGGGTCAAAAGTTTGAGACACGCCTGGCCAACATGGTGAAACCCATCTCTACTAAAAATACAAAAAATTAGCTGGGTGTGGTGGCAGCTGCCTGTAGCCCCAGCTACTTGAGAGGCTAAGGCAGGAGAACTGTTTGAACCCAGGAGGCAGAGGTTTCAGTGAGCCAAGATCAGGCCACTTCACTCCAGCCTGAGCTACGCAGAAAGACTCCCTCTAAAAAAAAAAACAACTAAATCCTTTCTTGTCATTTCAACAATGCTTTCAGCATCTTTACCAGGAGTAGATTCCATCTCAAGAGATAACTTTTTTTACTTATCCACAAGAAGCAACTCCTCACTTATAAAGTTCTATCATGAGATTGTAGCAATTCAAGCCACATCTTCAGGCTCTACTTCTAATTCTAGTTCTCTTGTTATTTCTACCACATCCGCAGCGACTTCCTCCACTGAAGTCCTGAATCTGAAGTCGTCCATGAGGCTTGGAATCCATTTCTTCCAAACACCTTTGCATGTTGATATTTTTACTTTGAATAAATATCCCATGTATCATGAACACATGTTATGGAATCTAGAATGGTGAATCCTTCCGGGAAGGTTTTCAACTTACTTTGCCCAGACCCACCAGAGGAATCACTATCTACGGCAACCTTAGCCTTACTCCATGGCAAAACTTCTCAAGAGTTATTTCCACCCTTGTTCTCCCTAATCATCCCATTCCATACCAGTCTATAATCAACTATGTCACAGAAACTGTCCCTGTCCCAATCGACAGTCTCCAGGTGCCAAATCCAATGTCCAGTCATCTGTGTTCCTAGGTGTCCTCTCAGCAGCATTTGACCAGGTGATGACTTTCTTTGAAATGTTAAACTCGGTATCGGTAGAACGTATCTCAAGGTAATAAAAGCTATTTACGACAAACCAACAGCTAATATCTTACTGAATGGGCAAAAACTGGAAGCATTCCCTTTGAAATCCGGCACTAGACAAGGATGCCCTCTTTCACCACTCCTATTCAATATAGTACTAGAAGTTCTGGCCAGAGCACTCAGGCAAGAAAAAGAAATAAAGGGTATTCAAATAGGAATGGTGGAAGCCAAATTGTCACTATTTGCAGACGACATGATAGTATACCTAGAAGACCCCATCGCCTCAGCCCAAAAACTCCTGAAACTGATAAGCAACTTCAGCAAAGTCTCAGGACATAAAATCAATGTGCAAAAATCACAAGCATTCCTATACACCAATAACAGACTTAAAGAGAGCCAAATCAAGAACAAACTGCCATTCACAATTGCTACAAAAAGAATAAAATACCTAGGAATACAACTGACAAGGAACGTAAGGGACCTCTTCAAGGAAAACTACAAACCACTGCTCAACAAAATAAGAGAGGACACAAACAGATGGAAGAACATTCCATGTTCATGGTTAGGAAGAATTAATATCGTGAAAATGGCCAAACTGCCCAAAGTAATTTACAGATTCAATGCTATCCCCATCAAGCTACCAATGACCTTTTTCACAGAACTGGAAAAAACCACCTTAAACTTCATATGGTACCAAAAGAGAGCCCGCATAGCCAAGTCAATTCTAAGTAAAAAGAACACAGTGGGAGGCATCATACTACTGGACTTCAAACTATACTACAAGGCTACAGTAATCAAAACAGCATGGTACTGGTACCAAAACAGAGATATAGACCAATGGAACAGAACAGAAGCATTGGAGGCAAGACAACATATCTACAACCATACAATCTTGGATAAACCTGACAAAAACAAGCAATGGGGAAACGATTCCCTGTTTAATAAATGGTGTTGGGTAAACTGGCTAGCCATGTGCAGAAAGCAGAAACTGGACCCCTTCCTGACACCTTACACTAAAATTAACTCCAGATGGATTAAAGACTTCAATGTAAGACCTAACACCATGAAAACCCTAGAAGAAAATCTAGGCAAACCATTCAGGACATAGGAGTAGGCAAGGACTTCATGACCAAAACACCAAAAGCATTGGCAACAAAAGCCAAAAGAGACAAATGGGACCTAATCAAACTCCACAGCTTATGCACTGCAAAAGAAACAGTCACTAGAGTGAATCGGCAACCAACAGAATGGGAAAAAATTTTTGCAGTTAACAAAGGGCTGACATCCAGAATTTACAAAGAACTCAAACAGATTTACAGGAGAAAAACAAACAAGCCCATTCAAAAATGGGCAAAGGATATGAACAGACACTTTAAAAAAGAAGACATACAAGAGGCCAACAAACATATGAAAAAATGCTCATCATCACTGGTCATTAGAGAGATGCAAATCAAAACCACATTGAGATACCATCTCACGCCAGTTAGAATGGTGATCATTAAAAAATCTGGAGACAACAGATGCTGGAGAGGATATGGAGAAATAGGAACACTTTTACACTGTTGGTGGGAGTGTAAACTAGTTCAACCATTGGGGAAGACAGTGTGGCAATTCCTCAAGGCCTTAGAAATAGAAATTCCATTTGACCCAGCAATCCCATTACTGGGTATATATTCAAAGGACTATAGATCATTCTACTATAAGGACATATGCACACGGATGTTCACTGCAGCACTGTTTACAATAGCAAAGACGTGGAACCAACCCAAATGCCCATCGATGATAGACTGGATTGGGAAAATGTGGCACATATACACCATGGAATATTATGCAGCAATCAAAAATGATGAGTCCATGTCGTTTGTAGGGACATGGATGAATCTGGAGAACATCATTCTCAGCAAACTGACACAAGAACGGAAAATGAAATACCGCATATTCTCACTCATAGGTGGGTGATGAGAAATGAGAACACATGGACACAGAGAAGGGAGTACCAAACACTGGGGTCTATTGGGGGGAAGAGGGGAGGGACAGCGGGGTAGGGGGAGCTGGGGAGGGATAGCCTGGGGAGAAATGCCAAATGTGGGTGAAGGGGAGGAAGGCAGCAAAACACACTGCCATGTGTGTACCTACGCAAATGTCTTGCATGTTCTGCACATGTACCCCAAAACCTAAAATGCAATAAAAAAAAAAAAAAAAATATATATATATATATATATAAAAGAAATGTTCCTCTCATGGCTTCCTAGACATTCTTCCTCGTTGTGGCTCTGCCTTTATGACCGCTCCTTCTTTCTCCTTTGCTCATTCCTCCTCCTCCCAGCCTCGACATATTAAATTGGCCCAGGGTTCAGTTTTCTGACCACTGTCTATTCTCACTCCTTAGTGACCTCATCTAGTGACATGGATTCATATTCCTTTTGATGCCAGTGATTTCCAAATGGGTATCTCTCTGCAACCTGCCCATAAAACAGGAGCTTATGCCCATGTGCATGGAGGCACTCAGATAACCAACTCCAGAGCTAAGTTTCTGCCTGCCATAGGAAACTTCCTATCAGAAATCCTCTTATCCAGTATGATGAAAGGTTAAATTTTTTTAAAGTTGGAAATTCTCAGTGTGAAGCAGAGGTTCATTCAAAAACAGAAAAAGACATATATCTTACACATATCATTTTTGTTTAAAACACAAAGGTTCATTCCATTTGTCAATCTCTTTATAGAGGACCAAAGTCTTTTCTTTGAATGTGGGCCCACAGATAAATACTCCATATCATCTTTCTTGCATAAACTGTAATACACTCAATTTCCCATGATTTCAAGTGTCATTTTATCTTAAATAGAATAAGAACATAAAGACATCAACAAAGCATTCCAAATACAGAATGCTTCTAGGTTTTCATTATTTTTCTCAATCTTTTATAGTGGGCTTGCCCATATTTAATTCTACAGAATTTTTCATAAAACAACTCTGTTTTTCCAAGTTTGTTTCAGATAATTCTCTTAGTTTTCAAACAGACAATTCTTTTTAAACTTACTACTCATCAGTTTACTTGAGACAATGAATTATGTAACAATGATTAAAACAGCAAGCATAATGAGGATACTGGTGGCATATAATTCGACTGAAAGGAACAGAGGTGGATGGCACACCAAAAGGTATTCTATTAGCTTTGGGTGTTTAAGTCGCTATTGGCATTAAGTAATATGTTTTATGGTAAAAATGGAAAGCACTGGTCAATCTGAGACCATCAAGTTGGAGATGAGTTAAGAAAGGTCTTGATTTCCACTGCCTACTTCTACTACCAGAAGCCATATTTCCCCAGTTCTACTCTTTTAGTAAATGGCAATATCCAACTGCTCAGCTAAAAACCCTTAACTCCTCTCTCTGTCTTACCAATAATTAAGGCACCAATATTGTCTTTCTAGAAAACCTCAAAATATTTTCCGGATATATTCACTTATCTTCATCTCCACCCCTATCACCTACAGTCCAAGGTGCCATAATCTCCTAACTGTAATGACTTCCTAATTAGTCTACCAACTTCTATTCTTACCTCTCCCTTGGACTGATTCTTCACATAGTAGCCCATAGAGAAGTTTGCAAAATGTGACTGAGACAGCACTGCTGCCCTACTTTAAATTCTTTGGTGACTAGCCATTATTCTTGAATAAAATTAAAACTCCTTGCCATGATCTACCAGGAGCTAGCCCATACCTACTTCCGCAGCTTCATCTCATGCCATTCTCCCCTTGCTCACTGCTTTGGGCACAGACTCTCCCTCTGCTGTCCTTTAATACGCCAAACCCCTACAGGGCCCCTGCACATGTAGCTCATTCTGCCTGGAACACTCTTCACTGACTCTTCATAGAAGTCACTCAATTTTCCGATGTCACCTCAAATGTGGTCTCCTCACAGGGGTCTCTGTTGATCATTCCATTTAATAAAGTCTTCCTTCAGACTCTCACATCCAAGTTACTCTATATCACATCATTTTGTTCTTTTTTTCCTTCATAACAGCTACCAGCTATCTTAATTATATGCTAATAGATCTCCTTCTGTTAAATGTAAGATCTCATTAGAGCATGAGCTTCCTCCATCTTGTTCACCATTATTTTCTTACTACCCAGTTCAGTACCATTTCCTGAATGGAAAAATGAACTACTTGAATAATTCCAGCTGAAGATCTTCTCTATGAGATGCAGTGAAATTTCTATACATAAAAATCCTAACCTGATGTCCACAGAAAGACCAGTATGAGAATTTCATAGCAGGTTTATTTATAATAGTAGAAAACTGGAAACAAACCAAATGTCCATCAACATGAAAACAGGTAAACAAATTAATGTGTATTCATATTAGGAAATATGACTTAGTAATAAAAGAGAATAAACCAGTGATACAACGTATAATAAAACCTTTTTGTGAAAGAAGCCAAACAGAAAAGAGTACATTCTGTATAATTCTATTTATATGACGTTCAGAGCAGAAAAAGTATTTATTGTAATAAAAATCAGAACATTGTTTCCCATGTTGCCCATGCTGGTCTCAACTCCTGGGTTCTAGTAATCCACCTGCCTTGGCCTTTCAAAGTACTGGGATTACAGGCCTGAGCCACTGCACCTGGCCTATCATGAATTTTTAAAAAGGCAAAAAAGTCCTAAATTCATTCACCCACACATCATATCTGATGCAGAAACCCAAGAAATAGCCTATCCACCATCATATCAAGATCTACTTATTCATCTGTTCATTTACCTTCTAAAATCTTACTCTTCGCTGGCAGAAAATTAAAAAGGTTTGTACCAAACTGACTGTCTCATGGCAACACACTAAGAAAATATCCATCACTACAAAAGATGATTTATGATGCATTTATATATGGGCAAATGGCTATTTACATTTACACACATGCGTGCACGCGCGGTGTGTGTGTGTGTGTGTGTGTGTGTGTGTGTGTGTGTATGGCTGCCTATAAGTTGGAGATTAACTGGGAAGAAGCATAGAAGAACTGGAAATATTATATATCTCAATAGGTGTATGGTTTACATGAGTATATATGTCAATAAAAACTGATTAAATCTTTTACTCTGCAAATTTTATTACAATTTTTTTTTTGAGATGTAATCTCACTCCATCACCCAAGCTAGAGCACAATGGCATGATCATGGCTCACTGCAGCCTTGACTTCCCAGACTCAGGTGATTCTCCCATCTCAGTCTCCCAAGTAGCTGGGACAACAGGTGTGTACCATCACATCCAGCTAATTTTTTGTATTTTTTTTTGTAGAGATAGGGTTTCCCATGTTGCCCTTGCTGGTCTCAATTACTGTGCTCCAGTAATCCACCCACCTCAGCCTCCCAAAGTACTGGGATTACTGGCATAAGCCACCGCACTCAGCCTATCATAAATTTAAAAAGGCAAAAAAGTCCTGAATTCATTCACCCACACATCACATCCAAGGCAGATACCCAAGAAATAGACTATCCACCATCATATCAAGATCTACTTATTAATTTGTTCATTTGCCTTCTAAATTGTTGCTCTTTGCTGGCAGAAAATTAAAAAGCTTTGTGCCAAATTGATTGTCTCATGGCAACACACTAAGAAAATATCACTGCAAAAGATGATTATGCATTTATATATAGGCAAACCATGTAAAAGTATGATAAAAAGGACAAAACAGTATGTATCCATTACAGAAGAACTAAACAATAAAGCATACTGATAGATGCTAAGGTACATCAAATGATTATGTGACCTGGAACACCCACCATGAGCTGCATGGAAGGAACCCCTAAGCCGCAGGCTAAGCAAGAATGCTGTAGTTTTCAACTTATTTCTATCCCTAAAAACATCTGAATCAAACATGTATATTTTCTTATACTTACACTCTACTCCCTAAACAGTCATGTTAAGAATCACTATCTGGACTGTAAGAACCAAAGAGTAGCCACAAGCCACAGGTAGCTATTCAGAAATTAAAAAGAAGCAAGGACAAATGGAAAGCTGAATTTTTTTTAATTTCATAAAATTTTAATTTATACTATATTAACTATTAGAAAGATTTAAGTATACCTATAATAACTTTGTATGTAAATTTACTATTTCAACAGTTAATTTTTATAAAATATAAATATAGATCAAATATTTCTAATAAAAATTTAGTGTTAGCCAGGCATGGTGGCTCATGTCTGTAATCCTAGCATTTTGGGAGGCCAAGGTAGGCGGATCCCTTCAAGACCAGCCTGGCCAACAGGGCGAAACCCCATCTCTTATAAAAATACAAAGAAAGTAGCTGGGTGTGGTGGCACATGCCTATAATTCCAGCTACTGGGGAGGCTGAGGCAGGAGAATCGCTTGAACCCAGGAGGCAGAGGTTGCAGTCAGCCAAAATCACACCCTGCACTCAATGGGTGACAAAGCAAGACCCCCCTCAAAAAAAAAAAAAAAAATTAATATTATAATTGAGATGTGGAAAATTCAAACTAGTTCTGAAGACTCAATACTAAAAAAAGATAATGTAAAATATAAGATAGCTCACTATAATTATTGCCCTAATTACATTTCAAAGTTATATTTTAGATCCACTGGTTTAAATAAATTATTAAAATTAACTTCCCTTGTTTCTTTCTACTTTCTTTTTCTCTTTTATAAGCCTAATATTTATAAACATGTATTTTTTGAATGTAGCTACTGAAAAACTTTAAAGTACATATGTGGCACACATTCTATTTCTACTGAATAGTACTGCCCTAAAGCTTGTACCTAAATGCAGAAGATATTTCATTATGATACATTAATTTGAATACTTCAAACACCTCCTGACCTTTTCACTTGATTGTCTTCTTTTCTTTAGTTGAATAAAATCTGTTTCCACCCTTTCTGCCAGCTCTAGTTTCCTCTTGTTTCTTTTAAATGCAGCTAAACTGAATCCTATAAAATAAAATAAAATAAAAAACATTAAATATAACACTTAAGAAATATTAGGGCAAAGGGTCAAATAAGATATCTGAAGAGCCTTCCCAGAAGAAAATCATTAAGAATGTTAAATTAAGGGTTTAAAAAGTCTTTACAATGTATACAGAGATAGTAGGAGAATAAGAGAAATAAACTAAGATTTTAAAATTAAGAAAAAGGTCAAACCCTGAGAAAAAAAGGAGTTCTGTAGGCAGACACTACCTCAGGGCATCTAATGATGCATGCTTCCTCCAACTGTGGTTTTAAAGATCTCTGCATGTAGAAGACAAGAGATGAAACTTGGGCACAATGCAGTGTGAGAAAACACACTGGAAATTATCCGCAAAGAAAGGAGAGAGTCACAAAGGTTAATATGCCCAGTGGAGGGACAGGAGAATGAGAAAAAAGCCACCAGGCACCAAAAAATAATAAAAAATAAAGAAAACATTTTTCAAACCAGAAAACTTGCAAATCTCAGCTTTGGTTCTAGATGTAAAGAGGAAACATCTCCCTAGAAATTTCATATAACCAATGAGGGCATTTAGATAGGCTTCCAGTAGAATTCTTATTACCTGTGAGACCTGGAGACAAAAAAATGATCTCAGCGTAACAGTGCTTCCAAGGGCCTCCAAACACAAATGCAAATACTCTCTAGAAAAATAAACCGGCCTTAACTTACCCAGACCTTAAGGAACTCCCATGTTACCATCAACATGTACTCATAGTTTTAAAAGAAAAATTCATAAAACACAAAAGAAATGAACTACCAAGAATAAAAGCCAGCCAAATATCAGAAAGCATAATCTGACCTGCAAAACCCTCAGGTACTAGAATAATCAAATACAGAATATAACACATTTATGCTCAGAGAAATAAAGTTAGGATCAAAAATAGGATTAAGCAGCAAGATGATAAACTGACCAGGCTGAACTGAAGAACAAATAGAGCTTCAATCAATCAATAAGATAATCAAAATTTTTAAACTTGATATACAAATTTTAACAGCCAATTAGATCTAGCCAATAAGACAAATTACAAACTGGAATATAACACTTAAGAAGTTACTAAAGTTTTCTGATAATGGCAGACTAAATGATTCAGAATAATTATCCACAGAATATTCCTAAAAATGTTGGGTAAAATGTTTAAAATACCCATCTTAAAAGCATTCAAAACCTTACAACTACTAAGTTAAATTATTAGATAAACTGAGGACTAAAGGTGTTATTGCACTGCTAACATTTGCCAACACTAGCACACATGCATTTGATTAAATGGCATCAAGGAGAGGCATACATCAAGCCCAGAGCACATTAAGAGTAGAGAGTTTTATAGGAGACACTTCCCACAATAAACTGGGAATTTAAAGGGCTAATACTCTTAGAGTAAAGCTAATCTATAACTAAGTCCATTATTCCCTCTATCTCAAAAGCAAATACATGCAGGCAGTATTGTTCCAGATTACAGCAGAGCATGAGACCAACAGAAGTTTGGCAGAGAAAATAGGGAGAAGGTAGAGAAAAAGAAAGAACAAAGTATTTGAAAGAGGCAAGGAAGGAAAATTATCTCTGAAAACCTTTTGGTCTCACGCGGCCCTTGCATAGATTTACAAATATACACACTGTACAGTCCCAGAAGGAAAAGAAAGAGAGAAGGAGAAGATGGTTAACTTGAAGAAATAATAGATGAAAACTTTCCAAATTTGATGAAAGATATGAATATAAACATCCAAGAAACTCTAAGTATGAAAACTGAGAGATCTATCCCAAGGCACATTGTCAAAGGCCAAAGACAAAGAGAGAATCTTGAAAAGCAGATCATCGCCTACTAGGGATCCCCAATAAAATTATAAGCAGATTTCTCATCAGAAACTTTGGAAGCTGGACACAATGAGTTAATAAATTCAAAGTGCTGAAACAATAAAAGCATCAACCAAGAATCTTTTCTGTGGCCAAACAGTCCTTCAAAAATGAGGGGCAAATTAAAATACTCTCAGATAAACAAAAACTGAGACAGTTCATTTTTACTGGACCTACCCTGCAAGAAATGCTAAAGGAAATCCTTCGGGTTAAAATGAAAGAATCCTAGACAGAACTCAAAGCTGTAAATAATGATCGCTGATAAATACATGGACTACTGTAAAAGCTAGTCTTACTGTAATTTTGGTTTCTAACTATGCTTTTTGTTTTCTACATGATTTTATTTTATTTATTTATTTTATTTTATTTATTTTTCAGACAGAGTCTTGCTCTGTCACCCAGGCTGAGTGCAGTGGCACAATCTCGACTCTCTGCCACCTCTGCCTCCCAGGTTCAAGCGATTCTCTTACCTTAGCCTCCCACTAGCTGAGACTACAGGTACGCACCACCACGCTTGGCTAATTTTTTTTATTTTTAGTAGAGATGGGGTTTCACCATGTTGGCCAGGCTGGTCTCAAACTCCTGACCTCAGGTGATTCGTTTCTGCCTCCCAAAGTGCTGGGATTACAGAAATGAGCCATCACACCTCGCTTATTTTCTACATGATTTTAGAAACTAAAGCATTAAAATCCTATCAGCTTGTTTTGGGACAGACAATGGGAAAAGATACAATTTTATAAAAGAGGGTTGAGATAGATCTGTATAAGAACTGAATTTTTATTTGTTATTGAAGTTAAGCTGGTCTAAATTTAAATTAAAGTGTTATAATTTTAGAATGTTAAACAATTCTAAAATCCCCATCATAACCACAAAAAAAAGCAAGACAATATACACAAAAGAAAATGAAAAGAGAACACCACAATAAACCAAGTAGATCTAAAAGACATAAACAGAAAATTCTATTCAATAACAGAATCAACATTCTTCTCAAGTTCATTTGGAACATTTTCCAAAATGTCCCATTTGTGTGTGAGCACAAATCAAATCTCAATAAACTGTAAGAGATAGGTATTGTATCATGTATCTTCTCCAGCTAAAACAGATGAAGTTAGAAATTAATAGAAGGAGACTGGAAAATGCACAAATTGTGTAAATTAAAATACAGAAAGAAATCACAAGGGAAATTAGAAAATGCTTAGATGTGAATAAAAATTAAAATGCCAAAACCTACAAAGTACATCAAAAGGCTTATAAAGGAAAAATGTTACGGCTATATGCACATTAAAAAAGAAGAAAGATTTCAGCCGGGCATGGTGGCTCATGTCTGTAATCCCAGCACTTTGCGGGGCCAAGGCAGGTGGATCTCCTGAGGTCAGGCGATAGAGACCAGCCTGATCAACATGAAGAAACCCCATCTTTACTAAAAATACAAAATTAGCTGGGTGTGGTGGCACATGCCTGTAATCCCAGCTACTCAAGATGCTAAGGCAGGAGAATCGCTTGAACTCAGGAAGCACAGGTTGCAGTGAGCCAAGATTACGCCATTGGACTCCAGCCTGGGCAACAAGAGCGAAACGGCGTCTCAAAAAAAATCAAAACAAAATTTAAAAAAAGAAGAAAGATTTCAAACAACAACCTAGCTTTAAAACTTAAGGAACTAGAAAAAGAAGAATTAAACTCAAAGCTATCAGAACAAAGGAAATAAAGAGTAGAGATAAATAAAATAGATAATACAAAAAAAAATGGAGAAAAATAAAATCAAAAGCTAGTTCATGAAAAAGATTAACAAAATTTAAGATCTTTAGCTAGATTAAGAAAAAAAGAAGGCCAGGAGCAGTGGCTCACGCCTGGAATCCCAGCACTTTGGAAGGCCCAGGCAGGTGGTTCACGAGGTCAGGAGTTCGAGACCAGACTGACCAACATGGTGAAACCCTGTCTCCACTAAAAATACAAAAATTAGCTGGGCGTGATGGCACACGCCTGTAATCCCAGCTACTCAGGAGGCTGAGGCAGGAGAATAGCTTGAACACGGGAGGCGTTGCAGTGAGCCAAGATCGTGCCACTGCACTCCAGCCTGGGTAACAAGAACGAAACTCCGTCTCAAAAAAAAATAAAAATTAAAATTAAAATTAAAAAAAAAAAAAAGAAAAAATAAGACTATTACTATAATCAGAAATCAAAGTGAGCACATTATTATTGATTCTTCAAATATAAAAAGTATTTTAGGCCAGGCACAGTGGCTCACGCCTGTAATCTCAGCATTTTGGGAGGCCAATGTGGGTGAATCACTTGCGTACAGGAGTTTAAGACCAACCTGAGCAACATGGTGAAACCCTGTCTCTACAAAAAAATACAAAAAATTAGCCATGCATGGTGGCATGAACCTGTAGTCCCAGCTACTCCAGCAGCTGAGGTGGGAGGATCATCTTAGTTTGAGAAGTCAAGATTGCAGTGAGCCATGTTTGTGCCACTGCACTCCAGCCTGGGAAACAGAGCAAGACCTTGTCTCTCAAAAAAAAAAATAAACTGTATCTATATATGCATGTATGTGTGTATATTTGTGTGTAAATACCTATATATGTGTATATATACATACATGTGTATACACACACACATACACACACCAAACACACATAAATAAAATAAGAGAGTTCTATGAACAATTACATACCCAAAAACTGGATGACCTAAACAAAATTAACAAAGTCCAAAAACACAAAACCTACCAAGACTGCATCATGAAGAAACAGAAAATCTGAATTAACCCATAACTAGTAAGGAGAGCAAATCAATAATCCAAACTCTCCTGGCAAAAAAAATCCTCAGACTCATGGTTTCACTGAAGCATTCTACCCAACATTTAACCAACAAATACCAAAAAAATTAACAAAGAGGAAACATTTTCAGTCATTCTATGAGGCCAGCATTATCCTAATACCCAAACCATACAAAGACACCATAAGAAAGCTACCAACAAATACCCCTTACGAACATTGATGCAAAATTCCTCAACAAAATACTGTCAAACCAAATGCAGCAGCATATTAAAAGGATAATACACGATAAGGAAGTGCAATTTATTCCTAAGAAGTAAAGGTCATTCAACATATGAAAATCAATGGTATACATCCACTGATTAACAGGATGAAAGGAAATAGCCATATGATTTTTTTTTTTTTTTTTTTTTTGCAGAGACAGGGCTTCACTATGTTGCCCAGGCCAGTCTTGAACTTCTGGCCTCAAGTAATCCTCCCATCTCAGCCTCCCAAAGTGCTGTGATTATAGACATGAACCATCTCACTCAGCATGATCATATATTGATGCACAAATAATCATGTTACAAAATTCAAAACTCTTTCATAATAAAAACATCAAAAAAATTAGAAACAGAAAAAAACTACTTCAACATAAAAAAGCAAAAAGTGAAAAGCCCATAGCTAACATTATATTCTATGGCGAAAGACTGAAACACTTTCCCCTGAAATCAGAAACATGACAAGAACATGTGCTTTCACCACTTCAAGTACTAGAAGTCCAAACCTAATATTAGAAATACTAGAACTAGAAGTCCTAGAAGTACTGGAAGTCCTGGCCAAGGCAATTAGGCAAGGAAAAGGATTAAAAGGCATTCGAATTGGAAAGGAAAAAATAAAATTATGACTTGATCTTATACTTGGAGCATCCTAAAGATCTCCGCGCCCCCCTCAGATACACACACACAAATACACTAGCAAAGTTGTGATACAAAATCAACACTCAAAAATCAGTTGCAGTTCTATAAACTCACAATGAACAATTTAAAAAAGAAATTAAGAAAGCAATCCCATTTACAATAGCATCGAAAAGTATAAAATGCTTAGAAATAAACTAAAACCGGCCGGGCGCGGTGGCTCAAGCCTGTAATCCCAGCACTTTGGGAGGCCGAGGTGGGTGGATCACAAGGTCAACAGATCGAGACCATCTTGGTCAACATGGTGAAACCCTGTCTCTACCAAAATTACAAAAAATTATCTGGGCACGGTGGTGCGTGCCTGTAATCCCAGCTGCTCGGGAGGCTAAGGCAGGAAAATTGCCTGAACCCAGGAGGCGGAGATTGCGGTGAGCCGAGATGGCGCCATTGCACTCCAGCCTGGGTAACAAGAGCGAAACTCTGTCTCAAAAAAAAAAAAAAAAAGAAATAAATAAACTAAAACCAAGGAGGCAAAAGACTTGTACACTGAAAACTACAAAACATTGCTGAAAGAAATTAAAGACATTAACAATGAAAAGACAACCTGTGTTCATCAACTGGAAGCTTTAATATTGTTAAGATGTCAGTACTACTTAAAGCAATCTACAGATTCAGTGTAATCCCTAACAAAATCCCAACGGTATTTTTTTTTTAAGAAATAGAAGCATCAATCCTAAAATTCATATACAATCTAAAGGGACCCTACATAATCAAAATAATCTTGGGGGAAAAAAAAAAGTCGAATGTCTCACTTCCTAATTTCAAAACTTATTGTAAAGCTACAGCAATCAAAACAGAATGGAGGGTGGGCTTGGTGGCTGATGCCTGTAATCCCAGCACTTTAGAAGGCTGAGGTGGATGAATCATTTGAAGTCAGGAGTTTGAAACCAGTCTGGCCAACATGGTGAAACCCTGTCTATTAAAAATACAAAAAAGTTAGCTGAGTGTGGTGGTGGGCCACTGTAATCCCAGCTACTCAGGAGGCTGAGGCATGCTGTGGCTGAGCCCAGGAGGTGGAGGTTGCAGTGAGAAGAGATCAAACCATTGCACTCCAGCCTAGGCAACAGAGTGAGACTTCATCCCCCCACCCCCCAAAAAAACAACAAAAACAAACAAACCAAAAAAACAGTACAGAAATGGCATAAAGGCCGTTATACAGAAAAATGCAATAATGAGTTCAGAAATAAACTCTCACATATATATATGATCAATGATTTGATGAGGATACTAGCACCATTCAACAGGGAAACAATAGTCTTCAACAAACTGTGTTTGAAAAACTAGATAGCCACATGCAAAAGAATGTAGTTAGACCCCTACTTTATACCATATACAAAAATTAATTCAAAATGGATCAAAGACCTAAATGTAAGAGCTAAAACTATAAATCTATTAGAAAACAACATAGAGGGAAATGTTGGATATAGTACCAAAACAGAGACAATAAAAGGAAAAACCTAGATAAAAATTTAAAAGACACAATCAGTGGAGGGAAAGATAATCAATGTAGTGAAAGGGCAAATGACAGAATGAGATAAGCTATTTGCAAGTCATATCTGATAAGAGTTAATATCCAGAACATACGAAGAATTCCTATATCTTAACAAGAAACACAACTTAATAGAAAAATAGGCAAAGAACTAGGATATACATTTCTCTAAGCAACATATAAAAACGGCCAATAGGCACAAGAAAAAACACTTCAACAGCATAATCATGGAAATGCAAATCAAAATCAAAATGAAATACCAACTCACACCCATTAGGATGCCAACTCTTTTTAAAAAAGAAAAGGAATGAACAAGTATTGGTAAGGATGTGGAGAAACTGGAACTCTGGTGCACTGCTGATAGAATGTGAAATGATGCAGCCACTATGGAAAACAGACAACATGGTAGCTTCTCAAAAAATTAAAAACAGAATAACCATGTGATCCAGCAATTCCATTTCTGGGTACTCAGAAAAAAATGATAGCAGGGACTCAAACAGATATTTGTATAGCCATGTTCACAGGAGCATTATGCATGATGCATGACAGCCAAAAGGTAGAAGTAACCCAAGTAGTCATCAATGGATAGATAAACAAAATGTGGCATATACATACAATGAAATGTGATTCAACCTCAAAAATTCTGACACATGCTACAACATGGATAAACCTTGAAGAAATCATGCTAAGTGAAATAAACCAATTACAAAAGGACAAGTACTCCAAGATTCCAGTTTTTTTTTTTTCTTTTTTTATTGAGACAGAGTTTCGCTCTTGTTACCCAGGCTGGAGTGCAATGGCACAATCTCGGCTCACTGCAACCTCCGCCTCCTGGGTTCAGGCAATTCTCCTGCCTCAGCCTCCTGAGTAGCTGGGATTACAGGCACGTGCCACCATGCCCAGCTAGTTTTTTGTATTTTTAGTAGAGACGGGGTTCACCATGTTGACCAGGATGGTCTCGATCTCTTGACCTTGTGATCCACCCGCCTTGGCCTCCCAAAGTGCTGGGATTACAGACGTGAGCCACCACATCAGGCGATTCCACTTATAAAAGCAGAATTCACAGAGACAAAAATGACCTAGCCTGGACCTAGATGGAAGGGACATGGGAAGTTACTGTTTAATGGGTACAGTTTTGGTGCTATGAGAAGAAAAGCGTTCTATAGATGATGGTTAGGTTCCACAATAAGAAAATATTTAAAGCAGCCAGGCGCAGCAGCTCACGCCTGTGCTCCCAGCACTTCGGGAGGCCAAGGAGGGTGGATCACGAGGTCAGGAGATTGAGACCATCCTGGCGAACATAATAAAACCCCGTCTCTACTGAATATACAAAAATTAGCTGGGTGTGGAGGTGCGTGCCAGTAATCCCAGCTACTCGGGAGGCTGAGGCACAAGAATCACTTGAACCCAGGAGGCAGAGGTTGCAGGGAACCGAGATCGCACCACTGCACTCCAGCCTGGGCGACAGAGCGAGACTCCATCTCAAGAAGGAAAAAAAAAAAAAAAAAAAAAAAGAAAACGTTTAAAGCCACTGAACTATACCATTAAAAATGTTTAAAATGGTAAACTTTATGTTATGTGTATTTTACCACAATTTTAAAACGAACTACAGAAAAAGTACAAGAATGTTTACAGAAGCTTTACACCAAATAGCCAAAAATTGGAAACAACCCAGACATAAATGGGTAAATGGCTAAACTTAGTGGCAGTACCTCCATACCATGGAACACTCAAGAATAAAAAATAAAAATAAAACAAGCTGTTGAGAAACACAACCTGGTTATCTCCAGAGTTAGAGTGAGGAGGAAAATAAAAATTTTTAAAAAAGAGCAAATACCAAAAGGTCACAGCCTGTATGATACTATTTATATTACATTCTTGAAACGACAAAATTGGCTGGGTACAGTGGCTCATGCCTGTAATCTCAGTACTTTGGGAGGCTGAGGTTGGCAGATCACCTGAGAGCAGGAGTTGGGAGACCAGCTTGGCCAACATAGTGAAATCCTGCTGCTACTAAAAATACAAAAATTAGCTGGGCGTGGTGGCAAGTGCCTGTCATCCCAGCTACTTGGGAGGCTGAGGCAGGAGAATTGCTTGAACCTAGCAGGCAGAGGTTGTAGTGAGCTGAGATCATGCCACTGCACTCCACCCTGGGCAACAGAGCAAGACTTTGTCGAAAGAAAAGAAAGAAAAGAAAAGAAAAGAAAGAAGAAAGAAAGAGAAAGAAAGAAAGAGAGAGAGAGAGAGAGAGAGAAATAAATAAATGAATGAATGAATGAATGAATGAATGACAAAATTATACACATGGAAAATATATTAGTGGCTGTCAGGGGTTAAGGTGGAAAAGAAGATAACATCACTGATCATTAGAGAACTGCAAATCAAAACCACAATGAGATAATATCTCACACCACTCAACATGGCTATTAAAAAGTCAAAAGATAACAGACGCTAGTGAGGTTGTGGAGAAAAAGGAATACTTATACACTGCTGGTAGGAGCGTAAATTAATTCAGCCATTGTAGAAAGCAGTGTGGTAATTCATCAAAGAGCTAAAAACAGAACTACCATTTAACCTAACAATCCCATTACTGAGTATATACCCAAAGGAATATAAGCTGTTCTGTTATAAAGACACATACATGCATTTGTTCACTGCAGCACTATTCATAGCAGCAAAGACATGGAATCAACCTAAATACCCATCAATGGTGGACTGGATAAAGAAAATATGGTATATATACACCATGGAATACTATGCAGCCATAAAAAAGAATGAGATCATATCTTTAGCAGGAGCATGGATGGAGATGGAAGCCATTATCCTTACCACACTAACACAGTAACATAAAATCAAATAACACATGTTCTCACTTGTAAGTGGGAGGTAAATGATGGGAACACACGGACACATAGAGGGGAACAAAAGACAGTGGGATCTAACTGAGGGTGAAGGGTGGGACAGAGAGAGGATCAGGAAAAATAACTAAAGGGTACTTGGCTTAATACCTGGGTGACTAAATAGTCTGTACAACAAATCCCTGTGACATGAGTTTACCTATATAACAAACCTGAAATGTACCCCTAAACTTAAAAGTCTTTAAAAAATAGGTATTAGGAAAATAAAATATAGAAAATATGAAGAAAAAAATTACTCCAAAATTTTCTTTTAATTTCTCCAAATCTGAAGCATACAAATGTCCAGACTGAATGTGCAAAATGAGTATTCAACATAAAGAATAAAAAAAAAAAGCTGCCCCAAGCAAGATGCTTCATTGTGAAAATCAAAATGGAAATTAAGAGCTTCCTTCCAAAGAGAAAAAAATACACCACAACATTTGTGAGTCTTGCATAATCAAGGCTGGAAACCAAATGATAAGAGAACAATTTCCTCAAAAACCTAAAATCATTTTCCGTCTCGCATGTACTGAATAAGGAATCAAACAAGAAAGAAAAACACATGAGATCCAGGAAACAGAGAACCTGATATTGGCGAGAGGCAAAGGAAATCACAAGGTGAAGCAAGGCACAGTCCAGGATGGCAGCCACAAAGCAGATCTAGTAAGACTCTAGATTGGAGGGTGCCAGGTGGCATGTCTCCAAGGGGAAAAAAGGGAACTGACAGATGACCTAATTTCTTTGCCTAAGGACTGTAAAATAAGTTCCACCGGAAAGACTGTAAGACATAATTAGTGACAGTGATCATAAGAATTTAAAACCCTCATATTCCAGCCCTACTGCTACACACACATTTCTCTTCCCTCTAGCCTCCCTATGTTACAATTTTCAGCAGTACATGAATATTCATTCTGAATATAAATTTTTTTTAGAGACAAGGTCTCTCTCTGTCACATAAACTGGAGTACAGTGGTGCAATCATAGCCCACCACAGCCTCAAACTCCTAAGCTCAAAGGATTCTCCTGCCTTAGCCTCCCAAGTAGCTGAGAGTACAAGAGTGCACGACCACACCTGGCTAATTATACCCTATTTAACTAACTGGGTTTCCTTGGAGCTAATCCTCATTTTTTCATTTGATTATTTAAATATATTCTTAGATTTCAGTGATAAAAATAAAACTTTTATTTCAAAAATAATTAGTGTATGTTTTTAATATTTCTCATTTTATGCAAAGATTTATTTTCTAAATAGGTATGTAATATAGACAAACCTATACATATTTATAACTTCATTTTTCATTTTTTTCAAAGTCATTAGTTAGATTTAATCATTATCAGAGATTAGTCTTCACAACAATTTCTAGTTACTTCATAACATTTCAATATAAGAATATATGATTATTTATTTACTCATATTCCTCTGTGTTAGGTATACGATTTTCTCAAAATTTTGTATATCCTTAACAATGCTCACTTGAGCACCTTTCTATATAAATCTTTGTGTATATCTCCAATGACAGGTTCCTAGAAGCAGAACAAGGCTGTTCACACTTTTTATCTAAACTACTTAGTTGCCAGCTAAAAATCTCTGCCAATTTACATTTACACCTACAACGTATTATGATTATTTAACCAAATGCTTACCAGGAGTAATATGTTTTAAATATTTCAAAAGTTAAAAGGGAACAAATTTAACATGTACTCATTTTAATTTGAATTTGCCTATTATGTTATATCATCTACTTATGACTTTTAATCATTTTTCTATGAGACAATTACTTGTATATGTGCTGTTTTTAATTTGGTAAATTTCTTCACAGATTAAGGACATTTTTCCCTTTGTCATAGTTGTGATAACTATTTTTCAGTTTAACACTTGTGTAGTCACACCTTTGTTTTTCCTTCCCTTGCACTTGTATCTTAAAAGGCCTTCCCTCAGCTCAAGGATTGTTAAATACTGACTTATATTTTCTTCTCTTTCTCTCTCTCCATCTCTCTCATTGAAGGGTGGTATTATGGTTTTATTAGTAGTAATTATTTTAAATAATCTCTAAAAGGGATCATTTAGCAATCCTTTTATAAAAGTATAAGGAAGCAGTGAGAAGACATCAGGAATGTAAAGGTGGTTTAAAATGAAATAACTTTCTATGTATCTTTTAACTATAAATCTTTCAACATATAAGTTTTCTTCCATAAATATCTGACTACATGGGTCATAACAGAAGCAATGTTATACTTTTAGGTATATATGCTCATATAGCTTAATTTTTTTAAGTTTTTACTCACTTGTGGTCATGATGTTAGGAGGGCAAGAGGGTATTCCATGATCTACTGCCCATCTGTAGGCTCCTTCGCCAACTAAAAAGCTAACAACAGAAAAATTATTTTTAATATTGACAGCGTTATCTTCTCCTACATATTCAATAAATATAGGTAATATGGTAAGGCAATTGAAAAAAAGTATTGCATATGGACATAATTCCAGATTTACCTCGAAGATGACTGCATGCTAAAAAATTCCTGAAAAAATTTCCCCAAATCAGAAATTTTACAATTGGAATGTTACAATACCATTTGCAATAACTCATAAGTAAAAATTGGCAAAAATCAACATAATAAGATGTAAAAATAGTTGACTTCTCAGTAGAAAATAGTAAGATTTATCTTGGACCAACAGGGTTCTCAGTTAATGTCACAAGATTGGTTAATCAAATTAAGAGTTTACAATTAAGTGAATGTCTTCAGATTATTGCCTAGTACAATACCTGGATCCATCCAAAGTTAGTGGGTACATCTAGAAATGCCCAAACATGTATGCTTACATTTCTAAGCCTTGATGCAATAGAAATATACACATAACCCTCAGAATCATATTTACTGTGGTAAGTACTATGATATGTCCCAAAAGTAACTTTTAAGTACTAAATCGTAAGTTTTAACATAACAAAGTGGATAAAAGGATACAGCTAACTAAATATAAAAGACTTGTTTTCAAAGATTTCAAATAGCATGTAGGATAATTATCCCATTCTCTAAGTAATTTAACTAAGGAAACAGTAATTGCAAGCAGTTACCATAATAATTAATCACTTCAACTTCTTCCATAGCCAACTTCTTAACGATCTCAGCCAGCTAGTAATGGATTCCTTGAACTTGTGCCTACTTGTTAGTTTTCCACTCCCTATTTTTGGTTTCTGCTATTTAAATCATTCCAACATTAAAAACTAAAAGTAATACACATATAAGTCGTAAGACTTGACTGTTAATAAGACCAGTGACAGACTGGCAAAACAAAATCTAAGTAGACCCTCAAAAACATATCCAAATAAGAACTAAATGGTTAACCTCAATAACTGTTTTCTAATATACATAAAGATGGGGATGGAGGGAGTATTTTAATAGAGAGGAGAGAAGGCCAATGAGAACAACTTTACCTCTTCAAAATTCCTTAAAAAATAAAATTCTAAAGGATGCTAAGAAAACAGTTTTTCCTATTCTTGTGCAAAATGAAATCCACTGCAAAGAAAAGCTGTCACATAAAGTTCAAATGTTAGGATAACTGAAATAGGAACTTGGATGCATATCTGTCCTGATGGCATTTTTAGCAGTTCCCCCTTCTAGGAAAAAAAACTGATCAAAGAAATCATTCTCTTCATGAGAAGATGTAAAAGAGAAGCTGAAGTAGTAAACTAAATGATCAAGACAAAAGTTTGCAATTGAATCTAGTATTCTCAGCACTCCCACTGGTCATTTTGGGTTCAATTCCAGTATCTGGAATCAGAGAGTAGCATTTTACAAAATATTTAGCTTTATCTTATATTTTTTAATCATTCCAAGGTTTGATTCTAAGTAAAATCAATTTGCTACTGTCAACTACACAATTTTTAAATACTTCAGACATTGTAAAATATTCATGGGAAGGCAAATATTTGGACATCATCTTATGAATAAGCATACTAAATATCTACCCTTTCCTTAATATAAACAATTATTGTATAGTAGGTCATGATCACACAAAATATAATTGCTTTTGAAATCATTTTAGCACAAGCTTTTACTAAAAACTACACTGACATGTCACACAAAAAAATCACATTCCCAAACATTAAATGCAGTACCAATTCAAATTTCTCTCAAGCATTCTTCTGATTCACCAAGGAGGAAACTTCTAGAAAAGGTTCACACCAATCTACTTCAAAGTCCCACTGACTCTACCTTTGTAACATATCTGGAATCTGACCGCTTCCACCACCTCCACTGCTACCACCTTGGTCTGAGCCACCATCATCTGATACCTACAACGCTGCAGTGGCCTCACTGTTCTTATGCTTGCCTTGCCTTGCCCTATACCACCTGACCCCATGACCCCAGTCATTTCTCAACACACCAGACCCTAAAATCCTTGTAAAATACAAGTCAGGTGATGGCACTCCTCTTTCAAAATACTGTAAAACCTCTTATGAGGACCAGTGTAAAAACTAGAGTCTTTTTAAAAATCTATGAGCTCCCATGGAATCTGATCCTCCCCCTTCCCCAATTCATCTCTTATTCCTCCTGCCACCTTGTGTACTCTACTCGAACATACCAAGGAGGCTCCTGCCTCAGGGTCTTTACCCTGACTTTTCACTCTGTCTGGCTCTTTCCATAGTTCCCAAATGGGATATTCCTATCCTCAAATATACCTCCTTGATGAGGCCTCCTTAAAAATGCATCCCAATACCCTGCACTCCTCTACCCAGTACGCCCAATCCCCTTATCCTGCTCTTACCTTTTTCCACCTTCTAACATATTATATAATTTAAAATTTACATATTGTATCTATTGGTTTATTTCTGTATAAATTCCTTATAAGCTTCAAGCTTCATAATGGTGGAGATCTCGGTTTTTTCATCAACATATCTCAAGCATTTAGAACAGTGCCTGAAGCATATTAAACATTAAATAAAAACTGGCAAGATATTAAACAAAATAACAGAATGTTGAACTTCCCTAGATTAATGAACAGCATTTTCCCTGTGTTATACCCATCTTCATTTACATTAAAGCAGATCTAAATGGTTATAAAACAAAAAGCAACACTCTACCGAAACCAGCATGGAGGTGGGGTAATTAAAACTCTCAGCCAGGCACAGTGGCTCACACCTGTAATCCCAGCACTTTGGGAGGCCAAGGCAGGTGCATCACTTGAGGTCAGGAGTTTGAGACTAGCCTGGCCTACATGGTGAAACCCTGTCTCTACCAAAAATATTAAAAATTAGCCAGGAATGGTGGTGCATGCCTGTAATTCCAGTTACTCGGGAGGCTGAGGCAAGAGAATCACTTGAACCTGGGAGGCAGAGGTTGCAGTGAGCCAAGATCATGCCATTGCACTCCAGTCTGGGCGACAGAGTGAGACTTTGTCTAAAAAAATAAATAAAAATAAATAAAAAACTCTCAATAACTGAGCTGCAAATGCTGACAGAGAAAACACCCTGAAATGGACTATCTGGGCAAATATGGTGATATGAATTACAATCTCATGGATGTTCTCATGGATGGGAACTTCCCATTTTCAAAGAACCATGACCCTATAATCAGTCTAAAATGTGTAAGTTAGTGAGTCAGAAAGCACTTAAGGATCTTCAGGAGCCCCAATGATCAAATTACATTGTTTTCAATGAGAAAGACATAGGAGAACATAACTAATTATCTGGACTCTAGAACTGATTTCTATTTTATCTCACTTCTTTGCTCATCATAAATAGACAAAACTGAAGAAAGATAACTTTGGTTATTGATTATTTAAAGCTTAACAACATATAAAATGCAAATAAAAACTTGCAGTATTTGGAATAACATGTAACAACCAAATTATAACTGTTCTCTTTTGAACTTTGTTTTAAATTCTTCATTATTGGAATGTTCTAACATATACAACTGTATTCCCCCAAAATTCATAGTCTGAAATCTCACCCCCAAAGTATTGGGATGCTATTAGAAGGTGGGGCCTTTTGGGGGTGATCAGGCCATGAGGGTGAAGCCCTCTTAAGCAGGATTAGCCCTCTTGAATCCTCCCTTTAACGGAACAATGAATTCCCCAGCTCCTTGATCTTGAACTTCCCAGCCTTCAGGATTGTGAGAAACTTTATTTTTTTATGTTTATTTATTTATTTATTTTGAGACAGGGTCTTGCTCTGTCACTCAGGCTGGAATGCAGTAGCACAGTCTCGGCTCACTGCAGCCTCCACCTCCCAGGTTCAAGCAATTCACCTGCCTCAGCCTGGGACTACCACACCCGACTAATCCTTGTATTTTTAGTAGAGACGAGGTTTCACCATGTTGGCCAGGATGGTCTTGATATCCTGATCTCATGATCCACCCACCTTGGCCTCCCAAAGTGCTGGGATTATAGGCGTCAGCCACAGTGCCCAGCCAAAACTTTTATTTTTTATAAGCTACCTAGTTTATGGTATTAAGGTGTTTTCTTATGGCAGAAACTCTAGAGTTCACTGCCTAAATGTAATATAGTTTAAAAAAAAAAAAAAAAGTTCCCTGAGTACCCTAAATCAACATAACCAAATTTATCATGTTTTTACTTTGAGCTTATTTACATGTGTTCCAAATATTGCTAGTCATCTAATTTCTATAATAAACAGTGAACTTCCAGGTATGTGAGAAATTTTTACTTCTGGACAAGATGGAGTAACAGGGAACAAAGCCTCTTATTTGAAGCAGTGAAAAAAAAAGACAAAATATAGAAAATAACATTTTTCAGAAATAAGACATTAGGTAACATAAGACAGTGATCCTTTGGAGAAAGGAAACAAAGAAAAGCTTGTGATTGCCTTACTGCAATCGTAGGGCTCACCTTCATTACTAAAGTGTTTTAAACCACAGCACAGGAGCTCCAGCAGTACCTCTGAGTTAAAGTGACATAGTTGGGCATCCAGAGAGGCCACATAGCCAGAGTTCACAAAAGAGAGTACCAGAAGGAAAGAGCTGCATACAGAGAGTTCTCTAGAGATCTGCTGAGTATCCCTCTGGTCTTCAGCTAAATAGAGATCAGTGCATGTTTAAGAAGAAATTACCCAAAGCCTTGGAACAAATACAATGAAAGCTAAAAAAAAAGGTCCCCAAGTTCAGATAGAGCCAGGAACAGCTCCTGCTCCTACCAGTGAAAGCAAAGGCCTTATTCTAGGTTCATCTGTTATAATACTTTGAACCTCAATAGCAAGGCTAGCTCAAGGCCAAATACTTCCCATCTCATGTAACAAAGTTTAAAGTGAGACCTGAAAGGCTCAAGCTGTTTTTAAGTAACTTAGCCACATCCTAGAATAAAAGTAAGAAAAGTTATTAAAATACAAAAATACAAAGCACCCAAAAAGGTAAAACTCACAATCTCTGAAACCCAATAAAAATCACCAAGCACGCAAAATAGGAGGAAAATGTAACCTGTAATGAAGTGAAAGTCACTGAATTGAAAACAATCTATAAATAACAAAGATGGTAGAATTATCAAAGATATTAAAATAGTTGTTAAAATACTATACATATGTTCATGAAGCTAGAGGCAAGTTTAAGCATGTTAAGTAGATACATGGAAGACATTTGTTTAAAGATGCAAATCAACTTGTAGAGATAAAAATAACAACGTCAGAAATAAAAAACAAGCTGAATAGACTTAGCAGGTAACTAGACATTAAATGAATAGACAAAAAAATAATTAGTAAACTGAAGACAGCAGTGGAAACTATGAAACTATTTAAAATGAAACAAAGAGAGAAAAAAATGAAAAAAGTAAACAAATCATCAAAGAGATCTGTAAACTACAAGAGGCTGAATTTATGTGTAATCAGAATTCTGAATAGAAGAGACAGGGATTCGGAAAAAAGTATCCGAAGAGATGAGAAATTTTTTCCCGAAGTTGATGAAATATATATCCCTACACATTCAAAAGGCAAAATGAACCCAAACCAAAGTTATTACAAGAAAACTATAAACCAATACCACTCATAAACATAGATAAAAAATTATTTACCAAATATTAGCAACCTGAAACCAGTAATATATAAAACAAATACCAAGTAGAATTTATCCCAGAAACGCAACTGCTGCTTTATCAATCAACAAATCACTAAATTAGCTAATTAAATTTTAAAAATCATAAGATCATCTCAATAGATGCAGAAAAGCATTTGACAAAGTACAACACCTATTTCTACTATGATTCTCAGCACACTATGTGATGTGGTTTGGCTGTAACCCCACTCAAATCTCATCTTGAATTGTAGCTCCCATAATACCCATCTGTGGTAGAAGGGACCCAATGGGAGGTAATTGAATCATGGGACCAGGTTTTTCCCATGCTGTTCTTTGAATAGTGAGTAAGTCTCATACGAGTTGATGGTTTTATAAAGGGCAGTTCCTCTGCAGACACTCTCTTGCCTGCCACCATGTAATGTAAGATGTGACTTTGCTCCTCCTTCACCTTTTGCCATGATTGTGAGGCCTCCCCAGCCATGTCAAACTGTGAGTCCATTAAACCTCTTTTTCTTTATAAATTCCAGTCCCAGGTACTTGTTCATAGCAGTACAAACATGGACTAATAAAAACAAGGGAAATTTCTCAAATGATCAAAAGCATCTGTAATTAACCTACAGCAATCATCATACTTGATGATGAAAGACCAAATGCTTCTTCCCTAAGATCACAAACAAGGGAAGGATGTCCACTCTCATAATTCTACTGTACACTGCATTGGATATTTCAGCCAATGTAATAAAGCATGAAAAAAAAATTAGCTAAAAGAATCCAGTATAGAAATAGAAATAACACTATATTCATTCCCAGGAGACATATTTATATAGAAAATCTTGGCTGGGCAAGGTGGCTCATGCCTATAATCCCAGCACTTTGGAAGGCTGAGGCGGGTGGATCGCCTAAGGTCAGGAGTTCCAGACCAGCCTGACCAACATGGAGAAACCCCATCTCTACTAAAAATACAAAATAAGCCATGCATTGAGGCATATGCCTATAATCCCAGCTACTCGGGAGGCTGAGGCAGGAGAATTGCTTGAACCTGGGAGGCAGAGGTTGCAGTAAGCTAAGGTCGTGCCATTGCACTTCAGCCTGGGTGACAGAGCAAGACTCCATATCAAAAAGAAAAAAAAAGAAAGAAAGAAAATCTTATGGAATCTATAAAAAATGAAACTAAAACAAATGGATTTACCAAATTCCCATCATAAAATGTCAATATGTTAAAATCAATCATATTTCTACATACTGACAATGAACAATTGGAAATAAACATGTTTAAATACACCATTTACCACAGCATCAAAAGAATGAAGGACCAGGTGTAAACATAATAAATGCTGTACAAGATCTATACACTGAAACTATAAAAGTAAAAACCTTGATAAATGCATGTATTAAAATCCTAATCAAAATTCTGCCAGACTATTTATAGAAATTGAAAAACACTAAAATTCATATGAAAATGTAAAACACTTTCAGCTTCCAAATCTAGCGATAAAAAGAAAAATTTTTTAATTTAAAAATAAAAAAAAGAAAATGTAAAACACCTACAATATCAAAACACTCAAAAACATAAAAAATTATTTTTGTGAGAAAACCAGCTAGTTCCACAGAATAGAGGTCTCAGAAATAACGCCACACATCTACAACCATCTGATCTTTGACAAACCTGACAAAAACAAGCGATGGGGAAAGGATTCCCTATTTAATAAATGGTGTTGGGAAAACTGGCTAGCCATATGCAGAAAACTGAAACTGGATCCCCTCCTTACACCTTATACAAAAATTAACTCTAGATGAGTTAAAGATTAAATTTAAGACCTAACATCATAAAAACCCTAGAAGAAAACCTAGGCAAAACCATTCAGGACATAGGCATAGGCAAGGACTTCATGGATAAAACACCAAAAGCAATGGCAACGAAAGCCAAAATAGACAAATGGGATCTAATTAAACTTAAGAGCTTCTGCAGAGCAAAAGAAACTATCAGCAGAGTGAACCGGCAACCAACAGAATGGGAAAAAAAAATTTGCAATCTACCCATATGACAAAGGGCTAATATCCAGACTCTTCAGAGTACTTAAACAAATTTACAAGACAAAAACAAACAACTTCATCAAAAGTGGGCGAAGACATCAACAGACACTTCTCAAAAGAAGACATTTATACAGCCAAAGAACATATGAAAAAAAGCTTATCATAACTGGTCATTAGACCAGTTAGAATGGCGATCATTAAAAAATTGGGAGACAACAGATGCAGGACAGGATGTGGAGAAATACGAATGCTTTTACACTGTTGCTGGGAGTGTAAATTAGTTCAACCATTGTTGATGACAGTGTGGTGATTCATCAAGGATCCAGAACTAGAAATACCATTTCATCCAGCAATCCCATTACTCAGTATATGCCCAAAGAATTATAAATCAATCTATTATAAACACACATGCACACATATGTTTATTGTGGTACTGTTCACAATAGCAAAGACTTGGAACCAACCCAAATACCCATCAGTGATAGACTGGATAAAGAAAATGTGGCACATATACACCATGGAATACTATGCAACCATAAAAAAGGATGAGTTCACGTCTTTTGCAGGGACATGGATAAAGCTGAAAACCATCACTCTCAGCAAATTGACACAAGAACAGAAAACCAAACACCACATGTTCTCACTCATAAGTGGGTGTTTAACAATGAGGGGAACAGCACACACCAGGGCCTGTTGGGGAGAAGGGGACCAGGGAAGGGACAGAAGGGGATGGGGAGATAGGGAAAGGATAACATTAGGAGAAAATCTAATGTAGATGATGGGGTGATGGATGCAGCAAACCACCATGGCACATGTATACCTATGTAACAAACCTGCACACTCTGCACATGTACCCCAGAACTTAAAGTATAATAATAATTTAAAAAAATTAAAAAAGAAAACCAGCTCACTCCAGACAGGTGTAGCATTATTATATAATATTATTTTAATAAAGAGGTAGCCATCACTTTTTCCCACATGTTTTCTCCTTGTAAAATATTAAAATACTGCATAGGTCCCCTTTGACAATTTCCTCATCTTAGTCCCTCTTCCCTCTTCCCCTGCAGTAATCACAGTGGGTGTAGTAAACCCACATTACAAGTCTTTTTTGTACATCTATGCACATATTTATGTAACCACAGAAAATCTGAGTATTGTATATGCTGTAACAATATGAAAGACTATATGGCAATGAGAAAAGCTTAAAATCAGGATTATTGTTACCCAGGTGTAGGGCAGAGATGGGGGTCAGGGAGAGCATGTAGGACAGTGGAAAGAAAAAGGAGTACATGTTAAATTTCTTCCCTTTTAACTTTTTAAAGATTTTAAAAATATATTACTCCTGGTAAGTGTTTGGTTAAATGATCACAAGACACTATAGGCAGAAATGTAAACTGGCAGAGTTTAGTCTAGGCAGCTCCAAATCTTTTGGTGGTATTTTATTTCCTAACCTAGGTGGCAGAGGACAAATGCGCATCATATTGTTTTGTAATTCTTTTAAGAAAATAGAAGTGAAAATGAACATATCATCAGCAACCTGATTTATTTACTCTACAATGTAGAGATCTATTTCTGTGGACTGAAACGTGTCCACCCAAAAATTCATTTGTTGAAGCCCTAGCCCTCAATGTCATATATTTTGAGATGGGCCTTTGGGAGATAATCACAGTTGGATGAAGTCATGAGGGTAAGATCCTCTTGATGTAATTAGTGTCTTTATGAGAAGGAAATGTTTCTCTCTCAACAACCCCTTCCCTACACCCTCATCTCTAGTGTAAGAACACAGTGAGAAGGCAAGCTAGAAAAGGAACCCTCACCAGAAACCAAACAGGCTGAAACCTAGATCTTGGACTTATTAACTTCCAGGACTGTGAGAAATACAATTCTACTGTTTAAGTCACTAAATCTAAGGTATTTTGTTAAGGCAGCTCAAGTAAATTAATTCTAACAGTAAGCCATGGTGCCATACACAAATGTTTCTCTCCTTTTTTCTAATGACACAAGATATCTAATAATATAACTAGAAAACAGTTTATTTAACCACTGATGGATATTTAGGTAGCTTACATGTTTATACTCTACAAGCAACAATGCTATAGCCTTCTTGTGCTGTACAAGCCTTCTTGTGAAGACATTTTGTCTCAGGATAGAAATGCTGGAGCATACAACGTGCATTTTCAATTTATATTTAATGAATAACATCAAAATGTCTCTCAACTGGTTGTTTGAATAACATCAAAATGTCTCTCAACTGGTTGTTTATGTTCCAATCAACAGCAGAAGAACCTGCTCTTCTATGCCCTGAATACTGTATATTGTTGGTCTTTGCTAACTTTGCTACTTAAAAAAGATTAAAACATTGCCCTTTTTTTTAACTAATAATTCCTTGATTAATATTATTGAGCAACTTTTCATGTATTTACATCCCATTAATTTTTCCCATGAATTGCCTATTTATATCCTATGCTAATTTTTAAAATTCGGGTTGTCTTTTTCTTATTGATATTTTATAGTTCATAAACACTTTGGATAATTTTTTTTTTGTAACATATCCTGCAAATAATTTTTCTCAGTTCCAAAGGACATACTGTCTTTTAATTCTGATCATAGTATCTTCAGTTGTATCACAGGTATATCTTTACTTGTCATATGTTTCAATACTTAGGTTTATTTTTTATCTTAATAAATTTTTTGCTGCCTCATAGTCGTAAGAATACGCTTCCATATTTTTTCCCTAGTATTTTTATACTACACTTTTTTGACATCAGAATTTAATGTTCTTGGACTAGGCAGTCAATTGTCACAACACAATTTATTTAATATACCATTCTTTTTCCCCACAATGATTTGAAATGATACTGTTATCATAGACCAAATTCCCTCGTGCACTGAGGGCTTCTAGACTTGGAGTACCTGTTTTAATTACTATAGTATTATATAAAAGTATGCTATCCATTAAGTACATCCAACTCTTTAAGCTGTTTACAACTGCCTTGACTATTCTTGAATGCTTATTCCTCCATACAAATTTGAGAATCTGCTTGGTAAATGAGGAGTGGGGCAATGGGATTATGATAGATTTGTAGGTGAACTTCAAAATACTTTTTACACTGTTTATGCTATTTTTCCAACCAAACAACTACATCTTTTCCTCCCTACTAGGTACATGTCTTCTAAATTGTTTAGTTCATGTTAATTAGGTTCTACACACAAAAGGAAATATTGGGTGAAAGAACACAGTCATGTTTAAATACACATTACAGAGAATATAAATCCAGAGCCAATCTCTTTGCACTTAATACTCCCTTAAAAAGGTATGGATAGAAGGACTCTGTGTGTACCTACTGAACAAACACTTAGCAAATTTTGGGTTAGTACTTTCATATCAGTTAAAAAAAAAATAGCGTGGGTTTAATATAAATCATGAGAGAAACACATGTAAGATTATTTTAGGCTGGGTGCGGTGGCTCACGCCTGTAATCCCAACACTTTGGGAGGCCGAGGCGGGTGGATCACGAGGTCAAGAGATCGAGACCATCCTGGTCAACATGGTGAAACTCCGTCTCTACTAAAAATACAAAAAATTAGCTGGGCGTGGTGGTGCGTGCCTGTAATCCAACTACTCAGGAGGCTGAGGCGGGAGAATTAATTGCCTGAACCCAGGAGTCGGAGGTTGCGATGAGCCGAGATCGCGCCATTGCACTCCAGCCTGGGCAACAAGAGCAAAACTCCATCTCAAAAAAAAAAAAAAAGATTATTTTAATCACTTTTTTCACTTTCAGAGTTATCAGGAAACCTACTGAAATCAATCCAACACATATTAGAAATAATCTCAAAAAATCAGATTTGCTTTCCCTTACCATTGCTTTATCAAAACATTGTAATATTAAAAATTAATATTTAAGAATGTTTTCATAATTGACTCTAGTGCAATAATTAAACTGGGACATATATGATTAAAATCTTAAATCTATCTGGGTAAAGGATTTAAGATTTTTTTTTAACTATATTATTTTCTGTGACTTCAAAACACAGTAGAATCAAACAAAGTAATTCCTACAGCACTGTCACCACAACTTTGAACAAAGAACATTGATGTAACCTCCACAACCAGGCATGCTGAGTATAGACTAAGTATGACATGGTATTAAAGCTTAAGTTTGAATATTGTTAGGCATGCTAACAGTACAGGGGCTATGTTTTGCAAACACAGAATTACTTAGAAAACTATTTAAGGGTAAACTACAGTGTAGTCAGGGATTTGCTTTACAATGCTACAGCCAGGCACATTGGCTCGTGCCTATAATCCCAGCTCTCTGGGAGGCCAAGACAGGAGGATTGCTTGAGTCCAGAAGTTTGAGACCAGCCTGGGCAACATAGCAAGACGCCACCTCTACAAAAAATAAAAATAATATCTAGGAAAGGCAGCATATGCATGTAGTCC
The DNA here is from genome assembly GCF_049354715.1 of Callithrix jacchus. NCBI lineage: Eukaryota > Metazoa > Chordata > Mammalia > Primates > Cebidae > Callithrix > Callithrix jacchus. Next base: position 20,694,991 of record NC_133506.1, read on the forward strand.
CAGCTACTCAGTAGGCTGAGGCAAGAGGATCTCTTGAGCTCAGGAGGTCAAGGCTGCAGTGAGCCATGACCGTGCCACTGCAGTCCAGCCTGAGTGACAAATAAAATAAAATAAATATTTTATCTTATTTGTCTCGAATAAAATAAAATAAAATAAAAATAAACAAAACCAAAAAACCCTATAGGAAAAAAACTGAGATGCATGAGATAGATGAAGAATAAAACACTGGAAATTACTAGAGCTGGATCTCAGGTTCATAAGGGCTATTTACTATATTCCATATACTTTCATTCTAAAAACTTCTCAAAATTAAAAATTATTTCAGACTCCAACTATAATGTGTAAAAGTTTTTTTAAAGTTTCATAATAAAATGAGCCCAACTGAGCACTGATCCCCTTTCTGCTTTAATCCATAATATTCTGTTCCAACCAGGACTTTATCAGTTGTACAAAATCTTCCCAAGATCACAGAACAAACTTTGTCTTCTTCTCAAAGGCATGCTACCTGGTTTGTAAACAACAGCATCAGCCTTCTGTGGATAAAAATGCACTAAAAACAGGAAAAGTCAGGAAGAACAAAGTGGTTACCAGGGAGGAATTCTGCCAGCCGAGAGCTTGCCCTTCTGCCCTTCACATAACAGTCTGTTCGCAACTGAGACTGGGTTCTTGATTCCTATAAAATAAAATTGGAAAAAAAGATGTCAGAAATGTCTTCCAGTTTCCCACTCAGTTTTGCAGTTGTTTCAATAAAACAACTCGAATATATCTTGGAAATTCTTTTTCGATATATCAAGTAATACTAATGAAAACCCTTAATAATCATGAGCAATAAGAATTTAAAAATGTATGGAATACCCAGTAGAAGAAAATAACAAATATAAAATACATATTCTCATGTTTTGTCATGTGGTAAAGAAGCAAAGGCTGAATTGAAATAGTACATATTTAAATTAGGTTCCTTTTTAATAGGTTTCAGAATAGCTTTTAAAATGAACAGAAAATGTGGTGTTCTCCTACTATCGAAACTATATATATCCTCCAAGCATTTAGTGACTACAAAACCATAAATCCCCTTTAAAGGATAAACGTGATTATAAACAGCTTCAAATTGACCTTGGAGAGAAAAATTAATAGGAAAAAACAAGCCAAAAATGTTTAATGTCACCTTCGAGAGAGACAGAACAGGGGAAATGTCCTTCAAATTGGGTAAGGGTGGGAAAGGAGAACAAGTTTGTAAAAGATGGTAACCTACAATGTGGTTCAGATTGTTTCCAGGAGGATTAACCAGCATGTACAGGTGAGGCAACGGTCCTTATCCAGGAAAATGACAAGACAGTATGAGTGTGATAAACACTGTCAGGATGACAATGACAAGGACAATGGCAGTGATGATGACAATGACAATGATGGTAGACGGCAATGAAAGTAACTACTTCCTAATATGCTCCAGGCCCAGTGTCAAATTCTAAAATGCATTGGATGAGTCTATTGATCCTTCAATTCTATCATATAACCACACTTATTAATCCTACTGGATTAATAAGAAAACATTTATACAGAGGGTTAAGTTGCCTGCCCAAGATCACAGCGCTGAGTTTTAACACAGAAGCAGCTAGTATCCACACCTTTCATCACTAATCTAAGTCTATCTTTCAGGACATTATGAATACAAACAAATAATCAGTGGGATATAAAGAGACTATAAAAATTTAAATTAAGGCTACCAGATGACTCCAAGCAAAACCAATTGTAGAAATTTAGCTCAATACTAAATCTTCCACAAAAAAGTATGAAATACAAAACAAAAAAAGAAAAGCCCAAATCTTTGCTAGTTCTTAATATATTTCTGGATGTGATGATTCAATATTGTAAAGACATTAATCTTTTCGAAGTTAACTTATAAATCCAAATCTTTATGAATTCTCTATCAAAACTTTCAAAAGGATTTCCATGATGCATAAGAAGCTGACTCTTAAATCAGGAAAAGAAAACTTTGAAAAAGAAAAATGAAGAGGTATACTTACCCTGCAAGATATCATTTTTTATTTGAAGCTATTATAATTTAAAAAGAGTGGTTTAGTACAAAATAAACAAATGTATCAGTAGAATAGAATAAAGCTAAAGTTCAGAAACAGACACTTATGAATTTAGGTATTTAATATATAATATGCCTAGTATTTCAAATCAGTAGGAAAATGATAAACTACATATGAGGGGGAGAAAGAACACAGAGGTAAAAGCCTAGGAGTCAGACTACTTTGTAACTGCTTAGTTAAGCAACTTATTGCTTCTCAGCTACAAAGTCACCCTTTGTTGCCTGATGTGTGAAAACACAAAGGCCCTCTAAGTATGTTTCCTTTGCCAGCTAGCACAACAGGTAAACTTTGTCAGTACAGGACACTGAAGAAACACTGTAGGAGGAAAGGGTATCTTCCTCACCAGGCTTCACTTTTGGCCCATGTGATACTCTCCTGTGCTAAGTGCCCACCCACAGGGAGCAGCTTTCTCCAGCATTTCAACACCACATTTTCTCCAGCTCTTGATTCGTGCCATAGCAACATAGCTGAGAGCTCCAAAAAGAATAAGACCATACTCTATCCAGGTAATTGATTCCCACACCCACTCCTCAGCCCCATAGGCACACATAACAAGTGTTCCATGGGGTGCCTGTGAAGCGAGCCAAAGCCCAATCTTTATCCCACCCAACGGAGGTTTAATTCCCACAGCATCTTGACCTCTGTGTGCCCACTTCCCAGCCTGAGCTTCCCTTTGCCTCACAGGATTGATCCTGCTCACACAATGACTGCAGACCAGCTCTGGCCTGGGTAACCCGGCAATTCCTCTGTCATACGGTGGATGACAGACACACTTTCTTCAATGAGGTATGAACCTACTTCCAAATGTGTTCATCTTTGGGTATTCTCCCTCTGCTCTAGAATACATTTTTGATTTGTATTCCCATGTTTATAGTTCTCTTTGATGTTTATAGAGTTACTCTCCTATCACTGCTTAATAAGTCTTTATATTAAACTTATATTTAAATTACGGCATGGTTTCTGTCTTCCAGTTTTACCCAGACTAATACAATGTCCTCAGATAAACTACTAAATCTCTCCTGTGTCTCAGTTTCCTCATCTGTAAAGCATAGACCTCATAAGGGTATCATGAGAACTAAATGATTTAAATATGTAAACCACTGGGCCAGGCACAATACCTCATGCCTGTAATCCCAGCACTTCTGGGAGGCTGAGGTGGGCAGATCATCTGACGTCAGGAGTTCAAGACCAGCTTGGCTGACATGGTAAAACCCCGTCTCTACTAAAAATATAAAAATTAGCCAGGTGTGGTGGTGCACACCTGCAATTCCAGTTACTCAGGAGACTGAGGCAAGAGAATCACTTGAACCCAGGAGGCGGAGGTTGCACTGAGCCAAGATAGCACCACTGCACTCCAGCTGGGGCTGACAGAGTGAGACTCCATCTCACAAATAAATAAAATAAAATAAAATATGTAAACCACTGTAGAACAATGCCTAGGGTGTTACAGTCATTCAATAAACTGTAGTTATTGTTATTCAATTAACTACGTAGTTCAGTCATTTCAGAAAAGACAGACAATGCATTCAAGAGATAAATGAAAAATAAACTATACATGTGTTAGAAGAAAATACAGGTTAATTACGCTTATAAATTATGAGGGCCTTTAAGAAATACAAAATACAATAGCCACAAAAGAGAAAGCAGTAAATTTAACAAATAAAAATGTTCAATTCCAATATGATTAAGGATATTAGAAACAGAGTTAGATATTATAAACAAAAGAGAAAGTAGTCAGTTTAACAAATAAACATGTTTAACTCCAACACGATTAAGGATATTATAAACAAAGTTAAAAGACAAGTTAAAACACTAGAGGTATGAACAGGTAGTACACAAAGAAATGTTAATGGCCTTCAAACACACAAGATTGTATTAAATACCAATAAAATTTCATAATAAAAGAAGTTAAAATTAAAACTAAGTGAACCATGCTTTCTTAACTACCACAAAAAAGAGAAAGGATATAAAAGACCAAAACAAATAAATAACCAAATTGACCTAAGTGACACATACAGAGCACTGCACCCACTGCATGTTAAATTTGAAGTTAACATGCAAATTTACCAAAACACACTATAAGCTGGGCCATACAGCAAGTCTCTAAAAGCTTCAAGGGATTGTTTCTGCACACAGTATATTCTCTGGCCATAGTGGAATTGAACTAGAAATCAATAGAGAAAGCTAACTAAAACGTTTTTAGGCTAATAAACTTGACAACTCATATGAAATAGTCTAATCCCCAGAAAAATGCACATGAAAAAGAAAATATAATCATATAAATTTAAAAATATTGAATCCTACTTTTTAAAACTTCCCCAAAGAAAACCCCATTAATTTGAAACAATTTATAAATTCTTTGAAACAAAAATTGTTTTAATTCTTTTAAAAAAGAAATTATTCCAGTTATATACAAACCTTTTCAAAGAATGGGAAAAAAATCTCCAACTCATTTTATGGAAGCAGCCATAACATGGTACAGAAACAAACTATCATACATACAGTCATCTAATTTCCCAACACTATTCTGTGAGGAAAAGACTTCCTTTCAATAGAGGGCAATAGACCATTTGGATATCCATATGAGAAAATAAATAAATAAATGTTGACCCCTATGTTATATATTCAAAAATTAATCTGAGTTTGATAAGAAAGCTAAATGTGAAGGATAAAAACAATAAAATTACTGAATGAAAAGAATGAAGACTATCCTCATATGTTTGAGCAAGCAAAAACTTCTTTTTTTTTTTTTTTTGAGATGGAGTTTCATTCTTGTTACCCAGGCTGGAGCACAATGGCACGATCTCGGCTCACCGCAACCTCTGCCTCCTGGGTTCAGACAATTCTCCTGCCTCAGCCTCCTGAGTAGCTGGGATTACAGGCACGCACCACCGTGCCCAGCTAATTTTTTGTATTTTTTTTTTTTTTTTTTTTAGTAGAGACGGGGTTTCACCATGTTGACCAGTATGGTCTCGATATCCTGACCTCGTGATCCACCCACCTCGGCCTCCCAAAGTGCTGGGATTACAGGCTTGAGCCACCACGCCCAGCCTGAAAAACTTCTTAAAATACAAAGAGTTAATCACAAAAGAAAAGGCTGCTAACTTAAATTTTATTAAAATCAAAAACTTCTATTCATCAAAAGACAGCATTAAGAGACTGCAAAGGCAAGCCACAGACTGGGAGAAGATATCCATAATACAAGTATCTTACAAAGCTATTTATATATTTGCATGTAAAATATATAAAATACTCCAACAAATCAATGAAATATATAAGCAAATAAAAATCTGCAAAAGATGCCAACATGCATTTCTCAACAAGGATATCTAAATGGTCAATAACCATATGAAAAGGTTCTTATAAGTCACTGGGAAACCTCAAATTGAAACAATAATACCACTACACATATATCAAAATGGCTGAATTTTAAAAATAATAATAATAATACCAAAAATTGGCAAAGATGCAGAGTAACTGAAATGCTCCTACACTGCCAGCGGGAATCTAAATTGCAACAATTATGTTTGAAAACCAGCAGTGTCTATTAAAACAAAACATATATGCATATGTACCTAAAGTAGTACATATATGGCCAGGCATGTTGGCTCACACCTGTAATCCCAGCACTTTGGGAGGCCAGCAGATTACTTGAGGTCGGGAGTTCAGGACCAGCCTGGCCAACATGGTGAAACCCTATCTCTATTAAAACTACAAAAATTAGCTGGGCATTGTGGTGGGTGCCTATAATCCCAGCTACCTGGGAGGCTGAGGCAGGAGAATCACTTGAACCCAGGAGGCAGAGGTTGCAGTGAGCGCAGATCGCACCAAGGCACTCCAGCTTGGGAGATAAGAGTGAGACTCTATCTCAAAAAAAAAGACATGTAAAATAATATTCACTGATGCTTTACTCATAAAAGTAAAAAACTGGAAACTTCATATGTCCATTAAAAGAGGAGTAAATACATAAGTTACGGTATACTCAATAAAATACTATTAAGTGGTAAAAAGTAAAAATCTAGCAACACAAAACATGGATCCATTTCACAGGCATAACATTAAGCAAAAGAAAACAAACACAGAAGTGTATGATTACATACATGTAAATTTTAGGAACAGGCAGATTAATCTGTGGTACCCAAAGTTAGCATGAGGGAAGAGAGCACAAGAAGTATGGACCAAGGAGAAGTGTCCTTCCAGGATTATGAAAATATTCTACATTTTGACATGGAAATGTTTAATGTCTTGATTTAAGTGGTAACTTATGTGGCTGTAAACATCTAAAAATTCATGAAGCTGTACATATAAAACACATTTCACATATATTTTGTTTAAAAATAAATGAATTATAAAACAAGAGACATATCTTTTATGTATTGATGTGGAAAAAATCTCCAAAATATTATATTTAAATCTAAAAAGTTTATAATTAACACATTTATTTTTTAAGAAAACAAATACAAGCACAAGATAAAACTGTGATTCTATATAAAAATATAGATAAAAGCACTGTATTTTTACTGGCTAAACCCCATGGGGAAAGGAAATGAGAAAGAAAAGATTTAGAGGATCAAAGGTAAATTGTATTTATATTACTTGAAATTTTTTACAACAAAAAATATAATGTGTATTTCAAATTTTAAAGTTAATATTCTAAATCAGGTCTTAAATGTCTCTAATCTCTCAAAGGAATAGAGGATAATGATCAAATTCTAATCAAAAACTACTTACAATTAAGATTTTATGTCTTAAATTCAATTTTTAAAAAAAGAACATTTGTTTTAAACACTATTCCAAGCAGGAATGGTGAGAAAGACTGCAATCATCTTTAGAAGGCATGAAATGGTCATGTGCATAGTCTTCCAAGGATAGTAGGTCATAATGCCCACATACCACTCAGTGCTCCAACTGCTCCAAAATTTAAGGATTTTCCATCCATTATGCTGGCATCACACTCAATTTCACCTAACAGATTTAGATTAGATCCCATTCCTGCATTTGTAAAAGGAGAATCCTAAAAGACAAAAACAAAAATTAAAATATCGTTAGTCTTAAAAAAGCATTAATGCCAGTCCTTCATGAAATCTTCTAAAAACTAGAAGGTAAGAGAATACTTCCCAACTCATCATATGATGTCAAACATGACAATGATATCAGCAGGAAAGTACAGATCAATATGCTTTGTAAATATTGATTTAAAAAAAAGTCATCAAAGAAATACCAGCAAACCAAATCCAGCAAAATATAAAAGAGACTGAATATCACAAGCCAGAGGAAAACAAGATTGATTTAATATCTGAAAATCCATGTAATAATACCCTGTATTAATAAAATACAGGGAAAAACATGATCATATGAAGAAACACAGAAAAAAGGTATCTGACAAAATCCAACACCCTTTCATAAGAAAAACAGAAAAACAGATAAGGCAACTTCTTTAATTTGATAAAGGGGATTAATGAAACGGCCAGGCCAGGCACAGTAGCTCACACCTGGAATCAAACACTTTGGGAGGCCCAGGTGGGAAGATCACCTGAGCCTAGCTAGTCAAGACCAGCCTGGGCAACAAAGTAAGACACCATCTATATCAAAAAATTAAAAATTAGCCAGGCATGGTAGAATGCATCTGTGGTCCCAGCTGCTCAGGAGGCTGAGGTTGGAGGATCACTTGAGCCTGGGATATCAAGGCTCTAGTACACCAGGATCACGCACACACACACAAAAAAAAGTCCACAATTAACATAATTAATAGTGAAAGACTGGATGATGCCTTCCCCTAAGGTCAGGAACAAGACAAGGATATCCACTCTCAGTACCTATTCACCAATATATTGTACAATCTAACCAGATAATCAGACAAAAAGAAAAAAGAAAGCATCTAGATTCAAAAGGAAGAAGTAAAATTGTCTCTGTTTCAGGATAACATGATCCTGTATATAGAAAATCCTAAAGACTCCACTAAAAAAACTATTAGAATTAATGTTCAGGAATATTGCAGGATATGAGATCAATACGTAAAAATCAATTGAATTTTTATATATTAGCAATAAACAATCTCAAAATGAAATCAAAAAAATCTCATTTACAATAATATCAAAAACAATAAAATAGAAATACATTTTTAAAAAGTATAAGACTTGTACACTAAAAACTATAAAATACATTGAAAAAAATGTTTAATTCAATACCTAAATAAATGGAAAAACATTCTAAGTACATGGACCAGAAGGCTTAATGTTGTTACAATTTGCAATATTCCCCAAACTGATGTAATTCAAAGTAATCCCTTATCAAATCCTAGCTACATTTTGGCAGAAATTGACAGGCTGATCTTAAGATTTATATGGAAATTCAAGAGACCCATAATAACCAAACAATCTTGAAAAGAACAGAAATAAAGGACTCATACTTCTAGGTTTTATAACTTACTATACAACTAAAGTAATCAAGACAGTGTAATACAGATATATAGCTAAGGATAGATATATAAATTGATATAATTGAGAATCTAGAAATACACCCTTATAATCAATTCAACAAGGTTGCCACAAAATTCAATAAAGAAGGTATAATCTTTTCAATAAATGGCACTGAAACAATTAGATATCCATATGTAAGAAAATGAAGTTGGACCCCTATCTCACACCATATACAAAAATTAACTCAAACTGGATCAAAGGCCTATATGTAAGAGCTAAAACTACATAACTCTTCAAAGAAAGCATGAAGACAAATGTTCATAATCTTGGATAACAAAATAGTTTTGTATTTGACACAAAAACACAAACCAAAGAAAAAACTAGGTAAACAGGACTTCATAAAAATTTAAAACTTTAATTTCAAAGAACACCATAAAGTAGGGGAAAAAAAGGAAGAAAATAATTACAAGTCATGTATCAAATAAGGGGCTCATATCCAGAATATATATTTTTAAAAATTCTACAACTCTAAAATAAAAAGACAACGCAATTTAAAAATGGGAAAAGAATATGAACTAACATTTCTCCAAATAAGATCTATAAACCAACAGCAAGTGCATGAAAAGATGTTCATGCCACTGCATTCAGCCTGGGCAAAAAAGTGAAACCCTATTTCTAAAAACTAAATAAATAAAAATCAATTTTAAAAATAGAAAAATGTGGCCAGGCATGGTGGCTCACGCCCGTAATCCCAGAACTTGGGGAGGCTGAGGTGGGTGGATGACTTGAGGCCAGGAGTTCAAAACCAGCCTGGCCAACACAGTGACACCCTGTCTCTACTAAAACTACAAAAATTAGCCAGGCATGGTGGTAAACTTCTGTAATCTCAGCTACTCAGAAGGCTGAGGCATGAGAAATGCTTGAACCCAGGAGGCGGAGGTTGTAGCAAGTCAAGATCACGAGCCACGGCACTCCAGCCTGGGTGACAGAGTGAGACAGGAATGAAAGTGATTAATATTCTAAATAAGTGGTAAGATACAAAGAACTTTTATCTCATTTTCTAAGTGTTTCAAATAATTGTTTAAAGCAAAAATAATAACAATGTATCATGGGGTTTATAACATACACAGGTACAAACTATAGGGCACAAGTAGCAAAAAGATTGTGGGGAATTAATAGAAGTGTATTGTTACAAGCTTCTGACATTATACATGAAGGTGTATAATATTAACATAATTTGAAAGTAGACTGTGATAATCCAAAAACATATTTTGCAAATGGTAGATCAACTACTAAAAAATAAAAGCATAGCTAATAGGACAAAAGTGGAGGAAAAAATAATTTTTTTTTAATCCTCAAAAGATAGCATAAAAAGAAGAAATAAGAACTAAGTAGAGATAAACGGAATAGAAAATAACAAGATGATCACTTTATACGCAGCCATGTCAACAATTACATTAAATTCAAACTGTCTTAGCACTTGAATAGAAGCTTATTGACTCAGAAAACTTTACAAGAAGCTTAACTTAAATATAAAAGCATAGATAGCTAAAAGTAAAAGCATATGAGAAGATATTACCAAAAATATATCAAAACATCCCTTCTTCTCATTGCTAATATTAGTGATGTGTGACTCTTCTTTTAAGTTCCTAATCAGTCTGGCTTGATGTTTATAAATTTTATTAATCTTTTTAAAGAACTAACTTAACTCTTGGTTTGGTTGACTTTCTGTTTTCTATTTCATTGATTTCTACTCTCATCTTTATGATTTTTTTTCCTTTTTGGTTACTTTGGATATGACATGTTTCTGTTTTTCTAGTTTCTTAAAATGATAGATTAAATAATTGATTTGAGATCTTCCTTTTTTTTTATTTTGATAAAGTGATACTACAGTTTATTTGGAAAACTAAACATGGGAAAATAAACACTGAATGCTATGAATTTCTTCAGAATAAGGAATATTATCCCCCTTGAATATACATGCAAAAATCCTTAACAAAATATTAACAAATTGAATCCAGCAATATATAAAAAGAATAACATATTATACCCAACTGGGATACATCCCAATAATACAAGACTAGTCCAATATTAGAAAATCAATTAACAGAGTAGAAAAAAAACATATGATTATATCAATAGTTACTGCAAAAACACCCTAAAATAATTCAGTATCCATTCACAATGTTAAAAACTCTCAGAAATCTAGGAATAGAAGATAATTTCCTTAACCTAATTAACTCAAAAATGATAATACATCATAACCAAGTAGCATTTTACCCCAGAAATACAAGGCTGATTTCTGTATTAAGGGAAAAACCATATGATCATCTTAGTAGATACAGATAAAGCAGCTGACTAAATCCTAACATCCATTTGTGATTTAAAAAAAAAGAAGATCCTGGAATACAAGGGAACTTTCTCAACCTTCTCAACCACATAAAAACTTATTTATGAAAAACAAACAGCTATTCCTATATTTGTTTGTCTCCATTTTAAAAACAAGCTAAGAGAACCACTCAGTTAGTAAGCCCATAGGATACAAGATCAAAATGTAAATAAAAACTTTTTTCTATATAGTAGCAACAAACTATTGGAAATTAAATGTTTTTAATACCAATTATCATAGCATCAAAACATGAAATACTTAGGAATAAACATAATATATACAAGATCTGTACACTGGAAACCACAAAATAATCTTGAGGGAAATGTTTATAAATCTCAATGAGTGGAGAGAAATACCATATTCATGAATTGGAAAATTCAATATTATTAAATTGATCAACAGGTTCATCACAATCCCAATACAAATTCCAGCAGGCTTTCTTTTCTTATAAAGATTGACAAGTCAGTTTTTAAATACTTATGTAAATGCAAAGGAACTAAAAGAGCAAAGAAATTTCTGGAAAAGAACTTTAGAGACTCACATTGCCTGATTTCAAGATTTCAAGAGTGTGGTATTGACATAAATTTAGATATATAGATGAAAGAGATGGAATAGAGTCCAGAAATAGACACACACAGAAATGGTCAATTTTTGCCAAAGGTGGCAAGGCAATTCAATGGAGAAAGAATAATATTTTCAAGAAATTGTACTAGAAAAATATATAAAGAAAATAAAAGACATTTACCTCACACTAGTATTTAGGAAAATTTGTTTTTGAAAAGGACCATACACTTTACATGTAGGGGCTAAACTTATAAACACTGTAAAAGAAAAAATAGAATAAAGTGTTGTGTCCTTACATTAGGCAAGGATTTCTTACACAGAAAAACATAAATTATACAAGAAAAAAACAAACTGAATTTTATCAATTACTTTTATCAAAAGCAATTATTAAGAAAAAGCAGCTGGGCGAGGTGGCACACCTGTAATCCCAGCAGTGAGGTGGGCAGATCACCTGAGGTTGGGAGTTTGAGACCAGCCTGGAGAAACCCATCTCTACTAAAAATACAAAAAATTAGCTAGGTGTTATGGCAAGTGCCTGTAATCCCAGTTACTTGGGAGGCTGAGGCAGGAGAATCGCTTGAACCCGGGAGACAGAGGTTGTGGTGAGCCAAGATCTCACCATTGCATTCCAGCCTGGGCAACAAGAGTGAAACTCCATCTCAAAAAAGAAAAAAAAAAGAAAAAGCCATTTTAAATACACACGCGCGCGCGCACGCACACATATGTACAAATGTTTTGTACTAACATAGGTTAGTATAAAAACATATATTTCCTTGCTCTGTCAGCTGAGAGGCCCTATAAACAATGATACTCCAGTAGCAAAGAGCACACCTAGCACCCAAGCCTTGGATTCTAATATTATTCTCCAATAAGGTAACCAGTATTCCTTGGAGAAATGGCTGATTCTAGGACGGAAGCAAGAAATGTACAAGATAAAACTGGCTGGGTGTGGTGGTTCATGCCTGTAACCCCAACACTCTGGGAGGCCCAGGCAGGAGAATCACTTGAGCTCAGGACTTCGAGACCAGCCTGGGCAACATAGCAAAACCCCATCTCTAAAAAAGAAAAAAAAAAAAAAAAAATACAAAAGTTAGCCAAGCATATAGTCCCAGCTACTGAGAGGCTGAGGTGGGAGGATGGCTTGAGCCCAGGAGGCTGAGGTTACAGTCATCTGTGATCATGCCACTGTACTCCACCAACCTGGACAACACAGTGAGACAGTGCTGTCACTCACAAAAAAAAAAAGAAAGAAAGAAAAAGAGTCTGGAGCATCTTATACTACCAGAAAGTAAGGAACTGTCCAAAAAAAAGAACTCACAATGATGGGGATATATCAAAGCATCACAAGAGCCAACTGAAAGAGCTCCCAATGGCCAAAGCAGAAACAATCTGAGAAACAAAATAATTAAATAAATAAAGCAGTATTAGACTATAACTAAAAGGATAAAATATAAATATTCATGAGTCCATACTGATATAAATTCATTACTAAATAGGGGGAAAAGGAAAATCCTTTTTGCAAAAGAATTCCAAAACTATTAGTACTCCATGCCCTAGAAGGTAAAGCAGGCCAGGCACAGTGGCTCACGCCTATAATCCCAGCACTTTGGGAGGCCAAGGTGGGTGGATCACGAGGTCAAGAGATCGAGACCATCCTGGTCAACAAGGTGAAACCCCGTCTCTACTAAAAATACAAAAATTAGCTGGGCATGGTGGTGCTTGCCTGTAGTCCCAGCTACTCGGGAGGCTGAGGCAGAAGAATTGCTTGAACCCAGAAGGCGGAGGTTGCGGTGAGCGGAGATCGCGCCATTGCACTCCAGCCTGGGTAACAAGAGCAAAACTCCATCTCAAAAAAAAGGAATGTGAAGCATAACTCCCTACTCCTTAAGTGTGAGGTACGTATACTGACTTCCTTCTGAAGAATACAGTATATGTGTAGGGGAACAAAAGGATTACCTTTACAGTGGAAAAACCTAGCAAACACTACACTGTGTAAGGTATGTAACAGAAGTCAACAACAAAAGTGGTAAGTCATGGTCATAATATGTACCCTTGATATCGTACGATGAGAATAACAATTTATCTCTAAGGTCTTCCACCTAAAAACCCATAACCCCATTCTAATCATGACAAAAACATCATACAGATCTCAATTGAGGGACACACCACAAAACACTTGACTAGTACTACTCAAAAAGGTTATAGTCATGAAAAACAAGGGTAGTCTGAGAAACTATCACAGCCAAGAGACATGACAACTAAAAATGTAATGTCGTATCCTGGATGGAATCCTGGAACAGAAAAAAGACATTAGGCAAAAACTAGGAAAATCCGAATGAAGTATAGATGTCAGTTAATAATGTAGGTTTGTTAATTATGACAAATGTATCTGCTAATTAAGATGCTAATTAGGGAAAATGGATATTAGTATACGAGAATTCCTAAACCAGTGGTCCCCAACCTTTTTGGCACTGCTTGGACCAGTTTTGTGGAAGACAATTTTTCTATGGACAGGGTGGGGAATGGTTTTAGAATGACACTGTTCCACCTCAGTGTCAGGCATTAGATTCTCATAAGAAGTGCGCAACCTAGATCCCTCGCATGCACAGTTCACAATAGGGCTCCCACTGCTATGTGAATCTAATGCCACCACTGATCTGACAGGAAGCAGAGCTCAGGCAGTAACACTCACTCACCCACCACTCATCTCCTACTGTGTGGCGCAGTTCCTAACAGGACACAGACTGATACCGGTCCAGGGCCCTGGGGTTGCAGACCCCTGCTCTAAACTATCTTCACAATTGTTTTATAAATCTCTAAACTGTTCTAAAATAAGTTTATTAAAGGAAAATGAGGCCAGGCATGGTGGCTCATGCCTGTAATCCTAGCACTTTGGGAGGCTGAGGTAGTGGATCACCAAAGGTCAGGAGTTCAAGACCAGCCTGGCCAACATGGTAAAACCTCCTCTCTACTAAAAATACAAAAAGCAGCTGGGCATGGTGCTGCACATCTGTAATTCCAGCTACTCAGGAGGCTGAGGCAGGAGAATCACTTGAACCCGGAAGGTGGAGGTTGCAGTGAGCTGAGATCATGCCACTGCACTCTAGCCTGGGAGATAAGAGTGAGACTCCATTTCAAAAACAACAAAAGAAAGAAAAATGGGTGAGGCGTGTAATCCCAACACTCTGGGAAGTCAAGGCGGGAGGACAGCTTGAATCCAGCAGTTAAAGAGAAAAATGATGAAACTCAGTCTCTACAAAAAAATACAAAACTTTGCCAAGCATGGTGGCACGTGCCTGTAGTCCCCTCTACTCTGGTGGCTGAGGTGGGAGGATCAATTGAGCCTGGGAGGTCAAGGCTGCAATGAGCCATGATCATGTCACCACACTCCAGGTTGGGAGACACAGCAAGACCCTGTCTCAAAAAATATTTAAATAAATAAAGTAAGTAAGTTTGGTAAAGAAAAATCAAGCCACAGCCTTGGAGAATAATGTTATAAAACATGTATCTTTCAGTAAACTTTTTTGTAGCTGGGTTAAATCTTTTTATTTTTAGTATGGCCTTATGGCAAAGAACTCTGTATTATTTTAATAATCACACAGTTGTGACAGAATTACAAATCATAAAATGTTTAATGCTTTGAACAGTACTCTGTTGGGATGAAGATTTTACTGGTTCAGACAAGTCTTCTAGATCTGCTTCACCCAGGATATTTTCTGTTCAGTGATATAAAACATAATTTTATTTTATATTATAACAAAAATGGAAATATATAAACATGTCAAAAAGAACGGTAGATGCTAACATTTACATAGAATTCAGTGCAAGTTACAAAAATTCTGTTGCACCAGTACAGTTTTAGTATTTATATTTTAATACATTTGTTTACCACTTGTTTATGTATCTGTAGGTGACGTTACTTGAGCTTAAATGTACTTTACTGAGCAAAGGGACATGGATGAATCTGGAAAACATCATCCTCAGCAAACTGACACAAGAACAGAAAATGAAACACCGCATATTCTCACTCATAGGTGGGTGATGAAAAATGAGAACACATGGACACAGAAAGGGGAGTACTAAACACTGGGGTCTATTGGGGGGAAAAGGGGAGGGCCAGTGGGAGGGGGAGGTGGGGAGGGATAGCCTGGGGAGAAATGCCAAATGTGGGTGAAGGGGAGAAGAAAAGCAAAGCACACTGCCATGTGTGTACCTACGCAACTGTCTTGCATGCTCTGCTCATGTACCCCAAAACCTATAATCCAATAAAAAATTAAAAAAAAAAAACAAAAACAAAAACAAAGTATACTTTCTTTTATGATAAAAGGTCTTTAACCTCATGGCCAAATACTAATATTTGCTGAGACAAGATTGGAAATTGTATCAAGAGTTTTCTTTTTCTGACATTTAAAGTTCTACATGATAAAGATAAAACTTAAGTAATGGTGCTACTTCATTTTTTAAGTATTTCTATATAAATAAAATATTGAAGAAAATCTTAATAAGTTATATATATATCTCTCTCTTAAAAGGACTTCTATCCAGAATTTATTTTTAAAAATCCATATAACTCAGACAAACAATGCAAAGTTTTATGAGGCAAACTGTTTGTTTGTTTGTTTGTTTGTGACAGGGTTTTGCTCTTGTTGCCCAGGCTGGAGTGCAATAGCTCAATCTTGGCTCACTGCAACCTCCACTTCCCAGGTTCAATCAATTCTCCTGCCTAAGTCTCCTGAATAGCTGGGATTACAGGTGCCCACCACCTCGCCAAGCTAATTTTTGTATTTTTAGTAGGGACGGGGTTTCACCACGTTGGCCAAACTGGTCTCGAACTCCTGACCCCAGGTGATCCACCCACCTCAGCCTCCCAAAGTGCTGGGGTTATAGCTGTGAGCCACCATACCCAGCAGGGGCAAGGTTTTATAAACATCGCAAAATAACGCATGAAAACATGCTCAGCATCATTAGCCACAAAGAGTCTCTTATTGACCAAACTCTATTCAAATTCCCCTGAACTATTTTTTAACTGGGCTAGACTTCTGAATTTCCATGTTTACCTCTGCAATGTTCAATTTTAATAAGAATCTTGCTAAATCAGACAAGATACTCCCACCCTTGATATCTGGTCACCCTCAACATTTAATCAGATTCCTCATTCTCCACCATCCCTCAAGTGACATCTGATCACTGTGGTCGGTTTCCAGTAAGAATCCAGTTAGATGGATTTACTTAAAATCTCCTCTTACCCGTGATGTTTCCTCTTAGTCATTTTCCAACCACTGACCCCCCACACAGTTTTTTAACTATAAACTCCCACTTGTCCATGCTGTATTCAGAGTTGAGCCCAACCTCTCTCCCTCACTGCAAAATCCCACAGCAGCTGACATGGTCTGAATGTTTTGTTTCCTTCAAATCTTGTGTTGAAATGTAACCTCCAACGTTGGAGGTGGGCTTAGCAGGAGGTATATGGGTCATGGGGGTGGATCCTTCATAAATGGCTTGGTGCTGTTCTCGAAGTAAAGAGTAGGTTTTCACTGTATGAGTCCATGTGAGATGTGGTTTTTTAAAAGAGCCTACCATCTCTTCCCTCTCTTTCTTGTTCCCTCTCTCACCATGTGATACAACAACTCCTCCTTTGCCTCCCACCGTGATTTTAAACCTCATGATGTCTCACCAGAAGCTGAGCTGAAGCTGGTGCCATACTTGTACAACCTGCAGAACCAACAGCCAAATAAATGTCTTTTCTTTATAAATTATCCATCCTCGGGTACTGCTTTACAGCAACACGAAAGAAACTAATACAGCAGTGGGTCCTATAGCTATCACAATAGTTCCTCCCTTGAATAAAGTCTGTCTTGCCACCTTTCACGAGGACCATAAATAATTTTTTCATTAACAGTAGTCATTAGGGAAATGCAAATTAAAGCCACCAAATAGCATTATATAACCACTAAAAATTTAAAAGATTGACAAAACTAAGTATTGGCAAAAACTGCAGATCCATGGAAATCTGAATGAATTATACATTCCTAGTGAGAATGCAAATGGCAAATTCTTCAGCAGTTTTCTTTTTATTATTATTATTTTTTTTTTTTTTAAGACGGGGTTTCACCACGTTGGTCAGGCTGGTCTTGAACTCCCAACCTCAGGTGATCCACCCACCTTGGCCTCCAAAGTGCTTGGATTACAGGCGTGAGCCACCACGCCCGGCCAGCAGTTTTCTTTAAAGTTAAGCATATCTGTAACATAGACTCAGCAATTCTTTTATCTGTGAGAAATGAAAGCATATGTTCAGATAAATTCACATAAAATCTACATAAAGACATATATATTTATATTCCTAATACACCCAACAATATAAGTGAATCTCAAAAGCATTACATGAGTGAAAGAAGCCAGTCACAAAAGATCACAAATTATATAATTCTATTTAGAATAAAATCTAGAAAAGACTGAACTATAGTGATAAAAAGCAGATAATGGTTGTCAGGGGCCACTGAGGGAGAGGATTCACTGTAGAGAGGTATGAGGGAAATTTGAGGGTAATGGAAATGTTATATATCATGATTATATTGGTGGTTATACAACTGTATATATTTGTCAAAACTCAACAGATTGTACACTTAAAATTGATCAATTTTGTTATATGTAAATTATACTCCAATAAAGCTGACAAAAAAGTAGTATACCTATTACGTGACATAAACTAATGAGTCTATACTAACTTGCCCCTTATAAACAATAAACGTCACTTTGGGAGGCTGAGATAGGAGGATCACTTAAGGTCTGGACTTTGAGATCAGCCTAGGCACCACAGTAGGACCCCATCTCTCCAAAAATTATTTAAAAATAGCTGGGCATGGTGGTGCACACCGGTAGTCCCAGCTACTCTGGAGGCTGAGGTTGGGGGACTGCTTCAGCTATGATTGCACAACTGCACTCCAGCCTGGGAAACAGAGTGAGACCTTTCTCTAAAAAAAAAATAATAAATTTAAATTATTTAAAATAATATATAAAAACTTAAGTGGTCATCTGCTGAGCTTCTTATGTAACTCATTTTATATAATTAATAATCATGTCCACTAAGTAGCCAGTGATCCTTTCAAAATCTGTCAGACTCTATCACTTCTCTGTTCATAAACCTACTATGGTTTCCCATCACACTTAGAACAAATCCAAAGTCCTAATTTTCAACATTTACAAGGTCCTACATGATCTGACACTTACCTCCCTCTTGCAATTTATTCCCCCTATTCTTCTCCCTTACTGCACTCCAACCCACACTGCAATTTCCTAAGCTCACCAAGAACACCCTTACTTCAGGGCTGTCACATCTATTGTTCATTCATTCCTTTGAGATGTTGAGCTTGGTGAGAGATTGCAGTGAAAGAAGAGGGCCCATAAATATGGACTGCATGTGCGTATGTGTGTGCACATGTGCATGTGTGCATGTACATGTATGTATAAATACCTGAGGTCCCATGGTGATTGGTACTATAAAGAAGAATTAAGTGGAATATGAATGGACACCGGGGTGCTTTTCCCTCTGAACCAAGAAGTCCCTTACCCAACATCTTCACATGGCTTTCTCCCCCAATTAATTCATGTCTCTGTTCAAAAGACAACTTTATCAGAGAGTGCTCCTCTTAAGGACTCATCTAGAATAGCATTCCCCAGCTAGTCACAACCTTTCTCTTTTCTCTATTTTATTTTTCTTTATGGCACTTTCCACTACTTGACATTATATATAATTTTTATTTGCCTGTCTCTCCAAATAGAATACAAGCCCCTTAAGTATAAGAATTTGTCTTTTTAGGTGTTATATCCCAATATCTAAGGCAATGCCTGGCATATGGTAGGTAGGTAATCAATAAGCATTTCAGAATGAATGAATAGCAGTTAATTATAACTAAACATAAACAGAATAATTATTGTGAGCTATAACCCCTCAAGCAAGCTGATACTTATTAACTCTTACTGGTTGCTCCTACAGAGAAATGTCAGGACAATGTAATGGAGTGTTAAGAATCTAATCTTTTCATGATTAAAACAAGAGAAATTAAACAACACAGGCAATAATATTTTCTGTTTCTAAAAGATGGAATTCTAAAAGAAAAATATATTTTAAGCTAACTCATAACTTTTCAAGGAGACAAGCCTTTAAAACATGAGACACCCTTTGACTAACCAACCCAGCAAAAGTAGGGCAGAAAGGCCAAGAGGCAAGTCAGGAACTGCTCTCCCACCACGACATAAAAACCCTTTCCTATTAATGAATTTTTGGAACTCCCAAGCCAAGGCAAAGATCTGCAAAGTATTACTCTTTCACTATAAACCACAACTTATATTACCCATTTAACGCCCTTTGCTGAAAGCATAAAATAAAATAAGAGCTGTTTACAAGGCTACAGGGTATACTGTACCTCTGAGGATCTATTATGAGACCTCTATTAACAGCTCTTAAGATCCAGACAATTTAGTTCTCAAATGCTGTACAAAAACTAAATTGGCACATTATAAAATCAAAATGATTTATGTTTGTCCAATTTCCAATCTTCCTTTAAGGAGAAGTCAGACTTTAACAGGAAATTACTAGTATGTTGTACACACTCTGTCGCTCAAGTGCAAATTCAACAAATACATAATTAGATATGTGAAATAAAGTAAAATATATAATTCTTGTTAAAAATTAAGTGTCCTGTCAAAATCATTTTAATTGAGTTTGTGACCAGCCATCATCATGGCCAACATGATAAAACGCCATCTCCACTAAAAATACAAAAATTAGCCAGGTGTGGTGGTGTGCCTGTAATCTCAGCTACTCGGGAGGCTAAGGCAGGAGATGCACTTGAACCTTGAACCTTGAACCTGGGAGGTGAAGGCTGTAGTGAGCTGAGACTGTACCACTGCACAGTTCAGCCGGGTGACAGAGCAAAACTCCATCTCAAAAAAAAAAAAATCATTTAAATTACTACCTTCATGATAAGCAGGTACCTTTACTCTTTTAAAGCTGAGAAAAGTGGGGGAAAAGCTTTTGAAACGAACTTTCTTGCATCTTTTAAAAAGAATTACAAAAACAGGATGTGTACTCCATGTCATTATACTCTTTTTCAAACTAACACCAGTAAAACATGTACAATATACCTATCTTAGCACTATTCTAAGAATTACTAATTTTCTGGTATCTCGACATCAATTTTCTTTTATAGGATGAACAGAGGCCAATGAAACTGTATTACTAACTGAAATATTATTTGGGGATTTTTGTTTGTTTAGCAGCCAATTAAGCTCAAATTTTCAAGAACTGGATGGTTAAAAGATTTCCAATTTAGATTCCTCTGTGGTAGTATAGGTTAAGATTCATTAATTCAACAAATATTTATTGGGCACCAATGTGCCTGGCAAATCTTTTCTGTAAAGGGCAAGATCTATTAACTATTTCAGGCTTCGTGGGCCACACAGACAATGCTACAACTACTCAACTCTGCCACTATACCACAAAAACAGCCAGAGAAAACACGAACAAATAAGCATGGCTGCGTTTCAATTAAACTTCATTTATGAACACTGAGATATGAAGTTCATATACTTTCTGGCATCATGAAATATTATTCTTCTTTTAATTTTGTTTCAACCATTTCAAAAAGTGAAAATCATTCTTAGTTTGCAGGCCTTTCAAACCCATGCATCTCGCCAGATTTGGCTTTCAGGCCACAGTTGGCCAATCCTTGATCTAAATCATGGGGATATAGCAGGGAACAAAACAGAAAAACATTTTTACCTACATGGAGCTTCAATTCTAGCTAAGGGAGAGAATAAGAAATTAAATTCATCAAATAACATATCAGATACCCATAAATACAAGAGTGAAAAAATAAAACAGGTAAGCAATAGGAGTAATGGGGATGGTCAGAGGGCTTTTACTAAAAAGAGACAAGAAACTATAGCAGTAGTTCCAATTTATTTTTCCTTTTTTTTTTTTGAAATAATTTCAGACTTACAGAAAAGTATAATAGTCTAGTCAACAGAATATATAAAGACCTCCAAATTTAAAAACAACCCAAAAAAAGGCAAATTAAAAATGGGCAAAAGACTTGAATAGACTCAACTAAAAACATTTCTACAAAAAAGATACACAAATGGCTACAGGCACACGTTAATATATTCAACATCATTGTCAATAGTGAAATGAAAATCGAAACCACAGTGATTTTACTTCACATCCACAAGGACAGCTGTGATGACAAAAACAGAAAATAACAAGCACTGACAAGGATGTAGAAAAAGTAAAACCTTGTATATTGCAGCTGGTAATGTAAAAAGAGTTCATTCAGTTGCCATAGAAAAAATTCAACAAAGAGTTAAGTATAGGCTGGGCATGGTGGCTCATGCCTGTAATCCTAGCACTTTGGGAGGCCAAGGCAGGCAGATCACTTAAGGTCAGGAGTTCAAAACCAGCCTGATGAAACCCTGTCTGTACTAAAAATATTTTTTTTTTTAAATAACTTTCTTTTTTTTTCTTATTTATTATTATTTTTTTTTAAGATGGGGTTTCACCATGTTGGTCAGGCTGTTCTTGAACTCCCGACCTCAGGTAATATCCACCCACCTTCGCCTCCAAAGTGCTTGGATTACAGGTGTGAGCCACTACGCCCGGCCTAAAAATATTCTTAAAACTTAGCTGGGCATGGTGGTGGGCACCTGTAATCCCAGCTACTAGGGAGACTGAGACAGGAGAATCGCTTGAACCTGGGAGACAGAGGTTGCAGTGAGCCGAGATGATGCCATTGCTCCAGCTTGAGCAACAAGAGAGAAACTCCGTCTCAAAAAAAAAAAGAGTTAAACATAGAATTACCACATAACCTAACGATTTCCCTTTTAGGTATATACCCAAAAGAATTGAAAAAAGGCTGGGTGCGGTGGCTCACCCCTGTAATCCCAGCACTTTGGGAGGCCGAGGTGGGCGGATCACGAGGTCAAGAGATCAAGACCATCCTGGCCAACACGGTGAAACCCCGTCTCTACTAAAAAATACAAAAATTAGCTGGGCATGGTGGTGCACACCTGTAGTCTCAGCTACTTCGGAGGCTGAGGCAGGAGAACTGTGTGAACCCGGGAGGAAGAGGTTGCAGTGAGCCAAGATCGCGCCACTGCACTCCAGCCTGGCGCCTGGAGACAGAGCAAGACTCTGTCCCAAAAAAAAAAAAAAAAAAAATTGAAAAGAGTTACTCAAATACTTATACAAGAGTATTCACAGCAACACTATGCACAATAGCCAAAAGGCAGAAACAACCCAAATGTCCATCGATGGATGAATGGATTTGGAATGAAACAAATTGTGATAAGATACCTGAATAATGTTGAATACTGCTCCTCCAAAATATTAAGTACTGATACATGCTACACTGTGAACAAACTTCAAAAACATTTGAAAAAAGCCAGGCAGAGAAGGCCATATAATTGGCATGATTCCATTTATATGAAATATCCAGAATAGGTAAATCTGTGAACAGAACGCAGGCTGGTGGTCCACAAGGGGCAGAGGATAGGAGAATGAAGAGCAACTGCTTGATGAGTATGAGGTTTCCTTTGGGGTGACAAAAATGTTTGGAACTGAAAGTGGTAGTTTTACAATACTGTAAACATTTTAGTGCCATGGAATTATGCATTTTAAAATGCTTCATTTTGTGTTATATGAATTTCACTTCAATTAAACCAAAAAGGCAGACACAAAAGAATACATATTATTCCATTTATGTGAAGCTCTAAAACAGGCAAGACCAACATATGGCAATAGAGGTCGGAACAGGTGTACCCTGAGGTAACTGAAGGGGGCACAAAGGGCCTTCTGAAGGGCAGAAATCTTCCGTTTGCTGAACTGGGTGCTAGTGACACAGGGCCATGTTCACTCTGAAAAAATTCCTGGAGCTGTCCCCTTAAAATAAATGTGAGTAATTTTCCATATGTATACTATACATATGAAAAAGTTTTGAAACTATAAACTTTTTAAAATAAGATTGCAAATTTTTTTTAAAAACTGTTACCATTGTGAATTAAAGGGTCCAAAGGATCTCTGTGTATTATTTCTTATGACTGCATGTATCCACAATTAACTCACCAAGTTTTTTTTAAAGGGTCAAAGAATTAAAATTTCCAAACTCCAATCCCCAAAGATTCTGGTCCAGGTCATGTGAGTTGAAGGCTAGGGAATCATCATTTTTTTAAATAAGCTACCTCCAACAATTCTGATCCAGCCCTCACCTTAAGAAACTCCAATTTAAATGAACTCCATCCGCTGCTTAACTTCACATTTTCCATGAACCTCATCTTGAGGGGGCTTGTAAAAGCATCTATTAACAACAGCACAGAGGATATTGGGAGTAAAAAGGCTACAAATGATCCATGAGAGACTGCAAAAGTTAACCCTCTGGGGCTAGGATGCAACCCTGGAGAAAAATTAGATGAACTGTAAAAAAAAAAATGAATAAAATGGGAGACAGTCAATGGTAAATAGACATAGAAACCTTTCTGAGTAATCATTTCAAACACAGTTATAAATATTAAGCACACACCAGTGATTTTTCTTATATTTCCATTAAGAAATAATGCAATCAAGATAAGACAAATGATGTTGGAAGCTAAATATACTTTAGAAAGTTATCAGCACAGTCTGAAAATCAGTGCAATATGCTTGGACTTACGGTATGTTCTTTATCACAAACAATAAAAACAATATTTCACTCCTGGGACTAGAAGTAAATAAAAAAACAATTTGGTTCAACCTTATTTGGGTCAGAGTGTTTTTATCTGCTTTGCTTCAGGTCAAAATTCTTTGGAGCGCTATACTTTGGCATTAGTTCAAATTGTTTCAATGAGGAATTTTTTTTTGAAAAGTCTAGTTTGATTTGAAGTTCATTTTCAAAATATTAAGTTAATATCTAAGTCCAATTCCTATTCTGAAAAACTAAATCTCATTCCAGTTTTATGATTAGTTTGGTAGAAATCCCTATTACAACAGTTGGCAAACTCTAGACCATTAACTTAACTAGCATTAAACCATACATTCATTTCCCAGTCCCTTCCAACAAGACAAAAGTTGGCATCTCTGTCCAAGACTTATTTCGAGCTGTACCTTAAAATGAAGTACAGTACTACACAAGCTCCTACAGGCAAAAGCAGCAGCTGTCACTCAGCTCTGGCAGATTGCAGCCCTGGGAGAACGCATGCTCCATGTGGCTAGACCTCATTTTTGCCAAGAGAAGTTAGAAGTCCAGATGTTTATATTAGTCTCTTCATTTTTACATGTTGACAACAAATTCCAATCTTTAAAAGCTAGTCTATGGGCCAATCAAAACATCTGTGAAATGTCTCTTTTGCAGTCTCTGGCCTACATCACTTTGTAAGATTAAGAAGGTCTCAAGCATCTCCAGATGCAAAATCGAAGCTTGCATAAGTCTTCAGTTTTCCACATAATACAGGTTTCAGGCAAAGTAGCTCTTTGAAACAAATGACAGCCCTAACAACAAATTTTATTATGATGCTTAAATATTTAAAGTTTGAATTACCTCTTGCTACTTAAAGAAGAAACAATTAATACAGAAGTAAGCCATTTAACCTGCACTGCAGTCTAACTACCAAATATCAACTCACCTTTACTAAAAAAGCCAGATTAGTGGTCAGAAATGCCACATATCTTCTGATTACAACAAATAAAATTTGAAATACCTTTTTCCTTCTCAATAATGAGTCAGATGAGCTTTCTACTCAGAATCCACAGGAAGTCATGGTATTTTTTGTCAAAATATCAGAAAACTCATAAAATGTTATGGTATCTTTCTCAAATATCATCAGTACAGACAATTTCATCTACAACTTTACGCAGTGGTAAACAGCCTAACAAGATAAAACATGATATTCTTTTTAGAACTAGTAATTTGTAGCAAACACACACACATTCCCCATACATAGAAGTATATGGGAGGCAGGGCTACAAACATTCAGGCAACATGCAAAAGTAGCAGAGATTATCAGGTAAAATAATTATAGGATTAGAATTTGTCTATAAATTAGATAACCAGCCCCCATATATGCAAAACTTGACTCTTCCATTCCCACCATGAATGTTAGTGACTTCAAGATCAAGAAAGTAGGCATATGACATAAAATAGTATTAAATTTTGAGGAAATCCTGGCATTCAGATGAACAGGGTTTACATAAGAAAAAGTCTCTAGTAAACATATAAACAGTAACGAGAAACCAACTCAGATATCTGTTCAAGTACCCTGCCCATGAAATTACAATTACTAGACCCAGGACTTGCCCTTCCATCTTCTCTCCCAGCATGCCCATTCACCGTTTCTCTGCATTTCTTTTAGGATATAGAGGATGGGCTTAAAGGATGTGTATCTATCAATTGTACTGCACTAAGTTCAGTTCAGGAAAAAATGCTCAATGAAAAGAAAGTACAACTACGGCAAAAGTTTATTAGTAGTAAATTTAACTGCATTAACCTTGTTTTCCATGACTAAATAATTATAGAATATGAACAATAATAGAGATCTACAACATAGAAATCACAAGAGGATTATTAATTCCTTCTAAGTTTTGGTACAAGATTGATCTAAGAAGCAGAATTTTCATAACTGGAGCTAACTGGAAGTCACATTATTTGTTATCATGGAACTACAGAAAGCCAGGTCAGAAAGAAACTAGACATATCATCCAATTTAATATCCAGTTTGCAAGTAGTTGCTAACTACAACTTAAAATATTTCCAGGGAAGTTATTATATACCCATGCGAATATGAACATGTTGTGCCAAAAACACAGAAAACATGCAGTTCTCACACAGCAGAGGGTGGTTTGCCATTATAAACACTCAAGTTAATCCTTATATAGGAAAATTAGTAGATATTTGCAAATTCATTTACAGATCACTGAAAATTAAAGCCAGAAAGACTATTTTCATCTATGTATCAAACAAAAGGTACATGAGATTATTTCTGTAGCGATGCTGCCTGTTCTTCTGTTCTTACACTTATCCTCAAACAGTCACATAAAAACGTTTTTATCCAAATACTTTCCCATTATAAACAATCAGGACATGCTTTACTGAGCTATATATTATGTTTGAGGTTTTAGCCAATTAATATTACATTTATAAAGAGTAAAAATTTCAAGAATTAATGAACTTTATCCAATAAGTTTCAGCAGGGTTAGCCACAAAACACTTTTATTAGGCCCAAACGAAGTATCTTTCATTCATTAATACAGAATCACAAGGCATACTTGGGAATCAGAGGCTCAATTATGTTTAAAAAAAAAAAAAAAGTTCCTAAGGAAACAAAAAACTTTCCATTTTTGTTCTGTAACTGCTCCTAAATGAAAAGATATTATTTTTTGACTTTCTCTCTTTTCTCTCTATCTCAGGACATATTTACAGATGCACTGGCAGCTTTCCAGACATGCTAAAAGTTTTTGCTACAGTTGATCAAAGTTGGAATGTCTGAGGAAATTACTCAACTTAGCCTGGAATTATCTAGCCAAATAGTTAGACCACTCTCCTTTTAACATGTGTTAAAGTAATATTTTAGCTGTCCTGGATGTAAGTTGGGAGAACAATTGTTTGCATCACAGTCTGTGAACACTTGAGTCAAATATAGTATGTTGAATACCAGGTTTTAGTATCTGTGACAGTTAATTTTTTTTAACTGTTCAATTCACAAAAGAGAGCATACTTTATTTAAAAAAAAAAAAACCCTCACACGACAACATATGTAGTAGAAACTACAGCTTTTTATGATCTTTTTAAAGTGCCCAAGTGTTTGTGAAAATGTCAGAAAAAACTGAACTAATGTTAATATTTGTTCATTAGAGCATTTGTTGAGCTGAAACAAAATATTCTGTCCAAAAATGGAATTTTTTTTGCTTTTTCTTACACTGCCCACTAGAAGCTCAAGACATTTTTCTTCATTATTTAAAATATTTTCATAAAAAGGTATCACACATCTGCACTTACCTCCTATAACTAATCTGCCTAATTGACAAAGATACGTGTAACATAATTAAGCAGAAAAATGACATCACAACACTTTCACATTTTTTAAATTGAAAGCAACAGAATTGCAGTGTTATTTGTCAAACATAACACAAATCTCTAAAATAAAATATTGGCTTCAATAAACTATCACATCTGAAACAGTTTTAAACTTTGTTTTAGTTGGATCCTTTATGATGTCCAGAAAGAGGTTAGCACACACAGTACCTGAAATTGTCCTTTCCATATGAACTACAATAGAAAAGACAAATGTAGCTGTTTCTCCAGTACTGCCAAATTTGGCAGCCACTTACACTTCCCTTCAACCTAAATAATTATACCTTTCAACCATATTGACAATAATATGGAAATATCACTCAAAAAGAACCTAACAGACCATGGAATTATAATAATTTAAACCATCCTTTTATCAAATGACATGGTCAGAACTGGAGAGGAGAGAATAGTGCTAACTTTTAAGTCCTCTACTAAGCTTTTTGTGTTTAACAAAAAGACTTCTAACCCACTAGAAAATGTTGCTAACATCTGCACATACTCCAGAAAAGGGAACCATAAAGAAATTCCCCACTCTGAATGTGTTCTAGTGTTGATGTCCAGTGTTACAGTACATGCGTGTCATGAACTGTCAGGAAATGTGTACATGATACAGGAGGCTCGACCCTGAGTTAGAATGACTCCCGGTAAAATCTGCCTGGCAATAGGAATGGCCAAAGAACTGTTATCAACTGGTATGCCTAAGATTCAACATTAAGCTGATTTCTACAGGGAGATACAATCCTTCGTCATTCTAACACTTAGGTAAAGAACACAGGAAAGAGACAGAAAGAGAGGGAGAAGAGCAGATTTAGAATCGTGATGAGAATCTTAAAAATCATGTAATTTAAATTTTTTCCTCATTGTTTTCCAGATTCTGAATAAAAGCCTGGGTTTGAGAGACACAAAAAAACTGAAAATCAAAAAGTAGTCTTTGAAATTAAACACCATCATACCAGGCTGTGATTTTCCAAACCCAGAAAAATCTTATTAGCCTATCTCCTCCATTACAAAAAAGGACTGATGCCACAAATGATATAGATCCAAATGCAAATATACACACACACACACACACACACACACACACACACACACAGAATGATTCGAAAATTACAACACTATAAATCCTAGTACCAATGAACCTAATTAAATCCCATTTGGGTAATTTCCCTATTAATATGGCACTAGAAGACATATTACACTTAAAAATCCAAAAGTCGAAATTGCTTCCACATAGTCAAAACACAGGATTTCCACCAACTCCACCACACTACCATATGTGACTTTAAGTAGCTCAAAACTGAATTCCAAAATGAAGTCTATTTTTGAGAGTAACAACTCCCAGAGAAAAACAAGGCCACACATATAAAGTTTTATGCTCCTCAGGAACTGCTAGGCCTGATCTTGGACGCTCTCTTCTACTACATTCAGCCGGGATGAATACATCTGAGGAGGTCCATGTACCTCATCAAGAAATGACCAGAAAAGGCTAAAACAGTTCTTCATGTTCCCACTACTACAAAGTAAAAGCATGACAAGCTCTATGCTTAAGTGTTTGACTTGGTCAAAAGCTAATACCAGATTTGGTACAGTGTAAAATTAATCTAGAATGTAATCTTTTAAAAAAAGGGTGGTGGTGGGAGAAATTACTGCTTTTCCATTAAGCAGGTACTTTGTGCTAGAGAACATGTGTCATTTCTAGGGTCTCAGAAAAAGAACAGATGTATCTATATGTAAACATAAACAGTAAGTTACAAGTTGCCCCTTAGTACTAAAGGCAAGAATCAGCATCAGTACTCAAAAAAGTGTTTTAAAAAAAGCGTAACTTACTTTTACTGTCCCAGGCTAAATGGGCTCTGTCTGGTGCTTCTTTGTCTGCACATGGCCACCCACAGCCTGTCTTCTAATTAAATCAATGCTCTAGCAGCAGAACAAGCAAACAAGTTGCCTCCCATCTGCGTACAGCTCTTCAGGACACATTTCCCTTGTTCAGAAGGTGGAAATTCTTGGGAGAGGTGATTTTCTCTGCCTCTTCACAAGAAGAACATGGATACTTGGCTGGATGCAACTCCATGAAGTGTAACTGTGTGTGTACACCTCAAAAAATAAAACAAAAAATGCAGAGAAACATAAAGACTCCATAAACAGCTGGAATACACAGAAATACTGAAGCACCACTGGAAATACTGCTAAACAGACAGGCAAAATGGGATCTTTGAAATAATCAA
This sequence comes from Callithrix jacchus, assembly GCF_049354715.1. Taxonomy (NCBI): domain Eukaryota; kingdom Metazoa; phylum Chordata; class Mammalia; order Primates; family Cebidae; genus Callithrix; species Callithrix jacchus. The sequence goes on from NC_133506.1 coordinate 20,724,778, forward strand.
TAATACCAAGTTAAGGAAAAAAAGGAAAAAGAGCATCTAAGGTCAAAACTCAAATTTCATGTAATGAAAACACTAAGTACTACAAAAGAAAAAGGGTAAATCTTCTACTTCACACACAAAGAAACAGCAGCCCCCCCAACTCACTTACAGAGAATAAAAGGTATTATCAATGGAAGAGAAAACTGAGATTTTCAAGGGTGGTAGATCTAAACTTAGAATCCACATTATAGTAAATGAGCACTTAGGTTAATGTGAGCTAAATGCATCAAGCTGTCTTTCCAATGTGGTCAGCTCTACTCGTGGGCAGGGGGCGGGGGGAAAAGAGCAAGGGATCACTCTGCTTATAAAAAGATAATTTCTACAAAAAATAAAAATGTACAGGCACCTGGAGATGCTCATTTATTTAAATAATTTTAAAATTCCCAAATATCAGAAATGACCTTAAAGCAGATGCCCCTCCTTTTTTGCAATAAAAACTAAATAACTGAAGTAGGGTAAGAAGCAGAGTGTGGTTAAGCATCTGCTCACAAGAAAACTTGCTATAAGTTTGGTGGGAGAAAAGGGAAATGTATCAGCCCTTCCCAATGTCCCCTTCCATCCTAGGTATGTCCATATGCCATCAGGAAGCCATACCATCTCCATGACCACTAGGCATTTCAAGGACTGGCAGGCCTTAGAAGTTTTTTCTATCCCCCTGAGGTTTGCAGACAATTCCAGCCAGAAGTATAAAGCCCAGGGAAGGGCATAGGGCCTATTCCTGCAGCTGCACAAGAGGCCTGGGCTGGGGTTCACTCACAATGAACTACTCAAGTATGACCAAAAACATTCTGGAGATCCCTGCCTTAAAGAAATGCAGAGCTGGCTGGGTGCAGTGGCTCACACCTGTAATCCCAGAACTTTGGGAGGCCAAGGCAAGTGGATCACTTGAGGCCAGGAGTTCGAGACCAGCCTGGGCAATATGGCAAAACCCCTTCTCTACTAAAAACATTAAAAAATTAGCCAGGCATGGTGGCGTACACTGCATCCCAGCTACTCAGGAGAGTGAAGTATGAGAATCTTTTGAACTCAGGAGATGGAGATTGCAGTGAACCAAATTCACACCACTGCACTCCTGCCTGGGCGGCAGAGCAAGAATCTGTCTTAGCCAAAAAAAAAAAAGATATAGAGATGCAGACAAATGTATAACAGTATTATATATAATAATATCAATACATAAGAAAAAATACCTACTTTCTTTCTCTTACACACCAAAATATCAGTCATCTGAATAGGAAGTTATTCTTAAAGGACTTCACTAGAGTTTATAAGCAAGCAATATTTGGATTACACAGAGATCAAAGACGATGAACTGTTTTTAACAGAATGATATAAAACGTGGCCCAATATAATGTGCTCTATAAACACGAAAGCATTTGGGCAATAACACTAACGCATGAACTAGCATCTCCACTGACCATAGAGAGCTTTAAAGCATCAATCAAGTGAACAAAAAACTTCACAGTCCAATTTTAAAAACATAAATTCAAAAAAAGATGTTTAACAAAGGAAACTGGATAATTTGCCTTTCACTATATGAAATTTAAAAGCTATTCCAGGCTTTTAAATTTCACATAGTGAAATAGTGTGGTGGCTCACACCTGTAATCCCAGCACTTTGGGAGGTCAACGAGGGCAGATCACGAGATCAGGCATTCAAGACCAGCCTGGTCAACATGGTGAAACCCCATCTCTACTAAAAATACAAAAATTGGCCAGGCATGGTGGTGCATGTCTGTAATATCAGCTACTCAGGAGGTTGAAGCAAGAGAATCGCTTGAACCCAGAAGGCAGAGGTTGCAGTGAGCTGAGATCACACTACTGCACTCCAGCCTGGGCGACAGAGCAAGACTAAGTCTCTAAATAAATAAAGTTATTTCTATCACTATTCTTAACACACGTATTCTGCCTACCAAAATAATCTATTTTCAGAATGAATTAACCAAAATTCTCAAAGGTTACAAAAAGATCTTCAAAATATCTGCCAGATTCATCAGTTTTCTCACAAAAGATTATAAATTACCTCCCAAAAGTCTGTCATTTATATTTCACCTATTATTACTCATCAGACTTTTTTAAACCAGGTCTTAGTGCTTTTTCAGGAAAACATCAATGTGCAAAAGGAGGTTCAGGCAGTATTTTATAAATAGTTCATTTTCTATCATAATCCGTGAAACACTTTCTACTTTAGAAACAATCCTAAGAAAATAGTAGCATCATGAGTCACCCACTTCTATATCCAATTTCCTCAAAAAAGAAATTCACATAAGAATTTATACCATGTGAAATATGCAAAATTATGGACTGGAATCTTAAATCCACTGTCACTACTTGATCCAAAACTATTTTGAAAGCAGCCAAAAAAAGCAACTGTCATCCAAGTGTGCAGTCTGAGACATGAAGACCAAATTGTTTCACACTATTAATCTTCTCTGCTGTGAGTGAAACCAGAGTTGTACCATCCAGTGAACAGAACTCACTTTCTCATCAGTTATTAAGATAATCTCAAAAAAGCTATAGGAAACAACAGGGATGAATCAACAATGAATCATTAAAATATGATCTATAAACTGACCTTTCCGTTTCCCTCCCTACATTTTGAAGATAAACAAAATACACTGGAGTATTATCATTTGCATTTCCACACTGCAGAACACCTCTCACCCAGGAGCAGCCACCTTCCCTCCCAAGACTCTAAAGGGAGAAGGTGGTCAATTGAATAGGCAGAAACTTTTGTACCTGCTCCCCGCCCTTTACTTAAATGAAGAAAACACCTCATTCTGGTGTCCAGAAATGACAGTCTTAAGATGACACCACTTGTCTGCAGTGGTGGTGAAGAAAAATGAAACCACACAAAATTATCAATTTCTAAGAAAAGTTAAAAAATGATATGTCTCCATAAGGCCCTTTAGTGTGCGTGTGGTATTTACATACACATACACATACACATATTTTTGCCTTTTCTCTTCCTCCTCCACTGCATCGAGTTAAGATCAGTGTACTTTTCACTATTTGGGAAAATATAAATATCACACTTTTAAAATAAAAGGCCAGATACTCTTTCTACGCAATTAAACCATTTCAGTTACTTCAATCCACAATTAGTATTTAAGGAATTCACATCAATTTGAATATCTGCCTAAGTAATAATATAACAGGCAAGTTTTTAAAATATTTTAAGTTTATTTATTTATTGTTTCCTTAAGCTAAGTGGCAAGAAAATAATATCATTTTTTAAATCAGAAAGTATATCCCAAAGTCTAAAGAGAAAGGTATGATTGTTCACATCTGTTTAATAATTCAGACATGACTTAACTGAACAGACTGACCAGAACTAAAGGTAAGTATTTAACTCTCAAACATAACACATTATAAACAAGACTCTCCAGAATTTTTCTCAGCACTTTTCAGTATTCTGAAAGGACTTAATACTGTTACTTATTGTTACTTATATTTTTCTTTTTTCTTTTTTTTTTTGAGACAGTCTCTCTCTTTCACTCAGGCTGGAGTGCAGTGCCGTGGTCGTGGCTCACCGCAACCTCCGTCTCCCAGATTCAATTCTCCTTGCCTCAGCCTCCCGAGTGGCTGGAATTATAAGCATGTGCCACCACCCGCTGCTAATTTTTCTATTTTTAGTAGAGACAGTGTTTCACCATGCTGGTCAGGCTGGTCTCGAACTCCTGACCTCGTGATCCATCCGCCTTGGCCTCCCAAACTGCTAGAATTACAGGCATGAACCACCACACCCAGCCTGTTACTTATATTTTCCTAAGTACAGCAAATATTAGAATCCAATCTTCTTATATCTTTCTATTAACCCAAGCTATTACAATACTTCCCCAACCAAACTCCATCTGAAAACCTATCCTGTTTTAAGGTAATGAATCACAATTATGCAAGGTGACAGAAACTGCAGGGGGTAGTATAAGCATGATTTCCAAAGTAATTCTTAAGATTTAGGAAAATTATTTGTTAGTGTAAGCTTAGCTGTAAACTCTTAACATATATTTCAGGCAAAGAGTCCATAGAAAAATGAATTTTTAAAGATAATTAATTGAAATTCTTCCACAAATTTAATAATTAAAAGTTGAGGCGGGGCATGGTGGCTCATGCCAATAATCGCAGCGCTTTGGTAGGCCAAAGCAGGGGTATCACCCGAGCTCAGGAGTTTAAGACCATCTTGGCCAACATGGTGAAACCCCATCTCTACTAAAAAAAATACAAAAATTAATTAGCTGGGCATGGTGGTGCATGCCTGTAATCCCAGCTACTCAGGAGGCTGAGGCAGCAGAACTGCCTGAACCCAGGAGGCGGAGGTTGCGGTGAGCTGAGATCGCGCCATTGCACTCCAGCCTGGGTAACAAGAGTGAAACTCCGTCTCAAAAAAAATAAAAATATAAATAAATAAATAAATAAAAATACAAAAATCAGCCAGGTTGGGGTGCATGTCTGTAGTCCCACCTACTCAGGAGGCTGAAGCATGAGAATCACTTGAGCCGGGAAGGTAGAGGTTGCAGTGAGCCAAGATCACACCATTGCACTCAAGCTTGGGCAACAGAAGGAGACTCCATCTCAACAACAACAACAACAACAACAACAAATTTATATGTATATATAAAATAATTGAAAGTTGAGGTGTGGGATGCACTAAAGTCACTTGGGGAAGCATTCTATGCTGCCACTGTCCTTAAGACTTATTCCAATCAAAAATAATAGAACAAAAATTTCTTCCCTTTAAATTTATATCCACACTCAAAAAAACACAAGTTATCCAAAATTATAAATCCACTTACTTAGGAGAACCTCATTATTTCAAAACGTATTTTTATCATTTTTAAGTATAAATAAGCAAACCCTTTAAAAGTAGTATTCAACACTAGGGGAAAATAGAATAAAATATTAAACATGATATCAAAGTATGACTTAGGAAAATTAAAGCTATTCTAATATGAAAAGAGAAACTTAATTTTATTCAGTTTTCCATTCATAGCTGCCATTCTAGTATATTTTCCAGCTACTCATTAACCTTCTTTCCTCAGACCTACACTGACTCCATGCACTCAGTAATTCAGGATATCACCTTCTGCACAAAGAACGGTAATTTTCAACTAACAATTGAATCAAGTTAGACAAAGCCCTCTTTGTGGTCTGTTTTGAGTAAAGGGAATATTTGGTGGTAAATACATCTATCTTCTTTCTTATGTCATTTTTCTCCTCTTATGCTCAACGTATAATTAACCTTTCTTTGATGCTGTAAAACTTGTCATTAATAGTTACCATAAACATTCACCTCATACATACCAATTTTCAAAGCACCTCATAACAGTACTAATTGCTAAGAGTTATGGGGTGCTTCCTACGTACCACACTGTTCTAAGAGATTGTCATATATTTGGTCACATATTAACTCTCCTAATCTTCACAACTCTATGAAGTGGGAATTATTATCCTCATATAATAAATAGGGAAAATGAGTCAAGGACAGACTGTGCCATACCCAGGGACACATGGCTAATGACTGGTAGAGCTGCTATAAAATGTATCAGTCACATGCCATGTCAGATTCAGTAGACTAAGTGCCCACCATATACTTTCACCTTCCTTGACTACATTAGGACCAATCTGACATTACCAAGAAAAATTAATCTACAAAGCATGATTAAAAGCTCAGGTCCACAATTTAGCATGAGAATATACAGAAAATATGGCTAGAACTTTTGGTAAACACCAGGGCAATTTTCACAAGGAAAGGCATGAAAGGGTATGTGCCTTGGTATGAGAGCCTAAATACAAGGGCCACAACCCAGTCAATCTGGAAATGTCAACTTTAACTATCGCCTCCTCCCTCAAACTCATCATTGTTTTATCATCATGTCTTACTTGATTCCCTAAGTAGTATTCTCAACCAGAAAAATATTTTTCACAATAATCCTCTCAAATCTATCTTCTCCTAGTTTGAGCAGCAAGTCAGTCTTCTGAAGACCTCAATATCACCTGCACCAATTAATTCATCAAGCTTCCAAATCAAGAGTTAACTGAGAGAACCTCACTCTAGAGTATAAAAAATTACAGCAAACATGAGAGCCTCCCCACTCAATTCTTCAATGTCCACAGTAAATTGGGGATAAACCTAAACATCACACTGGGACAAGGCACACTTCACGACACACAATTTCAGGGTATACATTTAACTGCTAGGATCATGAAGAATCTTCTCCTACTACTTTAGGCACTTCTAGACAGCTGGAATTTTTTTTATTTTCAAACAGAACATACGTCACTTTTGAGGGGTTAACTTCAAGGATTTTCCTACTGAAAATGGGAAACTTAAGTATCCAATCACCAGTAACTTTGTATTCATGAATCTCACAAAAAAAAAAAAAAAAGGAAAGGAATTTAACCAACTTTTATATTACTCAGAAAAGTCACCAATGAAAACAACAATATCATAGGCTTCTTCATAACTTTGCTAGTATTGGTGGGAAACACTGGTCATATAATTTATGGTTGACTAACTCAACAGTTTCATGTCATTTAAGAACAATAAAGATAAATTCACAAATATTTTAAATAAAACAGAAAAAGAAATACCTCAAGTTCTACCAGTGCTGCAGTCACTGCATCAGTTGCAAGAGCACCAGCCTGCAGCTTTTCAATTGCCTATGAAACCAACGGGAGAGAGATTATTAATTGCAAAATCACAACTTCTCAAACTTTCCAAAGGCTTAAGGAAGTACGGGAGACACTTAGATTAATAAAAATTGACTACTCGTTCCATTCCATACTTTAACTACTCAGATTTAAAATCAGCAAGTGTTTATATTCAGGTTAATTGGTGATATGGCTTACTTAATATTACTCAAATTAAAACAATAAAATCTAGCTATTAAATAAAAAGTACAAGGAATTTAGCAAGCTTCATTCATTGTAAGGCAATTCAAAATAGCCACAAAAATCTCAAACCAATCATTTCTCCTCCCACTGTTAATACTCTCCACACCGAAAAAGAAATGACTCTCAGTCACAGGGGCATGCCAGAATCTGAGGATAAAGGGATTCATTTGACAAAAACATTTTTCATACTCTAATGTAAAGTTTAAATCAAGATGAATCATATTATTTTGTAATATAAACTACATAGAGTAAAGGGCTATAAAATCACCTGGCCTTGAGCATAAATTAGGAGAAAAAAAGAGAAAGGAAAGTCTGTTATAAATGAATTATTAACATTCCAATTTGGTCAACAAAGAGAAAGCTCAAAATTAAGAGTTGTATACCTCATTAAACTTCTAAGAAGTTTGTTCATTGTAAATACTGAAGAGGCTAAGCATACAATTCAAATGTATTAGATTTCTAGGAGTATAGTTATATAAAACTTATTTATTTCAGATGACAGAAAAATTTCAAACTTTAAAAAATAAGAAAAAATATAAAATAACTTAAGAGAACCTTTAGCTTTATTATAATAAATTTCAAAAGAACAAAATCCCTATAGCAAAATATTCTTATTTATAGGATTTCATTCATAAGAAAAACCTTGAATCTCTGATAAAGTGTAATCATCTTTTAAATGTTATGTAAATATCAATGAAAAGAGCAGAAAGAGACCCATATTTACTTGATATACAATATCCAACCAAATCCTGATTGCACAAAAAGTAATGGAACGTTTGCCTACAAGACTAGTCAGAATTGAAATAAAAACAAACATTTCTTCTGAGTCCAATCCTACTCTCACATTAAATATTCAGCAATTTAGCAAAAACTCAAAAACCAATGGGGGAAAAAGCACAGCTGAGTACAAGGGCAAAGCTGAACTCAGGAATGACAACGAACTTGCTCTTACAAACTACGCAGTGAAAAACAGAATGAAAACATATAGGATAATCTCTCTTAAAAAAATCACCCATTTTAATTAATTATTTTTTTCCTTTCATGGAAAAACATATTGACTGCCTTTGAGCTGTTTTCTCTATCCTTCTGCCTACAGAAGTTCAACATCATTGCAAAGATTAAAAGAGATATGATTGTGTGCCCACAGTTACAAAAATACAGACTTAATCTGGGAAAGGAAGATAAAGGGCTAAACATCATGTAGAAAATTAAAAAAACAAAACAATCCGCTATAAAAATGAGCAAAATAATTTTGTGGTCCAAACTGGAAGAAGACTGTCCTAGAAATGAAACTTTAAAATGTTGAATTTCAAGGTAAAACAGCTTTGTGTTTAAAACTGAAATGCTTAGATTGGACACATTGTGTTCATACCTTCTGACAAGCTCGTTTGCATACATGTTTATATTCCTTGGCTTTTGATTCAGAATGATAACCTGCACCTGCAGTAGAAAATAAAATCCAGTTGTTAATTATTAAAGTATCAAGAGACCTTGTTTATGTTATACAAATAGTCCATATAAACTGGTGCTGTCCCAGTAAAAACAAAACTATTGCCCTAACTGTATGGAGTTTTATGACTTCTTTCTCCAGGGTAAGCCTTTTTAATACCATGCCTTATCTCCTTTCTCAAAAGCTCTTTTCCTGCCAAAACCTCTTGTCCCTAAAGAGGCTTCACCAAGGTCATCTCCCCGCTTCCTTTCAAGAACCTCTTTCCAAAATCAGGAGTTCTTTTGGGCTGGAGCTGATAACCCTGAAGGTATCAGAAACAGGGTCCCTTCAGGTCCTCTCTGCTGACCTTCAGAAGGCCCCTGCCGTTCAGGAAGTTACTGTTCCAAATCCAGAATTCATAAGAATAATTCAAAAAAGCTGGATTGCTTCTGAGTAACATTTGAACTTGAGGCATCTTACATCTCACATGTCTATAACCACCACAAATCACACCATTCCTAACCTAACACTTCACATCCTCTCACCCGCTAGAATGTAGTTCAGGGTGTCTCTGAAAGCTCAGTGACAGCACATTCATGACCGTCTATGAGAATTTCTGGTGGTCTCTGTCTTTTAATCAAATACGCAAGAACTTTCTCAAGAGAATGGCTCAAATAAAACAGTTTCCCTACCAGGATTCATAACTTGCTTAGTTAGGGACTTAAGAATAATCTAAACAAGAAGGAAACAAAGACAAGAGCCTTTAAACTCTTAATTAGGCCTCTCTCTAATCAAAGTTTGTTAACAGAGCACTGAACCACCTATCCCTAGCCACCCTAAAGCCTCATAGGGGACCATGGTAAGGAAGATTAAGAACTACATCTCAGCCGGGTGCAGGGGCTCATGCCCGTAATCCCAGCATTTTGGGAGGCCAAGGTGGGAGGATCACTTGTGGCTAGGAGTTTGAGACCAACCTGGCCAACATGAAGAAACCCTATCTCTACTAAAAATACAAAAAATATTAGCCAGGCATGGTGGCACATGCCTGTAATCCCAGCTACTGAGATTACAGGGGCTGAGGCACAGGAATTGCTTAAACCTGGGAGGCAGAGGTTTCAGTGAACCAAGATCTTGCCACTGAACTCCAGCCTGGGCAACAAAGTGAGACTGTGACTCAAAAACAAACAAAACAAATATGTTTTCCATTTAAAAAAAAAGAAAAAAAGCTACATTTCTAGGCCTCAAGACTCCTCCTACAGGTCTGCAAACTCTGACACAAATCTAACCCACCTTTCCTCAAGGCAGAGAAAGTGCTCCCCCACCAAACTGTCATACAAGGACTCAGGAAAGCAGAGATGCCTAAGCCATCAGAATCCACAATATACCCAAGTCCTAAACCTGTTTCTCAAGAGAACTTTGAACATTCACAGAGCCTGTGCCAATATTTAATAGGCCTCTCTTTATGGTTCTCTAAGAAAAGTGATACCAAGTTGGCTGTCTTACATCTCAGAGGCCCCAATCTTTAAGCAGCATTTCCTAAAGCATGGAATACTATTCCAAATAGGTGACTCCAGCGTAATGGACAAGGGCACTAAATAGTCTTAACATGTAAATCCTTTTGAAAGAATAAGTCTCAGTAGCGCCCCAGTATATCTTTAATTCCTGGTTCACACTTGCTGATTTCCCCATTTAACAACGGAAACGCAGGCTCAGAATTCAAGCCGCTGACAAACAGGATCCAGTTAAAACATAGAGTGTTTTGTTTGCACTGTTTAAAGTTACGTTCTCTTTATGGCAAGTGATACTGCTATTTCATTTAAGTAACCATAAACTTCATCTTTCAAATGTTAAGATGAAAAAAGTTTAGTTGTTTGAATATTAGATAAAACAGTATAGGCAGTGGGAAAAATCAAGAATCTACTACCCAAATCATAAAAGTTTGGGCAAGTCTACTCTAGTGCTAAAAAACAAAACTGCTCTACATTGAATGAGGATGTGAATTTTTTGACCCTTAAATGTGCAACATATATCCTTCTGCACAATCAGTCACTCTATCTGACTTTCTAATAATTTAGAAGTGAGGGTCACCATTAATTCACACAATATCCTACCATAACTCTGAGCACCTACTCTTCTTGCTGGTCCCCAGCACCAACTTTACCTGAGAGTATGAAATTAAATAATTCAAACCTAAAACTATTGAACCATTAAATCATTCTGAGCCTTGAGAGGAATGTGGCTGTGCAGCCTGAGTCACACAACATGCAGCTGCAACTTTTGCCTTTTTCCTGTAAATAATTAGGAAAATCAAATAACACCAGAGATAAGACCCTCTCAGATCACTACCCCTCCTCACAAAGTAAAAAGTAATCTCACTTAGGACGTAACAATTTGTAACCCATCAAATTGCTGTAACTTATGCACTGATCTCCTATGGAAAACGTTATTATCCTGCTAAAATTTTTCTCTCTACTTATATAAATGAAACCTTAACTTCTCCACTTTGGAACACTGACCTCATTTGTTTGGAGTCAGTGTTTCCCAGGTGGGCATCCTCAAGCTTTGTGCATGAATTGCTGAATCCCATTATTTAAGGTTGGCAGAACCATTATTATTTAGTCTGTCTAAGAGAGGAGGGACAGGGTCATGACAGTAATAGAAGTAAGGCTTTCCAACTAATTGAAGCTTTATGTTACTGCTTGTTACAACGTTCAGATCTTTCTTTAACAATTTCCAAACACTCACTCTGAATACAGTAACTCACTCGTACCATGGAAGATGCACCTTCAACATATTGTAGTAGAGATAACACAGACTAGGAGTCTGAAGGCAGAAGCTCTAGTTCCAGGTCTACTTTTAGCTAGGTTATTTTTGGTAAATTTACCTCACCTCCTTGTAAAAGCATCTGTGAGACAATGAAATTAAACCTGATTTTGGTTTTTTGGTTTTTTCTTTTTTTTAGATACTCTGGATTAGATTCACATAAGGTTTCTCGGGTTGTCAGTCTAGATACAGCCAAAGGTTAATGGCCAGGCAGGACACCAGTCTCATGAGAGGAAACAGTTCTTCTCTCCATTCCATATCATAGTAATCCTTCTGTCATCTTGCTTGACTACCCAGGGAATGTTAAAAGGAAACCCAGACATTCCTTCTCTCTTCACGGAGGTCACAGAAAGTGGATTCTGAATGCAAGAAAACAAAAACAGCCAAAGGAAAAAGAGCCCGCTGAGGAAACCTAGGCAACCAAGACTTTTCAAAGATGGGAGACCCAAAGGATGAACTATGTCTGTCCTCATGGTCCTCTGAAGCAGAGAGATTGACGGCTGACACAGTGCCAAAAGCACTAGAATGAGACATAAGGGCATACATAGTTGTTTCTTAGGCTGGCTCTAGCACCAACTTGCAGTGTGGCAGAAGTCACTTAAGTCACTTAATCTCTCTGGTCTTAAAGTTCCTCACTTACAGTATTAAGAAGGTGGGCCAGGTGCATTGGCTCACGCCTGTAATCCCAGCACCTTGGGAGGCCGAGGCAGGTGGATCATCTGAGGTCAGGAGTTCAAGACCAGCCTGGCCAATGTGGTGAAATCCTGTCTCTACTAAAAATACAAAATTTAGCCAGACATGATGACAGACGTCTGTAATCCCAGCTACTTGGGAGGCTGAAGCAGGTGAATCACTTGAACCTGAGAGGTGGAGGTTGCAGTAAGCCAAGATCACACCCATTGCACTCCAGCCTGGACAAGAAGAGCAAAACTCCATCTCAGAAAAAAAAATTACTTTGTCTGGTTTTAATACTTACATAACCTAAATACATCTGTTAAAGAAAATAATGGGGTAGGGAAGTGAAGACCTAGGAAGAAGTGCCATTTTAAGATGTAACTGGGGAGTAAAGGAGGTTCTCACTATATCAAAGTCAAACAATCGCTTTGGTTCCAATTCCTCTCTGGCAGTTTTGCCTCCTCCAGATGTGAAATGCGTTTCTCAGTGTACTTCAAGGCAGAAAAAGAAAAATCGACATTACTGGTATCTTCCAAGCCATCCACAAAGCTTACCTGCATGCACCAGCACAAAGCCTCCTCGTTTCTCTTTATAGGACTGCTTTGTTTCCAACTCTTTGGCTGTTATTTTACCAGCCGAAACCTGAGATGATCTGGAAGGCAGCCCTTCTCCAGAACTCATCCCCTTCTCCATGGTCATTCTCCAAGATTACCATCTTCTATTGAGAAAGGGGCATACTTCCATCCAAAAGTAATGCAGAAGAGGAATTACCCTAGAGGAAAACAGGCAAATATGGTATACATTTCTTTCTACCAAAACACAAGTTACTTACACAAATTCATGCAAAGATAACTTTCAAAAGTCCTATTCTTAAAGTTATTTAACTGGATAATACAAAAAAAGCTATCAGTTATTAAAATTATTTTTTCTTGCTCCCATTGAAGTTGGATAAAATTATTTAATTGGGTAATATAAAAAGGTTAGAATTTAAATCTCTCTGTCCGCTGATAGTACCTGCTTGGGCCCAGGCACGGTGGCTCAAGCCTGTGATCCCAGCCCTTTGGGAGGCCAAAGCAGGTGGATCACCTGAGGTCAGGAGTTTGAGACCAGCCTGGACAACATGGTAAAACCTCGTCTCTACTAAAAATACAAAAAATTAACTGCACACGGTGCGAGACTACACCTGTAGTCCCAGCGACTCAGGAGGCTGAGGCAGGAGAATCACTTAAAACTGGGAGGCAGTGGTTGCAGTGAGCCAAGATCGTGCCACTACACTCCAGCCTGGGCAACAAGAGCGAGACTCTGTCGCAAAAAAAAATTAAAAATAAAAAAGTACTTGCGGCCAGGCGTGGTGGCTCATGCCTGTAATCTCAGCACTTTGGGAGGCCAAGGTGGGTGGATCACCTGAGGTGAGGAGTTCAAGACCAGCCTGGTCAACACAGTGAAACCTCATCTTTACTAAAAATACAAAAAATTAGCTGGTGTGGTGGCACACACCTGTAATCCCAGCTACGCAGGAGGCTAAGGTAGGGGAATCGCTTGAACTCAGGAGGTGGAGGTTGCAGTCAGCCGAGATTGCGTCACTGAACTCCAGCCTAGGTGACTGTGTCAAAAAAAAAAAAAGAAAAAGAAAACATAAAGAAGTCATTTAGCTGTCTACTCCGGAAAAAAAGCAGGTTACTCTGAACACAGTCTGCATCCCAGTGTTAATTACCAGCTCACAAGAGAGTATTATTTTATTCATATGTTAGCTGCTTTAAAAGCACATTTTCAATAAACAATACGGGTAACTGTCACAATTCTTTTCTAGTACCTCATGGTTTTTTTAATAATTCTATCTGCTATATCAAGCAAAGATTTGAGCTTTTAAGTTTCAACTTTGAATGTTTGTTTTTTGGTGGTATTTGGGCAGTTTTTGGTTTATATTTTACATAAGTATTGGTCCACAATGGATTGAAAATTTTTGCTGTCTTTTATAACAGAGATAGTCTGAGAAGCACTGCTATGTGGCATTTTTGAATTCCCTTAATTCTTGGTTTAACAGAGTCCATTTAATTTTTATTATATAACATTCTATTTATAAGACAAATAGTTAAAAATTATACATACACACTCTTGTATTAAAATATTTACATAGATTTATAAATGCAGGACAAAAATTTTATTACAAAAGTGCTGATTTTTATTAGTAATAGTAAATTAAAATGCCTGGTTTTGCTTTGTTTTGTGGTTGTCGTCCTAACCATGTTTTTCTTGCTAAGACTTCACAAGAATCTGCCTCAATTACCTTTATTTTCTTTTGGTTATTTCTCACAATATTTCTCTGAAATAGGCTATCATTCAACCATGTATGAGTTGACAAAGTGGATATAGTGGTTCATCTGTCAGCCTATACATGCCATTATGTCTGTATCACGCCATCATATTTGGCCCAGCCATGAAATGATCTTGGACGCATTAGTCTAAGAGCACAAACACACATAGAGTGAAAACTCAGGCTTTGGAAAATTAAGAGCTTCAGCTAAAATGAAAACACATCTAAGCAGTACAGATTATGAAACCTCAAGCTACTTTGACTCACTATCGTCTGAGGTATTTTTTCATAAATAAAAAATTATAATATTTCTATTTTATAAGAAAATACATGGCTGGGTGCAGTGGCTCACACCTGTAATCCCAGCAATTTGGGAGGCCAAGGCGGGTGGATCACAAGGCCAGGAGTTCAAGACCAGCCTGACCAACATGGTGAAACCCCGTCTCTAATAAAAATACAAAAGTTAGCCAGGTATGGTGGTGAGCACCTATAACCTCAGCTACTCAGGAGGCTGAAGCAGGAGAATTGCTTGAACCCAGGAGGCAGAAGTTGCAGTGAGGCAAGATCGTTCCACTGCACTCCAGCCTGGGCAACAGAGTGAGACTCCGTCTCAACAACAACAAAAAAAATACAAGCATAATTAAAACATCAACATTTTTATATGGTTTGATGTAACAGGCACTTTAGTATACATGAGAGTTTAAAAAATTGCTTCTCAACATTGTCTAAAAAGAAATAAAATGTGGAAGGTGATTATTACTCCATTTCTTGAGCAATCTACCCTCCCTCAGAGACTATCTGAAATATATTTATTTAGAAAACCATGTAATCTCAACAAACCTCTCCAAAAATGCTGGCCCTAAAGTTTCACTGGACTGGGAAAGGAGCTCAACTAGAGGAACTATCAGTATAATCCCAATGGTTACTGAAATATTTCTTATTCAATTAGAACTGAAGCAACTTCTACTCCAACATCAGTTTTTGTTTAACTCAGAACTCATTAAAGATCTGAAATCTAATAAATCAAGAGGGCCAAAAAAAGAAAAAACAACAACAACAACAAAAAAAAAAGGGGGCAAATGGACAAATCTCAGTTTGCAGAAAAATTACGTAATAGCTTAACTAGACAAAAAATGCTAAATCTCACTCTAAAGAAAGATGCAAAATAAAACTACACTTAAATACCAGTTGTTAACTTAGACTGGTAAATATCAAAAAATGACATTTTGAGAGTACAGAAAAACAGGAGCTCTCATTAAGTTGCTAGTGGCATTTTAAATTGATAAAACTCTTGGCTCAAGCCTGTAATCCCAGCACTTTGGGAGGCCGAGGTGGGTGGATCACAAGGTCGAGAGATCGAGACCATCCTGATCAACATGGTGAAACCCCGTCTCTACTAAAAAATACAAAAAATTAGCTGGGCATAGTGGCGCGTGCCTGTAATCCCAGCTACTGAGGAGGCTAAAGCAGGAGAATTGCCTAACCCAGGAGGTGGAGGTTGCGGTGAGCCGAGATTGCGCCATTGCACTCCAGTCTGGGTAACAAGAGCGAAACTCCGTCTCAAAAAAATAAAAATAATAAATAAATAAATTGATACAACTCAACAACAGCAATTTGGCAAAATCAATCAAAATTAAGATATAGACCCAAAATGTCTTGATGGAAGTGGTGAAGCAGCCATCAGAAACAATGATAAAACCTGATAAACATATATGTAACAGTCTCAAACATATTTGGTAAGTAAAAACGGAATGGAAATAACTAATTTTTAAAGGTATGGTACAGAAGTATTTGCAGTACCATATGGTCAGGAGGGAGGGGAGAACATAGTTAAATATATATGCAAAGTATAAATCTGGACAGATAAACAAAAAAAGTCATATAATACTCATTACCAAAGGAGATTTGGGTAACCAGTAGCAAAAGATGGGATAGAAATTTCACTGTTCACCCCCTTGAACCTTTCAAATTTGAACCATCTGAATGAATTACTTACAAAAAAATTTTTTTATTCATGTTTTCATTTATGGGAACACTAGGTAATAAGCTAAGCCAAAGAACCAAAATAGGATAAGCATGTTTCTCTGAATATCGAACTTCTGGGATGCATAAACTACAGGAAATCCAAATGGGGCAGGGGAGTGGCAAATCATAGTATTTGATCTCTACAGCTAAGACTAGTATTGTATATGTAATCATTCTTACAAATCATGTGAAACTGGTTAATTGTACTTAGAAAAATGTCTAATACTTCAGCTAAGCTATGAGGTAACACGCAAAACAAAAGGTTTCCAATGAAAGGAGAAATATAGGCACATAATAGTTTTAGACAACAAAAAACAACTCTATACATCATTTTTATAATGGCTTTATTTCTGAGTAAGATGTTTGAACACAGACATTTTGCAATTTCCTCCTAGTAATGATACTAAAATTCATCATGATTATTATTTCTAAATGACACTGGCAACTGGTCTATCCTCTGCAACTGTTACTCAAAAAGTTAAACAGAGTTATGCTAAGACCCAAGAATTCCACCTCTAGGTATATACCCAAGAGAACTAAAAACATATACTACATTAAAATGTATACATGGATATTCATAGCAATATTATTCATAGCACCCAAAGGTCCATCAACTGATGACAGATAAACAAAATGTGGTGTAGTCATACGATGGAACATTATTCAACCATATATGTAAAAGGAATGCAGTGCTGACACACACTACGCCATTAAAGAATATAGAAAACAAAAAAAGAAAAAGAAGAAAAAAAAGAATATAGAAAACAATGGAAAAAAACAGATACAAAAGGACACATATTGTGAATAAACAAATCTAAAGGCTGCAGGTAGATCTGCGATTGCTTAAAGCTGGAGGGATGCAGGCTAGGGTGATGGAGAGGGACTGTGGGAGTGACTAATGGGAGCAGTTTCTTTTGGTGCAGATAAAAATGTTCTAGGGCCGGGCGCGGTGGCTCATGCCTGTAATCCTAACTCTTTGGGAGGCCAAGGCGAGTGGATCACCTGAGGTCAGGAGTTCAAGACCAGCCTGGCCAACATAACAAAACCCCATCTCTACCAAAAATACAAAAAGTGTATTTTTACACCAGGTGTGGGGGCGGGCACCTGTAATTCCTGCTACTCAGGAGGCTGAGACAGAAGAATTGCTTGAACCCGAGGCAGAGGTTGCATCGAGCCAAGATTGTGCCATGGTCCAAAGTTGGAATTTGGTGATGGCTGTACAACTCTGTAAATATATTAAATACCATTGAATTGTACACTTTAACCGTGTAAATTGATACATGAATTCTATCTTATTAAACTTCCCATAAGTTGTACCTTTTCCAAGATACTTAACCCAGTGGTCTTTTCTTAATCTTCTGCTTAACAACCTTTGATTCTCTTGATCACCTGCCTTCTGTGGCAACATTCAAATATACTATCCCAGGTCTTCATAACCTACATCTGACCCCAATCTCAAATGTTTCCTTCAGCAATGTATTTTATTTTATTTTCCTTTTTTTTTTTGAGACAGAGTCTCGCTGTGTCACCCAGGCTGGAGTATAGTAGCACAACCTCAGCTCACTGCAACCTCTGCTTCCCATGTTCAAGCGATTCTCCTGTCTCAGCCTCCCAAGTGGCCAGGACCAAAGGCACATGCAACCATGCCTGGGTAATTTTTGTATTTTTAGTAGAGACAGGATTTCCCTATGTTGTCCAAGCTGGTCTTGAACTTCTGACCTCAGGTGATCCACCCACCTCAGCCTCCCAGAATTCTGAGATTACAGGCGTGAGCCACCACTCCCTGCCACCCTTCAGCAATTTCATCTACTCACAACCTTTCAAAACTATCCTCTCAGCAAATCAAATGATTCCTAACTTTATCTTGTGTGTTAGCTCTAGCCATAAGTTTTATGGATAGCTCACTCTGGGTCCACCTCACTCTTAGCCTAACCAAAACAAGCTCACCTTTCCCCAAAATCTAGTTCTTTCCACATTACTCCTTTTTCTCAATAGCACTATCCCTTTCTATCTCACCTTAAATTCATTTTGGATTGCTCTCAACTTTCTAAATCTCACAGATCTCTCCCTAAAGCATTTAACTTCCTTTTTCTCAACTCTTGTTCAGCTCATACACCTCTCTTAGCATGTTGCAAATGTTAACTTTTCTCACCAAATCCAGGCTAGCGTAACAAAAACCATCTAAAAAAGGCTGCCAAAAGAAAACACATAAAGGGTAACTCTAATCAAAACAAATACCAGGCCAAAAGACATGATCAGGCAATACATGAAAGAGGACATTTAAATTAGGCATCCAATAATATTAAAGAAAGAATATTCAAAGAAATACAAACAAAAACGAAACTTTTCTTACTAGCACTGTACCAGTACCATAATCTCATGTAACCATTTCAAAATGAATTTATCCATAAGTATCAAGACCCTCAAAATGTATAATTTTGTGTATATATATATTATATCCTTTTTTCTTTTAGACTATCACTGAAGCCCAGGCTGGAGTGCAGTGGAGCGATCTCAGCTAACTGCAATCTCTGCCACCCGGGTTCAGACTATTCTCCTGCCTCAGTCTCCTGAGTAGCTGGAATTACAGGCACATGCCACCATGCCTGGCTAATTTTTTGTATCTTTAGTAGAGACAGGGTTTCACCCTGTTGGCCAGACTGGTCTTGAACTCCTGACCTCGTGATCCACCTGCCTCAGCCTCCCAAAGTGCTGGGATAACAAGCATAAGCCACCGCTCCTGGCCAATACATATATCTTTCCAGAGATACTCTATGTAGAAGCAAGTCTATACAGACACAAATTACCACAGATGCCTCTAAGGAGAACTAGCAGACTGAGGGGCAAGGATGAATAGGAAACTTACTCTTCTCCTAATAATCTCTTGTATTTCAATTTTTTTTTAACTTGGTACAATCTACTAAAAAGAGATAATTTAAGTAGGCCATCTCTGAGACCAAGATGAGTTTACATTAATTTGAGAAACAGACTATAACATTGTATTTTCTGCAGGGATTCTCATGGCACTAATTTAATGTCTAAATCTTGCCTCATCTCTCTAAAAGATTATATTATTTTCCTACTGTATATGATGAAACTATTTTTTTTTCTTTACACCATTTTGAAAACCATCACAGGTCCTATTGGTGTGGGGTTAAAGTTTTTCACCATAGGTTCACTTATTCTTTAAGAAGCAGTTGAAAAAGGAAGTAATGGAATTCATCCATCTTACAGCAAAGGGCCTTGACAGAAATCCAGCCCTTAAGCTATTACAACTCACGAATAAAGAACTGTGCTGTTGTTTTGTTTTGTTTTTTTTTTTTACACAGAGTCTCACTCTGTCACCCAGGATGGAGTGCAGTAGCGCGACGTCACCTCACTGCAACTCTGCCTCCCAGGTTCAAGCAATTCTCATGTCTCAGCCTCCCAAGTGGCTGGAATTATAGGTGTGCGCCACCATGCCCAGCTCATTTTTTTTTTTTTTTTTTGTATTTTTAGTAGAGACGTGGTTTCACTATATTGGTCAGGCTGGTGTCAAACTCCTGACCTCAAATGATCTGCCTGCCTCAGCCTCCCCAAGGGCTGGGATTACAGGCATGAGCCATCACACCCGGCCTTGTGTTGTTGGTTTTCACATCAAGATATTGAAGGTTTAATGCCTCATTAAATGAACTCCAGGACATACTTAAATTCATCTTTGAACCAGTCATTCCACTTCTGAGAACATTTTTTACCAAAATAACTAAAAAAAAAAGGTTTTATGCTATTTTTTTTTTTTTAGATGGAGTCTTGCTCTGTTGCCCAGGCAGAGTGCAGTGGCACGATCTTGGCTCAGAGCATCCTCCACCACCCGGGTTCAAGCAATTCCCCTGCCTCAGCTTCCTGAGTAGCTGGGACTACGCACCACCACCACTGGCTAATTTTTTTGTATTTTGTATTTAGTAGAGATGGGGTTTCACCATGTTGGCCAGAATGGTCTCGATCTCCTGACCTCGTGATCCGCCCGCCTCGGCCTCCAAAGTGCTGGGATTACAGGCATGAGACACCACACCCAGCCGGTTTTATGCCTTTTATAACACAGGATAATTTAGAAGAACAAAAATCTGGGAGCATCCTAAATGTCCAGCGCAGAAAAATGGTTCATAAATCAATAACCTACACTTTCATGATCAACTGATTTTCAACAAGGGTGTCAATGCCATTCAATGGAGGAAAGGACAGTCCTTTCATCAAATGACACTAAGAAACTGGATATCCACATGCAAGAGAATGAAACTGAACTCCTACCTCACATCATACAGAAAAATTAATTCTAAATATCCTCCCTACTAAGTAGATTAAAGACCTAAATGTAAGAGCTAAAACTATAAAACTCTTAGAAGGAAACATGGGTAAATATTTATGACCTCAAATTTGGCAATGGTTTCTTGGATATGACATTGAAACACAGGCAAGCAAAGAAAGAAACAGATAAATCAGACTGCACCAACATTTTAAACCTTTTTTTTTTTTTTTTTTTGGAGTCAAAGTCTTGCTCTGTTGCCCAGGCTGGAGTGCAGTGGCCTGATCTCAGCTCACTGCAACCTCTGCCTCCCGGGTTCAAGGGATTCTCATGCCTCAGTCTCCCAAGTAGCTGGGATTAAAGGCATCCACCACCATGCCCAGCTGATTTTTGTATTTTTAGTAGAGACAGGGTGTCACCATGTTAGTCAGGCTGGTCTCAAACTCCTGACCTCAAGTAATCCACCCACCTCATCCTCCCAAAGTTCTAGGATCACAGATGTGAGTTGCCACACAAAAATTTTAAAGTTCTGTGCCTCAAAAGATACCATTCAAGAAAGTAAAAGGACAACCATAAAATGGGAGAAAATCCAAGAAAATATTGTAAATCATTAATCTGGAAAGGGTCTTACATCTAGAATACAGAAAACAAAAAAAAACTTTAAAATAAGACAATTCAATTTAAAAATGGGCAGAGGAATTAAATAGACATTTCTCCAAAGATATATAAAGGGTCAATAAGCATATTAAAAGATGATCAACATTATTAGCCATCAGGGAAATGAAAATCAAAACTACAATGAGCTACCACTTTATAAGCACTGAGATGCCTATAATCAAAAAGAAAGACAAGTGCTCTCAAGGATATGAAGAAATCAGAACTCCAATAACCTGCTGATGGGAATGTAAAATGGTGCATCCAATTTGGAAAACATCTGTCACTTACTCAAAAAGTTAAATATAGTTACCATATGACCCACCAATTCCACTTCTGGGTATATATCCAAGCGAACTGAAAACATACAACCATACAAAAACTTGTACACAGATGTTTATAGCAGAGTTATTCAAAATAGCCAAAAAGTGGAAACAACCCCAAGTCCATCGATTGATGATGGTTAAGCAAAATGTGGTATATTCATACACTGGAACATTACCCATCCACAAAAAAGAAGGAAATAATGATACACAAACATTGATGAACCTTGAAAACATACTAACTGAAAGACATGAGACAAGTGAGGCCATATATTCTATGATTCCACCTACATGAAATGCCAGTATAGGAAAATCCATAGACACAGAAAGTAGATTAGTGGTTGCAAGTCCTGGAAGAGAAACGGGAGAATCTAATGTAGTGACTGTCATGAGTACAGGATTTCTTTTGAGGGTAATGAAAATGTTCTGAAAGTATATAGTGGTGATGGGTGTGTAACTTTGTGAATATGAGAAAAACCACTGAAATTTACAATTTAAAGGAATAAATTTTCTGGTGTATGAATACCTTAATAAGACTTTCTCAAGAGGAAAAAAGACAATCTATCCGTGCAATGGATACAATGTACATAACTGTGCTTCTTAGTTATAACCGTATTTTATACACATACACTATCATAATAAATAGGTTAATATGAATAAAATATTAGAAAAAAGATCAAAATGCTGGCTTGGCAGAACTAGGTGATCTCTTCATAACTACTTCTGCATTTTCCAGATATTCCTTAATAAGCACTACTTGTTGTAAGTGGAGAAAAAATTATTTACAACAAAAAGATAAATTATTAAACTCCCAAGAATATACACAAAAATTCCTTAGCCAATAAATAATAATAATAATAATACAGCAATCTAATGGTCCCTAAAATACCTTTCCCTCTCCTCCCCTACAGAAGACAGGAAAGTTGAACTCCCCCCTTCCGGAAACATGATGCCCTCGATTTCCAGGACACGTCCAGCTCCTGCTTCTCCCCCTGCTCTCCAGTTACTCCATCTTCTCGGTCCTTTCCTCCTCCTCCTCTTCCTCCTATACCTCAGTAGTAAACACTAACGACCCGCGGGACTCTCACCAGGCCTCTATAATTAAGTAAGCAGCTACCTTGCCCCCAACCCGCCACGCCAGAACAAGGCGCACGTTCTCGGTTCTCTGAGAACCTCGGACTCTGAGACATCTCCAGACCGAGACTGCAAAGTAGGTGAGGGACTGCGAGAACTCCCCACATACAGACAGTTCTTCCCCGGTGGCCACGAGGACGCTAAGCCGAAGATAAGGCTGGGAAGGGGGAAGACGGGGCCGCCAAGAGGGACCAAGACCAGGGGACTAGGGACATCCTAGCACCCTCCTTTAGCCCCGCCCCGGTCAGGGGGTGTCCTGCGCGCCGCCCCCTCTCGAACCCGGAGAGGACGTCCCAGCGAGCGTACGGGGCCCACACAGAGGCAGCAGCGCAGAGGCAGCAGCGGCGCGGACAGCGTGAGAAAGAGGGACACTCACCCGCGTCAGCCCCGAGCCCTCACCGCACCGGAAGTAGTCACCCGCCCGTTGCCAGGGTGAGGAAGCGGGGGTGACATGAAGTCTTCCCATTGGTTGTACACGGTACCACGTGGCCGGAAGCAGGCTCCCACTCTCGGCTCTGACTCCACCCCCCCGCTAAGGAGCGGCTCACCTGGCCTCAGAGGTGCAGCACGAGCTCCACCTGGGGCTTAATTCAGAATTGCGCATGCGCTTTTGCCACCTTCTCTCTCTCTCTCTCTCTCTCTCTCTCTCTCTCTCTCTCTCTCTCTCTCTCTCTCTCTCTCTCTCTCTCTCTCTCTCTCTCTCTCTCTCTCTCTCCTCTCTCTCTCTCTCTCTCTCTCTCCCCCCCCTCTCTCTCCCCTCTCTCTCTCTCCTCTCTCCTCTTTCCTCTCCTCTCTCTCCCCTCTCCCTCTCCTCTCTTCCCTCTCCCTCTCTCCTTCTCTCCCCTCTCCTCTCTCCTCTTTCTCTCCTCTCTCCTCTTTCCCCTCTCCCTCTCTCTTTTCTCTCTCCCTCTCTCCTTCTCTCCTCTCTCCCCTCTCCTCTCTCTCCTTTCTCTCCTCTCTCCTCTCTCCCCTCTGTCTCTCTCCCCTCTTCCTCCCTCTCTCCTCTTTCTCTCCTCTCTCTCTTCTCTCCTCTCTCCTCTTTCTTTCTCCTCTCTTCTCTTTCCTCTTTCTCCTCTCTCTCCTCTCTCTTCTCTCTCCTCTCTCACTCTCCTCTCTCTCCTCTCTCTCTCTTTCTCCTCTCTCTCCTCTCTTCCTCTCTCCTCTCTCTCTTCTCTCTCCTCTCTCTCTCTCTCCCTGCTTCTGTGTCCCCCTCCCCCCCCACCCCGCCCCGCCCTGAATAAGCCAGCAAGATATTATTGTATCTGAGTGGTTTGGCTATACTGTCATACTAAATGAAATTTAAATGACCATCATTTATCTAGGCGTCGCTTAATAGCTTACTTCCTTTCAATCTTTACAGCACTCTTAAACGGTAGGAAAAACAGGTTCTGCCTGGATTGCTTGCAGGAGTTGGGGCACAAGCCTTGCTTGCCCTAGGGGAAAGGAAAGAGTTGGCGGTCTTAATTTTATCGCTGGGATCTAAGACCAAAACCCAGTAACATTTATGTAATCATTTTAATGTTTCTTTGTTAACTATTACCATGTATCCTTTCACATGTAACCACCTTTAGCCTGCTTTGGGAAAGCAGAGATTGGAAGGATTTGAGCAGTATTTCTCAGTGTGGTCCCCAGACCAGCCAGCTGGCATCACCTGGGCTCTTACAAAAAAAAATGGAGTTTTTTTTTGTTTGTTTGTTTGTTTTTGAGACGGAGTCCCTGTCGCCCAGGCTGGAGTGCAGTAACACGGTCTACTGCAACCTCTCACTGCAACCTCTATCTCGGGTTCAAGCAATTCTCCTGCCTCAGCCTCCCGAGTAGCTGGGATTACAGACGTGGGTCACCACTCCCAGCTAATTTTTGTATTTTTAATACAGACGGGGTTTCACCATGTTGGCCAGGCTGGCCTCGAACTCAGATGATCCGCCCGCCTCAGCCTCCCAGTGTTGGGATTACAGGCGTCAGCCACCTCGCCTGGTGAAAAATGCATATTCTTAGGCCCCACCTCATACTTAACTAAATCAGAAACTGGGTTTAGAGCCCAGTGTTCTGTGTTAGCAAGGCTTGCAATCTGTGTTAACAATCTGATGCACCTAAAATTTGAGAACCACTGATCTAAAGCGACTCTCCGCGACTCTCCTCAGGCAATCTGTAGAAATTCGGTGGAGAGGGTGAAGGAACCAGCTCCTCAGACGAGAGAGGAGCAATCAAGGAAAAAAGCCAGGAAGGCAGTTTGTGGCTAAGAGGGGGAAGAGTCCTTGGAGCTGATTCCTACTCTGAGATTCCTGGATTAAAATGTATTCATTGTAAAGAAAAGATTGCTCAGCCAGGCACGGTAGCTCACACCTGTAATCCGAGCACTTGGGGAGCAGAGGCGGGCGGATCACTGGATCAGGAGATCCAGACCATCCTGGCTAACACAGTGAAAACCCGTCTCTACGAAAAATACAAAAATTAGCTGGGCGTGGTGCTTACCTGTAGTCCCAGCTACTTGGGAGGCTGAGACAGGAGAATCGCTTGAACCTGGGAATCGGAGGTTGCAGTGAGCTGAGATCGTGCCATTGCACTCCAGCCTGGGGGACAGAGAGAGACTCCATCCAAAAAAATAAAAAGAATAGAAAAGATTGCTCAACAGCTAGTAATCCCAAATCCATATTTAATAATTTTTGTACTGTTTTTGCTAATATTCTTCTCTGTAAGCAAAAACTTTAGAAAAGATTTTGTGTATAAAAAAGTTGATATTTTGAAATAGGCTGGGTGCGGTGGCTCACCTGTGATCCCAACACTTTGGGAGGCTGAGGCGGGCAAATCACCTGAGGTCAGGAGTTTGAGACAAGCCTGGGCAACCTGGCAAAACCCCGTCTCTACTAAAAATACAATGAATTAGCTGAGCCATGGTGGCGTGCGCCTGTAGTCCCAGCTACTCCAGAGGCTGAGGCAGGAGAATCGCTTGAACCTGGGAGGTGGAGGTTGCCGTGAGCCGAGATCGCACCACTGCACTCCAGCCTGGGCGACAGAGCAAGACTCTATCAACAACAACAACAAAGGCTATTGTGAAATATATCTATTAAAAAAAAGAATTTTAGATTTGAAAGAGAATGTAGGAACCTATGTTAAATGGTTTGAATAAGAAAAAAAAGGCCAGGCGCGGTGGCTCAAGCTTGTAATCCCAGCACTTTGGGAGGCCGAGGCGGGTGGATCACGAGGTCAAGAGATAGAGACCATCCTGGTCAACATGGTGAAAACCCGTCTCTACTAAAAATACAAAAAATTAGCTGGGCATGGTGGCGCATGCCTGTAATCCCAGCTACTCGGGAGGCTGAGGCAGAAGAATTGGCTGAACCCAGGAGGCGGAGGTTGCGGTGAGCCGAGATCGCGCCATTGCACTCCAGCCTGGGTAACAAGAGCGAAACTCCGTCTCAAAAAAAAAAAGGAAAGAAAGAAAGAAAAGAAAAGAAAAAAAAGACATAGTTCCACAGAAACTGGATTAAAAAAAAAAGAAAAAAGTGCTTAATGCATAAGTCAATAAAAGATAAACAGCAATAGTGTAGAGGTTAAGAAAAAGGATTCTAGAACCAAGAGAATCTGAGTTTCAATCTGAGCCCTGCCACTTACTTAAAAAAGTATCAGGCCCATAATAAGTAATCAATAAATGTTAGCTTTTCTGTTCTGAGACCGAGTGGTGAAAGTAGCATCCTTGTTTTGTTCTGGTTTTCAAGGGGAATGCTTCTAGCTTTTATCCATTCAATATGTTATCTATGGGTTTGTCATAGATGGTTATTAGTATTAGTATTAGTATTAGTATTAGTATTAGTATTAGTACTAGTATTAGTATTGAGACAGAGTCTTGCTCTGTTGACCAGGCTGGAGTGCAATGGCATGATCTTCGCTCACTGCAACCTCCGTTTCCCGGGTTCAAGTGATTCTCCTGCCTCAGCCTCCCAAGTAGCTGGGATTACAGGTGCACACCACCACACCCAGCTAATTTTTATATTTTAGTAGAGACAGGGTTTCATCATTTTCTCCAGGCTGGTCTCGAATTCCTGACCTCAAATGATCCTCCTGCCTTGGTCTCCCAAAGTGCTGGACTTACAGGTGTGAGCCATGTGCCTGACCAAGGCCACCTTTTGATGGGCAGAGTGGCATGTGCCTATAGGGAGGCAAGGAATTAATGGTGGCATTCTTGGAGACAAACTGCTATACTCAGTAAAGGTTCAATGGTTGCATGTCCCCAAGATCCCCTTTGGTTACTAAACAAAAACAAACAAACAAATTCAGGTTTTGTTTAAAACCTGAATGTATTAAAAAGATGAGAGTAGCTCACAAAATAAAAAAGAAGACTCTCAGAAAAGACAGGAACCAGAAGTTCTAGCTAGCAAGTACTAATGGACATGTTTTCAAGGTACAGCCACAGGATAAATCAACTTTATGTGTTTCTCATACTTTTGTCTTCCTGCTCAAATTCCAAGCTAAAAAATATGTTATGGCATAATTGAATCATGTGTTTGCACCTTGTCCAAGAGAGGACACCATCTCCGAACTCATACTCCCACTAAAACCGCATAAAATGGGAGAAGAAAATCAAGAAACTATTTCCAAGAAAAGAAGCATGGACCAGGTGCGGTGGCTCACGCCTATAATCCCAACACTTCCAAAGTGGGTGGGTCACTTGAGGTCAGGAGTTTGAGACCAGCCTGGCCAGCATGGTGAAACCCCATCTCTACTAAAAATACAAAATTAGTCTGGCATGGTGGCACATGCCTGTAATCCCAGTGTTAAGAGTGAAACTCCATCTAAAGAAAAAAGAAAGTCTCGGCCGGGCGTGCGTGGTGGCTCACACCTATAATCCCAGCACTTTGGGAGGCCGAGGCAGGTGGATCACAAGGTCAAGAGATCAAGACCATCCTGGTCAAAAAGGTGAAACCCCATCTCTACTAAAAATACAAAAATTAGCTGGGCATGGTGGTGTGCGCCTGTAGTCCCAGCTACTTGGGAGGCTGAGGCAGGAGAATTGCTTGAACCCAGAAGATGGAGGTTGCAGTGAGCCGAGATTGTGCCATTGCACTCCAGTCTAGGTAACAACAGCGAAAACTCCATCTAAAAAAAAAAAAAAAAGAAAGTCTCATTGATAGACTGAGAACAAAAAAGAAAAAAGAAAGAAAGAAGGAAAGAAACATGGATGCCAGCCTGCAAAACAACAGATGCTCATTGTCCACGATGCTTTGGGTATAACTTTATCTAAAATAAGAGGACAAGGCAGGGTTTCCCCCACTCCATATAATATCCATTAAAAAAAAAAAAAAAGTCGGGGCTAGGTGCAGTGGCTCACGCCTGTAATCCCAGCACTTTGGGAAGCTGAGGTGGGCAGATCACAACGTCAGGACATTAAGAACATCTGGTTAACATAGTTAACTTCTTTTCTACTAAAAATACAAAAAATTAGTCTGGCACAGTGGCACATGTCTGTAGTCCAGCTACTCGGGAGGCTAAGGCAGGAGAATCACTTGAACCCGGGAGGCAGAGGTTGCAATGAGCCAAGATCACACCACTGCACTCCAGGCTGGGCAACAGACCAGATTCTGTCTCAAAAAAAAAAAAAAAAACTGCCTATATGCTACATATCTATGTCAGTGAATAATAAAGTTTCACCAAACTTAAAAATATATTATTTGTTTGGAATTATTAATCATTGTTATTTTATATAGTTTAGAACTAACATCTGGGTGCAATGGCTTGAACCTGTAATCCCAGCACTTCAGGAGGCTGAGGTGGGCAGGTCACCTGAGGTCAGGAGTTTGAGACCAGTCTGACCAACATGGAGAAACCCCATCTCTACTAAAAATACAAAATTAGCCAGGTGTGGTGGCGCATACCTAACCCCAGCTTCTCAGGAGGCTCAGGCAGGAGAATCACTAGAACCCAGGAGGCAGAGGTTGTGGTGAGCCAAGATAACGCCATTGCACTCCAGCCTGGGCAACAAGAGCAAAACTCCGTCTCAAAAACAAAACAAAAAACTAACAATATTTCTCTATCCTTTATGATCTTGGTGAATAAGAGTATACCTAAGTATTGATAGTACTGGTAGTACTTAGGAAAAAATGTACTACCTAAGTATTGATAGTACTGGTAGTACTTAGGAAAAAATGTACTACCTAAGTATTGATAGTACTGGTAGTACTTAGGAAAAAATGTATTTAGCTTCTATTTCTATGTTTCTCTTAAGTGTGAGGATAACACTGAAGGGATGCAACTTGTATACTCAACTAACGTTTTAAATTTTTTATTGTATTTTACTTTTTAGAGATGATGTCTTACTATATTGCCCAGGTGGGTCTTAAACTCCTGGGATCCAGTGGAACTCCCACCTTGACCTCCCAAAGTGCTGGAATTATAGGCATGAGCCACCACACCCAGCCCTACACTAACTTTTGAAAAACATTTTATTATGGAATTTTTTTTTTTTAAGATAGAGTCTCACTCTGTTGCTCAGGCTGGAGAGCAGTGGCGGGATCTCGGCTCACTGCAACCTTCATCTCCCAGGTTCAAGCAATTCTGCCACAGCCTCCCGAGTAGCTGGGATTACAGGAATGTGCCATCACACCTGGCTAATTTTCTTATTTTTAGCAGAGATGGGTTTTCATCACGTTGGCTAGACTGGTCTCGAACTCCTGACCTCAGGTGGTCCACCTGCTTTGGCCTCCCAAAGTGCTGGGATAACAGGCATGAGCCACCACACTTGGCCCATTATGGAAAAAATTTTTAATTTGTTAAAATAAGACAACAATGAAGTTTACAGCATTGATTCACTCTTCCTTCTTTTTGAATGAAATTCCACGTTCCAGTCACCAGTTAGTCTACAATTTATCTGAGTTTATTCTGGCTGCTCAGACTTTGTTAGCAGATGCTTCTGGTGCCCAGATTGCAGCTACTTGGCTACCTCTAATCTCAGCCCTGGCAGGCAGCTCCAGACTGCACCGTCAGCTTCCCTGTCTTCTGCTTTCTGTCCCAGAGCCAGCTCCAATGCCCAAGCATAACATGGGGGCATGTGAAACTGAACGCCCACCAAGCGAGATGTATACCCTCAACCAAAGAGGAGATTTAAATGGTCCAGCCTGAAGTCCTTTAGGCCAGTTCTGAGAGGCAAACTGTGAACTTCTCGGAGTTCTTGGGATACTCCGAGATCCCAAGGATGAAGTATCCTGACACTGGCTTTTCCTTCCTATCTGCCTTACTCTTCATAACCTCTCACTTTGCTGTCTGCAATCACCTCCCAAAAAACTCCCTGCACCTGCACTCCTATCTAGGGGTTTGTATTCACGGGAACCCAAATTTAGACTGGAATCCTTTATCCAGTCATATCTTTTGGTTACCGGCAACATCTAATATTGATTTATATGAAACCCATTTGCATGCATAACTCAAGGTGTTTTTTCAAGATGTTGGCTGATGTAACTAACTGCTGTAGAGAATAGCATTATGTAGGAGTGGCGTTATTTTGCTTTTCTTTCTTTCTTTTTTAAGACGGGTTTCACCATGTTGGTCAGGCTGGTCTTGAACTCCCGACCTCAGGTGATCCACCCACCTTGGCCTCCAAAGTGCTTAGATTACAGGCATGAGCCACCGCACCCGGCCTAATTTTGTATTTTTTAGTAGAGACGGGGTTTCTCAATGTTGATCAGATTGGTCTCGAACTCCAACCTCAGGTGAGCCACCCGTTTTGGCCTCTCTAGGCACCAGAATTATAGATGTGAGCCACTGCGCCCAGCCTAATATTTTGCTTTTCTACAGAAATTGAGTGGCACTCTTCAATACTCTTGCTTAGTTAAAAGAGAGGGAAGGAGGAAGAGAGGGAAGGAGGAAGGGAGGGAGGAGGGAAGGACAGAGAGAGGAAGGAAAGAAGGAAGGAAGAAAGTAGAAAAGGGAAATGAATAAGCTGTTCTTTCTGACAGTTTTTGCTACAGAATTTAAGTGTGCTTTTGGAGTTGAACATAAAAAACTTCACCCACCCAATCTTAATTCTGAGCTTTACCTCTGAATCTTTTACTAGAGCCTTCTAACCCATGGGTACCCTTAGGATGTGTTAGCAAGTGAATTGGCTGTCATCACTTTGAGACCTGGGAACACACCCAGGCCCCCAGGGAAGCTGGACTCAGAGGTCAGAGGACACCATTATTGTAGCCCACTGTCTCTAATGAGAAACAGATGCTCCTAGCTGTCGCCTGCGATCAGCTTGCTCACTGAATGTTTTCAGCCCTGGATTCTTCTGGACAATCCAGCTGTACAAACACATTTTATCCACAGCCTGGTTGTAGGGGCAGCCAACAGATCTGTCTTCTTTTCTATTAGGAGAGCCTCCCTGTGCGGAATCCATTAGAATAACAATTAAACAAAGGTAGGATTTTTTTTCTTTTTCTTTGTAAAGCTTCTATTTTCTTTTTGCTAACAGAGGTAGTATTAGCTGATGGTTACGTGGGGTGGCATTGGCTGATGGTGAATCTATTGAGAGTTAGGGGCAAAGGAAATTTGTTTGATATGAGAATCCTTTTTTTTTTTTTTTTGATGGAGTCTCTCTCTGTCGCCCAGGCTGGAGTGCAGTGGTGCGATCTCAGCTCACTGCAACCTCTGCCTCTTGGGTTCAAGCAATTCTCTTGCCTCAGCCTCCACAGTAGCTGGGATGACAGATGCGTGCCACCATGCCTGGCTGATTTTTGTATTTTTGATAGAAATGAGATTTCATGATGTTGGCCAGGCTGGTCTCAAATTCCTGACCTCAAGTGATCCATCTGCCTCAGCCTCCAAAATGCTAGGATTACAGGTGTGAACCTCTGCTCCTGGCCTGATACAAGATTGCTTTTAAGAGAGATGGGGATGTAGTATGGAAGATCAGGATGGCTGAGTTGTAGAAGTAATCACATGTTTTTGGGACTATCGCTTAGCCCCTTTGGGCTTCATTTTCTTTCTTCAGTAAAATGAAGGCATTAAACTTAGCTGATCACTAAAGAACTTTCTTATTATTAATATCTTTTTTTTTTTTTTGAGACGGAGTTTTGCTCTTGTTACCCAGGCTGGAGTGCAATGGCGCGATCTCGGCTCACCGCAACCTCCGCCTCCTGGGTTCAGGCAATTCTCCTGCCTCAGCCTCCTGAGTAGCTGGGGTTACAGGCACGCACCACCATGCCCAGCTATTTTTTTGTATTTTTAGTAGAGATGGGGTTTCACCATGTTGACCAGGATGGTCTCGATCTCTTGACCTCATGATCCACCCGCCTTGGCCTCCCAAAGTGCTGGGATTACAGGCTTGAGCCACCGCACCCGGCTATTATTAATATCTTAAATAATTTATCATTTTATAAATTCTATACATTCTTTCATTTAACAAATATTTTCTGAGCATCTATTATGTGCACAGCAGTCTTATTAGCACTTGCAAAACATTATTAGAGAGCCTAGCATCTGTTTCCTTATCTCCCTCCAGCAACTCTTCCCTTTTGTTCTCAATAACAACAGTCACTTGGACCACGGTAACTTACCTGCATCTCCTTTTTTTTTTGACCGAGTCTCTGTCACTGGTGCTGAAATGCAGTGGCGTGATCTCGGCTCACTGCAACCTCCACCTCCCAGGTTCAAGCAGTCCTTTGCCTCAGCCTCCCAAGTAGCTGGGATTACAGGCACCTGCCACCACGCCCAGCTAATTTTTGTATTTTTAGTAGAAATGGGGTTTCACCATCTTTGCCAGACTGGTCTCAAACTCCTGACCTTGTGATCCACCCGCCCCAGCCTCCCAAAGTGCTTGGATTACAGGCGTGAGCCACCATGCCTGGCCAAGGAGACATTTAAAATGGCCTTGTTTGAAGCCCCTTTCCTCCCAGCTATGTTCACTAATCTCTCATTCCCTCTTCCTCTCTCTCTCTCAGGTAGTTTTGATCTCAAATTTCTGGCCTCAAGTAATTCTCTCATCCTGGCCTCTCAAAGTGCTGGAGCCACCAGGCCACCATGCCCGGCCACTCTCAGATAGTTTAGGATGGCTTTCTGTCACTTTCAATCAAAAGACTCCTTACAAATACATAGTCAAACCCTTGTTTTTAGTATTAGGAACCTGATTCTCACAGTGTTTGGAATTTGTCCAAGCCCGCTTGGTGAGTGAGTAGCAGAGGTGGCATTCGGTCATACATCTCCTGACTTCCAAACCAGTTCTTTTATGTTTCTTCCACATTTGTGTGATGAATATTTTCAAACATGCTGAAAATTTGAAAGTGAGAAAAGCAGGCCAGGCATGGTGGCTCATGCCTGTCTGTAATCCCAACAGTTTGGGAGGCCAAGACAAGCAGATCACGTGAGATCAGGAGTTCAAGACCAGCCTGGTCAACATGGCAAAACCCCGTCTCTACTAAAAATACAAAATTAGCCAGGTATGATGGCAGGCACCTGTAGTCCCAGCTACTTGGAAGGCTGAGGCAGGAGAATCACTTGAACACGGGAGGCAGAGGTTGCAGTGAGACAAGATCACACCATTGCACTCCAGCCTGGGTGACAGAGCAAGACTCCATCTCAAAAAAAAAGCAAACACCTATATACCTACCACCTAGATTCTACCATTTACATTTAACTATACTTGCTTTATCACCTATCCACCCAGCCATTCCTCTACCCAGCTGTAAATGTATCTTTTTTTAAAAATTAAAATTGTTTTATAATAAACATATATTTTTTTTTTGAGATGGAGTCTTGCTCTCTTGCCCAGGCTGGAGTGCAATGGCACGATCTCAGGATTACAGGCACCCACAACCACACCCAGCTAATTTTTTGTTTTTTTTGTATTTTTAGTAGAGACCGGGTTTTGCCATGTTGGCCAGGCTGGTCTTGAACTCCTGGCCTCAGGTGATCTACCCACCTCAGCCTTCCAAAGTACTGGGATTATAGGCATAAGCCACAGTGCCTGGCCGTATCTATTTTTTTTTTAAATGAATTTCCAACTAAATTGCAACTAGCTCACTTTCTGTTGTGCCATGCCTCAGCCTTCTTAGGTATGGCTGTATGTTGGGTGGAGCTTGGATGAGCAAACTGGCTTGTCCCCAGGCATGTAGAAGGGCCCTTCAGGAGAGGATGGAGTCACAATTAGGAAAGGAAGAGGACTGGGCTGTTGAGTCAGGGCCTCCCTAAATGGTGGTGGTGAGCCTAGAGGAGACCCACAGTATATGAGTAAAAACATAAGTGGACAAGAAGGTTTTTGTTAGTGATGAATAGTATGAAGAAAATAAAGCAGAGTGATGTCATGGAGCACATCTGTGTGTCAGAGAAAACAGTATTTGATCAGACCAGAGAAGGCCTCATACAAGAGGTGATGTTTGTAATGTTACACCCAATGAAGAAAGAAAACAGGCCTGTCCTGATCTGGAGGAACAAGTTTCTGGCAGAAAGAAAAGCAAGTACAAAGGTCCCAGGGTGCTCTGGCAACAGCAAAAAGGGCAGGGCGTTGTGGCTTACACCTGTTAACTTTGGGAGGCCGAGGCAAGTGGACCACCTGAGGTCTGGAGTTCAAGACCAGTCTGGCCAACATGATGAAACTGCATCTCTACTAAAAATACAAAATTAGCCAGGCGTGGTGACATGCACCTGTAATCCCAGCTACTTGAGAGGTTGAGGCAGGAGGATCGCTTGAACCTGGGAGCCATAGGTTGTAGTGAGCTGAGATTGTGCCATTGCACTCCAGCCTAGGCAATAGAGTGATACTCCATCTCAAAAAAAGCAAGCAAGCAGGCAAGCAAGAGAAAGAAAGAAAGAGAGAGAGAGAGAGAGAGAGAGAGAGAAAGGAAAAGAAAAGAACCTTGGCAATGTATCTCTCATCTCCTCCTCATCATGATTATCACCATTATCAGCAACAACCTCGTTATAATTCCAAGAACAGGCCAGGCACAATGGCTCACACCTGTAATCCCAGCACTTTGGGAGGCTGAGGTGGGAGCATCACAAGATCAGGAGTTCGAGACCATCCTGGCCAGCATGGTGAACCCCCCTGCCCCCCATCTCTATTAAAAATACAAACATTTGCCAGGCATGGTACCACATGCCTATAATCCCAGCTACTCAGGAGGCTGAGGCAGAATAGTTTGAACCCGGGAGGCAGAGGTTGCAATGAGCAGAGATCTTGTGACTGTACTCCAGCCTGGGCAACACAGCAAGACTGTCTCGCAGGGCGCAGTGGCTCACGCCTGTAATCCCGGCACTTTGGGAGCCCGAGGTGGGTGGATCACAGGTCAGGAGATGGAGACCATTCTGACCAACATGGTGAAATCGCGTCTCTACTAAAATACAAAAATTAGCTGGGTGTGGCTGTGGTGGCGCTTGCCTGTAGTCCCAGCTACTCAGGAGGCTGAGGCAGGAGAATTGCTTGAACCCGGGAGGCGGAGGTTGCATTGAGCCGAGATTGCGCCATTGCACTCCAGCCTGGCACCTGGCGACAAAGCAAGACTCTGTCTCAAAAAAAAAAAAGACTCTGTCTCAAAAAATAACAATAATAATTGCAAGTAATATGCAGTTTTTGCCAAAAAAAAAGAAAAAGAAATAAAAATAATAATAATGATTGCAAGAACATGTGGCATATTTAACAATCAGTCACTGCAGTTTCTAAGTGAGTTGAATCCTTACATCTGTTATCAAACCAAAGTGGGGTCGGCCTGCCTGGCACAGTAAGGCCAAACATCCACATTGAGGTTTGCAGTGGGAGAAAGGAGCGTGTTTATTTACAGGGCACCAACTAAGGAGAATCTGGGCAGCTCATGCTTAAGACCCAATCTCCTGGATGATTAGTAAGCATTTTTAAAGGTAGAGGTAAATTTCAGGAAAGCAGAAATTACAGGCAGTATCATAAAACAATACATGGAGTGTGGGGGTCCGGCACATCTGCTGGGGGGCTTCCGACCAGCGGAAAGCCTCAGCACCACTCAAGTGTTCTTAACCTGGAAGAGGGAGTGCACAGAAGAAAAGATAGATAGAGAGTGGGGTCTGGAGGACTGCCAGGCAATGCCGGAGCAAGAAGTGCCAAGACAGCAAGTTTATTTGTGCAAACTACAGGTTATATACCTTTCAGTGTTTAAGGAGTGACGTACATTCCATTGTATCTTGAAATAAAATCAAGAACATAAATCACAAGAAAAGGGGTACAGAAAGTATGACTCTTAATCATAGGGTATACAGTGAAGGGACAATAAAGTTTGAAAAAGGGGGTCATAAATCTAAACGTGTTTTTCTAAAATCAGTTAAACAAGCAAGTAAGATCGTTAACAAGATATAGCTGGACCTTTCCAAATGTCATTCTAATTGCCTATTGTTATAGGATCATATGCAAACAATATGATTGAGTTAGCAGAGGTAAACAAAGTCATAGAGTTATTGTGCAGAGAAGGAACTAGGAGGCACACAATGTCTATCCATACAATGTCTCATTGGACCACAAGGCCTGAGCTCAGCCACTCTGTTGCAAATGTCAGAGGCAAAGATTGATGTTTATAAAATCAGTGCAACCAGACTTCCTCCTTTCCCTGAGCTCAACAGCCTCCAGGAGAGGAGAAATGTGTATGGGCTCAAACTCATGATGGCAAGGGTCCTGTCAAGGGCCCTTCTCAGGAGCAATCCCCACAGTGGAGGGTGCATATTGGTTTGGCCTGAAAACGGCAGGATATCTTGAAGCAGGAGCTTCTAGGTCATAGGTAGATTCAAAGATTTTCTGATTTGCAGTTGATTAAGGAAGAAAAGCTTTGTTTAAAAATTTGGAGTCAGCAGAAAAAGAATCCAGCCCTGGCTTGTGGATGTGACCTTCTCCAGACACCTCAGGAATAAATTTAGAACAAAAAACAGCAGTCAGAGTTCAGCCATCAGTTCTCCCTTTCCTGAGGTCTTCGTGTTAGTGGGTCCATTGATGGGGGTCTGGATTTCTTAAAAAAACAACTCAGGGACATAAGTTAAGATGTTACCTTTAGGCTGGGTGTGGTGGTTCACACCTTTAATCCCAACACTCTGGGAATCTGAGGCAGGTGGATCACTTGAGGTCAGGAGTTTGAGACCAGCCTGGCAAGCATGGTGAAACCCCCCTCTCTACTAAAAATACAAAAAATTAGTTTGGCTTGGTGTGGTATACCTGTAGTCCCAGCTACTCAGGAAGCTGAGGCAGGAGAATGGCTTGAACCTGGGGGGTGGAGGTTGCAGTGAGCCTAGATTGTGCCATTGCACTCCAGCCTGGGCAACAAAGCAAGACTCCATTTCAAAAAAATAAAAACAAAATAAAGATATTACCTTTACTTTCTATAGGAAACCAAAAATCCTGTGATTCTACCTTCCTTGGCTATTGTTTTAAGCTACTGTTACTTCTTGCTTATCTAGCTGCTTATTTACTTCTCAGGGCTGGCTAGGTGCCTGGAATTTTTCTTGAAGGAACTTAAGATTTTAGTTTCTTTCCAGGCTTGAGGGAGATCCCTCAGATTGCTAGGAAAGGTCTTTGTTCTGTTTGTACCTCTGCTGGCCAAGTGATATCTCAGTAACCCTGCCAGTCACTCTCTTTTTTTTTTTTTTTTTTTTTTCACTATCTCCAGTAATGGCTATAAGCAACTGCTAGTCACTCTCTGGAGAAACAGCTCTAAGAGTAGTTTGGATACACAGAAGCCCCATAAGCCTGCAGAAGCAAGCTGGTCCTAAACAGAAACATACTAGGCTTTCACAGATTTTGCTTGCCCAAAGAACAGGCTCAAATTACATCCCAAACAACGCATGGCTTTTTATGCAGCTGTTTTAACACTTTAGCCAAATAATTGTTAGTTTATTTTGTGTAAATGGTTTAAATATGTGTTTTAGCATTAAAATGATCCAAAACCAACACTTTGCATTGCTTTCAAGTGCCTTTTTGACCTACCCTCAGTGGAAGCCAGATTAAGTTAAAATTTTGTAAGAGAAATGTCTTAACCTTCCCATTCTGCCCTCAGTGATTCCAAAATAATGAGAAAATGGGCATCTTCAGTTTATTTTATTTTCTGTAACTTTTTCTTTAATTGTTGAGATATTAATTCAGAAAGGAACTGGAGAACATATGCTTCAAATTTTATTTTTATGGGTTTCTTTTTAACTATGCCATGAATAATGTCCAAAGCATCAATATTAAACCAAATTAATACCATAACTGACAAGGGGACATTTGAATCTAATAGGTGATCAACTGCATTTTTCTGGTCCAATTCTACAAATGTAGTAGAATTTGGACCAAAAAGTCCAAAATATTCCTAGAAACAACAAAATGGAAATTTTTTTTTTTTTTTTTTTTAAAGATGGGGTTTCTGGCCGGGTGCGGTGGCTCACGCCTGTAATCCCAGCACTTTGGGAGGCCGAGGCGGGTGGATCACGAGGTCAAGAGATCAAGACCATCCTGGTCAACATGGTGAAACCCCGTCTCTACTAAAAATACAAAAAATTAGCTGGACATGGTGGCACGTGCCTGTAATCCCAGCTACTCAGGAGGCTGAGGCAGGAGAATTACCTGAACCCAGGAGACGGAGGTTACGGCCGAGATCGTGCCATTGCACTCCAGCCTGGATAACAAGAGCAAAACTCCATCTCAAAAAAAGAAAAAAGAAAAAAAGAAGATGGGGTTTCACCATGTTGGTCAGGCTAGTCTTGAACCCCGACCTCAGGTAATCCCCCCGCCTTGGCCTCCAAAGTACCTGGATTATAGGCGTGAGCTACCACGCCCGGCCAAAATGGAAATTTTTAAAAGGAGAAATTCTATATAACATGATAATTTAAAACTGGATTACCACTGGAAAAATTTCCTGGGAGCAAAGTCATATTTATTAAAGACAAATGTATCTCAAGTACAGGAATATCTCTCTTTCAGGATTCTCAGAATGCAGATATTTACACATGCAAATACCAACACATTGTACTTTACAGCAATGTTTCCACAACTGTGGAGCTGGAAGAAACTATGATAAACTCTATGGATTCCCTTGGGTGACTTTTACCGTTTCCGTGTCCTGCCCTTAGCTTCTCTGTTTTTGCTTTTAACAGCCAGCGTCTGGGACTCTTCGAAGCCATCCCTTGGCCTGAAGCCATCCCTCTGCCCATTTTGTGGAGAGCTACTAGTCCCTGGGAGTTCACATCCACCCAGGATGGACTTTGATAAACAAGTGGTTGGTAGTGGAATATTGAGGCCCAGCTCTCTTCCCTCAAGAAGATACAAATTCCAAGGTGTAATTTAGACTCTAGAGCATCGCACACAACTCCTCGTCTCAGGGTCTGCTTCCAGAGAACCCCATGTAAGAACCTGAGATGAAGTTTACCTGCTCCAGTCCTTTCATTTCATAGAGGCTTAGCTCAATATATCAATCAGCAAGGTTTTGTTGAAAGCCTACCATGTTCTGGGCATGGTTTAGACGTGGAGAAGTGCCAATCTCTAAGAACATGGAAATGACAGTCTTTTGACCCAGACCCACATTATCTTCTGTCAGGGCCAGTTTGAGAGTCCAGGAGAAGGTGTTACCAATGACAAGTATGTGAATTATCTCATGCATTTCAGCATTCATTCAGGCATTAACCAGTAACAACACTCATGGAAGCTGGGAAAAAGAGAAACCTAAAAAAGATTAATTGGAAAATTAGGTAAATCATCTATCTACTCCAACCTAAAGTAGGCCAGCAGAAAAATATCCAAACATTTACCTGAATCCAACAGCATTCACTCAGAAACTATTAAACATTATTATTTGATTCTTAGTATCCCTTTCTTCTTTTTTCTATATCCCTAAGGTTTACAAATATAAAACATGACAGGAAATTGCTGTTAGGAAGTGGTTTTATCTGCCCCAAAGAGATTCTAAACACTCATATGGCAGGTTTCCAGTAAAAGCACCTCTATTCCCGCTCTAACTTTTTTTTGAGACAAAATTTACTCTGTTGCCCAGGCTGGAGGACAATGGTATGATCTCAGCTCACTGCAACCTCTGCCTCCTTCAAGTGATCTCATGCCTCAGCCTCCTGAGCAGCTGGGACTACAGGCGTGCACCACCACAACCGGCTAATTCTTGTATTATTAGTAGAGACGACGTTTCAACATGTTGGCCAGCTGGTCTCAAACTTGTGACCTCAAGTGATCCACCGATGTCAGCCTCCCAAAGTGCTGGGATTACAGGTGTGAGCCACCACACCCGGCTTCCCACTCAATTTTTTAATCATTCATCCAATAAATATTTACAGAGCCTTGAATACAACTTACCGCCTAATCAGCCATGTTATTATTATTATTATTATTATTATTAACACAGTCCCTGGGTGCTCAGCACTTTGAATTGCCAGTGAAGAACAGATAAAGGGAGGCTATCCAAGATGGTCTTTTTTTTTTTGAGACGGAGTTTCCCTCTTGTTACCCAGGCAATGGCGTGGTCATGGCTCACCACAACCTCTGCTTCCTGGGTTCAAGCAATTCTCCTACCTCAGCCTCGCAAGTAGCTGAGACTACAGGCATGCGCCACCATGCCCGGCTGATTTTTGTATTTTTTAAGTAGAGACGGGGTTTCACCATGTTGACCAGGATGGTCTCAATCTCTTGACCTCGTGATCCACCCGCCTCGGCCTTCCAAAGTGCTGGGATTACAGGCGTGGTCTTTTTTCTAGAACTCATTTCTAAACAAATAAAAAACAAAATAAATTAAAAAAAAATAAGTAATTATTACATTCAGATACTACCTGTAGTTGGCAGCATAATGATCCCTTTGAAATATTTATGTCCTAATCCACAGAATCTGTGAGCATGTAATTTCACATGGCAAAAGGAAATTCAAGTTGCAGATGGAATTAAGATTGTTAATCAGATGACCTGAAATAGAGACATTATCCTAGATTACCCAGATAGGCACAATGCAATGACTTAAATGTGGAAGAGGGAATCAGGAGTATCAGTGTCAGAGTAATGGGTTGTGAGAAAGGCTTAAGTGGCCACTGCTAACTTTGAAAATGGGAGGGGACCATGAGCCAAGGAGTGAAGACAGACTCTAGAAGTTGAAAAAGAAAATGCATTCTCTCTTAGACTCTTCAGAAGGGAACACAGCCCTGCCAACACCTTAATTTTAGCCCAATAATACTCTTTTTTTTTTTTTTTTCTGAGACGGAGTTTCATTCTTGTTGCCCAGGCTGGAGTGCAGTGGCGCGATCTCGGCTTATCACAACCTCCGTCTCCCAGGTTCAAGCTATTCTTCTGCCTCAGCCTCCCGAGTAGCTGGGACTACAGGTGCATACCATCACACCCGGCTAATTTTTGTATTTTTGGTAAAGACAGGGTTTCACCATGTTGGCCAGGCTGGTCTCAAACTCCTGACCTTGTGTTCCACCTGCCTCGGCCTCCCAAAGGGCTGGCCAGCGTGAGCCACCACGCCCGGCCAGTAACACTCATTTTATATCATGGAATTGGAAAATAGTAAATTTGTGTTTTGTTTTTGGGGACTATTTTGAGACAGAGTCTTGCTCTTTCATCCAGGCTGGAGTGCAATGGCACGATCTTGGCTCCCTGCAACCTCAGCCTCCCGAGTAGCTGGGATTACAGGCACCTGCCGCCATGCCCAGCTAATTTTTGTATTTTTAGTAGAAATGGGGTTTGATCTGCCTGCCTCAGCCTGGCAAAGTGCTAGGTTTACCAGTGTGAGCCACCACGCCTGGCCAAATTTGTGTTGTTTTAAGCCACTAATTGTGTGATAATTTGTTATAGCAACAATAGGAAATTGATATACCATCTATTTTTCTGGTTTATTACTGCATCTGAAGAAACCACAAAACCTTTGCATGTGTCACAGGCATAATTCATATGTCATCACTCAAATTTGACTCCCCTACCTGTATTTGAAATGTCCTGCCAGTCTTTATGGCTATCACCAGGGTCTTCTATCTATATTTGAACTCTACTGCAGTCATGGGTCAAGTGCCATTGCTTTCTTCTGGCCTCAGTACAAAACTAACACCAACAATAATAAATATTTTCCAGCTTAGGAGTGTTAATTCTCCTTGCAATTTACATTTTGTGGTATCCAGCTTCCTTTTCTGCTTTCCCTTCCATTTTTACAGTCTGTTTCATTTGAGACTTTGGAGATATGATGTTCAGTGATGATAGCAATAAAAAATGAAATACAGATGGGTTTATGACAACGAAAAGAAATTTACCAACTGGATAAAATACATTAAGATCAAAGACACAGTGATGGCATCAGTATCACCAAGGCCCCAAATAATTCCATATGCATTTATTTATATGCTAATTTATTCCTTTATTCATTTAATTGAACATTTGCAAGTATCTACTGAGTGCTGGCCATGTCCCAGAAACTACTCTACTTACGATAATGGGGATTCATCCATGACAAAGATCTCTGCCCTTGTCAAGTTTATATTCTGGTGTGGGGAAGTAGGCAATAAACTAGATAGGCAGATAATAAAATGGGTTGATGATGTGAAGTGCAAACAGATAAAAGAGCAGGATGAGCATGATGAAGTAGAGGTGCTGCCATTTACGTCAAGTGGACAGGATAAGCCTCACTTTAAATGGTGACATTTGAGGCTGGGCATGGAGGCTCATGCTTATAATTCCAGCACTTTGGGGGGCTGAAGCAGGTGGATCACCTGAGGTCAGGAGTTCAAGACCAGCCTGGCCAATATGGCGAAATTCCCTCTCTCCAAAAATACAAAAATCAGCCAGGCGTGGTGACACAAGTCTGTAATCCCAGCTACTCCAGAGGCTGAGGCTGGAGAATCACTTGAACCCAGGAGGCGGAGGCTGCAGTGAGCCAAGATCATACCACTGCACTCCAGCTTGGACCCTGTGACCAAAAAAACAAAAAAGAATAAATAAAAATAAAAAGTGATATTTGAGAACATACTTGGAGAAATAGAGAGACTCATTTCAGACAGAGGAGCAACCAGTTCAATGGCTATGAGTGAAGAACAAGCCTGGAGCGCTCCAGGAGTAGCAAGGTCAGTGTAGCCAGAGCAGGAGCAAGGGGGAAAGGGTTAGGAGATAAAGCAGAAAAGCAATTGAGGGGAGGATTCTGACCTTGACTCCCGATGAAAAATAGGGAGCCATTACATGTGACATGACTTAATCTGTTTTAAATGGATTGTCTGGCCAGGTGCAGTGGCTCACGCCTATAATCCCAGCACTTTGGGAGGCCAAGTCAGGTGGATCACCTGAGGTTAAGAGTTCGAGAACAGCCTGGCCAACATGGTGAAATCCTGTCTCTACTAAAAATAAAACAACAAATTAGCCAGGCATGGTAGTGCATACCTGTAATCCCAGCTACTCAGGGGGCTGAGGCAGGAGAATTACTTGAACCAGGGGGGCGGATCCTGGCCAAGATTTGCACCATTTCACTCCAACCTGGGCAACAGAGGGAAACTCTGTCTCAAAATAAATAATAAATGGATTGTCCTAGTTGCTAAGAATCTATTGTGGAGGAGCAATAGAAAGAGCAGGGGCACCACACCATGCATGTAGCAATTTCAGTAATCTAGTTGAGAGATGATGGCTGGAGCCATGGGCAGCAGGGGTGAGAAGTGATCAGATTCTGGTTATATTTTGAAGGTAGAGCCAAGATGATTTCCTGTTAGACTGGGCATGAACTATGTCAGAAAGAAAAGGATAAAAGATGACTCTAAGCTTTTTGACCTTAGCAACTAGAAGGATGGTGTGTTCAGTCATTGAAATATGGAAAACAGTAAAGAGAAGATTCTTTGTGGAGTAGGAAGAAATCAGAAGGTCAAGTTGGGACATGCTAATTCTGATACAGCTAACAGATATCGAAGTGGAGATATCAAGTAGGCAGTGGGAGATATGAGCCTGGAATTCAGGAGACATTTCTGGATTGAAAGTATATCTTTTGGAATCATAAACATATACTTTATATTTAAAGTGAGAATAAAATAGAGATCACCAAAGGGAATGGGTGTGGATACAGAGAAGTGGTGAAAATCTCAGCCTGGAGGCTCTCAGCAGCAAGAGGTCAAGGAGATGAGAAGAACCTACAAGGAAGGCTGAAAAAGTCAGGCAGGGTGAGGTGGCTCATGCTTGTAATCCCAGTACTTTGGGAGGCTGAGGCAGGTGGATCACTTGAGGTCAAGAGTTCAAGACCAGCCTGGCCAACAGGACAAAACCCTGTCTCTACTAAAAATACAAAAATTAGCCAGGCATGGTAGCACCTATAGTCCCAGCTACTTGGGAGGCTGAGGCAGGAGAATGGTTTGAGCCCAGGAGGTAGAGGTTGTAGTGAGTGAAGATCATGCCACTGCATTCCAGCCTGGGCAACAGAGCAAGCCTGAGTCTCAAAAAAAAAAAAAAAAAAAGAAGAAGAAGAAGAAAGAAAGGGGATGCAGGAGGAAAACCAGCAGAGTGTGGAGACCTGAAACCCAAGTGAGAAAGTAAATGATCAAGAGGCAAACTGAGGTTTGTCCGCATTGAGGATTTAGTGCCATTGGAGTCATTGGTTAATCTTAACAGTTTCCTGGAGTTCTGATGGCAATGCCTAATTTGAGAAAAGGAGACCAGGGGAAGGTAGGGAGCATAGACAGATCTTTTGAGGAGTTTTGTTTGTCTACACTAAAGGGAAGCAAAGAATGAAGTTATAGCAAGAATGAAGTCAAGAGAGTGTTTTTCTTACAATAGGAAAAATAACAGCACGAATAAATGTGCTGACAGGAATGATCAAAAGGAGAGGGAGAAATTGATGCCGGTGCAGAGGGAAGAGCTGTTGGAGCTGTGTTCCTGAACAGGCTGAAGGAGGTGGTACAGAGCAGTGGGTCCTAAGCTTCAGTGGGAGTGGGAGTGCCCTAGAAGGCCTGCAAATACACAGACTGCAGGGCCCCCACCCCCAGAGTTTCTGATTCAATTGGTCTGGAGTGGAACCTGAGAACAT
This sequence comes from Callithrix jacchus, assembly GCF_049354715.1. Taxonomy (NCBI): domain Eukaryota; kingdom Metazoa; phylum Chordata; class Mammalia; order Primates; family Cebidae; genus Callithrix; species Callithrix jacchus. Next base: position 20,769,292 of record NC_133506.1, read on the forward strand.
GCACTTCTTTCTTTTTGTCTTTTAACTTAACATTCTTGGAGTATTTTCTTTTTCTTTTTAATTTATTCTAATTTATTATTATTTATTTATTTAGTTTTTAAAGATAGGGTTTCACCATGTTTTTTAAAGACAGGGTTTCAAAACCATGGTGAAAAGGTCTTGATCTTTTGACCTTGTGATCCACCCACCTCCGCCTCCCAAAGTGCTGGGATTACAGGCGTAAGCCACCACTCCTGGCCTTCTTTTTTTTTTGAGACAAAGTCACCCAGGCTGGAGTGCAGGCAGATCTCAGCTCACTGCAACCTCCGCCTCCCAGGTTCAAGCAATTCTCCTGTCTCAGCCTCCCGAGTTGCTGGGACTACAGGTGCACACCACCACGCCCAGCTAATTTTTTGTATTTTTAGTAGAGACGGGTTTTCCCCTTGTTAGCCAGGATGGTCTCTGTCTCTGACCTCATGATCTGTCTGTCTTGACTTCCCAAAGTGCCGGGATTACAAGCATGAGCCACTGTGTCTGGCCAGTTGTTAGTTTTAAATAGGAGTCTGGGCCGGGTGTGGTGGCTCATTGCCTGTAATCCCAGCAGTTTGGAAGGTTGAGGCAGCGGGATCACTTGAGGCCAGGAGTTTGATACCAGCCTGGCCAACATAGCAAAACCCTGTCTCTATTAAAAATACAAAAAATTAGCTAGATGTGGTGGCACATACCTGTACTCCTAGCTACTGAGGAGGCTGAGGCATGAGAATCTATTGAATCTGGGAGGCGGAGGTTGCAGTGAGCCAAGATTGTTCCACCACACTCCAACCTGGGCAGCAGAGTGAGACTCTGTCTCAAAAGAAATTCAAATAAAATAGGAGTCTGTTAGTCTGTAATAACAGATTCATCCATTAAAGTAGCTATATATGAGGGTTTGTTTTGAAAAGATGCAGTTGGAAGGACAAAGACAGCCAACATAGCCAGTCTGTGTCTTAGGACATGTGATTTACCAAGAGCCTGGCAGTGCTTCCGATGAGAAGTCACTCAGGATAGGTCTAAGTTTGCAGGCACGCTACCCTTACCTCCTATTAGCTGGGCCGTTTTTCTGATGTACAGCCAAGTAGAAACTTTGGATCACAGAAGTACTCCCTTTGCATGACTAGAACACCTCAACAGTCTTTCCTGGCTGAACCTCAGCAGCATTCTTGGGAGTCCCAGGTGCTCTTTGCATGTTCCATAACATCGCAAAAGAGCCTAACTCAATGTGATTGTGTTATTTTGCTCGCCAGCATTTGGAGTCGCGATTAGCTGAAGGCTGAGTCAAAAACCCCAGAAGCCTGAGCCTGTATTTTTTTGTTGTTATTCTTACTGCAATGTTCATCTCTTGCCAGAAACAGCCACTAGCAATCAATCTTTCCGTAAAGTTTTTCTTTTTTCCCCCATCATTGAGGAGATCAGGGATAGCAATACATTCTGAATATTTAGAATGTAATAGCAACAATTTCCTTCTGTGTAGCTGTTTAAAGTTTTAAAACATTTTTCTGGCTGGGCGTGGTGGCTCATGCCTGTAATCCCAGCACTTTGGGAGGCAGAGGCAGGTTGATCACAAGGTCAAGAGATGGAGGTTTCACCAACATGGTAAAACTCTGTCTCTACTAAAAATACAAAAATTAGCTGGGCATGGTGGCACACGCCTGTAGTCCCAGCTACTCAGGAGGCTGAGGCAGGAGAATAGCTTGAACCCGGGAGGTGGAGGCTGCAATGAGCCGAGATCACACCACTGCTTTCCAGCCTGGTGACAGAGCGAGAGACTCCTTCTCAAAAAAAAAAAGAGGAATTGCAATAAATGAACCTTTACTAATGTGATGAGTTGTTGGGGGAGGGGAAGCTCCATGTTCTTTGATAGGTCTCAGTCTCGTGGTGAGCCCGTGCCCCAGATGGTGAGCTTCTTCAGTGCTTCTCAGGACCCCTCCACCCTTAGGTGGGACAAGATGACTGGAGCTGGCTGGAGCTGGGTATTTCCCCTATCTCAGGTAGATTAGGCTCTGATGAAACATCAGAAGGTTGAACTCTAATAAAATCATTTCTCTTGAAAGCAGGCATTTTTAGAAAAAAACAGAATGCTCTGGTGCTTTTTAAAATGGTTTATATTCTCCTCCACCTGCCAGAAGCACAAGGGGTTTTTTCTCCAATACTCACTGTGAGGACTTGGTAGAGACTCAGGAGGTAAAACTCACAAAGCCATGGGTTCCCCGCCCCCACACAAAACTATGAGTCCCCCACCCTGTTAAACTCCAGGGTCCCCTTGAAGTTTAACTCTCAGAGTTGTCCACACTGAGCCTCCAGCAATTAATCAATTACAGTTCAGATTTTCTGACCCTAATACTGGTGCCAGCTAAGGTTTCTGCCCCGGTAAGTTGTGATTCTCTGTATCTGACTATCTATCGCTCCAGTTTTGGGGGCAGCTGTTTGCCCTGTGACCTCACTTTTCCCATATATCTATGAAGAGTTGTTGATTTTTCATTGTGTTCAGCTTTTTCTTGCTGTTAGGACAGAGTGGTGACTTCCAAGACCCTTACATGTCAGACAAGAAAGCAGAAGTCCCTGCCTATATTTTGCTCCGAGGCATTGGAAAGTCACTTGGTAAAGAGCATCAGTATAGAAGTTTTATTATAAACAGTGAAGAATCAGAAACAATAATCCAGTGAGCCCCAGACCCTCCAGGGTATAAAAGAAGGACCAATGCGTGGAACCAAAATGGAAATCAGCATTGACTCACAAGGGAATGATCAAATGATAATGATTTTTTGTGTCTGTACCAAACCCTGGATGGGACCTGAAGTTGGAGTTGGAGGATCCAAAAAGCCCGAAGGGAAGGAAGACTTTTAATGTTTATTGCCTGTCTCCTTTCTTCCTTCTTTCTTTCTTTTCCCAACATCATATCCTTAGGATCATACAGCATGAAACTCTACAGACAGGGTCAAAGAAGGCTGAAGAGGACAAAGTAAAAAGGGAGATAACAAAAGGAATAGAAGAGGAAAGCTTAGGGAATGTGCTGTTAGAAGGCAGAAAAAGATCATGAGAAATGATCCCATGGAAGACAGGATGCCTCACTTCTAATTGAGAAATCCAAGGTTTCATGGACAGCACTTTAACCCTTCTCCTCCAGTGCCCTGAGAGTGATATCCCCTCTACCCCAGGCAATGCCTCTTTCTGAGGCAGGAAATTCTTCAAACAAGTTTCCAAATTAAGGGTTTTCATTGAGCTCACTTCCCAGAATTTGGTCCTGGCCTCTTTTTCCAATTACAGAATATGAATCAGCTAATGATTCTGAAAAATAAAACTTCAGATACTTCTTTGTACTTGGAGAAAGAAATAAATATACTGTGCAGTGCTCTTCTGATACATTCCAGAATAATCTTCATATTAACTCAGTGGGGAAGCAATTGGATCTCCTCTGAAAGAGAGGAGAACATATCTCCTACATAGCAAAAAAAGGGAAAAAAAGTCAATAAATTCCAGGGCCAGTAGCTACTAGAAATATGCCCATTTTTTGAAGAGAATGTGTTCTGACCTCACCTCTAAGGGACTTGGTGTATGTGCCTTGAGCTTATTTTCCATTTGCTAATTAAAAGTACCTTGTCAGCAGTATTTATTACTATTATTATTGGTGAGTGAATCATTCTCTTTTTCCACCAAATCTACTTTCCAGACTCACCCATTCTGAATGCGGGCTTACAGCTCACTCATGGGTGCCAAAACAACCCACTCAGATGAGTCTCCTCAGCATTTCTCTGCCAAATCCTTTTCCTCTCTAATCTGAGACTAAAAGTCTTATTTGAACAATTACCCACTTTTAAAACTTTTTCTGGATTGACATATGTCTTACTCCCAAACCAAAACATTTTTTTCATTCTTCCAAGACCAAGTCAGATCTCCTTAATAAGACATGAAAAGTACAGATTTGCCTTCAGCTTAGCGTCTAACAGGGCAGAACTGAGAATTCTGAGTCTTACTAATGAATGGATTGCCAGAGAAGTTTTGGAGATCCACATTATCTCTGTATTTGTAAGACATCATAGCAGTGGAAATTCTAATCAATGCATTAACAAAGGGCCACTCTAAACCTGTACTTTATTTTTCAGTTGAATTTCCAATTCTCAAAAACATCACAAAAATCGTACCAAGATGCATGTACATCCTTCACCAAGCTTCCCAGAAATTAACAACTTACATAACCAATTACCGAAATCAGAAAATTAACGTTAATTGATTCATTACTGTTACCTAAGTGATAAACTTTATTCCTGTTTCACTAGCTGTCCTGCTAATCTCCTTTTCTGGTCCCTCCAATTGGGGATCACATGTTGCATTCAGTTGTCATTTCTCTTTATTCGTTTTTGTTGTTCCTCCTTTAATTTAGGGCTGTTATTCTGTCCTTATTTTTCATGACCTTGGCACTTCTAAAAGTCAGTTATTTGGGGCCAGTTATTTTGTAGACTGTGCTTCAGTTTGGGATATCTCTGCTTAGAAAATGACCTCTCACGCACCCCTGACCACATTTCCAGGAGGGTGTTGGGGTTCTACCCCTGTGAGCAAATATAGGTGAGGGGGGAAAATAGTGAAATAATGGCAAATAAATACTTATTTTTTCTATAGGAGCATAATGAAAAATGAAGCCTCATGCAATTAATCTTTTGAAGCCTGTAAATCTGAAATGTAGTTATCCTTTTCTTTTTCATTTTTTATTTTTAGACAGAGTCTTGCACTTTCACCCCGGTTGGAGTACAATGGCACAATCTTGGCTCACTGCCACCTCCACCTCCTGGGTTCAAGCGATTCTCCTGCCTCAGCCTCCTGACTAGCTGGGCTTATGTATATCTGCCACCACACCCGGCTAATTTTTTGTATTTTTAGTAGAGATGGGGTTTCACTGTGTTGGCCAGGATGGTCTTGATCTCCTGACTTCGTAATCCACCCACGTCGGCCTCCCAAAGTGCTGGGATCACAGGCATGAGCCACCACACTCCGGCGTAGTTATCCTTTTCAAAGCCATGCAGTAGTGTGGGATCAGTTAAAAAAAAAAAAAAAAAAAAAAAAAACCAAACTCAAATGGCTTAAGCCACAAAGATTTATTGACATCCTTTCTTTTTTCTTTAAGAGACAGGATCTTGTTATGTTGCCCAGGCTGGACTGCAGTGGCTATTCACCGTTTCCAGCCTGGGCTGGTTCACCCCTCCTTAAGCAACCTGGTGGTCCCCTGCCCCTGGGAAGTCACCATATTGATGCTGAACTTAGTGCCAACCAATTGGCATAGCTCACTACAGCTCAGAACTCCTGGGCTAAAGCGACCCTCCCACCTCAGCCTCCCAAGTAGCTGGGACTACCACAGCTGGCTTATTGACATACTTAACTGAGAAATCTGGTGGTAAGTTGAACTTCAGGCAAATGCTTACCCAGGTCCTCCTGAGTCTTTCAGCCTTAACTTTACCTGCCACAGTGTTGGCTTCACCCCAGTGCCGGTTGTCCATATGGTCACAAGGTGGCTATCAATAAAAACTAGGGCAACATGCCTTCTCATCCACATCCAGAACATCATAACCCAGTCTCTAGGGCCAGCAGATGAAATATTTAATTGCCTTAAACCACCTGTTCCCCTGAGCCAAGAATAGGACCACCATCACCCAAATCACATATTGGGTGCTGTTAGGAAGGGAAAAGGAGAAATGGATGCTGTGTCCCCACCCAAATCTCATCTTGATTTCCCACGTGTTGTGGGAGGGACCCGGTGAGAGGTAATCGAATCATGCGGGTGGATCTTTCCCATGTTGATGTAGTGATAGTGAATAAGTCTCATGACATCTAACAGTTTTAAAAAGGGGAGTTTCCCTGCACAACTCTCTCCTCTTGTCTGCTGCCATGTAAGAGGTGCCTTTCACCTTCTTCCATGATTGTGAGGCCTCCCCAGTCTCATGTAACTGTAAACCCATTAAACCTTTTTCTTTTGTAAATTGCCCAGTCTCAGGTATGTCCTGAGCAGCATGAAAACAGACTAATACATATGTAGACAATTAACTTATGTCCCCCACAAGCTGAAATCCTCAGTGGTAGAATTGCAGACAAGTACACATATGGGGCAGGAGATTCTGTGCCCATGTGTTCCAATGCAGATGCTCAGTGCTAAGATGTACTCAGCAAGAAGGACAGAAAGAACACAATCTGAGAGAAATTAAGCATGAAACCTTGGAGAAGGTGGTCTGTATTGCTTTTGTATAACACTGTTTTTGGTGGGCATTTAGACCTATGCACCCAAAAGTGTTCTGTGCAACTTGGAATAACGATAGGTGCCATTTGAAATATGGGTCCTCAAGCAGGCAAGTTTGAGAAATGTTACCTCCATTAAACTATGGATGTTTCTCAGCCCACAGTTTTACTCCAGCCACTGCTGTGGCAACCAGCCGTGGGCAGGTACATCATCTCAGCCACACCATGCTCCTCTTGTTTTCTGCCCCAGGGTTTCTTTGTCACTACAGGCTGGGATGCCTGCAGGAATCTGTTGAGTGCTTCTAATGCATGTACAATCCTGGACATGTGAAAGAGGTAACATCTAAGGGGAAAGCTTTGATAAATGTGGGATGAAGCCAATGAAAACAATTTCTTGGCCAGGCACAGTGGCTCATGCCTGTAACACCAACATTTTGGGAGGCCGAGGTGGACAGATCTCCTGAGATCAGGAGTTCTAGACCAGCCTGACCAACAGGGTGAAACCCCATCTCTACCAAAAATACAAAAATTAGCCGGGCGTAGTGGCGGTGCCTGTAATCCCAACTGCTCAGGAGGCTGAAGCAGGAGAATCGCTTGAACCCAGGAGGCGGACGTTGTAGTGAGCTGAGATTGCATCATTGTACTCCAGTCTGGGTGACAAGAGCAAAACTCTGTCTCAAAAAAAAGAAAACAGTTTCTCTCTAGTAGAAATTCTGAGGTGCATTCTACACAGCTCCTCCATAGAGCCCTATCCATGTAGAGCCCCACAGTGGTTATCTACTCAATAGCACATCCTTGGATTGGCCTTTTTTTTTCTTTCTCTTTTCTGCTCCTCAGGATCACTTCAAAAACAAAACAGCCAGGCATAGTGGCTCATGCCTGTAATCCCAACACTTAGGGAAGCCGAGGTGGGAAGATAACCTGAGGTCAGGAGTTTGAGACCAGCCTTGTCCAACTTGGTGAAACCCTGTGTCTACTAAAAATACAAAAAATAGCTGGGCATGGTGGTGTGTGCCTATAATTCCCAGCTATCCAGGAGTCTGAGGCAGGATAATTGCTTGAACCTGGGAGGTGGAGAATGCAGTGAGCCAAGATCACACCACTGCACTCTAGCCTGGGCGACAGAGCAAGACTCCATCTTAAATAAATAAATAAATAAGTACAAACATATAGGGCCAGCACTTTGAGAGGCCAAGGCATATGGGTCATTTGAGTCCAGGAATTTAAGACCAGCCTGGGCAACATGGTGAGACCCTGTCTCTACCAAAAGATAAAAATTAGCCTGGTGTGGTGATGCATGCCTATAGTCCTAGCTACTTGGGAGGTTGAAGTGGGAGGATCACTTGAGCCCAGGAGGCAGAGATTGCAACAAGACGAGATTGTGCGACTGCACTCCAGCCTGGGTAGCAGTGAGACATGATCTCAAAAAACAAAAACAAAAATGAGGCCAGGTCATACCTGTGATCCCAGCACTTTGGGAGGCAAAAGTGGGAGGAGAAATTGAACACAGGAGTTTGAGACCATCCTGGGCAACACAGCAAGACACTGTCTAAAGAACTAAAGAATTAGCTGGGTGTGGTGGCAGGTTCCTGCAGTCCCAGTTACTTGAGGGGTGGGCTGAGGTGGGAGCATCTCTTGAACCAGGGATGTTCAGGCTGCAGTGAGCTGTGATTGTGCCACTGCACTCCAGCGTGGGTGGCAGAATGAGACCCTGTCTCCAAACAAAACTACTTACACGCAAACCCTTGTCTCAGGCTCTGCTTTCTAGAGTAACCTAGGTTAAGAACCAGATGAAACAGTTATTCTAGTGCAGAGTTCCCTAAATCCCTATTGTTTAATGGGCAGCAATGGTACACTAAAATTGTGTATAGTATGTAGTATTCTCTAAATTTATTGACATTGCAATACTTTTTCTTTCATGAACATTTCGTAAGGCTAATGTTCTGTAAACACATTTTGGGTGAGACTGGCCTAGACTGAACACCCTGGGTCTCACATGATGTGACTGGAACAGCTGTCTTCAGGAGTGACTCCTCATGAGCCATTCCTGGTAGCCACAGCATTGCTTTGGTGTCAGGGTCCGGCACGTCTGCCAGGGGACTACCGACCTGCAGGAGTCCCCAAGACTGCCAACGTAGATGTCTCGTTCAACCTGAGGGAGAGAGTGCGCGGAAGTGAAAGAAAATAGAAAAGCAGAGTCTGGAGGACTGGCTTAGGCTATGTCCAAGCAGCCATTTTGTTTTTGCAATATGTTTCCTTATATACTTTTCTGAAGTCAAAGTTGTTTACACTAGATCAACGTACTTAAGTTACAGTTAGCAAGTTACGCCCACTAAGTTACGCCCAGTAAGTAAGTTAATCCCATTAAGTAGGTTACGCCCAGTAAGTAGGTTACTTTTAGTAAGTAGGTTACTTTCAGTAATTAGGTTACGCCCAATAGATCAATGTAAGTAAGTTACAGTCACGCCCAGTAAGCTATGAGAAGTTATAGTTACACCCAGTAAGTTACGGTAAGTAAGTTACCAAGTGTAAATACTTATGTTAATATTTTACAATGAAGGTAACAAGGGTCCAAAATGAACACAATCAAGCAATAAACCATAAGAAGCTGAAAGTGGACACATTGACTCCCAAGTCCTCATATTCATAAAGTAATGTCTGTTAACTATTTAGAATAACATAGTCCCTCTCTCAGTTCCTGCTTTCCCTCAGCTCAACTGCCCCAACCGGGGATCTGTGTCCAGGCTCAAGCTCACCTATGGCGAGGCCCATTTCCCAGGGGCCTCACACGGGAGCGATCTCCACAGATTCCCTCACTTTGGCTCATTCCCCATTCTCACATTAAATCTAGGCTGGCCTGAGACTTGTGTCAGCCAATAAAATGAACATCAATAACACTGCAGGCCTGGCCTTTAAGACAACTGGCAATTCCCACTTTCTCCTTCTGGGAATACTTAACCTTTGGGAGCCTTGGGTTACCACTTAAGAAATCTGGCTACTCTGTTGGAGAGAACATATGGAGAGGCCACGTAAGGAGAAGAGGCCCTGAGACAACAGAGAAGGAACGAGATGCAGCTGCTCAGCATCCCAGGCTGAATTTCCAGATGGCTCCAGTCTTAGCCACATCTAACTGTGAACCAAGCCAGACCAAAGGAACTGCCCAGCTAAGGCTACCCAACATAAGAAACATAAGTATAGGCCTGGCACAGTGTCTCACGCCTGTAGTCCCAGCACTTTGGGAGGCTGAGGCGGGTGCATCACCTGAGGTCAGGAGTTCGAGACCAGCCTGGTCAACATAACGAAACCCTATCTTTACTAAAAATACAAAAGCTAGCTGGGCCTGGTGGCATGAGCCTGTAATTCCAGCTACTCAGGAGGATGAGGTAGGAAAATCACTTGAACCTGGGTGGCGGAGGTTGCAGTGAGCTAGATCGTGCCACTGCACTCCAGCCTGGGTGACAGAGTGAGACTACGTCTCAAAAAAAAATTATTTTTCATTGCCTCCACTATCCTGTTACAATCCTTCATTTTTTTCTTGCATAGACTATTCCATTAGTACATATTCTTTATCTGTTTGTTTATGCCCTCCTATCACTAGTATGTAAGTTTTATGACTATTCCCGTGAATGTAAGAATGTAAATTCCATGGATTTTGTTAATGCAGCTATGTATATTTAGTCACTGTTTTAAACACAATGCTTTGTTCACTGTACCTCTTATGCCTATAACAATAATTAACATAAGATGTTCAATAACGACTTGTTAATTCAATTAATAAAAATACACAAAAGAGAGTGGTTATTGTTTGGAAAACTCTGCCCCTACCGCAAAATCTCTCTCTCTTTCCCTCCCCCACAAAGAGGCTCCCTTATCTCTCACTTTACATACCGGCCCTAGCCCTCCCGCCGCCCAGCTTCCCGCCCAGCAGTTCAAACTGACCAACAGTTGCCCACCACCTCGGCTTTTGGCTTCCCCACCCCCCAGCCCTTCAGCCCCCTATAAAACAACCCTGCCCCTCTGAGCAGCGCGGCCATTTTTCCTTTTCGTCCCGGCTGGCCTGCCCGGAGGCTCTTTCCTCTCAATAAAGCCTGAACTTAAGGAATTTCCTCTAGCCTGCGGTCCGGTTTCTTTCCCAATGAGCCCAGTCTTCCCGCAGAGGGTAGGTCGGACAAATGGTGCCGGAAACCCGGGACGGGAGCTGAGGCCATTGGCCCGGCCACGGCCCCCCTCCCCGACCTACCCAACACTGGCCCTGCCACCTCCACATTCCGATTAAGGTAAGCCAAGTTTTTCTTGCTTTGCCTTCCCCCGCTTCCCGTCTCCTCTTCCTATGGCACGGTGCAGTTGCTCCCTCTCCGGCGTTCCGCACGGACTCCTTGCCTAGTCTCGGCCGAGCCAAGGTAGTCTTCCATTCCGGCTCCAGGAGCCTTCCGAGGGACAGCCGCCAGACGGGGGACGCCCCTCTGACCGCTTCCCTTTCCGTACTTAATTGTACTCCGGGGAATTTGCAACGAACGGGGACGCCTTTTCGTTGCATCTGCCCATCCGCGCCGGAGAGTCTGTAGCTGCGCCTGCCATGGGAAATTCGGAGTCCAAAATACCTCTGAGCACCCCCCTCGGGTGCTTGCTGCGAAATTTTACCAAATTGGGATATTCCCAAACCGTCAGAAAGAAAAAGCTTATTTTCCTGTCCCAGGTGGCTTGGCCCCAATACAAACTCAGTAACCAGTCACATTGGCCCCCGACTGGCACTTTTGATTTCAACACCCTCCGAGATCTCGACAATTTTTGTCGCCGCACGGGCAAGGACAATGAAATTCCTTACGTCCAGGCTTTTTGGGACCTCCGTACCCACCCCGACCTATGTTCTTCCTGCTCCACCTACCAAATCCTCTTATCTCGAACCCCCCGTAAATCTTCCTCCACTACCTCTCCCCCTCCCTACTCCTCACCGGAGGATCTGCCTGAACATCTGTCCTCTCCTGCCAATCTCAGCAACCACTCGCCATCAACGGCACGCCCTTCCCCCACTCCCTCTGCACCTCCTACCTCAGAGGCCATGCCTTGCTCTCCCTCTACTCCCTCCGAGCCCCCTCCCTCAGAGGCTGCACTTCCTCTTGCCTCTCCGGTGGCGGCCCACACCCGCTCCCACCAGCCAGCTATCCTGGCCCCACTCCGAGAAGTAGCAGGCGCTGAAGGTTTAGTCAGGGTCCATGTTCCTTTCTCACTCCAAGACCTGTCCCAAATTGAGAAACGTTTAGGATCCTTCTCAGCCAACCCGTCCACCTATATTAAAGAATTCCAATACCTCACTCAAACATAAGAAGCCCTAGTCCGGTACACTCGACTAGATCCAGCCTCCCAAAATGGGGCCACTGTATTAGCCTCCCATTTTATCTCCCAATCAGCACCCGACATAAGAAAGAAACTAAAGAAAGCAGAAGAGGGGCCAGAGACTCCCATCCAAGACCTGGTAAAAATGGCCTTTAAAGTATTCAATGCCAGGGAAGATGCGGCTGAGGCTGCCCGCCAAACTCGCATGAAGCAGAAGGCTGCCCTCCAGACCCAAGCCCTAGTGGCGGCTCTAAGGCCGGCAGGGAACCAGAAGCCCAAGGCCGAAACCCATGCCCCTCCAGGGGCATGTTTCAAATGTGGAAAGGAAGGATACTGGTCCCGAGCCTGTCCACAACCATGGCCACCAACTAAGCCTTGCCCTATCTGTCGGCTCCCGGGACACTGGAAGTCAGACTGCCCCAGCTTCCCCAGGGTGCCGGTTCCTCAAAACAGACACACTGGTGTTACACAGCCGGCAGTCACCCTCAGTATGGAGGAGCCTGCTTGCCAGGAACCGACCTCCGAGGGAGCTCCGTTCCCCAGTCTACTAGGGCTGCTAGATGACTAGCGGGGCCCTGGCTTTCCGACTCCGGTTACCCTCGCCGAGCCTAGGGTCACAAGACATGGGGGCTACCTACTCCGCTCTTCCTTCTTATTCTGGCCATCTCACCCCTTCCCAGGTCTTAGTCATGGGAATCGATGGGACCCCAAGTATCCCCTACCAAACCCCACATTCCCTAGGCCGAAACGTCCCTAGCGATGGGACCCCAAGTATCCCCTACCAAACCCCACATTCCCTAGGCCGAAACGTCCCTAGCTGTAACAGAACTATACGGGTAACCACTAATATAACAGCCCCACGAGGAACGTTTTTCGGGTGTAACAAGACCTTAACAAAAACTCTCTACATTGGCCTTTCCTCATCTCTTTTATGCCTCCCAGTAACCCTAGTCCCTCGACTCACTATATATTCCCCAGCCGAATTCCAGATGCTGCAAACTCCCCATCGCTGCACCCGATGAGCTGCCTTCCTACCCATTGCCGTTGGAGTCTCCCTTGCTGGTTCAGCACTTGCAGCAGGATTAGGAGGAGGGGCACTAGTCCACTCTCACCTGGCCATAGCCCGACTGACCTCACAACTCCAAGCGGCTATTAATGACTCTACTGAGTCTTTAGCATCACTCCAATGACAGATCACCTCAGTTGCCCAAGTTGCCTTGCAGAACCGAAGAGCCCTGGACCTGCTCACTGCTGAACGAGGAGGGACCTGTATCTTCCTACAAGAAGAGTGCTGTTACTACATCAATGAATCCGGCCTAGTAGAAACCCGAATCGAGAGCCTCCAGAAACTCAAAACTAACCTGTAGAGTCAGAAGTTCTCGGCTGAAGCCACAGCGTGGTGGTCTTCCTCTATGTATACCCTCTTGTCACCATTGCTTGGGCCCCTAATAGCCGTTTGCCTAATCTTACTTATTGCTCCTTGCTTTCTCCAGTTCCTACAGCGGCTCTTTCAAGAACTGACTGGAGTCACCATCCACCAGATGCTGCTCCAACCCCACCCTGAACGAGTGCAAGAAACAGACCTCTCCCCAAACCTCCAGGCTCCTTAGGAAAAGAAACCTCTTCAGAACCCCCCGTCGACCCTTGTCAGCAGGAAGTAGCCAGAGAGACAACCGACGCCCCTGACCCCCTCTTTTTCTTTTCTTTAAGGAGTCGGGAATGTTTGGAAAACTCTGCCCCTACCGCAAAATCTCTCTCTCTTTCCCTCCCCCACAAAGAGGCTCCCTTATCTCTCACTTTACATACCGGCCCTAGCCCTCCCGCCGCCCAGCTTCCCGCCCAGCAGTTCAAACTGACCAACAGTTGCCCACCACCTCGGCTTTTGGCTTCCCCACCCCCCAGCCCTTCAGCCCCCTATAAAACAACCCTGCCCCTCTGAGCAGCGCGGCCATTTTTCCTTTTCGTCCCGGCTGGCCTGCCCGGAGGCTCTTTCCTCTCAATAAAGCCTGAACTTAAGGAATTTCCTCTAGCCTGCGGTCCGGTTTCTTTCCCAATGAGCCCAGTCTTCCCGCAGAGGGTAGGTCGGACAGTTATATAATATAGAGAGACAAGATACTAATGTCATAGTTTAAGCTCCTTGATCCAACTGAACCTGAAGACCTACCCTGGGCTTTTTGATTGCATGAGTCAATAAGCTCTCGTTTTTTTATTGGGTCAGTTTTGAGCTGGATTTCTAGGAAAAACTTGCAACTGGAAGAAACCTGATACGCTAAATGTCTTTAAACTTCTTTCTCAAGCAACAAAATGGTAAAAACTTTTACTGTCTTCCCAGCCTACTTCAATCGTTCTGTTAACATTTGTGAGACTCAAATGAGTTATTATTTATGGAAGTACATTGCTGACTTCAAGATAATTCTGCAAATGTGTGAGCTCTTGTTACTCACAACAATGTAAATAATGGGACCTTATCATTGAAAGGAAAATTAGATTAGGAAACTAAAATCTTACAAAGTTATCAGAAATTACTTTGGCTGCCAAAGTGGGACTCTAAACAACCATGAAAGCCCCTTCAGGTTTTCCAGGGATAGAAAACAGCTCAGCTCCACTGAGTCGACTTAAAGGGATGACAGGGAACCGGGAATACATCTGCTTTACGAGTTTTTTAATTTTTCTTTTTTTTTTTTGAGCCGGAGTTTCGCTCTTGTTACCCAGGCTGGAGTGCAATGCGTGATCTCGGCTCACCGCAACCTCCGCCTTCTGGGCTCAAGCAATTCTCCTGCCACAGCCTCCCGAGTAGCTGGGACTACAGGCACGCGCCACCATGCCCAGCTAATTTTTGTATTTTTAGTAGAGACGGGGTTTCACCTTGTTGACCAGGATGGTCTTGATCTCTTGACCTCGTGATCCACCCGCCTCGGCCTCCCAAAGTGCTGGGATTATAGGCGTGAGCCACTGCGCCCAGCCTACAAGTTTTAAGGAAGAAGAAGATAATCTTGGTAGTGTGTGTTTCGAAAAGGGCTGGTGGTAGGTGGCAGGGGTGGAGGCAGGGGGGAGACTTAAAGACAGCCATGCTCAGACCTCTTCCTTTTACAGAAGAGGCCAAGAAATTGTCAGTTCTTTGTTCAAGATCACACAGCCAGTGGCAGATTTGAGACCAGAAATCCGAATCTCCTGGCTTCCAAACCCATGTCTTTCCAATACCACAAATGCACAGTTTCACTGTTTTGATTTTTTCATTGTTTTTCCTTCCTCTAAATTTTTGGAGATAAATTATAGGTTTGAAGACCACGTTTGAAGTCTCCTTCATTTAAATATTTGACCTATGGAACAATTTGTAGACAGAGGATGGAGAGAGAGAGAGAGGAAAAATCTTATTCCAGTATTCCAAAGTTTTCTTGGCCAAGAAAAACTCAGTAGTTCAAGCTGTTGGCTGCCATCTATGCTTCAAAGACCATAGCTGGGAGCGGTGGCTCACACCTGTAATCCTAGCTCTTTGGGAGGCCGAGGCGGGCGGATCACCTGAGGTCAGGAGTCCAAGACCAGCCTGACGATATGGTGAAACCTCGTCTTAAAAAAACAAACAAACAAAGACCTTAAATTCTTTCTTCCAAAGTATTTTGGCTTTGAGGTCTTTAAATTGCATTGGTCTTTTATTAATTCCTAAAGGCCTTTTTATAAACACTAAGCAATAAATAAGAGGAGGAAAATCAACTTTTAAGGCAAAATGAAAAAACATCTACCCAATGGTGAACTTTGGGATGGAGCAAGAATCATATCCCCTGTCTGAGCTGGATGAACAGAAAGAATGTAGGTTGGTAGCATACTGAAATTCTGTGACTGAGCCTTTGAACTGCTGAGTCATTGCTGAAATACCAGACACAGCACTGTACAGTTAGTGAGGTCCGTGGATGAAACTGAGATGGAGATTAGCCGTCACAGATTTCATGCCTGTCACTGTGCATTGATTGACTTGGGTATAAACCTCTTCTACCAGTGATAATTCAGCCATGTCCTGATCACAGGCAAATCACACAGAGAGATTTGTGTTTAGCAGGCATTGAAAAGGTGTAACTTTCTTTGGTTTTGCTCCCTTAGAAGCAGACCCTGAGATAGAAATCTGAGTGACAGTAGTCTGTTTGCAATGAGATTCCAGGAAGCACCAATAGAGGAGCAGGGGAGTGTGTTAGGGAAGAGAAGAAAGCCAACAAAAGATGAGGTCTGTTGTGGGAGACTGGGGGGGATAGTGGGGGGATAGGGAGGTTGGGGAGGGATAACATGGGAAGAAATGCCAGATATAGGTGACGGGGATGGAGGCAGCAAACCACATTGCCATGTATGTACCTATGCAACAATTCTGCCTGATCTGCATGTGTACCCCAGAATCTAAAGTGCAATTCAATGTATATATATATGTGTATATAAAGAAAGCCAACAAAAGATGTGTTTGTTGATGGGCAGATTACCACTGTGGGCAACTGGAGCTTCATCCCACTGGGATGTTCTTGTTTCTATTTTAAAGTAACTATTCAATGGATTCTGTAGATGAAAGAATAAAGCACCTGTACACACAATCTTGCCTTAAAACAGCTGAAAGTATGTGCACCTTTATAGAATCAATTCCATACACAGTATTGGTATGAATGAAGCTGGAATGTATTTCCACACAATGATCGAGAGCTCCACAGAACACGTTCTGATGGTGGAAAAGGATTTTCTGCGGTTTAGAGAGGCTCTTGCACATGGAAGGATGAGAAATGAGATGACGCATAAGGAGCCAAGTCACAAGTCTTAAAACCAGCTTCATCCAACACCAATCTTTGAGTGGCAACTACAGCCCCAAAACGAAGAGGAAACACCATATGTTCCCAGTGTGGGAAGATCGCTGGGCCCCACTGGTCCTTCCAGTGACACCTGCACTGTCAGCGGGGGATCGTTACGGGTTTGAGAACTTCCTCTCATCACACCTTCTCACCCTTCCCCCAAACCACACATTTAGGGCTCACTTGACAAGGCAGTGGCTTGTTATAATTTCTTACTCCATTCATGCTGCTATAACAAAATACCCGAGACTGGATAATTTATAAAGAACAGAAATTTATTTCTCACAATCCTGGAAGCTGGGAAGTCCAAGGTCAAGGCTTGGCATTTGGTCTGCTGAGGTGCTTCCTAGTGCGTCCTCACATGGCAGAAGGTGGAAGGGCAAGCTGTCCGAGCACTGCGGGAAGCCCCTTTTGTAAGAGCTTTAATATTATTCATCAGGAAGGAGCTTCCACTGGCGAATTGCCTCTGAAAGCCCCACCTTTCAAACCATCACCTTAGTAACATCTGAATTTTGGAGGTGACACATTAAGACCATAGCATGATTTATATTTTGCTTACCCCTCCTTCTCAATTTCCACCATTGTTCAAAGAATCAAAGAATACCAGAGGTGCAGCCTCCTCAAAAAAATTATAATATAAATATGCATATAAACATACATGCATACTAGACAGGTATCTCCATATATAGGTATAGAGAGAGAGAGAGAGAAAGAAGGAAAGAGATAAAGAAAGAGAAGAAGATAAAGAAAAGAGAGAGAGAGACAGAGAGGGACAGAGACAGAGTGAGAAAAGAGAGAAGAAATGAAAAAGAGAGAAAAAGAAAGGAAGGAAGAAAGGAAGAGAAAGGGAGAGGAAAAGGGAGAGATAAAAATGGAAGGGAGGGAGGGAGGGAGGGAAGGAGGAAGGAAGGAAACAATCAAGGTATGTGGTGAAATGTTAACATTGGATGAAGGGCATATGGAAGTTTTTGAGACCATTCTTGCAACCTTCACATAAGTTGAAATGTTATTTCAAAATTAAAAATAAATAAGTAAACTAATTATTAGAACACTGATATAATTATATATAATTATTATCACAATTAGTACTATTTTTTAACTATTAAAAAATCTATTTGTGGCCAGGTGCAGTGGGTCACGCCTGTAATTCCAGCACTTTGGGAGGCCGAGGTGGGCAGATCATGAGGTCAGGAGTTAAAGAGCCACCTGGGCAACACAGCAAAATCCTGTCTCTATTAAAATACAAAAAATTAGCTGAGCATTGTGGCGGATGCCTGTAATCCCAGCTACCTGAGATGCTGAGGCAGGAGGATGGCTTGAACCCAGGAGGCGGAGGTTGCAGTGAGCCCAGCCACTGCACTCCGACCTGCGTGACAGAGGGAGACTCCATCTCCAAAAAAAACCAAAAAACAAAAAACAAAAAATCTATTTGTGGTTGGGCATGGTGGCTCATGCCTGTAATCCCAGCACTTTTGGATCACTTAAGGTCACTTGAGGAGTTCGATACCAGCCTGGCCAACATGTTGGAACCGTCTCTACAAAAAAATACAAAAAATTTAGCTGTACATGGTGGTACGTGCCTGTAATACCAGCTATTTGGGAGGCTGAGGCAGGAGAATTGCTTGAATCCAGAAGATGGAGTATGCAGTAAGCGAAGATTATTCCACCACACTCCAGCCTGTGCAACAGAGCGAGACTCTGTCTCAAAAAACAACAACAAAAAAGGTTTTCCTTTCCTTTTCATTTTTGTCAAGGTGAGAGTTACATGAAATGAACCATTTTAAAAGTGAACAATTTAGTGGCATGTAATACTTTCACAATGTTGTATAAACACTATTTCTAGCTAATTCCAAAATATTTTCATCACCTCAGAAGGAAACCCCAAGTGTTTCAGTCATTCCCCATCCCCTCCTCACAGCCTCTACACATCTGTTTTCTGTCTCTATGACTTTGCTTATTCTGGATATTTCATATAAATTAAATCATTCAATATTTGTCTTTTTGTGTCTAGCTTATTTCACTTGGGATTTTCCAAGGTTCATCCATGCTATAGCATGTATCAGTACTTCATTTATTCTCATGGCTGAATAATATTCCTTTTTTGTGTTTTTGGTTTTTTTGGAAACAGAGTCTGTCCCCCAGGCTGGAGTGCAGTGGCTTGATCTTGGCTCACTGCAACCTCCACCTCCCGGATTCAAGTGATTTTCCTGACTCAGCCTCGCAAGTAGCTGGTATTACAGGCACCCATCACCATACCTGGCTAAGTTTTGTATTTTTAGTAGAGACAGGCTTCACTATGTTGGCCAGGCTGGTATCAAACAACTTAACTCAGGTGATCCACTCGCCTCAGCCTCCCAAAGTGCTGGGATTACAGGTGTGAGCCACTGAGCCTAGTCCTTTTTTTTTTTTCTCCTTGAGACAGAGTCTTGTTCTGTCACCCAGTCTGGAGTGCAGCAATGCGATCTCATCTTGCTGCAACCTCCATCTCACAAGTTCAAGTGATTCTCCTGCCTCAGTCTCTCAAGTAGCTGGGATTACAGGCATGTGCTACCACACCCAGCTAATTTTTGTATTTTTAGTAGAGATGGCGTTTTGCCATGTTGGCCAGGCTGGTCTCAAACTCCTGACCTCAAGTGTTCCCCCCACTTCAGCCTCCCAAAATGCTTGGATTATAGGCATGAGCCACCACACCCAGCCTAAAGTTAACATCTTAACTGACCTCAGTTGATCTGCATGCCTGGGCCTCCTAAAGTGCTGGGATTACAAGCATGGGTCACTGCACCTGGTCCAAATACTATTTTATTGTATGGCTATACCACAAATCATTTATCCATTCATCTGTTGATATATCTATGGCTGCTTCCACCTTCTAGCTATTGTGAATAGTGCTGCCATAAACATGATATACATGTATCAGAACACATGAAAACTTGATGTTTGTTAGTGTCCATTTATGACTTAAAATATAAGTCCCCTCCAGAAGCCTATGAATAATATGAAACTTACACTTCTCAGATGTGTAAGTTCCTTTTTGTACTCAAGCTAGTTTAGATTGGGTTTCTGTCAACTTGAAAGAATCTTGACTACTACAAAATTTTTAAATATCTTTCAAAATACAGTCTTTAGGATCTATGGAAAGAATTAACAATAACTTTTTGAAACAAGACCAAGTAACATTTTCTGAAGTTCAAAGCTCTCCTGTCCCCAAGGAAACTTGAAATGAATATGAATTTGAAACATTTTTGAAATAGAAGAACGAGCTCAGCTAAGCACAGAACATTCCTGAACTGTGTCTGCCACAGCAGCAGGATAATCATAATGCAGGGTCTTGAACCAGAAGTGTTTTTGTGTGTGCCAGACTTAAAGAAATTCATAGTGCCTTAACTGTAAAATTATTCTATTTTTAAAAAACAAACCTTCTCTAAAGGGTAATCATTTTTAGCAATCCATCTGAACAGAAGTCCCCAAAACACAAACACGGTTCTTTCCTTCTTTCGCCGTCTGCTTCCTGCCATCCATCTTTCATCTCTTGTGGTCATAGGAATTTTAGCATTTTCTTTTCTAAAGACTTCTAAGAATTGCCTTTGGTTTACTGGGTGAAATCTTGTACCACATACACTTCTTCAAAAGCACATTGTTTCTTCCTTTTTTTTTTTTTTTTTTTTTCCTTTTGAGACGGAGTTTCGCTCTTGTTACCCAGACTGGAGTGCAATGGCGCGATCTCAGCTCACCGCAACCTCCGCCTCCTGGGTTCAAGCAATTCTCCTTCCTCAGCCTCCTCTGTAGCTGGGACTACAGGCGTGCACCACCATGCCCAGCTAATTTTTGTATTTTTAGTAGAGACGGGGTTTCACCTTGTTGACCAGGATGGTCTCGATCTCTTAACCTCGTGATCCACCCACCTCGGCCTCCCAAAGTCTTCCCATTTTTATTGAAGAAAAACCAAGTAATGAGCAAATCTATCTTATGACACCTAAAAAAAATAATCCATCATCCTCAGTTCATTTTGATTTGGGGGTTCTTGACTCACTTGGTTAATCAGGATACAGATTTAATCTGAGATCTACCCTGCTTTCCTCTGTGTAGCTGCTGTGGTGGATCGGCAATGAAGTTTGTATTTCCTTCTGCCTCTCAAATCTCTCCACTCTCTTAGGTTTCCCTCCAGGCTACTGTGGATTGAACCAATCGCATTCTTGCTTCTAGAAATGTGAGATTGGTGCAACACATTCTAATTCAATATGGGTGTTCACTTAAACTGAGATGAATTTAGGAACTTTCAGTCATTTTTGGAAACTATGTTTGGCTATATGATCAGTGAACATGGTCTTAAAGTAAAAGGAAGCCAAGCATGGTGGCTCAAGCCTGTAATACCAGCACTTTTTGATCACTTGAGGTCACTTGAGGAGTTCAAGACTAGCCTGGCCAACATGGTGAAACCCCACCTCTACTAAAAATACAAAAAATTAGCTGGGTATGGTGGCGGGTGCCTGTAATCCCAACTACTCAGGAAGTTTAGACAGGAGAATCACTTGAACCCAGGAGGCAGGAGTTGCAGTGAGCTGAGGTCGTGCCATTGCACTCCAGCCTGGGCAACAAGAGTGAGACTCCATTTCAGGGAAAAAAAAAAAAAAAAAAAAGTAAAAGGAGAGGAGAAAGGAGGTGGGGGGACAAAGAAGAGAGAGACAGGAAGAGGGGCAGAAGAGAAGGGGAGAGAGAGGTAAAAAGAAAAAGGGAGAGAGAGAAATAAGAAGAGAGGAAGAACAGGAAGAGAGAAAGAAAAATATTTTTTTTGGCTTATATCAGAGATCCCCAACCCCTGGGCCATGGGCTGGTACCAGTCCCTGGCCTGTTAGAAACTAGGCTGCATGGCAGGAGGTGAGCAGGGGTGAGTGAGCCTTATGGCCTGAGCTCCACCTCGGTCAGATGAGAGCAGCATTAGATTATCATAGGAAAGTGAACCCTATTGTGAACTGTGGGTGCAGGGGATGTAAGTTGTACCCTCCTTATAAGAATCGAATGCCTGATGATCTGAGGTGAAACAGTTTCTTCCTGAAACTATGCCCCAGCCCCATTCAAGGAAAAAGTTGTCTTCATGAAACCAGTTTCCTGGTGTCAGAAAGATTGCAGACCGCTGGCTTATATGACTAAAGAGACAGAGGAATCTCATTTCAGGTGAAACTTGATCAAGTGGATCGAAGATAATCCCCAAGGACCTGACATTTTTGCATCTCTTTATCATGCTAAGGTCAAGATGGTTGCCACAAGCCCTCAGAGCTATATGCTAGCTTTCTATTATCTAGGAGGAAGGAGATACAGAATTTCCACTAAAGTTCCATGAGTCACCCTGACTGGACTGACATAGCTCACATGCCTGTCTCTGCATCAATCACTGTGGACACTGGGGGTGGGGGATGGGATGGATTATGTTGACTGGTTGGATCTAGGTCGCATGTTCCATCCCTAGAGTTAGAGCTGGAGTCAGCATCCCCAGATGCACAGATTCCCAAAAAGAAACCTGGAACTACTGGGAAGAGAAGTGTATACTGGAAAGAAAGTCAACAAATGTCCATCATGTTGATCTTCCAGTTTGGCCAAATGACTCTGTTTCCTTATAATTCCTCCTTTTTGGGCTGGATGTGGTGGCTCATGCCTATAATCCCAGCACTTCGGGAGTTCGAGGCAGGTGGATGACCTGAGGTCAGGAGTTAGAGACCAGCCTGGTCAACATGGTGAAACCTCGTCTCTACTAAAAATGCAAAAATTAGCCAGGCATGGTGGTGGGCACCTGCAATCCCAGCTACTTGGGAGGCTGAGGCAGGAGATTTGTCTGAACTGGGAGGTAGAGGTTGCAGTGAGCTGAGATTGCACCAATGCACTCCAGCCTGGGTGACAAGAATGAAACTGTCTCAAAATAATAATAATAATAATAATAATTCCTCCTTTTTATCTACATTAGTTTGACTTGGCTTCTTGTACTTATAGCCAAAGAGTGTTCTCTCACTAATGAGATCCTGCTTAGTCATAAGGAAAAAAAAAGAAATCTCACACTTGAATAGTGAAAAGAGAAAAAACAGCAGTGGCCTAAGTTTCAGGGGAAAGGTTGAATACGGTGAAGTTACATCACATGGACACTAAGCTCCTGTAAGAAGACAGTAACAATGTAAACTACTTGGGTGACTCTGCCCCCATCTGAGATGGCAGATGTGAATGGCTCTTCCCTTAACCAGCTTGGTTCTGTCTTTCCTCCATGGTATGAGCATCTTGCCAACTATAATTTGATTCAAATATACATTTCATAGAAGATAGCCCTACACCAGCCATTGCTTTAACTGGTCCTCAACAAAAGGAACAGACATGGCTGGAGAAATAACTGGTCAAGCAGTACTTACTAAGCATGTTACTCCCCAAAGTGGCATGTTTCTGAAAGACTCTAAAGATGATTTTCCTAAAGGACTTTCAAGGAATATTTTTCTTCTTTTTTTTTTCCCCACTGTATAGAAAAGCCTTCTGCCAGATCAAGAAAACTTTTTTTAAAGACATTTTGTTTTTCTTTTTTTAATAAATATTCCTACAGCAATATAATATTTTTCTTGGTGACTTTTCAGGGAAGTGTTGCTGATTTATAAGATGAGACTCTACTACCTCTAGAAAGGTAACTATCATCCACTGACACTAAGAAAACTGATCAGTGGAACAAGTGGAATATCACTGTGTCTATGAATATAATCAATTTGATGGTCTGGCTTTATATTTGCCAACTATTAAAATCGGTTTCTGGCCAGGCGCGGTGGCTCATGCCTGTAGTCCCAGCACTTTGAGAGGCCGAGGCAGGTGGATCACAAGGTCAAAAGATCGAGACCATCATGGTCATCATGGTGAAACCCCGTCTCTACTAAAAATACAAAAATTAGCTGGGTGTGGTGACGCGTGCCTGTAATCCCAGCTACTTGGGAGGCTGAGGCAGGAGAATTGCTTGAACCCAGGAGGCGGAGGTTGCGGTGAGCCGAGATCGCGCCATTGCACTCCAGCCTGGGTAACAAGAGTGAAACTCCGTCTCAACAACAACAACAAAAAAAAAATGGCCCTGCTTGATGAGATAACCTGAACCCAGCATGCTTAAATTCTGTTTTGGGACATTTCACAGTGGTTTAGTAGACAGAGTGAGGTGGTGTTACTTTTAATACCATTTCTGCTGTGAATTATTTGTATGATCTGGGGGAAATTAGATAATTTATTGAAGTTTCAAGTTTCCCCACTGGTGAAATGAGAATAAAAACAATGCTTACCCTCCTTGTTTCCCAGAGTTATTAAAAATTGGTGGCAGCTGCTTGATATCTTTTAGGGCCACATGGATGATACCAGAAGGAAAAATATTCGGATGGAAAACAGTGTCAGTGCCTCCAGAGATATTCGGTGAACAGTTTATCCCATCTAAGTACCCTTGGCTGTTAAAACAGAATCAAGCACTAGCAGTACAACCCACAGGAAGCAGAGTTTCTCCACAGCCCACGACACTCCTCACGGAGATGGTATCTCTAATGCTGTGTGTTGCCAACTCCCAGCTTATGATCTTTGACCCTAAAGGCTCCGGAGAGGAACAAATAATGAGAACTAGTCTCCGCTGTGCGGAACAAAGCCTGATGCTAAGTCAGACAAAAGAAGAAACACCGGGGGCCGGCCACGCCCATATCCACGCTCTCCAAGCAGAGGAAGCGGATTCAGCGGGAACTTCCTCCAGGAAATCTGGCTGTTGTGATGTACAGTGAAGCAGAAAGAGGTTTATATTGTTGCAGGCAAAGCTCACTTCTAGGATTATAGAACCTCTGTTTTGCTGGGCGCGGTGGCTCAAGCCTGTAATCCCAGCACTTTGGGAGGCCGAGGCAGGTGGATCACGAGGTCAACAGATCAAGACCATCCTGGTCAACATGGTGAAACCCCGTCTCTACTAAAAATTACAAAAAATTAGCTGGGCATGGTGGCACGTGCCTGTAATCCCAGCTACTCAGGAGGCTGAGGCAGGAGAATTGCCTGAACCCAGGGGGCGGAGGTTGCGGTGAGCCGAGATCGCGCCATTGCACTCCAGCCTGGGTAACAAGAGCTAAACTCCGTCTCAAAAAAAAAAAAAAAAGAACCTCTGTTTTTGGTCATGTCGCTTTATGTTTTAAAAATAAAAAAGACGTCTCTTTTCTGCATATGCCTAAGCCTAAATCCTGCCTTTGGGTAGCCAGGTGCCTCTTTCAAGAGTCCAGTAAGGCTGGGAAGCTACTAATGACAACCTTTCCTCTGCCCTGCAAAGGCACTGCTGTCCTCATTTCCCATCATTCCAAGGGATATATGGATATATGGATATGTGTACTTAGTGACCCAGCAAATCCTGTCTTAGAACGTGCCCATCAGAAATGGTTATGTCCACCATAGGCACTTCAAAAGTGTTTATAGCAGTCTTGCAGAAAATTGCTCCAAAGTGGAAACAGGTACGAATTTAACTCTTCAGCTTTATATGCTGTTATTTTAGCATCTGAATAGGAAATTAGATTAGTTGAACAGAACCCACTGAAGTTAACTGAAAATTCACTTACATGGAAATTTTTATCTGTTCTCAGAATGACTTACACAATTTTCTCATGAAGATGTAGTGTTTTCAGTAAACCCACATCTCATGTCATAGGCAAAATTACCAGGAAAGGTGTTAAGAACTAATACCATTTGACTGTCTCAGGAAACACTGAATATGGGCCAGGTGTGGTGGCTCATGCCTGTAATCCCAGCACTTTGGGAGGCCACGGTTGGAGGATTGCTTGAGCCCAGGAGATTGAGACCAAACTATGAAACAGGGCAAAACCCAGTCTCTATTAAAACTACAAAAATTAGCCAGGCATGGTGGCGGGCGCCTCTAATCCCAGCTACTTGGGAGGCTGGGTCAGGAGAATTGCTTGCACCCAGGAGACAGAGGTTGCAGTGAGCCAAGATCGTGCCACTGCACCTCAGCCTGGGTGACAGAGCAAGACTTTGTTTCAAAAAAGGAAAAAAAGAAAAGAAAACACTGAATATTAAGGAACAAAAATGTCCCCAAGCTAATTCAAGTAAAGAGGGATTTCTGTAATGATATCAGAGAATCTCACAGATCTTAATTACAGGAATTACAACCTGACAACCACATTCTCTTGTGTTTCGGGAGCTGCATGGTGGCTCATCTCTGCATCTTTCTGAATGCCATTCCATCTCTTGTTTCTCTTTGCTGCCTGACTCTCCAATTGCTTATTAGCCAGCGTGTCACCAGTCAACCCCAAATGAGGGCCTTGGCCCTTGTCTATATGACCCTCCAGCCTAGCTGGATCACTGTATTGCTTTCTCCCGGGAGATGCTTTGTAGACACTCAATAAATATTAATTTACTTAGTACACAATAAGAGTAAAAATTCCCAAGAATCACTTGCTAGACACTTAATAAATATTAACTTTCTTTTGCCCTTTAGCGAATGAACACCTTGAGTAGAAAATAATCTTTGTTTGATAGTAGGCTAGTGAAGCAAAATGCTTTTCTCTGCCTTCCAGCTGGAAGAAAATACTTCTGTTTGGGTGAGGCAGCCTTCTAGAAGACTTGAAATTCCCAGATCAATTTGGGAATTATTTAAGATTGAACCAGGTCACTACTATTTCTTAAATCAACATACTCTTGTGCCTACAAAAAGGTTTTCATTTCATATCCCAATGGTGGCAGTTTATGAGTTTATTATATGGTAAAGAAAAAAAAAGAAGAAAAACCATTCAACCTTCAACCTCAGGCTGAGAGCTCTGGCTGTCCCTCATGTTAAAACCGCTGTAAATAAAAGTATAAGTCTTTGATTGGGAGTGAATTGAAGTAGAGCATAATCTAAAACCTAATTGGTGAACTATCTTGTGATGAGAGAAGGCTTACTATGGAAGCATGAAATAGGATGAGGTCAGTGACCTTCAGCACAGTTCCAGAGATGAACTGTGTGACAATTTGGACAGGCCCATGGACTAGCTGTCAGGGTACATTGGTATAAAACTATACTGTGTTTGTCCACCACTTCCTCATCTTCCCCGCTTCCTACCCCCAACCATTTTCCACCTTCTTTTCCCTGCTGTGAGCCTGGGAAGCCAATCCTTGCTCACCAGAGCTCCCTGAAACTGTTTCTTGTTGGGTTTTGCCAATGGGAGCCATTGGTAGTATGGCCCCTAAACCCAGGCAATAGGGGCTCTAGCCTGGGTGGGCTGGATAGCATCACATATAATAGACACATGCAAAAAATAAACATATATTTATTTATTTATTTTTAAGATGGAGTTTCACTCTATTGCCCAGGCTGTAGTGCAATGGCGTGATCTTGGCTCACTGCAACCTCTGCCCTCTCCGTTTGAGTGATTCTCATGCCTCAGCCTCCCAAGTAGCTGGGATTACATGCACCTGCTACCACACCCAGCTAATTTTTGTGTTTTTAGTGGAGATGGGGGTTTCACAAATTGACAGGGCTGGTCTTCATCTCCTGACCTCAAGTAATCCACCCTACTCAGCCTCCCAAAGTGCTGGGATTATAGGTGTGAGCCACTGTGCCTGGCCAACAAAAAATAAACTTATTAAAAGACACACGGGTGCCTCTGTCACTCCAGAGACAGCACTATCATCCACGTAGACAATGATAGAATTTTGAGAGGATTTGACAGCAGAGTTCTTAGATGGGAGAAAAGACACACTTTTTTTTTTTTTAATAATTTTTTTTTTTTTTTTTTTAAAGATGGGGTTCCACCATGATGGCCAGGCTGGTCTTGAACTCCTGACCTCAGGTGATCCACCCACCTTGGCCTCCCAAAGTGCTAGGATTACAGGCGTGAGCCACCGTGCCTGGCAAAAAGACACATTCTTTAACTTGTTAAATTTTTCCCCATGTCAGAAATGCAGTGGATTTTTGTACCATGAAGTGTTGTTTTCTAGTAGTGCTTGGTATCCATTTTCATGCTTCTCTTTGAGTTCTAATTCATGCTCCATGAGTACTCACTATTTAGTGGAGTTTCACACAGTGGCTGAGGAGTGTTACATGTTGTATATAAGCAGTCTAGATGTCACCTGAGTGAAGCATGGTACCAATCCTTTACATTTGCCTGCTGGATAAACATTAAACAATAAAAGGTGAATAGATTTATGTTATAAAAATGTGAAGATTTATTAAATTTTAGAAATTAAATAAAAATTTGGCCTTTACATAGTTTTGATTTAAAATGTGAAATTACAGTGGTCTGTCAGGGAATGGTTCCAGTACCTCTCATGGATACCAAAATCTGTGAATGCTTATCACTGATATAAAACAGTGTCAAATTTGCATATAACCTAAGCACATCTGCCTATATACTTTAAATCGTCTCTATTTATAATACCTAATACAAAGTAAGTGCTATGTAAATAGTTTTTATATTGTATTATGTAAAGTTTTTTAAAAGTCTGTACATGTTCAGCACAGAAACAATTTTGTCTTCTAATATTTTCCATCGTGGTTGGTTGAATCCACAGATGCAGAATCCTCGAAAGTGAAACCCATGGGTACTGAGGGCAGACTAATTAATAATTGGTATATCTTTAAAACTTGATAAATTTTGAGTATTTTAGAACAAAGAACTTTTGAAACAAAATGCAAAACATAATTTTTAATTTTTAATTTGTTTACATTGTCTTTGCAAGTTTTATGAACATTTATTGAATATTGAGTTCTTTTACAATTATATTTTATTTTCAATCCTTCAATCTTTAACTATCAACAGAACATACTTTTTCTAAATTCTGCTTATAAAAATTGTAGTTTTATAGAAATAAAGACAAAAAGGCCGGGTGCTGTGGCTTATGTCTGTAATCCCAGTAATTTGGGAGGCTGAAGTAGGTGGATAACCTGAGGTCAGGAATTCAAGATCAGCCTGGCCTACATGGCCAAACCCCATCTCTACTAAAAATACAAAAGAATTAGCCGGGCATGGTGGCATGCCCCTGTAATTCCAGCTACTGGTGGGGCTGAGGCAGGAAAATAGTTTGAACCTGGGAGGTAGAAGTTGCAGTGAGCTGAGATTGCGCCATTTGACTCCAGCCTGGGCCACAAAAGTGAAACTCTGTCTCAAAAAAAAAAAAAAAAAAAAAAAATAGCCGGGCATGGTGGCAGGTGCCTATAATCCCAGCTACTCGGGAGACTGAGGCAAGAGAGTCACTTGAACCCAGGAGGCAGAGGTTGCAGTGAGCTGAGATGGCACCACTGAACTCCAGCCTGAGAAACAGAGTGAGACTCTGTCTCAAAAAAAAAAAAAGACAAAAATTAATCTTATGGAATATATCATAATGATTTAGAAATTTACTGTTTTTATTACTAATGCAAACACTGCCTTCCATAACAGAAAATCAATTATATGTTATAATTGTTAAATTCAGTTGTCTTTAATATTTTAACTTTCGATTATACACAAATATATAAAAGAGAGAAAAGTCAACTGTCACAATTAATTGGAAACAATACATTTAATTTGAGAAATCAAGAGTTACAGCAATCACATGGGGCTGTGGGTCTCTGCTTATCTCATCTCTTTCAGTTATTTTATAAATCTAAAACTCTTGTGGTTTCAATATGCAATCTTAGACCCCTGTACGTCTGACTTACACACTCAGTAATCACTCAGAATAATGGGCCTGGATGTAGAGCAAGGGCAGGGATTGCTGCAGGCCCTGGCACACCATGCAGACCATTGACCTGCCTTCTTGCCACACAATAGCTCTGGAGTTTGGTACTTTTTCCAGTTGCCTCTTCTTTTCAAGTCACACTGCTTCCCTGAGTTGGCGTAGACACAACGTAGCTTTGGTGAAGTTAATCAAAACAAAAAAGAACAGCTCTGTCTTCTTTTCAAGTCACACTGCTTCCCTGAGTTGGCGTAGACACAATGTAGCTTTGGTGAGGTTAATCAAGAACAAAAAAGAACAGCTCTGTCTTCTTTTCAAGTCACACTGCTTCCCTGAGTTGGCGTAGACACGACGTAGCTTTGGTGAGGTTAATCAAGAACAAAAAAGAACAGCTCTGTCTTCTTTTTCATTTGGTTTTGCTAACCACCAATGCTTTTTTGGCTTCTCAGAAAAAAAGAAAAGAAAGCTGTTGCTGTCCGGTTGGTCTGCTTAATCCCTCTGCCTTGCCTTCTCTTTCTTCTGAAAAAGACCCAATCTTCCTTTCCCACATCTAATCAGTGAGCAGTAGGGACCAAGGAAGTTGGGTAGGTTGGAACCACCTGATGCAATCTAGACCAATCACAATTTCTGTCCTATATGCCACTTGAGTTGCCAATTCAGTTGTTTCTGAGACATTTAGGAATGGCATCATCGGGAGAAGGTTTTCAAGGTACTTCTGACTGGATTCCTTGGAGCATTGGGCAGATTGTTTAGCATTTCATTTGAATGCATGAGCTCTGCATCGTCCCACCAATAAATCTATCACGTACTTGCAAGCCATGAAATGAGGCCCAGAAATGAGACCCAGCTTTGCCCAAAGATGAGATGGAGAGAATCAGCACAATCTGAAGATAGGATAAAGCAAGGAGAGCCTGTCTCTCTTTCTCAAGGCAGTCAAAGTGGAAAGACAGAAGATCTCAGAGCAGCCAGTAACAGCAAGTCTTTGCAAGGCCTTCCAGGCATGACAATCTGTCTTCTGAGCCTCCAAATCTCACCAGCCAGATTATGGACACCAAGGAGCTAGCGAACTCTACCTGTGACATGCTTCCAAAATACTCATCTTTATGTATGGTGGAGGCTTTGGCCATTATGTAGTCTAGCTTCTAGATCTTAAATATAAATAGTTTCCCTTTTTCTTATTCTGCACCATTCAACAATAGTAAGTTAGGACCCTAAATGGGTTTAGCCAACATCTCCACATTTGAATTTACATAAAATTATCTTCGAAGGAATGACCATGCTCCCAGTCAAGGGTAACTCCCAAAAAAAATTAGCTGGGCATGGTGGCGTGTGCCTGTAATCCCAGCTACTTGGGCGGCTGAGGCAGGGGAATTGCCTGAACCCAGGAGGCGGAGGTTGCGGTGAGCCGAGATCGCGCCCTTGCACTCCAGCCTGGGTAACAAGAGCAAAACTCCGTCTCAAAAAAAAAAAAACAAACAAACTTGCCAAACTTATGTCAAAATGAAATGAGTTGTTGGGGAAGGGAAGGCATTGAGGATATTTTCTGAAGTGTAATAGTAGTAATAAAGTTAAATATTTCATTCAATCCTTAAAACTGCTCTAGGAAAGTTAGTATCACCATATTAAAGTTGGAAAATTAGGTCTAAAAGAGCTAAATCACTGGGTCCAAATCACTTATTACTAGTAAATAATGGCAGAGCTGGGATTCAAAGTCAGATTGACAAACTCCAACTCCTATACAGTTAGCCACTATGCTATGTCAAAGACTGCCTGAAAAACTTTCACAGTGATGATAATTTGGGGGAAAGAGACACTTCAGAACATATTTGGATCTTTCTATCTTGAAAAGGAAATTTCTTGTGTAGTTTTAAGTGGCCACACTTGATTATATCAAACAATTTAAAAATATTTCATTGATAATGAAACGTGCAAGTGAAGATTATGATTTCTTGAAGTTTCTCCTTAAAAGCTGAGAGGAGGAAGTCCCTGTTATGTAACATTGTCCAGCACTCCCACGGAAATGAGAAGGCAACCCTCAGAGAAAATGTAAGTGGATGGGGTGACAGAGGAAAGCATAACCTATGGATGCCCAAGGGCTATGAATTAAGGAAGAAATCTTTATGGCTTTCCCATTTTTGTAATGTTCCAGAATGTTCCATTGTCAACGTTAACAGTCAAGGTCAGTTCTTGTCCAGGGCAGAGAATATGATAAAATGTCATCTGCAATCATTGGAATGGAATTTTCAGCAGGTGAGCAAAGGCAATCAGTGTGACCACAGCCTAAAGTTCCATATTGGACACTTTTTTACCTGGTCTTGCATTCTCATTGCATTTCATGTATCTAAATCTCCCCCTCTCCCACACTTCCCCAAAGAAGAAAAGAGATAATTAACAAAGTTAATAAATTCTGATCAGTTACCAAAAAAAAAAAAAAAGTCCAGTAGTATAAAACCAGCGAACCATGATACAGTTTCTTGTAAGTGCAGCAGTCAAATGTTGGAGCATTTCCCCCAATCTCTCTGTTGTAGAAACTATTCAGAGAACTGCCTCCTGGCTCCCAATGATCACAGCTAATGGGGTAAGTAGCAGATATAAGCTGAGCCTTACCTTTGCCCAATCACATTGTCTCTCTGCAAATTTAGGGCTCATAATATTTAAAAAATAATTTTAATGTTTTAAAAATTTGAAAAAAATCTTAAATTTTCAGAAAAGTTTTTTTTCTTTTCTTTCCTTCTTTCATTCTTTTTTTTTTTGAGACAAGGTCTTGCTCTGTACTCCAAGCTGCAGTTCAGGAGTACAGTGGTGTGATTGCGGCACTGCAGTGTCCACCTCCTGGGCTCAAGCCATCCTCCTATCTCAGCCATCTTAGTAGTTGTAACTACAGGTGCAAGCCCAGCTAATTAAAAAAAATTTATCTATAGAAACAGGGTCTCACTGTTTTTGCCCAGGCTGGTCTCAAACTCCTGGGCTCAAGTGATCCTCCTACCTTGGGCTCCCAAAATGCACCCAGCCAAATGCATTATTATTTCTAAACCATGTGAGAGTAAGTTACCAACATAATGACCCAAGTCTCTTGGGGTTAGTGTTTGTTTTCTTCAGAAAAAGACATTCTCCTATACAATCAAAATGCAGTCAGCAAAATCAGGAAATTAACACGAATACATCACTACCAGTTAATCCTCAGGCCTCATTTAAGTTCTACCACTTAAGTTCTGTCCCAATAATGTCCTTTATGGTACAAGGGTCCAGTTCACAATCATTCATTATGTGTCTCTTCATTAGGGATTAGACAATTCAAAGAATTTTGAAAGTAAATGATACACAGTAAAACAAAGTCATATAAACAGATACTCAGGGAAAAGTCAGTCTTCCCTCTTGCGTGATGCCCAGAGGCAATCCCTCTTACCAGTGTCTCATGCATACCTCTAGACCATCTATCATACACAAGCATAGTTGTGTACATTGTTTTTTGTTTGTTTGTTTGAGACCGAGTTTTGAGCTCTTGTTGCCCAGGCTGGCGTACAATGGCACCATCTCGGCTCACCACAACCTTCACCTCCCTGGTTCAAGTGATTCTCCTGCCTCAGCCTCTCAAGTAGCTGGGATTACAGGCATAGGCCACCACGCCCGGCTAAGTTCAGGGAACTTAGCCGGCTAAGCCTCTCTTAGTTCAGGGAAAAATAAGATCAGATCTAGGAGTTAGTTCTTCCTGTAAGAATGTTGAATATTTATTAAGAACTTTATTGTCATTAAGACAAAGGTTAAAGAGTTTCCGAGTGAATATATATATATATATCTATCTACCCACATTTATAACACAAAAGTCACCATTCACTTGGAGAAGATAAAAATTCTTTCATTGTCATACATCTGACGTTTTACTTCTCTCTTTGTGGACATTAAGGATTGTCATTTAGTTGTTTCAAATGCTTGGAACATCTTCCAGATTATTACCTAAGTTATAAAATAATAGTGTAAACATTGTCTTTAAAATTGTGTTGACATATAATATTCACAAGTAAACTTACTAAGCAGTTCTTAATGTTGCATTATATACAGTAATGTAAGCTTATTTATATAATAATATGTTTTTATCTTAATGACATCAAGGCGAAAAATTCAAACTTCATTACTGAATCTTAACTATAAGGCACAAACTCTTTATATATTTATTTATTTTTGAGACAGGGTCTTGCTGTCACCCAGGCTGGAGTGCAGTGGTGCAATCACGGCTCACTGCAGCCTTGACCTCCTGGGCTCAAGTGTCTCCCACCTCAGCCTCTCAAGTAGCTGGGGTAACAGGTGTGCATCACCATGCCCAGCTAATTTTTAATTTTGTAGCAGTGGAGCCTTGCCATGTTGCCCAGGCTGGTCTCAGCTCTTAGGTTCAAGCAATCCTCTTGCCTCAGCCTCCCAAAGTGCTGGAATACAAACAAGAGCTACCACATCCAGCTATTTCTTTAATAACATGGAAAAGAGACCTATAACTTAAAATGTGAAATTCTGATGTGGTCATCTTATTCCACTTGCCCAATGGGCTAAGGAGAGAGACGTGTTGGTAGCAATATTAGTAAATATGAATATGAACACAGAAAACAGAGATGAGGGGAGGAATGTTTCTGAGGACATGCTAGTTTCTGCTCCTGGTCCCTTCCTGAGCACTGATTGCTTTCTTGCCTTTGCAGTCTGTGCTATAAGTCACCACAGGATCCTTCTAATAAATATCCATGCTCACGTCTTTTAAAATTTTGCTTAAGCTAGTTTGAGTTGGTTTCTGTTATGTGCAACATTCCTAAGAATATGGATAGGGAAGTGGAGGATCCCTTGAGTCCAAAGAAATCTGAAGAAACACAATTCCCATGTGGTTTGGTTTTTCTTTCTTTGAGATGGAGTATCACTCTGTTGCCCAGGCTGCAATTCAGTAGCACTATCTCGGCTCACGGCAACCTCCATCTCCCAGGATCAAGCGAGTCTCCTGTCTCAGCCTCCAGAGTAGCTGGGATTAGAGGTGCCCACCGCCATGCCCTGCTAATCTTTGTATTTTTAGTAGAGATGGGGTTTCACTATGTTGGCCAGGCTGGTCTGGAACTCCTGACCTCAGGTCGTCTGCCCACCTCAGCCTCCCAAAGTGCTGGGATTACAGGCGTGAGCCACTGTGCCTGGCTCCAACATGGTTTCTGATACTGCTTGAGCTCTCCAGAAGAACTGAAAGACTGTGACGGATCTACAAGTCTAAATTATGGATCCAAATGGAGGAAAATATGTAAATCAAATAATTGTTTTCAGAGATTTTTTGTAGTTGAAAATAACATGTTGCTGGAGTTAACCTGTTCAATCTTTTAGAGTTGTTCCACTTCTAAAATGTCTTTCCTTTTAGTTTAGTTCAATAATTTTTCCAAAAAAATTCAATTTTATTGACCACTTCCTGGTCAATAAATAAACTTTTCCTGCTCATCAAATAAACTTTTTGAAGTATGATTGAGTACATTATTTCTTACTAATTCAAGAGAAAAGACACTGCTAATTAATTTCGGATTTTAGTAAAAAGACATTTCAAAAATGTAACACTGCCACACTGGGGATAAAATTTCAACATGAGTTTTAGTGGGGACAAATCAAACCATAGCTGCTCAAGACAAAATCCATGTGTAGTGATTAAGGATAATGACTCAATTTTAATTTTTAAAACTTCATGAAAACAGCTCATAACCCCAAGGCAGGAATTTCTCACGACTTGTTCTAACAATATAATTTGTTAGTGTATTTGTTTTGGCACTCTCAGATAGCATGGAGTTTTGATCTCCACATTTTGGTCAAACTTCGGTAATGTAGACCCACACTTAAGGCTGGGCACAGACCCTCACTTGCACTTTTTCATTTTCCCCTGTGCCTGATTCTGGTTTGCTCCTGGCAACTGCTCCTTAATAAACTCTTAGAAGGTGATCATGTGAACCCAGAGATGCTGAAAATTGTTTATAACTCTTGTGCCAGTAGTACTTACAGAACAAAGGGTCCCAGTTGCCTTCTAAGGGGGTTTGTCTCACTTCTCTTGACTCATATCCACATCCAGAAAGCTGGGAACCTTACAGTGTTGAGCATTCTATTCCAGGAAAGTCAAGTTGCAAGCACTCTGACTACAATGCAGTATAAAGTTTGTTTAACAGTATGGAGAAATGACCTGCAATGGTCTCAAAATAAGGCAAGATAACCCACAAAGACAATAGCCAAAGGCCACCATATGTCTTTGTTTTAGTTAGGATACAGATAAGACAATAAGTAACAGAGACCTGAGAAAACAGGGGCTTAAACAAGATAGGATTTAATTTTTCTATCACATAGAACTTTTGGAAAAGCCCATGGATGAAATGGTGGATATGCTCTACAAAATTCTCAGTAATCTTGGCTTCTTCTAGCTTCCTAGATCATAGAGTGTGACTTTCATCTTCAGGACCTAAGATGGCTGCTAAAGCCTTAGCTTTTACATTTGCATTACAGGCAGTAGAACAAAAGGACAGAAGAAGGCAAGAGGCAAAATTTACTAGTCCATTGACTTCAAAGGAAGATCCCTAGAAGCTATCATTTGCATCTACACCAGGATACAAAGAATGAGTAAAATAATCTTTATTATGGAAAGCCCTATGCTCAACTGACAGGTCCTGTTACTGTGGAAGACACAGAGAACAAATACTGGGGAACAACCACTGTTCTCATTTACTGTCACTTCAAGTTCCTTGGAGAGGATGCATAACCTTTCTCCTGGTCTGACTTGCTCAGTGATCCTATGTACTATGGCCCAGCTGCTGGTAAAGCACTTTTTCTGCTGATCCAGCGTGTTCTGTTTGCAAAGAATAAAGATTTACTCGGGTAAGCTCAAATAACAGGACATTTACTATAATGTAATACACTAGAAAGGGGTAGATGTTCATCAAATGGCCAGTGAAGCAGATCTGATTTTTCCAATATGACTACAAAACATTTCCAGACATCCATTTTGGAAGTTTGCCACTCCCCCAGAAAGGGGTGTATTTCCTCCCCTGGGAAGACCTTTTTGATTGCCTTCACTGATAAAGTACGAATGGCAGAAGTGATACTCTGTGTCTACAGAGGCAAGGTCATAAAAAGTAATAGTTTTGCCTGGGCACAGTGGCTCACACCTGTAATCCCAGCACTTTGGGAGGCCAAGGTGGGCGGATCATTTGAGGTCAGGAGTTCCAGGCCAGCCTGGCCAACATGCTGAAATCCTGTCTCTACTAAAAATACAGAAATTAGCCGGGCGTGGTGGCAGGCCCCTGTAATCCCAGCTACTAGGGAGTCTGAGGCACATAAATTGCTCAAACCTGGGAGGCGAAGGTTGCATGAGCTGAGGCTGCACCACTCCACTCCACTGGGCAACAAGAGCAAAACTCCATCTCAAAAAAACGTAATAAGCTTCCATCACTTTTGGAACTGAGCCACTATTCTCCCAGCTGCCAGCCAGCACTAACTTGTAACCCATGTGATGGAGCCACCTTGGTGGCAAATCTCCAGGCTTCAGAGAAGCCACCTCAGCTGATGCCATGTGGGGAACACGTGAGCCTTCCCCTATAGCCCTTTGCAAATCAAAGATTCTTGAGAAAATATATTATTGTGTTTGTTTTAAGCTTTCAAGTTTGGGGGCTACAAAAATGAATAACTGCACTTTAGGTTCCGAGGTACATGTGCAGAACATGCAGGATTGTTGCATAGGTACATACATGGTAATGTGGTTTGCTGCCTCCATCCCCTCATCACCTATATCTGGCATTTTTCCCCAACCTCCCTACCCACCACTGTCCCTCCCCTAGTCCCCCACAACAGACCGCAGTGTGTGATACTTCCCTCCCAGTGTCCATGTGTTCTCATTGTTCAACACCTTCCTATGAGTGAGAACATGTGGTGTTTGATTTTCTGTTTTTGTGTCAGTTTGCTGAGAATAATGCTTTCCAGATTCATCCATGTCCCTACAAAGGACATGAACTCATTATTTTTATGGCTGCATAGTATTCCATGATGTATATGTGTGACATTTTCCTTGTCCAGTCTATCATCGATGGGCATTTGGGTTGGTTTCAGGTCTTTGTTTTTGTAAACAGTGCCACAGTTTACAAAAAACTGTGCATGTGTCTTTATAATAGAACAATTTATAATCCTTTGTATATATACCCAGTAATGGGATTGCTGGGTCAAATGGAATTTCTATTTTTAGGTCCTTGAGAAATCACCACCCTGTCGTCCCCAATGGTTGAACTAATTTACACTCCCACCAACAGTGTAAAAATGTTCCTATTTCTCCACATCCTCTGCAGCATCTGTTGTCTGTAGATTTTTTTTGTCTGTAGATTTTTTAATGCTCACCATTCTAATTGGCATGAGATGGTATCTCAATGTGGTTTTGAATTGCATTTCTCTAATGACCAGTGATGATGAGCATTTTTTCATGTTTGTTGGCATTATATATGTCTTCTTTTGAAAAGTGTTTGTTCATTTCCTTTGCCCATTTTTGAATGGGTTTTTTTCTTGTAAATCTGTTTTAGTTCTTTGTAGATTCTGGATATTAGCCCTTTGTTAGATGGGCAGATTCCAAAATTTTTTTCCCATTCTATTGGTTGCCGATTCACTCTAATGATTGTTTCTTTTGCTGTGTGGAAGCTCTGGAGTTTAATTAGGTCCCATTTGTCTATTTTGGCTTTTGTTGTTTTAGTCATGAAGTCCCTGCTATGCCTATGTCCTGAATGGTTTTGCCTAGGTTTTCTTCTAGGGTTTTTATCGTGCTAGGTCTTATGTTTAAGTCTTTAATCCATCTGGAGTTAATTTTAGTGTAAGGTGTCAGGAAGGGGTCCAGTTTCTGCTGTCTGCACACTGCTAGCCAGTTTTCCTAACACCATTTATTAAATAGGGAATCCTTTCCCCATTGCTTTTTTCAGGTTTGTCAAAGATCAGATGGTTGTAGATGTCTGGTGTTCCCTCCAAGGCCTCTGTTCTGTTCCATTGGTCTATATGTCTGTTTTGGTATCAGTACCATGCTGTTTTGATTATTGTAGCCTTGTAGGATAGTGTGACTCAGGTAGCATGATGCTTCTAGCTTTGTTCTTTTTGCTTAAGATTGTCCTGGAGATGTGGGTTCTCTTTTGGTTCCATATGAAGTTTAAGGTGGCTTTTTCCAGTTCTGTGAAGGGGGGGTCATAGGTAGCTTGATGGGGATAGCCTTGAATCTATAAATTACTCTGGGCAGTCTGGCCATTTTCACAATATTGATTCTTCCTAACCATGAGTATGGACAGTTTTTCCATCTGTTTGTGTCCTCTCTTATTTCCTTGAACAGTGGTTTGTAGTTCTCCTTCAAGAGGTCCTTTATATCATTTGTTAGTTGTATTCCTAGGTATTTTATTTTCTTTGTAGCAATTGTGAATGGGAGTTTGCTCTTGATTTGGCTCTCTTTAAGTCTGTTATTGGTGTATAGGAATGCTTGTGATTTCTACACACTGATTTTGTATCCTGAGACTTTGCTGAAGTTGCTTATCAGTTTCAGATTTTGGGCTGAGAAAATGGGGTCTTCTAAATATACAATCATGTCATCTGCAAATAAGACAATTTGACTTCTTTTCCTAATTGAATATCTTTTATTTCTTTTTCTTGACTGATTGCTCTGGCTAGAACTTACAATACTATATTGAATAGGAGTGGTGAGAGAGGGCATCCTTGTCTAGTGCCAGATTTCAAAGGGAATGCTTCCAGTTTTTGCCCATTCAGTATTACATTGGCTGTGGATTTGTCATAAATGGTTTTTATTATTTTGAGATATGCTCCATCGATACCTACTTTATTGAGAGTTTTTAGCATAAAGGTTGTTGAATTTTGTTGAAGGCCTTCTCTGCATCTATTGAGATAATCGTGGTTTTTGTCTTTGGTTCTGTTTATGTGGTGGATTATGTTTACAGACTTGCATATGTTGAACCAGCCTTGCATCCCTGGGATGAAGCCTACTTGATTATGATGGATAAGCTTTTTGATGTGCTGTTTGATTCCGTTTGCCAGTATTTTATTGAAGATTTTTGCATCTATGTTCATCATGGATATTGGCCTGAAGTTTTCTTTTTTCGTTGAGTCTCTGCTGGATTTTGGTATCAGGATGATGTTGGTTTCATAAAATGATTTGGGAAGGATTCTCTCCTTTTGTATTGTTTGATAGTTTCAGAAGGAATGGAACCAGCTCCTCTTGGTACGTCTGGTACAATTTGGCTGTGAACCCATCTGGACCCGGGCTTTTTTTGGTTGGTAGGCTATTGATTGCTGCTTCTACTTCAGCCCTTGTTATTGGTCTATTCAGGGCTTGAACTTCCTCCTGGTTTAGTCTTGGTAGAGTACAAGTGTCTAGGAATTTATCCACTCCTTCCTAGTTTACTGGTTTATGTGAATAAGGAGCTGTTTGTGGTAATCTCTGATGGTAGTCTGTATTTCTGTGCGATCAGTGGTGATATCCCCTTTATTGTTTTTTATTGCATCTATTTGATTCTTCTCCCTTTCTTTTTTATTAGTCTTGCTAGTGATCTATTTTGTTGATCTTTTCAAAAAACCAGTTCCTGGATTTATTGATTTTTTGAAGAATGTTTTATGTCTCTGTCTCCTTCAGTTCTGCTCTGATCTTAGTTATTTCTTGTCTTCTGCTAGTTTTTGAGATTTTTTGATCTTGCTCCTCTAGCTGTTTCAATTTTGATGATAGGGTGTTGATTTTAGATCTTTCCTCTCTTCTCTGGTGGGCATTTATTGCTCTAAATTTCCCTCTTGACACTGCTTTAAAGGTGTCCCAGAGATTCTTCATTCTGGTTGGTTTCGAAGAACATCTTTATTTCTGCCTTCATTTCATTGTTTATCCAGTCGACACTCAGAAGCAAGTTGTTCAGTTTCCAAGTAGTTGTGCAGGTTTGAGTACATTTCCTAATCCTGAGCTCTAGCCTGATTGTGCTGTAAACAGCCTTTTAAGAAGCTAGAGTAACTTTCCACTAGTTAGAACTGAACATCATAATATATAAAATTTTGTAGACTCCATAATTCAGGTCATTTGATTTAATTATGACTGTAGGAATATACAATACAAATTTGCCAACCATCCACAATTAAGAGCAACAATTATGGAGAAAAATTTTACTATGTTCAGGAAAAAGATTTTATTCATATTCTTGAAAGATAGCTTTGTTCCCAATAAATATTCCTCCTACCATTTCCATATATTGTAGGAAAAGATGTATTCAAGTCAAAAATAAGTAACATCCAGTTATTTGACTTTTTGTTTTTTTCTTGCTTGAAACTGCTCTGTTTTGGTTTTTATAGATTTAATCAACATTGACAAGGCAGGATCAATGGACTTCCTTTGTGATTCCCTTTCAATCTCACTCTCTTTTTTCTTTATTGCCTGAGTACGTTCTTGTTCTTTCTGTTCTCTTTGCCGGGCTTTTTCCTCAAGGATTTTTTCCATAGCTTTTGTTTTCTTGAAATTGGGATCTGAGGGGTCCAAATTGAACAAATGGGAAGTGTACATTGCCTGAAACCGTGCATCACTAACATTTACCTGCAAATCCAAAATAATAAATAATTAATAAATGCATTAAACAAAATTAATAAAGCAAAAGGCCAGAAATGGGGCCAAATTTAGAAAGTTGGTAAATTGATTATATAAAACACAAACCTGAGCATTTTTATTGATTCATTAGAAAACTGTTTTTCTATAGATCTTTATGGCCCATCTTTGGACCACAATGTGTAGGGCACCCTGTTCTTATCATGCAAGGACAATCTATTCCAAAGGGAATGCTAGTGGGCCACATATATATTATGGCTGGTAACTACAATGACCACTTAGAATGACTGTAGGATTGGTTTGTGAGGCAGGGCTTTCCCATGCTTATATCACAAAATAAATTTCTCGCTAGCATAAATAAGCCAATCAGAACATCTTCTGCTGGAGGCCCTGCATTCTGAGTAGGCTTTAAGAAATTTTAATCTTGGTACCAAAAATAAGGAATGATTGAAGGTGAGTCATAGATAAAAAGGTTAAAATATCACTATGACAAAGAATCCATCCAAGATCAAGGTCTGATCAGACACAAGCCCCAAATTTATCTTCTTTCTACAAAAACTTATGGTTCCACATTTAAGAGTATACCCTTAACTCCCTCCAGCCTTTGAGGGTTGCCAGGCAGGGAGTAACCAGCAA
Source organism: Callithrix jacchus (assembly GCF_049354715.1). NCBI lineage: Eukaryota > Metazoa > Chordata > Mammalia > Primates > Cebidae > Callithrix > Callithrix jacchus. The sequence continues at coordinate 20,810,584 of NC_133506.1, forward strand.
GAAAGTGAAACACAAGTCCACCTGGAGATGGACCGCAGCTCTACATAGTTATGGTGAGGACAAGAGACTCAACATCCAGGACAAGGAAAAAAAATCTCATAAAAAATATCTTTATGCATGATTATTAATGTCTGAAGGCAGAATGACTACAAATCATTCTTTGCTTTTGATAAGGAAAGTAATTCAATAAAAACCTCACTGGAATGGGAGGATATATGAAACTGACTCAAATAATGGAAGCTATAGAGTAGCTTGAATCCTTCTATACACTCCTTAGAAGCCATCTGTATATTACCCTCCATTGTTTGAACAAATACAAAATTTCCCAAATATCCCTCATCTTATTCAGGGTCAGTTCTTCCACATTAATGGTTGGAAGTCATTAAGCAGTTCCTAATAGCTGTTTGTAGATTTTCAGTAAAGGGCTCAAACTCATATTTAGGGGACTCTATAGCTATTAGGAACATGTAGTCAATAAAAAGAGGAAGGAGTAATGGAACAAAAAAACATAGAAATTCAAAAAACATGGCTTACTGCACTGGCCACTGCACAGAGTGAGAGTGTGGCCCAATGTGACATGAACCTGCTATTCAAGCATACCTTTCCTGGTCTGAGGATTATATGTGATTCTAACATTAAAAATGACACATTTTTTACATCGTGGGGGAGCCAAAAACAATGCAAAACAAGAACAAAAACAAAAAACCTACACATTTTTGGTACAATATGGCTACTAAAATGTAAGTCAACTATTTCACCTGGTGCTCAACCAAAGAAACAATAATTTCATCCACCATGGGATGAACTGGCTGTGCTGGACTAAAAAAGAATAGTTTTGGCTCCACCATCACTCTTTTTGAAGACATTTTCTTTCTTTCTTTCTTTTTTTTTTTTTTTTTGGAGACAAAGTCTTGTTCTGTCACCCAGGCTGGAGTACAGTGGCATGATCATGGCTCACTGAAGGCTTGACCTCCTGGGCTCAAGTGATCCTCCCACCTCAGCTTACTGAGTAGCTGGGATTACAGATGTATGCCATTATGCCTGGCTAATTTTTATTTTTCATAGATGATGATCCCACTATGTTGCCCAGGCTGGTATCCAAATCCTGGGTTCAAGTGATCCTCAGGCCTTTGTTTCCAGAAGTGTTGGGATTATAGACGTGAAACATCGCACCTGCCCCTAAGACTTTTCCAAGGGTAACTTTGACTATGCTCAATTTCTATCTGCACAGCTGACTTCAGATTCAATTCCATCTTTAAGAGGCTAATGACTGGTATCCATGGTTACCTCAAAGTCATCCTCTATTAATTCCTTCTTTTTCATGAGCTGCTTTTTCTTCTTTTTGCTCAGATTCTGGTGCTCTACAATCTTGTTGTAATTGAAGTGTTTCTTACCGTCCTCGGCCTCATCCATCATAAGCAAAGCCATTTCAGCCTGTGGAGAGCAAAAAACAATTCAAATGTACAGTGCTTCCCCCCACCCCCAAAAAAAGGAGTATGGGGCACAAGATACCCCTTCTAGGAAAGGAAGACATAATTGTTAAAACACTGGGGTACCACCTGTCATATGTAAACTGACTGTGGATTACCAAAACAAAGAGATCTCTGTATACTAATAAGGTAGAATCTCTGGAAGCAACATTACTGAGAGCAGGAGAGATAAAACCTTGTAGTCAAAAACCAGGCCCCTCTTCACTTAGTGTGACTCATTGGTAGGCTGCAGGAACAAGAGTCCTCAAGTACCCGCAAATAAAAAGTCCTCATTTTCACGTTGTTCTTTCTGTGCAATGACACTAAATCTAGCAAATATTTATTCTGTGATGCAAATTATACTTTCTAAATGTGTAACTTTTATCAAGCATTTTTTTTTTTTTTTTTTTGCCTTTACTTTTTCAATACTGATACATTTCTATGAAGGTAGGATCTTTGTATCTGCTACTGAAATCTAGTAACTGGCTTTTTCCACTAAATGGGTATTTTCTACCAACTATGGGATTAAACAGGAACCCTCAAGAATCAACTAAATAACCATGTACGCTAGTGACAATACAGAGTATGCGCTAGACCTTTGTAGCTCTCCCTATATTACCACTTTTGACTGCCTCAATTTCCTTTCATCACTGGCTCTTGTAGCTGCTTTCTTTTCAGAGACATTTTCCACAAAAATTGATTTTCTTTGTTGCTATTTAGACAAATTTGAGTATTGCTGTATATGCAATAAATTAAAATGCAGAGTTTAGGTGGCCAGTCAGGCACACTTCTGGACAGTGACATGAACAGCAGCCCTAGGGGCACTGCTGCCTTCAATTCCTGCCTCAGCAAATGCACATATGACCCTGTGCCAAAATTACACATGACTCTGGACATAGGCGGTCAATAAAGCATAAGGCTCACTGCATTTCTAAGAAAGAATGTAATTTTGTACATTAAATTTACATATTCACAATATGAAAACACAGAAATTTGCATCTGATAAGCCTTAACCACAAACTCTGTATTATACGACAGAGTCAGACTAAATTAAAATTTGTGGCAATATTATTTTAAGGTTTTAAGAGTATTTTCTGTCTCAGGCATAGTAAAGGTTTTTAATAATGAGATATTTTTCCTCTTAATTTATAAAGAAAAATATCTTTGAGTTTGAGATAAATTTTAACTTTGTACTAGTTGAAGAAATGTTTGGTTAAAAAAAACACTATTTAGAAACTACACTGCTAAAATATTTAATCATGTCTCTTACAATGTAGTTATAAATGCCACTGCTAAAATAAGTTATTTTTTAAATTAGCAACATGTGTACAACTTCATTTAAATTGTGTCTATCAATTATTCACTAAGCATGTAAAAATAACCGCATTTTACCTTTTGTCTTTCTATTTCAGTTTCTTCTCTGGGAGATGTGCCATCTTTTGCAGATTTTACTGATTTTTTCTTTATACCTGGCACAACAAACCAACATAAGAGGGATAAAAATTACAGGACTATCAGGAACATTCTGTTTATACTAGAAACAAAAATACAAGATATCTAGGAATAATCTTAATAAATGTGTCGAGACTAAAGGAAGAAAAAACATGTTACTGAAAGAAGACTGTGGGTATATAAACAGAATAATACAATGCTTCTGCGTGGAGTGACTGTATGTTATAAAGGAAGAATTTCTTTCAAAGTAATGTATAATTACATTAACAATTAAAAAAGAATAACCACAGATCAATTCAACAGATGCAGAATAAGCATGTCAATAAACATAAGAATGTTGATTAACATTCAACATCCATTCATAATAAAAGTAATATATACATTTAATGAAATTCTAAATGAAAATTCTGTTCAAGGAAATCTTTACGAAGATTACACAGATTCCATGTACTAGTAATATACTGCATTAACATGTGCTGAAAAGTGAAAATAACCAAAAAATTACTACACAATGTGATAAAAATAACGACACGGTATATAATAAATATAATATCAGTAGAAATAGAAAAGATTGTTTAGTAACTGCTGCTGAGCAATTTGTTTCATTCTGGAAAAAAAAATCAAGTTAAAGCCTTATCTCATAATATATAACAAATTAAAATGTAGGTGAATTTAAGAGTTAAACATCAAACAAAATAAAACAAAGAAACCCTATGAGAAAACACAAGGGAACAGCTACCGGATCTTAAATAGAAGAAATATTTTCTTAGTGTAAGAACACTGGAAGAGACAAGGAAAAAAAAACCCAAGTGATTTGATTATATAAACTCAACACTAGACTCTCTCTGCAAAATGAAAAACTTATCTTTATAATAATAATTTGACAGTCACTACCTATAAGTTTTGAAAAACCCTTTCTCCTTCTCTCAAGACAAATCTGATCTTTAGTGAACTTTCTAGCTCTATTACCATGCAATACTACTGGCAAAGTGGTTCCTGACAGGAAAATAACATGTATTGAGATCTCTAAATGCTTGTAACTTTGGGCTTCTCTGAATACCATGACTCCTGTAAGTGGTATGACAGGGATCTGGAAGCTACGCTTAGGCGCTGTTAAAAAGCTCTCAGTTCCTATTTGAGACAGGAGACTTCTAGTCCAGGGTGACTACAGCATACTGCGTCTCCTTTCCTTGCACCCAACTGTACTGCTGAGTGAATGGCCATGAAGACTTGATGAAGAGAAATACCTGATACTGCCCTGCTATGTTTCCTGGCCTGACTACCTATGAGAGCCAAGTGTGACCCATTCAAGCCTTTTGAGCTTGAACTGCCTAGTAGAGCCTAAGAAAATCCCCTGTTGGGCACTGTACCATCCTCAGCAAGTGGTCTTTGGAACAATATGACATTCTATGCCCCTAGATGTGATGTAATATAAAAGATATAACATTGCCCATGAAGTATTCTTGCCAAAACTGTTCAACGTGAATCTAACTTCCAGTTTATGGAAAATGTAAGGGACCGAGGGGCAAGGAACAGATAAATCTAGAATATGAGACATTCCAAAAGATCATTAGCTTGGGTTCTTGAAAGGCAAATGTTATGGGAGGGGGAAATGTATATAATGTCTTCTAGACTATAATGAACTAAAGAGACTACTACTAGATATGTCTATTATATAGTAATATCTTGTATAAACATGTTTTTATATCATAAAAGTATATGCATACAAAGGCAAAATGGCAAAATGTTACCAACTGCCAAACACAGGTGCTGTTCACTGTATTATTCTCTCAATTTTTCTCAATGTATAAATTTTCATAATTAAAAACAAGAAATGGGCTGGGCATGGTGGCTCACACCTGTAATCCCAACACTTTGGGAAGGCTAAGGTGGGCGGATCACCTGAGGTCAGGAGTTTGAGACCAGCATGGCCAACATGGTGAAACTTTGTCTCTACTAGTAACAGAGCAACATTCTGTCTTGGAAAAAAAAAAAAGAAATGGTTGCTACTATAATAATAATACTAATCTTTCACTTATAAATATTTCATGTAAATGAAAATACTAACACAGAGCAAACAGAATTCACCAAGAAAAACAAATGGTCAATAAACAGAAGGAAATTATGTCACCTATCTCACAAATGTTAACTGAGTACTTATTATTTTGCAAGCACAGCTCCAGGTGCTGGTGGTTCAAGCTCTGAACAAGAGGTTAAAATCTTCTCTCACGCTGTGTATCTTCAAGTTGGGAAAGACAGAGGCATAGCAGGAAAAAAGGGTTGGAGACTGAATGGGGAGGCTGGTTTTGTTAGGGTAGTTAAGGAAGGTCTCGTCAATGATCTGGATGAAGTGAGAATACCTGAAGAAGGGTATGGCAGCAGAAGGGAATGATCAAGATGCAGCAGGAAGGCTTGTGAGGTTGAGCAGAGAAAGGTGAAAGGGGTGGAAGAAGAGATCAGAGAGGCAGGAAGTGGGCACACTTTATCCTCTCTCCCCAAACTCACACATCGGAAACTCTGATCTCAGCTAATAACCCTAGTCCCATTTTGCTGAGAAAATAGAGGCAATCAAAGTGAACTTTCAGAGGTTCCTACAATAAAAGTTTACTCTATAGTGCAGGAAATAATGATTTTGGAACTAGATAGTTGAATCCAAAATCCTACAAGCTGGCTGGCCTTAACTAGGGGGTTAACTTCTCGGTGTGTCAATGTACTCATCTGTAACATGGAGGTAATAACCATACCTACCAGAGGGCTGTTGTGAGCATCCAATAAAGTCATATTGGTAGAGTGCTCAGAACAGTGATTGACACACAGTCAGTACTGTGTGTGGATTTATTATTACCTAAACAAATGAACTATCCATGCTACAATCTAAATCAGTCCCCTGACTGGTATGATGAAACTTCTCTCCTCTTGCTGCCATGTGGACATCATTCTAGTAGTACTCCCTTTCTTCCCTGCTTCATACAATTTCCCCTCCCCTATTGGATAATTCACATCAGCATGGAAACATCATAGTACCGCTCAAAAACAACAAGATGTCTCTGCTTTTTAGGTCTCTGTACAATTCATTCACCTCACAACAGCCAGAGTGATCTTTTAAAAATTTAAATTATATGGGCCAAACATGGTGGCTCACACCAGTATTCCAGCTCCTTGGGAGGCTGAGGTAAGAGGACAGCTTGAGGTCAGGAGTTTCAGATCAGCCTGGGCAACATATACCTGCTTCTATAATAAGATTAAAAAAAAATTTTAGATTATGTGATTCCCCTTCTTAAAACAATTTAGTATATTAACAGAGACTTACAGTTAAATAAATCTAACCAATCCTTACTGAGGCCAGAATCCTATTAAGCAAAAATGTAACAGAATACATCCATGGAAAAAGATAGTGTATTTAAAAAAAGTGATCTGTAAAGGAAATTTCATTTCCCATTATTTATAATGCCAGAGAATTGTTCCCATAACAAAATTCCTCCAGAAGGTTTAGCTGGGCACTTCATGTGAGAAAGAAGCTAAGAAAGTTCACTGGAGGGCAGATGGATGTGGTCTCAGTACTGACCAGTTGGGAATGGTAAGCGCCCTAGTGATTTAGTCTTTTGTAGCAAGTTCCTGCTTCACTTGCCCATAATCAAATGCAGTCTGTTAAGGATAAGTCTCCCTCTAGGCTATCACATTCTGAGCTGCTTTACAATGTTACCGTAGAATTACAAAAAATAAAGGGAAGACCACTAGGACTCAAGATTCTGCCAGGTGCCACTGGAAAATTAGCAGATTTTTCCACTATTTCATTTCATTTTCATCTCACTAACGTATTCATCCTAGAAGCATATTATGTTTTAAAAACTCTCATTTGATACCGATTTCCTTCTAAATTGCAAACTTAGAAGGAAATAGAAGGAAAAACCATAAAAAATAGAAGAAAAAAATTATAAAAGATTGCTAACACTCACCCTGGCACTTAATCTGAGCCAAACACCAGGTCTGGCATCAATGAACTTATTTCCTCCATATTTCGAAGGTCCATAAGTTTAGCTCTATGGGATTGCCTAGAGCAAAAATGTTATAAATGTACCTAAGTCCATCTGGTTTATAATGTTTTTGTCCTGTTTAACTACAGAGCTTGAACTATACACCCAAACACTGGTGTGCCAAATTCATTATATCTTAAAGATTTCGGAAAACCAAGGTCTATATCCTTAGATAATGACTATATTTCACTTTCGAGGTACTAAAATCCAAAATTATTTTGACAAATTAATAATTAAGGCAATACTGTGGTAATAAGTTAATATACCAATGTAGATCATCTGAGTTATTTTATTTCTACATTTTAGGTCAATTGAGTTATTTCATTCCTACATTTTAAAAATTACACACTGGCTAGATACAGTGGCTCATGCCTATAATCCCAGCCTGGCCAACATGGTAAAACTTCATCTCTACTAAAAATACAAAAATTAGCTATGCGCAGTGGCACGTGCCTGCAGTCCCAGCTACTCAGAAGCTGAGGCAAGAGAATCTCTTGAACCCAGGAGGCAGAGGTTGCGGAGATTGTATCACTACACTCCAGCCTGGGTGACAGAGTGAGACTCTGTTTCGAAATGAAAAATTTTTAAAAATAAAAATAAAAATTACAAACTGGTAAGATTTGAACCAAAGTCCAAGTCTCTTTAAGAGTACCCACTATAGATCCTTATATCTGGAGGGTGTACAAAAAACTCTCCTAACTTCTTTCTGACTCCTGTATGGGAATCTATTTCCCTAAAGTTATAAGCATGTTTCTATCTATCCTTAAAACTGTCCTCCCGGATCATGAGTATAAAATGTTAACATTTAATATATTCTTCTTTGTGTCTTCTGGATACTGTTAAGCACAAATTTAGTTTTTGCTGGGGAGGAAAAGGTTCAGAATTGAGTAAGAACTTCTCATTAAATCCACCTATTTGAGCATATACATGATACATACCTAACATATTTTTAAAAGTCCAGTTATACCATAGATAGATTAAAATGTGAATTATGGGAATAATTCACATTCATTTATTTATATATTTAAGTATATAAATACTCATATATTTAAATATATAAATAATTAGTCATATATTTAAATATTTTATAACACGCTAAAAGTCATATGGGAGGACTGGGTGATTCTGCCACTCAATAATTGTTGACTGAATAGCCACAATTGTGTACATGAATAGGGGCATACAGCTTTGTAATGTGCCTTTGAAAAGCCATGTCCAGCACAATTTAAAAAGGACACACTCCTTTCGTGGCCCAGGCTGACTGTGTGGCTCAGCTGCTTCACTCTTTCTCTGTCTAGGCCCCCCACACCACAGCTCTTGCTGCATGTTCTATGGTTTTGTATCTGGCCTGGCCTTCAGATACATATGCCCCATCCTTCTCCATTTTCAGCTACCCTGACCTGTACATTCCCCTTAAATTTGACAATTCATTTAATCAACTGCCTTAGGCAGTAATCTCCCACAACCCAGCCTCTCCAATGATCTGTTTCTAGGTCCTTACCTTATCTGCTCATGCAGATTATCTGTACTTCCACAAGTGAATGAACAGTATAAATCCATAAACTAATCAGGCAAATCCCTCATCTTTCTATCACCAAATATACAAATTTACTTGCATTTGTATTTACGTTTATTACCCCCATTTTCTGTATCTTAGTAACTTCTTTTCTCTTGACGCAATCCCAAAGGGAAAAAAAAATAAGCTCTAAAAGCTTGTATCTTTAAAAAAAAAATAGCTTCTCCTTACCTACATTCAGGTACTGCTCCACGTCTCTGCTCCCCTTCACAGTGAAACCTCTGAAGAATGATCTACATTCTTGGTCTCTACTTCCTCACCTTCACCTCAAACTTTAACCCATACTAATCTACGGAAACCTCTACCACTTCACCAAGTGTCTGAGCTGCTATATTAATACTGTTCCTCCTATTTCCCAGCTGCTCTTTCTCGGCTTCTTAAGCTTTTCCCACCTTTGCAAGTAGCACTTCCTCTAGTATGACAGAGTAACAGTGCCTAATGTAGACTTCACCTGACCTCAGGTCAGACTTCACCCATCCTGTATCCTGTTCTCTTATCACTGCTCTCTACTTCCACTGCCATGGTTTGAAGTACTGTTTATATGCTACTGATCCTTAAGGCTATTATTATTTGGACTCTGATTTCTCTGCTCATCTCTCAGACTTACTTACATCTCAATATCAACCAAACACCTCCATTTGTATATCTAATTGACATCTCAAAGTGATTATGCCACACTTTGCTTTCCACTCAAACGTATTGTTCCTACATTTCTTCCTAACTCAGTAAATGGAAGAACATTCTTTTATAGACTCAAACCAAAAACAGGAGTTATGCTAAATTTCTTCCTGATTTAGCAAGCATATTTCCAAAGTACATCTAGAATTCCATTCTCTTCTCTGTCCAATTCCATGAATGGCAGCTAAATAACCATCATCTTTTGTGTAGACCTCGGCAAAAGTCTGGTCTCCCAGCCCTCACAGTCCTCAAATTGTTCTCTTTTCAGGCTCAGAGTAAAATGTTAATCTATACCAGATCACGTCTCATCTTTGCCTGAAGACTGTTTGGGTTTTCCACTGTCAGTAAAGTAAAATCCAAATTTGCTGTCAGGACAACAAAGCCCTGTGGGGGTAGTTTCCACTGTGTTTCCAGCCTGTCTTCATACCAATTCCCTCTCTAACAATGTTCCAGCCACACTGATGTCTTTCAATTCTTAACACCACACAGTGCATTGTTTCTCACCTTGGAGTCTTTCTACCCACTTCCCCATTTGCAAATGCTCTTCCCCCAGCTCTTCATGCCTGACTCCCCATTCCACAGGTCTCAGCTCTAATGTCATCATCTCAGATAAGCCTTCTTTGTCTACCCAATGTATACTCCCATATCTCCTACTTCTACCCAGTTAAATCTTCTATTTCTTTCCTTTAAAACATTTACCATACTCTTATACTATTTATCTGTCTGACATATCTTCCTTCAAACCAAACTCCACGAGGGATGCAATCTTGCTTGTATTATTATTACTGTATCTCTAGCCTAGCAGAGAGCCCAGGACCTGGTAAGCAATCAAAACAGTGATTATGGAATGAATAAACAAACATGGCAAGACACTAGCTTTCTGTCCTAAATTTTACGTAAAAAATTCTTGCCTTGCTGTTTTTCATTACCCAAACAAAACAAAGCCTACCACAAAACACAAAAATAGAGAAAACTTAAGCCCAGATAGAAACAATTACCCTTTGAGAACATTCTGAAATCAAAAGAAAATTAAAAGCAAGCAAATTTTACCTACAACTTTTTTCTTTGGAACTTCTGATAATAACTTTAGAGAAAGCGTACTCTGAATTTAAATGTGTTGCTTCCAAGAAACTGGCTATTCCAAGCCATCAAACCATTTAACTTATTCTTTGGATCCTATTCTGAGTTCTGCAATTTGACCCGATTCCACATGCCAAAGGAAACACTTTGGATAGAGAACAAGGAAACTATAATGCTTAGCATTTCTCCATTATAAAGTTGGTTTCCTGAAACCAGAGGATAAGGCTAAAATCCATCATCTTCTAGAAATCACCACTCAGGTATGATAAAAAGCAGAATATGCTAAGTTTCCACTTCTCTGTCCAATTCCCAAGAATCTTACATTCTATAATAGACTTTATTTATCTTAATCTCCCTCTCATCAATAAAATGTCAGTACTAAATAGCTGTAACAATCAGGAAATAATTTTGAGCAATTCTGACTTTCTGTTGAGAACTATTCTGGCCCATTAGTCACAAGGGGAAAAAAAAAACAGGGAAACTTCATAAAATCCTTCTCTTTACAATGCCAGCTTGGATTGCTCCAGGAACAAGCCTTTTGGGGTTCTTGTGTGTGGTATAAAGATCAGCGGAAGGCAAAATGCATGAGAACAAATGGTAAGTGCTTACAGTGATTTCTGTACGGACTTAACCAAGTATGGCCTGAACCTTACCAAACACATTAACACATACCACAGAGGAAAGAAAGAATGAGTGGTGCATATGAGATGGAAACAAGGCTCCCTGGATATAGGAAATCAGGTACCAGATAATTTAGGAATTCAGGGCAAAAGAGGAGTAAGGAAAGCTGGCTTTTTAGCTATAATTAAGCATAAAAAGTATAAAAGGGATAAAATGAAACATAGATGTTTTTGTATATTTCAGCAGAAAAAGCCTTTATATGACAATTTCATGCATACATTTAAAAAAATTATACACATATCAACATGCAAATAAAAACAAATTTGCTTCATACTTTTAATTCTTCATAGACTTTGCTGAGAGGGACCTAGAATGGATATGCTATTAAAAATCAGTGAAAGAACATAAGAAAATGATTATTCCTCTACTTCCTCTCATTCTTTTATAGAGTCACTTTGACTGGCACTAAGGATATTTCCCAGAAAGGAATCCCCAGTAAACTATTAACCACAGTATCAAAAGCCACCGATATTAAAATTATTCCCTGTATGTAGAAGGGACAAGCCGACACTTCCCAAACAGATCAATGATTGTATGCCACAGGACAGATTTGCTTGTAAGTCACTAAGGAAGCTACACAAACACTAGCAATTTTAAAAGAATGATTAGTTTATATTGCCTCCATGCATCTCACCTTTTTCTTTAGATTCCAATTGAAAACTACAGGTATGAGCTGGCTTACCTATTTTTTTAATTTCTTCAGCAAAGTATGGGTCATTCATATCAACATCAGAGGGAAGTTCCTCTTCACTGGCCTCTTCAGCAAGAGCCTTAAAGTTGAACATAAAAATAGAAAGTTGAATTATTACAAGCATTATAATATATGTACGCAAAGAAAAACTGTATGCCTTTCTTTTAAAAGAAGTAGTTCAATCTAAAAGTAAACCAGTATTTAAATGGATCAGTTTATAAAACAACTCCCACCTAAGTAATTCTGTTTGTTCAACAAATAATTATAGAGGCTGGGTGCAGTGGCTCACGCCTGTAATCCCAGCACTTTGGGAGGCCGAGGCTCACTTGAGGTCAGGAGTTTGAGACCAGCCTGGCCAACACTGTGAAACTCTGTGTCTACTAAAAATACAAAAATTAGCCAGCCGTGGTGGCAGGCAACTCTAATCTCAGCTACTCAGAAGTTAAGGCAGGAGAATCACTTGAACCTGGGAGGTGGAGGTTGCAGTGAGCCGAGATGGCGCAATGCACTCCAGCCTATCAACAGAGTGAGACTCCATCTCAAAATATATATACATAGAATGCTTAATAAATGCAGGAAACCATGTAGGCTTTTGGGGAGAAATGAAAGCTATCAGGTACATGGTTTCTGCCCTCAAAAATTTTACCATCTATTAAAGGAAATCAGACACAAAAACACATAAATAGACAAATATGTAAATAAAAATAATTCAAGATAGGAAGGGTTAGGAGAGACCAAGTGATGCAGACATTTGAAGGAGAAGATCTGAAGGAGAATACTTTTAGATGGGTGATCAGTGATGCGAGGTGGCCTCTTCTCTCATAAAATTGAAAGTGACAGTGACTGAATAGCTTGAAGTAGTACATGTGAATTATCACTTAAATTATTAATTACAACAATTTGCTGATTTAAAGAAAATAATTAATTTTTATTATGAAATTTAAAAACATACATAAAAGTAGTTTAGTTGGATCTTTGGGCTACAGAAGAAGAATCAAAAAAAGAAAAAAAGAAAACTAGTTTGGACAATGTAATGAACCCCATTCTCATCACCCAATTTCAACAATTATCTTGTTTTATCTATATTCCACCCCTAAAAACTGTTAGGCTATCTTTAAGTAAATTTGCTGGTTAAATTTTTCCTAATCTAATTTGAACAGACTCTCTACTAAATTAGCAAATTTAAATAAAGCAATCAAATCTATAAAATAAAATGGCTGTGCGAGGTTGCTCACATCTGTAATCCCAGCACTTTGGAAGGCCGAGGTGGGTGGATCACAAGGTCAGGAGATTGAGACCATCCTGGGAAACCCTGTCTCTACTAAAAAATACAAAAAATTAGCTGGGCGTGGTGGTCCCAGCTACTCAGGAACTGAGGCAGGAGAATCACTTGAACCCGGGAATCGGAGGTGGCAGTGAGCCGAGATCATGCCACTGCACTCCAGCTTGGCAACAGAGCAAGACTCTATCTCAAAACAAAAAAAAAACAACACAAAACAAATATAAACAGAATATATGTGAACTAAGATCAGGCTAACCAGAGTGGGTTTATCTCTAGAAATCTAAAACAACTCAAGTCATTTTAACACAACTATTTAGAATGCCATTATTGCTAAACATCCTGAATGCAAAAAGACCCTTACCCTAAAGAATATTTGACATTAATGTCCTTTTAAGACCAAGTGCTTCTAATAATTTTTTTAACCAAACTATTATGTGGATTCAGCTGTAAAATGCTTTTAACAAAGAATATTTGCTATGTATCTACTCACACATTTCCTTAACTGCTTTATAGATCTAAACAACAGCCAGCTCAAAACACTAGCTATCACCATACATAACATGTATTCATTTCTTCAGTAATAATTCTTCAATATCAAAATTGAAACCACTGAGGAACAAAGGGGCAAAAATATTTTTAACTTGAAGAAAATTCTTCTATCTACAAAGAACCTGTGGAGTCGGAAAGGATCTGTTGGAGTCAGGTCCAATACAGAGTACTGCAGGGTCTAGAACACCCTGGACACTCAACAACATACTTTGAATGCTGCTGATAAATGAGTCCGGACTTAAGATCAAAGCTCTCAGCCAATGAAAATCAAACAGAACAGCTGCTACAATTCTCAGAGTGGCTCCTTTATTGACCCCATAAGGACCCACTTGAGACATTTCCAATAAACCGATAGCTTAACACTTATGGAGTTATTTCATTTAGAAGATATTTTACTGCCTACTTAGTTATAAGAGAAGTTCTAGGGAAGACAAGAGTTAGGTACACATCAATGGGAGCAGGGCTCTTACTGCATGTGGTGTTATGATGTCTATTGGTTTTCATCCATGGGGTCTGGCTTGTAACTTCCACAGCCCTTACTGTAGTCTTTTGTTCGGCCCCAAGGGCAGGACTGTACTCTTCCCTCACCTTTCTGATTGTGCGTTTTAACATTTTCCTTAGAAAGGGTCCTGTCCTGTACTCTGTGGGGAAGGAATGCTGGCATCATGAAGATTCCATAAAAACCCCAAGAAAATCAAGTTCAGAAAGCTTCTGGATAGCTGGACACATGGAGGTTCTGAAAGGTGGAGCACCCAGGGAGGCATGGAAACTCCATACCCCTTCCCCCATACCTTACTCTATGCATCTCTTCATCTGTATCCTTGGTAATATTCTTTATGATAAACCAGCAAATATGTATGTTTCCCTGAGGTCTGTGGGCCACTCCAGCAAATTAATTGAAACTAAAGGGGATTGTGGAAATCCCAATTTGAAGCTAGTCAGTCAGAAGTTCTGGATGTCCAGACTTCAGACTGTTGTCTGAAAGGGCGGCGGCAGTCTTGGGGACTGAGCCCCCAACCTCTGGGATCTGACACTATCTCCAGGTAGTGTTGGAGTTGGAGGATACCCAGCTGGTGTCTACTGGTTAGCGTGTGGAGAAAACCTCCTACCCATTTGGTCACAGAAGTCTTCTTCTGTATTGTTAGTTAGTTGTATGTGAGAGCAGAGGAAAAACACAGTCTGAAAGAGCTTTTCCCAAAACACCCAATTTCTCCATTTTACTATCCATTTCCACAAATACTGACTACGATAGAAGTATAAAAATTACTCCACTGCACCATTCAGCTTTGCATATCTCTCTCTCTTTACAGCACTAAAAGTCAAAGCTGTACCAAGAGCACACAGTATAGAAATAATATAGCAGAGAACAGAAGAAAGAACACTTGTCTGAGTAACTGTGGATTTTGGTCTCAGCTTGGCCACTGGTACGCTATGTAACCTCGGACTAATCAGCTAAGGCTTTTTATAAGTATAAAACAGAGTTGGACTAGAATTAATAATTTTAAGATTCCCCAAGTTGCAAAATTTTGTGATTATCAGTGATAATGCTATAAGGCACACCACTGCCGGAACACTGCATTTCAGAGGCAAAAGACCATTTTAGAGGCAAAAGCCTAAGTGATCTGTGCTACTGCTGAGGACTCTAACTCTGAAAAATATGTTATTCCCTGAACAATGTTAGTCAAATCTTATTGTCCACAGACACCATCTTAACACAGAGGAAATACTCTTTATTTATTTGTTTATTTTTTGAGACAAAGTTTTGCCCCGTCACCCAGGCTAGAGTGTGGTGGTATGATCTGGGCTCACAGCAACCTCCGCCTCCCAGGTTCAAATCATTCTCCTGCCTCAGCCTCTTGAGTACCTGGATTACAGATGTGCACCACCACACCTAGCTAATTTTTGTATTTTTAGTAGAGACAGGGTTTCACCATGTTGGCCAGGCTGGTCTCAAACTCCTGACCTCAGGTGATCCACCTGCCTTGGCTTCCCAAAGTGCAGGGATTACAGGCATGAGTCACCGCATCCAGCCAGGAAATACTCTTGATAAAGGAATTTAATGACAATAAGGTGATAAACGAGCCATGTGATAATACTGCAAGGTGAAAAACAAAGGTTGAGAGATGCAAAGTATGGCATAATTTCACTCGTTAAAAACCTCTATGTGCATATAACCTCAAGGAACAAAGTCTGTATGTACCTCTCTTGCTCAAAAACACAGAACAGAATCATACTGCTTATATCAAGACATTAACTAAACTATGTGTTTTATGTAGGTGGCACATAAATGTCAGAATGTAGCAGTGGAAGTGGTTCTGGACTATGACCAGGCTTTGTATACCATTATGTCACCTTGCTGAAAACACTTAACTGAGTTCGCGCTTTCCTATTTCTTAAAATTGGGATGATAACAAGGCCTACTTCAGTAAGTAGTTACATTTTGAGATAATGGATGTCAAATATCTGGTTCCATCTGATACATGGTTGGTATTCAATGAACATTTGGTCGTAATTATCACTGATACCTTCTGTTTCTTTTTCAGTCTTTTTTTTTCTTTCTTCTTCTCTAAAAATTGTTCCCAAGGGGTTAGTTTATCCTTTCCTTCCAATTTGTTCTTGACCATCTCTTCTGCACTTTCTTTAAGACCTGAGGAAAAATACAAATAGTTTAGCTTAAAATGTCTTATTGTCTGGCAATCACTTAAACATGTAATTTACAAAAACAAATATAATTCATGCATATTTAATAGAGTAACAAAGATAATATGCAATGGTAAATATCTGTATTACCCCAAAATCATACAGTGACATGGGCCTAACTTCTATAAAAGTTATTTCCTAATAACAAACAATAATAAATCTAACCAAACAAAATCAAAACAAACCAACACACAAACCTAGCAACTTGATACATGGTCAAGCCACTAAAGAAAAATATTGTATTTAGTCTCAGCCTTCATTTCTCTAAACTTTTTTGTTTTGAGCTGCTAAGAAAACTTCTGAACTAATTCTTCTCAGAATATTAATAAATTTTTATAGCAAAAGACGAGTGGTTTCTCTTATCTAACTTTATCCCCATTTGCTTCTGTCATCCCAGTGAAAGCCTATGTTCTCTGGGAACTACAGGTTTCTTATTTATTTATTTTTTTTAAGACGGGGTTTCACCATGTTGGTCAGGCTGGTCTTGAACTCCCGACCTCAGGTGATCCGGCCCCCCCGCCCCCCACTTGGCCTCCAAAGTGCTTGGATTACAGGCGTGAGCCACCACGCCCAGTCTTTTTTTTTTCTTTTTTTGGAATTACAGGTTTCAAACAAAAATTGTTAGTAAGGAATCCATGTTGAAATATCCCATGAGCAAAGGATTCTCAATCTTTTCCTAAGTACTCTGTGAGGCCACACAGTTAAGATCAAAAGGACCACCAAGTTCAGACTCTATTTCATATGGTTTAGTTCTTTCAATGCTACTATTTGCTCTTATATTTCATCTCAAAAAGTCTTTGTTCCTACAGTCTGCTGTTCCCGATTCACATTTCTAGGTGTCTTATGCAATAACTAGAGAGAAGTAAGAAGTGGGAGAAAAAGCCCTAAGACGGATCCATCAGTTTACAAAGACCCTCATTATTGCCAAAGTAAAGGAAATATAAATACCATGTTGTCCCCTTTGATAATAAAGATGTTTTTTATTTTATAGTAGTGTTTAGAGGAAACACAAATATTTAGATGAAACAAAATCCATTTAAAAAAACTGAGACATGATCAATCCAGATTATCTTCCCAGATACATTCTAAATTCTAAGAAGGTAAAAACAATCCTAAATATGTTGTAATTCTCTATCACTGATGAGTGTATAGAGACTGAGAACATTTAGTAATTTGTCTAAGAACATGGAGGTAGGAAGCTGCACAGCTAAATTTTGAATTCCTGGTCATCCTCTCTACTATTACCAGATATACCTAAAATGCTAGTTTGACCTACAGAATGAAAAAATACACAGCCCAAGAATAAAATCTAGAACTTTGGGCTTCTGTTCCTTATCTGCAAAATGAATGGTTTAGATCAGAAGTATGCAACTCTTTCCTCCCACATGCACCAATTTTCCCCCCTCAAAACATTTGGTGAAAGTCCAAATACATAAAAAAAACTAAAAGGAGTGCTTTTGGGCCTAGAGCTTCAAAGAACAGTTTGAAACAGCTAAAACAGATCTCTAAGACCTTCCTTTGTTTTTAACCCAAGACTTAGGTCCAAATTTCTATAGCTTAGAAAAGTATTAATATTAACCTATATGTACAACCAAGGTAATATAGATTTTTTAAAAATAACATAATGCTAGTTAGCAAGATTCCCCCCATCCCCCAACAAAATATTTGGTAAACATCCAAATATATAAAACAACTAAAAGCACTGCTTTTCTGCCTTGAGCTTCAAAGAACAGTTTGAAATAGAAATAGATCTTTAAGACTTTCCTTGGCTTTTAACCGAAGACTTAATCTCCAAATTTCTATAGCTTAGAAAAGTATTAATATTAACCTATATGTATACCCATGGTAACATACATTTGTTTTTATGACATACTGCTGTTAGTATCTCTAACTTACAAGATGCCAAATCAGAACAATTCTCAATTCAAAATGTTTCTTATAAGAAAAACACAATTTACTTTAGTAAACAGTTTTCAGGAGAAATATGTAATGTATAAAACCATCTTTAGATTTCTGATTCAACAGATAAACAGCACCTGAGAAATGTAAACTGGGATCTTCATTTGAGAGAAAGCAGCAAATTCTGATAAAACAAGTAGATTTCAAACAACAAAATAATTTATGTGTTATGCCTGTAGGTCAACAATCAGTGCAGTCTAAAATTTTAAATGTATAGTACTGTATTATTATATGTGACGTTTAAATAATACTCTTTGAAGTAGTCTACTATAATTTCCTCATATATTAAGATTTCATTACTTAAAAATACTAATATAGAAATTTTTCACCAAAAAAGTTATTTTTTGATTTTGATCCAAGCTCTACTTCTAAATCACCACGATGCTAAGGAGGTCCTGCATTGTTATCTCTTAGGTGATTAGAGCACTGGGTTGATATGTCTCAACCTTTTTTGGAGGCATGAGACATTGACAAAAGTTATGGGCTCTCTTCCTGGAACACTGTACTGGAAAAACTTGTATACAATGTTCAGGAGGTTTATGACTATCCAAATATCATCTCTGTGTAAGGATCCAAGAGTTTAAGGTAAAGAACATTAGTAGGAGATGAAGAGGTCTAGCTTCAGGGAAGATGAAAGACCATTCCCATAACTTCGAAGCTTATTAGCATTGACATTTGTAGGTTCTACATCAGGGTTTCTCAGTTTCAGTATTACTGTCATTTTGGACAGATAATTCTTTGTTGTGATGGGTTATCCTGTGCATTGGAAGTGATTTAGCAATATCTCTGGTTATCCACTAGATGCTAGTAGCCCCAGCTGTAACAATAAAAAAAATGTCTCCAGACACTGCCAAATATCCTCTTGGGGGGCAAAATTACCTCTAGTTAAGAATCATTGTTTTAGATAATGATTGAAAATCATTTCTTAAAAAAAAGGGGCTATGTCTTTATTTGAACCACATAAGTGAGGTTATTTTATTTGGTGCTTGATTATATAATATCTTCCCACTTATAAGTTTCATCTGAGCAGTCCTTTCTTCTAACTAGACCAAAAGCAGCTTAAGGTCACCTTCTTCAGTATTCCATAATATTTAGCATAGTGCCAGACACATAGTAAATACTTAATAAACACTTAATTGATCTGTCTTAAAGGAGGGATTCTTATTTCAAGCCAACTGTTTGATCTTTCCTATTTGGAACATATTCTCTCTAACAGAAAATGAATCAAAACTTTAGGATCTAAATAAATGGCCTTGATCCTCACGTGGTTGATGTGGTTAAAAAGAAAAAAACAAGAAAGAAAAAGACCTATAACTCTAAAATAATTCATGAAATGTTTATTCTTAGAAAATAATATTTTTCTGGTACTTTATTTACAACAATAAAGAAACAGTATGTTCAGTTTAATACAGTCTGTAATTTTTTTGCCTGGCTCTCACTTAATACACCCAAATAGTAGCATAAGAAGCACACTGCGATGAATTCACACACCACCATGATAACTTAAAAAATGCTTTGTTCTTGTTGTCATCATGAGGTCATTTAAATCTCTTGCCACAGATTACGGTTGTTTATGTTCTAAGTTCTTAAAAATATGCCTATCCCAGAAGCCTCTTGGCCCAAGCACAAGAACATTCTTCAGAGACAGTTTTAGCCTCATTTGAGAGCAGCCACGATGTGACTGAAAAACAACTTCATTATAACTGTTTTTAGTTTTGCACAAATTTGTTTAAAAAATTTTAAGTGCATATCCAAGGACTTCTAAATTAGTTAAAAATAACATCAATAATTCTACAAATAAAGGGCAAAAACCTCTTTCAAAGCTAACCACAAACACAAATGACTCAATTATGACAATAATCATTTAAGCACAATCCATTCAGAAATATTCTGGCAGTCTGCATACATATAAAAATACTTTTAAATATCCTTGCAAAACTTGCCAAAATAAGAGTATACATTCCTGCTACCAAATTCATTTGAAATATCTGAAGTCTTCAAAGGGCAGGAGATGAATAACTTAAAATAACTCCACTAGGTACTACAACTGGCTTTGGTCATAAAAACAAAATGTACATTTAAACATTTCTGATATAGGCTAAAATCAGCACTCTTTATTTAAATCTAACTGCAACACCCAATTCCAAAAGTAGCTTTTAAAATATAACTTGTCACCATCACTGCCACCACTCTGAGTATAAGGCTTTTTGAAAATTTTGAGACGTAGTTCTTGTTGCCCAGGCTGGACTGCAATAGTGAGATCTCAGCTCACTACAACTTCTACCTCCCAGGTTCAAGAAATTCTCCTGCCTCAGCCTCCCTAGTAACTGGGATTACAGACGCATGCTACCACATCCACCTAATTTTTTTTTACAGTATCATGGTCTTCTAGTCTCCAGCATTTGTCACAGTTGCAATTATATATTTATCAGTGGAATTTTATAAATTATTATTAATAGCTATTTCTCTTAATAGGTTGCAAGCTCCATGAGGGCAGAGGTCACAGCCTGTTTTTCTTCTGATGGTAACTCTAGTGGCCAAAGGTGTGACATACAGCACACATCTTATAGATGTCCGCTGAATAAAAGAGCAAATAAAAGAAAAAAATGAGTCAAATTTGTTCCCAACCTTACAGACTAAGAACAACAATGCATAAAATTAAAAAGTAAAATAACAACTAGCTTGGTGAATAATAGTAAATAGCAAAAATGACCAATCAACCAGAGTCAACAAAAATACTCTTTGGTTGCACTTAACACTATGAGAACCGTGTTATATGGAAACAACACGCATAGCCATAAAGATAATAAGGATGAGGGTACAACAGGAAGCTTAGATAGACAATTACTTCTAATGTAACCCTTAATTCTGCATCTTCCAAAACATTCAGTGAAGTACCCATAGAAAATATGCTCAAAGTACGTGACGAATGAACACGTTAACACTTTTTTTGTTGTTGATAGTCTAAAAGCTATTTAACTGGGTAGAAATTGCTTTACATTTGTCTTAAATTTGAGCTCATCATACTCTTCTTCTAAATCATCTTTCCTCTCTCTTGAAATGATGTCTTCCATTTACAAGTGTATTCAGTTTACTGTAAATCAAGCTTCTCCTGCTTCTTAGAATCAAATATTCTGAAAAGCTAACTTCAAATACAAAACATTTGGGCCTCGTCAGGGAGCTATAGTTTCCAGTATCTACCTGTCCTTTATTTGTATATTTTCTTTGCCTTCCAAGTAGTTTGTAATCCCAATGTACACAATACCAAGCTGTCCTAGTACTGACAAACTAAAATTCTGGCCAAGTCTGGTGAAGCCATTCTGCGAATTAGCTTATGGCAAAGAAGACTGAAGAACTACTTGTTCTACTGTTATTTTCATACATGTTTATAAGCAAGGAAGAAAATAAATAAAAAAGTTTAAATGTAAGGAAACAAAAGGAATTTCTTGGAATCCCGTCACAGTAAGAAAGCTCAAACAGAAATATTAAACTAGGTTAGAAGCAAGGAGTTTTCCTTGGGGACAAACACTAATCTGCTATAGTCATATACGGATATTTGGTTGTAATGGGTTGCTGGCCAAGAAGGCAGGACACAGAGTTTGAAGCCTGATCATGGTGGGAGGTCCCATCAGAGACCACTACATTAAGCCAAGATGCTTAAGGGTGCTCTCAGTGGGTGATGTCCCTTCCCCGCCCAAATCAGAGGGAACACATGCCTGTTTGGGCTTTGGTTATGGGTAGAACATGGGAAGTAAAAATACATTTTTCCCTTATAGAATTTATAGCCACAAATCCCTGGTTTTGTGGCTAGAATTCACACTACTTGTGTGGCCCAAAATACTCCAATCCAAAAATTTAGTTTCAATTGGTGTTGGATTCAAAGTACCCTTAGGCATCTGGCAAATATTTTTTAAAAGAAGTACTTTTGACCCAGGCTTCTGCAATTCCCTTAGGTATTGAAAGAGTCAAGAGCAATGAGATCACAATCAAACTTCACTGTGAATCAGAATAAGCAGAAACAAACTCTAAGAACCATAAAGACTACGAATATTGGAATTATCAGATACAGAATATAAATCAGCACTTTTAAAAAACAAAAGAGGAAATTAAAAGATCAGACTAACAAAAGAGTAAGACTAGGAAAAAAATAAACAGCACACTAGACAGAGGTAAAGAAAGAATTAATGAACTGAAAGACAAAAGTGAAGAAATTACCTAGCATGTTGTACAGATTCAAAGGGATAGAAAACATATGAGTTATCATATTCAGAGTTAGAATGTACCACAGATATCAAATAGGATTTCCAGAAGGAAAAAACAGAAAAGATTAGGAAAATATAATACTCTAAGAGAAAATGGTGGAAAAGTGTTCAGAACTAATGAAAGAGGATAATTTTCAGGATTCTGGGTATCTAATTCCAAGCAAGATTAAAGCTAACAAGCAAAAAATGACCTACTTCAGAGTGCAACCCTAGAATACCTAGGACAATGAAAATATCTTAAAAGTCAAGTACCCAGACAGCACTGCAGAGCAAGACCACGTATCTCCTGACAGGATAACAAAAGTGGACCCCAAGGGATTATAATACTCGTTCTTAGTCACACTGGCTTCCTGACTTGCACAGGAGTCAAGAAGAAGCCTTGTGAGCTCACAGTAAAGTTGCCCCTTCCTAGAAAGACTGGCTTGGTGCATCCAAGATAACAGCAGATACCCTTCCCTCCCAAATCCTCAATATTCACAGCCTTACTATCACAATCTACCTGCAGGAATCATCCCACCACAAATAATCTCTTTATGCCTTTTCTCCCTATTCATTTTGGTCACTGCAAAAAGCTCCTAATCATCATGTTCCCCCTAACATCCAATGTTCTCATCCAGAGAAGGTAAAGATATATCCATTCTTCGGCCCCATTCCCTGCCAACCCTCTACTGCTAAATTCTATGGAATTCACAGGACTTCATCAGCAGAATCTCATTATATCTCTTAACATTTTCTTTCTCTTCTTCTAACTGAAATCTGGCTTTCCACCAAGGATACTACATACTACAGTCCTTTCAATTGTTGCTGTTGGTGTGTATTTTAGTTTGTTTTCTTCACAAAACCCCCATACGAAATGGCCAACATGGTGGTACTGAAATGTGTGGTACTGGTCTAGGGATAGGCAGACCAACTGACCACCAGTAAAACACAGAGCCAAGCAACAAACCCACACAGTTCTGAAACTCTGGTACAAGATAGGAGACATGTCAGATTACTAAAGGAAAGGATTGATTATTCAACAAATGGAACAAGATAAAAAAGATTTTCTATATGGCACAAGATAACATCAGGTCCCTACCTCATATTAAAAAAAACAACTCCAGATGGATCAAGGAATTAATTGTCCCAAACCTTACATCTTTTAGTAAAAAATCAAAGGGAACATTCTTCTCATCTGGACAAAGAGCATTTCTTAGGGAAAACAGAAAATATTAACTATAAAAGATACATTTGACAATATTAAAATCAAGTATTCTTGTTCATTAGATGACGTAAGAAAGTGGGAGTGAGGAGTTACAAACTAGAAGATATTTGTTGTCTTATACAAGACAAAAAATCAGTATCAGAGGTAAACAAAGAGCTGCTAACAGCTAACAGGAAAAGCACAAACAGTACAATGAAAAATGGTCAAAAACATCTATTAGTATTTCATGGAGAAGGAAACACATTTGTTCAATCTCATTGGTGATGAAAAATGCAAATCAAGCAACTGGTGGTGGGAATGTCAAGTTATATACCACCACCCTTATAAAGTTCAACATTCATGGTTGGGCGTGGTGGCTCATGCATATAATCCCAGCACTTTGGGAGGCCAAGGCAGGGAATTACCTGAGGTCAGGAGTCTCGCTCTGTGGCCCAGGTTGGAATGTAACAGTGTGATTTTGGGTCATCGCAACCTCCACTTACTGGGTTCAAGTGATCCTCCTGCCTCAGCCTCCCAAGTAGCTGGGATTACAGGTGCCTGCCACCATGTCTGGCTAATTTTTTTCTTTTTCCTTTTAAAGACAGGGTTTCACCATGTTGGCCAGGATGGTCTTGAACTCCTCACCTCAGGTGATCTGCCAACCTCAGCCTCCCAAAATGCTGGGATTACAGGCATGAGCCACCACACCCTGCCCAGGATGTTTATGTTTTAAAAAGGCAAATGGCAAGAATATACAGAGAATAATTTTATAAAGTTCAAAATTAACAAAACTACATATAGACTATTGAGGGATAGATATATCTGTGGTAAAACTACATAGAAAAAAAAAAGAATGATTAACACAAAACGTAGTTTCATAGTTTCCTCTGGTAGGGGGATGAGGGGGATATAACTGGAAAGTCACACAGAGGACTGCAGACATTGGTAATGTCTGTGGCTATATGGGTTCATTTTATTTTAATTATTATTTGAGACAGAGTGTCTCACTGTCACCCAGACTGGAATACAGTAGGATGATCTCAGCTCACTGCAACGTCCGCCTCCTGGGCTCAAGAGATTCCCGTGCCTCTGCCACCCAAGTAGCTGGGATTACAGGCATGTGCCACCATGCCCAGCTAACTTTTGTATTTGTAGTAGAGATGGAGTTTCACCATATTGGCCAGGATGGTCTTGAACTCTTGGCCTCAAGTGATCTGCCTGCCATGGCCTCCCAAAGTGTTGAGATTACAGATGTGAACTACCACACCCAGCCCATTTTATTATTTTTCTTTAAACTCTAAATATAACTATATACATGTATGTTGTATTATTTTAATCTATGATTTTTTTCCCCCCACAATGAAGTATAAACATTTTTTAAAAGACAGTAAAAGAATGTTGACCCTTTGACAACTGTGTGCTAAACAGCTTTTACCTGCCTTGGTCAGTTAATCCCCATCAAAATGATAGGTACTTAAACCTAAATTTGCTGACTTCAAGGCCTCTATGCTCTTTCCATCATCACAATAAACTGTTAATGCTATCCCAAATTTCATTATAAGCAGGCCCCAATTTACACAATGCATTTGAAAAATCCACCTGTAAACTGACAGCTTGACATTCAGGGGTGCCTAATTGTTTTCCTCCCTAGAAGAGTTTCCTGTCCACAGAAGCTATGAATATAGAAGGATATACTGAGGCTGGGTTACAACCAAAACAGCATTTCTAAGTCAATTTCAAAAACTTCTTTGTTATAAAAAACAAAAGGAAATGATAAATACTTCAGCTTCCCTAGCATTCCAGTATTTAACAACATTTATAACAGTCACAACTAAATTCAAACTAGATTTCCCTTGTTGCAATCTAAGTAGTTTCTTCCATATTTATTAGAGCGAATTTATATAAGTTAACCAGAATTCCTCTACTTCTAAAAAGACTTTCCAAATAACTAAGACAGCAGTACCTTCCCAACCATTTTCTTACATGGTAGGCATAGATAATGACAATGTATGTACAGCATAACAGACAAGCTGGAGGAAGCAGCCAGAGAAGAAAAGAACCTGGGGCCTCTGGTGGGCCTAAGGATGAAAGGAATCAAGATTGTGGCTAATTTGTCATCTACTGGTGGTATGCTGGTTGGGAATCCTTGAAACAGAGTAAATCTTTAAGGTTTATTCTTCCAACTTTCGTATTTGTAATTAACTGGCTACTTCATTGGCAGTGTCCTTTATACAGTATTTGATAGAATATACCAGAGAAATGTGAGTTGTATATTAAAAACAGAGAGAAAGTATAGGTAATAGAGAATAAAAATAACATTAAAATTTAGGACTTCAATACAGTCACATGTCAGCTAATGATGGGAAACATTAACCTAGATGATATGGGCTAATGCTATGACCTTTTTATCATTGTGTGAACATCCTGATAGAGTATACTTATACAAACCTAAACTGAATGCTGTAGGCAACTGTAAAACAATAGTATTTGTGTATCTAAACATAAAAAAGGCAATGTGTTGTGCAAAAACATTATGACAGCACTAGTTGATAAAAATTTTTCAGCTCCACTGTAACTCTTATGGGACCACTGTTGTTCCACTGTTGGCTGAAATGTCATGATACAGGGTATGACTGCATTTTCCACAGCTTGTCTTACAAAGCTCTGTGCCTATTCTTGTCAATTCTCTGATGACAGAATCTACTAAGAATTTGTGACAGGTCAAGCATTCTCTGGGTATAAAAAGTTGTCGGAATTTTAAATAACATACATGTTTAGAAGCCCGCAGTGTGCAACAGCAAACATACAGAAGCCTTCCGTGCTTTATCATCATTATTTTCAACCTTCAGTACATCTTACGAGAACACAGGCTTCTCATTTTTACACATGTGACCCTGGATGCAGACCAAATGCTCTCACACAGTGAGAAGTCTATGACAGTACAAATTGGGTCATCCCAGGTAAGCACTTATTATTATTTTTAAATTAAAATAAAAATTTCCCCAAATTTTCAAGTAAAATTCAATGAGGGTCTTGTGTATTTCTGTGTACACAATGATAAATACATGCACACTACACTAAGAGGTCAGGCCCCAGATTTAGTCAGCAACCTAGGGAAATACCCTTTAAAAATTCTAATTCAGATCAAAATTTGAATTACAGTTCTTCTTTCTCCTAGTTTTGTGATCTTAAGCAAGTCTATGCCTCAGTTTTATCTTCTGCAAATGGAGTACTAACCACTTTGAAGAACTTAATGTAGTATTGTGTGTGAAGCATCTAGAATAGTTCCTGATATAGCACAGGCATCCTATAAGTACAATTTTCCCCTCCCTCACTCAGAGGATATTTTAAAATGTAATTCTTCTAAATCAAAATTACGCATCTAAAAATTACTTTAAATTTTTAAAATTTCCCTGTTTACAGAAAGAAGGAACAATGGGATCCTAAAATAAAATGTATTTTATGACACTCAAAACTGACAATGCTTAGGAAAAGTTTGGTTAAGTCCTACACAGAGAGACTTCCAATTATTATTATTATTATTATTATTATTTTGAAATGAGTCTTGCTCTGTCACCCAGGCTGGAGTGCAATGGCGTGATCTCATGGCAACCTCCATCTCCCAGGTTCAAGGGATTCTCCTGCCTCAGCTTCCCAAGTAGTCGGGATTATAGGCACCTGCCATCATCGACTAATTGTTTTTTGGTATTTCTGTAGAGATGGTGTTTCACCATGTTGGCCAGACTGGTCTTGAACTTCTGACCTCAGGTGATCCACCTGCCTTGGCCTCCCAAAGTGTTGAGATTACAGGTGTGAGCCACCACCCTGGCCCAGACTTCCAATTGTTAAGAAAGCATGATCTCAACTCATTGCAACCTCCACTTCACAGGTTCAAGTGATTCTCCTGCCTAGGCCTCCCAAATAGCTGGGACTACAGGCATGAGCCACCATGCCTGGCTAATTTTTCATATTTTTAGTAGAGACAGGGTATCACCATGTTGGCCAGGCTGGTCTCGAACTCCTGACCTCAGGTGATCTACTCACCTTGTCCTCCCACCTTGTTCTGGGATTACAGGAGTGAGCCACCAGGCCTGGCAAGGTATATCTTTTGATAGCTCATTTGATGATGGCTATCCCACCACCTACCTTCAATGAAGATTAAATTGAGGAAGGAAAGTATTATCTCACTCCCACACAAAACCAGCAGATTCAGTTGGCCCAGTCACCAGTTCCAGCCACAGCAGTTTTTACTGGCTTCACCGTAGACCTCAATGCTGAAAATTACCACTACATATTGCACACAGTGAGCAACTGTCTACAACGGTCTAACCAAAAAGACACTGAGAATAGAGCCCAGAAAATGTCAATATGGTCCCAGGGTGAGATTAAGTTTTGTATCAAACCAAAGATCTAAAGAAAAGTACTTATGCCCTATCTGGGCTTGGCCTGGTGGCTCACCCCTGTAATCCCAGCACTTTGGAAGGCCGAGGCGGGTAGATCACCTAAGGTCAGGAGTTCAAGACCAGCCTGGCTAACATGGTGAAACCCTATCTCTATAAAAAATACAAAAATTAGCCGGGTGTGGTGGCATGAGTCCCAGCTACTCAGGAGGCTGAGGCGGGAGAATCGCTTGAACTTGGGAGGCAGAGGTTGCATTGAGCTGAGACTGCCCCACTGCATTCCAGCCTGGGCAACAAAGCAAAACTCCCTCTCAAAACAAACAAACAAGAAAGGAAAGTACTTATGCCCTATCCTTTACATAGCTCCAAAACCTGAATCTATGGCAGAAATTAGATTTTATTTTATGTATAATTTTATCAGTATTTCTGAGCATTCAAAAGTTAAACAATAAAATGTTCTCCAGTTAGCACAAGAAATTAATAGAATCCTTTCAACAAGCAGGGCATGGTGGCTCATGTCTGTAATTTCAGTGCTTCAGGAGGCCAAGGAGGGAGGATAGCTTGAGACCAGGATTTTGAGGCCAGCCTGAGCAATGTAGTAAGACCCTGCCTCTATGAAAAATAAAAAATGAACCAGGTAGACATGGTGGCACACACCCGTGGCCCTGGCTGCCTGGGAGGCTGAGGCAGGAGGATCGCTTGAGCCCATGCATTCCAGGTAACAATGAGTCATGATCAAACCATTGCATTTCAGCCTGGGCAACACAGCAAGACCTTGACTCTTAAAACGATAAATAAATAAATAATCCTTGATAAGAGACATGAAGATGCTATACTCAGAAATGTATCTGTGAGAAAATGTAATAAAAGGTTATTTATGTTATCCATTTAGCAAAACATTATAAAGAACTCACAGCATAACATCAAGGACCAACTTTCCAATTTCACAATAATGAAACTGTTGAAAGCAAGTGATACTATTGAGTTCTGTCAAAATAACACATAGAACACGTGCAATGAAAAATGACAGTTTGGTAGCCAGGCAGTTAGAATACAGATAGAATGATGAAAGACAACCAAATAGAATAGCAAAAGTTTTTCTTTACAGATCAAAGAGTTCAGAACTTCAAATCAGCATAGCTGTGGGCTATGGGAAAACAACACATGTGCCAAGTTTTCTTTCCTGAGCTCTGGGGCAGACTGCAAGTTTAAGGCAAAGTTTTAAGGAAAAAGGTATTAATAGTATGGTCTAGAAACAGTGGCTACACATGCAAACAGTGGGAAGGACTATATTAACAAAATCATCCTAGATATTTGCAACCAGAGGATCTTGCTAATTTACATATTTTAACTGGGATCCTGTGGGGGCAGATGGGAGGGAAACAGATCAATTAACCTGAAACTTCATAAGGCATTGCAATTTTAGCACTTTCTGAAACTACTAGGATAAAAAAAATCTTTGCTTTTTCATTAAATCTTTTACAAAGCTTCTCGGAAACTCTCTTTTTAAAAATTACATCAGTATTATTAAGAGAGAAAACAGTCTATCAAATAATTCAAGAAGCACTGAGAAAATGACTAGCACTCACATGGAGGAAATGTTTTAGCATCATTTTTGGATAACTCTAGCTGCTTCTCATTTTTATTACACATTCAAACATGACTCCAGTCTTTTTTGTAGAGTATGAAGTTACAGCTTATTACCTTACAAACTCCTCATATCAACCTTTTAACTGGATGATTCAAGGAAGGAGTGCACACTTAGGTTTTAAAATTCTAGCCACTTATTAGCTGTGTGACCTTGTAAAAGTTACAAGAGTGCACTGTGATCTGGTTTCCTCCCCACCACCAAAATATGAGGCAAACTACAAATTCTTTTAGCTTATTTTTAAGTTCAGGTTTTCCATTTGATGCCCTCTTCTACACTCAACTCAAAATTTTAAACACCTGGTTATTTTAAAAGTTCTGACCAAAACAACATTTCGTGAATATATTTCAAATAATGAGTACATTGGCAATAAATGAAAAGAGAACCAAAACTAAACAGTGAACAGGTTTTGAGACATCTAAAAATCAAAATGCTTGAAACTGGGCTGCCTAACAAAATGAATGCCCCACTAATTCAAAAACATTTTAACTTCTAAATAAAAAGAATAAATAATACAATGGCCACATATGCATGTCATCGATGTCTCTGTGTTAAGCTACCCAATAGAACAACTGAACAGAGAAATGGTGATAAAAGTGGCGGGGAGGACAAAGGATAAAGAGCAGATACCAGAATAAAAATGAAATTACAACTGTAAAGAGTGGAGGAGGAAAAAGCAGAGCAAAGAAAGAGCTACACCCCCACTCCATGCCCAAGGAATAGGAATCAAACGGGGACTCCTCTTGCTGGGTGAGGCAATAAGAGAAGTTCTTGCCTGTGTGAGACACTAAGAGGCTCCCCTAGTTTTCTGGCTTGCCTCCCTCCCAAGAGTAGGTATTCTAGAACTCTGTGTGCTCCTGACCAGATATTCCAATGACATTCACAATGGGGCTGTGAATGTCATTGGAATATCTGGTCAGGAGCACACAGAGTTCTAGAATACTTACTAAAGCTTTAAGACCATCAGAACTAATCTCAAAATCCCTTTATTCATATTTAAATCTGCCACCAGAGGTTTACAACTCCCAAATCATTCCTTCTCCCAAAACAGCGCTGAACATCCTCAAGGACTAAAGCCTTTCTACTCACTAGTAAGTTACAGCCAGTCATTAGTCATTAAGGAAAGTCCCTGTACCTATTTATCTGCTAATTGTAGTTTCACTAAAACTTAGCACTCTTCTGAGAACACTGCTTCCCCTCTATCTCTTTTAGGAGGTGAATTTTTCTCTCCCACTGTCCGTGCAACTCACTGCCAATTCCCATCGACTGGCTGGCCCTCCTCCCCAATGCCTCCACTCTGAAAATCATGTTTTCAGGCGATACTAGATAGACTACACTCTTCCTTATTGTAGACATCTTTTTGTTTAACCAAATTCTTCCATATCCTGATGTAGGTATCTAATGACTGCAGTTGTTCCCTCATTTTAATTTTAGCTCACTGCCATTCTTTCTAATACTTCTGTCATGATTCTTGGTGACTCCAGTATCCACACAGATGACCCTCTGAACATACCTTTGGCCTCACAGCTCACTGACCTCCTTTTCTCCTATAGTTCTACACTCGACCCCATCTCAGAAACTCACTGCCAGATAGTAAACAGATCAGGTATTATCCAAAGTTACTTTCCAAGCATCCTACTCTTCTACCAACAGCTCCAGTCTTTCCATTTTAACCCATTTATGCCTGAGATTGCAATTTTTTAAATTTCTGCAATCAGACCTTGAACAGTGAGATATAAATAACTCCGCTTAGTGTTCCAATACTGGAACACTAGGTATAAATTAATCTAGGTAACCTGAGACTAATAATATCCTTGGTGTAAAAATGGCACCATGCTCATAATGGAAGCATATCTTAGTTTTTGGAAGTTACACTTTGAAGTGCTTTTTTTTTTTTTTGTATCATGATGGCTGCAACTTTCTAACAGTCAAATATTTCAGAAAAAAAGACTTGCCTGTACTTACTGTCTCCAAATTCTCTCTTCCCTTCAAACCATACTTGTCACTTTCGACCCCCATCATCCCACAAAAACCATTCAGTATCACCAATGAGCTTCACATTGCTAAATCCAATGGTTATTCTCAGCCTGCATTTTATTGACCCATATTCTCACTGAAATGCCTTCTTTAATGCTGGCTGAATACCCAGCAATTATGAATTTTCTCCTGCTTCTCTGATAGCCTCTCCAGCTGCTCCGGATGGTCCATCCTCATGTCCTCTACCTCTAAATGCTAGCATGCTCCAAGGATCAGCTTTTGAACCTTTCTTTTTTGCCTATATTTACTACTTGTTGTTCTTATTCACTTTCAGAGATTTATATGATGGAGGTCTCAAATTTGTATCTCCAGCCCTGTACTCTTAACTGTATAACCAACTGATTCCTTGGCATGTCTATTTAGGTATCAGTGGGCATCTTGAACTTAATACATGGGGAAAAAAAAAGAATTCTCAGTGCTCCCTTGCATACATGTCCCATCCACAAGCTTCATTTTCTGAAGATTACTGCAACAGCCTCTTGACTGATCTCCCCAATTTGGTCCTTTCTCCCCACTTTTAGCTATAGCAGCAAGAATGATCCTGTAAAACATAAAAGCCAGATTTGACGGCTTCGCAGCTCAAAACCCTCCAGTGGTTTCTCATCACAGTCACAGAAATTCATGACTTTATAATGGCTTACAAAATCTTCCTATCTGGCCCCAAACTACCTCTCTGATCTCATTTACTTCTCTCTTCCACTCTAGTCACACTGTTCTCCTTGGATTCCTCAAACACAAGAGATAAAGGATAGCTTCAAGGACACTCCTTTGCTACTTCCTCTGCTCACACAGTCTTCCTGGGCAGGCTCACTCCCTGACCTCTACTTCCTTTAGTTCTTGGTAAAATATGTTTCTTATATATCTGTCACCTGTTCGGTCTCTCCTTCACCAGATTATAAGATCTATGAGTTCAGGGATTTTTATGGTTTGTTCACATAGCATATAGAACAATTCCTGGCACAGAGTAGGTGTTCAGTAAGTATTTGATGGAGTAATGAAGTTGGGGCACTGTAGAATGTTAAGTAGAAAAAAGACCATTTCACTAGTATCCATTAAACCAGAGATAGCTAAGAAAAAGAGGACTTTTATCATATTTAATCTTTTAAGATTATAAACAAAGAAACATGTCATTATTTGTTCCTTTCTGGATGGAATTTCATACATGTTTATATTCAGCTTGTTTTATCTACAAAAAGTATTATATAGATTAATTGGACTATGAATACAGGGGAAGTTATATAAAGAGATAAAACTGATTATACTTCATTTATATGTATATTAAAAATTCCCCAGTGAGGTACATTTCTTCATGAAGGCCCAACTGGTTAATTATATACATCACCTTATCTGTTCATTAGTAAGTTGGCAGGATACATTTAGCAATGCATTGAGATAGGAAATATAACTCCACATACATCAAAATAATTAAGTATAACTTTCTTTAAAAAATCTTATTCAACATTTTTACTTATTTATAATCCTAATTAATAAAATTGTATTATTAATTTCCCTAGAAATTATTGACAAAGTAGTTCATTCCAGTTATAGCCATGAACCTGTTATCAGTTCCCTTAATACTTACCCTTAAGAAATTAAACTCCTTATGTTACTATACTGTATAATACAATGTAAAAAGGTAGAAAGTTTAAATAATCAAAACTAGAATTTCTTTTGAAAAAATCACACCAAACCACAACAAATGTGAGCGATTAAGAGTACTTATTTTCCTGGCTGGGCACGGTGGCTCATGCCTGTAATCCCAGCACTCTGAGAGGCCGAGGTGGGTGGATCACCTGAGATCAGGAGTTGGAGAACAGCCCGATCAATATGATGAAACCCTGCCTCTACTAAAAATACAAAAATTAGCCAGGCATGGTGGCATGCACCTGTAATCCCAGCTACTTGGGAGGCTGAGACAGGAGAATCGCTTGAACCAAGGAGGCGGAGGTTGCAGTGAGCCGAGATCATGCCATTGCACTCCTGCCTGGGCAACAAGAGCAAAACTCCGTTCATTTAAAAAAAAAAAAAAAAAAAAGAGTATTTATTTTCCTGAAGCGGTTAATCTTTTGGAGACCCAAGCCACAAAACCAGTGAATACATAGTATAATCTCATACTGACCCTCTGTGGTTTACTGAAGTATAACATCACAGGAGTCCTGAGGTTCAGGGTAACTGTCACTGAAAACACACATTTCTTAAGACATAAATTCACTGAAATACACATTTCATGAAAGTATTTTGTAGTTTATAACAAGTATCTTTAAGCAATAAAGGCATTATTACTTACAATTTCCACACAAATAAACTGAGGTACAGAAAGACTGCTCTATGATCTCATATGTACGTGTAGCACACAGAAAAACCCTTTGCACTTACATGTGCATGTACATAAGGATTCACAGGTAATAATACCCCGCTAGGGGCCTTCAAAAAAAAGGCAATTTACCTTTAAAATATCAATTTTCCCTTATTCAATTAAAAGTAAAAAATATATGCCCAATGTTGACAATAATTCCATGAAACTGACACTCTTACTGATTGCTAAAGATATTATAAGCTGGTACAGCACTTTTGGAAAGCAATTTGGCAGTAACTTCAAGACACAAAAAGTATTCATGCCCTTTTTTAGTAATTCTATTTCTGGGAAACTATCCTATGAAAATAATTCAAAATATAGAAAAAGCTATAGGTTATTTATAACATCCCAGATACCTGGCATCTGAGATTTAACATTTTAGGTTTTGACACTGGTAGTTTTAACAGCTTGTGAGAGAACCACAGGTTGGTCTACGTACATGTAAAGTTGCTGTGTGAGCAAGCAAGTCACATAACTAACTACTGAGTGGCCTGGTTGCTCTCTACTAGTCCTGACATGCTTGGAAACATTTCTAACCTGGGAGAGAGAACAACACACCTTTGTTTTAAATGTTTTAAAAATTAAAAGGCCTTAAGAAAGCAGGTCAATTACTCGGCTGCTGATGAAAATGAAGAGATTTAAAAGCTTGATATTTGTGGGTTTGGGATCTGTCCTATTGCTTTTTTTTCAATGTTATAGGTCCACTGTAGTGAAAGAGTAGAAATCTGATTGAATATTTCACAGCAGAGAAATGGTAAATTAAACTGTAATCTTCTTAACCAGTGGTTGAATTAGGATAGTGGAATCACAGATGATAATCTTTCATTTTACATTTTCACCTCATAAGGTCAACATTACCCTGACACCAAAAACCAATACAAGGAATGAAAACTACAGATCATATTACTCTTTGTCACAAGTACAAATATTTTTAATAAAATATTATGAAATTAATTTAGGAATATTTTTTAAAAAATAAGGTACCATGACCAAATGGACCCAGGAAACATAAGCTTTGCTTAAATCTTCCAGTTATTGATATAGGTATAAATAACATTTTTAGGTATCTGCCCTACATAACTATGTTTTGTTTGTTTGAGATAGGGTCTCATTCTGTTGCCCAGGCTGGAGTGCAGTGGCATGATCACAGCTAACTGCAGCCTCAACCTTCTTGGGCTCAGGTGATTCTCCCACCTCAGCCTCACCAGTGGCTGGGACCATAGGCATACACCACCACGCCCAGCTAATTTTTGTATTTTTTTGTAGAGATGGACTGGTTTTGCCATGCTACCCAGGCTGGTCTCAAATGTCTGAGGCTCAAATAATCCACTCACCGTAGCCTCCCAAAGTGGGATTACAGGAGTTAGCCTCTGTGCCCAGCCTCATAACTATGTTAATAAAGACACAATCTAGATGTGTTCCACTTAGTATGGGAACCTATATCATATATCTGTACCTTATAACTGGCATTATATATTTCTGAAATACTTGCTATGAAACACCTCAATCCAGTTTATTTTAGATCTGCTTTCTCAAACAGACAACTGAACACCTCAATTTTAAAATGTTCATATTAAAATATATTCAATAAGCTTGTTCTGAGATTAGAATTAAACTATAATGTACTCAACTTAAAAGACAGAATTCAACATTTCTCGGAATCATAAAGTCAAGGGACGCAAGTATAATATTTCTTCACAAACATCTCTGAGTGGCATGATTATGTAGCCTTATTGTGGAAATTTACTGACACAGAGAGCAGCCTTAAAGCAGCCTTTAGTTCTTTTGCCAGAAAATTTTAATAATATAGAGAATTCCTCTTTATACTATTAAATT
Organism: Callithrix jacchus; assembly: GCF_049354715.1. Classification (NCBI taxonomy): domain Eukaryota; kingdom Metazoa; phylum Chordata; class Mammalia; order Primates; family Cebidae; genus Callithrix; species Callithrix jacchus. Next base: position 20,846,457 of record NC_133506.1, read on the forward strand.
AAAATCTGCCTTCCTTCAACTTTTATCCAGTGGCACCAGTGCTAAGAAGTGAGGTAATAAAAGAGATTAAGTCTTCATTTACATATCCCGCAAGTACTTAAAAATAGCTGTTAAAGTCACTTTTTAGACTTTTCTTCTCCAGGCCAAATCAATTAAGTTCTCCCAACCACTTGTCATATGATACACCAGTAAACTTCATTTGTTCTTACCACCACTTCCTGCAGAAGCCAAACATCTAAAACAAATGGGTTGCAACAGCACTTCATTCCTGTAGGAATATGCAGCAGACATGTGTCCATCCTAGCAAATTTACTACAATAGCCAGTCAATCCTCAAATATCAAAACACCCTAATTTTTCCCCAAATGAAAACAAATGTTGTATTCCCAATACAAAAGCATGCTGCTTATAAAAAATAGAATTGATAATAGAACATTTTTAAGTTTTAAGCAATGGTATTCCTACAGCTGGTTAGTACTTTTTCTCCTAGAGACTAATAAAGGCTAAAGAACTGAACCCTTATCCAAAAATGTACCTGGTTTTAAAAGTTATATATAATATAAACAGCAGTAACATATAAAAACAGTATTGGCTGCAATGCCCACCACTGTTGAAAAAAATGTGTATAGTAGTCCCCTATTACCTGAGGAAGATACATTCTATGACCCACAGTGAATGCCTGAAACTGTGGATAGTACTGAACACTATACATACTATGTTTTTCCCTATACATCTATAGCTATGATAAAGTTTAACTTATAAATTAGGCACAGTAAAAGATTAACACCACCAATAATAAAATAGAACAATTACAATATACTGTAATAAAAGTTATATCAACATAGTCTGTTTCCTCTCTCTCTTTCAAAGTATCTTATTGTACTTTCCTGGGTAACAAACTGCAGGAAGTGAAACCATGAAAAAAGGGGCAACTGCTGCTTACTACAGAATGATCCTGATTTCTCCCAGCTTCTGTCTTTGTTTAGCTTTGACATGGTTGTAATTAGTTTTGTACTAGTGTTATTCTACTCTACTATGCTATATTTCTTTGACTATTCAAAGCAAGATTGAAGATGGGAGACTATGTAGTACATATTTTGTGTTAGTGAAACTTCATGAATTAAGGACTAGTAGGGGTTATGGAAGAAAAGGTCACTTAAGAATTAAACATCTTCGCCGGGTGCGGTGGCTCACACCTATAATCCTAGCACTTTGGGAGGCCGAGGTGGGTGGATCACCTGAGGTCAGGAGTTCAAGACCAGCCTGGCCATCATGGTGAAACCCCATCTTTACTTTTTTAAAAAAAATTTTATCTCTATATACAGTTACATTTTATTATATTTCAATAGATATGTAATCCGTAATGTCAGAAATGCTGAATTAACAAATATTGAACCATTGGTCCTAGTGGTAGTACTGGTTTATGTTCCTGTGAGCCTCTGATCACATTTTCATTAACTGATCAATATGTAACTTTTTGTGTGAGTATCTTAAACAGATTATATGTATCTATAAAGTCCTTAAATATAGGCATATACATGCAGGCATACCTGTAAGTTTGGTTCCAGACCACAGTAATAAAGCAAATACCACGATAAAGTGAATCACACAAACTCTTGGGTTTCTGAGTATGTATAAAAGTTATATATAGTTCTATACTGTAATCTATTAAGTGTGAAATAGCATTATATTTTAAAAACAATTTACATAATTTAAAATACTTCATTGAAACCCCATCTTTAAAAAAGAAAAAAAAAAAAGAACTAAACATCTTCAAAAGAAGCGTAATAACTTTAGAACACATGGTGCCTGGATTCATTCAAGTTTCTATAGCCTGAGAATATAGGCTCAAACCTAGGAAAGGCTACTCTGATAAAGGGACAGGAATAATTTATAGTTAGTAAATCTATCAAGAAACTAATCAAGAAAAAGGTGGTAAGAGTCTAAACTGCTAGTCATTAAGTTAGTTAAATGGTGTATGCAAATGTGTTAAGATCCTCACTAAAACATTTCCCGTTCCTTCATATCTAAAATGTATTCAACATACTAAAATTGGAAAAAGAGAAAACATTTAGTATCTAATTCTTACCTGGAACCCATTTAATTTCCATTTCCATATCATTTTCTTTGCCTTTCTTTTCTTTTTCTTGAATAGCCTGTAAGAGCTGCCTGTACTTAGTGATCTGTTCTTCATCATCCTTCTGACTTTTCTTTGTTTTCCCATCTTCTTTTACATTGACTCCATCATCACCTAATAAAAAAAAAATTTGCAATACACAGAAACAACTCACTTCTAACTCTAGCGTTCAGATCTCACAGTCACTTTCTTTTAAAAGACGTTATTAAGACCACAGGATATCAAAATCAGACTTAAACTTCTGAATATTAAATGAAAGACTTAGGGTCTCACGTAGAATAAAAATCAGTTGCAATATAAATTTGCACTGTCATAGTAGTATGCTTGGGAATCACCCTTTTCATTAAAATTTATATTTGATAATTCTGCAGTCACACAACACTTTTGGGCTACTCTTTCCTATAAGCAGCAAGACAGTGAAGATGGCATTTTATCCCTCCTTATGTCCTCCACTATCCAGCACAGTGCTTTAAAATGTTACACTGTGTAACTGTAGGCTGAATATTGTTGGGATGAACTCAGGTTGGAGATTTAGCTGTTCAGACCGAAGAAAAGAGATAAAGGCAGTTGTTTATAATCCAAACCTAACAATACTGGAACCTTTCCTTTTTTTTTTTTAACAAACCCTCGTATTGAGGGCTGACTTTCAACAAATCGCAGTGAGGGAGCTGCTCTGCTACATATGAAACCAAGACCCAGAAGCAGGTCGTTTATGAATGGTCTAGTGCCAGCTTCCCCATGAATGTGTGTCGTGTGATGGGCAAGGGGCGAACACCTTTCTGGCCGCACCCCACTTTCCCAGGACACAGGATCCAAGTCCCAGAGAGCGTGGCCAGGAATGCCCCACGGAACCTTTCCATTTTTAAGCAAGCATGCTTACTGCAATGATTTCATTAATATATTAAGAATGAAAATGAATTGAGAGTTACTTCAATTAATTTTGCTGTGTGGAAAAATATTCACATTTGCATTTCCTGGTTCTGTAAAAATAATTAGAATACAAACAAAGAAACAGTATAAAAGTCATTGGCAATAAATACCCAAGACAACTAATACACCAAAAAGTTTGTTCTACATTTCCACTGCAAGTCTCCAAATCAAAAACAAATCAGAAACCTGGGTTTTAATGCAAAACATACAGACTCACTGAACTGATTGTTTCCTTGTAAAGGAAACTCTCCAAGCAGGATAATGAAGTCCCTCTCCTCTATAACCTATTGCTAACTGCTCACCAAAAATGTCTGACATTATTAAGCATTTAGTTGGGAAACATCAGTGTTAACAGATTGTTCTTGTATCTTTTTTAATTTTAAAAATTCATTTACATTTTTCTTTCTTCAGTAAGTTCATATAATCAATGTCCTTACTTCTTAAAAAGGTGTTATAGAAAAAAATGTGTTAAGTAACTATTTCTGTATGTATATATTTTTTTCTTAAAATAAATAAAAAATGGTTCAGGACATTCTTTCTATACTATCACACTTTTATTTTCATTCAAACAGCTGAAATTCATTTTTTTCCTGTTTGTGCTTTGTGCCACAATAATAATGTTGGATGGAATTCTATCATGTATCCCATAATTCAATGGATAAAACATCAGGAACACATTAACAAATGGCAAAGTATTTCTTTCTATTAAAAGCTTACTTCTGAAAACATAATTAGAAGCAAGCTCCTTCCAGGTTAAAATTTTAGTGGTAAGTCTCTGATGGCTTACTTTAAACTGATTTTTTCCAGTACTAAAATTTTACTTTTTTAAGCTCTAAAATGTGGGATAAGTCATGTAGTTCTGTTTTTTCGCAACTCAAGGACACTAGTTTGTGAAAGCCTTAACACTATATAAGGAGTGAAAAAATAATAATCCTAACAGTAAGCCACCCTGCTATGCTCTCTTATAAACAATAAGCAGAAATATTCAGTAACTCTAAGGTATACAAATAAACTAATGTATCTATGACAGGTACTAAATTACAGATTATAGTAAATTTGTAATCAATGAAAATGCTGAAGAAAAATACATGCTTTAAAAAAAGTGGTGTATCTCAAACAAAAAGCCATTATTTATTAAAGTTTTAAGAAATAAAAACACACGATACACGGTACTACATTTCAATCTTTCCAACCGTAAGCCTGGTACTATTATGATCCTCATTTCACAGCTATGGAAGAAAGATATAGGGGGTTTAGCAAACCTAATCTATGTACGGTGAAGTTAGAATCCGAAACCAGCAGAGCCCAAGCTCTCAACCAGAAAGTACTAACAAATTAATGCTTATTATTCACAACATCAGCTGCCCTAATATAAAAAACATAATTTTAAACTTCAGTTCTCCCAAAACAGAAATCTATTTGAAAAACTTGTATCCAATCTTCACACGTGTGTATAAAAAGTTATCTTTTTTTCTTTATCTTACAGCTGATAGTGAGGAAAAACTATCCAGAATTTTCAGAAAAGTTGTAAAGGCCCATATAGGCATACAAATAAAAATGAAATACTGATAAATAATTATGTCTTCCTCCAGATCTATGAGGGGAAAAGACAAAGGTTAACTGTAAAAAGGACTCAGCTGTTCTGAACAATAAAAAATAAAATGGTCATCCAGTTATTTAGAATGCCAAAAAAATTAACAAGCATCACCCACTAAGATCTTCAAAAAATGTGTCTCTTTGTGCCCAACTAACTCCCATTGCAAATACACATTTTCCAAGAGTATTAAATACTTAAGCAATTATGTGGTTACATTAATATGAGATGTCTGAACAAAGAAACCAGAATGATGAAACATGATTTTCCATACTGTTTGAGAGTAGTATTTTATGAAAAGCTTAGAAAAATGAAGCACTATCTTCAGTAGTCTAAAAGAAGCAGTAATAGACCAATCACAGGATCTAAGAAAGTCAGGGTTTACAGCAATCCCATTACTGGGTATATATCCAAAAGACTATTAATCGTTCTACTGTAAGGACACATGTACACGAATGTTCATTGCAGCACTGTTTACAATAGCAAAGACCTGGAATCAACCCAAATGCCCATTGATAATAGACTGGATTGGAAAAATGTGGCACATATACACCATGGAATATTATGCAGCAATCAGAAATGATGAGTTCGTGTCGTTTGTAGGGACATGGATGAATCTGGAAAACATCATCCTCAGCAAACTGACACAAGAACAGAAAATGAAACACCGCATATTCTCACTCATAGGTGGGTGATGAAAAATGAGAACACACAGACACAGAAAGGGGAGTACTAAACAGTGGGGTCTACTGGGGGGAAAAGGGGAGGGCCAGTGGGAGGGGGAGGTGGGGAGGGATAGCCTGGGGAGAAATGCCAAATGTGGGTGAAGGGGAGAAGAAAAGCAAAGCACACTGCCATGTGTGTACCGACGCAACTGTCTTGCATGCTCTGCTCATGTACCGCAAAACCTATAATCCAATAAAAAATTTAAAAAAAAAGAAAGTCAGGGTTTAATAGCACTATGGTAATACTAAAGAAGCATTTTAGAATTTACTTAATTTAACATTTAGGCTATAAAAATAACACAGATGCAAAAGCAAAACAACAAAGGTATGAAAAATGTTAAGCTACAACTTAAAGAATATTCATTCCTGTTAATTTAAAATACACATATCTACGTTTAACACTTATGGGTTCTTCTATCAGCACTAAATCTCTTAATCATAATTTTTCACGACTGGAATTCTTCTATTAGATAAGAATGAAGATGTGAAGGTATTAGGCAGATAGCATCAACCAAAAGTTGACAAGGAAAATTACAACCAGGCAACCAATTTCCAAACAGACACAGATCAAATACAGGGAAAAAGGGGTCTGGGGGCTTTATTTCTACAAAGTGAGCTACTTTAAGCAAAGAGCATATACATTTAAAAGTACAGTTGATTTTTGAAAAATACGGAGGTTAGAGGCGCCAACCCTAGGCACAGTTGAAAATCCACATGTAACTTGATTCTCCCAAAACTAATAGTCTACTGTTCCGTGGAAGCCTTACCAATAACACAGTCAGTGAACACATATTTTGTATATTATGTGTATTATACACTGTATTCTTATAATAAACTATAGAAAATAAAATGTTACTAAGAAAATCATAAGAAAGAGAAATATATTTCCTATGCATGCATTACATGGAAGTGGATCATTATAAAAGTCTTCACCCTCATTGTCATCATCACACTGAGTATGCAGAGGAGGAGCAGGAAGAGGATTTGGCCTTATAGTTTCAGGGGTGGCAAGGGCAGAAAAAAACCCATTTATAAGTGTACCCACACATTTAAAACCCATGTTGTTCAAGAGTCATCTATATACCATTAATCACAGAGGCACAGAGGCTCACGCCTATAATCCCAGCAGTTTGGGAAGCTGAGGTGGGTGGATCGCTTAAGGTCAGGAGCTCAAGACCAACCTGGCCAACATGGTGAAACTCCACCTCTACTAAAAATACAAAAATCAGCCAGGCATGATGGCGAGTGCCTGCAGTACCAGCTACTTGGGAGGCTGAGCCAGGAGAATTGCTTGAACCTGGGAGGAAGAGGTTGCCCAAATTGCGCCACTGCACTCCAACCTGGGTGACAGACTGGGATTCCGTCTCAAAAAACAAAAACAACTTGTATAAACATAAAGATGATTTGAGAACTTCTTAAGAGCAAGCTAAGTACTTCAGACTAACCCTTACACTGAAGATCTTAAGTTGGAATTAAGTTGGATTAAATATTTTAAAAATATTTTATAAAGTTGAACTGTCAAGTTAGAGAAGAATTACTTGCCCAAAACAAGAAGGGAATATTAGAGGAATGACCCCAGGGTTAAAGACCTGTTTTGCTCTGAGATAATTTCCTATTTCCCGATCCATAGAAAAAACTGCTGTGAAACTCAACTGTGGTTTTAGCAGCCTTTAAAGATCAAGAAGACAAAAGTTAAAGCCCCAAACAAAAGAGGGAATTTCAATTAGTACCCTGACATTAAATATTAGCACCCAGAGGGATATACTCCCAGGGAAATGGTCAGTCTGAAGTAAACCAGCCCTCATGCAGACTTTAATCACCGCAGAAGCCAGGTAACCTCAAGCCTTAACACTTGGAGAAATGTGGTTCTAGACCAACCAAAGTAAATAAAAGTCTTCTCTGATCAAAGATACCCTAACTTCAAATACCAAAGTAGCACATAAAGTTAACTAGGCACACAAGTAAACAAGAGACAAATATCTTGTAAAATAATAGAAATCAACCTGAAAATACATGAAATATTAAAACCATCAGAGATTATAAAAACATGTTTACTCTGTTTACAGGTATGAAGAATATGTTGAAACTCTCGGCAATGAGTAAAAAACATAAAAAGTGGTATTTCTGACTTGAAAAAATAGCCAAATACGAGCTCCATAAGTAAAAAATATAATAACCAAGATTAAGAACTCAATGTAGAGGTCTATCAGCAGATTTGACACTGCTGAAAAGACAATTAGTGATCTGGAAGGTAGGTCAGAAGAAAATATCTAGAATGTAGTACAGAGACAACAGATTAAAAATAAGAGTAGAGACAGGCATGATACAATGAAAAGATCTAACATGTATTTAGTTGATGTCCTAGAAAGATAAAGAAACAACATCTGAAAACATAATGGCTGAGAAACTTCCAAAACTGATGAAAGATACCACTTCATAAACAAATAAAACCCAGTAACAAACCTCAAGCTCCATAAATTAAAAGAAATCTGCTCTTAGACTTATCATAGTAAAACTGCAGAAAGACAAAAACAAAGAGAAAACTTTAAAAGCAGTCAAAGGAATAATTATAGATACTGAGAGTCTACTTTCTAACTAATTGAAAAAATGGGATGTAAAAATATTTAATTAATCTAAATGATGCTCTTATTTTTAAAATGGCAAAGGGGAGGGGTTCCTAAAAGATCATTTTACTGGTTTACTAAGAAACCGTGCAACCATATGAATCAGGACAAGTCTAAAAGGCCATGTTTGGTTAGGTCACGGTTTTAAACAAAATGTTTATAGTTAAATTCAGCCAAAGAAAAATTTTTTTTAAAATCCATCACTGTCTACAAGTATATATAATACTGAGCATGTGAGTATATCTGTACACAGATTTGGCTCTTCCCCTTCCTTTAAATCTACTGCCAAAGACCTTTCTCCATTAATGGTCACTGAAAGATGAACAAGTACCTTGTAGCTCCTCTTCTATCTCCTCTTCATCTTCACTAGAGGAAGCTAAGTAGGCTTGAAAATCCATGTCTAAAAGCTCTTCCTTTTTAAACTTCCTGTTGAGCATTGTAATTCTTTCAGGATCAGTCTCATCCCAAGTGATTTCCACCTTTCACCAATGAATAAGAAACAATAACGCAAGAGAATGGAAATATCAAGTCAAACTTGTTAAAGAATATATGTTGTTAACTTGGATGTTTAATAGTAAGTTAAAAGTTAAGACACATTAAAACATATATATGAATGACATGATTAATAAATAGTATCCTATTTGTGAAAGGGAATCATTTTTCTTAACTTGTATCTCCTCCCAATTCTCTACCATCTACAGGATACTCCATTATTGACAGTAAAAATTAACCAGTGTGTAAATTAATTACAGTGAAAAAAACTAAGAGAATGTACTGATAAACAAGTTAACATTATGGGCCAGGCACAGTGGCTCATGCCTATAATCCTAGCACTTTGGGTGGCCAAGGGTGGATCACCTGAGGTCAGGAGTTCGAGACCAGCCTGGCCAACATGGTGAAACCCCGTCTCTACTAAAAACACAAAAAATTAGCTGGGCATGGTGGTGGGTGCCTGTACTCCCAGCTACGTGGGAGGCTGAAGCAGGAGTATCAGAAGGCCTGTCGCCCCAGCTACTGGGGAGGCAGAGGTTGCACTGAGCCAAGATTGTGCCACTACACTCCAGCCTGGGCAACAAGAGCAAAACTCCATCTCGAACCAAAAAGTTAACCTTATAAATCAGTGAAAACATGTTTTTCACCAGGAGTTCAAAGATTTCAGGAGATGTGCAACCTATATGAAATCTGTTGATAAAGCAACACAATCTCAGTGGGGTTCATTTTTAAAAACGATTAAGAGCCACTGATGAGAAAAGCATCTATTAGTTGGAAGTAGCTTACACTCCCATGATACATGAATTCATCTATGACATGACTGATGTGGTGATGACTGGCTCCTGTCCTCTATGTGGCCCCTATTATCACATAAGGCCCTGCTAGATATTTTATCTTTATCACAGGGTAGATCCCACATCCTTGGTTTTTGTTTTTTCTCCTCAGGACAATCCCTCCAGACAAGGAGAGCAAAAGAGACAGCAATGAATCAAGATCCTTAAAATCACTGTCACCTATCTCAGAAATTCCAGCTAGTCACAGGATTCAGAAACAATCCCTATTCTGATAATTAAGCCTGAGCTGATAACCACCAAACCAATGCTGGAACTAGGACAGATGTCGATGATACAGCCAGGACCCAGGAATGCCACACTGGCTGCCTGCACAGGCTGGCCCTAATCATTATTTCACTCCTGCAAGTAACATGACTTTACATTTCATGTGACTGATTTTTTTAGACTTTGCTTACTACATAGAGTTTTACTATACCCAGTAACTAATCAATGCCATCTGTGCCCACCACAGCACAGCAGGTGACAGATACAGCTACTCCCTCTGCTACCAGTCCCTCCTCAGAGAAGCACAGTGATTTATCACACAGGAAAAGCAGAGGGAAGCTAGTGTTGCTGTTACAGAGTACAGCTGTGGACAGAAGGGTTATTGGGAGAAAGAAAAGGGAGAAGAGGTCAGCCACAGTGTCTCACGACTGTAACCCAACACTTTGGAAGGCTGAGGCAGGCAGATCACCTGAGCTCAGGAATTCAAGACCAGCCTAGCCAACCTGGTGAAACCCAGTCTCTACTAAAAATACAAAAATTAGCTGGGTATGGTGGTGCACACCTGTAATCCCAGCTACTGGGGAGGCTGAGGCAGGAAAATCACTTGAACCCAGGAGGCAGAGGTTGCAGTGAGCTGAGACTACGACAGTGCAATCCAGCTTGGGAGACAGAGCAAGACTCCATCTCAAAAAAAAAAAACAACAGAGAGAAGGTAGTCAGTTAAGTAATAAACTATTTCAATAGACAAAAACCTTTTGGCTGCTTGCTACTATGTAGTAATAGGATATTATACCTTAATAATTCTGTATCAATTCTTTTTATAATTTTGAATCATATCTGTAGAAAAACGTACTCCTATTTTAAATTTTCACTAGTTTGTTTAACTATGCTGGGAGGTAATTTATTACACACTTCTTATTCCCTAGGATATTAATAACTGATGTATTACTTAGTGTAGGAGACAGAAGAGAAAAAAAGAAACATCAGCAGGTAACTGACACAGGCTTAAAGGCATAATAAGAATCTGAAAACAGGTTCACAGATACAGTTGATGCAGACACACTTGTGTCTCATTTCTATTTGTACCCATGCATTAAAATTTTGAATACTTTGAGGCTAGGAGCGATGGCTCATGCCTATAATTCCAGCACTTTGGGATGCCAAAGTCGGTGGATCATTTGAGGTCAGGAGTTCAAGACCAGCCTGGTCAACATGGCAAAACCCTGTTTCTAGTAAAAATACAAAAATTAGTGAGGTGTAGTGGCGCACACCTGTAATCCAAGCTACTTGGGTGGCTAAGGCATGAGAATCGCCTCCAGCCTGGGTAAGAGAGCAAGCCTCTGTCTCAAGAAAAAACAACAAAATTAATATTTTCCATTTCTAAACATGCTATAACATACAAGATCTTTTCATAAAGCCACAGAGTCCAGCTACATATTTTTTAAAGTTAAGAAATACCGTTGATGTTCCCATTGCAGCAGATGTGAAATATTTTGGTTTATATGCTGTTAAATCCACTTCCGAGGCAACATCCTTAGGCTCATCATCAAAAGTAATATCATCTGGTATAAATCTAAGAAGAAAAAAAAAATTTAAACATACACCACAGTGATAACCAGTTTAGAGTCTCATCTAATTAGCTGTGGTTTATACATACATACATATAACTTTCTAAAAAAACACGTTTAAGAGGCAAACAATGTTAGACATAATCTTCGTATATTTCTGAATGAATTCATCTTCGTATGAATTTCTGAAATTCATAAGCTATAACTCTCTAATTCCACTAAATTTAAAAGAATGCTGTATAGACAGAAATCCTGCTTTAGAAGTCAGTTAATGAGTCAGGTGCAAGCACATATGGGTCCCTCAGGTTTCAAAAAGATCCAGACTTCTGATAGTGCAGTTACCGACTACATATTTTTCATTGTTATTGTTGTCAGAGGGTCTTGCTCTGTCACCCAGGTTGGAGAGCCATGCCATAATCATGGCTCACTGAAGTCTCAATGCCCTGGGCTCAAGTGATCCTCTACAAGCGTGTGCCACCAGGTCTGGCTAATTTTTACTTTCAAAATTTTTTGTAGAGACAAGGTCTCACTATCCTGCGCAGGCCGATCTTGAACCCCTGGGCTCAAGTGATCTTCCTGCCTAGGCCTTTCAAAGTGCTAGGATCACAGGTGTGAGCTACTATGCCCAGCTGGCTATTTTGTATTTTGAAGATCAAATATAATTATTAATAAGTAAGCATTCCAAATATAAAATATCATATACATGAAGTATCACTGAAAATAAGGAAAAGCTTAAGGTTGATTCTTACAATTTCCTCATTGTACATTTAGCCATTTACATTCAGAGCAGTGTTGTCCAACAGAACTTTCTGTGACAAGGGCAATGTTCTGTATCTGCTCTGTCCATGTAACCATTAATTATTTGATATGTGACTATGCAATTAAATTTTAAATTTTATTTAACTAAAATAACCATATGTGACTAGTGGCTGCTGTACTGGATAGCATGGATGTAGAGATCCCAGTCTGTTAGCAAATTCCTCTGCCCCTTCCTTCATTCTTTTTTTTTAAATTTTTTGAGACTGAGTCTCGCTCTGTAACCCAAGCTGGAGTGCAATGGTGCCATATCTGCTCACGGCAACCTCTGTCTCCTGGGTTCAAGTGATTCTCCCGCCTCAGCCTTCTGAGTAGCTGGAATTACAGGTATGCATCACCACGCCCAGCTAATTTTTATATTTTTAGTAGAGATGGGATTTCACCATGTTGGTCAGGCTGGTCTTTAATTTTGACCTTGTGATCCGCCTACCTTGGTCTCCCAAAGTGCTGGGATTACAGGCGTAAGCCACTGTGCCCGGCCCCTCCATGCATTTTTAAAAGTTACCTCATCTGGTCCCTAGCTCTAAAAGGCAGTTGCAAGGAATATCATCGTGTAGGTTATACCACCTTAAAAACAGAGCCAATATGTTTGAAAGGACAAAAATGTGGGGATGATTCATACGTAATACTTCGGCATTTCCTTTGTTTTCTTTCTTAGGAGTGATGTTTCATGCGACAGAGTTCACCCAAAAGCAAAAAATCATTTTAGAATAGAAAACAGAGATCACTACCAGTTCAAATATTTTACTTCTCATAATCACGTTGTACTAAAAGATTAAATTGGTAATACATACACTGGATTACCTTAGATCTATGAAAGAACAACTACTTTCAAATTCCAGGCCATCACAATCCTCATAAATTTTACTAGCCGTTTCTGGAGAATCACAGTCTACTACTGCATAATAGTACTTCAGTCGTTTGAATTGATAATCTCTCAATTTTTCTCTAGAGGTCCTAAAGTGGAAAAAACTCATTAAACATACTTATACAGCAACACAAAAATTTCCTGTTAAAAAATAAATGCATTTTTTTCAAGAAAAACATATTACAAGCTGGTCTTCATTCCAAGCCATACTTCCTTCAAGACTTTGCCTTTATGAACATTAAACACTTAAAAGCTCAACTTATTCTCACGAGATACAGGTATTTGGATTGGAATTTGGTATCTAAAAAAGAAGAGTGTGGGAATTACAGCTATCTATCATTTAACTCATAGAATAGTTACTTTGCTACCACATATCACCTTCTCAAATAAAACCAATGATGATTATTATAAAATATGTTAGAAAAGCAATTAGCTACAAAGATATTTCTGATCTTGCAGTGTTCGCTTAAGAACGTGTAAGTTTAATTTCACTTAACTACAACATACCTTTTTTTTAATGTTTCCACACAAAGCATTGATACCACACACTCTAAAGTTTCCACATAAAACATTTGATACCACATTCTTCATCTGCTGTCACTAATTTATTTAACCCTCATTTTTAAGTGCAAATAGAGCGCCACCTAGTGGCTTAAAAACTATTTTAAATTATTTTCTATACTGCACCACGATAAAAAATTTTGTATCATTCTTTCACTTTTCTATTTGATTCTCAAATAAGAAAAATTATATAATTTGAAGGCAAACAGAGCTTCAATGATGTCTCAAGAAAAGCAAAACGTACTAATTCAGAGCAACAAGGTTGAAGGAACTTGAAAGAACTCCAAATCAGTTTAATCATGAAATGTTTTACAAAACTGCAATAATTATTTTCATGAATACAGAAATATAAATATACCCACAAAAAAAATCTTCTTGGAATAATGTACCACTTTTGACAGACTTTAAATCTGTTTTGCAACCTGTTCTAACCATGAATGGCACAAATATAAGCTTTAGTTTTAACCGTTACGGTGACCAGAATTCTGAACTAATGACATGAATTTATGAGGTTTAGTTTTATGTTCTGTAGTGATTTAATACCAGTCCTTTTCTGGGGCATCTTCGGGAATACTTAATAGCTCTACTGGTCCTTGAACTTGCTCTTCCTTCATCCTCTCCTTTCCAAACTCTGAAGGATATATCTAAACAGAAAAAACAGAATCAATGTAATTTGTGCATTCATTGTCACAAATATCTAGACCTGTTTGATTCAATAAAAACAGCAAGGGTGACTCACTTCCAAACCCACTATAGTAAACTAGAGCATCCTGAGAAATTTTCTTTAAAAACAGATCACTTTGGCTGGAGAGTAACAGATATATAATGCAATTTTATTTCAAAATCTGAAATTCTAAACACTTCTGGTCCTAAGTATTTTGGATAAGGGAGACTCAATCTCTAATGATTGAGGGCAGGGCTATTTCAGGCACTGCATAAAATACGTAGCGTGAGCTCCTTTATACTTAATTCTTACAACTACCGATACTATTGTTATATCCATTTGGATATGTTGGAAAGATGTAAACATATTTGAGAGATTAATTAAAAAAGGATCCAGAATCACATAGCACTTATGAGAATCAAGATTTGAACCCAGATCTGTAATAATGCAAAGCCTGGATTCTTAATCATTATGGTGTCCCCAGATTTACGTAAGTTTTTCAAATTTATCGAGTGTTACAGTTTACTTCACATAGGTCATTTGTGTTTATTAAGGTAATTCCCAAGGACTTTATATGGTTTTGTTTCTAGTAGAATTTTTAAAAAATTGGCCAGTGTTCGCAATAAGGAATGCAATTTATTTTAAAAAACATTTCTTATACCCTGTCCCTTTAGTGAGCTTTTATTTCTTTGGGTTTTTAAAGTGTAAACAATCACATAACCTATTAATAATAATTTTACCTCCTCCTTTCTAACATTTATACCTGTTATAGAAGATTGGACAACTTTAACATTATTTTCCTTAAAAGGAAAACTATGGCTAAAAAAAAAAAAAATCAGATTTCACTTAAAATGCCTAGAAATATTTACTTCAAAATGAAATCAATTCTCACCTTGACAGAAAATATAACACCTCCTTTGGGTTTAAATGAATTGAACAGAGCCAGCAAATCTTTTGCCTTTAGTCTATCCCAGTCCATGTTACAAACTGCTAATCGACGTGTAATCTGAGAAGAATTAAATAGTACATAATCCGTATCATTCTCAATACTTGAAAAATAAAGATTCTAAAAATGTAATGCCTTCTGTCCTCTATGCTCTGAAATTAACAGTACAGTAGTTATCTAAGTGTAATTCAATATATAAAGGAGAACTTCGAATGAGCCAAACAATAGTAAACCATAATAGATAAGCATTTTCTCTTACTTGGTTCTTACTTCTTAAATCAGAATATCATCATAAGCTGATTTTTTAACTGCCAAGTTTGCTAAGCTATTTTGCCATGCATGCATGAGTAAGGAAGTTGAGTATGTTACCCTGTAGCATTTCTATTAGGCGCCATAAGAACAGAAATATAAACTACTAGCTAAAACAAGTATTAAAAATTTCATGCTACTTTTCATTATTTATGTAGAGCTTCTTCCTTATCTGCTTGGACATCTAGTTCATAAATATTCCATACCAAATTTTAATCAGAATCATCAAGAATATTACCAATAAGCTTTTCCCACTTAATAACATCAATTCTACCAGTCATAAAAGTTGCTTATACTATGTTTTCCACAAATAATCTTGTTTATCCAAAAGGTTACCTCATCAGCACAAGGAGCATCTTTATCTAATTCTCTCCAAGCATGCTCAAAACCAGACTCTTCTGGAAACAAATCTGCCATATCATCTTCATCTTCAGAACTAGTTTCTATATTTCCTTTACCCCTTGCAAGATCAGGGCCACTGTCACTTTCATCATCATCCCCACTATCCTCATCTTCATTCTCTTCTTCATCTTCACTTCCATTATCATCACCTGAAGCTCTACTGACACCTGTAATTTCATTTTCAGATTCTTCATCACTTCCTATTTCACTAACACTCTCTGAATCTTCCTCCAGAGCATCTTTGTCAAACATTTCACCATCTGTTGAGTTTTCATAACCATCACTGTCTCTTGTCATTACGGGTGGAACCACTGTAAAATGTTAAAGGGGAAAGAAATAAGAAAAGATATACACTGAATTAAACTGACTCCAAATTATTTTGACATCAAATTCAGTAAAAATATAATTTCTATGAAACACAGTAAAGGCAAATATAAATTCAGTAAATGCCTGATCAATTTTTATGACAGAAATCCTAACCACAACTTCTATGAAACAGAGTAAAGGAAAATATAAATTCAGTAGACACTTAACCAAGTTATTTAATGAAAATCTTAACACATGCCCACATCATGCAAGTAGATCCAGACATTCATTCAATACTTAATGGTGTGCCTGCTACGTGCTAAGCGTTCAATAAACAATAGTTGGCAAAAGAGAAGCAAACAGTGCCCTCAATGAAACTTCTAGCTGAGTGAAAAGAATACATGAATAGATATCAAATAAAACCAATATACAGAAAAAGTTAAAATAACAACTAAGCTATCCAAGAAAGAATATTTTCTAAGGAGATATAACAGGGTCCCTATGTGAGTGATAACCGAGCTGTTAATTTAAGGAGGAAGAGGAGTTAAATAAAGTTAGACTAATAGATGGAAATTTGTTTGAAACAGCAAGGAAGATACCTGTAAAAATCTGCCAATAGGAAAAAGCCAACAATCATGCCCAGATCACAGATAGCATGTGATCAAGTAACAAATGGAAATAGAGAGTTAAGTAGAGGCCAAGCTATCTAAAAACCATAGAGAGAGGTTGGACTTCTTCATAAGAGCAATGGGAAGACACTGCTGTTTTCAAAAAAAGGGGATGTCATCTTCTTTTGGATACTGTCATCCTCAGACTTGCATATTGAGGAGATCCCCTTCACCATATTGTAGAAAACTGACTGGGGAAAGTAAAGAACAGATGTGAATATAGTAAAGGTAGCACAGTATGCAAGGCAAGAAATGAAAGTAGCACTAAATTGGGTGGCAGTATGTAGGCAGAGAAGTACATGGATTTCAGAGTCAGTTAGGAAGTGAAACCAATAATAATAACACCGACTGGGGATTTGATATTAGGAAGTTTTGGAAGTGTCAAAGATGAGTCACAGCTTCTTGGCTTTCAGAGCTAGCTAGCTAAGCAGATGGATAGATGAAAAAGGAACATTAGAAATGAACTAGTTTGTTTGGTGGAGGGAAATCATGAGTTCAGTTTTGAGTATGTTGAATAGAAATGCCACTCAGTCATCTAAAAGAAAGTATCAAGAGTGTACAGCTCAGAGAAGTCTGGGTTGGAGATCAGTGATTCATTCATACGTAGTTGGCAACACAAGTGATATGGATGAGATCACCTATAAAGACAGAGAAATAATATGTAAAACTTTTCTGGCAGGTCTTGAACTTTGTAATTGACTATTATGATTAGCCATACATCAAGATTAAAAGATTGTTTTTGCTTAAGTTGGAATTTTTAGTCCTTACAACTCTGAAAGGGCTCATTTCCTACTTCTAAAGTAATCGCATGCTTCTATCTAATGGATGTGTATATATATCTTATGCATCTCATTAATCTTTAAGTTGGAGCTTATGTTTCTGCTTAAAGGCTCTAAGTTTGGACAGTTAAAAGCAAATTTAAAAGTTTAAGATTTAGAATGAAATTGGAACTAAGTTTCTCTTGGTCCTATAATCTTACAATAGTAAGATTCATTGACCAAATATTTATTGAGTATCTACTACATACAAAGAATTGAGCTAGAATAAGGGAAAACAGAGAAGATTCCAACAGAAGTGAATAAAAGCCAAAATGAAGGCATTGTTAGAGGTTCTGTATATGAGATCAGAAAAACACAACATTGTAAGTTACTATGAGGTAAACAAAATCCACTTTTAAGCAACAACCTTAGAAATAACATCTTACAGACCCAGTCTATCTAGTATTGCAATATTTCTCAATTGTTAGTCATTATACCATTTTCATGATTTTTAAATATCATTGGTATTTTTACTAAATTGAGTATTTTTAAAAATTAGTTTTTTTCTGAACAATATTCCTTAAGTCACAGACGTGATAGGGTAATTACACCATTTTCTAAGATGCTGACATAGTACATAACTATTAATATTTAAAAAGTTTGAGTATCATCAAAAATCTTCTCACTTATGACAATGGTACACACACCACACTTTGGGTTGTATAATAATAAAGGGTTGTGGCCGGGCATGGTGGCTCACGTCTGTAATCCCAGTCACGTGGTAACTGAGCACCTGAAATGCGTTTTGTCCAACTTGACATTAATATGAAAATAGCATATTAGTAAGAAATTAGAAAACAGAATATAAAAAATACCATTGACTTATATTAAATGTTAATTTTTTGATATATTGGATTAAATAAAATTGTTTAAAAGAATTTTACCTATTTCATCTTTTTAAAGTGGCTACTAGAAAATCCAAAATTATGTATTTCTACTGGGCAATGTTGCTTTAGACAAGGGCCACTGCACAGAGTCTGGCAGGCTGTTATCTGCACAAGAGTATTTACAAAAGGACAAGAAGGGCTAACATCAAGGCCATCCTCCACTCACCAAGCCATGCATTCTGAAGGGGGCTGTGTCTGCTCAGGTGCAAAAAGCTGTTGCTTCAAAGGTGCCATTTCTTCACCAAAGTGTGAGCCCTGGGAGCTCTGTGTGTCCAGACAGCATGCCTTTTTCTAATTTGCATAAAGGTATCATATAAGCTAGCGACAGCCCTGAGATGGGTGACCATGCCTTAGTCATATTTTATCTGCCACATACTAGTTAGTAAGCAGTCGAACAAATTGATTTTATTTTTGAGACAAGAGTCCTACTTACCCTCTTTATTTTATTTTATTATTTTTGAGATGGAATCTCACTCTGTCACCCAGGCTGGAGTGCAGTGGTACAATCTCAGCTCACTGCAACCTTCACCTCCCCTGTTCACGCAATTCTCCTGCCTCAGCCTCTTGAGTAGCTGGGACCACAGGAGCGTGCCACCACATCTGGCTAATTTTTGTATTTTTAGTAGAGATGGGGTGTTTCACCATGTTGGCCAGGCTGGTCTTGAACTCCTGACCTCAAGTGATCCGCCCACCTCGATCTCCCAAACTGCTGGAATTACAGTCATGAGCCACTGCTTGGCCTACTTACCCTCTTTAGACGTATCTCTTCTTATCATGCTATGACATATAATACTGTATCTGGTTAGAGAATATAGTTCTTGGCCAGGTGTGGTGGCTTAATCCTGTAGTCCCAGCACTTTGGGAGGCCGAGGCAGGCGGATCACTTGAGGTCAAGAGTTCAAGACCAGCCAGCCCAACATGGTGAAACCCTGTCTCTACTAAAATACCAAAAAAATAAAATTAGCTGGGCATGATGGTGCCCACCTGTAATCCCAGCTACTCAGGAGGCTGAGGCAGGAGAATCACTTGAATCTGGGAGGCAGAGGTTGCAGTGAGCCAAGATCACACCACTGTATTCCAGCCTAGGTGACAGAACAAGACCCTGTCTCAAAAAAAAGAGAGAGACTATAGTTCTCTCAAAGGGCTCACCACTAATCAAAATCATTGTTCAACTTCAAGATTCAAATTTGCATGTCTGTCTTCTAGCACCACATAATGAATTAATAATCACTGTATATTTCTTTTATAGCTTTGTGTTTCCAGATAAGCATTTGACCATTTCATCATAGTATGGAAACACTTATTAATGTGTTTACATTTTTGAAAGATCAGTATAAAAATAAATAATGTAACACCCAAGAATCTCTAATTTTTTCCAACCTACCTGATTGCATTTCTCTTCTTGTCTTAGAACACTTGATCCTGGGAGATTTCACGATTTCAGAGGTGCCCGAATCTAATGTCCTTTGTTTTTCTTTGCGAGAAGAGTCTGCAGTAGGTTGAACAATGTTTTTTTTCTCTTTCATACTTTTTTGTATAAATTCTTTGCTATCCTTCTTCAGACTTATGCTTGAATCTATCGTAGATTTGCATGAGGTTTTCATTTTTTTAATTCCTTCAGAATTATCTAAATCAGTTTTATTTTTGGAACCCTTCTGATTAGCATTGGTTTTTTCCTTCTTCTCCTCAACTAGATCTTTTGAATCTATTTCTTTTTGAGTCGGGGGTTTTTTCTTCTTTATTTTCCTTTGATTCAACGCTTTGCTATCTTCATCAGAGAGATTGGAATCAGAATCCGAAAGGTCATAAAAACGTTTCAAATCCTCTGTAGTGCTATGGTTAATGGGGCGCCCTCTTTTATCCACAGCATAGTTCAACTTGAACTTCTTGTCATGAAACATAGCTCGAAATCTCTTGTCAATTTTGACTTTTCGATCCTTTTCTGGCATTTCCCAAAATCTCGGGTCCTTTGCAACCCGTCTAAACCGCTGGTCACTCATTATTTCTTGTTTGGATGACATTTTAAATTTTTAATCTTGCTGAACAAATGCTTGAAGAAACCCAATACTAAAAAATAAAATAAATATTTTAATGGTAATAATGATTAGTACTATAATTGTTTTAAAAACACATTAATTTACAATATATTCTAAGTTAAATGTACATAAAACAAAGGTAACTTAAATCTAATTTCATCTCTTCAACTTATTCTGGGTCACATGCAAAAAAGCAGAAACATAACAAAATATCCTCTTTCCATTACAGATCATTTAGAGAAATAAATTTAAAGGAAACAAAGCAGGGCTTTATGGAGGGGAACAAATGTTTGTTCGTCCACTGTTCTCACTTAGAATTTGTATCTATATACCTCTATGTGTTACTAATTGAAAGCAAATGTAATTAAGATTCCCTAGTCCGGGCACGGTGGCCCACCAGCACTTTGGGAGGCCAAGGAGGGCGGATCACTTGAGCCCAGGAGTTCAAGACCAGCCTGGGTAACATGGTGAAACCTCATTTCTACAAGAAATACAAAAATAAGACCGGCTTGGTGGCACCGGCCCATGGTCCCAGCTACTCTGGAGGCTGAGGCCAAATCACTTACGCACAGGAGATTGTGGCTAAAGCGAGCTGTAATGGCACCATAGCACTCCAGCCTGGGTAACAGAGACCCTGTCTACCAAAAAAAAAAAAAAAAAAAAAAAGTAAGTGAGATTTCGTAGCTTCAGTTGGCCTCATTTGTTTCTTCACATTCTGGTCTCATTCTGCTACTCCTCATCTCCTGCTACTGCCAACAAACAGCGTTTAGTTCTATAAGACCAGCATCCTAACTAAACAGACCAAAATCAACTCAGGTTTAGCTCACAATGTTCCGTCTTTAAATCCAATCATCCTTCAAAAGTAATAGAAAGTTTAGGCCGTGCACAGTGGCTCACGCCTGTAATCCCAGCACTTTGAGAGGCTGAGGCAGGCGGATCACGAGGTCAGTAAATCGAGACCATCCTGGCGAACATGGTAAAAGCACGTCTCTACTAAAATACAAAAAAATTAGACAATCCTGGTGATGCGCGCCTGTAGTCCCAGATACACGGGAGATTGAGGCAGGGGAATGGCTTGAACACGGGAGGTGGAGATTACAGTGAGCCAAATTCAAGCCACTGTATTCCTGCCTGGAAACAAAGCGAGACTCCGTCTCAAAAACAAACAAACAAACAAACAAACAAGAAGGTTTAAAAATGAATAAAAAGTAAATTTGACTCTCCAGGTAAAATCTCACTCCAGTTAATAAATATCATTTCTAAAATCTCCTATTCTACAAGTGATGAAGTCCCAAATGAGTTGATCCCCCAGAAACATATTAGAATATACACATATGTGTGTATAAATTAATACTGTTCCCTTGTGAATAGTCCTTAATGTTTTAGCATCTCTGGATAGGAGTTTTGCAAAGAGCCAAAAGTCACTGATTAATGTCAAAAAAAAAAAAAGGACTGATTAAAAGGGTGGTATTCCTTATTTTAAAAACAAGGCCTTTTATACACTAACCAGGAAAAACTGTATCCCACCCTCCCCTTCTGCACGCTCTCTAATGCAGAGAATACAAGGCTGACCCCTGAACGAGGGTCTCCTTCCCACAGCTAACAGACTGACTCGAGAAGCGACCCTGAAGAAGATCGATGAAATCTGAAGGAGGTCGAAAAGGCTCAGGAGGAAGGGGCAAAACCCCTCGCACATGCGAAAGAGATCCTGTCAGATACCAGTTCTTCCTCCGGGCCACACGTACGCCTCCTCAAGCACTTCAATTCGAGCTCTTCAACTCGAGCCCATCCCCACTCACCGTCCGGAGTCCTTTTCAAGCTTCACGTGGGACTCGCACCCACAATCCTCCGCAGGACGCTCTGCCGTAATGGCAAGCGAACTAGGCCAAACTACTTGCACGTTTCCTCTGCGAACATCTTTGTAGAAGTCGCTGAAGCCGCTCTGGCGCATGCGCACGACAAAAAGTGCTGGTAATTGGTATCGCGGCTGGAGATGCTGCGTTCGGCGGGTCTCTGGCACTTTTGTCGGCGACTTGGGGCGGCGAGGGTCCCAGCGGAGAACCTGGGCCGTAGGGAGGTCACCTCTGGTGTCTCTCCCCGGGGCGGCTCATCGTCCAGAGCCCTGAATATCTTCGATCGGGATTTGAAAAGGAAACAGAAGAACTGGGCGGCCCAGCAGCCCGAGCCCACGAAGTTCGACTACCTGAAGGAGGAGGTGAGCGCCCTGGGCGGCGGGGTTAGGGGGCGATCCCGATCCTCGTCTTCCTCTCCGCGAGCTCTGGCTGGGCCCTGACCTCACTGTCTGACCTTGAGCAGCAGCCCTGCCTCTCGGCCTCTACTGTAATCACGCAAGGCCTAGGCTCGGATATTTGTAACATGCTTTTCATTCACGCTTGCATTCATTTCAGCAACGTCCCTGAGGCCGAAAAGACCTTATAGAGGCCTTCAGAGAAGCTCCACAGAGGGAGAGAGCGGGAGAGGAGGTCAGGAGAGCCCAAATCATCAGGGCCTTGCAGGATAGGGACTTGGGGTTTTCTTCTATATCGGCGCTGTCCAGCCAGAATGGTAACTGCCGGCCACACATGTGGCTGTTGAACACTTGAAAGGTGAACTAGTCCGATTGAGATGTGTTGTAAGTATAAAATACACACGCGTATAGTGACTTAGTATGAAAAAAAGGATGTAAAATAGCTCATTAAGAGCTTTTATACTGATTGCATGTTGCAATGATATTTTTGATATATTGGGTTAAATATAAATTTAAAATTAAATTTCTCTCATTTTTACTTTTTTCCTTATGTGGCTACTAGAAAATTTGAAATTACACGTGTGGCTCTCATGATTTTTTGTCCGCACTGCTCTAGAGAAATGTGAAGCTCTTGTTTTAATCTGTGGAGTGATCTGATTTATGTTTTAGGAATATCAAATTAAGGTCTCTGATGGTCTTTGCTTGTTTGAGAAACCTCTTTCTCCCTGCCCAGGTGGGCCCGGTACTGAGAGTTTCTTCTTTCAGGACATACATTCCCAAGTTCAGGCCTCAGTAAATGTTTGTTCAGAAGTAGAACAAAATTGGAGTCAAGTATAATGCAACGGCCGGGTGCGGTGGCTCAAGCCTGTAATCCCAGCACTTTGGGAGGCCGAGGCAGGTGGATCACGAGGTCTACAGATCGAGACCATCCTGGTCAACATGGTGAAACCCTGTCTCTACTAAAAATACAAAAAATTAGCTGGGCATGGTGACGCATGCCTGTAATTCTAGTACTCAGGAGGCTGAGGCAGGAGAATTGCCTGAACCCAGGAGGCGGAAGTTACGGTGAGCCGAGATAGCACCATTGCACTCCAGCCTGGGTCACAAGAGCGAAACTGTCTCAAAAAAAAAAAAAAAAAGTATAATGCAACAAACACTTAATGACCTCCTAGCTTGAGCAGAGCTCTGTGCAAGTACAGGTCTGATCAGATGATTGACAGTTTGTTCTCAGGAAGTCTTATAGAAAGAGAGACTGGTAATGTCTATTATAGATATAGGAAGTTTACTACCAATAAATTTTTTATATCCCATTTGTAAGTTCATGGTGCACTTACTACATTGTTGATGTCATGTACTTAGAAGATGTATGCTTGTAGCCTTTTCTCCTCCAAGAAAAGCACCTGGACTACAACTTAATTGAGGCCTAGCCAATTTGTGGGACTAGAACAAATAAAGTATATGAGAGTTCTTTTTGTAATAAACATAGGGCGTTCATATTAGGAATGATGTACAAAGTGGACTTCGGGGAAAAAACCATCTACTCTCCTTCCTCCCTTGCCCTTCTTCCAAAAAGCAAGTACACCTGTGTTTGGGAGTCCTAATAGCAACTCTGCGGGTGTTGATGAGGGAGTGAGTGGAATGTGGAGAATACTAGACTCCCTCATCTTTATTGCTGCCAGATGAAGCTAGCCCAGCAAAAGGTGGTGCTTATCTTATGACTCTTAAATTGGGATGGGATTGGGGCCAGGGAGGTGCGCTTATCTCAGATTTAGCTTTTCTAACTTGTGAGTGTCACTCAGAAAACTTCTTCATTTAGGAGTTCCACAAAATTTGTTAGGCATCAAATAGTAGCATTTTTCTTAAGTGACCTCTTTTTTTTTTGAGACGAAGCTTCGCTGTTGTTACCCAGGCTGGAGTGCAATGGCGCGATCTTGGCTCACCGCAACCTCCAACTCCTGGGTTCAAGCAATTCTCCTGCCTCGGCCTCCTGAGTAGCTGGGATTACAGGCATGCGCCGTGCCCAGCTAATTTTTTGTATTTTTAGTAGAGACGGGGTTTCACCATGTTGACCAGGATGGTCTCGATCTCTTGACCTCGTTATCCACCTGCCTCGGCCTCCCAAAGTGCTGGGATTCCAGGCGTGAGCCACCGCGCCCGGCCAAGTGACCTCTTATGTATTGATCTGCAATAAACCCCAGGTAACTCATTTTTCACTTTGTATACCTCATGCCAATATCTGTGGATAATAATGTGCCTTTCGTGTTCTTTGCTTTTCGTTTTTGTGATCTTGTGTCACATGGAATGTAAAGGCAACATATATATGTATTGTATATAGGAATATTTTTAAGAATATGTACTCCTAATTTCATTAAATTACTTCTGAAGTGATTTGCCTCCATTTTGTTTCCTGGTGATTTGAGAAGAAAGTTCCTTTGGTGAAATTGAAAAGGGGATAAAGGGAAGTACTTATTTTAAAGCATAAGTAACCTGTGGATTGTTGAATACTGGAAAAAGAGTTTTACTTTCCTGTTAACCTATGCGTCTTGTAATCCTTCAGGTTGGAAGTCGAATTGCGGACCGTGTATATGACATACCCAGGTAAGTGGTGGTGATCATAATACCATGCCATCAGCTTTCGAGTGGAAATTCAAGAGGTTAAATGCCGGGAACTTGATACCTGAAATGGCAGAATCTGGAAGAATTTACTCTGTCTGACTGGTGATTTAAATCACTCTGTAAATCTCCTTTTTCGTGTCTGAAGAACAAATGTTTTCTTCATTGTTGCCTGAAAAAAGAAAAGAATGTATGGAAGCACAACTCGTATCTATTTCCAAGCCTGAAATCCACTTGCTTTGGCCAAAAGCCAGTAATAGAAAGATTGCTCTAAAAATTGAGATAGTTAACAACATGTGAACTTTTCAGATTTACCTTCTAGTTCCAAAGCCTCTGTACTTAACTGTGCGGTATTACCTGTGTTCATGATCAAGCATTAGGGCATTAGGTAAATCAGGTTATCTACCACTAGGGATTCTCCAGCTGTGTACTAGTGTTCTATAATTTTGACAAAGGTTTTTCAAAACAAATTGCAAAGGGGTGTTTTCTGTTCCAGTTTTTCAGGAAGAATATTATTAGTAGATAAAATTGTAAGTTTTCTTGTTATATGTTGTTTTTGAACCTATGGCCTACAATTAGGTGTCTTTACCAGTGTAGCATAACAAAATGTATTTAGAGGAGACAGCATGGCATGGAGGATCGCAGTTCCCGTTCAGACTGACTGAATTCAAGTGTTGACTGCTCCTTATTAGTTGAGGTACTTGGTTTGACTTACTTAGCTTCAGACACTTAGCACAGTACTTTGAACCTGGTACGTTTTCAGTAAAAGTTTAACTATTATTTAAGATCTTTTTTTTTACTTTAACATTAATACTTAATGGTATTTCCCATGAAGATTTCTAAGTGTTCCACTGCTTCAACAAGTCTGAGAAATAGGGATAATTATTGATAAATATGTCAATTATTTTCAAGTTAGTTTACATTGTTAGCTTCTTTGAATTCTTTATCTGGATGTATTATTGAGTTAAAATATCCTCATTAAATCTCTTCTTCGAGTCCACATCATGGAGCCAGCTAGTGGAAAGCTGGCTCATCATGAGGTCCTGTTAATAGCTAGATCAGACAGACTTGCATTGTGCTGTAGGCTCTGGTATATTTCACTCGTAAGGTCAGGCCAAAAAGGCAGATGATGTAACCTTCTGGAAGTTGTGTTCACTGAAATGATTTTACTGAAGAAAAAATAATTCTTATTTTATAAACTATATTATGGACGGAGCATAACTTCTGTGGTTTTGTTTTTTTTTCAGAGATTTCCCCCTTGCTTTGGATCTTGGTTGTGGAAGAGGTTACATTGCACAATATTTGAATAAGGTATATTTATTCAATGACTTAATTTGTTTTGAAAAGTAAAATTGGCTAATTTTAAAGAAAGACTTTCCTAATCAGTTTAGCTTGCAGCATATTTAGATTTTAATTATATCAGAATTGTTTGTTTGTTATTAAGTGGTAGAACCAATGGTGGTTTTTCTCCCCTCTTTAGAATTTTTTTCTTAAGTGTTTTTTCTCTATCCATTTTATGTTGTGTTTCTACTGGTAATTTATTTAAATCTACATAGAATATATTTCTCTTTGTTCCCACTTTGTTCACATTTTTGATAATTACAATAATAATCAGATTTCATATAGAGAATATGATTAAGCTAACCTTTAGCTAGAAAAATATTTAAAAAAAAAAAAAGAAAAATACTTTATTAGTTGACTAGAAATCTTTCTGTATGGTTAAATATAAGTAGCTTTGTTAATGCCACAACATTTTATTTTATTTTGCACTTTATAATTCAGACTATAAAGACATTAATTTATTCTTTTATCTCCTAGGTATATGATATTGTGCTGGACACAAAGATTAAACTGGGTTTTCTTTCTTTTTTTTTAAGACAGAGTCTCACTCTGTGCTCAGGCTAGAGTACAGTGGCACAATCTTGGCTCACTGTAGCCTCTGCCTCCTGGGTGCAAATGATTCTCCTGCTTCAGCCTCCCAAGTAGCTGGGGTTACAGGGGTGCACCACCACGCCCTGCTAAGTTTTGTATTTTTTGTAGCAATGTGGTTTTACCATGTTGGCAAGGCTGATCTTGAACTCCTGACCTCAAGTGATTCACCTGCCTTGGCCTCCCAAAGTGCTAGGGTGACAGGCATGAGCCACTGCTCCCAGCCATAAAGTGAAATCTCTACATAAAATCTGCTTAGATAAAAACATACACTTGGGCCTGGGTGGGGAAGGGTGTGATGAGGCTTTTAAAACACTGTTATTGGTAATAGTAAATGCCGTAGAAATGGTGCACTTATTAAAGTACAACAGGAATTAAGGAAAAGAAAAATCAGTAGGGATTCATGTGGTCAAGGCTTCTCAGGGGGCACAGAATCTGACCTGGGATTTGAAAGAATTTGAGTTGGTGGTTCCTGGCTTTGGAAGTCAGGACATGGCAGGAGGAAAGGCACAGAGGTAGAATGCTGTAGGGTGTGATCTAGTGATGTTTAAGGAAGATTGATTTGGGGATGGCATTTTCAAGTGAGAGACGGTGATAGATGATCCTATTGATCTAATTCTTCACCCTTCACAGGAGTGTGCCAGAGCTGGCCCGTGAGAGCCATTGAGCACATCTCCTCCCAGCTCCGTACTTAGCGACATCATGTTGGTAGCATGAAATCCACTGTTGTTTGAATGCATCATGGAAATTGGCAAACAGGGCACTTCCTTTTCTTTCTTTTTTCTTTTTCTTTTCTTTTCTTTCTTTTTTTTGAGAACCCATATTTAAGCATTGACTTGCATACCAGTTGCCCTCAGATAATCTGCAGTGACTAAGTAATGGTAGGGTTTTTGTGGTAGGGGAGATCCTTTTCCAAGTTGGGGGCAGGGAAGTGGGTGTGGATAAAGTAAAAAAGGATTGGCTTCTCTAATAGAGGAGGGCAGCCAGGATAGAAGTTTCTAAAGAAGCTTCTAGGAGGCTGTTGACAGTGCTGTGCTTCAAAGAGGTCAGGTGAAGCTGGACTGAGATTAGTGAGCAGAGACTGCAGATAGCATTAGGAGTGCAGTGAAAGCAAAGAGATACTCAGAATGGGGAGAAAGAATTTAGGAAGAAGTAGAGTTGTGGATTATAAACCAAACAACCAGAAGGTGCCTAGAGGGAGGAGAGATTTTTGATAATTGGAAAGCTTATGCCTGTTGTAAGGTGAAGGAAGAAGGCAAGACAGAGATTAAAGATTGATAGATGGAGATAGGGGAGCAGGATCCTGGAGAAAAGAGAGCTGAAGGGAAAGTGTTTTTCTAGTACGGAAATAGCACAGTCTCCTTTCTTTTGGGAAGGAAGAGAGGGTAGGTGAAGTAGGGAAAATGCAACCACTTAAGCCCCACCCTAAGCCTTTGTGTCTGGAAGTCTTTCATTACTCTGTAAACTCCATGAATGAACAACCAAAAGGCAGGAAACGCATTGAGGGTCCTTTGTGGCACAAGATGGGGAAACTGGCTCTTAGCATGTTATGCCATGTAAAAGTTAATACAGAAGCCCTCCCCCAGTTTAGTAAATTCAGGATGTTGAATCTGCATATTCATGTTCTCTATTTTATTATATATAATTAAATATAGCAAAAGATATGTGTTACTAAAATTATTTGTGTACCATACTGGTTTTATGTGAAAAATACCCTTACAAAGTTGAAAATTATACTTATAATTAATTATAAATATAAAATTATAAAATATAAATAATACTTATAATTAATATTCATAAGTGTAATTAATTATAATTAATACTTTTACCTTTAGAAATGTCAGCAATTGTTTGTGACTGGATTTGTTTCAGCTTTAGTTATTCCATTGCAGGAAACTATTGGAAAGTTTTTCCAAGCTGACATTGCAGAAAATGCTTTGGTAGGTAGCTTTTTAACACTTTGGTTTCTAATCTCATGATTTGTTTCTTCGTACTTTATTTCTTCATTTTTATTTTCCTCAAACTAGCTTTCTTTTCTAACACATGAAAAGGAACTAATATAGGAAATATCAAGGACAAAGGAAAAATCACCCCTAGTCCTACCAGGCACCAGGCAACCATTTGTGACAATTGGTCTCTGTATTTGCAGACATAACTGTCCCCACCCACACATGCAATTGTTTATGACCATTACTATGCTAATATTCCATGTTATTTACAGCATGTCATTTTTTTGTCAGTGAATTTGTACATAGATGTGTCATATATCATCTTTTTAAATGGCTACATGGTATTCTAATATATGAATACTTCATAGTTTATTTAGCTAAACCTTCTATTGAAAGGCAGTTAATTTCTAGTTTCTTAATAACCAACACTGCAGTGAACATCCTTATGTGAAGCAACTTTGTATGTTTGATTTAGTTTTTCCCTGGGTATAAAGTCTGGAAGTGGACTTTATGGATTCATTTTAATGTTAATTTAAAAATTTTTGACATACATCTTCAAACTGCCCTTAGAAAGGTTGGACGATGAAAAAGGTACTTTTACTCCTTTACTTTGGCAACACTGGGCCAGTCTTTTTGTCTTTGTCAATCTGACAGCTACCAATGTCTTTTGACTATTGGTATTTCTTGTGAATTTTGTGAATAATTCTGTGACATGGCTGCACCTTGTCCTTTATCTACTTTAGCTGTCATGTGTTCTTATTCTAGGTGATTTGTAAGTGCTTGGTTTTTAGGGATATGAATCCTTCATTATATATGTTGTAAATATTTTCCTCAGTTGTTTACATTGTTTATTTTTTTGTATTAATAGAACTATTTGGCCAGGCGTGGTGGCTCACGCCTGTCATCCAAGCACTTTGGAGGCCAAGGCGGGCGGATCACCTGAGGTCGGGAGTTCAAGACCAGCCTGACCAACATGGTGAAACCCCATCTTAAAAAAAAAAAAAAGAAATTTTTAATTAGTTTGTCATCAAATGTATCAGTCTTTTCCTTTACAGTTTCTGGCTGTTATGTTTACCTAGGCTTTTTCATCGAAGGGTAAAATAATGTCCTGTCCACCCATATTTTCATCTAGTACTTCAGTTATTTAACTAAAACTTTCAGCCTTCTTTTTTTTTTTTTTTTTCTGAGACAAAGTCTTGCTCTGTCACCCAGGCTGGAGCATGGTGGCACAATCTTAGCTCACCTCTGCCTCCCAGGTTCAAGTGATTCTCCTGTCTCAGCCTCCCAAGTAGCTGAGATTACAGGTGCATGCCACCACATCCAGCTA
Source organism: Callithrix jacchus (assembly GCF_049354715.1). Lineage (NCBI taxonomy): Eukaryota > Metazoa > Chordata > Mammalia > Primates > Cebidae > Callithrix > Callithrix jacchus. The sequence goes on from NC_133506.1 coordinate 20,876,931, forward strand.
ATTTTTGTGTTTTTATTTGAGATGGGGTTTCAGTATATTGAAACCCCATCTCAAATGGCGAGGCTGGTCTTGAACTCCTGATCTTCAGTGATCTGCCCGCCTTGGCCTCCCAAAGTGCTGGGATTACAGGAGTAAGCCAGCATGCCTAGCCAAACTTTCGGCCTTCTGAGATTTGTTTGGTGTGAGGTGGGTATCCTGTTTATGTTGTTTCAACTAGTTAGCCGTTTTTTTCTGGCTGATGTTAAGTCATTTAAGAAATGCTTTTTGGGTGCCTTCTCTGTGCCACCTTTGGGAAGGCGGGTAGAAACTGCCAAGTAAATAGAACATTGACTTCAATTTAACAGTGATTGTGTTATTATTAATTGAGAGTCTACATAAATGTGGTTTTGCTCTTTTGTTTTCTTACTGTTAGAAGAATTCCTTAGAAACAGAAATTCCTACTGTCAGCGTTTTAGTTGATGAAGAATTCCTTCCCTTCAGAGAGAATACATTTGACCTGGTGGTTAGCAGTTTAAGGTTGGTAATCCACTTTTTAAAAACCATATGTTATAAATAGATCATTTATGTCATAAAGGTTTTGAACCTTTTACGTTAGCTCATCTGCTTGCTATTTGCAGGTGACTAATTATGTTACTTTCAGTTTTCCCATAAGTATGACGGAGCTATAATATGACCTCCTTCGTTTTTAAAGTATCTAATACTTGTTGAAAGCCTTAAGAATGATAAATACGAGCTTAACACAGTATGATTTGAAATGGACATTCAATTCTGTCCTGGAACTCAGCATAAGGGGATACAGTTCTACCAGGAAAGTATGACCATACTCTGCAGAGACTGAGAATATGACTTTTACTGTCACACATGACTCTAAGTGAGAGTAGAGTCAAAAGAAAATTCAAGGGTTGGACACAGTAGCTCATGCCTGTAATCCCAATACTTTGGGAGGCCGAGGTGGGCAGATCGCTTGAGGCCAGGAGTTTGAGATCAACCTGGGTAACATGGTGAAACACCATCTCTACTAAAACTACAAAAATTAGCCAGGTGTCATGGCATGTACCTGTAATTCCAGCTGCTCCAGAGGCTGAGGCATGAGAATTGCTTGAACCTAGGAGGTAGAGGTTGCAGTGAGCCGAGATTGTGCCACTGCACTCCAGCCTGGACAACAGAACAAGTTGAAAAAAAAAAGAAAGAAAGAAAATTCAAGAGATGTATTAAATTTCAGTATATATAGCTCTGGTTTTTGTTTATTTTCACTATCTTAAAAAAAATGGATGTACCACGTATCTACTAGAATGGCCAAAATCCAGGACACTGACAACACTAATAAATGGTGGCAAGGATGTGGAGTTCGTTATTGGTAGGAATGCAAAATAGTACAGGCACTTTGCAAGATAGCTCAGTGGTTTCCTACAAAACTAAACATACTCTTACCATACAATCCAGCAATTGCATGCTCCTTGGTGTTTACCCAAAAGAGATGAAAACTTATGTTTATGCAAAAACCTGGACACAAATGTTTATAGCAGCTGTATTCATAGTTGCCAAAACTTGGAAGCAACCAAGATATCCTTTATTAGGTGAATGGATAAACTTTGTTATATCCAAACAACAGAACAACAGAATATTATTCAGCACTAAAAGGAAATTGTCAAGCCGTTAAATGATATGGAGAAAACTTAAATGCATATTACTGAATGACAGAAGCTAATCTGAAAAGGCTATACAGTGTGTAATTCCAACTGTGACGTTCTGAAAAAGCAAACTCTGGAGACAGTAAAAAGATTGGTGATTGCCAGGGGTGGTATGTGGGAAGGATAAATAGGTGGAGCACAGAGGATATTTAGGGCAGTAAAGCTACTCTATGATACTGTTATAATATTGAATATATGACATTATACATTTGTCCAAACCCTTAGAATATAAACCACCAAGAGTGAACCTTAATGTAAATTACGGACTTGGGGGAAAATGACATGTCAGTTTGGTTCATCAGTTGTAACAAATGTACACTCTGGAGATATTGATAATAGGGGAGGCTATGCCTGTGTGGAAATAGGAGTATGTAAAAAAATCTCTGTGCCTTCCTCTTAATTTTGCTGTAAACCTAAAACTGCTCCAAAATATAATTAAAAATAAGGTCTTAAAAATCGATTTTTTAAAAAATAGGATGTTAATTAGAAAACTCACAGAATCAAACTTTTGATGAGTTATACTATTTGCCTTGAGAAAATTTAGGTCTGCAGATAATTCTTTTTTCTAAGAAAGTCTGGCTTAGAATAATACTATATTTCTGTAGCTTAATCGATTTAACTGATACACTTCTTTGAGCATTTTTACTACTTTTTTCATGTAAGGTCTCAGAATAGCACTGTTTAGATAAAATGCCTAAGTACAAATGACTTTTACATATTTCAGTGTGAAGAATTAGAAAATAATCATATTAGTTTCTTTTACCTAAGCAAAGTGATATATTGACATGGGGAATTTTCTGGTGTGACACAAGGAAGGTTTTCCCCTAGGAATATTATTTACTTACTTACTTACTTTATTTATTTATTTATTTATTTTGAGATGGAATCTCACTCTTGTCGTGCAGGCTAGAGTACAGTGGTGCGATCTCAGCTCACTGCAGCCTCCACCTCCCAGGTTCAAGTGATTTTCCTTCCTCAGCCTCCTAAGTAGCTGGGATTACAGGCATGTGCCATCACACCTGGCTAATTTTTGTATTTTTAGTAGAGATGGGGTTTCAATATGTTGGCCAGGCTAGTCTTGAACTCCTGACCTCAAGGGATCCACCCGCCTGGCTTCCTAAAGTGCTAGGGTTACAGGCATGAGTCACCACGCCCAGCTAATTTTTGTATCTTTAGTAGAGATGGGGTTTTGCTATGTTGGCCAGGCTGGTCTCAAACTGCTGACCTCAGGTGATCCATCCGCCTTGGGTTCCCAAAGTGCTAGGATTACAGGTGTGAGCCACCGCACTTGGCCCTCTAGGAATATTTATAATTTTGAAATGTGTATGAAAATAGTGGATTTTGTTATGCAATTTAAGTTTAACACCTTTTTATGGGTTATTATACTGGTGATAATTTTACTAATTAATTGTGCAATTAAGTAAAACAAATCTGTATTCTCTTATTTTAGTTTGCACTGGGTGAATGACCTTCCTAGAGCACTTGAGCAGGTAAGAAAACTTAACATTCATTCAACTATCCTGTATTATTTTCTTTATTGTTAGAAACCTACAGATGTTTCTGGTTTCACAGACTATTTACTTGTAGGTCTGAGAGTTGGAGAATGGAATCAGTGGAAGCACCTGGTACCACTTGGCATACTAGTAGTACCATTCAGCAACTCTCCTTTCCCTGAGAATTTAAGAAGTCTAATTGTAGAGATAAGTTTTAAATATTTATGAAAAGCTTAGGAACTGTGCAAAATAATGTTATCATAAGACATTTTCTGTGTAGATTTCTTCTAGCCCTTAATTGCCTATAAACTTTTTGTGAGTAGGAGCCTACTTATTTATATTTTCCCCGTGTCTTATATTCAGAGAGTGCTAGGTAGATTTTTATCGTGACACTTATCAATAAATAGGTGAGAGGTAGGTAAAAAGTATGTGTTCAAAGGAGAGAACAAGATTACTGTGGCTTGAAGTGGCCTAGAAAAGCTTCAAGAGGAAAGAACTTGAACAAGGCCTTAGGGGTAGGTAAGACTTGGATTGGGAAGGCATTCTAAGAAGGCAGAATCACAGGATAGGTGGAGAGGTACAAGGGCGTCATCAGCATGAAGGAACAAAGAGGAAACCTGATTGGGGGACTAGTATAGTGCTGGGAAATGAAGTGTGATGTATTGGGACAGGATTTAGGAGGTACTTGAGTGTCAGGTTAAGGAATTTGGGGTTGATGCAATTCAGAGCCATTGGAGAACTTTGAAGAGGAAAATAACATAACTACAAAGCTGCTGGGCAAAATAATGCCATATCTGAACACATATGATTTCCTAGTTTCCAGTTATTGTGCTCTGTTTTACATTTGTGTTAAATAGCTCTGTGAGATATATTTATTTTGCTGATTAGAAACGGATGCCTGGGCTCATGCATGTAATCCCATCACTTTGGGAGCCCAAGGGGAGTGGATCACTTGAGGTCAAGAGTTTAAGACCAGCCTGGCCAAGACGGTGAAACCCTGCCTCTACTAAAAATATAAAAATTAGCCAGGCATGGTGGCAGGTGCTTGTAATCCCAGCTACTAGGGAGGCTGAGGCACGAGAATCTCTTGAACCCAGGAGGCGGAGGTTGTAGTGAGCTGAGATGGCGCCATTGCACTCCAGCCTGGGCGACAGAGTGAGACTCCGTCTCAAAAAAAAAAAAAAAAAAAAGAAACTGATTCCTGGAGAAGTTGTTTAAATTGAAGGGAGACTGTTTCAGTGGTCCAAGCATGAGATCAACTAAACCTAGGTGGTAATGGTAGGAGTTAAAAGGAAAAGTAATTAGGACTCCACAAAGAAAAAATCAACAGTTCGGTGGCTGGTTAGATCTAAAGATCAATGGGAGGAGCCAACGCTCACTTTAAAGTTTTGGTCTAGTTTAGTAAAAGCAGAGGAAAGAATGTTAATGATCAGATAAAGGGAATAGAAAATGGCAGTTGGAGAGGGGAACTGATTTGATAAATACGTGTTTTCCTTGTGGGGGTTGGAGGGAGCAGGGGTGGTAAGTATGCTGAGTGACAAATGTCCAGGGAATAGGGAGTTGAAGATGATTTTAGACTTCTGGGAATGTGGTCAAGCTGAAGATAGAGATTGGAAAGTGGTCATTGTGAAATCACGGGAGTTGGCAAGACTGCTGAGGACTAAGTCTTAGGTACTTGGTTTAGTAGAGTCTGACGACATGAAGAGGAAGTAACACAAAAGGTGAAGAAGGGAAGGAACCGAAGGTTTTACAAATTATTTACATAATACAGCTTTTAATTGCTACATGATATATCAAATATAAATTTAAGACAGTGTTTTATTAGAAGAGCCTACTGTGATTTGGATTCTGGTTTACTTCAGAATCTGCCTTTTCCTATAATGGTCCGCATAGCTGAGAATAGTCAGTTTAGTTACAGCTGGTAGTCTAAGAGAGTAAGCAAAACTTGCGATTCTGGTATTCACTCCAGCCATTATTTTTCTTAACTTACCAGTTAAAACTTGGTTTTGTTTTAAAGCTGGAAAATAAATGACTTCTTTTGAAAGAAAACCAATGTGTTACTAGGTTAATGCTGTGAATCATAATGATTTCTCTGTAGCTTTTTCTACATAATAAGGCACCCTAACTTGATGGCTTATAACAACTATGTAGCTCACGATTTTGTGGGTTGGCAGTTGGGGCTGGATTTGGTTACGAAATCTGGGTCTGGCTTGGCTCATCCATGTGTCTGTGATCAGCTGCCAGATTGTCTGGGAGCTGGCTGGTTTGGAGGGCCTCGGTGTGCACAGCTGGCTAATCTCTGCTCCACATCTCTCCTCCTCCACTAGGCTAGCTCAGGCTTGTTCTCACATCGTGGCTGGGCTGGGCTCCAAGAGAGCAGGTGGAAGCATGCAACACATTTGAGACCTAAACTTGGAACTGGCACACTGTCACTTCCACTGCATTCTGTCGGCCAAAGCAAGTCACAAGGCCAGCCAAGATTCAAGAACAGGAGTAATAGACTCCTTATCTTGATGAAAGTTGTTAGAAAATGACATTTCAGAGGCCATAGATACAGGCAAGTTTGTGATTTTTGCAGCCTATCCCAATTAAAATTTTTTTCTTTCAGTATTTTTCTGATTACAAAACTAGGTTGTACCGATTAGAAAACCTGAAAACATACAACATTTTTATAGGCATTAATATTATTAGTGAATGTATAGTTGTCTTTCCAACTATATTATGCATCATGATTTTCTGACAGCTGGTTGCATTAGATGTTATTTGTTAAATTATGATTATTAATTTGGCAGAATAAGAATGGTAGTCATAAAATGTTTATTAGACACTATATATTTATTTTTAACATTTATATGTGTACAATTTTGAATCATGTTGTGTTTATTACAGATTCATTATATTTTAAAACCAGATGGAGTATTTATTGGTGCCATGTTTGGAGGCGACACACTCTACGAACTTCGGTGTTCCTTACAGTTAGCAGAAACGGAAAGGGAAGGAGGATTTTCTCCACACGTTTCTCCTTTCACTGCCGTCAGTGACCTGGGACATCTGCTTGGGAGAGCTGGCTTTAATACTCTGACTGTGGTAACTATCAAGTTAATCGAGTTGCCCGTTACTTACATAGTTCAAAAATAACTTCTTTTCATTTTAAAGACAGAAAACTGTATGTGTTCATGGTTTTATGGCACTCTTTCTCTCCTTTTTGTTTTCTTTGTTTGAGGGAAAAGGTCTGATTGACAATGTTTAGTTGGTATAACACATCTTAATTGATACAAGGTAGGAATATTTAATTTTTTACTGTTTGTTATCTAAAAAAGTAGCTCAAAAAATGTATCATAGTTAACAAGAAGAGAAGTTTCTAAACATACAACTCCATCAGAATCTTCAAATCCAGCGTTCAGCGTAAAAAGGGCCTTAGAGTATTCCAGATAATAGGACGAAAAGGGGATACATAGGGGAAGCTGTAGTATCACCACCAACTATCCCCAAACAGTGCCATATGAAGCAGAAAGGAGGAGAGAGTGTGTGTTCTCAAGCCTAGGGTGAAATCAAGGCTAGAGAAGGTAGGACAGGGTGCTGTACTCCAACTAAAGCTGGAGAAAGCTGCAAAGAGCCCTGGGTAGTCAGTGAGTGATATCTATGAAGTCAGCATGGTACAGTGACAGGGTAGGACACTAGGATGTTGGTGTCCAACAGGAGTAACTTGGATCCTTCCCCTATCTCTTTACTAGATAGGGAAATTTGAGTAATTTACTTACCTTTTTAAGCACTTACTTCTTTTAAAAATACAAATATTACTCACCTCAGGTGGCTATTAGTATTTAAAGAGATAAAGGGTGTGAAGTACCAGGACCCAGGTAGATGCCCAGCTTACATTGCTCCTGCCTTCCTCTTTCCCCATCCCTCTGCTCCTAGCATTTTCTAGAACTAGGCTTCCAAGAGGCAGCCATCTGGAGAGAATGAAAATACAATAAAAAAGATAAAAAAACAGTACAATAGGCCGGGCGCGGTGGCTCACGCCTATAATTCCAGCACTTTGGGATGGGTGGATCACGAGGTTAAGAGATTGAGACCATCCTGGTCAACAAGGTGAAACCCCGTCTCTAATAAAAATACAAAAGTTAACTGGGCATGGTGGTGTGCACCTGTAGTCTGAGCTACTTGGGAGGCTGAGGCAGGAGAATTGCTTGAACCCAGAAGGCAGAGGTTGCAGTGAGCTGAGATCGTGCCATTGCACTCCAGTCTGGGTAACAACAGCGAAACTCGCTCTCAAAACAAAACAAAACAAAACAAAACAAACAAAAAAAACACTTACTACAGGCAATTGTACATTGAAGGATCATTGTATTTATATTTGTAATTATATAAGTAACATATAAATATATTTTGGTTATAAATACTAAACTATACAGATAAAGCAAAAGTCTGTCATTCCCCCTTAATCCTAAAAATGCTTAGCTCTCTCTTGAGCGTAAGAGTTCTCAAATTTTTGTCTCAGGACTCTACTACACACTGAAAAATCATTGAGAAACTTTTAAAAGGCTTTTGTTTAGTGAGTTAACATCTGTCAATATTAACTATTAGACATAAAACTGAATTTGTTTTAGTATTCATTTAAAATTAATAATTTACCTATTACTTGTTAACGTGACTTTTTTTAATGAAAAAGAACTATATTTTCTTTTCTTTCTTTCTTTTTTTTTTTTTGAGACAGAGTCTCGCTTTGCCACGCAGGCTGCAGTGCAGGAGTGTGATCTTGACTCACTGCAACCTCCACTTCCCAGGTTCAAGCGAGTCCCCTGCCTCAGCCTCCTGAGTAGCTGAGATTACAGGCATGCACCACCATGCCCCATTAATTTTTGTTTGTTTGTTTGTTTGTTTTTAGAGATGGGGTCTCGCTATGTTGCCCAGGCTGGAGTGCAGTGGCTATTCACAGGCACGATCCCACTACTGATCAGCACGGGAGTTTTGACCTGCTCCGTTTCTGACCTGGGCTGGTTCACTCCTCCGTAGGCAACCTGGTGGTCCCCTGCTCCCGGGAGATCACCATACTGATGCCGAACTTTGTGTGGATACCCGATGGGTATAGTGCACTACAGTCCGGAACTCCTGGGCTCAAGCGATCCTCCCACCTCAGCCTCCCAAGTAGCTGGGACTACAGGCATGTGCCACTGCGCCCGGCAATTTTTGTATTTTTAGTAGAGATGGGGTTTCATCGTGTTGGCCAGACTGGTCTCGAACTCCTGACCTCAAGTGATCCACCCACCTCAGCCTCCCAAAGTGCTGGGATTACAGGCACGAACCACTGCGCCTGGCCATATTTTCTAACACAAAAATAACTGAAAGGGAAGAATGGGATTGCTTCATATTTTTACCAGTAATGCATACCTTAGTAAGAGAGCTGGATTCTCATGGCTGCTTCTGCATTCAAGGCTCTTGCTATACGACGTGTCATGTCATGTCACTTCTAAAACAGCCCATTGCAGAATAAGAGGTAGAAAGCCAAATAATATCTTAGTATTATTATGAAAATAATTTTGACTTAGTGGACCCCCAAAAACATCCTAGGGACCCCAGGACTCTCCAAACCACACCTGGGGAACTGCTGCCCTAGAGGTTGCTACTATTATCAGTTTAGTGTGTAACGTTCCAGATTTTCTTTTTTAACAAGAACTACTTTACTTTATATAGACATTCATAGGTATTCATACATTTCTAAAATTATTTTATTTTTTAACAGTATATTTTAGAGAGTTTTCTAAATCGGTATGGATATATTTGCACTCCTTCTTAATTTCTGCATATTATTTCCTAGTATGAATGTACCACAGTTTTACTTAACTATTTCCCTATGAGTAACCTTTAGGTTTGTTCTGATTTTTTTTGCCAGTAGGAGCAATGCTGTAGTGAATATCCTTCTACACAAATTCATTTATTTATTCAGTCTTGCAATAAACATCTACTGAGTACCTTCTGTATATCAGGCACTATCCTAGATACTTCAAATATAGCAGTGAACAAAACAGAAATCCCTGTCTGATGTTTTTGGGCTTACAGCAGGCCTGTTAGTAAAATTTAGAGGTTCCAATAGCACTGGGATGTTGTACACAAAATTTGTGTTGTTGTTGTTTGTAAATAGAGGAAAGTGCCCATGGTTTTTACCGGATCTTGAGAGATCTGATATAACTAAAAATAGATTAGGAAGCGGTGATTTAAAGTCTTTTTTGTTTGTTTGTGTTTTTGAGACAGAGTCTCGCACCGTCGCTGAAGCTGGAGTACAGTGGCGCGATGTCAGCTCACTACAACCTCTGCCTCCCTGCAACCTCCGCCTCCTGGGTTCCAGCAATTCTCCTGCCTCAGCCTCCTAAGTAGCTGGGATTACAGGCATATGCCACCACACCCAGCTATTTTTTTGCATTTTTAGTAGACACAGGGCTTCACTATGTTGGCCAGGTTGGTCTCGAACTCCTGACCTCAGGTGATCCACCCACTTGGCCTCCCAAAGTGCTGGGATTACAGGTGTGAGCCACTGCACCTGGCCTATTGAAAGTCTTTATCAATAATATTTATTTTACTTATAACATGGGAAAAATTTCCTTTATAGTCTACCCTCTTGAGAGTTGTCTCCTATATTGCTGTGTTACCAACCTATTATTGAGATGAAAAAAGAATCTCTGGGAATGTAAAGCCTCTAAAAAGTATAGAAGGAGTGTAGGGTGTGGAGAGGTGTGGTGCATATTTTCATGAAGTGATGTTAAAAAATTTATACGAGGTCATATGGGTTAGTCAGCAATATTAAGGGACTCAAAATTTATTCCCAGTAGGAAAAACATGGGATTTCTGCTGATCACCAGAAGAAAGTTAAATTATGTGAACTGTACATGGTTTTCTATGGTTATAAAGAATGAATTTTAGAAAGATTTCTACTAAAAATGTTTAACCTGATGTTAAAACGTTTAAAAGCCTGCATTTCTATTATTTGGGAAATCTAATTCAATATACTATCCATATTCTCTAAAAATGAGCCTAATGATTCAAACTTTAATATAATACGAAGATAGTAGTATAGAATCTTCTTTAGTTTATAAAATTAGAGAGTTGCTGATTTAATAAATTTATAAGAATGTGTTCTTGAATCATTAAATTTATCCTTTGAGGCATATATTTGTTTCTGAAGTACTGTATTAATATTGTGTGTTGGCCAGGCAGAGTTCACTCCTGCAATCCCAGCACTTTGGGAGGCCTCGGTGGGAGAATCGCTTCAGCCTAAGATTTCGAGACCACCCTGGGCAACATAGGAAGACCTCATCTCTACAAAAAAAATTAAAAAATTAGCTGGATATTCCTGTAGTCCCAGCTACTTGGGAGGCTGAGGTGGGAGGACTGAGCCTGAGAGATTGAGGCTGCAGTGAGCCATGATCTCACCACTACACTTCAGCCTGGGTAACAGCAAGATCCTGTCTCAAAAAAAAAAGTTCTAATTCATTTTCTAAAAGTTTCCATCCAAAAAAGCTTTTACATTATCAGCTATACCAGTTTATGTTGCATACATTAGATATATTACTTTTATGCTACGATGGATTTTCATTTTTAAGGTGAAATCAAGTCAAATTAATATCATATAGTTGTATTTACATCTTAATGTTGTATTTTCATATTAATGAATTAATTTCAGAGAATCGGCATTCGGAGTAAAGCTGTTTTTCTTTTAGAATTGAACTACCAGACTAGGACTTTAAGAGGATGATGCAAATATGGTCCCCCTTAATTTGAATAAGGCCCTCAACAAAGCTATTGTGGCATTCTTTTGATTTAGGTAGAGATAGTGCTTTTAGTTGGTTTTATTGAAGAGTTGTTTTAAAAGAATATTGCTTAATGGCTAAAGAACAGCCTGGAAGGAATTTTGTTTTTAATCTTAGGATCTTTTTTAAAAAATAGCTTGTTAATATAGAAAAGTATATAGGTGAAATGTTCATGGTCTCACCACCCAGAGGTCTCATTAAAATGCATATACAACCTGATACATGTATATGTTTTTTTCTTAAAGAATAAAATACATACAGAGAAAGAATGATACAGAGTGAGGTGTAAAGTGAAACGAAGTCTCCTCCTTCTGACTTCTTTTTTTCTCTTTTTTTTTTTTTTTTGAGAGAGAGGATCTCACTCTGTTGCCCAGGCTAGAGTGAAATGGTGAGATCTCTGCTTACTGCAACGTCCACCTCCCAAGTTCAAGTGATTCTCATGCCTCAGCCTCCCAAGTAGCTGGAACTAGAGACATGTGCCATCACACCCAGCTAATTTTTATATTTTTAGTAAGGACAGGGTTTTGCCATGTTGGCCAAGCTGGTCTCAAAACTCCTGACCTGAGGTGATCCACCCAACTCAGCTTCCCGAAGTGCTGGGATTACAGGCATGAGCCATCATGCCCGGCCCTTCTCCTGACTTCTAATACCCTGGTCCCTTTGCCCAAAGATTTGTTAGCTGTGTCTTAGATATCCTTTCAGAACAATTTTTTTTCATAGACCCATAGAATACAGTTATGTCATGTAAACCCACTTATGCAATATTACATGCACTCTTCTTTCTTTTTTTTTTTAGTCTGTAACATATTTTGGAGATTTTTTCCTACAGACATATATCTACCTTAATTGTTTAAGAACTGTACAGTATCTCATAGAGTACGTATTTTTTAATTTGTTTAACCAGTCCTCTATTAATGATATGTAGATTTATTTTAGGTTAGTTTGCTGCCTGGCATCATGGCTCATGCTTGGAATTCCAGCACTTGGGAGGCCAAGGCGGGCAGACCACTTGAGGTCAGGAGTTCAAGATCAGCCTGGCCAACATGGCGAAACCCCATCTCTACTCAAAATACAAAAATTAGCTGGATGTGATGATGTGTGCCTGTAGTCTCAGCTACTGGGGAGGCTCAGGCACAAGAAGTGCTTGAACCCAGGAGGTGGAGGCTGCAATGAGCCGAGATCACCTCACTGCATTCCAGCCTGGGCAACAGAGCAAGACTGTCTCAAAAAAAAAAAAAAAAGATTTATTTTAGGCTAGTTTCCAGTCAGAACAAACTCCTACTTTTAGTGCCTAACACAATAAAATTTTATCACATTACAGCTGCATGCTGGCGGGAGAGCCCATCTCCGTCTTGTAGCTGTGCCATCTGGTCTTGTGTTCTGTAAGGTCACCATAGCAAAAGAGATGGCCTAGAAAAGGCTCTAGCTCTTAATCATCTTGCCCTTCCTTCCTTTGGCCAAAATAAATATGTGTTTGAGACTGGGACGTGTCAAGGAGCACCTGGATATTTGGAGAGCATCCGTGGTCTCTGCCACTGTACCACCAGTGAAGTCCTGTATCAGGCTTCAGAAAGAAAAGGAAGTCATTGTCCAATTTTTCATCTGAGAAACAAACTCCACATGTACCACCAATGCGCTCATTTCCCAAACAAGCCTATTAGCTGCATTACTAGATGAAATATTTTGATTCTAGGTGTCCCATTTTAGGAAAGATTGATATTGACACTGTCCAGGGACATGTAGTCAGAACATGTAAGGATCTACAGATTTCGGTGTCCTGAAGGTTTTCAAAGACTTGGAGAAGAGGGCAGTGGTTTGTAGGGTACAGAATACTCTTATTCTCTTATTCTGTGTCGTTCCCAAGGAGAGAACTAGAACCAATAATGGAGTTTTGGGATGATTTCTCTCACACTAGAGGATATTTAATCAGCAATTAGAGACTTTTATATATCAAGCATAAGCCAGATGACATGTATGAAGAATATCATAAAGATTTTTTGCGTAGCGTGGGAGATTGGTCTGGGTAATCTCCGCAGCCTCTTTTTAGATCTAGAATTTTGTATGACAAATGTCAAATGAATATTTCTTTGTCTTTTTAAATAGGACACTGATGAAATTCAAGTTAACTATCCTGGAATGTTTGAATTGATGGAAGATTTACAAGGTAAGGCACTTTAAGGAATTTTTAGACTCCATTGGTAAAGGTAGGCAAAAAAAAAAAGAATTTTCAACTCCATTTGAGAGAGACATTTTGAGAGCCAGGTCTTTGGCAGGCACTGGGCTAAGCACTAGGGATCCATTGTTGAGGAGAAAGCAGACTGTATTCATGGAGCTTCTGATATAAAATGGAGGAGGCAGGCACCAGGCAGCTGTCACAAAGATAAGTGTTAAATTAGAACTATGGTCAGTGCCATGAAGTAGAGGCACATACAGTGCTACAGCTGCTTGTAAAAGGATGCTGGGACTTTTTTTGAAGGGTGCACTTAGGATGATAGAACACACTGGTGACTTCCTTCAGTCACAGTTGGCAGCTAAGGTCCAGGCTCAAGAAAGAAGGCAGTTGCTTGGTTTAGGCGTAGGGTTTGTCAGGGGAAAATGTCCATCTGGGAGACTCAAAGAAGTCTTATCTGAGGGAGAGGCAATTGAACTATGCTCTAATAATAAATGGAGATGTATCAGCTAGGTAGACAGAGGAGGCAAGTGAGTCCAAGGCAAGGAGAACAGCATATGCAAAGGCCCTCCTGTGAGATTGAACGTAGCAAGAACTGAAAGAAGGGCCTTTTGACTGGGGTGCACTGAGTAAGAAGGAGACAGTTAAGTGAAGACCTCGGTGGGTCAATGTGAGTCAGAGATCAAATGCAGGAGTACTTTATGGCCTTGTTACAATTGTTTGCCCTTATCTTAAAATGGCCCTTGAGGTATCTTAGAGAGGTGACAATATCAGACTTGTAGTTTGAAACGACTATATTGACAGATAAACTAGTCATGAGATTTATTTCAGTAAAGCTTACTGTGAGATGATGGTGGTTTGTACGAAAGTGGTGGCAATGGGGATAAAGAGAAGCAGATGCATCCTAGACATGTTTAGGAGGTAAATTTAATGGTTCCTGTGGTGGATTGGATGTGGGCAGAGGAAGGAGAAAGACATTTGAAGCATAATTGCTGAATTTCTGGCTCACAAAAAGAAATGGTGTCCTTCACTGATAGAGGAAACAATAGAATAATACCAAGTGTGGGCAGGTACAGCCCTTGTGTTCACATTTGGATACATTGGGTTTGAAGTGCTTTTGAAATACCTGAGGTGATGTCAAGTAGGCAGTTGAGTATGTGGTAGGTAGCTCAGAGGAAGCGACTGGCTTGGTTAAAAAGTTGGGAGTCATTTGTGAACAGGTGATATTCAGAGCATTTGCCTAGAATAAGGACATGGAGTGAGCAGAGAAAGTGGCTTGGTACTGATCCTTTAGCAGATGACAGCTGAGCGTACAGGGAGACTGAAAAGGAGTAGCCAGCAAGGTGTTAAGAAGAAACCTGAAAAGTGTAGAATTGCCCAAACCAAGGGAAAGAAAGAGTGTTACAAAACAAAGCGAGCACTTAGCAGCAGTAAAAGCAAACTATGCACTGAAAAGGAAGTCCACAAGGTTTAGGCACAAGAAGGTTATTGGCGACCCTGATGAGAGCACTTTCGTTGGAGTGAGGAGAGTAGAAGGGAGTAGGCTGAGGAGTAAGTGGCAGGTGAGGAACTGGAGACAGCAAATGTATGCTGTTCTTTCAAGAAATCTGGTGATGAAGAAGAGGTGAAGGGTGGAAAGGTGACAGGTGTCAGAAGAGAGGAGCAGGAGTTGGAATGAGGTTGTTTTTTATTTTCTCTAAGACTTGAATTTATTTAACTGCTGACTGGAAGAATCCAAGTGCTTTCCTAGAAGAGGTGACTCTAGAAGAGAGAAAAAAGATAACAAATGATGATGACAGGTGACTGAGAAGGTGGGAGGGGTGTGATACAAAGGCCAGTGGAGGGGTTGGCCTTGCTAAGGGGAGAGACGGAGTTATAGCAGGAAGGGAGAAGAGGTGGCGCCAATAAATGTAGGTGTTTATGTTTGAGAGCAAGAAGTTCCCATCTGGTGGGTCTATTTTTTTGTCAAACAGGAAGTAATATATATGCTAAGAATTAAAGAGTCAGAGGTTTGAGAAGTGAATGGAACCATTTGAAATAGTCATAGGGAATGAGAAGGTGAACTGACCATCAGTAGCAGGTGGCAGGCAGCTCAGGACCAGGCACAGAAATCAGATAGTAGAATTAGTTTGGGTTGGGGGGTTGCTAGTTAAAAATGACAAAAAGACGAAGGCAAAAGACAGTTCTAGGAGTGTAATTGAAATAATAGGGTAAAGTATCTAAGCTGGACGAAAAGGGAAGTGGGAACAAAAAAGAGTGAGCTGATAAATTGGGAGGAAGAAGAGGAGCTGTGCACGGGTGACTCCAAGGCGGTCAGGGAATGGTCATGGGACACACTGGTGGGGCAGGAGGATATGGTCAGAAAATGAGATATTTGATGCTTTTGGAAGTAAAGCTGTTGTAAGTGATAACTAGGCCTGGGGCATGTTTAAGATGTTAAGGCAGAGGTAGAGTGATGGAGGGGTTGATTAGAGATGAGGTTTTAAAGTCTGGACTTGATGGTTATTAAAATGAAGTAACCCAGGATGGTGGCAGTACTGGGAGCATAGAGGAAAATTGAGCCAAGAGCCAAACCCTTCAATGATTGAGGGGAGTGACTAGCCTGATGTCAGACAGCAAGCAGGAGTTAGGAGAACATTACAGCCTTATGATGTGGGGCCTCAGCAGGGTGAAGGTGTTTAATAGGGTGGGGAAGTAATGGTCTGGAAGAGGCTTCGGGGAATAAGAATGACACAGACCCAACTCTGAAATAGGTGAGATAATGCAAAAATAAACATCTGTTACTTGGAAGGGATGCTGGAGAAGCAATTTCCTCAAAAGAGAGCTTCAACTTAGGCTGGGCCTGGTGGCTGAGGCCTGAAATCCCAGCAGGCAGAGGCAGGGGGATCACAAGGTCAGGAGTTCAAGACGAGCCTGGCCAACATGGTGAAACCCCTGTCTCTACTAAAATTACCAAAATTAGCTGGGTGTGGTGGCGGGCACCTGTAATCCCAGCTACTTGGGAGGCTGAGGCAGGAGAATTGCTTGAACCTGGGAGGCGGAGCTTGCAGTGAGCCAAGACTATGCCATTGCACTCCAGCCTGGGCGACAGAGCAACTCTATGTCAGAAAATAAAAAAAAGAGAGAGAGAGAGAGCTTCAACTTGCCTCCGTTGTGGGAATTTGTGAGGTGGTTCTTTTATATATATACTAATGTAAAAAATAGTTTTAATTAATAGGGGAAGCTAAAGGGGTTAAAGGTATTTTCTATGAATCCACAACTGCATTTACCTAGAGGAGGCTTCGTCTGGATCCTGAAAAATTGTAAGATGATTTAAAGAAAGAAGACCACACAAATAAGTATCTAGTCTTTGCTTACAGATTTATAGTCTTTTGTGATCATTGTTGTACTTGCTTTCTTGTGTTACAAGTGAGAAAAATTAGGGCCAAAGAGAACAGTTGCCTGTTAAGTGGCAGAATTAGATGCCAAACTCATGCTTCTTGACTCTGCCCTGGCACTGTCTGAACTGTGTTCCTCTTGTAGTTGCCCATCTGTAACAAGGTTCATTTTACCTACTGTGCAGCCTCCTGAGTGTGGACCTTCTGTCGACTCTGCAGATGGAAAGATGTGTAGCTGAAATCTTAGCACTGTCGTCACTTTTTATTTATGAATAGAGGGATTGGCAGCCTATGGCATGCATGGTCAAGATGACAGCCGGTCAATAATAAGTCACACACACCCCTTCCCCAGCACTACCCCAAGGACTTACCTCACCCAGATGTAATCAAGGAGCCCCTTTATCCAAAGGCTTGAGAGATGATGGTGGGTTGATGATTCATCACTCGGGCTCTAATGATAAATTTATTTTTCAAATACACCATTTCTTTTTGTGCAGCCATAGAATCTGTGTTCATGATTCATTTCATGAAAGAAAAGAGAAAAATACTAGAAATTAGACCTCTCCATTGGAAGAGATGACTTCCCACTGATTTAAAAATATGTACCATGCTTACTCTGTGCGTATTGTAATTCTCTGAGGTTTTTCTAATACCCTAATTTTACAGGTGAGCAAATCAAAGACCTCGAGGAGTTAAATATCTTGTCCATGGTCACACTGAATCTGTAGTTACAATTCGAATTCAGAGTCCTATACTGCATATTTGATATGGATGTGATTCTTTAAATTCAGGTTAACACGTATGTTCAGCAAAATGTTTTAATCTTAAAGGTACAGCTGCTTGTATTTTAACCACCATCCTGACCAAAGTATTGAACATTTTCAGTCTCCCAGAAGGTAGCCTTGTGCTGCTTTCAAATTGATAACCCCCCTTCTCCTGAAGGTTTTTTTTGTTGTTGTTGTTTTGTTTTGTTTTGTTTTTTCAGATGGAGTCTCACTCTGTCACCCAGGCTGGAGTGCAGTGGTGTAATCTCGGCTCACTGCAACCTCCACCTCCTGGATTCAAGTGATTCTCTTCCTTCAGCCTCCCAAGTAGCTAGGATTATAGGCATGCACCACCACGCTTGGCTAATTTTTGTATTTTCAGTAGAGACAGGGTTTCACCATGTTGGCCAGGCTAGTCTCAAACTCCTGACCTCAAGTAATCTGCCCACCTTGGCCTCCCAAAGTGCTGGGATTATAGGTGTGAGTCTCCTAAAGGTTTTAAATAGACCATATATTTTCTGTAACTATGGTCTAATACTTAACTTTCAGATGCATTGCTAGTACTTCCCTTTTTTACTGTAACATTGTTACAGAAATCAGATGTTTTAGTTTTTGATATATCTTATCATTAGGAATATTAAGATAAGTTATTTAAATTTATAAAATGATATTTTTTTTTAAAAAAAAAAAGAAAAGAAAAAAAAAGGAATGAAGAGGAAAAAGGAAGAAGAAGAGGGAGAGAGAACGGGAGTGTTGCTTAATTGCCCAGACTAGAATGCAGTCTAAAAATGGGTATTGAAAACCTCCCTTATACCATCAATTGGGCTTAATAATGGCCAATCAATATTTCATTTAAACCTGTGAGTAGGTGTGATGTGGTACTGATAAGAGTGCATATCTTGTGTGTGTAAAGTGAAGAGCTCTATAAATGTTTATTAAGTTTACTTGTTCTGGATCTGAGTTCCAGTCCTGGATATCCTTGTTAATTTTCTGTCTCATTGATCTATCTAATATTGATGTTGAAATCTCCCACTACTACTGTGTGGGAGTCCAAGTCTCTTTACAAGTCTTACCTATCCTGTATTGGGTGCGTACACATCAAGGATCGTCAGCTCTTCTTGTTGCATTGATCCTTTTACCATTACGTCCTCTTTTGATCTTTGTTGCTTTAAAATCCATTCCGTCAGAGGTGAGAATTGCAACCTCTTCTTTTTATTTATTTATTTATTTATGCTCTCCATTTGGTTGGCAAATCTTTCTCCATCCCTTTGTTTTGAGTCTTTATGTATCCTTGCATGTAAGATGGGTCTGGATGCAACATACCGATGGGTTTTGGCTGTATCTTTTGATTGGGGGATTTTATCAATTTAAATTTAGGATTACTGCCATTTGATGTTAGCTGGCTGTTTTGCCCATTAGTTGATGTAAATTCTTCATTATGTTGATGCTCTTTACTTTTTGGTATATTTTTAGAAAGGCTAATACTGGTTGTTAAAATGATATTTAAGATATAATCATTAATAGGTTGGTTTTATACACATTCACTTACTTATTGAGCATCTACCCATGTGCCAACCACTGAGCCAATGGTGGAAATACATAGTTCCTGATCTCAGGAAGCTTATATTGTAGTGGGGAGAAAGAAACACGCAAAGATAGAGACAGACAGACAGACTCATGCATTGAACTGTAAAATGAAGTCATTTATAATAAAGCACAAGGAGAAACCCAGGAGGAAAAGGCCCTAAATCTGCTTAGGGGTCAGGAATCTTTTGCAAAAGAGGCAGCACCTAAGCAAAAATGAGTTTGCCAGGCGAACAAAAGGGTGGGTGGAGGTTTAGGGGAGCTAACATTGCATTCCACGTGGCGATAGAACAGGATATGCACATGCTTCACTCTCCTGATTAAGGAACAGGACCGTAATCCACTATTCCTTGAGTATGTAGAATGGGGAGATGATGGCAAATGATAAAGGATCAGAAGCTTCTGGATTTTTTTCAGATTAGCATTGTAATGTCTTGGAAGAATTTTGCATAGAGGAGAGAAAACGAGATAGACTTGTGTGTGTTAGAAAGCTTACCTTCCAGCATTGTTTATAAGGCATAGTTTATGAGGAAGATAAGACTAGAGCTAACATGGTTAATCTGTTTTTTTCTTTTAATGTATGAGGAAACCCAGGCACAGACAGAAGTTAAGTAATTTGTCCCAGATGATATAGTTAATGAGTAGTAGAGCCAGGATTTAAACCTGGTCAAGCAGCCTGATTTGTATGCTGAAATCTTACCCATTCTACCATGGAAAAAGTCAGAGGCAGATGAGATGGGAAGAATAGTCAGGGGATGATGAAGGCAGGGAGACCCTGGGAGACTTTCAGGTGTGCCGTTCTGCTGACTAGAAGATTGTGTTACTTCCAAATTTGTTTCTGGTATTTTACATTTGTGGTATATATTTTTTTCTTAATGGTTGTGGTGTGTCTCATTTAAGCTGCTATTATTAATTCACAGAGAAAAAGTCCAGAATCTTGACCTAATTTTACAAAACAAGCTGCATATCAGCTGATGAATGCATGAGAAATTTTCAAGGCTTTCACAGTGGTCTTAAGGTAAGTTCAGTTACTTTTTTAAACAATACCCAGTATTGTTTTTAGTAAACCATAATAAATTAGGTTTGTTTTTAATAAGCAGTTGAACTTTACCTTAAAAACACTGTGAGTCTTAAACAGTTATCCTACTAGCCAGATTTTTCTGTTATCTCAGCCCAGGGTGAGTCAGAAGTCCCGAAGTTTCAGTTTTTCCCAGGTGGTCTTTAGTAGAGGTCCCCCATGATGCATTAGGAGTATTATTCTTCTGAAGATGGCAGAACTGAAATTTGATAGAGGTTGAATGACTTTGCCCCAGGTTATGTAAGAGTTGAAACTGGGAGTATGATCCCCAATTCCAGACTCTTTCCACTACCTCACGCTGCTTCCGCAGGAGAAGGGAGGTTCAGTGTGGCAGTGTGAGTGGCTTGTGAGGGAAGGTTGGAGCACTGCACAGTTACCCGCTGTGCTCTGCAGTAGTGCTCTTGAATTTCTGCATGGCTGATGTAGGTCAGACCTTCAGAGAGTGTTATGCCTACTAATCCTAATTAGTATATCCTAATACTGATTGTTTAGAAGGCATTTTAGAATTTCTAGTGTATCACATATTTATGTCTAAAAAAGTAAATCTCATTTCTACTGGTGTTATTCATAACTAATGCATAATTAAGCCATAGCAGCAAGAAGTTGAGCAGAAATGAAAGCACCACACCTGAGCAACAGACCCTTGCAGTGAAAGTCCCAGTTTGCCTCTGGTCACTTGATATGGTTAAAATGTGAGCACTAGAAGCCTTTATGGAACATCCAGTCTGGTCACTTTGAAGACCACAGATGATTGGCCCAAGGTCATTCAGCTGCTTCATGACAGCAAGAATATGATCCTCCTTTTTCTTGATGATGATTAACCTACTAGTTTGTGTCTGTCGTTCCTCATAAATTGGGGCTGTTACACTTACAGGATATTAGTAGCAGAGATTCATTATTTTAGGGAATAGTAGAAATCCTTTGGGATGGAAGAGAAGAAAAAAGTTTAGGTGCAGCTAATTTGTTGATTGTTTTTAATAAGACCATTGAAAATGTGGTAGATTATTACTTTTTTTTTTTTTGAGACGGAATTTCGCTCGTTACCCATGCTGGAGTGCAATGGCGCAATCTTGGCTCACCGCTACCTCCGCCTCCTGGGTTCAGGCAATTCTCCTGCCTCGGCCTCCTGAGTAGCTGGGATTACAGGCACATGCCACCATGCCCAGCTAATTTTTTTGTATTTTTAGTAGAGATGGGGTTTCACCATGTTGACCAGGATGGTCTTGATCTCTTGACCTTGTGATCCACCCGCCTTGGCCTCCCAAAGTGCTGGGATTACAGGCTTGAGCCACTGCGCCCGGCCTGATTATTACTTTTAAACTGTGAAAGAATACTGATACTGGTTAATTTATTCATTTCTTAATTTGTGAAAGTAGAAGAAAAAACTAAGAAACTAACATTTGATCATGTAGTAAAGTTTAATATAGATAATACATATAAAGCATTTTTATTTCTGAAATTCTTTTAATTTTGCAGACAGACCTAAAATGTGCTCAGAGTAATTTTAAGTATTTGTATAAAGAAGTCAAAGATATAACATTAATCTTAAATGAATAGTAGAATAATGCTTATCCTAGCTTTTCACCAACTTGAAGGAAAGAAGTCTAAAATTTTTTAAACATTAAGAGAAGTGCCTCTAAAAGAATGCACATAATTCTTTTCTAATGTGGGATTAGTAAAATATTGTAAAATCTGAGGACACATAGTAGCTTTGGTGCTATCTAAGGAGTCTCAAAGCCATCTTCCAAGTTTCACAACCATACTTAGGCTATGGCTTAGCAGTGAGGTATTGTGACACTGGCCTGTCCTTCTCCAAAGAGCAGCTAAAAGGAGCATGAGATGTGACATCCTTGGTAAAGTTCTTGCTAACTACTGAGGACTCACCTGGGGTGGCAGTCACCTGGCTTTTGCCCAGCTGGCTTACTTTAGACCATTGCTGGCAAGTAAAGCATTGTGGGGCTGCCTCCTGAAATTTCACTTGCCTGTCTTAATATTCAAGAAGTTTCGAGTAGTCTTTAAAGTCAGTAAGAAGCCTAGCTATTATCTGAAAGTGAAATGAGATTTAGGCTATTTTATATGACCCTTAGAGAATGAGAACAGGTACACTGTTGGATGAGATGGGAATAAGTCTGTGATAGTGAGCTGTTCTGGGTTTTGCTGTATTATTGCAAACTACTTGTAGTGTATTTTTAGGTATGGGTGAGAGTAACTGTTCTTGGAATAGAAAAGCCCTGCTGCATCGAAACACAATGCTGGCGGCCGCGGCGGTATACAGAGGTAAGGGCGGCCCCTCTCCCCCGCCTCACCAAAGCACTGGGCTGTAGCATGTTGATTCTCTTCACATCGCCAATGCATTTTCCATTCCCATTAAGGCTCCCTCAGACTTCATGCCTTCTGTCAAAACACAGATCCTGAAGCTCTTTTTCCAGACAGCCTTTTCTATCTCCTTACCCTCTGTATTAAGAATTTTTCGTGGAAGACCTTCTCAGAATCTTACAAGTATCGTGCTACCCATTTCTTTTTGAAGAATATAACTTGTTGAGCAGAAATTTTTTCCTTCTTGCATTTTTTTCAGACTTTAACCATTATGTGTCTTTTTAGAAATGTATAGAAATGAGGATGGTTCAGTACCTGCCACATACCAGATCTATTACATGATAGGATGGAAATACCATGAGTCACAGGTAATATTATCAAGATGGATCATTTTTCTTAGTGGGTTCATGTTCAGATTATTGTTTACGAACTTGTGGGAGGGGGTAAATACTAACTTGTAAGAGCATTAAGGGCTTTAATTGAGGCTGTGTATTATCTATTTATTTCTAATATCTTTAATCTTTATTATTTTCAGGCAAGACCAGCTAGAAGAGGTTCCGCAACTGTGTCATTTGGAGAGCTAGGAAAAATAAACATGCCAGAGGAGGAGAAATCACAATAAATGTTTACTCAATGTTAATGTCGCCCAGAATTTTCATCAGAAATGGATAGCTTTCACATTTAAAATTACTATATTTTGAAGCAAGAAGCACTCTAAACTCTTTACTAATAGACTTTTCATCTAATTAGGAAAACCTAGTAACACATCTATAGTCAACATTTCAGTTTCATATTGTTTCTATTTTCATAAAGATACTGCTTGAGTGTCTTTGCAGCTTCAGCCTAAAAGCAAAGAAAATATTTCTCTAAAATATTTGCAAATGATGTTCACAAATGTAAATACCTGACTTGATGGAAGCATTACTCATACTGACATTTTGTACCTTTTTCTCCTGCTGGTGTTTTTTTCATTACTTCTGTGAGAGGACCACAGCGTGGAGATGAGAGGAGAAACGAGTTGGTAGGTTCTTTAGAGTTCTGGCTCATTTAGAATGAAAACAGAGACTTTTTATAATTACTATTGTAAAGTACTTAAGGGAAAATTTTATTTGTTATACTGTTTTCTTTGCCTTGAAGAGAAAGAGAAGAACATGCACCTTCTCCAGAGTTATGCAGTTTTAGAATTTAGAAGAGCATGTATCTTTATTAAATCCTTCCTCAACTCTTTTTTTAAAACGTCTGAATTTAACCTTATTTCTTTTTTACCTACCTGGTCTGTATGGGACCACCATGGTTTTACACCTCACCCTACCTTGGGTAAGAAGAAAACATTTTAAAGAATTGCAGAAGCAAAATCACATGTAAAAGTCTACGCAGTCATCAGTTTATTGTTAGGCTTTCCTTTATACGTTCAGGACTTATTATCCTAATCCAAGTTCACCATCCCATTTTTGTTGAGGAGGGTTCAAAATCATTTGGAAATAATCAAGCTCAGACAGGCTAGGATAGGTGGGAAGAACACAGAGGCTGGTAAGAAGGAAGCCGGAGTGTGCACTAAATGTGTTATTTTTAGTTAGCCGTTTGCTGTCTTTTCCATTTAACCCGGGCACGGCCCCAGCCTCATTTTTGGCCTCAGTGATTTATGATAGCATTTCCTTCAGTCCCTCTCAGTCCCTTCAGTCCCTCCAGTCTCCTTTCAGTCCCTCTCTCTTCCACCTTTTTCCCTTCCTTTACTGTATGAACAGCAATCTCTTCATGGGTCGGGGCTGTGTCTTAACCTGTACATAGTACATGGTGCTTTGCACATAGTAGATATTCAGTTACATTTTGAATTGAACTGATTATATGAAAAACATGCCCTTTGAAAGACTAAGTTATAGTTAAAAACCAAGATTTTTGTAGGAACAAAAGAAACTATTCTCTTCAGTTGGAAAAATCATCGATATTTGGAATTGGGATACTCTTGGTAGCTTTTTGATTCTATTTTAACACAAAGTTAAAGAACTTGTGAAGTAAAATTTGGGGGAGGTTTGCTTTTTGGTTTTGTTTTTTTAGCTTAATTTTCAGAACTTGAACAGAGAGAACAACCACAAAAAGCTCTGTGCTAGCCAGCTGCAATGGCACATGCCTATAGTCCCTACCTGGGAGGCAGGAGGATCACGTGAGCCCAGGAGTTCAAGGCTGCAGTGAGCTATCTGTGCCACTGCACTCGAGCCTGGGCAAAAGAGGAGACCTCATCTTAAGAAAAATCCACCAAAAACCCTGTGTATTAAAGTGCAAATTGACGATGGAGGAATGGGTAAATTCCAGGGGTATATTTCCAAAAGGACATGTATTCCTATGCAGTAATATTTGTTTTTGAAGAACACATCTGAAAGTGTTAAAAGTGGCTGTGGCTGAGGAAGGGGACTGAGAAACTCAGCGTGTCTGTGTCATTCTGTTTGAATATCTGTCTGGGGTATAGAAACTAGGAGGGAGACTTGTACTTCTCACATTTTAAACTTCCCATAAATTTTGAATTTTCCAAGCAAGGATATTACTTTTGCTTATTTAAAGTCAACAGAGTTATATGTGGATGGTGGGAAGAAACTGAGGATTACTCTACACTGGCTACCTCAAAAACTCCATTTGTTTACAAAAATTAAGGAAAGAAAAATTAACACAGCTAATTGAGGACCCTTATTGTTTAATGTAAATGACTATAGTGAAAATATTTACTTTAGTGTGCATGACACTAGTAAAATTTTTTTAGTTAATATCTGTTTGAAGTATGCTTTTATTGTTTGGAGCCCTCAGGAAATTGATTTTCCTAAATAACCACATTTTCCAAATGATTAAGAGCTCAACCTTTTAAGCAATGAAACTTTTAAAAAGTCTCTATCAAAAAATTTTCAAAAATATGTTACATTCTTAAATGGTATGTGAGATAAAAAACAATAACCATTTCTGGTGGGGTTTTTTTTGAGACAAGTCTCTCTCTGTCACCAGGCTGGAGTACAGAGATGCTATCTCAGCTCACTGCAATCTCCACCTCCCAGGTTCAGGTGATTCCCCACCTGCCTCAGCCTCTTGAGTAGCTGAGACTACAGGTGTGCGCCATCACGCCCATCTAATTTTTGTATTTTTAGTAGAGACGGGGTTTCACCATGTTGGCCAGGATGGTCTTGATCTCTTGACCTCTTGATCCACCCACCTCAGCCTCCCAGAGTGCTGGGATTACAGGCGTGAGCCACCATGCCTGGCCAATAACCATTTCTTGTTAACTCCAGTTATTATATAAACTCAAGTTGTACCGTATTGCTTATTCCCAGACTGTCCCCAAGAAGGCTGTGGTTTGTTTTGTGTCTCTTACAACACTTTCCTTATTTGCTCTCAGTTGTCAATCTCAACACCTTGACCAAAATGAACTTTCTTGACGTACTTCTCTAGTCTGCTGTAAGATTAGAATTCATACTGAAAGATTTCTAGGACTTGTGTAATAAGGTAGGAATGAGGAACTAGGTTCTGGGAGAAGACTCTCCTTTGGAATAAAATCATGAGCTTTATTGGTTCCTTTAATAGATCTTCACTGAGTTTCCTGTGCCAGGCATCCAACTATTCTCTGCTTTTGTAGTTATCCATCTGACAGGGCTCTAGTATGTACACACTGTGACATCTGTTGGCTGCCAGGAGACTGTTTGGCTTATTTCCTGGTTCTTAGCAATATTCCAGGTTGTTGGCCTGAAGAATTCCAAAGGTGGCAGTAAATGTGAAAATTTATATCTACAAAACAAAGAGTGCTTGCTTCATAGGAAGAATTTCTGTAAGATTTATTGAGATTTAAGCTACCTACATACATCAAGTATGTGATATCATCGTAAAAATTACAGAAGTGTGTAACTCATGAAGTACCTGTAAAGGAAGTTTTATATATTTTTTCAAACTCTTTAGTACCATTTTCATCCACTAGGTGGAAACAACTACAATATGACCTGCATGAAAGAAATACCGATTTTTTAGTTGGACACAGTGGCTCACACCTGTGATCTCAACACTTTGGGAAGCTGAGGCAGGAGGATTGCTTGAGCCCAGGAGTTTGAGACCAGCCTGGGCAACGTGGTGGAACTCTGCCTCTACAAATTTAAAAAAATAAAAAAATAGCTGGGCATGGTGGCACATGCCTGTGGTCCTAGCTACTTAGAAGGCTGAGGTGGGAGTATTGCCTGAGCCCAGTAGGTCAAGGCGGCTGCAAGCTGATGCACCACTGCACTCCAGCCTAGGCAACAGAGCAAGAACCCTGTCTCAAAAAAAAAGAAAGTACAGTTTTTATATTGATTACGTATTCCTTAAGTAGGAATGGAATAAAAGTATTTTGCCATGGATTGGCTTCTGTCAAGGAAAGAAGTGAATATTAGTAGATTTTTGGAAATAAGAAAGACACTTGGTGCAGTGAATTATTCTGTTCCTTTGTAAGTTGCTGTTAGCCTCTCTTGCTTAAGAAATGTTTTGAGCTTTTTTGGGGAGGAGTTGTTGTGGTTAATGATGTGAAATTAATCTTCAGGAAATTTATCATAAGCAGACCTGCCTTTCCACATATTTGTATATTTTAATTCTCCACCTGAATACATGACAGGTACTTTACCATGCTGGTTTTAAAAACATTAATTTGAAAATAATAGAAGGTGGGGTGAGTACTGGTAAGTTATTGTTAACAAATAAGGAAATGATGCTTTACCATCTTTGGTAGTTTTAAAATCTATCCACAAATTTTTGATATGCTTCTCTTTAAGACAGGACACTTCATTACCCTCTAAGTACAGGCTGAGTTTAATGATTTCCTTCCAATAAATAGATGATGTGTTTCTTCTGAGACTAGGTAATAAAAGGCATTGGTTGCACCTCCTTTTTCTGTCTTGGATCATTCACTATGGAGCAAGCCAGCAGCCATATTGTAAGGCCACTCAAGCAGCTCCATGGAGAGGACCTAGAAGTGAGGAGCAGCAGCCTCCAGCCAAAAGCCACATGAGGGAGCCGTCTTGGAAGCAATTCTCCAGGCCCGTCAAACTTTAGATGACAGCAGTCCCAGCCAACACTTTGATAAATGTTTGTGGTTTAAGCAACTGTGTTTTAGAGTAATATGTTACATAGCAGTAGATTACTGATATATGATACACTCTCTTCAGGAGGTGTATTAGGGTGGGCAGGGTAGTTTGAGTTGTTGCTTTAAGTATAAAACATACTTAGAGTGCGGGTGCAGTGGCTCATGCCTGTAATCCCAGCACTTTGGGAGGCCAAGGCGGGTGGATCACAAGGTCAAGAGATCGAGACCATCCTGGTCAACATGGTGAAACCCCGTCTCTACTAAAAATACAAAAAATTAACTGGTCATGGTGGCGCATGCCTGTAATCCCAGCTACTCAGGAGGCCAAGGCAGAAGAATTGCCTGAACCCAGGAGGCGGAGGTTGCGGTGAGCCGAGATCGCGCCATTGCACTCCAGCCTGGGTAACAATAGTGAAACTGTCTCAAAAAAAAAAAAAAAAGAAGAAGTATAAAACATAGCCCACTTATTTACAATTAGGTAAAGTTAACATAAACTGTATTACTTTTGTTCTCAGAGAACACCTGAAACGCTCTTGCCTGGAGGTTTGATTCCATGATATCTTGAAATAGAACTAACTTCCCAAGTTAAGTTTAGTAGGCCTCATGTTTTATTTCCTGGGAATATTAGGATACATTTTTTAGAAGCCCCGATGGGCTGATTTCCAAATGAAACCAGAGAATTTGGGAAGACTGACCATGAGAATTCAGTGAGCTACAGAACTGCACACAGATTCCTCAGCCAGTCCCCTTCTGTCCTAGCTGTTGAGTTGTGACAGCTCATTAGCATGGACAGTTGACACTGTATACTTGTAACCAGGCTCACAAATGAACACAAGGCTGTGGAAATAACAAGGGCTCTCTAAAGCCAGACTTGATCCTGCATTGTTTGCCATTGCTGAACCCAGGCAAAAGTAAATTGCCTGCATTTTCAAAGTGGCTATTGTAAACCAGCCAGCATCTAGACTCTTCATTCAGGAATGTCACTCATGTGGCCTGGATGCCTGTTGCTAGTTCTGTCAGAACAGGTCTGGTGGTAGAATAGCAGGAGCATTTACCAGGTGTACTGTTAGGAGTGTTTGTGCTCAGCTTGTGAGTAGGAGATTGGGGAGAGAATCCCAAAGGAAAATTTGCCAGTCTCTACCGTAAAAGACTATGGAAGTCGAAGAAAGGTCAGGAACTGGGAGTTAGGTGGTCTCGGTTTAGTGCTGGCCTTTTGTTCCTAATGCTGGGGCAGACTCCATCTCTCTGACCTCAAGATCTTCATTTGCAAAATTACAGATTTGCTAATTGGCTACAAACCTGCCTTTCAGATTCCTGAAGGGCTTTTTCAAACAGAGCACTTCTACCTTTCTCTCCTTGGTCGAGAGTCACAGCCACAGGGAGCTCATGTCAGAGGTGGGAAATGGTTGTGAGCCATTGGACTGGATGATCTCAGAGGCACTTTTCAGCCTGACCCCAGAACCTGGGTCCCAAGGCAAAGTGGACAGGACACCCTCCCATCTTTAGAGTTTCTCAGACTTTCTGTTGACCTTTGGGGACTTCTTTTCCCTTCAAAGTAAACTTTGACTTCACCTGAGGATAAGATTTAAGAAGGAAGCACAGTGTGATTTGCCTTGGGTCTCTTAATCTTTGAAAAGTGAGTCAGAATATTTTTTGTTTTTGTTTTTACTCCTGGTCTCAAGCAATTCCGCCTCATCCTCTCAAGGAGCTGGATTTACAGGCACGTGCCACAACGCCCAGCTCAATAATGCATTTTATTGATGTTTGAGATGGAGTCTTGCTATGTTACTGGAGTGCGGTGGCGCCATCTCAACTTACTGCAACCTCCGCCTCCTGGGTTTAAGCGATTCTTCTGCCTCAGCCTCCCGAGTAGCTGGGACTACAGGTGCATGCCACTAAGCCTGGCTAATTTTTTACATTATTTATTTATTTTTTGAGACCGTTTCATTCTGTCACCCAGGCTGGAGTGCAAAGGTGCAATCTCAGCTCACTGCAACCTCCACCTGCCAGGTTCAAGCGATTCTGCTGCCTCAGTCTCCCGAGTAGCTGGGACTACAGGTGTGTCACCACACCTGGCTAATTTTTTTTTTTTTTTTGAGACAGAGTCTCGGCTCACTGCAATCTCCACCTCCCAGCTTCAAGCAATTCTCCTGCCTCAGCCTCCCAAGTAGCTGAGACTACCGGCACACACCACCCCACGCCCAGCTAATTTTTTTTGTATTTTAGTAGAGACAGGGTTTCACTGTGTTGGCCAGGATGGTCTCAATCTCTTGATTTTGTAATCCGCCTGCCTCGGCTTCCCAAAGTGCTGCGATTTACAGGCATGAGCCACCGCGCCCAGCAAATTTTTTGTACTTTTAATAAAGACAGGGTTTCACCATGTTGGCCAGGCTGATTTTGAATTCCTGACCTCAGGTGATCCACCCACCTCGGCATCCCAAAGTGCTGGGATTATAGGCGTGAGCCACTGTCTGGGGCGGCTGATTCTTTTAATCCCTGCATATGAATGATGGGACAGAAATACAGTTACCGGGACTGGGAGACAGGGAAGGGCCTGGCTTTAGAGAGTAAGACTAGAAAGATGATGTGAGGTCACAGTAGGGTCTGCAGCACAGCTGATGGCATTATGCTATGGGGCAGGGTAGATTCCCATCCAGGCAAGATGTGTAGCTATTATTAGATACAGGGGGGCGCAGTGGAGTAGAGGCTATGATTAACATGAGTTCTGAAATCAGACCCTCCCACTGGATCCCCTTTCTACCATAAACTAGCATACCTTTGGTAAGTTACTCAACTGCTGTGAAATGAGAGCCATTGTTCAAACCATCAGTATAACACTTAGCAGAGAATAAGTATCACCCTTACTTCTTAGGCTTAGGAAGCCGAGCTCATTAGATGCCATAAGTGTCTGGTACAATAACCCTTACATTTATAGGTATTACAAAAGAAAGTAGAGGTGAAGGAGAGGAGATGGAGAGAACTTCCAGAAGTAAATATGGTTGGCAAAGCTGAGTTCAGCAAGTGGATACAAGCAAGAAGCCTGTAAGGCTTCTCAGAACCTTCGATGTAATTCTGAATCGACCAAAGCAGGCTAAGTTTCAGGACATGTTCCAGACTTAACGGTTCAGTAACCCTTTTATCAAGGGGCATCATGCAAGAAATGGGAGAAACATTAGCCAACAACAATGTTAGTTATTGTACAGGCTTGTTAAATAATTTGAATAATTCTGGAAAAATCTACATTCAGTTATCAGATTCTGTTCACCTGCAAAATTGTTTATGAACTTTCACAAGGCAGTCAGTGCAATGGTTAAGTACTGGCTATGTGGTCCTTGGACAAGTTACTTGATCTCAGCTTCCTCTTCGATAAAAGAGGGATGTTGGGCCTGGCACAGTGGCTCACGCCTGTCATCCCAGCACTTTGGGGGGCTCAGGTGGATCACTCGAGGTCAGAAGTTCGAGAGCAGTCTGGTCAACATGGCAAAATCCCGTCTCTACTAAAGATACAAAAATTAGTCAAGCATGATGGTGCACAGCTACTTGGGAGGCTGAGGCAGGAAAATTGTTTGAATCCAGGAGGCGCGGTTGCAGTGAGCCAAAATCACACCACTGCACTCCAGCTTGGGGAACAGAGCAAGACTTTGTCTCCAAAAAAAAAGAAAGAAAAGAAAAGAGGGATGCTGATGCAGTACTCTCCCAGAAGGCAGTTCTGAAGATCAAATGAGCTAATACATTGAGTTAGAACAGTGCCTGGCACATAATAAGCATGATATGTTAGCTATTATTATTCTAGACAGAATGAATTTCAGGGAAGCTTTTAAGAATAAGTTATTGACTGCTGTTGTAGTGCTAGCTTACCATTTGTTCTACATTCACTTGCCTCTTGCTCACATTGGAAGATTGATTAATAAACTGGTACCGCGTACAGTCACTGTCCCTTTTTAAAAACCAATAAATTACTTGACTCAGCTATTTTGCTTCTATGGCAAAGTCTAAATATAATTCAAATATAAGAGATTCTTTTTAATGCTTTATTAGGTGAAGATTGAACATGTTTTTTTTTAGAGGCACTTCATCTTTACCTAGAATTATTTTCTGATTAATGAAAATACAAGTTAGGATAATTCACGTCACACCAGCACACACCTAAAAAAATAGGAAGTAAATGTTTCTATATCGGTACAGGTAAAAATACTGGATGAAATTAACTAGGTGACCGAAAAACAGCTAAGAATTCAAATCTCACCGTCTAAAAAATAATTCTATTATTGCCACATGTGAAAAGATTTTTTAAATTTTTGTTAGAGACAACTGTCACAACACCTCTTAACACCCAAGAGGCTAGATCAAATTATAACATTTTGAGCTATAAGACATTAGAGCAATCTTTGTCTGCAAATGAGGAAATTGAGTCCCACAGAGAGGCACTGACTTGCTGGAGGTCAGAGCTGAGAGTGGAGAAAGAGGGCATAGGTGTCCCAGAGTCTTGCCCAGAAATCTATGGAAGGAAGGCTTCACAGTCACGCAACCGCAGCTCAGCCCCAGGCCCAGCGAGTTCACCTGCCCTCAGGAGGTGTAGAGAAAGGTGTGAATGTTCTCGTAGTCCCTCAGGGAGCTCTCCATTCCCAGGACCTCCAGTGTGGAGTCCTTCACAAAATCCAGAGTCACCCCACATTGAATTTGTTCATAGCAAATTTCTGTGTTGCAGGTTACAGTAGACCTCAACATGGGCTGTATGTTGAGAATAAAAACGAACAAAAAATACTGTTTCCTGGGTCTCTCTCCTAGAGATGCTGATGAAATTTGGCGCTGGGAGTTTTAAGAGCTATAGTCCCTGCTCCAGAACAAGAGTTTTTCGAGCAGAGAAAATTGCTACATGAATCCCAGACCTCTTTTTACCTACCCCTGACTTCTGTTGCAGTCAGGAATTTTGAAGAACTGCCGCCGCTGCTGTGTTGGTTATGGAAACATGTGCCATTGCACACTTCACGACAGACTTACATTAGAGAGGGAAGTTGTGTCAGACTGGGTTGGGAGTGAAGCAGGGTGGGTGTGGACAAGTTCTTCATTCAGTACTTATTGAGCACCTACTATATACAAGGCTCTGGACACCGAGAAATGAGAGGAACCCGATCATCACCCTCGCAGAGCTCACAGTCCAGCCAGCTGACTAGAGAGCATGGGGAAGCTGATATCGTGCATTTTCTTGGGACCAAAAGTACTTTGATTAAGGCACCAATGTGGAAGGCACTGTGCAATGCCGATACTTGGATAAATAGGACAGGGTCCCTGCCTTCCTTTCACTGGTATACGGTGACATGGGCACTCAACCGTAGTTCAAGGTAGAATATAAGATGTGTCAGAAAAGATGTCTGATCACGAGCCTTATGAGTTCCAAGGAGAGTGAGTGCTGTCTGTGTGGTGCAGCGGGTGGTATCAGGGAAGGCTTCACCTATTCTTCCATTCATTCCACCCAAACCTCACCATGCCAGGTGGCAGGGTGTAAGAAGGAAGAAACCCCAGCCAAGCAGAAACCTCCAGTCAAGTAGAACAGAACAACAATAAAAACTACAGTATCTCTTCAATTCTAAGTGCCTTTGACTGCAAATTTTATCCTGATTTTGTAGATGTTAAAATTTGGAAAAAGATGTATTTTAGAATTAACAAAATAAAGGAGTAATAAATAACTCAGATGCTTCCTATCCACCAGGCACTGTCCTAAGTGCTTACATGTATCACTTTTTACTTATTTAATAAAAGGCAATTACATGTAGTGACAAGTGGCTTTTGGGAAACATAGTGAATAAATGAGGAAATGAATGAATAAATACTAGAAGAATAAACCCTTAAACCCTTTGTCTTCCAGCCTTAGACCATCTGGAGTAGGCAGTTCCTTTTCTAAGAATTTAGATCCTTACAAATGGTAATTTTCAAACTTTAGCGTTGTCAAGGAAACCACTAAGAGATAGATATAGATAGCTCAGTAATGATCCCAGTCCTTACTTCTAACAAGTCCAGAGAAGCAGTGGGACACACACACTGTGTGTGGGCACTCAATCGTAGTTCAAGGTAGAATATAAGAAGTGTCAGAAAAGATGTCTAACCATGAGCCTTATGAGTTCTTCCCGCACTCCAGCCTGGGCCACAGAGAAAGGCCCCATCTCTAAAACAAAAAAACCAAAAACTCTTCAGTGATTGTACATTGCCTTCAGGATAAGGTCAAACTCCCTTATATTAGTTCCAGTTCTTCCAGAAACTGACCCTGGGATAAGAACTTGGGTGCTGGTGATTTACTTGGCTAGGAAGCACACTGTGTGTGTGCGTGTGCGCGCGCGTTGCGAGGGAGAAAGGAGATACAAAGAATAAAAGAACTTACAGGCAAGGTGTGGTGGCTCACACCTGTAATCCCAACACTTTGGGAGACCCAGGTGGGCAGATCACCTGAGGTCAGGAGTTTGAGACCAGCCTGGCCAACATGGTGAAACACTGTCTCTACTAAAATACAAAAATTAGCCAGGTGTGGTGGTGGGTGCCTGTAATCCCAGCTACTCAGGAGGCTGAGGTGGGAGAATTGCCTGAACCCAGGAGGCGGAGGTTGCGGTGAGCCGAGATCGCGCCATTGTGCTCCAGCCTGGGTAACAAGAGCGAAACTCCATCTCAAAAAAAAAAAAAAAAAAAAAAAACCTCTGTCTCTGAAAAACAAAACAAAAACAAAACCCAGCTATTACTCTTTTAAATTATTACTCAGAGAGCTAACTTCATTTTGAGTGAGGTTCCCATTGCAAATTGTCAGTTCCTGAGGAAAACAGGATCCATTCATTGCATTTGGAGTTTGGTGACAGGGTCTGCAAATAACTGGAATTCTTGTGGTGGGACCCAAAAAATCCTACTTTAAAAACAGCTCTCTGGATGATTCTTATGTACACTAGATTTTGATAATCATTAGTTTCCTCTCGGTCTCTGAAATAAGGAGGCATATTTACCACATACATTAAAGAGACCTAAATAAGGACTGGGGTTTGAGGACCCAAAACCTACTCAGACTTTGTCTCTCTCCCATCCCCACCTCACTGTGCTTCCTAGCCAAGTAAATCACCAGCACCCAAGTTCTTATCCCAGGGTCAGTTTCTGGGAGAACTGGAACTAATATAGGGAGTTTGACCTTATCCTGAAGGCAATGTACAATCACTGAAGAGTTTTTGGTTTTTTGTTTAAGAGATGGGGCCTTTCTCTGTGGTCCAGGCTGGAGTGCAGAAGGACAATTATAGCTCATTGCAGCCTGGAACTCCTCAGCTCAAAAGGGATTTCCCCTGCCTCAGCCTCCTGAGTGGCTGAGACTACAGCTGCAAACCACCATACCTGGCTACTACTGAAAAGTTTTAATTGAGGGAGTGGCAAGTAATTTCTTTTTAAACGAGATCTCTCTGTGCTGGGCACAGTGACTCATGCCTGTAATTGCAGCACTTTGGGAGGCCGAGGTGGGTGATCACCTGAGGTCAGGAGTTCAAGACCAGCCTGGCCAACATGGCAAAACCCCATATATACTAAAAATACAAAAATTAGCCAGGAGTGGTGGTGGGCACCTGTAATCCCAGTTACTTGGGAGGCTGAGGCAGGAGAATCACTTGAACCCAGGAGGCAGGGGTTGCAGTGAGCCCAGATTGCACCACTGCCCTCCAGCCTGGGTGACAGGGTCAGACCCCATCTCAAAAAAAAAAAATAAATAAATAAATAAATAAGATTTTTCTGGATACAATGTGGAGAACGGAATCGAGGAGATAAAACATTTAGAGTCACAAGAGCCCAGGGGAGAGGTGGAGGCAGCCTAAGCAGGGATGAGGACCAGAGATGAGGATTGAAAGGGAAGGTAATCAATAGGACTTTATAATTGATCGACTGATTGGCTTGGAGGTGGGGAAGGATGGGGAGTGCTGGATGAAACTGTCCTGGGAGAATGTAGAGACAGGGAAGAAAATAGCGCACAACGAGGGCTCTTCCCTCCCATTTGAGCTGGCCCTTGAAAGATGACAAAGACGTTTTAGAAAACACTTTTTCTTAGCCAGGCACAGTGGCATGCTCCTACAATCCCAGCTAATTGGGAGGCTGAGGTGGGAGGATTACTTGAGCCCAGGAGTTTGAGCTACAGTGAGATATGATCACACCGCTGCACTCCAGCCTGGGTGACAGCGAGACTTTCTCTTAAAAAAAAAAGGTAGGTAGAAAATATATTTTTCTAATTACCCCCACCATCATTATAAAAGTTGTATGTGTTCATTGTGAAAATTTCGGGAACATTTTAAACCCTGTAATACTATGAATCACTATGAAAATCTCAGTGTATATCCCTCCAGATTTTACTGACAGCCTGTTTCCTAAATAATAAAGATCAAACCATATTGTATACTGCACAGCATCCTGTCTTCCTCACATAATATTATGTTGTGGCATTTTTCTGTCATTCTTTTTTTAATGGCTACATAATATTTCATTGTGTGAATGTACCATACATTATTTGATGATTTCTGTTTTTAGGACTATGTCTTTTCCAACACTTTTTCCATTATAGATAGCTACATGATGAGTAGAATAAATTACTAGGACTAGACTTGCTGAACTAAAGTGTGCGGACGTATTTAGAGCTGTTGATATTTATTATCCCAAAGTAATTGTGCCTCTGTACATCTCATACTAGCTGGGTAGGTCAGCTCCAGAGGGCAGGGGTTTAGGTCTGTATTGGTCATTGCTGTATTCCCAAGACCTAGAAAGCTCTTGGATCCTACTAGACTTTCAATAACTACTGAATATTCAAAAATTGTGAGTGAACAAAGAGCAAGTGAATGAATGTCTCATCATACCCTCACTACTGGTTATAATTATTTATTGGATCTTTAACAGGGGATTATTGTTTTCATTGCTTGGATTATAAAGTATAAGCTCACATGCTTTCCTGTGGTAGGATAATGGCTAACTTTGGCATTTGATGAGGACCAAGTTCAAATACACTTATTAGCTGTGTGATTTTGAGGCTTGCTTCACTGTTTTTAAAATGGGCATGACAGTAGTATCTCCCTTACAGAATCACTGTGAGGATGAATGACGTATGCATGGACTACTCATAGTATCTGTAAATAGTGGCACAAATAAATGTTGGGTATGTATTAAATTGATTATTTATATTTTCACATCCTTTGCCCATTTCTTTTTAGTTCATAGTTTAAGTATTACAGTCCTTAACTCACTGACACATTTATTATGACACTTTCCCTCATTTCTGTCATTTTGTATACAGTAGCTTTTTAATGTTCCAAAATTTTATTTTATTTCCACTCATATCTGTGCAGCTTTTCCTTTGTGATGACTTTCATTCCTTTGGTGCTTAAAAATTGTTTCCCCACACTGGGATCTTACACATTATTTTTTTAGGTTGCTTTAAATTTTTTCTAGCCTTTTTTAAATGGTCCCGCACAAAATGGTTTAATTTATTGTTTATTTTTGTCTGTGGTGTGGCATATATTAATTAGGCTAGCCTAGATTAGGCAGCAGTTACAAATCAACTCCGAAATGGCTTAGCACAACAAAAGCTTCTTTCTCATTCAGGCCTAGTCTATGTAAGCTGGAGAGGGGATAACCATCTAGTGAATGGGAGACCCACACGCCCGCCCTCCATCTGGCACTAGCGCCCTCTCATCCTGTGGTTTGTAAGTTCTTAGCAGGAAAAAAGAAGGGTGGATGAAGCACACCGGCTTTCCACTGCTTTGGCTTTCTAGAAGTGACAAATACCACTTGCACTCACAGTTCATTGACAGAACTAGTTACCTGGGCCCAACATAGTCACCAGGAGGCTGGGAAATTTAGGGGAGCACACCGAACGTTGACTAATGAGCACCCACTGTCTCTGTGAGAGCAGATGAGGGAATAATCTATTTGTTTCCTAAACTATCTGAGGATCTTTTTTTTTTTAAGTTAGATTGTTAAAAGTTACAATGAAGTTTAAGGAATAAAATAACATTTATATCCCCCCAGGTCCTAACTTAACCGTTAAGATTTTTGTCATATTTGTTACCGTTTATTTTTTATCACAGCTTTGAGATGTCATTTGTATACCGTAAAATTTGCCCTTTTATAGTGAACAATTCAGTGGTTTTTAGTATATTCACAGAGTTGTCCAACCATTATCAATATTTAATATTAAGACATTTTTCATCACTTCCACAAGAAATATCATGTCCATTAGCAGTCATTTTCCACTCCTCAACAACCCCAGGCCCTGGCTACAGTTAATCAAATACCTTCTGTCTCTGTGAGTTTACTTATTCTGGTTATTTCAAATAAATGGAATCATACTATATGTGGCCTGGCTTCTTTCATCTAGCACCTCAGCCTCCCAAGTATTAAGAGCTAGGACTGCAGGCGTGTGCCACCATGCCTAGCTAATTTTTCAAATTTTTTTAGAGATGGGTTTCAAACTCCTTACCTCAAGCAATTTTCCCACCTTTGCCTCAAAGTGTTGGGATTACAAGCATGAGCTACCACGTCCGACCTTCTCTATTGATTTGAAATGCCACTTTATGTATTTGGGTCATTTCTGGATGCTGTATGCTGTCTTGTTCAAATAGTTTAATTATTAATAGTTTTATATTTTATTGGCTTGTTTAGCTATTTCTTTCTCATTACTCTCCTTTTCCAGAATTGTCCTTGCCAGTCATCTAT
This sequence comes from Callithrix jacchus, assembly GCF_049354715.1. Lineage (NCBI taxonomy): Eukaryota > Metazoa > Chordata > Mammalia > Primates > Cebidae > Callithrix > Callithrix jacchus. The sequence continues at coordinate 20,914,999 of NC_133506.1, forward strand.
GTTTATTTTTCCTTATAAACTTTGTAAGCAACTGACCTAGTTTAAACAGCACTTTGTTGGTATTTTTATTAAGAATGTATGATATTTAAAGATTAATTTTAGGAAAATTAACCTCTACATTTTGGCACTGTCCTGTTCGAACACAATTGTATGTTTTCATTTATTCACATTTTAGAGATGATTGTTTAAATGATTATGTAATTAAAAATATATATTTGGTTTTCATCCCTGGTTCCTGGCACAGAGCTCCTAAAACTCTTGTAATTTCCTAAGTGTTTGGGGTGCTGGGTGTCTTTCACTCTAATATTTGGTCTTTGACCCCAGTTCTGGTTCCTGACAAAGAGCTCCTAAATTCCTTGGAATTTCCTGTGTGATGGGCATATCTTTAGTTCTAATCAGGTGACTCGATGGGCTCCTGGTTAGCTTCAGGATAAGGGCTGGTCGCCAGAAAGGCCACGCCCTGATTAAGAGCTTGGAACCTTGGAACTTTTAGCCCCACTGCACATCTTTCAGGAAGGGGAGAGAGGCTGAAGATTGAGTTAATAATTGATCATGCCTATGTGATGAAGTCTCCATAAAAATCCACCAAAGGCAGCTTCAGAGATCATCTGGGTTGGGAACACATCCATGCGCTGGGGGAATAGCACATCCCAACTCCACAGAGGGAGAAACTCCTTCACTCCTTGGAGCCCTTCCAGAATTCACCCTATGTCCTCTTCATCTGGCTGATTGTTTCTCTCCTTTACAATACTATTTAATAATGTAAATAAATGCTTCCCTGAGTTTTGTGAACCATTACAGCAAATTATTAAACCTGAGGAGGGGCTTGTGGCAACCCCCAATGTGTAGCCAGGGCAGACAGAAGTGTGGGTAATCTGGAAATCCACTACTTGTGATTGGCATATGAACAGGTAGTCACTTTTGCGGGACTGAGCCCTCTGATTTGTGGGATCTAAAGCTAATTCCAAGTAGTGTCAGAATTGAACTGAAATGTAGGACACTCAGTTGGTGTCCAGAGAGTTAGAGAATAAGTTGCTGTAAGGAAACCTCCTACATATTTGATGTCAGAAGTGTTCTGTGAGAATAGAGGATAGAGGAAAACGAAGTCTGTTTTATTTTATTTCATATTTCTTTTTTATAATCCCAGTCCTTTCTTTGGCATTAATTAGAATAACTTGTCATTTTAACCTTAGGAGAGAGCTAAGAATCCTCATCTATTTGTTCATTAATTTATTCATTCATCCATTATTCATTCATTGTGCAGGCACAATGCGAGGTGCAAACACAGTGGTGAGCAAATTTTACAATGGCCCCTGCTTCCACAGAGTGTATAATGTACCAGGTATATAAACAAATATTGACAAATTTTATTCCCAATATAAACAAATTTTATTCCCAATCTGGTAGTTATCTCTGTGTCTTCTGGAATATTTAACATGATCTTTCCTTAGACTTTTTCTTCTTGCTATGGGTTCACTGAAAACCATTCTTTGAGACAAGGATTTGAGTGCAGTCGTTTCTTTGGCAAGGAGTGGGAAGACAAGGGAGTGGAAAAATGGGAGGGAAGAAAACCAAAAAGAGTGTGTTAATGAGCAGATTTCTGCAGTGAACAACTGGGGCGAAGTCCTGCTGCACACTTTCTGAGAAAGTTTACAGAACGTACTCTGCACATCAGCCTGCCCAGGGGCAAGAAAATTGTTCCTGCCTGTCAATGGTGGAGGGGCGCTCCTGGGAGCATTAACTCCCGGGCACTTCTGGTCTATCTTTCCCGTGGCCAACAGTGCTGTTGCAGCCAGGGAACCTCCTCAGGTGTTGTCTGAGGTAGAAAGCCAAAGATGGCAAGGGGCCTGCCCTAGAAGATGTCCGTGGTGTCAGAACTGGGCTGAGGACACACGGGTAGGGCACTGAGGTATCTACTCCAGAGGAAAGGGAGTTATCTTTGGAAAGCACATTTACATAGAGTGGGAAGGGGCAGTAATAGGAGAGGAAATCAGACTGTGGAAAGTTACTGTAGCTCAGAAAGCTTTCACAATCAATTGGTCAATAGTATTGATTGATCACAATCAACATTCCATTCCGAGTTGTTAGTAAATCATATAGTAAAATTGATGATGCCTTTCTGGGTTTTGTATGTTGTTCAGGTTTTCTCTATGATACTTTGAAACATGATTTAAAAAAAAAATTTTTTTTAAAAAGAGGGTTCAAACTAAGGTTTTTTGGTCCACTTTGACATTTTTAATGAGAAAAGTGAAAAATGATACATATTTCAGTGAAAGTTAGGATTGATAATAAGATAATAAGATAGTATGGGGGGAAGATAGCATAGAAGAAGGAGCACTGGCTTTGGGGTGGATCCTGAGTTCGAACCCTCAGTTTCTCCACTAACTAGCAGTGTGACCTGAGGCAAGTTGCTGATTTGAGCCAGGGTGTTCTTATCTGGAAAATGTAATGACGTTGTCTTTTATTTTTTGAGACAGAGTCTCATTTTATTGCCAGGAGCCAGGCTGGAGTGCAGTGGCACGATCTCCACTCACTGCAACCTCCGCCTCCCGGGTTCAAGCAATTCTCCTGCCTCAGTCTCCCAAGCAGCTGGGACTACAGACGCGCGCCACCACATCCAGCTAATTTTTTATATTTTAGTAGAGATGGGATTTCACTATGTTGGCCAGCATGGTCTTGATCTCTTGACCTCGTGATCCACCCGCCTCAGCCTCCCAAAGTGCTGGGATTACAGGCGTGAGCCACCACGCCCGGCCAATGCTGTCTTTAACAGGTAGCTTTAGTTCTTGTTTCCCCAGTAGCAGACCCTGAGAAGAGAGTCTGTTCATGCCCAGGAGTTTGATAACTTTAAAGGATTGCCTCTGGACATGCCTATCAGATCAGGACTACCCCTCACTCAAGTTCCTTCTACTGAAATCCATTTTTTCAGTTTTATGATTTTTCTTGTTAATACAAGCTATTGTTAGAATGGCATATTTATTGTTTCAATGGGTTATTACTTTTCTCACAAAAAGAATGTGTATTAAAGAAGGTGAGTAGTTTTTCTGCATTAATTATATGCAAACAAAATACTCTTGGCCAGGAGTGGTGGCTCAGGCCTGTAATCCCAGCACTTTGGAAGGCTGAGACTGGCAGATCTCTTGAGGTCAGGAGTTCAAGACCAGCTTGGCCAATATGGCAAAACCTGTCTCTACTTAAAATACAAAAATTAGCCAGGTGTGGTAGTGCATGCCTGTAATCCCAGCTATTCGGGAGACTGAGGCAGGAGAATCACTTGAACCCGGGAGGTGGAGGTTGCAGCAAGCTGAGATTGTGCCACTGCATTCCAGCCTAGGTAGCAGAGCAAGACTCTGTCTCAAGAAAAACCTCTGAGAGACAGAATTCATTCTGGCAGAGTGAGGAATGATGGGAAGGCAGAAATGGTGGAGAAACTTTCAGCCCCACATGGAGCAGAATCTCACATAGAATCCAAGCCTTGTCTCTTCCCCTCTCCTCCACCTTCCTTTTCTCTTCTTTCTTTTGTTGTTAATGACTTCTCCTAAATTAAAAAAAATTAAATTCCTTATCTGATGTCTCAGGTGGTTTTTTTGTGACTGTGGAATAGAGTGAGCAAACACTATTTTTAGGAAGCCATTACAAACTTATGGTATAGAACTTTAGCCAGGCCAGAAACATAATTTCTTTGGGCTTGAGGAGACTTTTCTCTCTAACCTCCTACAGGTAAGGAGTCCCATCTTAGTTCATAAGTTGTAAGTGTGCACAATGTTGACAGTTTCACTGCTTTGAAATTGTAGACTCATCCGGAAGCTGGAGAGGTAACGTGACCAAACCCACATTATTCCTGGAGCATCTGGGGCTGAGCCATTTGCTGCATCCCAGCCCAGGGCATAGGTCTCAACTGTGAGATTATTAGGACATTTTGGGTGATAAAATGGGACCCTTTGAGCCTTGGTTTGAGTTGAAGCCCAAAGGCTGAGAGTTAACAAAGGAGCCAACCGGCCCCAATTTTCTATGCTGAGGTGCTGGATTCTGAGCTTGAACTTGCAAATGGGTGGGGGTGAGGAGCAGGGCATTTGAAAGTGAGGTAGGAGGGCAGAAGCTAAATTCTCCTGGAGTTTTCTGATTACTGTTGCATTTCCCACTGGGGATGGGGAGAAAGAGCTCTACCCCTAACTTTGGCCAAAAGAGAAGGCTATAAAAGAGCCATTGGGAGAGCCTCTTCTGTGATCCTCGAATGTGGGGGATGGAGTGGACTGGGGTGTGACACCTGCCAAATGGGGAGAGGCTGAGACTATTTGCCTGAGGAAAGAGTGAGACTAGAAGCAAGACAGCAAGAGAAACCGACTGCCCTTGGAGCTAACTGCCCCTCCACCACCACCAGCAGCAAGAGTGTGTGTTTCAGGAACCAGAAAAAGGACATAGAGGAGCTGGTGGACAGTGTGTTAATTTCCTATGGCTGCTATAAAAAAAACCAGCATGAAATTGGTGGCTTAAAACCACAGGCATTTATTCCCTCACAGTTCTAGAGGCCAGAAGGCTGGGACACTGCCTCCAGAGGCTCTGGGGGATCCATCCTTGCCTCTTGGGGTTTCTGGTGCTGCTGGTGTTCCAGGGCTGTGGCCACATCACTCCTGTCTCTGCCTCCATAGTGACATTGCCTCCTCGTCTTCTGTCTGTGTCAACTGTCTCTCTGCTTCCCTCTTATAAGGACACCTGTGATTGCTTTTGAAGCCTGGATAATCCAGGATAATCTCCCCATCTAGAGATCCTTAATTCCTTCTGCAGAGCCCCTTTTTGACATGGAACATTCAGTTTCAGAAATTAGGACGTGGATGTCTTTTGAGGTCATTATTCAGCCTGCTGCAGGTAGAATCCCCTCCAGTCGAGTGTGCTCAAGGACCAGTGGGTGACTTCAGGGCTCACTCATACTTTGACTGCCCAGTGATTTTTGCTGCAGCTGCAGAGGACCTTTCTGTGCAAGCCCAGACTCCAGCTAACAGTGCCTAACACTAAGGGAAGGCACCGCTTTGCCTCAGAGACATCCTCAAAGCCTCTGAGAAGCAGCCTAGAAAGGATGAGGTGGTAGTTAACACACCCTGGGGGCAATCCTCAAATAACAGAGAAGAGTGCCAGTAGGTAAGTGATCCAGCCTCCTGTCTTTCAAGCAGACAATTCTGGGAGGTATTCTGTAAACCTTCCAGGTCCTAGTAGAATAGGACCCTCATTGCCTACAGCAGTAATTTCAATAACGCATGCTTTTTTATGGCCTTTCATCCTTCTCTCTCCCTCAATTCTGAGTTCTGGGATCACTTCCCAAATGGGCTATCTATACTCAAATTCTTGTTTCAGGCTGTGCTTTTGGTAGATCCCAAACAAGGACATAAGTTTTCCAGCAGGGAATCCCCAAGAAAGTGGCAAAAGTGCTTCATGGGAGTGGACAGGATGAAATTCCAAGCTCAGCAGGCACCTTTGTTGGATAAGTTCCGTGCCAGCTTAGTGAAATCTTTCCTATTCCTTAAACCACCCTCTCACCGCCCCCACTTCCTTCAACTACCGAGGAGCCAGAGGCAGGTACGGTGGGGAGAGGGGAGGAAACAGGCAGAACTGACCATGTCCCACAATCCTTTTGCCCATCACTCAGGGTTCCAGGCTGAAGCAGGCGTCGGCTGCAGCCCAACTACTGCATTCAGCTCTTTCAACACACGGCCTGCATTTGTCAGCCCGTTTACTCTGATCACATCTGCGTTTCTTCTCGAGGCGGAAAGTGTTCATCAGCTAGCATCATAATACTACGATCCTGCTTTTAAATATTCTCTGCTGATGGTTATACTGTTCTGAAGAAGTAATCAGATGGTTGCATGGCATGTCTATAAAAGGAGAAGAATCTTACCTCACAGAATGTCTGGGCGGAGGCAGTGAGCTAGCTCCAGGAAAGTGCCTGGCACAGGGTGGATGGCCTAATAATGAGGTCTGCTCTCTTCTACGGCACACATTGCAAGCTGACCACAGCTCTTAGTCCCCAGGTTCTTGGCAGAGTGGTGGGACACTATAAGTGCTCAGGGAATTGTTTATTGAAGGAAAGAGTGGAGAGTCAGGAAAGCAGCTCTTAATCATTGCTCCAGACGCTGCCAGTGCCCGGCATCTGTTTGCCCAAGGGCTTTCCCTGTTGGCTCCACCTTCCTACATGGGGGATCGGAGGTATGGAAAATTAATGTTTCACTTAAAGCATCCCTCAACCAATGACTGCTAGCAGTGGTGAATAAATGTCCTGCTCTCTTGTCTGTTGGGTGGGATAACCATAAGGTGCATGTTCTTTACCAGAGTTCCCAGTGGGACTGAACTCTGGTGACTCAAAGTGGTACCTTTTTTTTGTGAGACTAGGGTCTCACTCTGTGGCCTAGGCTGGAGTGCAGTGGCATGATCTCAGCTCACTGTAGCCTCAATCTCCTTGGCTCACGTGATCCTCCCATCTCAGCCCCCTGAGTAGCTGGGACTACAGTCATGTACCATCACACTTGGCTAGTTTTTTATTTTTATTTTTTGTAGAGACAAGGTCTTTCTATGTTGCCCAGGCTGGTCTTGAACTCCTGAGCTCATGTGACCCTCCTGCCTCAGCTTCCCAATTGCTGAGATCAGAGGTATGAGCCACCACACCCAGTCTGTCTGGCAACTTTTTTGATAACTCTCTGTACTGGCTTCCTTCTTAAATATATATGTGTATATATATAAATTTTTTTTTGTGGGGGGCGGGGACTAAGTCTCACTCTGTCAGCAGGCTGGAGTGCAGTGGCATGATCTCAGCTCACTGCAACCTATACCTCCCAGTCCAAGCAATTCTGTCTCAGCCTCTGGAGTAGCTGGGACTACAGGCGCGGCCACTAAGCCCAGCTATCCCTTATTTATATTTCTTGAATATAACTTATCAAATAAACTATTTGCATGCAAAATCCTTGTCTCTTGGTCAGCTTCTTGGGGGCAACTAAATGAAGACAACTGCATCGCTGAAATTTGAAATGTATATGAGGCTTTCTTAAGGGAGGCCCTTTTCTTCCCATAGCATTGACTCCTCTTCCTGCATGGTTTCAGATTTCTTTGTAATGTGTAGAAGGAGAGAAAATAATATAACCTTTTGCAACTCTCATAAATTCATCATTGAGACACCCTCCTGACACAAAAGACAGATCAACAAGGGAAAAACAGGTAAGCTTAATTAACGTATGCCATGTTCATATGCGGGAGAAAAGTAACTCTCTCTGCAAAGTGACTCTCAAAGCGTTGGCTGGAAACGTGAGGCTTTGAGCTTTGCTTTAATAGTATTTTAACAAAAAGCAATGTATTTTAGTCCAGTGACAACATAAAGAAGAGAGCAGTTCCAGGCACTCAAAGGCGGAAAGCTGTGGGAAAATACTAATGAAGTAAGGTCTGCTCACAGATTTCTCTGGTGTCTGCTAATGCCTTCTCTAGGCTGATAAGTGGCTGTCTCCAGTAAGATAGGATTTATGTCCTGCCTTTAGGCAAACGAAGGAGAGGCAGAGAGTCTCTACATCTCAGCTGTCTTTAGCTCACCAATCTTCAATATTTTAGGGAGAAATATTTTGATTTCCTTCAGTGTAAATTACTTGGCGTACCTCAGATTCATTCCAGGCTTGTACACATGCCATTTCGCAGCTGCTCTGTGCTGGCTGGGGCAGATACTTACTTCCCCAGTTTGCTGGGGCTGGGCCCCGGGGTGGCCTCACAGCTGTCGTAGGAACACAAGTCCTCATATTGCTCAGGAGTTATTGTCCTGGCCTGATTTGCCTGCTATTGTGAAGATAGTGGCTGAGTATTATTACCTTTCTCCTTGGTTCTCTTAATATGAGTGAATCTTTTTGGAGACCCCCTCCCTGTGCATCTGCTGTAGGTCAATGTGTTTTTTTTTTTTTTTTTTTGATGTAGTTTTACTCTTGTCACCCAGGTTGGAGTGCAATGGCAAGATCTTGGCTCACTGCAACCTCTACCTCCTGGGTTCAAGCAATTCTCCTGCCTCAGTTTCCCAAGTAGCTGGGATTACAAGCATCTGCCACAATGCCTGGCTAATTTTTGTATTTTTAGTAGAGACTGGTTTTTCACCATGTTAGCCAGGCTGGTCTCGAACTCCTGATCTCAGGTGATCCACCTTGGCCTCCCAAAGTGCTGGGATTATAGGTGTGAGCCACCGCGCTCAGCCACGGGTCAATGTGTTCTTATTGCTAAATGATGTGGGGAGCAGTACAAGATGGTGGGAGAGCCTAGAAGAACTTGGAGGAATTTTCAGGTAAGCTTATTGAAGTTGCTGAAAATTGAACAATGTCAAGATGATATACATGGCCAGACAATTTGTGAAGGTTTATTTTTAAAAATCGGAGTTCTGGGTTTTCTAATTGTTCACTCTAAGATAGGATAAAATGCAATGTTAAAATTTGAAAATTAAAAACCATAAATTTTCTAGACCACGAGTCTCCAGTCAGTAACTACCTGACTAGTAAGATGGTTTGGAAGGGTTTTTCCCACATTTTAATACCAAGCCCAGTGCCACCCAATGCTAAACTAATAAGAGGGAAACAGTGATATTAAAACCCAAAGCTGGGAGCTGGACACACTGATGTGTGCCTGTAGTCCCAGATACTCAGGAGGCTGAGGCAGGAAGTCACTTGAATGTCAGAATTCCAGTCCAGCCTGGACCACATAGCGAGACCCCATCTCTTAAAGAAAAAAAAAACTGGGAAGAAATAGATGTTCTTTTTTCAAAATAAGGCTTAAGGGACACATGAGCATAAGATTGACAAGAGAAGTCAGTGCAAGAGAAGATCAATTTATTTGATACATTCCTATCTAGAGGCTGGTCCATAGTGAGGGCTACTTTCCCACTCTTCACTCCAAGGATCCACAATTTCCTATGTCCCCCCATCCAGCAGCAGAACTCTAGGGCACAGGATGGTGACAGCAACCCATGCTAAAGGCCACATCCCCACAGGGGGACCTTAGCCAGGAGTTGAGGCAGAGGAGCTGGACTTATGGGGACTGTGCATTCGGGAAGGGAAAATGAATGAGGATGGGAGGAGGTGGATAGGGTCTGGGGTGTGTCTCCCACCCTCTGTGTGTCAGGAATGGGTCTTGAAGCACAGGAGTGAGCCTGCACCTAGTGTGCCCCAGGAAGTCCCAACCATCCTAAGACTCTGCATGTCTTGGCTCACGTCACTTGAGCCAAAGCAAAGAATTGAGCGTTATTCAAGTGTGTGCGTGGAGTGTCCAATGTGAGGGGGTGTGTGCGTTTAGCTAAGGAACAGAGGAGGACATCTCTTCCTCCCTCCACTTACCATCACACATCTGCATTTCTTCAGTCTGAAGGTGGGAAGACGAAGAAAGACAGGCACACATCTGACTTGGTTCTTTAATCCTTGTTTTCCAAGATAGGCAGTTCAGTGCTTGGTCTGCGTTTTTCTTCTGTCAATTTGTGTACTGGAATTTATGTAAACATTGGTAGATTCTTAAACAGTATCTTTATAGTAGGTTAAATATGGCTGCAAATTTTTTGGTACTTCTCCCCCTGAGGGACGGAGTGTAATGCTTGACTGATAGAAGATGGTGGAAGTGATGTTCTAGAACATCTGAGGCTTAGTCTTAGAAAAACTGTGGCTTTTGCCTGGGTCTTTGTGAACATTCTCTGTGGCAATGCTGAGCCACAGTGTAAAAAGCCCAAATGCTCCGTCTACCATGCCAAGAGGCCACATCTGGCATGTAGGTATACTGGTCAACAGTCACAGCTGAGACCTGCAAAGGTGCCAGGGATGTGAGTAAACCTGTCTTGGATTCTAGAACAGCCCATCCACTAAGTAACCAGAAGAATCACCTGACCACACTCTGCCCAAATTCCTGACTAACAAAATCATGAGATAAAATGAAGTGATTGTTGTTTTAAGCCACCGACTTTCGGAGTTTATTAAGAAGCAAGCAATAACTGGAACCGTAACATAGAGAAAAGAACAGCTGTGGTGTTAGATCTGGACTCAAATCCTAGCTCCATTATTTACCAGCTATGTGATCTTTTCTAGCTTCTTCTGACCTCAGTTTCCTCCTCAGTTAAACAGAGGTCATCCTAGCTACCTCCTAGCCTCATCATGAAGATGAAATGAGAAAACAAATGGAAAACAGATCCTGGCTCACAGCAGGTGCCCCAAAATGTTTCCTTCCTGTCCTGCCGGCCTCAGCGCAGCCTCTTCTCTAAGGCTTTCTGGGATGCCCTCTCCTCCAGGGAGAGGAATTCAGCAAACTACAGCACCCCCACCTCTCAGGATTTTGAAAAAAAGAATTCCAAGAGAATGTTGATGAGAAAATGACTCTGGACCCCTGCTCCAGAGAAACAAAATTATTTACCTGACTTGACTTTTAAAAAATAGATTTATTTGAAGAGCCACTCCAATTTAGTGAAGAATCAGGGGAGGAAATTAAGGGAGTTACAAAAGAGAATTAGATTTTTTAAAAAACAGATACCTCTGTTTGGGAGGTACACTCTGAGAGCCTGAGGTGGGTAGATCATTTGAGGTCAGGAGTTCTAGACCAACCCCGGCAATATGGTGAAACCCCATCTCTACTAAAAATACAAAAATTAGCTGGGTGTGGTGGTGCATACCTCTAGTTCCAGCTACTTGGGAGGCTGAGGCAGAAGAATCACTTAAACCTGGGAGGCAGAGGTTTTAGTGAGCCAACAATATGCAACACTGTACTCCAGCCTGGGTGACAGAGAAAGACCCCATTTCAAAAACAAACAAACAAACAAACAAACAAACCAAAAAAAAAAACAACAACTAGGCCATCTGTTTTTATTTAAGGCATCAGAAGCAAGAAAATGAAGGGCTCCGTGTGCCCATAGAGCAGGTGGGATTTTGCTATAACAGAGAAGCATCAGCGGCTTTCAGGCAGGAGGCTCTCTCCCTCCCTCTGTCAGTCCATCTTGGAGATGCCTGGGGCAGGCAGGTGCCCAACCAAGCACAGAGGTGGCGAGAACCACTACAGTGGCGGCTCTGGAGAAGAGGCCAAGAAATGGACATTTCAGTGAATGAAACTCCCTAAACCACTCCTGCTTTCAAAGCTTGCTCCATGTCTCACATTGATGTGGAACAATGAGCTGAAATGAGAAACAAATCAACTCAGGCTGCCCTCCCTCCTGTATTCCAGGCAGTGTTCTACTCTACACAGCAAGTACCAAAACAAGTCTTCCTTTCTTTCCTGCCTGTAGTAATTTTCACAAGTTTACCTCCAAGGAGTTCATTTTCATTCAGACTTCCAGCCAGGGCTCACCAATGCCACCTTCTGCGCTCCCCTGCCTGTTCTCATCCTGGTCCTTAATGTGCTCACATTCCTGACACCTGTGAGATGTCAGGCTGCCCTCTCCATTACAACCTGACCTGGGATTTGGATGCTGTCCCTTCCTGCACATTTGTGTAAATTAGGCTGCATCCCTGGGAACTGGAACTCCCTATTCTAAACACTTGGATGTCAGACAGGCCTGGATTTGTTCATGGCCAGATAAATAACTGTGGCCAGTATGTGTGTGTGCTATGTTTATAAAGCACTTTTGGGTCAGATACGGTGGCTCACACCTGTAATCCCAGCACTTTGGGAGGCCGAGGTGAGCGGATCATGAGGTCAAGAGATTGAGAGCATCCTGGCCAACATGGTGAAAACCTGTCTCTACTAAAAAGACAAAAATTAGCTGTGTGTGGTGGTGCGGGTCTACAGTTCCAGCTACTCAGAAGGCTGAGACAGGAGAATCGCTTGGACGGGGGAGACAGGTTGCAGTGAGCAGAGATTGCGCCACTGCACTCCAAACTGGGTGACAGAGCAAGACTCCATCTCTAAATAAATAAATAAATAAAGCACTTTTGTTGTTAGGTTTATTTAAGCTTCACAGTTCTGCAGTGAGGAAGGAAATAATCCTGTTTTATGGAGGAAAAGCTGAGGTTTGGAACAGTTAAGCCCAAGATTACACAGCTACTAAGGGACAGAGTGGGACTTCAAATCCAAGTTGCTTGATCCCAAACTCAGTGCACGCCCACCATTTCATTCTACCTTCTGATTCTGATTGACGTTAGAAATTAAACTTTCATATCCCTAAATTGGATTTTCAAGTAAGCAAACAAGATCTCTTCCTACCTAAGCACCTAGCAAATTATCCGGAGAACTAATTGCAAAGAGCTGAAGCCACACAGATTGTTACAAACTCAGCTGTCTCCCCACCCATTCCAATGTATTTGCCATGAGTTTTTAAAAAAATGTTAAAAGTTGCCAATTATGGAACTCATTCTAGGTGCCAGGCCCTGTGCTACTCTCATTACATCCATTGTCCCCCTTAATCTTCATAACAGTTGTCTAAGATAGGCATTATTCCCATTTTGCACACCAGGAAACTGAGGCTCAAGAAGTCAAATATCAGCTGTGCACGGTGACTCACGCCTGTAATCCCAGCACTTTGGGAGGATCAACTGAGGTCAGGAGTTCGAGACCAGCCTGTCCAACATGGTGAAACCCTGTCTCTACTAAAAATACAAAAATTAGCCAGGCATGATGGTGGGCACCTGTAATCCCACCTATTTGGGAGACTGAAGCAGGAGACTCACTTGAACCTGGGAGGCAGAGGTTCCAGTGAGCTGAGATCTTGCCACTGCACTGCAGCCTGGGTGACAGGGAGAAACTGTGTCACAAAAGAAGAAGGAGAAGGAGAAGGAGAAAGGAGGAGGAGGAGGAGGAGGAGGAGGAGGAGGAGGAGGAGGAGGAGGAGGAGAAGGAGGAGGAGAAGGAGAAGGAGAAGGAGAAGGAGAAGGAGAAGGAGAAGGAGAAGGAGAAGGAGAAGGAGAAGGAGAAGGAGAAGGAGAAGGAGAAGGAGGAGAAGGAGTTATCAAATATCTGGAGCCAGGATTCAAGCCTGGCCCTTGTCATACATGCTTGGCCTCTTGCACCCTCCTTACCTGAGGCCTGCATCCCTGATTTGCCTGTCAGAGAAGTCAGAGAATCTGGACCTTTTAGCTTTCATTCTAGGAAGCTGGAATCATCTCTTTCTAAGGTGGCCCTAAGGGAGATGCCCCAGGGAGAACAGGGTTCTGATGAGGGATGGAGGAGAGGGGTGTAATGCTGTACTAGCTTTGGTCACTAACACAGCTACTAAAGTAGCTTTGATAGAGACCTATCAGTGAAGAACCCGGGTCAACCTCCACTCCCTTGATCGGGTACAACATGCTCTGGGAAGCTGTGGCTCATTAGGGATCCAGAGTCTCTCACAGGTCATTCCTATAGGATGTGTTTGTACAAGTTCTATTTGTAGATTTGCGTCTTTATCACAGTCTGAGGAATCTGGATTTCTGCCTTCCCCAAACTCCCCCTTCTCCTCAACTTGGTTTGTCTGTGGGAGTCAGGAAACCCAGTGTGTCCTCTTGACAGAGGGGAGGTTGTTCCAACAACATGAAAATGGGTGGTCTTTATTCGTAACGTGGGACTAGGTCACCAAGATGACAAACTGGTAACAAGGTCTTAGGTGACCAGTGCCCAGCATCTCCCAAAGAGTCCCCTCTACTAAGCAGGAAGTCTGAAGTTGTTTCTCTAGGATGGTCCCCAAATCTTGTCCATTTTCCATCACAGGCCTGAGCGGGAAACTGCAACAGACTCTTGATTTGGATAGGGAAACTGTTTATTTAGTGGGGATATCTTGTAGTGAACTGGTTCCCGTGAGCAGATTTTCCCATGATCCGCATCCTATCCATGGTGATTTCTCAGCAAGAAAATCAGCCCAGCCACAATGAGGCCAATCACAAATAGGTCCCAGCATGGTCCAATGGTGGTGTCCATTTCCAGCCATTTCCATCTCATTGTGAACTGCTGGCAAAGATATTCTCTCAAAAACAATCCAAGCTTCCCACCTCCACTCAGAGCCATCATCTCTTTCCAAACCCGCTGCTACCAACTCTTCTCCCACCCATTCCCTTTGCCTCCTTCAGTCTTGGAAGACACAATCTTTGCTTGCTTACAGCTTCCACAGTGGGCTAAAATAGCACCTTTAGAATAGTTGCAAAGATTTAGATATTTTACTTTTTTTTCAAACTGTAGCTCTTTGTGGTACCCCTTGCCACCTGCTGACTGCCTACCAGTCTCAGCTATTGATAGTAATAACTGTTTTGGATAAGTATATATAGGACATATCACTGTGCTTAAGGCTTTGAATGTATTGTGTGCTAGAAAAGAACATCTGCTGAATAAATTAATTGCTTATACTATGAAGCTTCAACAAATACTCAATAGAACACGCAGAATTACTCTGCATGGCAAGTGTAAGACTTTGAATTTTACTTCTCAAAGGAAAGCCAGTCCACAAGAGACTCCCTTAAAGGGCCTTCTCACTTTGTCCCTAAGAGTTTGCTCACTGGAGATTTTCAGAGATTTAGGACCCATTCGAGACAAACCTACATTAAAAAACAGGGTATCCTGGAGCAGATACATTGTTTCCAGTTTCATGAGGGCGAAGAATACAGGTATGTGGGCATCTGGACTCGTTTGAGCAGCCATGTCGTACAATCTCCTGGCCAAGTGAATGTCCTAGAAGGAGAAGAACAGCCCATACACATCAGATTCTGTAGGGATAAATAAATAGACACGATTGTTCAAAATATCAAATGTAATTAAGGTTACAGATCTTCAGATAGGGAGATTATCATGGATTATCCGGGTCGACCTCAGATTTTCAAATGAACCTTTAAACAGAATTATCTCAGGGCTGGAGGTGGAAGAAAGAGAGATATGGTGGAGGGAGACTTCAGAGAGATTCTAAGCATGACAGACTCAACTTGCCATTGTTGGAAGGGGCCACATAGAATGAGAAGGAATTTGGACAGCCAAGAAAGAAACAAGGATCTTGGTCCTACAACCTCAAGAAACTGAATTCCACCAAGCAAATGGAATGAGCCTTGAAGTGGATTCTTCCCCAGAGCCCCCAATAAAGAATAGCCTTGATTTTAGTCTGGCAAAACCTCAAGCTGAAGACTCAGTCAAATCACCTGGGCTTTTGGCCTACAGAAACTATGAGATAATAAGCTTGTGTTGTTTTAAGTCACTAAATTTGTGGTGATTTGTTATAACAAGCATAGAAAACGAATGCAATCTCCAAAAAGCTTTCTTGGATACCCATGGAACAACTCCTAGTCATGATTCCAATGAAAAGGGTGGAGAATAGGGCCAGGCACAGGGGCTCACACCTGCAGTCCCAGCACTTTGGGAGGCCAAGGCAGGTGGATCACTTCAGGACAGGAGTTCAAGACCAGCCTGGCCAATGTGGTGAAACCTCGTCTCTACTACAAATACAAAAAGTAGTTGGGTATGGTGGTGCATGCCTGTTGTCCCAACTACTCGGGAGGCTGAGGCAGCAGAATAGCTTGAGCCCAGGAGGCAGAGGTTGCAGTGAGCCGAGATGGAGTACCACTGCATTCCAGCCTGGAGGACAGAGTGATACTCCATCTCAAAAGAAAAAAAAATGGCAGAGAACACTAGATACTAATTTTACAGTTCTCTAAAATAAATCAGTATAAAGATAGTTAGTAATCATCATCTAAAAATTCTCATTATCTTCATAGTACTTATACCCTAAGTTTTAGAATTTATTCATTGTTTGTCTCCAGGTCCTTGAAAACAAGGGCTTGGACTGTCTGTTCACCTCTGAATTCCCAGTTCTTAATGAAGTGCCTAGTATGCAGTAGGTCTTTGATAATACTTACAGGATGTTGGAGAAACTATTTTTGGCTTTCCTATTGAAGACAGATTCCTCAAATGACATAGTACTATATTTTCAGGAACTTTTTTTTTCATTGACTTATGCCACGGCTTTCTTTTTCATCTACTCATGCCTTGTTTTATGTGTTTGCTTTATTTTTGGTTTGCCCCAACAGAGTAACCATAGGTGAAAGTGCCCTGGGCAAGTCCCAGAACTAGATTTTGCTTGGGTGCCCAGGGGCTATTTTCAAAATAAAGGGAAGAGGAAGAGAAATTTTTCACAAACTGTGGTCATCCTAATATCTGTACTTCTTGCTCTATTACTTCAACTTTGATACTTGTGAATCTTTGAGGTCTCTGCTAAAACTGTTTATTTTGGTGGTGGGGGGGGGTATCTTCTCTCAGCTGTGTTCTGCTTATTATGGCTTAAATTTTTTTCCAAAGCTTTATGCTCTGGTAAATTGATTTGTTGAAGAAAGAGGAATGTTCTTGCTTAAAATAAAATTCAGGAGATTGGAACAAATATTCCTGGCAACATAAAATAGATGTAAAAACCTAATTTGTGTCTCTGATTCCAACAAATTCGGTGTTCATTTGAAAGCACCCTGCAGATGATAACAGCTGGGTCAGCTGCACATGTGAAAGGCATATTGACTTCAATAGGACGTTCGGGGAAAAGCAGCCTTTGTCGGTATCTCAGGTATCCATTCTTATTTC
Source organism: Callithrix jacchus (assembly GCF_049354715.1). NCBI lineage: Eukaryota > Metazoa > Chordata > Mammalia > Primates > Cebidae > Callithrix > Callithrix jacchus. The sequence continues at coordinate 20,931,487 of NC_133506.1, forward strand.
TTGTATTGAGGCAATCAGTAGTTATTCATTTATTTCTTGAGGTAGAAGCATTACAATTCAGTCACTTAGTATTTTATATTAAAAAATAGTAGGAATGCCATTAAAGTGGGAAGAACTCACTCCTTGTCCAGGAGACCTCACAATTTTCAGTGTGTGTGGGGCTGGGGGGTGATGAATGTGAAAACCTTTCTTTAAAATTCCCAGAGAAGGAAATTCCTGAATGCTTCTAGCTAACTAGGGCAACTCACATAAAATAAATTTTAGTACTAGACTAGAAAAGACTCCTCATTCTTTGATCCTATTTAGTAAAAAAATCTAAGTCATGTAAACAAAAAAATCTCCTCTTGATGGTGTTTTGATGATGACCACAGTTCATTAAATGAGAAGACACTGCATACCCAGTCCACTTAGATTTAACTTTTCTGTGGTACGTTTGAGTTTATTTTGCTTACAGTTCAGTGATTAAAGAGGTTATGTAAACCAAGCTGCAGACTCTTGTTAGAAAAGCATGTTTCTATCAAAAATGTTATGTGGGTACTGCCCAATATTCAGATGTTTAAAATAGTTTCTTTTAATTCAAAGATACAGAATTCTCCTGCAACAAAGTAGCTGGTTTATGAAAATTGTACAATTACCCAATGTAGGAGTTTTTCAGCCCCAAATCTTTGAATGTCATAAAAAAAAAATTCTTATACTGGGACATAGCATGTGAATGGGAAGGTCATTTTTTAATAAGTTGGTCTAATTTTTTTTTAATAAATATACCATATGTTAATTAGAAGGAACTTTGGAAATATAGAACTGAACAAATAAGAAAAAAAGCCACCCATAATCTCACTGTACAGAGGTAACTACTGATATTTTATGCACATTTTTCCAGAATTTTATGTATATTCATATGTACATACTTTTAGAAATTTTTTACTCAGTATAATATTGCATCTTCTGCTTTATTAACCTAACAGTATACTTGAAATAATATGCTGTGTCCTAATATATTCCACTAGTCTATAATTTTTTTTTTGAGACAGGGTCTTGCCATGTCACCCAGGCTGAAGTGTGGTGGCAGGCAATTGGCTCACTGCAGCCTCTGCCTCCTTGAGTTCAAGCTATCCTCCCACCTCAGCTTCTCAAGTAGCTGAGATTATAGGGGACTACAGGTGTGCGCCACCATACCTGGCTCATTTTTTTTTCTTTTCTGTAGAGATGGGGTTGACATCCAGGCTAGTCTTGAACTCCTGGACTCAAGGGATCTGCCCACCTCGGCCTCCCAAAGTACTGGGATTACAGGCATGAGCCACTGTGCCCTGCCTACTCGATAGTATTTTTAGTGGCTGCATAGTATATTGTAATAATGATTGATACATATTAAATACTTACTGTGTGCCAGTTACCACTGTCATTTAATCCTCAGGACAATTCTATAGGTCAGGTGATACTATTAACTACATTTTGAAAATAAAGATATTGAGGCACAGAGAGAGAGTCACTTACTCAAATTTATATGACTTGCAAGTGGCAGAGCTGGGATTCAAATCCCAGATTGTCCCTAGATTGTCTGCTTCTAGTATTCTCATTTAACCACTAGGCCAGAAAGTACATTGTGGAATGGTAAACCACTACACAGTAACATATATAACATATCTTCTATTTTGGAACATTCTCGTTACTTGTAGAAATTTTTTCTGTAACTAATAAAGCTATACACACACAAAATATTGTTTTTGCATGTTTCTGATTATTTCCCTAGGTGATATTCATAATATTTCATGTTTATTTCATGAAAAGTTATGATCATTTCTAAGAAATGTGTTTTCTGTCCTGTCATATTTCTGAGAGGGCCATTTTAAATACCTAATTTTAACTTAGCCTTTCCAAAAAATAATTCTGGTGTTTAAAGCTTCAGCTGTAACACTGCATGGGTGGTCAGACCAGGCAAATGAGAAATAAAAATGCATTGTGTCATAATTACTTTTATTTTTGACAGGTTTATTTATAATTTATTTGGTAGATGTGGTTTTGTTTTCTCTGCAGAATCCAAAAATACATGTTATCTAGTAGGTCTACATATATGTATTTGAAACTCTTTCCCGAAGGATAATTCCCCCGACCTTTTTGCCTTTCCTATCCATTGTCTTTAAACAGGCCTGCTTTCTTCCATTTAAAAATGCTGTCATATGATTCTCATACTCCACGGTACAAAAATACTTTTGAACAGGATCTGACAGTCCTGATTCCCCTACCTGAGTTAACTATTTCCTCTTTAACATACTTATAGTACTTTATTTTTAATTCTTTTCAAGTGTGCAGATGCCTATACACGACCGTCATTTTAGGCTTTACCATAGCTATAGACGTGTGTTTTCGGTAGTGGACTGTGAGCTCTTTGAAGGCTGTCTTATTCTTATTGTATCCCCAGAACCAAGCAAAGCACTTCCTGAGATAGGAAATAGTCCATGGTAAATATTTGAGTGAATGAATGAATGAATGAATGAATGAATGAAAAGCAGAGTGCAATACCATGGTGGTTTAGAATTAGATACCTTGGCTGGACACAGCGACTCACACCTGTAATCCCAGCACTTTGGGAGGCCAAGGCAGGTGGATCACAAGGTCAAGAGATCAAAACCATCCTGGCCAACATGGTGAAACTTCGTCTCTACTAAAAAGTTACAAAAATTAGCTGGGCATGGTGGCACGTGCCTGTAGTCCCAGCTACTTGGGAGGACGAGGCAGGAGAATCACTTGAACCCAGGAAGCAGAGGTTGCAGTGAGCCAAGATCATGCCACTGCACTCCAGCCTGGCGACAGAGCAAGACTCCGTCTCAAAAAAAAAAAAAAAAAAAGAAGTCGATACCTTTAAAATCTAGGGTTCCTTAAGGATTCCTAGAGGAGATGACACTTGGTTTTCAATGGGCATAAATATGGAGGAATATCATTCCAGGAAAAAGAGTGATATCTCAGAAGGGCTCAGGTCAAGATCTTCGAGGGAAAGGAGAAAGTAGCCTAGAATCTACATAGGGCAAAGTAGTGTATGACACCACTATTATCAAGGTAGGCTAGGTCACCAGGGGCTTTGAATGTGGAATAGAAGTCTGGACTTCATTTAGCAATAAAAGGAAATAAGATTCTTTTTTTATTTGTGTGTTTGCTTGTTTGTATTTTTTGGTGGTTTTATCTGGGGGAGAGGGTAGATACAGGGGTGGGTAGGATGGAGGAGGTAACAATATCAGAGTTATACTTTATCAAGAATGAGCTGGTAGTGCTTTGTTAGATGAATTATGTATTAAGATAATGCTATCTGTAACAAATCCCCAAACAGAAGTTTATTTCTCCCTTTTTCAGCATTCCAATACGTGTGTTCCTGGTCGGTGGCAAACATTCTTCATGTGGTTATTGTGGGGCCCAAGCTCCTTCCATCACGTGGTTTTGTGATCCCATAAAGCCTCTGTATCTCCTGCTGCCTTCAGGTGATGGTTGGGAAAGAGACTGGGGGTAGCCCCGTCTACTTCTTGGCTGCCTTAGCCCAGAAGTGACACCCTTCACTTTCACTTCCATGCCCTTGTGAGAACTAACATGTGGATCAAAGGGGCTGGAGAACCTAGTCTTTGACTAGGCAGGCACACCCTAGTACAAACTATGGAGGGAGGATTACAAATCTTTGGTAAACAGAGTCATCTTGGTCACAGATTTAAAGGGAGAACACTGGAGTTAAAGACCCCTGGGTAGTCTGTGCTACAAGCTGAGGTGAGCAGAAAGTCAGATCTGAGCCAAGTTAAAGAAAAAAAGGAATGGTCGGGGGGATGGGCAACAAGCTTTGTTCATGGTGCAATTTCTGAAGTACTTACAAATCAAATGTCAATTGAAAAATGGTTTCTTTGTTTTTTTTTTTTTTTTTTTTGAGAGGGAGTCTCGCTCTGTCACTCACGCTGGATCTTGGCTCACTGCAATCTCCTCCAGGGTTCAAGCTATTCTCATGGCTCAGCCTTCCGAGTAGCTGTAATTACAGGCACATGCTACCTTGCCTGGCTAATTTTTGTATTTTTAGTAGAGACAAGGTTTTGCCATGTTGGCCAGGCTGGCCTCAAACTCCTGACCTTGAGTGATCTGCCCACCTTGGCGTCCCAAGGTGGATTACAGGCATGCTGGGATTATGTAATGCTGGGATTACAGGCATGAGCCACCGCACCTGGCCCCCTGAGAAACAGTTTCATAACAACTTGTGTGTGAGTGCTTGTGTTTCTAAACTACTTCAGGTCCTCTCCCAGTTTCTCCCCAGGTATTATTAAGTGTTCCCGGAACAATGAAGCGGTCAGTCCTGGCCCACAGTTTAAGTCAAGGAGCTTGTTAGCTGAGATGCTTCTCAGTGAAGCTACTAGGATAATTCACCTGCATCATCCCAGCCCCAACTTTTTTTCTGAAAGACGGATGATAACAACCATGACCTATATTTTAATCTTGATTTATCAAGAGATGATCTACACCTAACTTTCTTCCCCAGAAGTCTTAAATGTCTGCATGTTTATAAAGTATTAATACATATCACCTTCTTTGATTCTCAAAGATACTGTAGTAGTCATATATACTCATCTTTCTCACTGGTTTGCATGAGGATTAACTATGAAAGAGGATTTCGAAGTGCCTCGCTGAAGAAATGCTTAATTACTTAATGACTTAACGGCTGGGAAGGCCGACTCTCCTATCCTCTTTGCTTTTATTGGAACAAGCTTTGGGCTTTTAATTATCAGGATATTCATTTTAAGAATTAGAGAAGGCGATAGCTCCTTGTTAATTTGACTCTGAGATGGCAAGATACCCCTGGGTACTCAGTTATTAATTTCCTAATTGCTAAACAAACAAACAAACAAACAAACAAAAAAAACCAAATAAAAACAAAGGGCAATCGTTCCTCATTAGCTCAGTCTAAAATTCTCATATCCAGGTAGGAGGTTGAGTAGCCCCCCAATTTTTTTAAAATGTAGATACTTTCTATAGAAAAAAATAGACTTATAACTGAAAGAGACTGATCAAATGAACTAACCATGATTTAACAAGAACCCTGGCAGAAAAGAACAGAAAACTGGCCAGAGAGAAACTTAAAAGTGTTTTCCTGAATGTATAAAAAGTATGTCTTAACAACTACTATTTGACATTGTGAAGAAAGTACTTAGGAGAGAGATCAGTGGTGACTCCAAAGAGGAAAACCAAACCCTCTGACAGTCCGCCAGCCAGGCACTAGCCGGCAGTGTGCCTTCCCCGGCATTGCTGGCTGGGTCCTGAGAGGACACCCTGCCTGAACCCCAGGGACTCAGGCGAAATGGCCTCACTTTGGTTCGAAAACAGCTGTCAGGGCGAGCAAGTCCTTTTTGAATAACATGGTGGTGGTGGGATAGGAAAGCCAACATGAATTTAACACATGGAGTGGGGTCACTTTATCCCTTCTATAGACAGTGCCTCTCCTGTGTTATGTTTTGCATGGGGATTGATGAGTAAAGAAAGGCTTTAATCTTATTGAAGCCTTACTTAGAAGTTGCTCTAATTCCCTTCTGATCTAAGTAACAGTCATTCTACACACTGTTGGACTACAAAGCCCTTTCACAAAAGGTTATTCATTTTATCCTTAAAGCCTGGGGCAGGGCAGGTATTTGTTTTACTGAGGTGGATAATGAGTGAGGGGATCGGGGTAACTAAATAACATCCCAAGAATCATCCAATTTAGGTAATTCATCCTGTCCCATTCTTACCCACATTTTACAAACATAGGAAGCTTACACCTGCTAGAAATGGGGAAATAGACTGGATTTGGATTTGACATTCTTTCCACTGCTTAGGGTGCCAGGGCTAATGAAAAATGATCAGCCAAAAGGCAGGCTGCAGGGGAGGACAGGACGGCAGGGATCCATACCACTGAATAAGAAACCTCTGGCTGCACTGTGCACCATTAGCAGTTCTCAAATAGGAAATTCCCTACCAGTAATTCTCAATTACCAGCACAACTGGAAGAAAGAGGAGAGCACAGGATAGCCAGTAATTCCTGTGTTATTTGGCTCTAGAAATGCAGCCAGGAATATAAATACGGAAAAGAAGCACATGCTTGACACCAAGACTGACTCACTGTGAGGACCACTCTTTCACCAAAAAACAGGGGCAGGCAGGGCTGGGTTCAAATTCTGGCTCCACCATTGATGAGCTCTTGACCAAATGACTTAATCTCTCTGCACAGTGGCTTCCTGATTCATACACTGTGAACAGTTCTGGGGCTTATCTCATTGAGTGGTTGTGTGATGCAAATGACAGAAACACACAGCCCGCTTAACCCAGTCCTGGCTATTACTATCAGCATTGATACTGAATACACCTTTCTCACCCTGTGAGACCCTAACGTTGTCTTCTGCCTTAGTTTCACTCACTGTCTAAGAGATTTATTCAATACCACCTTGTAGTGCTGGCTCTTTTTCTAAATGAATATGACTCATCACCTCAATTCAAGTGTAACCTCGGGGGACTGGAGATTCACTCTCTTGGGCCTTTCTAGAGTATCCAGCACTGCATCATGTACACAGTGGGTGCTTCATAAGACATTTCTGGATTAATACTACCTTGGTATCCAGCTTTGGTCTCTTCTTACTTTGTCCTTGTTCCTGAGAGCCTGAGAACCAGTGGAAATTTTAATGGAAAAAAAGGCCCAGAGGTGAAAAGGAATGGACAGGGCCTACTGGGAAAAGGATGTGCTGGAAAAAGCAGGATCTTATGAATTGAACTGGCCTAGATTAGATCTCTTCTACTCACTAGTTATGTCCTTGGCATAAATGGAGAAAATAACATCTATCTCATAGGGTTCGTATTACGGCAAGTAATATGTATTGGCGCATGGGAGAGGTTTGGCAAATGTTAAGTCCTTTCCTTCCTTCCTCTACGTTGACGACATAAATGAAATTCAAAACATTTACACATTTTCTCTTCCCACACAGCTGTCATTACTAGATTTGAATTATTATTACCAACAGAATTACCTTTGCAATGCCTAAGCCGTGCTCATACATATAAGCCAGATTGAACATGGCTTGTGCGCTGTGGTATTTGTCGGCTGCAATGCTGTAGTGTGTGGCTGCTGTTTGATAGTCTTTCTTAGTCCCATAGCCATAGTAATGGTAATCTCCAATTTTTACTCTAGCAAATGCATTGCCTGATAGAAAAAGAAGAGTCATAACTCAAATGATTCACATATAGTTCTCAGGAATTCAGCCTAATGATCTTATTTCAGTCCTTTAAAACATATATGTATCTGTAATCAAGTATAAAAAAACATTCAGAACCCCAGAATTGAAATTAGATATACATTATGGAATACAAATATAACACTCAGTGCTAACTGTCTTCATGATAGTGTGACATCCATGGTATAGTACAAATGTTCTTAAAAAACGAAAAATTACCAATTTTGCCTTTTAATTTTTTAAAGTAGGTCAACTCTTGGGAAGCTGGACCCCATTCATCCCATTCTCAGACGTCACTCCTGAAGCTTTACTCTCTTGCGTCACCACTGTCTCCCTCTTTCCCAGATCAATCCCATCCACCATTCAAACACGCTCTGGCATCTTCTATGAACAAAAATAAACCCTCTCTTTATCCTGTGGTGTCTCCTTCTTGCTCATGCCCCATTTCTCTGCTCCCCTTCACACTGAATCTTTTCAAAAGTGTGTTCTATACTCACTGTCTCCAAAGCTTCACCTCCCACGGACTCTTCAACCCATTCCAACCCAGTTTCTGCCCTGCTGCCAGTGAAACTGCTGTTTTGAAGGCGGCAGATGACCTCCATGCAGCCAAGTCCATTGCCATATCTCTGTCCTCATCTTACCTGACCTCCGAGCAGCACTGGAGTGATGGGATCCAGCTGCCCAAGCACTGTCCTCTGGGAGCATTGATGGCACTGCCTGCTCTAGATTTCCCTTCTACCTCATGGGGTCTTTATTTCAGACTCTTCCCTGACTCCTCCTCTACCCACTTCCTAAATGTGGAATGTCAAGGGCTTGTTCCTAACTCCTTTTTTTCTCTTTCTTCTTTCCCCTCTTTCTCTTCTCTCACCTCTCCTCCCTGCCTCTCTCTAATGCTCTGCTCCATCTCAACTCTTTCTCTGGGTAACCTCATTTAGTTCCATTGACAGCCTCTATTAACTATTTCTAAATTTATATCTACTATCTCTCTCTCCCTGAGGCCCAGACTCATAATTGCCTTCTTGATGTCTCCATGTGAATTTCAAACTTAAAATGCCCAGTAGAGATTTCCTAGCACCCTACACCTCTTCCTCCAAACAAAATCATCAGTTTCTTCCCAGTACCAGTGCCACCATTGTTCAGGCAATAAGTCTAGGGGAATTATTCCTAGTTCTTTTTCCCTCACCTCCACCAGCCAATTCATCAAGTCCTGTTGGTTCTGCCTACAAAACACAATTAACTCTTGACATCTCCCCCACTACCTATTCAAGCCTACAATACTACAATAGGCTTTGAACTCTTCTTTTATCTTCACATTCCAACCCATTCTCCACACAACAGCCAGGGTGATGTTTTAATTATTTTAAATTTGTTTATTTGAGACAGGGCCTGGTTTTGTCGCATAGGCTGTAGTGCAATGGCGTGATCCCAGTTCACTGCAACCTCAGCCTCCCAAACTCAAGAGATGCTCCTATCCCAGCCTCCAAGTAGCCAGGACTACAGGCATGCACACTGTGCCCGTATTCACCATATTGTTCTGGCTTGTCTCGAACTCCTGGGCTCGAGTGATCCTCCCAAATCAGCCTACCAAAGTGCTGGGATCACAGGTGTGAGTCACTGCGCCCAGGCAGAATTTTATATACATATATATATATATATATATATATATATATATACACACACACACACACACACACATACACACACACACACACACATATATCACTGTATATATATTTTTTATATTACATCTAAAATATGTACATATACACATACATTTTTTATATTACATATATGTATCTGTAATATATATATTATATATGTAATAGTGTTATTGAGATACAATTTGCATACTATACAATTCACCCATTTAAAGGGTACAATGAAATGGTTTTTCATATATTCACAGAGATGTACAAGCATTACCACAATTTTAGAAATTTTAAAGTATTTTAATCATTCTAGAAAGAAACCTCATACTGTTTAGCTAGAAGGTGATCTTTTTAAAATGTAAAATCTAGTTATGTTATTTCCTTGTGTAAAATCCCCCAATGACTTCACTTTGCCTTTGAATAATAGTCAGACTCCTTATGACCTACAAGTCATGTCTCACCTGCCCTCTTCACAAGCTCCCTGCATTCGATTCCTCAAGGCCCTCTGCCTGGCAGGTTTGGAATTCTCTGACTTTTCATGTGGCTGGCTTCTCATCATTCTCAGAAGCTCCAATGCCACTTCTCTTCAAGAGGCCTTCTCTGACTGTCTTATCTAAAGTGCCCCTCAGCCCCAACCCCAGAAGTTATCTACCTCATCTCCATGTTTTTCCTTCAGTACCTAAAGGAATAAATTCCAAAGGATGTTAGGCACTACATCCTTTGGAATTTATTCCTTTAGGTACTGAAGTTCTAATCTTCTAGAATCTTCTATTAAAATGCAGATACATCTAAAAGATGTAATACCATATGCCATCTTTAAGTCTCTCGGAGTACAGCTGACATTATAAATTTTTTATTATTATTTTATTTTTGAGACAGAATCTCACTTTGTTGCCTGGGCTGGAGTGCAGTGATGTGATCACAACTCACTGCAGCCTCAATCTCCCGGGCTCAAGAGATCCTCCTGCCTCAGCCCCTTGAGTAGCTGGAACTATAGGCACACACCATCACACCCAACTCCTTTTATTATTTTTTATTTTTGTAAAGATGAGGTCTCACTATGTTGCCCAGCCTAGTCTTAAACTACTAGCCTCAAGCAGTTCTCCCACCTCGGCCTCTGAAAGTGCTGGGATTACAGGCATGAACCACTGCACCTGGTCTATAAAATTCTTAGCTGGCAAAGACATTAGTTTTCAGGGCTTGCTTTCCAGATGCTTCCAAATGTACAGGTCAGTAACTGGGATCAAGAACTTGTAAGAATGGTGCCCAGAAAAGGGGACTGAGTGGGAACCAGGAGGCTCATGGAGCCCTGAAGAGAAGTCTATTCCATCTCTAATTTTGTCCAAAGCTGCCCTCCTTTGACCCTAAGATTCCTCCTGGGCTATAATCACAAAGAGATAGGATAATTCTGTGCATTTTCAAGTTTTACAAGCAGTAAGCAGGATCCCCGAAGCCTCTAAGAATGGAAGGCAGTGAACAAGCTGGTTCTTGGGAGGGTTCAGCTCCGCCCTAATGAGGAGGCAGATTGACAGTATGTGGTGATCCGGACGGGCTCCTGTGGGGATCAACTGACAGCAGAGGGATTTCCACCTCAATTTCACAGTCACAGGGCAGAGACTGAGTCCTGATGGCTCAGCACCCTCAGCTTCACATGAGTAACTGCTAAAATAAGCGTGGTCAGTGACTAATTGGAAAATTTCATTATTAGATTTCCTAACCCCAAGTGGTCCACTTAGCAGCCATATCTTCAGGAACACTTATGCCTGACCTCTCTTATGACACATGATTATTTTTAGCAGCCTGACTTTTTTATATTGAGGAATTCAGTTTAGTATCAATGTTCCCTTGTTTTCAATGTCCCTTTTCCTTGTTGCAATTTCCACACCATTTCCTGGCTTGGAATAAATCTGTATTTATTGTAATTGAGCTGATTGGCCATGGCTGAGAGATTGCGGGTATTGTTTCCCCACTCTAAATGAGGTCTTCATTGCATTTTATAAAACATAGACTTTTTAAGGGGAATGTCTCACTAAAATTTCACTGATGGCTTGTTGCTGTGCTACCAGCTCAGCTGGATGTGAGAAAGCACCACTATGACTTTTTCCTCTGCTTCATATTAGTGTCAGCTGAGACTCATTTTTTATCCTATTTACTTCCTGTGAAAAGGGATGATTTGGCCTTAGCATAAGACAATTTTAAGAAATCTAATTGGAAGCAAAATTGCTCTCTTATTGCAAGAGAGTTTCTCACATATCCAAATGCCAATGTTGACAGCTTTGCAGCATTTCTCTGCCTTTAATAATATAATTTTAGGGGAAAAATAGTAAGAGACATTGCAATGCAATGTAAATACCACCTGTCAATGCTTTCCTCACCACGGGTATCTTATATTTCTTATCCATGTGATGCCAGCAAGCAAGATATGGAAACTCAAGGAAAAGGGAGAGGATCTTGCTACGTATCTGTCTTGTTTTGTTTTGTTTTTTTCTTACGTACTAATGATTGTAGTAAAGATTTAAAGTTTATGGTAGTCATCAATGTGATATTTTAATAGAGAAATCACATGAGCCTCAGATACATACATAAGTAATTTTGACTCTAAACTCATTGAGACATGGGTCACGTCTCTGATTAGTTCAGTCAAGAATGCAGCAATGAGTGAAGCCAGACCAAGAAAATTGGTTTCTTTCTTCTTCTTCTTCTTTTTTTTTTTTTTGAGACGGAGTTTTGCTCTTGTTACTCAGGCTGGAGTGCAATGGCGCGATCTCGGCTCACCACAACCTCCGCCTCCTGGGTTCAGGCAATTCTCCTGCCTCAGCCTCCTGAGTAGCTGGGATTACAGGCACGCGCCATCGTGCCCAGCTAATTTTTTGTAATTTTTGGTAGAGATGGGGTTTCACCATGTTGACCAGGATGGTCTCGATCTGTTGACTTCGTGATCCACCCGCCTCGGCCTCCCAAAGTGCTGGGATTACAAACGTGAGCCACCGTGCCAGGCGAAAACTGGTTTCTTGAGTAAAATTGTATATTTCAAAGAACTGCTCTGGTGCCATGGAGACAGAGCCATAGAAAAATTCCTATGGTTTGCTGAACCAGGGACCTTGATAATAATGAGGAAAATAAATTCCTGGAAATGATCTCTAACCAAAGACTGATCCCAACATCAGTATAGTTTGAAATGCCACGTACTAGATATTCTGCCCCTTGCTGCCTATGTGCACAAAAACGCAGCTAAAGCAAACCTGATGAGTAACAGAGGACAGGGACTGGGTATGTGCTTATTTTTATCTGGGTTCCATACCTTGAATGGCAGCTCGATTCCATAGGAGAAGTGCCATTGAATACATCTTCTCTTTTTCAAGAATGTTAGCCTTTTCTTAAAAAAAAAAAGAAAGAAAGAAAAAAAAGGAAGCATTCCATTAGGAAGGCTTAAAATGCCTCTGTAGTAAAGCCATATATGCATATGTATGATTGGGGGATTGCAGAGAATTTTAACTTATCTTACTAGATTCCAAAATGAATGCCGAATTGCTTTGAGCTACTTCATATCCCATTTCTGCAAGCAGTGCATACTGAATAAGAGAAGAATCTATATCACCATCCTTATAGGCAAAGTAAGCTGTCAGGAATTTCTCAGCCCAGTGGCCTAGTTCACAGACCCCTTTATAAAGCTGTATATGGGAAGAGAAATCAAGGAGACTAGTTAGCCAGTATACTTCACCTCGGGCAAATGAGAAATGAAATCAGTCTTCAGCTCCTACCAGCTGGCCAGGGAAGGATTTTTGGTCTAAAGCAAGGCTTCTGCAAATTATTTAGGGTAAAGAGTTACTACCTTTCATAGGCACAAAGATCAGAAGTGTTTGGGTTTGTTTGTTTTGTTTTTGTCTCGAGGGAAACTTCCTGAGCCTAAATTAAAATTTGTATAATAAACTTTCCTGACTTGGAGGCTATTTGGAAGAATAAGAATATAGAATGTATCGACGTGTGTGTGTGTGTGTGTGTGTGTGTGTTTTAAAAGGACATTCTGGTCACTGCTGCTCTGTGAGGGCAAGTTATAAGACCACAGGTGAAGTGAAAGGAAGAGAATGAAGGGAAGACAGTGCCGCAGGATATAGGTGACATAAGTGTAAGGGAGGTGTGCAGAGCTCTAGGGGGACAATGTCAACTTAGCTGAATAGTCCTTATGTAACCAAAAGAGGTTAGCCATACATAATTCATTAGGAAGTTGGCAAAGGAGCAAATCTAAAGATAGATCATTAGCTGGCAGCTTTTGAAATGAGCTTCAGAGGGGCCAGATTTCAACATAGAGTATTTATGCTGGTGCAGCAGATGTGTTTAATAAATCAATGAAGGACACTGAGGTCCTAAAAGCATTCTTTTGGAAAGGGCATCCCTGACTCAGGATGAAAGAATCCACTTTCTCAATTGTCCAAATCATCGAAAACCAAAGGATGCTGCTTTCTGGGAAGAGGTGGGCTACATTTTCCAGGCTAAATCTAGCCTTTCATTTCCCAAGTAGCAACTCCCAAGACCACTAGAAGTGCCAAATTGCTCTAGTGATTTGATTTTGTGCTGAAACAGGGCTCCTTAACTGAATGCTGAGGTGAGCTCTGAACTTGATGAAAAGCCAAATGTCAAAGAGAGGAGAGATCTTTTCTCTGTCTGCCTTCCCCAGCCTGAGTTGCGTCACTGCTTTTCTCCTCTGACAAATGTCAGTATTCACATTGTCAACTAGAAGAAAAGAGGTTATATTTATAAAATCAAAGACACCAACAATGTAAGAACAGTATTGCCTCCTCTGTGTCATTTATGACAATAGCGTTTAAAAACAGCCTCGTGTTGTATTTACCTCCGCGGCAGTTCTGCACGATCTTACTACTCCTCTTCCTGTTGCATACATCTCGGCCAGATAATAAATGGCGAGGGGCTGCCCACTTTGAGATGCCAAGTAAAAATATTTGAAAGCAAGCTTATAATCCTTCCATATTCCAGAGCCAGCTGAAAATTAAAATTGTTTTGAGCCACGCTTTATTGACTTTATTTTTACATATAATCTGGATATTATGGTCATAGTGATGCCTGCTATTTAAATACGATGGGAAAAGCCAACCTAAAGTCAAGTTACTCTAAATCAACCATGTGTGAAGGTGGGGGTGAATACTGAGTTTGGTTCTAAGTAAGAATATGGAAATTTATATTCTTGAGCCATTCTGAAAATAAAATACTGGGAAAGAAGGACTACTTTTTTTTTTTCTTCAGACAGAGTCTTGCTCTGTCCCCAGTCTAGAGTGCAGTGGCATGATCTTGGCTCACTGCAACCTCTGCCTCCCAGGTTTAAGAGATTCTCCTGCCTCTACCTCCCGAGTAGCTGGGACTACAGGTGCACGCCACCACGCCCTGCTAATTTTTTGTATTTTAGTAGAGACGGGGTTTCACCATGTTGGGCAGGACGGTGTTGATCTCCTAACCTCGTGATCCACCTGCCTCAGCCTCCCAAAGTGCTGGGATTATAGGCGTGAGCCACTGTGCCCAGCAAGAACTACTCAGTCTTATGAAAATGTCTCCTCACTATGGTATAACTAAAGTTAATGCAAAGGAGACAAAGTGACAGTCTCTGAGGAGCTGAAGCCCCATCATGATCATCTCGTCATCTTTGCCATCCTTTCATACCAGGTCACCCACATAGCTTCTCGCAGCCACAACTATGGAGTATGCAGCAGGTAAATCCCAGCTCCAAGAAAACTCTCACCAAACTCCTGCTTAGGGCAAGAAGAGGCACTTGAAGCTAGAGCAGAGAACCAGCAGACTCCCAGCAGCCAGGATTCTTGTCCTGGCTCCCTCATTAGTTCTTTTGTGAGTTGGGCACATTTAGGCATGTTATTTGCAAAAGTGGGGGCTTTCTTTAGATGGTCTTTAAATCTTCCAGCTCTAACACTGGAGTCTTTAGAAGCAGTGCCATGTAGCGATTAAGAGCAACAGCTCTGGAGGCAAATTGCTCGAGTTTGAATTCTAGCTCCACAACTGTGTGATTCTGGGCAAGATGTCCAACCACAACATTGGCTCAGTTTGCTCATCTATCCACTGTGGGATACCCCGTAGATGTGTTGAGAGGGTCAAATGAGCTAAAACATACAAAGACTTAATATACATCAGCCATGACTATTATTCTTATTCTAGAAACTTGGGAAATCTGGTAGATCCCGAGCCAAGGACTTGGAATGAACTAGAAGAACAAGGGCATCTTAGGCAACGTCAACCACCCAAGATAGTACAAAACAGGTCCTCTTGCTGGGCCACTGTGGAAAATGCCAGTGGCCCCTTGACTGGATGTGACCTCCTTGACTGGATGTGACCTCCTTGATGATGCAGTCTGCTGCTGCCCTGGCTCCACCTATGACATGAAGGACTTGGTGGGGGTATTCAGGTGTGTTCAGATTTCCTGGGATTTGTCTTGGCCACGTCGTCTCTCACTCCACACAGAGATTATTACAAACCTTATGGCTTTCTGAGACCTCCTAGCTAACCACTCTACCTTTGTTCACAGAAGTCAACTTTGTACCTACTAGATCATTGAAGAAGACTTCACATTGTCTTTCCTCACTTGCCTTTCTCCCCATCTCATCCCCTCATACTTAGATCCACACCATCCTTTCCACTTTCCCTCCAGTCTTTGAGGGTGAGCAATCCTGCCTATCAAGGTTAAAAAGGCTTCCACCTATTTGGGCCCAATCAAGTGCTAATACCACCAATGTTTTTCAGAATATCTTCCCATCAATTATAATTATGCTCAGGTCTCTTGCCACCTTAAAAGTAACTCCCTCTGGGTTCTTAGTCCCACTCATGCTGAGTTCCTTCTCACTCCTTCCCTTTAAGCACACGCTGCTTGCAAGAATACTTTTACTTCTCAACTTCCTGATCTTCCGTTCATGCCATTGTCATCCAGGCAGTTCAATAGCCTCGCCCACATTCTCTGTATTGCCAAGTTTTAGAGATGTTTCATTCTTTCTTACTTGTTCTTTTAAACCAGGTTTCTCACTGCATTTCACAGGGGTGCTCATTCACTCTTTCTTGAAAGTTCTACCCTTGGCTCCATGAGTCTCTTTTTTTTTTCCTGTCCCACTGAACATGCTTTTCCATTCTTCTCAGTGATACACTTCCCTGCCTATCCTTTAATACAGCACAGAGGATCACTATTCATCCATCATGGCCCACTGCTCTTTCTCTCACCCTCTCGCTCCTTTCCTTTTGCAACCTCAATTACTCTTTTTTTAAAAAATATATATTTTATTGCATTTTAGGTTTTGGGGTACATGTGAAGAATATGCAAGATTGTTGCATAGGTACATACATGGCAATGTGGTTTGCTGCCTTCCTCCCTATCACCTATATCTGGCATTTCTTCCCATGTTATACCTCCCCAACTCCCCATCCCCTGCTGTCCCTCCCCTAGTTCCCCCCAACAGACCCCAGTGTGTGATGCGTCTCTCAAATCTTCTCTGTAAGTTTGACCTTTCTTGTGAGTTTCATACTTGCTTCTGGGGATGTGCATGGGATATCACTAGCACCTCCAACTTAACTTTGTCAAAGGTGAGCTTCCTGACTCTGTACCTCCTTGTCCCCTCCCTCAACTGGCATCCTTTCCTTTATTCTTTTTCAAATTCGAATTTGTTGCCTAAATGTTCTTTCTAAACCACTCACACCAACCCTTTGATTTTTGTTATAAAAGGGGCAGACTTAATAATGCGTATGTCATTCTAAATAAAGCAGCCAGATTTGTGGCACTTACAGTAGTACATGAAGCCTAACTGGAACTGTGCATTGGGCCACCCTTTCTCTGCAGCTTTCTGAAAGTATTTAAGCGCTTCGGCATAATTCTGCAAGATAATTACACTTTATTACTCAAAGGCACAAGTATAACTCCATGGAAACAATTGCCTTCCACTTTCTAAAAGGAGTATAGACAGTGCCCTATGTGATTTCGGCTAATTAAAATAGTATCAGAAACATTATATATTTTATTTCATTATTATATTAGATTCTATTAGGAAATAATGTCTCATTTTCATCATAATTATGTCTTTTTCTACCTTGACAGTAAGTTTTGTTAGATACCGGGGGAAGGTCACTCAAAAGACTAAGAAGATAAATATCTCCATCGATAAAGTCCTCAGAGGATAGATGATTTCTAAGGTTACTTAGAATCTATGAGTCTAAGATATAATTAGAATTGCTATTCCTGTCACAAGCTTGTTCTTCAGTGTCTCTTTGGCAGAGATTTCACTGGATTATTTTATTCTCTATTATCCAATATAACAGTTTGGCAACCAGATAACAGAGATGAATTCCTTTAAACTAATGAATGACCATGGATTTTACCCTGTAAATTGCTACAAATGAGAAGATAATAAAATAATTTAACTTACCACAGGAACTCCTTTTCCATAAAAGTAAAGAAGACCAAGCCCATGAAGACCAATTGCATTGCCCTAGGAGAGTTTTAAAAAGCCAAGTAAAGTCCCAGAAGAATTCATCATGAGGAAAATTACTGCAAAATTATCCAAAATATTTGACATGCACCAAGTAAGAGATTAATCAAAACAGGCTAACCCGGCAGTTGGCAGGTTATTCTGACACACTCTAGTTTCTCCTTTCATACTTTCATAAACCCTTCTGGCTAGAAAAGGGAAGAGGGAAACAAAAGTCAAATCTTTCCTCCATTCTTGTATTCAACAATTATTTAGGATTTGCTTTGTGTATGATTCTATAGTAGGCACTGGGCAGAGGTATAAGGTAAAAGATGAAGATGAAAAAGATAATCCCTGCCTTGGAGAGTTCACAAGCTAGTAGGCTCTGAACCATCTCAAAGGGGAGGGGCAGGTCAGACCTCTTAGAATCCTGTCAGATGTGGTAAGTCCTAAAGCAGAAATAGATTGAGGCCTGGCGTGGTGGCTCACACCTGTAAACCCAGCACATTGGGAGGCCAAGACAGGTGGATCAAATGAGGTCAGGAGTTTGAGAGCAGCCTGGCCAATATGGCGAAACCCTGTCTCTACTAAAAATGTAAAAATTAGCCAGGCGCGGTGGCACAAGCCTGGAATCCTAGCTACTTGGGAGGCTGAGGCAGGAGAATCACTTGAACCCATGGGGCAGAGATTGCAGTGAGCTTGTGTCACTTCACTCTAGCCTGGGCAAAAGAGCAAAACTCTGTCTAAAAAAAAAAAATAGATTGAGAGTGTCTTGGACACCTAGAAGATGGACACTGTATTGCCTGACTGAGGCGAGAAGCTGAAGGAGATCGTGTTGTCAGGGGTGGTGACATTTGATCGAGGTGTTAAAAGATGTGTAGGAGTTTTCCAGAAGGGAGAAGTCTATCTGGACACTTGCTACCTACCCGGTCTAAAGAGGTTGATGTAAATGACCAAATAACATTTTAGAGCTGTGGCTATCAATCCAGCCACTACAGATAGTCAAGCATCGTTGATATATTTCTTTATTTAAATGTATTGCTTATAACATCCCTGATGTTTCCTTTTCCACTTGGTGCTAATTAATTACCATTTATTTTCTGATTAATATTCTGAATACTCTAAGAAAGTGTTTAGTATATCAATTTTGAATGAAGAGTGAACCTTGAAAGTGCTTCCCAAGAAGAAAACTTCCCTTTCTTTCTATCTCCCATCACCCAGTTCACCCTCTAGTGACTACAGTAAGAAACCATGATTGACCAACTGAATTTCTTTTTTTTTTTCTTCAGACAGAGTATTGCTTTGTGGCCCAGGCTGGAGGTGCAGTGATGAGATCTCAGCTCACTGCAACCTCTGCCTCCCGGGATCAAACTATTCTCCTGCCTCAGCCTCCCAAGTAACTAGGATTACAATTGCACGCAACCATGCCCAGCTAATTTTTTGTATTTTTTTTTTTTTTTTTTGAGACGGAGTTTCGCTCTTGTTACTCAGGCTGGAGTGCAATGGCGCGATCTCGGCTAACGGCAACCTCTGCCTCCTGGGTTCAGGCAATTCTCCTGCCTCAGCCTTCCGAGTAGCTGGGATTACGGGCACGCACCACCATGCCCAGCTAATTTTTTGTATTTTTCGTAGAGATGGGGTTTCACCATGTTAACCAGGATGGTCTCGATCTCTTGACCTCGTGATCCACCCGCCTTGGCCTCCCAAATTTTTTGTATTTTTAGTAGAGATAGGGTTTTATCATGTTGCCCAGGCGGATCTCGAACTCCTAGCCTCAAGTGATTCCCCCCACCTTGGCCTTCCAAAGTCCCGGGATTACAGGCGTGAGCCACCATGCCGTGCCGACCAACTGATTTTCATTCAGCAGATCTGTAGGTGTATTTTACAGGTTTCTAGAATTTCTGCAGGAACTTATGTTCTGATAGAAAGTTCTCCGAATTTCTTACCACTTACACTTGGTTATTGTAGATGCAGCCAGAGTAACCCTCAGTAACACAGGAATAGCACATAAATAAGAAGTTATATTTCAAAAATGGTTTCAAGACTCCAAATTTTGAGCCTATGCATATGAAAGGACCTGCTATTGTAAGAGTTCTTAAGGACAATCCATTTTTACTTAAAACAGGTGGTATAACTGCTCTCTTCTTCCCTCTTCTTTCCCGGCCACGTCTCCTGTGGTTCTGGGAGTCTTGGGTAGCTCCACTCTGGAAGCAGTAAGGCTCAGTGTGATGGATGTGGCAAAGCCTAGTGAGTCTGTCTTCTAACCAACTTCATTTAGATGTCATCTTGAATTGTGGTTTCTGTAATCCCCATGCATCATGGGAGGCACCTGGTGGAAGGTAATTGAATCATGGGGGCAGTTATCCCCATGCTGCTGTTCTTGTGATAGTGAGTGAGTTCACATGAGATCTGATGGTTTTATAAAGTGCTTTTCCTTCTTTTCCTCAGCACTTCTCCCTGATGCTGCCATGTGAAGAAGGATGTGTTTACTTTCCCTTCTGCCATGATTGTATGTTTTCTGAGGCCTCCCTAGTCATGCTGAACTGTGAGCCAATTAAACCTTTTTCCTTTATAAATTGCCCAGTTTTGGTATGTCATTATAAGCAGTGTAAGAACAGACTAATACAGAAGGTAAGCTCAGAAGAGGAAATGAAACAGAAATGAGAGGAGGGAAGGAAGAAGGGAGAGAGAAAGGAAATGGTTAGAATAGCAGGGACAAATTACTTTCTCCCCTAAGGGAGTCCCTGAGACCCCAGGGACTCATCATTGAATTACCCATCACTGTTTAAGGCCCAGTGTACCTATTTAGAACTTTCAGGTGAGAAGTGTCCAGCTCAGACACCTGCAGAAACCATGCAGGTGATGTAAGAAGTAAAATATGCCAGATGGTGGAGACGATGGTGGAGAGAGTGGTAGAGATGGAGGCACATGGAGTCCCTGCCCTATGTGAAGGCAGCAGCAGCTCTCAGCTTCTCTGCTCCAGCTGGTTGGTGCCACATGGAATGGCAGTCCTATTTCATCAGGGTTTGCCATTTTGCCATTTTCTTTTCTTTGTTTTTCTTTCTTTCATTTTTTTTTTCGACTTGCTCTGTCACCCATGCTAGAGTACTGTGGAGTTATCCACAGCTCACTGCAACCTTCGCCTCCTAGGTTTAAGCAAGTTTCATGCCTCAGCCTCCCATATAGCTGGGATTACAGGCATGCACCACCATGCCTGGCTAATTTTGTACTTTTCGTAGACATGGGGTTTAACCATGTTGGCCAAGCTGGTCTTGAACTTCTAACCTCAAGTGAGCCACCAGCCTTGGCCTCCCAAAGTGCTGGGATTTACAGGTGTGAGCCGCCATGCTTGGCTAGCTAATGCCATTTTCAAGAAAAGATGGATGTTCAGATTTGGAAGTGAAGTTTACTGATTTTTAAAACACTTTCTGGGCCAGAGAAACCATATAGATAGCCAACCCCTCGGTATATACCTGCTGTTTTAGGGTGTAATGCTCTTGCTTAGGTTAACTGACATGAAGCCAGGGAGCAGATAGGCATTTCTTTGGCGAATATTTAATAAACCCCTATTATGAACCCCTTTATTTAATAACCCCTTGGCAGGACCTTTGCCCTTCTCTAGTTGAGGACACATGGCCTTTGTATAGGAGGAGAGAAGCCACAGGTAGGAAGAAGTTAAATCCCAGCAGTAGGAGTGAATGCAGGGTAAGCTCAGAAGAGGAAAGAGATCATGTGAGCCAGCAAGGGCAAGGGTAGCTCTGTGGAGGGAGGGAGGGCAGATGACAAAAGTATGAAGATGGGGAAGGGCCTGATGTGTTCGGGGGCACAAGAGAGAACTGGAGGAATGTGGTCCAGCATGGGCACAATGTCAGATACAGTCACTGTTCTCGTTTCTAAGTAAATAAGACAAAAGAGGTTGTAAAATCTGTAGTTCTGTGTCATGGTATTGATGTCATTTAAAAATAAATTTATAAAGCAGTTTTTAAAAAGTAGTAAGAGTGAGAAATCTAATAAATTGTCCAGGCGCTGATCAAGAAGTATATGGTCATTTCCACCTAATGCCATTTAGAAAAAATTACTTTAATTGTAAGTTCAGATTTCCTTTGTAAAGGAAAGGAGCTCAAGTTAAGAGCACCAGAGACACAGATCACTGCTGGTTCCACAACCCTGAATAGCTTGGGAGCTGAGTTAATTTATACTCCCATCTCCATGGCGTTCTTCTTTTGGGCTGACAAATCAGTGTTATTTGCCAGATTGTAAGAGATTTTCCTTGTTACTCCTTTTCAGTCCGCTCTTCCTTGTCATCCTAATCTTATGGTACTCCAGATAACTGCCTTGCTGAGCAACAATTTCATATAAATTACAAGGGAGAGGAGCCGAGTACTAGCCTTCTCAGTAATTTACACCACAATAGCAGCAGCTCCGAGGTGCTAGTCACTTATAAATAGGCTCCTCAAGCACTGTGTGGGTTTTTAAAAACTGAGAAGAGTTGAAACGATTCCTGATTTGAGCATATCTTTACTGCCAGTGTTCCAGTATGCAATTATAAGACAACAAAATGCTTCCTACTGGGTAGGGATAGAGTTTACCAAGGCCATTCGCCAACAGCAGGCCTGGGTGTTGGAATGAGGGCATTCTTTATGGGTGAAAGGGATTCAGAGGAGTCTACTAAGTCTTATCTGACAGATACCAGCCTCATGGAGCCCAGGAACAGAGGTAAAGACTTGGATGCAGGAGGCATATTAATTATATCATTTCTATAGTCCCTCATATAGCTAATCCATTCTGTCTGGGATGTGCTTCAAAGTTCACTCTACCTTACTGGCCCCAAACTACAAAAGATAATAGCAAACTTATTATGTGCCAGGCACTGCTTTAAGTACTTCACAATATAAGGCACATGTATATTAACTCC
The DNA here is from genome assembly GCF_049354715.1 of Callithrix jacchus. NCBI lineage: Eukaryota > Metazoa > Chordata > Mammalia > Primates > Cebidae > Callithrix > Callithrix jacchus. The sequence goes on from NC_133506.1 coordinate 20,953,733, forward strand.
TTAAATCTCTACAACAGCTATATCAGACAAATATATATATATATACACATTTTGATATATATTTTTTATGAGACAAGGTCTCACTCTTTCGCTCAGGCTGGAGTGCAGTGGTGAAATCTTGGCTCACTTCAGCCTCAACCTGCTGGGCTCAAGGGATTATCCCACTTCAACCTCCTGAGCAGCTGGAGGAACTACAGGTGTGTGCAAGCACACCCTAGCTAATTTTTGTGTTTTCTGTAGAGATGGAGTTTCACCATGTTGCCCAGGCTGGTCTCAAACTCCTGAGCTCAAGTAATCTGCCTGTTTCAGCCTCCGAAAGTGTTGGGATTATAGGCATGAGCAACTATACCTGCCAGGCAAATATTCTTATATTCCCATTTTACAGATGGAGAAATTGAGGTACAGAGAGGTTAAGTAACTTGCCCATGTTCGCACATCTAGTCAGTTTCAGGGCTGGCATTCAAGCCAGGGATTCTGTCTCCAGAACCCTATTCTCAGATACCTTGCCCTGGCCTCCTCCCTGACAAGCTCTGGCCTTTGTATGAGATGCGACTGGAGAAAACTGGACATTCCTAAGATGTCTTTGTCTTGAACTTCCTGCAGTTATTGACTGGGTTTTCCCTTCCTCTGTCCTCATCTCTTTTGTTTCCTGTTCCTAAGCTGGATGGCCTCATTTACTGCATAAGGGAGGGGAAAGCTGAACTTCTGTCTGGTCTCCTGCTGGCCTCTGCTAGGGCAGCACAAGCTACTACCATTTTTCATTTTCCAAGAAGACAAGTTGTATCTTCCCTTTCTCCCATTGTATACTCTGATCACCAATATTATACTTCTCCAGGGCACACAACTGCTTACAGGCTCATAATCTGGGCTTGGGACTTTGAAGTCAACTCTTTGGTACCAGTGTGCATGTAATGAAAGCAATCTATGTGTATGTGTTTACAGCAGTGCGTTGAGGACGTACCTTACTGGCTGCCACGGAGAAGTACTTGAAGGCAGTAGCGTTATTTTGCGGTGCGGCAGCATTCCCCTCTAAATACATCTAGGAAGAAAAATGAAAAGAGAATAGAAAAAAATAAAATAATTTGAGGGTAAGGCAAATATTTTAAAATGAAATAGAGGTAACAGTTGTACAACATCTTGAGTCAATGCCACTGAATTGTATACCTTAGAGTGGTCAATTTTGTGTTATTTACATTTTACCTCAATTTAAAACAACAAGAAAAAGTAAGAGTACCATTTATTACAGACTTCTGGAGTGACCTTGCCTGAGGGCAAAGAAATGGACTCTGTGTTTTCTCATGTTTCTTGCTTTCTTTTTTTTTTTTTTTCCATCTAAATTTACTGTATGTTGCACTAGGAAGCAGGACATTCATCCCTATGTTTACTAATGCAAATCGGCCACTGGGAGCCAAGTGTGGCACACAGGGGAGAGAATAGTCTTTGAAGGAGAGAGAAGAACGTGACTTTCCAGAGGAACCCTCCTACAGGCTGCTCTGCAGCCACAGGCGGCCTTCCATCAGAGGTGGCATAAGGACAGCTCTAGTCAGCCTGGAGCTGATTCTTTTCTACTACTCCAGCAACAGAAAAGAGAAGAGCCTGACTGGGCTGAGACCTGTACCCATCTCCAGCTCTCACCCAACCTGGATCTCCTCTCCATATTGGGGAGCGGGGTGGTCACAGGCTCATAGCTACACTCAGAGGAGGAGCCCTGGGCCAGATGCACTTTTTTATTTTATTTTTTATTTTTGGAGACGAAGTCTCCCTCTGTTGTCCAGGCTGGAGTACAATGGTGCTGAACTGGCTCACTGTAACCTCCAACTCCCAGGTTCAAGTGATTCTCCTACTTCAGCCTCCTGAATAGCTGGTATAAGGGGTGCCTGCCACCATGCCCAGCTACTTTTTGTATTTTTAGTAGAGACAAAGTTTCACCATGTTGGCCAGGCTGGTCTCAAACTGCTGACCTCAAGTGATCCACCTGCTTCAGCTTCCCAAAGTGCTGGGATGACAGGCATGAGCCACTGTGCTAGCCCAGGTGCATCAAGGCTGTTTTTGGTGCCCCAGATAAAGGCTGCTGTTATATGGGGCTTTATCCCAAACTGTCACCCCAAGAATACCACCCTTGGGTTGCAGCCAAATGTCCCACTCAGCTGCTTCCATGAAAGAGGCCTGCTGCCCTGTCCCACTACAATGGGTTCAATGAGCTGGTATCATTAATTCGTTAGGTTTTTAATTTTTTTTTTTTTGAGATGGAGTCTTGCTCTGTTGCCCAGGCTGGAGTGCAGTGGTGCAATCTTGGCTCACTGCAACCTTCCACCTCCCAGGTTCAAGCAATTCTCCTGCCTCAGCCTTCCAAGTAGCTGGGATTACAGGCAATGCCACCACACCCAGCTACTTTTTGTATCTTTAGTAGAGATAAGGTTTCACCACCTTGGTCAGGCAGGTCTTGAATTCTTGACCTCGTGATCCACCCACGTCAGCCTCCCAAAGTGCTGAGATTACAAGTGCGAGCCACCACACCTAGCAGATTTTTAATTATTAAATTTAATTTTAATTATTTTGAGATGAGGATCTTGCCATGTTGCCCAGGCTGGTCGCCTGTGCTCAAGTGATCTTCGCACCTCAACCTCCCAAGTAGCTGGGACAACAGGTGTACTCTGCTATACCCAGTTTAATTTCTTAGGTTTTTAAGAAATGAAAAATATGAATCAAGATAAAGCATGTACCTTTCCTATAAATGCCATGGCATTTGCACTCCCAGCCTTCGCTGCCTTTAAGAAGTAGTATAATGCTTTCTGGAGAGAAAAGACAGTGTTATTGCTATTTACAAATAAATTCTTCAAAACAGCTTTTTGAACCAAACTTTATTTCATTCAATGTGCATTCAAAAAATATCTATGGTTCTTGCCACTGAGCTAGAAAAAATCCGTGAAATTCCCACTTTGTTCAAGGCATTATTCCAACCAAGTGCTTTTTCAACCACAACCTAAGGAGTGGGAGAGCCTCTACATATCTTTCTTACATATAATTGTATAACTTAAGGATTTGCTTCTTACATTTGGAAAGCCACAATGGGAATGCAGCTTTGTAGGGAGAGATGAATCCCAGCTATGAAGGTAAACAGTCCATTATTTTGAAAAGTAGGCTTAGTAAGAGGTTTTACTATGGTTGGCAAAATATGGTTGGCAGAATTGGATACACAGTATCCTAATGTTTATAGGCAGAGTAAGACCAGACACACTTGGCCAGCTCCTGAGATTAGGTCTTTATGCAGAAGTGGGCTTTAAGACAATTCCTTCTAATTCAATTTTTGTATTTTTTTAGTAGAGATAGGGTTTCGCCATGTTGGTCAGGATGGTCTCAATCTTTTTACCTCGTGATCCGCCCACTCAGCCTCCCAAAGTGCTAGGATTATAGGCATGAACCATCATACCCGGCCAATAAGTCTTTTACAAACTTTTTCTTACCCAGTCTTCACAATAGCACCATCAGGAGATTATTATTAATATCTGATCTTATTACCAACATGTTAGATTTGTGCAGTTAGTACTGGAGATCAATAAACAGCTCGCCACTCTGTCTCCACGGCATACAGAGGAGGGCTAAAATGATCAAGGCCTCATGAAAGATGGTGACAAATCACCAGCACAGAGGCTAGGGGAAGAACCTGAGCAAAGGAATGGAGATGGGAGTGGCCCGGGTGTGTTCAGAAAATGGTGGTTACTTCAGCGTGGCTAAAATAGAACATCCGAAAGCTAAGACTTGCAAAAATAAGATGGGGCCATTACTATAAACAGTCTTGAATACCAGGCTAAGGATTTTATTTTTTTCAATTAAAAAAAAAATTATTTTGTGACAGAGTCTTGCTCTGTCACTGTGCACCCAGGCTGGAGTGCAGTGGTGTGATCTCAGCTCACTGCAACCTCCGCCTTCTGGGTTCAAGAGATTCTCCTGCCTCAGCTTCCCGAATAGCTGAGATTACAGGTGTTCAACCACCACATCTGGCTAATTTTTGTATTTTTAGTAGAGATGGGGTTTGCCATGTTTGCCAGGCTGGTCTTGAACTCCTGGCCTCAGGTGATCCATCCAAATTGTCCTCCCAAAGTGCTGGGATTACAGGTGTGAGCCACCGTGCCCTGCCATAGGGATTTTTATTTTATTTGTTAGAAAACAGAAGCCACTGAAGATCTATGACTGTTAGGGAATCCTGAAGATAAAGAGGCAGCTGGAGAGGAGAAAGTTACAGGAATTGTTACAAGTTACTAAATGAGAGAACACTAACATCAAAAATAAAAGTGTATCTCATGAATATCTCTACTGAGCCATGACCAAAATATGTCCCCAGGTAACTGCGTAAATTACACAAATCACATTATCTCCTGGGCTTGGTTTCCTCATTCAGATTCTCCTTCTCTGTGCTCTCGAGGCATCTCATTCTGTCCCCATTGCAGTATCCCTCTGTTGATTTCATTATCTACTTATTTTATCTCTTCCTATGTTGAGTCCTCTTTACTAGCATAGTATGGGCACCAGGAAATGTTTCAGAAATAAATAAATGAATGAATGTTTATCCATCTCTAAAACAAGGCAGCTGGACTTTAACATGTGTGACTCTTCCAGCTCTAGTATTATAATACTGTAAAATCATTTTCAAAGATCAGTTTAGTAATTTGGCTCTCAAATATCTTACAATAGAGACTTCTGAAGAAAGTTTCATCTGGGAAATCCGTGAAATTTTAAAAGAAAGTAACTTGTTCCCCAGAAGCAAATACAAATCCTAGGGTTTTCCCCACCCTTCAATATAATGATCACATAAAGACCTAAAGGAAGTGAGACTTTGTCTCATACATGGCTCTGCTGTCATGACTTACTTAGCATTTCATTCCCTTATTTTTCTTTTTAAATTTACGTGTCCTTAATACTGTTGCTTCAATTATATAAACCTTTATTAAATGCCACACGAAAGTATCACCCAGCAAGCTACCTTGATGGATATACACCAGCCAACCTGAGTTCTTCTCTCAAAGAGTTAAGTTCTTCTCTCAAAGCATCCATCCATCCATCCATCCATCCTTCAAATATTAACTGAGTACCCATCATCATATTTCACTGATTCTAAGACTTACATTTTCTCCCACCTCATTTTAATCAGGACACTTCTTACTGTCAATGGCATATTATAATTTATATAGGTAGGTTATTTTTCTTCCTCAGTAGAACATAAAATACTTGCGTGTCTTACAATTGGTGATATCTTGGTATAAAATATAGTATGTGCCAGGTATTATGCTAAGTAAGTGAAGCTATATTATTTGAACTGAAAACTCTTTTGAAAAAATGAACATGATTTTTCATTGGCTCTTAGAAAATCTGTAGTTTAATCAGTTTGTAACATTTCCCCTAGAATAAAATGCCAAGAAAATGTATTGTTCTAAAAACACTTACGAATACTTCTTCCATCTCTGGCGCTGTAGATTATCCTGAGAAGAGATGGTATTAGCTCTTTTTTTTTTTTTTTAAATTTTTAAATGGGTGGCAGGATAGACAAATCAGTTGCCCTTACAAATTTGATATTATTCCTCTGCTGGGTTTAATTTAATTATGCTTTATCCACTTTAATAATATGCAACCAAACATCCCGCTTTTCTAATCCAATTTATTCTGAGCCTGCATATATTTAGAAATGCAAATAATATTAAAATCTATGTATAAAAAATGCAAGACAATGTAATCAAGAATTGCATATACAATATGTTTCAATAATTAAGAATTTGGTCGGGGAGGGTAAAAATGTGTTCTGTGATGACAACGCATGAGAGAGATTAGCTCAACCAAACAGTGAAGTGGAGGCGGGGGTTTGAAGAAAGGCAAGCTAGTTATTTCCAGGTATTTCGAAATGTAATTTTCTGTGCAGTGGACTGGAGCATCATATATAAAAAGAGCCTTATACTAATCATTTTCTTCGGTGGACTGAGATATTAGCATACTGGCTCAAGTGGTGGTCTTCAGGCTGAGGACTACAGTTAAAAATAAGGTATTGTATATTTCAAAATAACTAGAAGAGGGGGTTTTGAATGTACTCAGCACAAAGAAATGACAAGTGTTTGTGGTGATGGATTTGCAAATTATCCTGGCTTGATCACTGCATAATGTATACATCACATTTGTATAAATTGTATCTATTACATAAGGTATGCGTTATGCAATAATCAAAACATCACATTGTAGCCCATAAATATGTACAATTATTATGAGTCAATTAAAAAATAAAAGAAAAGAAAACATTATTCTCTCTGAGGAGGTGAAACTTGGAAAGATGAGAAGTGAGGCATGAAAAGAGCTGCAGTAATAGCCTTTTGGAAACTGGATTTATCTTTGTATCTTCCCTCTCCTTTATGTATTGCCCATTTCCCTACCCCTCCAGTCTTTCTGGCCTTGTGATTTGCTTTGGCCAAAAGAATGTGGCAGAAGTGATTTGTCAGTCTGAGCTCGGGCCTCAAGAGACTTCTGCTCTGGTGTCCTTAGAACCTTTGACTGCCATGTGGAAAGCCTGGGCCAGTTGGCTGGAGCATGAGACCAATGCAGAGGGGCTCCAGTCATTCTAGCAGTCACAGATGAAGCCATAACAAACCAGCCAGTTCTAGCTAATGTTCTAGCTAATTGCAGATGCATGAGCAAGCCCAGCTAAGATTAGCTGAGCCTGGCCCAGATCAGAATTGCTCAGCTGAGCCTAACCAAAACTGCTGACCTGCCAAAATCATGAATTAAACAAATAGTTTTTATTGAAAACCACCTATGTTTGGGACTGCTTTTTAAAATGCAGGCAAAGATAACTGATAGATAAATCAATTTGTTTGAAGGTTTGAGATTTCAACCCTCCATTCAAGTTCAGGTTCATTAAACTGAGGAAAGAAGAAAGGACCAGGCTGTTCTTACCCACATAGAGTAACCAAACCACAAGGATGGTTCTGGAATTAAACTCATCTTCTTGGGATATGTGGAAGCAGGAGGCCCAACCCACTATCAGAAAGAGTTAAAGGAAACTGAACGTCATGTCATTCCTTCTTCTTGCTTTATAAATGAGGGAACAGATTATCAAAGCTGGTTTTGTTTTTTTCTGAGTCAAATAAAGTTTAATGGAAAGAACTCAGGTTTTGGTTTTTGAAGGCCTGAGTTCAATTTCTGCTTCTTAAACAATCTTACTTCCCAGCTGTGAGCCTTGAAGCAATTTACTTTATCTCTCCAGCCTCTGCTTCTCATTTGTAAAGCAGATGTAATCAAACCTCATGAATGAGCCCACAAGAGGTCCTGGCTAGGTGACGCTAAGCTGTCTGGCTGCTACACAACAGCTCTGGGATTCTGCATTACCAGCCCCCGGATAGCACTTCATCCTCACCTGGAGGCAGCTGCAACTGCCATCTGGTGATCACGGTGGCTGGAGCTGACTGAAGTACCAACTTTGTGGGGTTTTACTGCAGTGTACAAAGATCGGTGTGTCTTCTCTACAGCTGAAGCTAGGGTGCCCTCACATCCAAATTTCACGTTTATGGAAAACGAAGAATTCTTCCTAGTTATACATTCTCTGATTAACTGAGATTTCAGGCTGAAATCTGACAGAGTAATATTAAGAATCTAGATATTCCCATCTAAGAAGTTAAAACTTTGGTTACGATTAAGGTAAAAAAATCTACAGATCTTCAACTGAGCTGTCTTGGGGTGCATATGCTTATTTAAATTCCTATTTTATCACATTTTATGAAATTACTTCGACATTTACCTGATGTTTACTGGACCACATATAAAATACAAATTATAGTACCAAAGACACACTCATAAAATAACAACACAAAATGAAATGCCAAGTAATAACAGGTCACTTTTTTAGGCAATAGCCTTATGAAGTAGTCATTTCTACCGCTTAGCCATTGGGAATATGTAGAAATAGGCTATTTCCTTTGAGACAAAGAGCATGTGGCTCCTATAAATGAAAAGAGCTGCAAAATCATCTTTAAAAAATCCGGTTACTTCCCAGGTCTGTGGTGACGTAGGGCCTTGAAACGACTATCAGAATCTAAGCAAGAACTCATCCCATGACCTCGGAGTCATACAGAGGAGGAGCCTGTGTAGGTCAAGTTCATTTGCTTTTTTCTCTGCTATAAATTTGAATGGTTAATTAATCTTTTAATCTCACTGAGATAAGGTAAGTTAAGCAAAATGATTGAAAGGAGCTTTGCAAATGTATAAGGATGTTTAATATATTTTAGATTATATTATAACCAGTCTGTCCTCCGATCTAGCCAAATGGTAATGAAGTTGCTTCTCAGGCTCCTTAGCAGTGACCCCCAGGTGAACTCTGCAGCTGGCCTTGGGTGCAGGCCGGCAGATGGGGATATTCTCTTCCTAATCCCAGGCCAAAGTGCATGTGGGTGGGCAGAGACTAAGTTCTGTTGGAACATGGATACACCCCTGCCTTGATTGCTCCTCACAAGTTCCTTTCCTTTTTATTCTTGAAGGCAAGTGGGCAAGTGCTCCCTCTGGAGAACTTAGTTCTTCCTTAGAAGCTGGGTAGCATAGTTGACCAAGAAAGCAGCAGTGGGCTTTCTGAGCACTCTTCCACCTCTCCCTCTCCCTACTTTCATTTCCCTGCTAGCCTACCTCACCACTACCCTCCCCACCCCATGTGACTGAATCTTGAGATTGACTTACGTAGTCATCCTGATCTAGACCTTTTCTCCCAGTTAGATGTAATTGTCCAAGAGAGACCTAGGAACAATGAGTTTGGAAATGATTTTAGCACAGTATTACTTTAAATAAAACATTCATGTGGTGATTTTATTGTAGTATGTTGATTGTTGGATGCATTTGCAATGCCCTGAAAAAAATGAGGGAAACATTCCAGACTATATCATTTATTGGGTAATTGGTTGCTGCTAGATATATGGCTTTCTTAGTGGCTGGAAGCTGGCCTGCTGGGGTACAGAAACACTCAGGCACATAAACCTAGGGGCCTTAACTCTTGGCTCTCAAAGATCATGAAAATATTGTTGCCTTTCCAAATCCTTCTGGATTGTTGTAGTTTATGCATATTAAAACCAACATTAGATGGTGCTTTTTTTCTATAATTAAGATCTAGGTCTGTTGGGCATGATGGCTCATGCCTGTAATCCCCCTGTAATCCCAGCATTTTGGGAGGCCAAGGTGGGTTGATTACTTGAGGCCAGGAGTTCAAGACCTGCCTGGGCAACATGGTGAAACCCCATCTCTGCAAAAAATGCAAAAATTAGCCAAAGGTGGTGGCACACTCCTGTAGTCCCAACTATTTAAGAGGACGAGGTGGGAGGATGACTGAGCCCAGGAGGCAGGGGTTGCAGTGAGCTGAGATTGCACCATTGCACTCTTGCCTGGGTGACAGAGAGCCATCATGTCTTTTTTTTTAAGACTAGTCAAGTGCAGTAGTGAGAAGAAGGGAAAGAGTAGAACAAGGAGTTCGACCTGTAACTGACTGCGAACAATCAATTGAGATAACTCACTACCTTCAGACCAGCCCATCATGTCTTACAAAAAAAAATAAAAGGCTGGGTGCGGTGGCTCATGCCTGTAATCCCAGCAGTTGGGGAGGTAGAGGCAGGCGGCCTACAAGGTCAGGAGATCGAGACTGGCTAAACATATTGAAACTGTATCTCTACTAAAAATACAAAAAAATTAGCCAGGTGTGGTGGTGGACACCTATAATCCCAGCTACTCAGGAAGCTGAAGCAGGAGAATCACTTGAACCTGGGAGGCAGAGGTTGCAGTGAGCGGAGACCATGCCACTGCACTCCCTGGGTGACAGAGTGAGACCCCTTCTCCAGAAAAAGAAAAAAATCTAATTCTTTAAAAAATTAGTTTTTAAATAAGAAATGCAAAACAAAAATGCTGTTATTATGGCAACTAGTTCTCCAGTGGGCTACAGGAACTGCAAGGAGCAGGGAACAACACAGGAGTAGGTGAGAGGAGGGTGTGTGTCTCCCCTTTCTTATTAAGGATGGGGCATTGTTCATCCCTCCAGGACTCACAAAGAATTAAGCCCCTTGTAATTTTCATATTCTAAAAATGCAATCTCATCTGTATACATTACTTGTATCTGAACATCTCCTCTTTCTGCCAAAAATTTATAGTATTGGTATCTGTCCCAATCCAAAATCTCACTGTTAGAACTCAGATTTTCAGCTCTTTCTGTTAGTCTCACTTTTTCCACTGGAACACCTTCACTTTTTTCCAATGTGTCAGCAACTGTGAATGAAAACAAGCCAGAGAATAGCTAGAAAACAGAGGCTGCAAGAGATAACAGTCAGTTTAGAGAAAACACTGTTAGCTTATTATCTTAAATTTTACATAAATCTGTTCAAGTAATAGAGACAGAAGATCCATGAAAAATAAAAATTTGCAGATTTTTGGCCAGGCATGGTTGCTCATGACTGTAATTCCAGCACTTTGGGAGGCTGAGGTGGCCAGATTGCCTGAGATTAGAAATTCAAGATCAGCCTGGCCAACAACATGGCGAAATCCTGTCTCTACTAAAAATACAAAAATAGCAGGGTATGGTGGTGCACTCCCATAATCCCAGATACCTGGGAAGCTGAGACATGAGAATTGCTTGAACCGAGGGGGTGGAGGCTTCAGAGAGCCAAAATCGAGCTACTGTGCTCCAGGCTGGATGACAGAGGGATACTCTGCCACAAAAAAAAAAAAAAAAAAAAAAAAAAAAAAAAAGCAAAAAAAAAAAAGAAATTTGGAGATTTTTGTTTATTGGGTTCTGAGAAAAGTGCAAGAAATCTAGTTTTTCTTCGCAACTGACACAAGCATTGTATCAACTTGTATCAGACTCTACTGAAGATCTTGACCAAAAAGACTCAAGGAAAGGGGATATTTTAGGAGCCGACAACTCACTCCATCCATCACTTTTTTTCTGGGACTAAGCGTATAATATAGGAATAATCACTGCTCTTTAATTATTCCCTATGGATAGTCTGAAAATAAATATAAAGATAAATATGCTTGAATACATCTAACAAAGTGTACAGTTTGAAATACACATAATAATTCCAATTTTATTAAGCACATGAAAATGATCTTGTTATATACAGCATCTTAAATTCAAAACTAGTTTTTTTCCTCCTCCTTTCTTTTCTCAGATCCTAATAGTACCAAAGATGTGTATTTAGATGTTATTCGAATTACATTTAAACCAATGGTTGCTTGAATTGTTCTCATATGTGGTGACAGATACCTCCAATGTATGTACCTTACATTCATTCCTTTAGGAACTTTTAGCCAGTCATCCCATATTCTAAATGCTGCATTTAGGGAAACTGCTTAATATTTATTGGTGTTACATTCAAATTCTTAGTAAAGGAAATAACACCACAAGTGCAAGTAAAACAGAATCGTTTGGGGACACATATTAACAAAAATATAAAAATGAGTATAATCTTTTTTTTTTTTTTGAGATGGAGTCTCGTCTATCTCCAGGCTGGAGTGCAGTGGCATGATCTTGGCTTACTACAACCTCTGCCTCTCCAGTTCAAGTGATTCTCCTGTCTCAGCCTCCTAAGTAGCTGGGACTACAGGCACACGTTACCACACCCAGCTAATTTTTGTATTTTAGTAGAGACAAGGTTTCACGGTGTTAGCCAGGATGGTCTCGATCTATTAACCTTGTGATCCACCTGCCTTGGCCTCCCAAAGTGTTGGAATTACAGGTGTGAGCCACTTTGCCTGGCCAAAAATGAGTATAATTTTTTAAAACTATTTGGAAAGTAACAGGAAACAGAAACTCTGTATTGCATTAAAAGAATTGTATTATAACATGTTTAAAACATACATTTTTATATTTTCATAAGTTTATATCAATTGAACAGTTATTGATTTATTTCTCTAATTGCTTGGCAACTTTATTTTAAAATAAACTATATGGATTACTTACTATAATCTGCCACTTTCTTGTAATGACTTAGGGCAACTTCACAATTTTGTAGAACATTGATTCCTGACAAATATCTGTACCCCTAAAATACAGGCAGATGCATTCTTAATATTCAAGACAATGCTGTATTTATGGCACACAAATTTGGTCTCAAGAATATTTTGTTTACAAACCAAAATCATCTGGGACATCATGCTTCCTCCAGCACTTCCAAAGGTGTAATATATTAGTGCCTAAAGTAAAAATAAACAAACAAAACAACAACAACAACAAAATCTAACTAGGTTGGCCATCTAAATTTGAAACTTAAACCAACTATACCTTTTTTATTCTTAGCCCCACAATGACCCATTGAGTTACTTCAAAATAAATTTTAAACTTCACTCTCCTCTATAAAGATGGCTGCCATTTATTGGGGGTTTACTCATCTCTCAAGTCTGTGATAAGTGAATTGTATAAGATATTTCATTTAATCATCATAATTTCCCTATGAAGTAGATATTATCTATCTTCAGCGAAGAAGCTGACTTATGAGACTTTAAGAAACTTATGGCATAAGAACACTAAATTTCTTTGACGATTAATCCGGTGCTTTCAACCACTACAGTAGAGTGAGCTCCTTTACTTAATGAGTAGATTCTATTCAATGTCCCTTTTAAAGAAATCAGTTTTGCTCCAGAATAAAACAGAATAACCTTTACCTTGGCTTGATCATATTCCATTCCTATTCCATAAGAAGATAAAAATCCTAATGCCTAAAGCACAAAAGAAAAAATAAAAGTTAACAAATCAATTTATTTCACAATTATTCTTATCTATATGGATAAGAGATATCTTAAATGTCTGCTCCATAATAAGTTGCATTGTTAATTTCTTTTTTTCTTTCTTTTTTTTGAGACAGAGTTTCGATCTTGTCACACAGGCTGCAGTGCAATGGCGTGGTCTCGGCTCACTGTAACCTCCACCTTCTGGTTCAACGGATTCTCCTGCCTTAGCCCACCAAGTAGCTGGGATTACAGGCACCCACCACCACACCCAGCTAATTTTTGTATTTTTAGTAGAGATGGGGTTTCCCATGTTGACCAGTCTGGTCTCAGACCTGAGGCCAGGCTGACCTCAGGTGATCCACCTGCCTCAGTCTCCCAAAGTGCTGGGATTAAAGGCATGAGTCACTGCACCCAACCATTGTTATTTTATTTTTTATACCATAACAAAGCACCTTTTTGCACTTTTATTAAGGTGGCAGGAATTTGGGAAAGCTCACAATAGTGGGAGGTTTGTGCAATATATGTAAACGTAGGCCAATTCTTACTGTATTTTAGTATAAATTACAGTAATAAAAACTATAGGCCCTTATATACTTTCCTTTCTTGGTAATGAAATAGTTTTCCTTCAATAGTTAAAACATTTTGGGGGGAGGACTCAAGATGGCGCTGTGAGAACAACCCAGGATTGGAGCTCTCCTTAAATCCGCGGAGAGGTGAGTTGGAGCTGCATTTCCAGACTGATCTTTGTTGCCCACAGAACGGGGAAATTCCCAAGTATAAAGGAGACGCGAGACGCCAGGCAGCCGGGGTGGCGGCGGCCGGCCCTACCCAGCGCTCCCCACAGGGCGTGCTTGACCGGGTGCCCTGTTGAACCGGCAACCTGAGACTTGAGAGGGCTGGACTTGAGACTGAACGAGACTTGGACAGTGGGCTAGCCCAGGGGATTGCAGGGACAGAGCGTTTGGGATAGCCCAGTGGGACAAACAAAACCACAATTTCAAACGATCCCTGTCCAGACGGTCCAAGATGCTCTGTGGGGGAGGGGCGTCCACCATTACCGAGGCAACCCGCCCCAACTGAGATACACGCCCACTGCTGACGCAGCCAGCCGTTGTCGAGGCAACCCATCCCTACTGAGATACACGCCCACTGCTGACGCATCCTGCCATTGACGAGGCAACCCGCTACAACAGAGAGACTCCACCGCAGGGTGTGGCGGAAACCACAGCAGAACAGCAGATCCTGCAGCAACAGGGCAAACCACACAACAGCAGGGCGGAGGCTCGGCAGGCAAACAGTGGCTAGTCTGCCTCCTAGCTGGGCAGGAAACCTCAACAGACGACCAAAAATTAAGCCCGAACCCCCCAACACAGAGCATTTGAGAAAAAAAGGGTTTTTTTTAATGAGCTCTGTTGCAGCAGAATCAAACATAGCAGCCTAACAGCCCTGAATGAACAACAGAGCTCACAGCTCAGCAATTGAGCTCCTATAAAGTACAGACTGTCTCCTCAAGCAGCTCCCTGACCCCTCTATATCCAAAAGACTGACATTTGGCAGGCATCATCCTGGGACAAAGATAGCAGAAAAAGAAACTGGTAGCATCCCTCACTGTGCCACAGCTGCTAGAGGTGCACCCCAGACAAGCAGGGCATGGAGTGGACATCAGCAGTCGTACAGCAGAGGGGCTAGACTGGTAGAAGGAAAACAAAGTAACAAAAATACTTCATCATCAACAATCTGGGTGTCCACTCAGAGACCCAATCGAAAAGTCAGCAACTACGCAAATGACAAGTGGATAAATCCACAAAGATGGGAAGAAACCAGCGCAAAAAGGAGGAAAACACCCGAAACCAGAACACCTCGCCTCCTAGAAAGGACCCAAACTCCTCACCAGCAAGGGAACAAAGCTGGACGGAGAATGACTGTGATGAAATGACGGAATTAGACTTCAGAAGGTGGATAATGAGAAACTTTTGTGAGCTAAAAGAACATGTATTAAATCAATGCAAAGAAACTAAGGAACTTGAAAAAAGATATGAGGAAATGATAACAAAAATGGATAACTTAGAGAGGAATATGAATGAATTAAAGGAGCTGAAAAACACAATACGAGAACTTCGCGAAGCATGCACAAGTTTCAATAGCAGAACTGACCAAGCAGAAGAAAGAATATCTGAAGTCGAAGACCAACTCAATGAAGTAAAACAAGAAACCAAGATTAAAGAAAAAAGCACAAAAAGGAATGAACAAAGTCTCCAAGAAATGTGGGACTATGTGAAAAGACCTTACCTACATTTGATAGGTGTCCCAGAAGGGGACGAAGACAATGAATCCAAGCTGGAAAATACTCTTCAGGACATCATCCAGGAAAATTTCCCCCACCTAGCAAGACAGGCCAACACTCAAATGCAGGAAATACAGAGAACACCACAAAGATATTCCGCAAGAAGAGCAACCCCAAGGCACATAATCGTCAGATTCAACAAGGTTGAAATAAAGGAGAAAATACTAAGAGCAGCCAGAGAGAAAGGTCGGGTCATCCACAAAGGGAAGCCCATCAGACTCACAGCAGATCTCTCGGCAGAAACACTACAAGCCAGAAGAGAGTGGGGACCAATATTCAACATTCTTAAAGAAAAGAACTTTCAACCCAGAATTTCATATCCAGCCAAACTGAGCTTCAGAAGTGAAGGAAAAATAAAATCCTTTGCGAACAAGCAAGTACTCAGAGATTTTGTCACCACCAGGCCTGCTTTACAAGAGCTCCTAAAAGAGGCACTACACATAGAAAGGAACAACCAGTACCAGCCATTCCAAAATCACACTAAATGCTAAAGAGCATCAACATAATGAAGAATCTACAACAACTAACATGCAAAACAGCCACTTAGCATCAAAATGGCAGTATCAAATTCACACATAACAATATTAACCCTAAATGTAAATGGACTAAATGCACCAATCAAAAGACACAGACTGGCAAATTGGATAAAAATCCAAAACCCATCAGTGTGCTGTATCCAGGAAACCCATCTCACATGCAAGGATACACAAAGGCTCAAAATAAAGGGATGGAGGAAGATTTAGCAAGCAAATGGAGAGCAAAAAAAGGCAGGAGTTGCAATTCTCATCTCTGATAAAATAGACTTTAAAGCAACAAAGATCAAAAGAGACAAAGAAGGCCATTACATAATGGTAAAAGGATCGATACAACAAGAAGAGCTAACGATCCTGAACATATATGGACCCAATGCAGGAGCACCCAGATACATAAGACAAGTTCTTAATGACTTACAAAGAGACTTAGACTCCCACACAAAGTGGGAAACTTTAACACTCCACTGTCAATATTAGACAGATCAACCAGACAGAAAATCAACAAGGATATCCAGGGTTTGAACTCAGACCTGGAGCAAGCAAACCTGATAGACATTTACAGAACTCTCCACCCCAAATCCACAGAATACACATTCTTCTCAGCACCACGTCACACCTACTCTAAAATTGACCACATAATTGGAAGTAAAGCACTGCTCAACAAATGCAAAACAACTGAAATCATAACAAACAGCCTCTCAGACCATAGTGCAATCAAGTTAGAACTCAGAATACAGAAACCAACCCAGAACCGCACAGCTTCATGGAAACTGAACCACTGGCTCTTGAATGTTGACTGGGTAAACAATGAAATGAAGACAGAAATAAAGAAGTTCTTCGAAACCAATGAGAACGAAGACACAACACGCCAGAACCTCTGGGACACATTTAAAGCAGTCTCTAGAGGAAAGTATATAGCAATAAGTGCCCATATGAGGAGAATGGAGAGATCCAAAATTGACACCCTATCGTCAAAATTGAAAGAGCTAGAGGAGCAAGATCAAAAAAACTCAAAACCTAGCAGAAGACAAGAAATAACTAAGATCAGAGCTGAACTGAAGGAGATTGAGACACGAAAAACCCTTCAAAAAGTCAATAAATCCAAGAGCTGGTTTTTTGAAAAGATCAACAAAATAGACAGACCACTAGCCAGATTGATAGAAAAGAAAAGAGAGAACAAACAAATAGATGCAATAAAAAATGATAAAGGTGAAATCACCACAGATTCCACAGAAATTCAAACCATCATCAGAGAATATTACAAACAACTCTATGCACATAAACTAGTAAACCTGGAAGAAATGGATAAATTCCTGGACTCCTGTGTCCTCCCAAGCCTAAACTGGAGGAAGCTGAAACTATGAATAGACCAATAACAAGGTCAGAAGTCGAGGCAGCAATTAAGAGCCTACCACTCAAAAAAAGCCCAGGTCCAGACGGATTCACAGCCGAATTCTACCAGACACACAAAGAGGAGCTGGTACCATTCCTTCTAAAACTATTTCAAACAATCCAAAAAGAGGGAAGCCTTCCCAAATCATTTTATGAGACCAACATCATTCTGATACCAAAACCCGGCAGAGACCCAACGAGAAAAGAAAACTTCAGGCCAATATCCATGATGAACATAGATGCAAAGATCTTCAATGAAATATTGGCAAGCCGATTGCAACAGCAAATCAAAAAACTTATCCATCATGATCAAGTAGGATTCATCCCAGGGATGCAAGGCTGGTTCAACATACGCAAGTCTATCAACGTAATTCACCACATAAACAGAACCAAAAACAAAAACCACATGATTATCTCAATTGACGCAGAGAAGGCATTTGACAAAATTCAACAGCTCTTTATGCTAAAAACCCTCAATAAACTCGGTATCGATGGAACATATCTCAAAGTAATAAAAGCTATTTATGACAAACCAACAGCCAATATCATACTGAGTGGGCAAAAACTGGAAGCATTCCCTTTGAAATCTGGCACTAGACAAGGATGCCCTCTTTCACCACTCCTATTCAATATAGTACTGGAAGTTCTAGCCAGAGCAATCAGGCAAGAAAAAGAAATAAAGGGTATTCAAATAGGAAAGGTGGAAGCCAAATTGTCTCTATTTGCAGACGACATGATAGTATACCTAGAAGACCCCATCGCCTCAGCCCAAAAACTCCTGAAACTGATAAGCAACTTCAGCAAAGTCTCAGGATACAAAATCAATGTGCAAAAACCAAAAGCATTCGTCTACACCAATAACAGACTTAAAGAAAGCCAAATCAAGAACGAACTGCCATTCACAATTGCTACAAAAAGAATAAAATACCTTGGAATACAACTCACAAGGAACGTAAGGGACCTCTTCAAGGAGAGCTACAAACCACTGCTCAACGAAATCAGAGAGGACACAAACAGATGGAGAACTGCCATTCACAATTGCTACAAAAAGAATAAAATACCTTGGAATACAACTCACAAGGAACGTAAGGGACCTCTTCAAGGAGAGCTACAAACCACTGCTCAATGAAATCAGAGAGGACACAAACAGATGGAGAAACATTCCATGTTCATGGTTAGGAAGAATTAATATCGTGAAAATGGCTATACTGCCCAAAATAATTTCCAGAATCAACGCTATCCCCATCAAGCTACCATTGACTTTCTTCACAGAACTGGAAAAAACCACCATGAACTTCATATGGAACCAAAAGAGAGCCCGCATAGCCAAGTCAATTCTAAGCAAAAAGAACACAGCGGGGGGCATCACACTACCGGATTTCAAACTATATTACAAGGCTACAGTAATCAAAACAGCATGGTACTGGTACCAAAACAGAGATATAGACCAATGGAACAAAACAGAGGCACCGGAGGCAACACAACATATCTACAACTATACAATCTTTGATAAACCTGACAAAAACAAGCAATGGGGAAAGGATTCCCTGTTTAACAAATGGTGTTGGGAAAACTGGCTAGCCATGTGCAGAAAACAGAAACTGGACCCCTTCCTGACACCTTACACTAAAATTAACTCCAGATGAATTAAAGACTTAAACATAAGACCTGGCACGATAAAAACCCTAGAAGGAAATCTAGGCAAAACTATCCAGGACATAGGAGTAGGCAAGGACTTCATGAACAAAACACCAAAAGCATTGGCAACAAAAGCCAAAATAGACAAATGGGACCTAATGAAACTCCACAGCTTCTGCACGGCAAAAGAAACAGTCACTAGAGTGGATCGGCAACCAACAGAATGGGAAAAAAATTTTGCAGTTTACCCATCTGACAAAGGGCTGATATCCAGAATTTACAAAGAACTCAAACAGATTTACAGGAAAAAAACAAACAAGCCCATTCAAAAGTGGGCAAAGGATATGAACAGACACTTTACGAAAGAAGACATATATGAGGCCAACAATCATATGAAAAAATGCTCATCGTCACTGGTCATCAGAGAGATGCAAATCAAAACCACATTGAGATACCATCTCACGCCAGTTAGAATGGTGATCATTAAAAAATCTGGAGACAACAGATGCTGGAGAGGATGTGGAGAAAAAGGAACACTTTTACACTGTTGGTGGGAGTGTAAATTAGTTCAACTATTTTGGAAGACAGTGTGGCGATTCCTCAAGGCCTTAGAAATAGAAATTCCATTTGACCCAGCAATCCCATTACTGGGTATATATCCAAAAGACTATAAATCGTTCTACTTACTATAAGGACACATGCACACGAATGTTCATTGCAGCACTGTTTACAATAGCAAAGACCTGGAATCAACCCAAATGCCCATTGATAATAGATTGGATTGGAAAAATGTGGCACATATACACCATGGAATATTATGCAGCAATCAGAAATGATGAGTTTGTGTCGTTTGTAGGGACATGGATGAATCTGGAGAACATCATCCTCAGCAAACTGACACAAGAACAGAAAATGAAACACCGCATATTCTCACTTATACGCGGGTGATGAAAAATGAGAACACATGGACACAGAAAGGGGAGTACTAAACACTGGGTTCTATTGGGGGGAAAAGGGGAGGGCTAATGGGGGGGGTGGGGAGGGATAGCCTGGGGAGAAATGCCAAATGTGGGTGAAGGGGAGAAGGAAAGCAAAGCACACTGCTATGTGTGTACCTACGCAACTGTCTTGCATGCTCCGCTCATGTACCCCAAAACCTAGAATCCAATAAACAAAAAAAAATTTTTGATTTGGACACTTTTCTTCATATTACTTTTAATGTGATGGGTGTAATATATTCAAACAATAACAAATACACTGAATAAAAATTGAAAGACTGAGCACAGAGCAAGATGGTGGAATAGGAAGCCTCAGACTGTGTTCCCTCACAGGGACAATGATTTAATTACATATAATCAAAAAAGGCTTTTTGAGAACTCCAGAAACCAGTCAGAAGTCATAGGACAGCAGGCAAGCTCAAAGCCGAGAATAGTCCATGAAAAGTCATTTAATTTCATCCATTGGTCCCTCCTCCCTCAAGCCAGCACAGCTTGGTGCTTTCAGGATAAAAAGCCCAACTGACAGTTTCTACCTTGGGAGGGAAAGAAAATAAGAAACACTTGACTTTTCAGGGGGCTGTTCCAGTGACTGTTATTTTTTCCTCACTTAACTCACAGTGCTGACAGAACCAGTATATTTTCCAACCCTGGGGGATGATACTGAGAAAAAAGCTCAAGTACTGCTTACTGCAGTACCAGAGAACCTGCAGTACCACAGATAGACATCGGAGAGAGTAAGAGATTATAAACGCCTGAAGAAACAAAACAAAACAAAACAAAACAAAACTGGCAAACTACTCTAATTGGGAAATTACATGCACAAGTCCAGAGAAGATAAATCCCCAGAAAAGGTTTGAGAAGCCTTCAGAATTTTTAACTGTGTTGATTGGTAAAGGCCTTTCACATATGAAGCTTGTCTATAAAGACTGGGAGTCATAGCTGTTTTTACAAGTGCCCAAATCATAGCAAAATAACAACAACAAGAACAACAACAAGGCACACAAGGGAATAGGAAAAGATGGTTATACGAAAGGAACAAAGACTCCTGAAATCAACCTTAAAGAAACACGAACCAATGAATTACCTAACAAATAATTTAGAATAATCATCTTGAAGAAGCCCAATGCTCCACAAGAACACAGAAAACAAAATCTGAAAAATGATGCATGAGCACAATGAAAATATCAACAAAGAGAAACTATTTTAAAAAAACAAATTCTGAAACTGAAGAATACAATATCTGAATTTTAGAAATGCACTAAAAGAATTCAATAATTGATGATGAAACTGAAGAATCAGCAAACTTGAACATAGTTCATTTGAAATTATTGAGTTAGAGGAACAAAAAAGAAAAAGGAATGAAGAAAAGTAAAGAAAGCCTAAGGGACTTATGGGATACCATCAAGTGGAGCAATATACACATTATGAGAGTCTCAGAAGGAGAAGAGAAAGAAAAGGACAGAGAGGTTATTTGACAATAACATGATTGAAAACTCACAAATCTGAGGAAGGAAATAGGCATCTAAATTCAAGAAGCTCAAAGGATTCCAAGTGAGATGAACCCAAAGAGCCCCAAACCAAGACACATTACAATCAAGTTGTCAAAACTCAGTGGCAAAGAATGTTGAAAAACAGCAAGAGAAAAGCTGTAACATTATCAGATTTCTCAGCAGAAACATTACAGACCAGAAGAGGATGGGATAATATATTCAAAATGCTGAAAGAAAAAGCTGTCCACCAATAACACTATACTTAGTAAAAATGTCCTTCAAAAATGAAGAAAAAATAAAGCCCTTCCCAGAAAAATAAAAGCTAAGGGAGTTTATCACTACTAGACCTTTGAAGGAATTGCTAAAGGAAGTGTATTAAGTTGAAAAGAAAGAACTCTAGAACTCAACACAAAACTCTAGAAGGCAACACAAAACCATATGAAAATATAGAGCTCTATGAAAAGGTAAATATGTAGACAAATACAGAATCATGCAGTATTGTAATGTGCATAAATCAATTCTGTATATAATTTAAAAGATAAAAGCATAAAAATAACTATAAAACTACATTAATGTATATAAAATATAAAAAGATGTAATTTGTGACATTGATAACATACAGTGGTGGGGAGATATAAATGACGAGCTTTTGTGTGTGATTGACATTAAGTCATTAACAGTTTAAAATAGATTGTTGTAAGATATTTTGGCCATCCACAGAGGCTCACACCTGTAATCCCAGCACTTTGGGAGGCCAAAGCAAGTGGATCACCTGAGTTCAGGAGTTTAAAACCATCCTGGCCAACATGGTGAAACCCTGTCTCTACAAAAATACAAAACTTAGCCAGGTGTGATGGTGGGCATCTGTAATCCCAGCTACTTGGGAGGCTGAGGCAGGAGAATTGCTAGATCCTGAAAGGTAGAAGTTGCAGTGAGCTGAGATCGCACCACTGCAATCCAGTGTAGGTGACAGAGTGAGACTCCATCTAAAAAAAAAAAAGTATAAGATATTTTATAAATTCTTCACGGTAATTACAAACAAAATGCATATTGAAGAGCCACAAAGAAAATAAAAAAGGAATCAATGCACATCATCAAACACACCCACACAGACACACACACAAACACACAACTAAAAACAAAGGAATGAAGTAAGAGAGAAAAAGGACAGAATAGCTACAAGACATATAGAAAAAAATAACAAAACAGCAATAGTGACTCCTTCCCTATCAGTCATTGCTTTAGCTGTAAATGAATTAAACTTCCCAATAAAAAGATACAGAGTGACTGAATGAATCAAAAAATAAGATGCAACTATATAATGTCAACAGGATATTCACTTTAGTATAAAGACACACATAGGCTGAACATTAAAGGATAGAAAAAGATATTCCACGTGTCAAATTATGCCCCCAGTTAACAGAAAAGATGGACTCCCTGTGGCTCAAAAGTTAAAACGCAGAACCAAGAGGTATACGGCAGAGCGAAGAAATGGTCACACTCTCTGTGTCCTTGGAAAGCATTATAAAGCCTGTTTTTCCACAACCAAGTCAAAGAACAATTCCTGAAAATAACTGCAGCTGGAAATTCCTCAACTGACCACCAAGAGACCACCTGGAACCAGTCAATTAAGACAGACTGGTGAAATGGAGCTTAAAGGTCATTTAATCAAGCCTCTGTTCCCCACTCCCCTGATTTCCCTCTCCTGCCCTGTGTTTTTGGCCTTTATAATCTCTAACTTTCCAACTCCCACCTCAGGTCACACTTTAATTTTGCTCTGAAGGCTGCATCTCTCCAATCTGCAGATTGCTTTTAGAAAATAAAGTTCCTATTTTTCCTCCACAGAACTCATTGGTCTTTCGTTAACACAGACAAATGGTAACCATAAAAGAGCCAGGGCAGCCCTACTTATATCAGAGAAAGTTGACTTTAAGCCAAAAATTGTCCTAAGAGACAAAGAAGAACATTATTTAATGATAAAAGGGTCGCTTCATTAGAAAGACATAACAATTATATATGTATCTAAGAGCAACGCATCCAACCATATGAAGCAAATATTGACAGAACTGAAGAAATAGAAAGTAACACGATAGAATGGGATTTCAATACACCACATTCAATGTTAAATAGATCAACCAGATAGAAGATCAGTAACAAAAGACCTTATTGTATTTACATGATAAGGTCCATTACATAACAACAGGATCAAACAGACATATACAGAACATTCCATTTTAGAGGAGCAAAAGTAAACATTCTTCTCAAGGGCACACAAAATAGTCTCCAGGATAGATCACGTTTTGGGATAGAAAACAAGTCTCAACAAATTTAAGAATTTTTAAATCATACTAAGTATCTTTTCCAAACACAATGGAACGAAACTAGAAATAAATAGCAAAAGGAAAACTAAAAACTTCACTAATATGTGAAAACAGAATGACATATTCTTGAGCAACCAATGAGTCAAAGAAGAAATCACAAGAGAAATTAGAAAATATCTTGAGAAAAATGAAAACAAAACACACCAAAACTTATGGGGATGCAGTAAAGTATCCCATAAGATACTAAGAGGGAAGTTTAGAGCAGTATATGATATAAAATGCATTAATAAAGAAGATCTCAAGTCAACAACCTAACTTTATACCTCAAAGAACTAAAAAAAAAAAGCCAAACCTAAAGTTAGCAGATGAAAGGAAATACTAAAGATTATAGTAGCGATCAAAGAGACTAGAAAGCCATTACCGAAAAGTCAACAAAACTTAGAGTTAGGTTTTTAATTGATATCAAGGACAACAAAATTTTGGCCAGGTGCATATGTCATGCCTGTAATCCCAGCACTTTGGGAGGCCAAGGTGGGTGGATCACCTGAGGTCAGAAGTTCAAGACCAACTTGGCCAAAATAGCAAAACCCTGTCACTACTAAAAATTTAAAAATTAGCTGAACATGTTGGCAGGCACCTGGAATTTCAGACACTGGGGAGGTTGAGGCAGGAGAATCATTTAAACCTGGGAGGCAGAAATTGCAATAAGCAGAGATCACACCACTGCACCCCAGCCTGAGCGACAGAGAGACTCCATTTCAAAAATCAAAACAGGCTGGGTGAGGTAGCTCACACCTGTAATCTCAGCACTTTGCCAAGGCAGGCGGATCATGAGGTCAGGAGTTTGAGACCAGCCTGGTGAATATGGTGAAACCCCGTCTCTACTAAAAATGCAAAAAAAGAATTAGCCAGGAGGGGTGGCACATGCCTGTAGTCCAAGCTACTTGGGAGGCTGAAGCAGAAGAATCACTTGAACCTGGGAGGCAGAAGTTGCAGTGAGCTGAAATCATGCCACTCCATTCCAGCCTGGGCGACAGAGTGAGACTCCATCTCAAAAAAAAAAAAATCAACACAAGCAAATGAAAAACCAATAAAATTTGCAAACCTTTAGCTAGATCAATGAAACAAGAGAGAAGACTCACCAAAATTCAGAAGCGAAAGAGCAGACATTACAAATGATGTCACAGTAATAAAAAGGATCATACTATTATGAAGAATTATATACCAGCAAATTTGATAACTTAATAAAAACAGATGAATTGCCAGAAAAATACAACCTACCAATACTGAGCTTTTAAGAAATAGCAGATCTGAGCAGATTTGTAACTAGTTAGTAGACTAAATCAGTAATCAGAAACCTCCCAACAAAAAAAAGCCCAGGACCGAATAGCCCACCAGAGAATTCTACCAAAAATTTAAGAAGAATTAACAGAAATCCTTCACATTTTCCAAACTTTCTATGAGGCTGGCATTACCCTGAAACCAAAACTAGACAAGGACACTACAAGAAAACCATAAATCAATATACCTGAATATTGGTGCCAAAATCCTCAGCAAAATACTAGCAAACTGAATTCATGGCACATTAAAAGGATTATACACCATAACCGAGAGGAACTTATTCCTGAAATACAAGAATGTTTCAACATTCAACCTAGGTATTAAGCCTGCCATCCATTAGCTATCCTTCCTGATGCTCTTTTTCCCTCCACAGTCCCCCATCTGACAGGTCCTCAGTGTGTGTTGTTCCCTCCCACGTGTCCATGTGTTCTCATTGAGACAGCCAGGTGGGAGAGGGTCCTTGGAAAAATTCCAACCAGCCTGCACACTAGGGTGGAGCCACAGGAAGTTCATGCCATTTGCAGCAGGGAGGAGCCTGGCCCCTCCTCTTCCTGTGTGGAACCTGGGATTCAAACTGTCAGTGGGAAGTGCTCTAGCAGGGACTGTGGCCTTGCAAGAGTCCCTGTTTCCCCCTTTTCTACCTTTTTCACCCAATAAACCCTCTCTTACCATTCTAATTGTCTGTGAGCCTGAATTTTTCAAGGCCATGGGACAAAATAACCCATCTTTAGCTGAACTAAGGAAGCCCTGCAACATCATCATTCAGCTCCCACTTATAAGTGAGAACATGTGGTATTTGTTTTTCTGTTCCTGTGTTAGTTTGCTGAGGATAGTGGCTTCTAATTCCACCCATGCCCCTGGCAAAGGACATGATCTCACTCCTTTTTATGGCTGCATAGTATTCCATGGTGTATATGTACCACATTTTCTTTATCCAGTCTATCACTGATGAGCATTTAGGTTGATTCTGTGTCGTTGCTATTGTGAATAGTGCTGCAATGAACATATGCATGCATCAATCAATTTATTTGTCCTGTAGAGTTACTCTTAGTCGTGATTTTGCTGATTGAAACACTATTTTTTGTAAATTGTTAGGTTGAGTTAGAGGCTTGATTAAACTTAGTGTAACTTATTTGACAGGACTCTCTCATAGAACGTGCTATGTTTTTCATCAGGAGGTGCATAATTTATTGTCTCTGCTTTGTGACACTAGCAGCCACTGATGAGCACTACTTAGGTCTGATGTAGGGCAGGCAAGCCCCGAAGTGGCTTAGCTCCTGAGGGTTCTTGGCTTTGCTCAGGAAAGAACTGAAGGGTAAGCTGGTGGTGGGGTGGAAAGAAACAGCTTTATCGAAGCAGCAGTGTTACAGCTTTGGCAGTATCACAGCTTCATAACTGTTCCTGAAGAACAGGGCTACCCCATAGGCAGGGTGCTGAGAGTAGCAGTGCAGGGTAGTTCTGCAGTCATATTCATAGCTACTTTGTTGTTGTTATTTTTGTTTTGTTTTGTCTTGTTTTTGAGACAGAGTCTCGCTCTGTTTCCCAGGCTGGAGTGCAGTGGTGCCATCTCGGCTCACTGCAACCTCTGCCGCATGGGTTCAAGCAATTGTACTGTCTCAGCCCCCCAAGTAGCTGAGATTACAGGTGCCCACCACCACACCCAGCTAATTTTTGTATTTTTAGTAGAGATGGAGTTTCACCATTGTGGTTAGGCTTGTCTCAAACTCCTGACCTGAAGTAATCCAGCCCTCAGCCTTCCAAAGTGCTGGGATTACAGTTGTAAGCCACCATGCCCGGCCTTCATACCTACTTTTAATTACATGTAGATTAAGAGGTGGTTTATGCAGAAATTGCCAGGAAAAGGATAGTGATTTCTGGATTGTCAGCTCATTGCCATAGAAAAGGGCAGTAACTCCAGGGTGTTGCCATGGCAATGGTAAACTGACATGGCACACTGGTGTGTGTGTCTTATGGAAAGCTGCTTCCATCTCATCCCTGTTGTAGCTAGTCCTCAATTTGGTCCAGTGTCTGAGCTCTATCTCTGGCATTGAATCCCACCTCCTACCTCAGATCCACTGATTCATTAGGGGTGGCAATGAAGACATTATAATTCTGTCTTTCCTTCTTCATTCATTAGCTGAAATAATTCTATAAAAAAAAGTCACCTATACTCTATTGTGCAGAATAGGCAAGATAAATACTTAACTCCCTTTATCAGCTTTCAAAATAATGTGAGTTGGTTCTTTAATGTCCCCCGAAGTGATGAATGAGTGTTGTTTCTAGGTATCATTATGAACAAATGGATTTAAATAGATTTTAGATGTTTCAATTCATTGAGATCATTTGAATGATCAAATGAATACATTTTGGTGCTTGCTCGTTCCAGCTTTAGCCGCTGGGAGCCTATTTGAGTTGGCTCCTCCATCCCTTGGTCATGACTCTAATTTCCTGACACCATCCTTCCTGTCAGGTATGATAAGATATTTCAAGATCATCTTGTATATTTCTTCTTCACACCTGGAATTTGACATTTTCCAATTTGCTGGTTCCTTTTTAGTAGTAGAGGACTTCTGGTTTTTGCTTTAAAAATAATCCTTTTGGGAGGAGAGGGTTAATATCTAAATTTAACTTTTAAAATATTTTTGTCAAATTAATCAATGCACATGGATTAAAAGTTAAAATTCAAATGGTTCTGAAGAGCTGATCAACCACTTTAATGATTTCAACTGTTTTCTTGATAATTGCCATCGTTATGACTCTAGATAAATTGCTACTATTTGCTCTTGCTTAATTTACATATTTCACACATTATCTGTGGATGTGCTATGGCACCATGGCACTCCAGCCTGGGTGACACAGCAGGACTCCATCTCAAAATAAATACATAAATAGATATATAAAGAAATACTTAGGGTTACACTTCCACTCTCCTTAGCAGAGAACTAGCAACGGGTGATTTTGAAACAAATTCTCTGGAGGGCTCAGCCTTAATTTAATTTTTATAATACTACATGAAGTATGCCAGGACACTAGAGGAAGTCAAGATGTTATGGGCTATCATGCAATGAATATGCTGATTATAGTAAGCACTGTCCTATACTTTTATACTTGGGCATTGTCACTTACCAACTTTACAATAATCCAGTTTTAGTATTTGGTCTTTTTCTGATATAAGGGTGAGATAAAATCAGATGGATTACAGAGTGATTAAATCTTAATCCAGAAAAGAGAAATGTTGTGAATTGAAAGAGAAGCTATATGACAGTGATGATACCAATGACACTTTCAGTGGTTTGTAAAGGTCAAGCTCTGCAAATTGTTTGTAAAACTTACTTCTTTTTCTTTTCCCTTTTTTTTTTGAGACAAAGTTTCACTCTTGTCACCTAGGCTGGAATTCAATGGCTCAATCTTGGCTCACTGCAACCTCCACCTTCCGGGTTCAAGTGAGTCTTCTGCCTCAACCTAAAGTGATCTGCCCGCTTTGGCCCCCCAAAGTGCTGGGATTACAGGCTTGAGACACCGCGCCCAGCCTCTGTAACACTTATTTCTGAACTTAACCATTGCACTGTGCTTTTAAGGAACTTTTACAGTAGCTGGGTTTTAAATTAATAGAGTTAAGTGTAAAAAATATTTTACTATACTCGAAAGTAAATTACTCAAGTTTCATAATAACAATTTAAAAATTAATATTCCTCCTTCTACTTTTTACATAAGAAATTATTATTAAAGGAGAAAAAAGATTGAGCAATTTTCCTTTAATTATTGCATAAAGCTTGAAAGCACCTGTGATCATTACGTTTAGCTCAAATTGCATACCAAACAAAAGTGTGAATCAACTCTAAAGAACAACTCAGGTACTCCCTGTACTCTTAATACAAAAAAAGCATTAACATCAAGAAGAAATGCTCAATGCAGGTAATTCTAGAATTATCAAAATGATCATTAGGTGGATACTAAAAATATTTTTTTTTTTCCTGTAGCAGCACAGTGCTAATAACCTATAGTCCCTCTGTGAAATGTTTCTATAATTTAATTTTTAAAATTTTTTCTTTTTTTTTGACAGCATCTCACTCTGTTTCCCAGGCTGGAGTGCAGTGGCCCCATCTCAGCTCACTGCAACCTCTGCCTCTCAGGTTCAAGCGATTCTCCTGCCTCAGCCTCCCAAGTAGCTGGGATTACATGTGTGTGCCCCCGCTAATTTTTGTATTTTTAGTAGACATAAAGATTCACCATGTTGGCCAGGCTGGTCTCAAACTCCTGACCTCAAGTGATCTGCCCACCTCGGCCTCTCAAAATGCTGGGATTACAGACATGAGCTACCAAGCCCGGCCCTATAATTTAAATTTGAAATAAATGAAGAAAATATGGAATCTTTGTCATTAAACCAGAATTATTCTAGGATCATAAAGTATGAAAAAATAGGCAAACACTCATATCTTTCTCTTTTATATGTCAATGATGTTTATTTTTACATGATAGAATGAATTTTAACATAATCCACAGCAAAGCTATTTTAAACTATGTAACCAAGGAAGTGTATACATCTAAGTTAAATGTTTTTTTCTGATATCAAAGGTAATACATATCCATGAATGAAACATTTAGAGGAAAAAACCCAGAAACGTATTTTTAGAAAGAAAATAGGTGGCTCATGCCTGTGATCCCAGTGCTTTGGAAAGCTAAGGTTGGAGGACCACTTGAGGCCAGGAGTTTTAGACTAGCCAGGGCAACATAGTGAGATCCTGTCTTTACAAAAAATTTAAAAAAAAATTAGCCTGGTGTGTGGTGGTCTGCTTTTGCTGTCCTAGCTACTTGGGAGGCTGAGGTGGGAGGATTGTTTGAGCCTAGGAGGTTTTAAGGGTACAGTGATCCATGACTGTGCCCCTGCACTCTAGCCTGGGCAATGGAGAAAGATCCTATCTCAAAAATAAATAAACAGAAAATAATCGCCACAAATAGTACCACACTTAGAGATCACTACCGTTAAATTAAGTTTTAAGGGCCATACAGTGCAAATGAGTAATTTCTCTCTCTTTTTTTTCTTTTTCCTTTTTTAACTTGAGG
The DNA here is from genome assembly GCF_049354715.1 of Callithrix jacchus. Lineage (NCBI taxonomy): Eukaryota > Metazoa > Chordata > Mammalia > Primates > Cebidae > Callithrix > Callithrix jacchus. Next base: position 20,983,583 of record NC_133506.1, read on the forward strand.
GACAGGGTCTGGCTCTGTTGCTCAGGCTGGAGGGTAGTGACATGATCATGGCTCACTGCAACCTCGACCTCCTGGGCTCAAGCAATCCTCCCACCTCAAGCCTCCTAAGTAGCTGGGACTACATACTTATTTATTTTTTTGTAGAGACAGGGTCTTAGTATGTTGCCCAGGATTGTCTTGAACTCCTGGGCTCAAGTGATCACCTGCCTCAGCCTCCCAAAGTGTTGGGATTACAGGCATGAGCCACCATACCTGGCTGATTAATTTATTGGTTCTTTTTTTTTTTTTGAGACAGGGTTTTTAGCTCTGTTGCCCAACATGGAGTGCAGTGGTATGAACACAGCTCACTACAGCCTTGACCTCCTGGGCTCAATTGATCCTTCTGCCTTGGCCTCCTGAGTATGTAGGACCACAGGCATGCACCACCATGCTCAGCTAACTTCTATTTTTAAAAAATTTTGTAGAGACAGTGTTCTTGTCATGTTGCCCAGGCTGGTCTTAAAATCCTGGGTTCAAGCAGTCCTCCTGCTTCGGCCTCCCAAAATGTTGGGATTACAGGCATGAGCCACTGTGTCTGGCCATTTTCAGCTCTTAAAGCAAATGAGATTTCATCCAACCTTCTTGTTTGGCAAATTAACAAATTTCCTACTGAGGACAGTTCGTCAATATTAAGGAAAGAGTGAGTCTTTATTTTTTAAATTATATTTTATTGCATTTTAGGTTTTGGGGTACATGTGAAGAACATGCAAGATTGTTGCATAGGTACATACATGGCAATGTGGTTTGCGGCCTTCCTCCCCATCAGCTATATCTGACACTTCTCCCCATGCTGTCCCTCCCCAACTCCCCACCCCTCACTGTCCCTCCCCTAGTTCCCCACCACAGACCTCAGTGTGTGATGCTCCCCTCCCTGTGTCCATGTGTTCTCATTGTTCAACACCTGCCTATGAGTGAGAACATGTGGTGTTTGATTTTCTGTTTTTGTGTCAGTTTGCTGAGAATGATGATTTCCAGGTTCATCCATGTCCCTACAAAGGACAGGAACTCATTGTTTTTTTTTATGGCTGCATAGTATTCCATGATGTATATGTGCCACATTTTCCCTGTCCAGTCTATCATCGATGGGCATTTGGATTGGTTCCAAGTCTTTGCTGTTGCAAACAGTGCTGCAGTGAACATTCGTGTGCATGTGTCCTTATAATAGAATGATTTATAATCCTTTGGATATATATCCAGCAATGGGATTGCTGGGTCAAATGGAATTTCTATTTCTAGGTCCTTGAGGAATCGCCACACTGTCTTCCACAATGGTTGAACTAATTTACACTCCCACCAGCAGTGTAAAAGTGTTTCTGTTTCTCCACATCCTCTCCAGCATCTGTTGTTTCCAGATTTTTTAATGATCGCCATTCTAACTGGTGTGTGATGGTATCTCAGTGTAGTTTTGATTTGCATTTCTCTAATGACCAGTGATGAGGAGCATTTTTTCATATGTTTGTTGGCCTCATATATGTCTTTTTTTGTAAAGTGTCTGTTCATATCCTTCGCCCACTTTTGCATGGCCTTGTTTGTTTTTTTCCTGTAAATCTGTTTTAGTTCTTTGTAGATTCTGGATATTAGCTCTTTGTCAGATGGGTAGATTGCAAAAAATTTTTCCCATTCTATTGGTTGCCGATTCACTCTAATGATTGTTTCTTTTGCTGTGCAGAAGCTCTGGAGTTTAATTAGGTCCCATTTGTCTATTTTGGCTTTTGTTGCCAATGCTTTTGGTGTTTTAGTCACGAAGTCCCTGCCTATGCCTAGGTCCTGAATGGTTTTGCCTAGGTTTTCTTCTGGGGTTTTTATCGTATTAGGTCTTATGTTTAAGCCTTTAATCCATCTGGAGTTAATTTTAGTGTACGGTGTCAGGAAGGGGTCCAGTTTCTGCTTTCTGCACATGGCTAGCCAGTTTTCCAAACATCATTTATTAAACAGGGAATCCTTTCCCCATTGCTTGTTTTTGTGAGTTTTGTCAAAGATCAGATGGTTGTAGATGTGCAATGTTGCCTCCGAGGCCTCTGTTCTGTTCCATTGGTCTACATCTCTGTTTTGGTACCAGTACCATGCTGTTTTGATTACTGTAGCCTTGGAGTGAGTCTTTATAATTCTAATTACTGCCTCCTGGATGAGAAATGAGGAATAGAAAAATATATAACTTATCTACCTCCAGCCTGGTAGAATAAAATATTTCACAGAACATCTTCTAGGGTATGATTGTTTGAAATTTCCTCCATTTCCACCATTTTCATGAAGACTACTCTGTTAATTAATAGTTCTCATTATTTGAAAGGTACAGATTCAGTGAAAATAAATTTAATGGACCTTAATTGCATTTGTTGCCCTTATGGGGATTTCCTTCAGTTTATTCGAATTTTTGCAAGGAAAACCACTCAAGGTGCATGGAAAGAAGTAATTATGTCTCCTTTCCTCCATCCAGCTTCCCTTTGCACACAGTCAGAAATTGTATTTCTTCCCTTCTACCTCCTCAATGCCACTTTAATCGGAATTCTTATCTTTTTGTTGTTGTTATGAAATAGGGTCCCTACCAGACCTCTGGCACTCCAGGCTTCTCCCATCTATTATATTTCAGTATTTCTGATTGTATTTCCCTTTCACCCCAGAAATAGCAGATGTCTTCATTCTCTCTTCTTTCAATCTCTCTTTCATAGTCTCTCTCTCTCCAGCTTCTTTAGCCACATTTCTGTTGCTATGTTGTCCTCACAGTTCCCAATATTTCCAACAGTGAGGGCAGAATTTCTGTGACAGGCTGGCACAAACAGCCCAAGAAGAAAGGTGATCACTGGGCCAGCCTCACTAGCGAGCTGTGGTCAGTATGGCCTGTGGCCAGGCTAGTCCTAGCAACCAGCCATCAAACTATTGTTTGTGACACAGAATCTCTTTAACTAGTTGTTCTTTGTACAAGGAAATACACCAACTGCAAGGGGACTGGCTATTGGAAACAGATTTTCCTATAGTGGTGACAGGGATAATAGTCAAAATATAGAACTGAATCCATCAAAGCACTGGAATTTAATCCAGCTATAGTGTTGAGAGCAGGATCCTGAAGGCTCTCTGCTTATCCAGATATTAACACTATGCTTGCTAGATCATGGGAGGTTTTGGGGCAGGGGAATCCAATTGAGGAATAAGGGTGTCTGTGAGGGTGGGCATAGAGAGGGTTGGGAAGAGACTTTTAAATCAATCAATATCATAGTATTTTAGTATTTCAATAAACAGAGGCCAGGTGTGGTGGCTCATGCCTGTAATCCCAGAACTTTGGGAGGCTGAAGATGGATGATCACCTGAAGTCGGGAACTCAAGAACATCCTGGCCAACATGGTGAAACCCCTTCTCTACTAAAAATGCAAAAATTAGCTGGGCATAGTGGCACAACCTGTAGTCCCAGTTACTCAGGAGGCTGAAACAGGAGAATCTCTTGAACCCAGAAGGTGGAGTTTGCAGTGAGCTGAGACCATTCCACTGCACTCCAGCCTGGGCAACAGAGCGAGACTCCATCTCAAAAAAACAAAACAAAATAAACAACAACAACAAAAACAGTTTGGCTGAATTTTGCATATCAGGTCAATGTCAGCTTTTGGGTCATAATTTTGTCCTCAACTCATGTTCTGTCTTCTGGTTCTCCTTGAGACTAAAGCACACATATCTAAACAAATATTCCCATTTTACAGAAGAGGAAATTGAGACCCAGAGAGGACAAGTTGTTAGGGGCCGTTTGAGCTAAGATGTAAATCCAGAACTGACTGACCCCAAAGACAATGCTGTTCAGACTAAAATTGTTACAGACAGTATTCATTAATGTTCTTTAACATTTGCTAAGGACTCTTGTAGATATTTTTTAGTTCTTATGGCAACCTTGTAAAATAATGTAGGCATTATTATCAATCTCTTTTTCAGGTTTGGGAAACCCAAGGTTTAGAGAAGTAACTTCTTCAGGGCTACTAAAAGAATGAACAAAAGATGGAAAAGCTATTATTATATGGTAGAATATATGGGCTCACATATGGTCAAAACTTCTGATTTGGGAACTTCTTCTCTACTACCACACCATGCCACCTGAAATCTGAGCACCATCTCAACAATGCTATTTTCTTTACAAAAATGGCTGTAATAATTTGTGGACAGCGGTTAGACATTTAGACTTGTTCCTCCTGGCACTGGGTTAGCACTCAGCCAATTACATTCTTCCACATGATTCTCCTTAAAACTAATGGCAAAAAAAAAAAAAAAAAAAAGGCAAGCAACTGATGGTCACGTAACTGGGATTTGAGGATATTTGTGGCCATGTGATAATCACACTACTTAGAGTAACATTAGCTAGATGTAGCTGACTAGATGTAACTACATTAGCTAAAGTAACATAAATTAGATGCAATAACCACATTAACTAGAGTGAAACTCCAACTTCAGCTCTAAAATCCATGTGTTTTAGGAACCATTCATGAAGTATGGAACTTCTTTTCTGGGAGTAATATTTCAATCTTGCATCAAATGCTTTGTTTAAATACAAACAAGTGAAATCTTTGATATTTCCTTTATCCAATATTCTAGACTGAGTGAAAATGTCCCTTCTTCCTTGAAGCATTCTTCACCTGCCCTAGGCAGAACTAGCCAGACCCTCTTCTGTGCCTAAAGCATTTTATACATACCTTAACTGTGATCCACCTAAATTGTGCTGCGATTATTTGTATTTCAGGTTGACCTAGGAGGACTTTGACTTATTAATCTTTTTCTCCCCATTAATTATATTATGCTTGGTACACAGTAGCTATCCAAGAAACAACTGTTGACTTATTAACTAATGTATACACCCACCAAAAAAACAAAATTCATGTTCACTAGTTGGGAAAGAAATTAGGTGTTGCCATTTTTAGTGGTAGGAGTAAGGGTAACATTGGTCTTTACTGACACCATTTTTAGCGGAGGAAACTGTTATCTCTGGTAACATTTGGTCTGCCTTGGAACTTTGTATTTTTGATTAAGCAAATACTGGGAATGAAGGTTTAACAACTCTCCTATTTTATTGTAACATTTACAAATCTGTTTTTGCATTATTTCACATGTAATTTCAAGAAAGTCCCTGATGTAAAAACAGTATTCAGCAACTTAATTTAATTAAAGTTATATGGATTTTAAAAATGACGATGTTGGTCTGTATATATTTACATGGAAAGACATCTATGATACATTGTTAAGTGAATAAAGAGCAAGTTAGGAAGGAGCAATTAACGTATTAGCTCATTTAAAAAAATTCTATGGAGTCTTAGAAAATACTCCAGGAGAATAATATTGGAATAATAATATTATTTATATCTTCCACCTTGCTGAAATTTTGTATCCTTTGACCAACATCTCCCTAATCCCCAGCCCCCGACATATCCTTTCTTTATAATGGAAGATTACAATGTCCCAGGTATGAAACTAAGTGTCTTCCCACATTATTTTAATCCTCACAATAACTCCATAAATTCATTCATAATTCATTAATAATTAATTCCTCATTCAACTGTTAATTCTTGACCCAGGTAGTGTGTTAAATGTTAGAGATATAGCAATGAACCAGAAAGATGCAATACCCAACATTTCATCAGTATTCTAACTTTACAGATGAAAATTAATAAGGTTGCCCCATCCACCAGGGGTCTTCCAGTCCAACTTCTGGTTCAACTGAACATACAGACTCACGGGACTCCCACAGGCTAGGTTGCCACCTAGCTTGTGTATGAAGACAGATATGGTATAGTAACCACAGTGTGACAACAGGGCAGCATTTGGCCTTTTTTTTTTCCTGCGGGAGTTCTTACAGTAGTTCATAATTTTTCCAGGAGCCATCATCTTTGGTCCTTCAGAAGATGGCTCAGATCAAGGAGATGAGACCCACATTGGGTGGATACAGGAGCCACCCTGATTTAAAAGCCTCATTCTCAGTGTAATAACTCCACAAGCACAGTATCCAGTGTCCCCAGAAGTATTTCCTCTATCTTGTATTTATAGTTCATGATCGTTTCTCCCAATTCAAAGGCAGTTTGCCAATCAGAGGTCATTTCTATCACAAGCAAGTTAACTAAAAATATAGTCAGCATTTTATTCCTATCAGATCACCAGGGAAACAGAACTAGAGAGTGAAACAAAGGTCAAATTTTCAGGCAGAAGAAGGGAAAAGAGTTTTCTTAAGTAGCTTATTCAATAAAAAATGAAAGAGTGGATTCAAACTTAGGTCTGTCTGACTCCAGTCTAGATAGCAACAAATGTGATCCCTGGAGGAAACCTTTTAAATAACTTTACTTTCTTTTTCATACTTTCTGAATTCTCAAATTTTTTCATAATCAGGAAAAAAGATTTTCATAAATAAGACTATAGCAACATGAAAATACGCTTTTGCTATAGCATTAAGTGAAAGTAGCCAGAAGCAAAGTGATATATGCACTTGCATTGTGATTAGGATGATGTAAAAAGAGAAATGCATAAAGAAAGAAGCCAAGCAAAAGTACCAAGCAGTCCTAACAGCAGTTGAATCAAGATGGTTGGCTTGGAAAAAGCTTTTCTTCCCCTGTTTTCCAGATTTTCTATGAAATGGTTATGTTATTCTTGGAATAAAATGGAATGCATTTATTAAAATAGAAAAGGAATTATAAATATGTTTACATAATTTTATAATGTAAAAATCATGCAAACATATCACCCTAAGATAATAGATATAGTTTCATATTTCTTCACAAAGGTGAATACATTTTATATCAAGTTTAGCTGTTGGGGGTTTGGAAGTCCCAAATTATCTGAAAACATGTACAAGGTCACGGAAGATAGAAAAGTGGATTTGAAAGCAGTTCTGTTCCATTCCTGAAAGTCATGCATGGAGCTGGAACAATTTTCCCAGGGTTCCTGCCGCACTCCTGCCCTGACGCCACTGTTTCAGTGCATTACGGTAACCTCCCTAGATTGGGTTCAGGCAGCAGAGCTGAATACTATTGCTCAACTCCTTTCACACGCTGTCTATAGTTATTTCAGGATAGAGCTATTTAAGGTTTCATTTTCTTTCAAAACTCACGTTTTGGGCTTTACATGATCCTTCTTTAGCCAAGGACTCATATAATTGGATAGCTGCTGTTATATTTTGCAAGCCAAAATTTCCAAATAGCAAAGCGTCAGCCATTTTCTCCATAGCTTTCAAGTTTCCCATGTCAGCTGCTTTGGCAAAAAGGAGGTAGGCTCTGTTTCAAGAATATGAAGTCAAGTTTGATTTTCAAAAATGAAATTTTCTTCTCCCTCTTCAACACTATTTATACTACTTCTCTCTAACAAGCAGGAACCAGTTGTCATACAGTTGAGCTGAAGTTCATTACATATCTAGATCAGTAGTTTCTTTTCATTCCTAAAGCAGCCTAAGGTTATAATTTCAAATATATCTCACAAATAATAAAGCTACTAAAAAGGAGAAATATATAAGACACCATCTTATACACTGAGTAAGCATATACCCTGAGTAAAGTGAAAAACTGAGGAACTTATCCTAAAATAATGAACACTCCCATGGTCACTACCATTATTTATGAATATTTGTTTTATAAAGTAAATTCTAAAAAAAAGTAAGAATAATCAAAATTGGAATGTAACGTCTAGGAAGTTATTATCAGGAGAATGATGATCCCTTCATATCTTTTTTATTATTATTATTATTTTTGAGACGGAGTTTCACTCTTGTTACCCAGGCTGGAGAGCAATGGCGTGATCTCGGCTCACTGCAACCTCCTCCTCCTGGGTTCAGGCAATTCTCCTGCCTCAGCCTCCTCATATCTTAAAATAATTTGCTAAATCAGAATATAGTCTTCAACACAGCGAAGTCAGACTTTTGGAAAAACAATAATGGAACAAAATCTTAATGGCTAGGGCTCTAGAGTCTGACTGCCTGGTTCAAATCCTGGTCCCACCTCTTAGGTCAGATAATTTCAGCCAAATTATATAATTTCTCTGTAACCCTCTAATCTATGATATGGGGATAGTATTATACCACTCACTTCATAAGGTTGCTGTGAAGATTAAACAAGATAATCCACGGGAAGGGTTTCACATTGTGCCTAGTATAGAGTCAGCACTCAATAAACTTAGCTATTATTATTGGGACTGTTGCATTGATTCTAAAGTTTTATAGTATGGTAATTGTTCCCGTATAATGAGGTGATAAGTGGTATGAACATTTAGTGATTAAAATGATAGGTGCCACTGGATTACCCTACACTGCACTCTCCAAGTCCCAGTCAGAGGTAGTCACCTGGACCTGATTGGTATAAGAAGTGATGGAGAGTCCTGCAAGGTCAAAACATGTGTCAGAGACAGGGAGTACTTTAGGAATTTATTTTTACTTTTGTAACTTCCTTTTTGAAGGTAGAAAGACCAGAAAGCATTAACCTCTACCTGTGACCTTGACTCAAATATAGAAAAAGAAAACCCACAAAAATATACCATTGCTTCTGACTCAGGAGGATCAGAAGACTCACTTTTCTGCACAGCCTATCCATTCTGCGGCTAAAATAAGCTGCTCTTTGGCAGAAGCTGGAGCAGAGTAGTCTGGGCAAGAAGGACCTCAGACAGAGAAACATCCAGGTAGGAATTAGAGTCCTGGATGTCAAAACACAGGGTGAGTACTCCAGTGGAGCAAAAAGAGGAAGAAAACTGGAGTCCAGGAGATCAAGAAAGATATTAACCCAGGTCAAAGCAAGCGGAGATTCTGGAGGCAGGAAGGCAAACAAGGTAGATGGTCTCAAGGCCACTAAAGGCAAATGTCTGGCACCCATGGATAGGCATAAGGAAGAGAGTCTGGCATCAGGATACAGACTCCCTTGAGTCTTCCTGTCACGTGGCTTGCTGCTGCAACTCTATAGCCTGCTGGGACAGGAGGGGCACCAGCATGGACCAGGGCACAGAATCCTGAGATAGGCTGCAGGGGTCTCCAATAGTAAGTCTAGTATCTCCGGCAGTTTCATACTCAGTCTCTGGACCCAGACGGCAGCAACAGGTTGCAAAACAAATCCTTCTAGATGTCTTGCATTCCAAGGGCAGAAAAACCAAGGTGCTATAAGGGATATTTGAAGCAAGATCCAGGGCTGGAGAAGGTTGCTGACAGGTAAAATTAAGATGTGGGCTATAATCCCCAAGAGGAAAAAGGTGGGAGAAGCTGGGTAGCAGGGGCAGATCCCAAAAGACAATTTAGTTAGGTATATGGATCATCTCTACAGGGTCTGGCATTGGATGCTTAGGTGGGTGATGTGGGAGCAAGGGCTCAATGCTTCTGCAGAGCACATCAGAAACTTGGTGTAGAACAATAGCTTATCTTCAAAACTTCTTTGCTGATGAGGAGTGATTCTTAATGAAAGACCATTCTAGCTGCCAGTGAGGCTTCCTGACTCACTCAGACAAATTTGTTCTCTCTGACATAGGCTTGTTTAATATCTGTACTTTTAATAGCACTGACTTTTTCAGTGATTTTTCCTACTCATATAAAAGAAGAGGCTGAATGAATCAATGAGTTGGTCTAGGATGTGGGTGTGGAGGAGCCAAAAGGACTAGTCTTAATTATCTTACACCTGCCCTGCCAACTCAGGAAGTGGCAAGGCAAAGAGAGGGTAGGATAGAGGAATGAGTGGGAATGAAATTATCCTCCTTTGGTCAGGAGGGTATACAATCATTTTCTCTCCACCTGCTCTAAGCTTAGTCATGGCTGCACAGATGTGACTTACTTAAGAAGACAGCAGGCCATCTGATAACACAAGAACTTCACCCAGCTTGCTCACAAACTCCTGAGATCTCTTCCTGTGAGCCCATTAGATTTCAGTTCTCCACTGCTACCAACTCAAAAGGGTCAGGAGGCAGAGCATGGTGGGTCATGCCTGTAATCCTAGCACTTTGGGAGGCCAAGGCTGGCGGATTGCTTGAGCTCAGGAGTTTGAGACCAGCTTGACCAACACGGAGAAACGCTGTCTCTACTAAAAATACAAAAATTAGCCTGGGGTGGTCATGACCACCTGTAATCCCAGGTACTTGGGAGGTGGAGGCAGGAGAATCACTAGAAGCTGGGAGGTGGAGGTTGCAGTGAGCCAAGATCATGCCACTGCACTCCAGCCTGGGCGACAGAGTAAGACTCCATTTCAAAAAAGGTGCAGGGGAGAGGGGCGGCCAGGAGACTGAGTTTTGGGGCAAGGTTGTGGGCAGAACAGTCTTGGTAAGAACAGCCTGAGACTGAATGACACCCAGGAAGGCATGAAGGTCCCCACACTGATGGATGGTCTGCTATTATGACTGGGCTTTCTCCCTGTTATTTAGACCAAAGAAGAAGGTCCCCTTCAAGGTTAAGTGATTGGTTACCTGGAACCTTCTCAGAGTGATTTTGCCCCATCAGGCTGAATCGAGGGTTTTCCTGTAATTGATGCAACACACCTAGTGGGCCCCTTATCTCACTGGGCTCCCATGCTATAGTCAGGGCTCATATGAAATCTTAGGGACCAGCCCCTGCCTGGTACTGCACTTCTGTTTCTTTTAGCTAGGCTGGCTGGAGAATTCTCTGTTCTTACTTACTCAGTGGGCATGTTAGTGAGATGAGCTCCTATCAGGCTGGATTTTATTTTTGGGATCTGGTTTTACCCCATCCTCATTATAACAGCCCCCAGGGACATTCAGCGTGAGGCCCAGGTTTTGCTGGGGTTGGTTGAACCACTCCCTCACTTCTTTCTTGTCTCTTGGGAAGAATTACAGCATCTTTTTGACTCTGTTTCCTTCTCTGTAACTTGGAGATAATTACGTATGTCTCACAGTATCATTGTGAGCAGTGAATAATTTACATGTAAAGTACCTAAAACAGTAACTAGCACAAAGTGGGTGCTTGATAAATGAAAGTTGTTGATGTTGTTATAATCAGGATCATAGCTGAGTGCTCTTTATCCTTTATATTTTTACACTTCCCAGAGGCTTGCGTTTTAAGAACTCATGGACTTGCTGCCTTGTCTGGGCTTGCTACCACAGCTCTGGAATGCCACAAGTGTAACTTTTGTATGTTTTTAGTAGAGACGGGGTTTCACAGTGTTGGCCAGGCTAGTCTCAAACTCCTGACCTCAAGTGAACCACCAACCTTGGCCTCTCAAAGTGCTGCGATTACAGGCATGAGCCACCGTGCTTGGCCAGAGCTCATACTTTCTATTATTGGTTCAAAATACCCTTGGCTTTCTTTGCTCCCATACCTTCAACTTACCAGTTAGGGGACTCAAGATAAAACGGACACACCTGTATTTTATGGTTCCTAAGAGCCAGGGGCTATTCAAAGAGCACAATTGTTTTATCCAGATCACAGAGAGGTTTAGTAACTTATCCAAGGGCACCCAGACAGTAAATGAGAGTACTAGTATTTGATCCCAAGGCTTTAGCTAGAGCCTTGAGGGGTGACCACAAGTTGCGCCCCTACACTAGAAATGTGGGATGGAGGGAGAAGGTATTTCTGCCTCCCCTTTGGACAAGGTAGATAAGTGATAAGAGAAACAATGGACATGAAGTAACACCATGTGGCCACAGCTTGGTCACCTCCCAGCTATCTGTGCTCACCTCACTTTAACATTTTTGAATCTCTGTTTCCAACTTTTTAAAGGAGAAAAATGAAGCTCTTCTTATATGACTGTTATAGAGGCTGGGTGTGGTGTCTCATGCCTGTAATCCTAGTACTTTGGGAGACCTAAGTGGCTGGATCACGAGGTCAAGAGATCGAGACCGTCCTGGCCAACATGGTGAAACCTCATCTCTACTAAAAATACAAAAAATGGCCAGGCGCAGTGGCTCACACCTGTAATCCCAGCACTTTGGGAGGTCGAGGCAGGTGGATCATGAGGTCAGGAGATAGAGACCATCCTGGCCAACATGGTGAAACGCTGATTCCACTAAAAATACAAAAATTAACTGAGCATGGTAAGGCATGCCTGTAATCCCAGCTACGTGGGAGGCTGAGACAGAAGAATTGCTTGAACCTGGGAGTTGGAGGTTGCAGTGAGTTGGGAACACACCACTGCACTCCAGCCTGGTGACAGAGCGAGACTCTGTCTGAAAAAAGAAAAATTAGCCAGGCGTGGTGGCACACACCTGTAGTCCTAGCTACTCAGGAGGCTGAGGCAGGAGAATCACTTGAACCTGGGAAGCGGAGGTTATAGTGAGCCGAGATCATGCCACTGAACTCCAGCCTGGAGACAGAACAAGCCCCTTTCTCAAAAAAAATAAAAAAGAAAGACTGTTTTAGAGATAAAATAGAATCACATACATGAAAATGTGCTTCGAAACCCATAAGATACTGTATAAACACCCAGGCAGAATAAAGTATGATATGGTTAAAGCCCCATAAAACTGCATACCTCAACCACACCTTGGCTTTCTGTTGAAACTGCTCTCTGTAACCCTGATGTGACAGGCAAGCAGTCCAAACCCACGCCATCTTGGCCTCTGTGACTTGTAATAAGTAACTAAGGTCTGTAATTTCCACCCTACCCAGACAATGTGTAAACTAACGCTTATCTTGACTTCTGGAAACCACTTAAGTAACAATTGGAATGTCCTAAGCCCCCCACCCTCATCTCTGCCCAGGAGGTGATTTACAGAATGTCCAAAGTCCACTGGCCCTTGGAATGTCTAAAGCCCCTAACTCCGACTCCCCACCCCTCACCCTCACCCCCGAGGTGGTTTACAGGCATAAAAGGTCTTGACACCCTCCTTTCAGGGCCACGGGTTGGAGAGACACGAGTCCTCCGTGGCCACCGGTAATAATGACCCTGCAATTTGGCATACTTTTGTCTTGATGTTGACTTTCTATGCTCGCTCCAGTACAAAAGCATTTTAATATAACAACTTCCTCTAATTCAAATCACACATTTTATTTCATTTGAATTATCTAATAAATTAAAGCCAAACCAGTATTTCTGCATGAATGGTCAGATCAGTGTCTTAATTCTGAATTTCACTTAAAATGGGTACTGTAATCTCACATGCAGATCTCCTGTTTGTTTAGAGTGATAATTTGTGGAATTCTTTAAATACATATTTGATCCTTTTCAAAACAAAAGCTTATAGGCAAATAAGCTTACTTATTATCCCAAGGAGTTTTTAATGATAAACTACATTTGGGATTTTTCTTTCTCCTTAACCTGGAAACTTAACTTGCCTAAGGTTACTGGATAAAGACTTACTCTTCTTTTTGTTTTTGGCTTTTAGACTGCTGGAGAATCTTGATGCCCATCTTAAATAGCTGGTCTCCTTCATCTGTAAAATTTTTCTCTGCTTGCTTTTGTACTATATATGAACAAACAAGAAAAAATAAAAAAATGATATTACTTCTATGTTCTATATTTTAAAATTAATGTGTTAATATAATTTGTTGGCATATTAGCTTGAGTTTTGCTCTTTTTCTTAGCCTCTGCATTCAAGATCTGTTAATATTATTCCTTAGCTGAGGAACATCGGTAGATCAGAAGGCAGAAGCTGCCTAAAAAGTTATTCCCTGCTGGTTTTTGTGAAAGGATCTGAAAGGTGAAGTAGAAAGAGAGACACTTCTGATAAGAGAAGGGATGCGGGGTCCAAAGTGGCTCCAGCCAGATGTCGTGGCGCTTGCAAAGGCGAGGTCATGAGTTCAAGGCTCACACTGATTGGCAAAAAAAAAAAAAAAAAAAAAAAAAAAGAGAAGGGATGCTTCAGTCTAAGGAAGGGATACAAGGTTCTCCAAGCAAAAGGCAGGAGATGCCTGGTATATCAGAGGGGCAGGATCTTAGCTCTGGCTGGCAAAGACTCCCCACTCTTGGCCCTGGCTGGCAAAGACACTCTTGTCTGAGCACAGCACAGTAAACCTCAGAGCCACAAGATTCCAAAAAACATGAGGACATGGGCAACAGGCATCTTCAAGATGGCCAGCGTACACCTAGGAGAGGAGGAAGGAATTGCTTTAATTTTGTTATTGGTGGGGTGCGGTGGCTCGTGCCTGTAATCCCAGAACTTTGGAAGGCCGAGGCAGGTGGATCACTTGAGGTCAGGAGTTCCAGTCTAGTCTGGCCAACATGGTGAAACCCTGTCTCTACTAAAAAATATGAAAATTACCTGGGCAGTGGTGTGCGCCTGTAGTCCCACTTACTTGGGAAGCTGAGATGAAAGAATCGCTTGAACTCAGGAGGCCAAGGTTATAATGAGCCATGATGGCACCACTGCACCCCAGCCTGGGCAACAGAGTGAGACTCTGTCTCAAAAAAAATTTTTTTTCTGCCTAAGGCTTTTCCACCTCCCAGAACCTTTCTAAGATGTGGGGGAAGGCACAGAGAGAGAATACTCATAATAACTTGCCTCATAGAATGACGGCTCAAAATCAGTTTTGTAGAATTCAAGGAAAATGAAGAAATTAAAGTTTACCTGACACAGTGATATTTTCCAAAAGTTTATATAATGCTTTGTAATTTTTTTTTATATACCACAGCTTATAATTGGTTCACCAGCACAAAGGATGTATCTTGTCCCTTGAGATAACAGCTACTGACAGTTATACTTCGTAATTTTTAAAACATCATCACCAGTTTACAGATGGGGAAAGCTGGTTGTGGGAAGAGTCAGACTTAAAGTCATAAACATACTTCCACAAAGTGCCCAGGTGCACACGTGTGCACCCACACACATACTACTTCTCACATACTCTCTCTCTCTCACACACACACACACACACACACACACACTCTCTCTCTCTCTCTCTCATACACATACAGCCTTTTACAACATTATAGGGCCTCTTGAAGTCCATTACAATACTTAGTGAAATATTTGATTAGAAGAACCACACTTGATGCCGTTTTAAAGGAAAGGCATTTGGGATTTGATGCCTCATTAACAAGACCACAAAGAATAAGGAGCTCGTTTTTTTTTTTTGTTGTTGTTCCTGACAAGCAGAGTTGCTAATTTTCCTTTTTAAATTAAATTTAAAAAATTTAAAATTTAAAAACTATAAAAAATTCTTAACTGAAAAGCTTTTTAAAAATTATTTTGAATACTTCATGTTATCCAACCAATTTAACACCAGGCACTTTCAGGATGCAATTTCTGCTCTGAGTTATCTGTTATCTATACTCATAATTAAAGGGGAAAAATAATGGAGAAAACCTAATAATTTGTGTGTGGAATAGTAATAGCTCCCATGAAAATGCTTTTAGAGAGTGAAAATAAATTTTGAAACATTGGGCCTGTATACATATACATATGAGAAATGATTTACCACTACAAATTTCTATCCATGGCTTTTACTTTTATTTGTAATTCTTTTTTGGCTTTCCAAATGTATTGGAATAAAAATTTTCTTTTTCTTTACTCTGTTGCCCAGGCTGGTGTGCAGTGCCAGTTCCTGGGTTCAAGTGATTCTCAGGCCTCAGCCTTTGAGTAGCTGGGATTATAGGTGCATGACACCATGCCCAGCTAATTTTTGTCTTTTTGGTAGAGATGGGGTTTCACCATGTTGGCCAGGCTGGTCTTGAACTCCTGACCCCAAGTGATCTGCCTGCCTCAGCTTCCCAAAATGCTGGGATTACAGGCATAAACCAGCACACTCAGCCTTTGTTTATTAAAATAGTAAAATACTATGATACTGATTGATCGAATTTTCTTTAATATAAGGTGGTTCAGGACAGGGCATGGAAACAGTCAAAATAAAAAGGGATATGACTCACCTAATGGGAAAAATGATTTACAGGAAACACTCTCAATAGTGTCATGTAAATGAAGTATTACTTTCAATAAACAACCCATTACTTAAAATACTTGTAACGATGTACAATAAATTTATTTTAAAAGAAAAAATGTATTTATAGACCTGTTTTTCAAATTTTTCATCCATTGATTAACTTGTGTTCTCTATCTCATGTTCCTGCATGTTTGTAGCTTTGAGAAGTAGTATGAGCGCAGACTTAAATCAGACTGCCTAAATTTGGAATGTCATTTACTAGGTACCAACTACACAGGCTTGGGAAGAGTATTTAACCTCTCAGTGCCTACATCACCTCGTTGTAAAATGGGAATTGTAATAGCCCCTTTTTCTTAAGGGCAGTGAGAAAATTAAGTACAAGAACAGAAAACTGCCTAGTACCTAAGTGCTTTGTAAGTTTCAGCTCTTATTCCAATGTAATTGATATTGCTTTTGATTCTTGTTTCACGAACCATATTTCTTTCTGCTAAATTAAAAGGTTTTGAAAATGAACTAAGTCCTTGTCACAAATACACAATAATGCATAATTATAATATTAATAAACAATAACACAATCCCTGTTATTTCCAATTTTGTTGAGTAGATCTTTGAAGAGATATTTTCTTTCTACATTTAATACAATTTGTTTACCATTTCTCAGCAATACTACTGGCATTATTTATGTTTGACAATGATCTGGAGATTGCAAATAAACTTGATTATTGTAAATATCTGTGCTCTTATTCAAGCATATTTGAGTCGATTGCATCTTTATTTGACTAAACTCTTTGCTGAGTCATTCTTTCTTGGATGAAATGTTATTTTTAGTAATGGATCGTTATTCTTCCTCCTCATCTAGGATTATATCTTCCTGACACATAAGGGCAAATGTGAAGAACTCTTCTGATGCATTATTCACAAAATCTGAAGCTGAAGCTGGTTTATATTAAGTACAATTGAAATTAGATTTTTAAAGAGGGATGTAGTGTCTGTGTAGGGTAGATTTCCTGCAGAGGAAAATAACTTCCCATTTTTATCTCGTTGTATCATTTTAATGATGAAAGCACTTGATTTTCAGTCAGACTAAGAGATATTCACCTTGCTCACTTGTTAATTTTTTTAGCTCTATATGATTCTTTATGTGGTTTGTGAGGTAAATATAACTTGAGATTCAAACTAATGGAACGTACAACCCAAGGTATTGATTGATTGATTTTTTAATTTACATATTAAGGTTTCAGATTTTACTGTGAAACATACCCAGGACTGAGAAATGCAACACAGGGCATAGGAAAGAACCAAGCAAGTATAGGCTTTCAAGAGAAATTTAGAGCTTTGCAGAGTGGATGGCACTAGAGGGTTACTCCCCTTTCCCACTGGCAACAGGACTGGGCTGTTACATTCCTGCCTCAGTTAGCCAATCGATATAGGCCACCACCAGGCTATCATATTTAATCAGCAGCACTTCTATTTCTTAGTGGCCATCAAACAATGGTGTATCTTATAACTTATGACATCTTAAATTTGACAGAAACATGGTATACGAACTTGAAATGAGACATTTCTCTTTAGTTACTGTTTTGGTGGCATTCCACAATTTTTATGTAGTATTTTTATTATCAAACAATTATAAATATTTTCAAATTTCTATTCTAACTTATTCAAACAATGTTTAGAAGTGTTTATTACTCTTTCCAGACATAAAAGGATTTTTAAAAATTGTCTGCTTGTGGCTTGTAATTTTATTGCTTGGGATTAGAGAGCACAGCAGAATCACATAGATTCCTTGGTTTATGTTGAAACTTGTTTTGTGGCCTAGTGTGTGGCCAGTTTTTATACAGGTTCTTTTTTTGTTTTTGCTTAAAAAGATTGTCTATTCCTGGCTGGGCACAGTGGTTCACACCTATATGGGAGGCCCAGGTGGGTGGATGACTTGAACCAGCCTGGGCAACATGGTGAAACCCTATCTCTACTAATAATACAAAAATTAGCCAGGCATAGTAGCACCTTCCTGTAGTCCCAGCTACTTGGGAGGCTGAAGCACAAAAATTGCTTGAACCCGGGAGGCGAAGATTGGAGTGAGCTGAGATTGTGCCACTGCACTCCAGCCTTGGCCACAGGGTGAGACTGTCTCAAAAACACAAAAACAAACAAACAAAAAAAGGGCTTATTGAATTGAATACCATATATTATTAAACTGAGCTTTATATATTCAAATCTGTTTAATTTTTAGTAAGTTTTTGTTTGTCGAATATCAATTTCTAAGAGATGTGTTAAAAAATCTTCAACGATTGTGGATTTGTTCATTTCCTATTGCAAGACTGTTAATTTTTCTTTTTATACTTTGAGATTGTGTTTATAGATACATGCTTATAGTTATCACAACTTCCTTGTGATTGTTCCTTTGAACATGATGTGGTGATTCTCTTTTTCTCCTTATTATTGACTTTATCTTGATGTCTATTTTGTCTGAAGTTAATATGAGCTTTCTTTGGATTAGTGTTGCATGGGATATTATTTCTACCCAGTTAACCTCGGTTTTTGTGTGTCACGTTTTAAATATGTTTCTTACAAACAGCAGATAGTTGAGTATGATATTTTTCTTTTGGTCTAAGAGTCTCTGTTCTTCACCTTGAATTTTTTTTCTGGGCTGCATTCAGGACAATTTCTTCTGATCCTTTTGGTAATTTGTTAATGTTCTCTTCTACTATTTCTGATCTTCTTAAGCCATCCTTTGATTTTTAATTTGAATGAATGCACATTTTCTTTTTATTTTTTTTTGGACAGGGTCTCACTCTGTTGCCTAGGTCAGAGTGCAGTGGTGTGATCATGGCCCACTATAATCTCAAACTCCTGAGCTCAAGAGATCCTCCCATCTCAGCCTTCCAAGTAGCTGGGCCTGCTGGTATGTGCTACCATGCCCCGCTAATTTTCTTTTTTTCATAGAGACAGACTCTCACTATATTGCCCAAGCTGTTCTGAAATCCTTGGGCTCAAGGGATCCTCCCACCTTGGCCTCCCAAATGGCTGGGGTTATAAGCATTTCATTTTTCTTAACTCCAGTTGGTTCTTTTACATGGCTGCTTATTCCTTTGTCAGGATGCCTTGTTTTCATGCTTTTTAAACCATTTTAAAATGTCTATATCCTGTAGACTTTTGGAGGTTGTTCTACTCTATCAAGACTTGAGGTGCTGGCCACCCATGGTGGCTCATGCCTGTAATCCCAGTACTTTGGGAGGCTGATCATTTGAGGTCAGGGGTTTGAGACCGGCCTGGCCAAAATGGCAAGACCTCATCTCTACTAAAAGCATAAAAATTAGCCGGCCATAGTGTAATCCTACCTACTTGGGGCGCTGAGGCAGGAGAATCGCTTGAACGTGGGACACCGAGGCTGCAGTGAGCTGAGATTGCTTTACGGCACTCCAGCTTGGGCAACAGAGTGACACTCCGTTTAAAAAAAAAAAAAAAAGACTTGGGGTGCTATGCCTTTTATTATGCATGTGCAGGCAAAGTGCATGAACACTGACTCACTGAGTAGAATTTTTTTCACTTGTGTATTTTCTTTTCTTTTTTTTTTTTTTTGTGAGACGGAGTTTTGCTCTTGTTACCCAGGCTGGAGTGCAATGGCACGATCTCGGCTCACTGCAACCTCCGCCTCCTGGGTTCAGGCAATTCTCCTGCCTCAGCCTCCTGAGTAGCTGGGATTACAGGCACACGCCACCATGCCCAGCTAATTTTTTGTATTTTTAGTAGAGACGGGGTATCACCATGTTGACCAGGATGGTCTCGATCTGTTGACCAGGATGGTCTCGATCTCTTGACCTCGTGATCCACCCGCCTCGGCCTCCCAAAGTGCTGGGATTATAGGCTCACGCCACCACGCCTGGCCCACTTGTGTATTTTCTAAAATTTTCTTGTGAATTCCTCTCCAGTAAGGCTGCTTCTGTGAGAATTGTGAGATCGTTTCTCCAGAGTGAGTTTGTGTTGCTTCTGTCAGGTTTCCAGAGTCATCATTTTATTGATTGAAGAAAAATTTTATATGTTAAGATATTGGTTTAGAAGTTTTCACCCAAAAAATCAAGTGGCATAAATCTAAATCCAAATCTGTAAGAGGCTCAGGGCTGTGGTGAAGGAGAGTTTTTTCCCTGTGAGAGCTTCAGTAGAGAGCAAGCTTCCTTGATATTTGCCTACGATGGCAGGTGGTGATTGGTTGGTTGTCTTGTTTTGCCTAATCTTCTCTTTTGCTGTCTGAACAGCTCTATGAGACTCCTAACTTTATTTATAGCTCTTCTTTCTGATTCCCTTCTCAAAAGTCCTAATGTCTTTTTTCATTCCCCAATCTGGGACTTAAAATACAAGGCTCAGCCTTTACCAGCTCTGATTACAACTCGGCAAAACATCAACTACGTACTTATTCTTCATTATTTCTCACATTTGAGGATTTCAGTTTCTTGTGAGCCCAGTTATGACTTTAAAACATTTAAAGTTATGGTATATTTTAGGCATCACTTTTAGGTATTTGCAGCAAGAGTATTTTCCTATTGGATTAACCCACTATTTTGCTAGAATGGGAGACCTTTAGTAGTTTTCTTTTAAAATCATTTCGCTTACATAAAACTGTGGGTTGATTACAAAAAAAACCTTTTAGTAAATACTAGGAAAGGTATAAAATGGTGAGCAGGCTGGGTTCCTTGATAAGCAGATCCTAGGAAGAGGAGTCAGGGTTTTTGTTAAGAAGTGACCTTCTGAACCACAGCTAAAGAAGTTGGACTAGGCAGAGGGAGAAACACCTGGCTGACCCCACAGGTGGAGCTCTGTAGAGCTAAAATGGCCTGTTAGCGTTATCTCAGGTTAGGGTGAGATGATCCTGCCTTTATACTCCTGCATTAATTGCCCATTGGAAGTGAGCTACCCCAGGAGGGAGGCATGACCTTGGCTATGCAGTTCTCTGTACCTGAAAACAGTCCCTTCAGAGACTGACTGCCAAAGGCTGTCTACAGACTGTACTCCCAGCAACTGCATAACTAGTTCCTCATTGAAAGGGAGTCTGAACAGCACTTCACAGTGTCCATCCTGAATATGCCAAAAAATAATCAATACAATGGAATGCAAATGTTAAATTTAGCCTAGCTGGTCATACGCCCCAGAAGCAGCAAAAAGAAATGCCAAGACTGACTTAAGTCAAGGTTCCAAGATACTTCCCTTCAACCAAGAGCACAACAGTGATTGGGTATGATCATCAAAATTAATGATGATTAATTCTAAGGGGTGCCAGGAAGGACATGGCCTGTAGTGTCCCAGTGGCCTGCAGGAAAAGGCTCCACTGTTTCTACTGTATGACTGGTATTTGATTTGTCTTGCTAACAATTTAATACAGATAATTATTCTTTTAGACTTCATTCTGACTCATATGGAAGAATTAGTCGTTGAAGTTATGGTGTTAAAATGCCCTGAGGAAAAGTGAACATGCCATTTTAAAAAAGGTAATGGATGGGAAAGCATTGTGTTCAGCTATAAAATACTATCCAAATGTACTCTAAAAACGTTAAGCCTTATTATTTTTATGTAGCACTACATTATAATATAGCATACAGAGAATGCTAAATTTGGAGTTAGAAGATCTAGTTTACATCCTAGCTCTCTACAGAAAGAATTCAACTCAATGTAATTCAGCAAATATTTCTTCATTCCAACTATGCGACAGATACAGTGCCAGGCACAGATCTTCCCTTTTAGCAATGGGTGTATAAATGCTATTTGTTATATGTGAGAAATTCTGGGTAAAGAGACAAGTGGCAAAATTCCAAAAATGGTTAAACAGTTTTCTCTGTTTTTAAAATGTAGATAAAGTTATTTATATTCTGGAACTATAACTTGATGTTAATCTCTTTAATTTTTAGAACAGATTATTATATGTGTTTTGTGAGCATTCCATTAAGAATATTTAATCACTAAGAATTAGAATTTTTGAGAGTAAGTTAAATCCCATTTCTCTTTTGTGAAGGATTGGTAGGTCTGTGGAATAGCATTTATAGATCTATATATCTCTCACACATATTCTGTGCACAAAATGTTGAAATGGGAATTAAATGAGAATAGAGTTCAATAAGGTTCTGAGCCAGTCTGATAATCATGTGTAACCCATATTCCTGTTACATTCCACAGTTTATGAAGTTCAAACTCTCCTCTAGGGAAGGTAACTTCTCCATGGCTTCCTCTACTTTCTTAACTCCTAAGTAAACTGGTACTGTTCCCAACTATGTTGCATAGACCCACAGTGAAACTTCCTATCTCTTTGAGTTGTCCCAAAAGGATATTCACTCTTACAAAACATTTATGAGGAAAGGAAACTTTATCTAATATTTTATAGAGCAGAAAGAGAAGATGAGTTAGGAACAAAACCAACTTTTCATGGTTATGTTAGACATTGCTGATTTTAAAATATCAGTTGGAATCCCCCAACTTTAAAGTTTCACTAACTTTCAGCAGCCAATCACCATTTTTTTTGCTCCTCATATCCGCTGTTTTCATAGTTCCTCTCCTGTTCTTTTCTTCTCACCCTTTCAAAAACAAAATGGCAACATTTCTCTTCCTCATTCTACAGGGCAATGCCTTTCCATCCTTGAAGGCTTGGCATCAGCTCACACTGGGCTTCTGTGTTGGGGGGAGGTGGGAGAGCAGGGGAGGATGTATGCCAGCCACAAATGCTTGTTAAGACATGACCCCAGGCATGTCTTAACAAGGCAGTGCACATTGTATAAGACATTCTGGTAAATACAATTTTCTCAGCCACAACACATGCAGATTTTTAACTTATCTATATTTGGTCAGATATTCCTGACCAAGTGATTACATCTACCTATTCACCAATAAGACACCCAGTCACCAATAAAACTCTAAAGATTAATGGTGGATTATTGTGGGCCGTAGGTGCTAAATTTGGCCCATCTTGCCAACTTCTCCAACAAGAACATGGGTAAAAGATCGGAAGTGATATGCTTGTCAAAATTTCAAAAGCTAGGAGAGAATAACTAATGAATTCATTAATGTAATCAATGGGTTGGAATAATAGTCCATATGAAGTTTAATCCACATAAATGTAAGGTGCCTGTTAATGTAAAATATGCATAGTGAAGTTTAATACACATAAATGTAAAGGGTTGCACTTAAATTTAAAAATGTAGACAAACACATAAGGGTTAGGAGACACCTGCCTGTGATGGTCAATTTTGTGTGTCAGCTTGGCTTGGCTATCATCCTCAGTTATTCAAACAGGAATCTAGTTGTTGCTATGATGCTGTTTTGTAGCTATGATTAAAACTCATCAAAAGGAGATTATTCTAGATAATCTGGGTTGGCCTGATTCCATCAGTTGCAAAGCCTTAAGAATGGAACTGAAGCTTCTCTGAGGAAGAAAAAAATTCCACCTATGGACAGCAGCTTTAGCTCATGCCCAAGAATTCCAGCCTGTTCTCCCTGATGCCTGCTCTTTAGATATGGGACTTGCCCCACCAGCCCCACAGTCGCATAAGCCAGTCTCTTGCAATAAATTCCTAAATATAGACATCTCCTACTGTTTTTTTTTTTTTTTCTGGTTGAATCCTGATGGTTACACTGACTTAGTACTTTTAGGTGAGGACTTCTAATATTCCTTTTTACTCTAAGATCCTGAAATTTTACTTTTACTAACTATACTTCTACTGTGTGCCACTAAAAGCTCTTTATCCTTCTAGTTCATGCCATCTAATCTCCCCTGTCTGGAAAGCCAGGTGTGTTTCATGTCTTCTAATTGCTCTTTTTTTTTTGAGAAAGGGTCTCCCTCTATCACCCAGGCTGGAGTACAGTGGCCCGATCTCAGCTCTCTGCAGCCTCTGCCTCCTGGGCTCAAGTGATCTTCCTGCCTCAGCCTTCCAAGTAGCTGCGATTACAGGTACATGCCACCACGCCTGGCTAATTTTTGTATTTTTGGTGGAGACAGGGTTTCACCACGTTGGCCAGGCTGGTCTCACACTCCTGACCTTAGGCAATCTGCCCGCCTCGGCCTCCTGAAGTGCTGGGATTATAGGCATAGGCTATGGTGGCCAGCCTTCTGATTGCTGTTCTAGATCCCACTCCATCCTGCCCTGTGCCTTGGGACTCTAACCCATAAGAACTGCATCACATCAATGGACTCCCTTTCCTTCCTGCTTCTGAAGAGCTTTGGCTGAAAGGTATCACTAGCAGAAGGCATGAAAGGTAAGCAGAAAGTGAGGTGGGGCTATTACTTCCCTGCCTCCTCAATCTGTGTCTCTGCAGGCTGGCTTTGTCCTTGACCTGAGGCCGTAGTTCTGTCACAGAGCCTTCCCTACATATCTCTGGTGGCCACTACTACCCTATGGCACTTTAGGGCCATGGGGTAGTAATGCCAGTCCTGCTACTGGCCCCAGGGGGAACTTTGTGGTTTCCCTATATCCCGTCTACACCTTTAGAAATAGTCTCTTTATTAAACTGTTCTCAAATGATTCAATTTAAATGTGCCATTTGTTTCCTGCTAAATCCCTAACTTCAGTTAGCTAAGCATGTCAACATTTCTATGTAATATCTAGAGCCAATTCTTCAACTGGGCAGTGAACCAGTCTTTTGGAGGTAAATGTGAGGAAAAAATACCCTTAAAATATTAAGAGTTAAAAATTTAAAAATCCTTGTCAAAGCAGGACTCAGAAAAAACAGAGATTAACATTGATGAGTTCATCCAGCCCTAAAACTATTCTCTTTCTCCTCCCTAACCACATGGGTCTCAATTTCTATCTATTGCTCTTACTAGCAGCAATTATTTTTCCGTATTTACTTGCATCAGAAGAACACAATTTCTGATTATCAACCTTCCTTATTATCATCAGTACAAATTCTGAATCTAAAATTGGGGGTAACAGCCTGGGCAACATAGCAAGCCCTCATCTCTACTAAAAATTTTAAAAATTAGTTAGGTGTGGTGGTGCATGCTTATAGTCCCAGCTACTTAGGAGGCTGAGACAGGAGGGTCTCTTGAGTCCAGGGTGTGGAGGTTGCAGCGAGCCATGGTCATGCCGCTGCACTCCAGCCTGGATAACAGTGTGAGACTCTGTCTCAAAAAACTGAAATAAATCAAAATAAAACAAAGGTAGAAGCCTGAAGAATTTAATGTTTTGGGGTGTATAAATATTTATGACTAAATCCTAAGACTTCTCAGAAAGCAGCTCTAAAATTTGATTTTAGATTGCATGTAGTCATTTTAAATTTACATGTGAGAAGATATTCTACTTACAATGATTCTTATTTCTCTTCAAGATATCTTTATTTTGAATTTCTTTTATTGTTATTTTATGTTGATTCTTCTTTTTTTCTAAGAGATTTTCTCTTTTATTGATTATATTACTTGATGTTCTTTGTTCCAATATGTGTGATAAATATTGTTTGATTTTGTTCCCTGATACCTACAAAGAAAAAGACTGTTGTTCATTTTGTTCACATGTGAGTTTTTTCAAACGAAAAAACAAGAAAGTGAAAAATTCATATATTCATGGCAAAAATACAAGCTTAATGCAATTACTCTAATTCTTGCTTTTTTCAAATCAAAATGACAGATGGCTTACTTCACTTTAGATCCATATGTTTTATGAATAAAGCCTTTTAAACCTATTATATTATCATCTGAACTGCAAAGCCAAGCATTAAAAGCTAAATGTTATAAATAAAATAGCAGGAGAATTTCACCAATTTACCCTTCCACTGGTAAGTTGTCATGGTAATGCCAATTGTGTTAGCTACAAAAAATGAAGACATTGATATGCCTTACACATTACAACCAATTTATAATGGGTGGAAAGTATGGAAAATCTTGTGACTGGCTTTAAAATAACAATATTTCCCAAGATATTAAAACAATATTTCCCATAAGTCCTTTTCAGAAGTTATTTAATTATAATCAATCTTTTGAAAGTAGGGTAATAGGTTTAGGGGGTTATTTCTGAGTAGTAGAATACAATGCAATAATTAAGGAAGAAATTAAAGCTTTATGAAAGTACAGATTCATGATTTACCTACATATTTTTCAGCGTAAATTATATTGGAAGATTAAATTTTTTCCATTGTCAATTATTACTTCTAAGAATAGCCAAGATTTTTTGTTTGCGTCTTTTCTTTTGTTTTTTTTTTTTTTTAATACAGTTTAAACTCTTTCTTTTCAGGATGACCTCCTGGCATGCTTAAATCCTTTGAGGTTGTAGCAAAGACATGAGAGCAGTGATCCAGGGGCCAGAGCAAGCAGAGACATGAAGCCATGTAAAGAACTTTTTAAAAAGAGCTTTAGGCCAGGCATGGTGGCTCATGCCTGTAATCCCAGCATTTTATGAGGTTGAGGTGTCTGGTTGGCCTGAAGTCAGGAGTTCAAGACCAGCCTGACCAACATGGAGAAACCACATCTTTACTAAAAATACAAAAAAATTAGCCAGGCATGGTGGCATGTGCCTGTAATCCTAACTACTTGGGAGGTGAGGCAGGGGAATCACTTGAATCGGGGAGGTGGCAGGGAGGTGGAGGTTACAGGGAGCCAAATCATGCCACTGTACTCCAGCTTGGTGACAGAGTGACTCTCAAAAAATAAAAAATAAAAATAAAAATACTTTAATTAGATCTAACTCACGTATTATAAATTAACCCATTTACAGTGTATAATTCAATGGTTTTTTAGAATATTCACAGACGTGCAACCATTACCACAATTTTAGAACACTTTTATCACCTTAAGAAAAAACCCCACAAATCCTTTAGCTATAACCCTCCCTGTACTCCTATCCTCCCTACCCCACCCCTATACAACCTCTAATCTATGTTTTATCTCTATAGATTTCTCTATTGTGGACATTCATATGACTAAAATCATATAGTATGTGATTTTTTTTGTGACTGGCTTCTTTCATTTAGTATTTGTTTTCAAGGTTGACCTGTGTTGTAACATGTATCAACACTTCAATTCTTTCTATGGCCAAATAAAGTAATATGCTCCATGCTGTCATTCAGGGACCCAAGCAGATATTAAATAGATACTGTACCAGCTTCAACATGTGGATTCCAGTGACTCCCGGAGCATCAATATCTAGCAGACAAAAAGGGAAAGGGGTTGGAAGACTATGCGGAAAAAAAGTTTCTCTTTTGTTTTGCTGTTTTGTGTCATTTGGTTTGCTTTGCTTTCTTTAATAGGCCAGACCTGGAAAGGGAACATAGTGCTTTCAGCCACTTCCTTTTTTTTTTTTAATTTGAATGAAAATTTATTGGATGTTTAGCAAGTACATAATAACTTAGTAAGCATAAGTTTTTTTTTTTTTTTATTAATTTCCATAGGTTTTGGGGGGAACAGGTGGTATTTGTTTACATGAGTAAGTTCTTTTGTGGTGATTTGTGAGATTTTGGTGCATCTATCACCCAAGCAGTGTACACTGAACCCAACTTGTAGCCTTTTATCCCTCACCCTCTTCCCACCCTTTTCCCCTGAGTCCCAAAGTCTATCCTATCATTCTTATGCCTTTGCATCCTCATAGCTTAGCTCTCACTTATGAGTAAGAACATCCAATGTTTGGTTTTCCATTCCTGAGTTAAGTTACTTCACTTAGAATAATATTCTCCAATCCCATCCAAGTTGCTGTGAATGCCTTTAGTTCATTCCTTTTCATGGCTGAGTTGTATTCCATCGTATATATATACTACAGTTTCTTTATCCACTCATTGATTGATGGGCATTTTTTTTTCTTTTTTGAGAAGGAGTTTCACTCTTGTTGCCCAGACTGGAGTGCAGTGGCATGATCTCAACTCACTGCAACCTCCACCTCCTGGGTTCATGCGATTCTCTTGCCTCAGCCTCCCAAGTAGCTGGGATTACTGGTGCCTGCCACCACTGCAGGCTAATTTTTGTATTTTTAGTAAAGACAGGATTTCACCATGTTGGCCAGGCTGGTCTCTAACTCCAGACCACAAGTGATTCACCTGCCTCGGCCTTCCAAAATGTTGGGATGACAGGCGTGAGCCACCACACCCAGCCTCCATATTTTTGCAGTTGTGAACTGTGCTGCTATAAACATGTATGTGCAAGTACCTTTTTTGTATAACGACTTCTTTTCCTCTGGGTAGACACCCAGTAGTGGGATTGCTGGATCAAATGGTAGTTTTACTTTTAGTGTTTTAGGGAATCTTCACACTATTTTCCATAGTGGTTGTTTCAGTTTACATCCCCACAGCAGTGTAGAAGTTTTCCCTTTTCACTGCATCCATGCCAACATCTATTATTTTTTAATCTTTTTATTATGGCCATTCTTGCAGGAGTAAGGTGGTATGGCATTATGGTTTTGATTTGCATTTCCCACTTTCAGCCACTTTCTATTAGCCCCACCTAACTGCAAGGGGGCTGAGAAGCATAATCTATTGACATATCTGGAAGAAGAGAATATGGACTTTGATGAGCATCCTTCATTCTCTGGTATAGTGGGATTATTATATGTTATTGCCATTTAAACAATGGTATTTAACTTTTCAATTCAACAATAACTAGCACCTAAGCTGGGAGGCAGGACAAATTTGGCAAATGCCTGTGATTGTCTGATGTGTCTACTGCCTTCTTTTACAGGGGTCAGTGTTTCTTAACTTTGGGTTTCTCCCTCACCTAGAACAACAGCAGAACACAGACAGTGAGACCAAGTATTAGAGGGCCTTGGAAGACAGGGAGGGTTTCTCTGACTCTCCAAGGCATACAGAGATTAAATACTTTAATAACAAGCATTTATGGAGCATTACTCTCAGACCCTGCTCTCAGAACTAGGGATACAGCCATAAACCAACCAACCAACCAACCAACCAACCAACCAACCAACCAACCAACCAAGTATCTGACCTCTTGCAGCTGAGTTTCTGCCAGGGAAGATAATAATTGATAAAAGGAGGTTGTTTTTAAAAAGGGAAAGGGGAGGGGAAGTGATAAAAGTTGGTGTTATTTGACAC
This sequence comes from Callithrix jacchus, assembly GCF_049354715.1. Classification (NCBI taxonomy): domain Eukaryota; kingdom Metazoa; phylum Chordata; class Mammalia; order Primates; family Cebidae; genus Callithrix; species Callithrix jacchus. The sequence continues at coordinate 21,012,372 of NC_133506.1, forward strand.
AGGATAGTTAGGGAGAAGTTCTCTGATTACATCTGAGTACAGTCCTGTGGGAAGGGAGGGAGTTAGCCATGCGAATAACCTTAGGAAGGGAGTTCTGGCAGAGGAAATGGCAAATGCAAAGGCACTGAAGCAGGAGCACACCGGTGTGCAAGGAAGACAGGGTAACTGGAGCACAGTGAGTGAGGTGGGGAGAGGGGGGAATAACGAGGCACAGAGGCAGTGCTGAGGTCAGGCTCAGGATTGGGAGTTGTGATCTGTGTGAACAGGAGCCCTGTGGAGCGTCCCAAGCAGAGAAGCGATATTGACTAACTTAAATTTCAGAAGCATCATTCTGGCTCATGTGTGGAGAATATAATATCTTAGAGAAGGAGTGGGGAAAAGAGGCCAATTGAAATAACCCACTTGAGAGTTGATGTTGACAGTGAAGAAAGAAGACAGTAGAGGGGGAAATGGTGATAGTGCTTGTGGTTGGTTTCTGGAGATATTCCGGAAACACTGCTGACGAGATTTTCTGTTGAGGGGTTTATTGTGTGAATTTTAATTTTTAAACAGCAAATGCAATAAAAGCATATTGTAAACTCTCCTGGGCCCATCTCCATAGACTAGCTATAGCTCTTCATCAGAGAAAGAAGCTGTGTTTTGATAGTCTTTTAAATCTTCACTTGCCCTTTTGCCTCTTCACTTCCCTGTATCTTGGAGACTTGAAATAGCCTTTGCCAAAATTATGACAGTGAAAGAGAGCTGACCTAACCCAACTCCATCTTACCTGTAACCTCCAAACTGCTTTGGTCTTTCTGGGGTGTGGGCCAAGCTAACTTTGGGAGAAATTTAGTTTATAGTTTAAATAATAGTTTACTTTATAGTTTAAATGATAGTTTATAGTTTAAAATGATAATAGCCTTTCCCCAAAACTAAACCACCTTTGTAAAACTAATAAAAGACCACCAGGTTAGGAGGATGACAGGGACCTGAATTCTGCTAAGACAAAGGCATAGTTCAATGATTACCAGCCACTATTCTAGAGGTCACAAGATTTGCAACTTCCCCAATGGCTTCTGTAAATAACATCACTGTTGTATAACATAAGATTGACCTTTTGAGATGTCTTTTGAGGCCCACCTAGACCAATGACTCCTCTGTGGTGCCCATCCAGAAGTGGATTCCGTGCACAGAGACTGTCTTCCACACCCAGATGATTGCATCCCTAACCAATCAGCAGTACCCATTCCCTAACCTCCTGCCCACCAAAGTATTATTAAGAAACCCTAGCCTTGGAATTTTCAAGGAGGTTGATGTGAGTAATAATAAAACTCTGGTTTCCCATTTAGCCGGTTCTATGTGAATTAAATCATTTTTCAATTGCAATTCCCCTGTGTTGATATATTGGCTTTATCTGGGCAGAAGGCAAGATGAACCCACTGAGTGGTTACAGATTCATGCTGGATATGTTTTTCTCAAGCATGCCTTTGAACATAGCACTGCCCAACTCAAGCCTTCAGTTCTCAAGAACAGCAGGATAAAATCAAACCACTTGGCACAAAATCTAAGATTCCTCAGCATCTGACCTAAAAATGTCACAGTGAACTCGTTTCTTACTACTACCTCACCTACGCAAACATTGGTGACAGCCAAACTCTTCTACTCACTGTTCCACAGATAGAATAGGTTCTTTCCTACTTTCTTGTTTTTACTTAAACCGTTTTCATTGTCTCTTCTTTTCTGTTATCTCCAATATTACACCTGCTTCAAGGCCCAACTGAGAATCTTTCTCCCCAAGACCTGTCAGTATCATTGTGACCCACAGTGATGGCACGTTCACTGAACTTGTAGTTTCTTTGCTTCTTGGTTAGCAGTAATAAGACAGCCAAATGCCTGGGGAGATATAAAGGGGTTGTCGGAGAATTTCCAACCCTCCCCACAAATGTTTATATCAGATGAGGGTCTGGAGCCTGACATGTGCACTGAGGGAAGTGGGTGGAACCACGGGGAAATCAGGCCTTACACAGGGTAGGAGCCTGACCTTGTGATCTGCCTGCATCAGCCTTCCAAAGTGCTGGGATTGCAGGCATATACCTTTGCACCTGGCCCAGAAAACGTTTTTTAATAACTTCTGATTTAAAAGACTCTGTCAGTCTGCTAAGGCTAGACATTTGACTTAAGGGTTTTTACACTGTTTTGTTTGGATGAAAATTAGTTTTATTCTGAAAACAACACAGAATTTAACTTTTTAAACACAGGAAACCTTGAGTACATTTAGCATATAAACAGATATCTTTTTCACAATCATCCATCCCAATTGCTCATATCTCAAAATAATTGTTATAGATTGTAAAACTTTAATTGACATTCCTCGCATCATATTTTCTGTTTACCACTTATTAGCTGTGTCTAACTGTAAGCAAATTAACCTCTCTGTGACTCAGTTTACCCCCTGTAAAATAGGGGTAATAAATTGCCTATCTCATTGGGTTTTTTTGAGGATCAAATGAGTTAATACTTGTGAAGGGCCTTGGATGCTGCAAGCAGTAAATAAATATTAACTGCTATTATTATATTAACTATATATGTTTTCTGTCTAAATACATTTTTCTGTTTTTCTGTTTCAGGTTCTAAACTACTAGAATCTGGGTCCTCTGGCTATTTAGTTTGCTCTGTTTGTCAGTAAACAAAGGTGTTCTGAGCCTCAGAAATCAGTAAATATCATTCGTTTTATTGACATATAGTGTTTTTAATCTCTTAAGCAGAATATCTTAAAAATGTTTTACTAGTAGAAAATACTTAAATGTTATACATTTTCTGGAATAATTTCATTCAAAGGCACTGAAGAGGCTGGGCGCGGTGGCTCACGCCCATAATCCCAGCACTTTGGGAGGCCGAGGCGGGTGGATCACGAAGTTAAGAGATCGAGACCATCCTGGTCAACAAGGTGAAACCCGGTCTCTACTAAAAATACAAAAATTAGCTGGGCATGGTGATGCGTGCCTGTAGTCCCAGCTACTCGGGAGGCTGAGGCAGGAGAATCGCTTGAATCCAGGAGGCGGAGGTTGCGGTGAGCCGAGAATGTGCCATTGCACTCCAGCCTGGGTAACAACAGCAAAACTCCATCTCAAAAAAAAAACCAAGGCACTGAACAGCAATTTTAGCGTCTCCTAGCCCCTGTGGCTGCCTGGGCTGTATATGATGATAAATATTTTAGCCCCCAAATTCCATACTTATTCTTTAATAGAATTTCAATAGCAGCAACGTGACTGATGCTAATGGGACTATTTTAATAGCCTCCTCAAATAGTTTTTTTGAGAGGCAATAGGCCTAAACTAATCAAGTAAATGAAATGCCCTTCTTCTTCTTCTTCTTTTTTTTTGAGACGGAGTTTTGCTCTTGTTACCCAGGCTGGAGTGCAATTCGCGATCTCGGCTCACTGCAACCTCCGCCTCCTGGGTTCAGGCAATTCTCCTGCCTTAGCCTCCTCAGTAGCTGGGATTACAGGCATGCGCCACCATGCCCAGCTAATTTTTTTTGTATTTTTTTAGTAGAGACGGGGTTTCACCATGTTGACCAGGATGGTTTCGATCTCTTGACCTCGTGATCCACCCGTCTCGGCCTCCCAAAGTGCTGGGATTACAGGCTTGAGCCACTGTGCCCGGCCTATTATTTATTTATTTATTTTTTGAGGTGGAGTCTCACTCCGTCACCAGGCTGGAATGCAGTGGCAAGATCTCGGCTCACTGCAACCTGCACCTCCCAGGTTCAAGTGATTCTCCTGCCTCAGCCTCCCAAATAGCTGGGACTACAGTTGCCCACCACTCCCAGCCAATTTTTTTATTTTTAGTAGAGACGGGATTTCGCCATGTTGGTCAGGATGATCTCAATCTCCTGACGTTGTGATCCACCCACCTCGGCCTCCCAGAATAATGGGATTACAGGCATGAGCCACTGCTCCCAGCCTATTTCTTTTTTGAGATGGAGTTTTGCTCTTGTTGCCCAAGCTGAGTAGTGGCGCCATCTTGTCTAACTGCAGACTCTGCCTGCCTGGCTCAAGTAATCCTCCTGCCTCAGCCTCCCGAGTAGCTGGGATTACAGGTACCTGCCACCACATCTGGCTAATTTTTTGTATTTTTAGTACAGACAGGGTTTCACCATGTTTGCTAGGCTGGTCTCAAACTCCTGGCCTCGGGTGATCTCACTTCAGGTTCCCAAAGTGCTGGGATTACAGGCATGAGCCACCATGCCCAGCCAACATCCCTATTCTTTAAGAGTTATATAAAAAGCACCGTTTCATTCATTCAATACATTTGTATTAGAGATTCACTAGGAACTGAAGATAGAGTGACAGATAAGACAGAAACATTTTCTGACAGCATGGAGCTCCCATTTGTCTTTAAGAAATACAATAACCAGTAAACAAATAAATGAACCAATTAGTATCAGATATCAATACATGCTATGAAGAGAATAAAGCAAGAAAATGTAAAAAGTGAAATATGGGGTGAAGAGGGGATGATGCATAATTTTGATTGGGTACCCAAGAAAAATTTTACAGAAGAGGTGACTTTGAAGCCAAGAATTTAATGACAAACAAGTAGTACTGAGAAGATATGGAGGCAGAGCATTCCAGGCAGAAAGAACAGCAAGTACTAATTCCTAAAGTGGGAACAAATTTGTATGTTCCAGGAATGGAAATAAGACCCAAACAGCTGAAAGAGGGTGAACCAAGGGGAGAATTATCAAAGAGAAAGACACAGAGAGAAGTAGGGGGTGATATCATACAGGGACATGGTAAGGAGGTGGCATTTTATTTGAAGGACAAGAGGAAGATATTGTGGTCCTAGGTGACAAGCTCTGATTGATGTTTTAGAAGACCATTCTGGCTGGCATGTGAGGAACAGATTATACAGCATTAAGAGTGGGAGCAGGGGCTGGACGTGGTGGCTCGTGCCTGTAATCCCAGCACTTTGGGAGGTCAAGTGTGTGAATCACCTGAGGTCAGGAGTTCAAGACCAGCCTAGCCAACATGGCAAAACCCCATCTCTACTAAAAAATACAAAAATTAGCTGGGTATATTGGTGCACACCTGTAATCCCAGTACTTTGGGAGGCCGAGGCAGGTGCATCACGAGGTCAGGAGTTCAAGACCAGCCTGGCCAACATGGTGAAACCCTGTCTCTACTAAAAATACAAAAATTAGCTGGGTGTGGTGGCATGCACCTGTAGTCCCAGATGCTGAGGAGGCTGAGGCAGGAGAATTGCTTGAACTTGAGAGGCAGAGGTTGCAGTGAGCTGAGATAGAGCCACTGCACTCCAGCCTGGGTGATAGAGCAAGACTCTGTCTCAAAAAAAAAAAAAAAAAAAATGAGCCAGCCATGGCATAATTAGCCAGGTGTGGTGGCCTGTAATCCCAGCTATTCAGGAGGCTGAGGCAGGGAAATTGCTTGAACATGGGAGGCAGAGGTTGCAGTGAGCAGAGGTTGCAGTGAGTCGAGATTGTACCACTGCATTCCAGCCTGGGTGACAGAGCAAGACTTCATCTCAAAAAATGAAAAACAAACAAACAAACAAACAAACAAAGAGTGGGAGCAGGAAAAACAGTTTGGAGACTATTGCGGTTAACTAAGTGAAGGATGATGTGACTCAGGTGAGTTAAGCAATGGAGTTAAATTATATGGGCAGACTTAGGGTATGTTTTAGAAGTGTAACAGTACTGACTCCATGTTAGAGAAAAGCTAGCTTGCTTGCTTGAATATAATTATTAGTTTGCTTGAGTCTGGAGATTATTCACTAAAAACAGCACCTTCAACAGAGATAAAAGAAAAGACACAGACCAACATCGCTGGGAATGAGCTGACCGGCCTTGTAAGAACAGTTTGATGACACCTGCAGAAGGTCACAGGCATTGTGACCTACAAAGCAATGATTAACTGCCTGCCTGAGACTCCACACATTTCACAAGAATGTTTCAATCATCACTTCCCCTCTTTTCCCTTAAAAACTCCTGATCTAGAGGAACTGTTTATAAGGGTGATCTTTGGATGCTAATTCACTACCTTCCCAGATTTCTGGCTTCTTGAATAAAGCTAACTTTCATTTCATCTAAGCTCTTTTCCTGAGTTTTTGGCTTTCAAGTGATAAGTGGCCTGGTTACAGAAGTGATGCAAATAGAAATGGAGACGGACTGAATATAGGGGTAAGAGAAAAGACAAGGTCAAAGATAATTTCTTGTTTTTGGGCAAGACACGCTGAGTATATGGAGATTCCAGTTATAAGGATGGAGAAGACTGGGGATAGGGGAGATTTTTGGAGGGAATCACAGTCTCCCCCAACCCCCTAATACACAAACCTGTATATGTGGTAATGTCTTCAAATTGTGTGCCTATATATGAAACATTAAATGTATTTGTCCAAGAATAGAGTAAGAGCGAGTCATGTTTGATACGGAATAGGACGTCAGCATCATCCCTTGAAAATGACACGTGGGAAGTAAAAGAAGTGGAAGGTGAGAATTCTTTGCCCACCAGTGATTTACTTTTCCTAGGGCTCAACAAAGGCATTTCTTGTTTTCCTTAACGATCTATGTCGCTTTTTCTTTCCTGGTTCATATCCCCCTAAAGAGTCACTGTTCTTTGGCACTGTGTAATACTTTAAATTCTGCTGAAAAAGATCTTGGGAAAAAGAGCAAATGAAAAGTAAGAGCTTATACAAGGCATCAGTGAGGACAAAAGGAGTGGCAAACCAAGACTAGCTGGTCACCTCCTCACCAGTGAGCCTTGTCTAGGTAAATGAACAAGGTGCTATCAAGCTATAATGTGGCAGAGAACACAGGCTGCTGCCATTGATTTGATGAAAGGGAGAAATTAATTTCTACTTTTCCCACTACATATAGATGCAGATTCCATATACTATGTTTATGGTATATGGAATCTATATTTCCAAAGAGTATGAACACTAATGCCCCAGACATCATAAGAGAAAAGCCAGGTTATGATGAAAGCCAAGAAGAAGTGAAAAACAAAGTAAATGAGTTTTTCTGTAAGAAAGCAAGACGTTCCTAGGTCATTGGTTCTGAAAGTATGGTCCCTGAAGTCTGTTAGACGAACAAATTATCTGCTCCACCTGAAGTCTTAAGAATCAGAAACTCTGGGAGTGAAGTCCAGCAATCTGTGTTTTAACAAGTCCTCCAGGTGATTCTGAAGCATGCCAAAGTTTAAGAACCCCTGCCCTAGGTAATAGTGGAAGAAGGTTGTCAGCACAGGAGAGTGAAATTGAAGCTCAGCATTAAATAATGCAAAAATTTAACATCAGCCATAACACAGTGAAGATATATATATACGTATAGCAAAGACTCACATAGAAGCAAATGTTTTAATTATGGTTTTCCATCAGGAATTTAAAATATGTCAGATTATTTGTTTTCTAGGTCTTAAATAAATGCATGTATGTTTGAAAAAAATAGGGGCTGGCAATTTTAAATGTTAAAATCAACTCTTAATAGTTTTTCCTCTCTCAAAATAAGATTTTATTTATGAGATATTTACATTGAAGCAAAACTGTTTTTGTTAATGGACTTGATGTTTTTTATTTTTTCCTAGGCTTTTCAATTAAGAATATGAGACAATCTCAGGATACATTTTCCTAACACATCTAAGATTTTTTAAAACAAAGCAAATATGTTAGATGCAATAACCATCCCTAAGTTAGAAGAATAACTATTCCTTGTAGAGAAGAAGTAACTCATTCAGTTACTTCAGCAAATTATCAGTAAAAATATTTCTCTCTCTTGGGAAGGCTATTGCTTGTTATTTTATTGTGTATTTGAGAATCCGCAATAGTGGTCTGTCAGACATACACTTGGTGGTGAACTCCGTCAAGAATCAGCAGCTTGGTTTTCAGGCTTTAAACTCTCTTTGGCTTGAAGGTCAGGTTTCACTGGGGACCTGTCCCTGTCTGCCTAGGAATTTGTCTGGCTTCTGTTACTATCAGTACAAAGGCCCTGAGGTAGATAAACTTGGGAACTCCAGAGACAGCATAGAGGACAATGTAGCTGGAATAAGGTGAATAATGAGGAGAATGGTTAGAGCTCAGAGAAAGAGCAAACACCAGGTCATGTAAGGCCCGTGGGATGTGATGAAGAGTTTGGATTTTGTCTTAAGTTAATGGAATACATACTGTGAGGTGAATAGGCTGCGATAGAACAAAAATGCAGGAGATCAGGGAATTGGCTACCACAGAGTCCAGATGGGTGAGCTGGTGGCTGGTAGTGGAGTAGTTAAAAGGGACTGGATTCTGGATATTTTAATGACCAAGATAACTGGTATGTTGGGTATGAGAGAAAGAAGCAGAGGGTGAGCTTATGATTTTTATTCTAAGCATCTGGTGGACGAAGGAGCCATTAACTGGCATAGAAGACATCAGGAAAGGAACTGGTTTGGAGTTGAGAAAAATCAAGAGTTCAGTAGTCAACATGTCAAGTCTCAGATCCATTTCACACATCCCAGTAAATAGGTGCCTGAAGAAGTTTGTGTCTGAGGTTGAGGCAGTGCAGGTTACAGCTGCTGGTAGGTTGATAGAGTTGTTAATGGGTGGATATAGAATTGCTCTTCAATCTGTTTCCTTTTTTTCAGTGTGAGCAATTCAAAGCATTTTGCTAAATGCATTAGGAGAATGGTTTTCTGAAACTAGAGAACAAACAAAACCCAGAAATGTCATCAGTTGAGATGTGTTGGAATTTTGAGAAGGGAGAAGGTATGAAACAGTGATCCTAGAGATGTAGAATAGTACATTTGACTAGGGAGATGTTCAAGTTTGCTAGGAAACACTGAAGGCCTTCTTGGGCTGTGGCCATAAAATTAAAATGAGACTGGTTGCCTGATTCTGTTTATTCCCAGCCATGTTCAGCTACCCAGGAATTGAGTAGTTGGAAAACTACATTTCAAATGAAATGGAGTGCAAGGGAAGTAACTAAATGAAAGATCTATATGAGGATGTGATTTCACAGCACTTGCAATGTTATCTGCAATTCCCAAATCCAAAAAAATTCTGAACACTGAAAGCTTTTTCATTAGTTTGGTGCTCAAAATCAGTTGCTGTGAAAACTTGACCTGACCTTATGTTAGGTTATTTCTGTTCTTTATCCCCTTTAGGATGATATTCTTATGTTTTGCTGCATACATGTTAATGAACACAATGTATTTCCTCAATCTCTACTAGGGTATTCTATAACACATGAGGGGCGTGTGTGTGTATGTTTCTCCCTCCCTTTCTCGATCTCTTTAACATTTGACATTATTTTATATTATTACACTATTTACATATATATATATATATATATATTTACATTTCTAGAAGTTTTTTAAGACTTTGAATTCTGCCTCACACTGTTCCAAAAAATTGCAGGGGAGGGAATACTTTCAAACTTATTCTATTAGGTCAGCATTACCCCAATACCAAAGCTAGACAAGGACACTACCAGGAAAGAAAAATACAGACCAATGTCTCTGATAAACACTGATGCAAAAATCTTCAAAGTACTAGCAAATTGAATTCAGCAGCATATTAAAAAATTACATACTGGGCTGGGTGCGGTGGCTCACACCTGTAATCCCAGCACTTTGGGAGGCCAAGGCGGGCAGATCATGAGGTCAAGAGAACGAGACCATCCTGGCCAACAGAGTAAAACCCGTCTCTACTAAAATACAAAAATTAGCTGAGCGTGGTGGCACATGCCTGTAGTTCTAGCTACTCGGGAGGCTGAGGCAGGAGAATTGCTTGAACCCGGGAGGTGGGGGTTGCAGTGAGCAGAGATCGCACCACTGCACTCCAGCCTGGCTCCTGGCGACAAAGCGAGACTCTGTCTCAAAAAAAAAAATTACATATCATGGCCAAGTGGGATTTTTTTCTGATATGCAAGGATGGTTCCACACATGAAATTATGTAATATGTCACATTAACAATATAAAGGACTACATAAACACATGATTATCTCAACTGATGGAGAAAAAGAATTTGACAAAATTTGACATACTTTTGTGATAAAAAGCATTCAACAACGAATAGAAGAAAATTACCTTAATGTGATAAATAAAGACCATATATGAAGGGTTAAAGTTAATATCATACTCAATTGTTAAAGACTGAAAGCTTTTCCTTTGAGATCAGGTGCAAAGCAAGAATACCCACTGATACTGCTTTCATTCAACATAGTACTGAAAGCCCTAGCTAGAGCAATTAGGAAATAAATTTAACTAGGGAAAAGTTATAAAATAAATAAAAGTTATCCAGATTGGAACGGAAGAAGTAAAATTATCTGTTCACAGAAGATATAATCTCATATGCAGAAATCTCTAGAGATTCTACACACAAAAAAACTGCTAGATATAAACAAAGTTTTTTTAAAAGTTGCAGAATACAAAATCAATACAAAATAATTGTTTCTATGTACTACAAAGAAGAAAATAAAAAAATTAAAAAAAATTCAATTTAAAATAGCATAAAAAAGAATAAAGTACTTATAAAGAAACTTAGTCAAGATGACAAAAGACTTGTATTAAAAAAAACTATAGGCTGGGTGTGATAGCTAACGTTTGTAATTCCAGACTCCATCTCAAAAAAACAAAAACAAAACTATAAAACTTGCTGAAAGAAATTAAAGAAGACACTAACAAATGGAAATGATGGTGGTGGTGGCCTGCCTAGAGCAGCCACTGCAGAAATGCCAGCTACAGCAGAGGAGGCACGCTCAGAGCTATTTGTTCCATGGAGCCAGTGGAAGCTGGGAACAGGAGGGAGCCACACCCCATTCTGAGTTGGCCAGGTGGAGCCCCACCTTCCTGGGGGCAGCTGTAGCCACCCAGCTGTGGCTGCAGACCCAGGCATCCCTGTGCTCCCGGGGCTGAGAAACACTCCCATCCCTACAGGCTCAGAAGTGCTTGTTCCCACTGCCTGGCCTTTCCAGTGCCTGGTACCTGCTCTGATTTTGGAGTAAAGTTGAGGCCAAGCTTGGGCACTGTTACAATCCAGCTGCTTTGTGTGCACTTGGGTTGGTGCTGACATGCTAGCCCCCTGCTGCCTCAGTCCCCTCTGGACTTTGGGCACCGAGCATGGGAGGGAGGCTGAGGGGGTGCTGAGGGTGGCTCAATGAAGGCCTGCAGGTGCCACTCCACATGAACATCCTGGGCACCATGGATGATATGCAGATGGCAGACAGGCTCCTGGGTGGAAAGGGACAGGTCCCCAGTGAAACCCCACCTTCAAGCCAGAAAGCCTGGGGATCAGGCTCTCAGTTCCAGGTGGAGTCTGAGGCTAGGAGTAAGAACTTACGGTGCTTTTTCCAGGCCCACCCATGGACCAATTAGCATGCAGTTTATCTCTTCTGCACCCATAAAAACTCTCGGACTCAGCCAAACTCGGCAGACATCAAGACAACCTGCTTGCACATAGGAGATGCCTACTCCATACCTCCTCTCCGCTGAGGGCTGCAGAGATGGTAGGATGATCTACCTGCAGTTAAGAGCTACCCATTCCAGGTCTCCTCTCTGCTGATGGCTGCAGACTCAATGGGATGACCTGCCTGAGGACAGGAACTACTCACCCTGGGTCTTCTCTCCACTGAGAGGTGCACTTATGAGGACCACCTGCTTGCAGAAAGGCACTACCCACTTTGGGCCTCCTGAAAGCTGTACTGTCGCTCAGTGAAGTACCTGTTTGCCTTGCTAACCCTCCAGTTGTCTGTGTACCTCATTCTTCCTCGATGCAGGACAAGAACTTGGGACCAGCTAAATGGTGGGACTGAAAGAGCTGTAACACCAACAGGGCTAAAACATGCCCCCACACTTCAGGCAATGGGAAGAAAAGAAGAGCTGCAGCCTTTCCAGGAGCTCAGACCTAGGGCCTCCCAAGCCAGGTCTGTGACACCCTCTAGGGGGCTCTGTGGTTTCTGGTATCTCCAAGCTTCCAGGCACCACTGCGTTCCTTTCATCCAGAGGCAGGGACCCACAACAAAAGCTGCTTGCAGTGCATCTGATTCAGCCACAGGCTTGCTGTTGCTAATCCTTGTTTTGTTTTTCAGGGTCAAGAAAACTTATTTTGAACTATTTATGGCCTTTAATAATTGAGTAAGGTATACTTCTGTGAGCAAAATTTGGAGCATGTTTTGTCTTTCTGCCTAGTTTATCTAGAATTTGAAAATGATCTATGAGTATTTTTAACTTATGGCAATATAGTTATTTGCATCAGAGCAATAAGAATCTTTTGCAACAGGATGCAATTGGAGAAACTGGTTGTTTTGTCAAGGCTTTGACTGAAAGGATACGCTTCCCTTTATGGAGCCAAGCTTGACTTGCAGAGCTGATAAAAGCCCCTTTGAGAAAAAAAACTAGCCTCATACTCTCATCTATGCAGTCCCTGTAGAGGGTTTCTGACCTGTGGTCACTAAAGAATGACACTTTCTAACAGGCCCAGGAGCCCCAAGTTTATCTTGGGACCTTAAGAGGAGAGGATTACACAACTCACAGGTATTTGAGGATACAAACCCATGGTGGGGTTCAGATTTAAAAGGTCTTATCTGAGATTCCTTGTGGAACAGAGTTCCATCAAATCTGAAAGGCTTATGTAGAAATAGTTATTCTTGCTACACTTTATGCAAATAATGAGGCTAAGGATAAAACTAAAGTCTATTTTGCAAAGAACTCAGTCCTATCATGATTTTTTTAAATAAAAATGAGGACTGGAGAGAAAGAAATTATATTTTAAAACGTATACATTTGTCATTAAATTTAAACTCATTAGTTGTTTTTAAGTTTTTGTTTATATTTTTAGACTAACCCTAATTATTCCTGTCAACCAGCAATCTCTAGCTGCAGCTCAGATTGAACAAAAGGTAATGTAAAAATCGGAATCAATATTCTAGTTCTGAGCAATAATCCTGCAAATCCTGCCAGGTGATGGTAATAAACAGGATGCTCATCATGCAGAGGTTTCCTTTTTGGGAAAGGAAGACCAAGGGAGCTAACCAAAGCCAAGCACCTTGCACTCAAATCTTAGCAAGCATAACTATAGCCACCAGTTATCTGGGCATGTCACAGACATCCTTTTCTCTCCCTTGTTGGAGGAGGATTCAATTCCACAGCTTCACCTCAGCATTTGGTTTCTGATAAGGAGTCCATGCACCCCTCCCAAGACACATTTTTCTCCTAAACTCACTTTCAAGCTTCAGTTCAAGCCCTAGGAAAGAAAACCGGATCTAAGGAATCCAGAGGCAGACAACAACAGAGGTTAAAAGACAGTGCAGGTAAGCAGGGCTAATTCCTGCCAATTAAGCCACGCCTCTCATTTCATGGATAAGGGTCATGTTAGTAACTATGGCAAAAACGAGATCTAGGGAACTCCAAGGCTACTGATGGCAGGTGGGATAGAGACATAGGTGAGAGCAGCTAATTCCTATTATCTAGGCCCTCCCTGCTTTATGGGTGCAAGCTACTTTGGCACTTATGGGTAGCACTTGCCAAGGTCACTGGGACTTGAGGATGCAAGGACAGAAGAGGGAAAAAGGATGCTCTTTCTTCTCTCTCTCACATTCCCCCAGGTATATGCTAAAAAGAGAAGGGAACCAGGGATGCCTGCTCCCCTCTTTCTAGATGGGTAGCCACTCCTTTTCAGTCTGCACCCCTTTTGAATGCATCCTGAACCCCGGGACTTCTTTTTTTTTTTTTAAGCCTTCTTTTTCTCCTCCTCTGTCCTCTCTTAACTGATAAGTAATTGTGTCTCTGTACTACAGGACATTCCCGTCAGACGCATCCTCCAAACTGGGAGAGGAGGTTAATTTCCCAAACCTGAGACTGTTTGGCTTAGGATTGAGCTCAGGGGAAGGGAATCCAGAAACTTGATATGCTGGCAAAAGAGTAAAAGATTTTTGTTTTGATTTGTTTTGTTTTTACCAGTCAGGCTTTTGGCCCCCCTCTACCTGTGCAAACTGGTAAAAGGCCTTGGGATTTTTTTGTGTCCTTGCCCATCCTTTTTTTCTTATTTTGATACATGTTTTCTAATAACCTGGTTTGTCTCTTCTCACCTTCTGGCCATCAGACTCCAAATAGCCATGCAACTGAAGCCTTGGAGGATAGCCCTTTCTGCCAAGGACCCTCTGAGGGAGCGCCAACTGCTGTTCCCCAGACAGCGCCTCCTGTCAGCAGGAAGCAGTTAAGATTGGTCTTAGTCCTTATCCTTATTCTAATAGCTGTTAGATGTACTCTGCAGATGGGGGAATGAGACAGTCAAGTGTAAAAGGGTCCCTGGAGAAACTCCAACTGGGCTGCATACTGGGTGAATGGGGTGGAGCCTCAGGAAGTTCTTATTGTTTGCAGGGAGGAGGAGCCTGGCCTCTCCTATTCCAGGGTTGGTAACCTGGATTTAATTTGTGAGCCCACTGGCAAAAAGCACACTCTCTCACTTTGCTGAAAGTCCCTGTTTCCCCCTTTTTTTCCTTTTCACCCAATAAACCCTGCCCTTCTCACCCTTCAAAGTGTCTGCAAGCCTAATTTTTCATGGTCATGTGACAAGGACCCTGTTTTTAGCTGAACTAAGGAGAAAATCCTACAATAGTAGTCTGTCAGCCATACACTTGAGTTGCTCCCTTAGGGGGCCTCAGTTACGTCCCGATAGTACATTAAATACCTGTGGGTTTATTACCTCTGTAATCAGGATCATTCTTTGATGTGGAAGGAAATAGCACACAGAACTCCTGAAAATATTAGATATTTAACACAATACAAATTATCCTTAAACATTTTTTTTTCATGTCTCTGTGTGTGTTTTCAAAAAGTTTTTGTCAGGGAATGGAGAAGTAGATGATTTAAAAAAATTTTTCTTTTGCAAGTTGCGAAGTTGTAAAGCCAGAAAGAGAGAAAAACTATGGAAAGAGCAGCTCTACTTAGGTGAGGTGAGTGTGTGTTTTAAATTATAATGTAAATGATAGTTATTATGGAAGATAACCAGAATTTGCCAAGCCTACATTAGGGGTAGAGATGGAGAGAGGGTGCTTTCAGCCAAATAGTATCCTGCTGATTGCCAAGGCATCATGAAACACTATGGTAAGTTCAGTGAGCTGAGGATACTCTATTCTGGTTGTAGTTTAGCATGCATTTATGGAAACCTTGCGGTAGAGGTATTTGCAGCCTTCGGTCTTTTCATTTCTGCCATCTGTGCTTGGGCCAATGGAATCGAGTAAGATACACAATTTACAAACAGGCTACCCTAGAACATTTACCCCTAATCTTTGACACAAAGGTAGTGTTTTGTTTTGTTTTGTGTTTTGTTTTACTTTCCAATATTCTGAAATATCTTAGAATAGTTCTTAGTTTTCTTTTGTCCTAGGCTTTACAAGGTTGGAAGGGTCCATTCTCATCTTTACTCTGGAGGCCTCATCTTCTAATGCTGGGCATTGGGTAGATGCTTATGGGTCTGAGTGACATCCTTGTTCTCAAGCAGTAAGAGAATTCCAAAAGACATTTCCTGTGTTAGTCAGCAGGCACTGACTGGCAAGATGCCAAGAACCCATGAGAGAAAGCAAAATGACCTGATGAAATGGATGTTCCTTCATTCTCCACTTGCCTGAAGACAACTGAGATTTAGGTGAAGCTCACATCTATTTCTGCTAATAATAATCCCACTGCTAATTATGGGATGTGGTAGTTATAGTGATGAGAAGAGCTATATTCAGAGGAGTTTAGAAAAGGTTGCAATGTACAGAGGGGTTTTAAATTTATATCAATATTTTTCACAGTTTACTTCCTCCATTTGGATTTAAGCTTTACTCATTAATTCAATAAACATTTATTAATAATAAAACATTAATTCAATAAACTGCTGTAGTGTCTGAGGACAACAGCAATGAACACCATAAACAAAAACCCCTGCTCTCATGGAGTTTGTACTCTAATGGAGGGAAAGTGACAACAAATATAATAAAATACTGTATATTACATGGGAAAAATACACAGGGAAGGGGGATAGAAGAAGGTGTTTGACAGGATTTGCAATTTTAGAGAGAGTGATTGTAAATTTAGAGAAGGTTCAGGGAAGGACCCTCTGAAAGATGAAGGTGAAAGAAGGGAGCCCTATGTACATCTGGGTGCAAAGACTTTCCAAGTAGAGAGCACAGGAATGGGGGGAACTTGCCTGGGGTTTCTGAGGAATAGCATGGAGTCCAGTGTGTCTGGAATGATATCGGGGAGATAGTAGCAGGAGCTGATAGAGAAAAAAACTAGGGCCACACCACGGAGCCCAATGAGCAAGCCATTGTAACTGGGTTTCACTCAGTGTGAAATGGAAAATCACTGCTTTATTTGAAATGACTTACTTTATAGGAGTAAATCATTGCTGGGTTGAGAATAAATTGAAAATTTGAATCCCCTACTTCCAACATGTGCAAAGACATCATAAGGTGGGTAAAGTTTAATAAGCATCTGTGACTTCATAAACCAGGCTGGTCTCTGCCCTTTGTGTCTTAATATTTTGCAAAAATAATCGTGGTTTTTGCCATTGACAATAATGGCAAAAACCTCGATTACTTTTGCATCAACCTGATATTTATGACATCAGACAGTCCACAACTTAGAAGACTCAGGCCTGATGACAGTCTTATCTTCTCGCAGTTGACTAAGTTTGTTGAATTAATGAAAGAATAATATTGATTAAGAATTTAAAAAAATAACAGACAATAGTTAATAATTACCACTTTAAGTAATTCTGAGTATCCTGAATAAAAATAGTGCATATAGCCTGAATTTTCTATTAAAAAACATAAAGATTTAGCAAAATATTTACCTGTGTGGTGACATTTCTTTCCTTTTGTCTTTTATTATGTTTTTCTGCTTTGATAGCTGCAATACACAAAACATTTTTATAAAATTTTGAAACATTTTCTTTTTGAAATTTCACTGAATACAATTCCTTGTTTAAAAAACTTCTAGAAAACTTTTAGAATGCTAAGAATAATTGTTGACAATAATTTACAATTTAAAGTTCCCAATAAGGTGTTAAAAATAATTTCTTCACTAATAATTTGTAAAGCTGTAACTTGACACCAGAAACAATCCATATACTCTAATCAAGCATTCTGAAATTGAGTTAATAAGATGAAAGAGTTCTATAAATAATAGAGCTAATTACAATAGTGGAAAAGTTTCTGAGCTAGAAATGTATTTCATTAAACGTATCTGTATAAATAAATACCATCTATAAATAGAAGCTATTAAAACATAGAAGAGGAAATATAACCTTTTATATTTTTATAGGCTCATCCACATGTCAGAGAGATACTAAAAATTAATTGAATGATACAAACATCTGAGAAATGTAGACTGATGATTATATCAGGCTTTGAAATTTGAGAAAATAATTTTCAATGAACCAATTTTAATACATCTTTTTAAATAAATACTATATATATCATATGGAATACCTGCATAATCATTGGCATATTTTGTTTTTGCACAGTGCTTAAAATTCTGCACTCAAAGAAACAAGTCTGAAAATGTGAGACGACAGGGTAACACATCATGATGTGTCAACTTTACTACATTAGTAGTATTGACAAATTTTCAATTGCTGTAAACTAATTTGATGCATCGTAAAAATGATCATATGTTTAGGGAAGTAAATAATACATATATGTGATACGTTCACATTTAACAGACTGAATAATTTGACCACAAACCAATATGAAATAGTCAAAATTTTGTATTTCCAAAAAGTCAAAAGCTTTTAAGAACAGGTCATAAATTTTCTAATGTTATTTCTGACATAATACTTATTAATTTATTTCTACCTTTTTTTGTTTTGTTTTGACACAGAGTCTCACTCTATCACCCAGGTTGGAGTGCAGTGGCACAACATTGGCTCACTGCAACCTCTGCCTCCCATGTTCAAGTGATGCCTCAGACTCCCAGGTAGCTGAGATTACTGACATGCACCACTGCCCCCAGCAAAGTTTTGTATTTTCATTAGAGGCAGTGTTTTGTCTGTTGGCCAGGCTGGTCTTGAACTCCTGACCTCATGTGATCTGCCCACCTCAGTCTAACAAAGTTCTGGGATTACAGGCATGAGCCACTGCACCCAGCTCATTGTGTTTATTAATTTGATGTTTTATTCTTTTCCTTACTGATGAACTTTAGTACTTGGCAGCAGCCTCACAATTCTATGTCTTGTTTTGTTTCCTTTGTAATCTAGACCTTACAGGAACTGGTCCCAGATTGATTCATATTTAGTCCTATGTCAAATTAGAGAAATAACTGGCAAATTCTAAATAAAAATTCAGCTGAGTGTGGTGGCTCACACCTGTCAACCCAATACTTTGGAAGGATGAGGTGGCCAGCTCCCTTGAGCCCAGGAGTTTTGAGACCAGCCTGGGCAACATGGTGAGACGCTGACTTTACAAAAAATGCAAAAATTAACCAGCCATAGTGGCGTGAGCATGAAATCAAAGCTACTCAGGAGGCTGAGGTGGGAGGATCATTGAGCTCAGGAAGTCAAGGCTGCAGTGAGCGGAAATTGTGCCACTGCACTCCAGCCTGGGTGACAGAGCGAGACTGTCTTAAATAAATGAATAAATATTCAAAAATTGCCTGGTGAGCAGTACCTTACTAAGGCATACCAAATTCTTTTAAAAGATGATACATAACTGATACTGTTATATACATTAGGATTGTTTCTTAGTTTCAAGATATGTTATATTAAATGTTATTACAAATAAAACTTTATCCCGCATTTGTCAAGTGATTATTTTGGAACAGTGAATACTGAACATCAGAGGCAATGTAGCCTCATGGTCTACCAGGTGGCCTTTAAGTCAAACAGGCCTATATTCTAGTCTTGATTTTCTATCTATTTCATTGTTATGATAACTAAATGAGATAATTTATATATTTAGCACAATAGTTAATACATAGTTTTTAATAAATGTTAGGTATATAAATAGTTATTATTATATGGAACCTACTTCTTTTTTTTTAGGGTTATTGAGTGAGGGGTGAGGAACAACAGAAGTCAGGGAGACCAATCAAGAGGCTGTTGAGGCCAGGTGTGGTGGCTCAGTTTAGCACTTTTGTCAGAGGTGTTTGAACCAGAGAGACGGCACAAACCTTACATTACCCCCTGACACTGCAGTGTGATCCTTCCAGGACTTTTTTTTTTTTTCTTTCTTCAGACAGAGTCTCGCTCTGTCACCCAAGCTAGGGTGCGGTGGTGCAGGAACCTACTTCTTTAAAGGATTTAAGATGCCTCAGGATATTACATGTGAGTGCAAAAGTAGTTGCAGTTTTTGCTTTGTGGGAATTTGCCATTTGATATTGGAATACATTAAATAAATGTGGTTATGTTATACATCATTTTAATGGACATTTCTTACTTTATGTTTTTTGCTTATTACTTGCTGTTTATTTTATGTTTATTTTAGACTACAGAAATGATGTTAGACAAAAAGCAAATTTGAGCAATTTTCTTATTTGAGTTCAAAATGGGTTGTAAAGCAGCAAAGACAACCTGCCACATCAACAACACATTTGGCCCAGGAACTGCTAATCAACACACAGTGCAGTCGTGGTTCAAGAAGTTTTGCAAAAGAAACAGGAGCCTTGAAGATGAGAAGCCTACTGCCTGGCCATTGGAAATTGACAACGATCAATTGAGAGCAGTCATTGAAGTTGATCCTGCTACAACTACATGGGAAGCTGCCAAAAAAACTCAACTTCAACCATTCTATGGTTGTTTGGCATTTGAAGCAAATTGGAAAGGTAAAAAAGCTTGATAGGTGAGTGCCTCATGAGCTGAATGCAAACTTAAAAAGTCATAATTTAAAGTGTCCTCTTCTCTTATTCTAAGCAATAACAACGAACCATTTCTCAATCGGATTGTGGCAGGCAATGAAAGATGGATTTTATATGACAACCAGTGACGACCAGCTCAGTGGTTGGACCGGGAAGAAGCTCCAAAGACTTCCCAAGCCAAACTTGCACCAAATAAAAAGGTCATGGTCGGTCAGGAGTGGTGGCTCACGCCTGTAATCCCAGCACTCTGGGAGGCCAAGGTGGGAGGATCATGAGGTCAGGAGATGGAGACTATCCTGGCCAAGATGGTGAAACCCCATCTCTACTAAAAATACAAAAAAAATATTAGCTAGGCGTGGTGGCACACACCTGTAGTCCCCGCTACTTGGGAGGCTGAGGCAGGAGAATTGCTTGAACCCAGGAGGCAGAGATTTCAGTGAGCCAAGATCACGCCACTGCACTCCAGCCTGGGTGACAGTGTGAGACTCCATCTTAAAAAAAAAAAGGTCATGGTCACTGTGTGGTGGTTTGCTGCCAGTCTGATCTGAATCCCAGTGAAACCACGACATCTGAGAAGTATGCTCAGCAAATTGAAGAGATGCACCAAAAACTGCAATGCCGGCAGATGGCATTGGTCAACAGAAAGGGCCCAATTCTTCTCCAGGACAAGGCCTGACCACAGGTCGTACAACCAAAGCTTCAAAGTCAAACGAATTGGGCTGCGAAGTTTTGCTTCATCCGCCATATCCACCTGACCTGTTGCTGACCAGCTGCTAGTTCTTCAAACATCTCGATAACTTTTTGCAGGAAAAATGCCTCCGCAACCAGCAGGATACAGAAAATGCTAATCCCGAAGCACAGACTTTTACACTACGGGAATAAACAAACTTATTTCTCCTTGGCAAAAATATGTTGATTGCAATGGTTCTTATTTTGATTAACAAAGATGTGTTTGAGCCTAGTTATAATGATTTAAAATTCACAGTGCAAAACCGTAATTACTTTTGCACCAACCTAACATTAATAGTTTAAAAAGGACTATGGCAAGTAAAGCATAATTAGAGAATTCATGTTATTAGTGCTTATTAATGCTTTGCCTGTACTATGACATCTCTCAATTATAGTACCTTTCAAAGAAAATTCCTTAACTTAATTATATTTGTGTACTAGAAATCAGTCATCATGACAGATACTATAGTCACAGAAAATGTCGAGCAGTTTTTAAACTCCATTATCACAGCACCCGAAAAAGCAATGTGATTTGGTAGATTCCCATTATTATATTCCCCAAAGTATACAGAATAAAATTAGAGTTAGTATGTACAGAATGTACAGACACAGAAATACAAAGTGTCATGTGTATTTGAGTAATAAGAGAAAATCATAGATATTAAATGGAATAAAGGTTATATTATACACTGGTCCAGAAAATCAAACTGTCAGTGGTCAAAGAGTAACATGAAAATTAGAGGGATAAAAGCAGTAATCAAAAGTAGGATAAGGGTAGATAAAAGAAGCAGGAAAATGGAAGCAAGTATAAGAATATAACTGAAGGGATTAACTCTTCAGTAACTGAAAACATAACATAAGATAAAAGCGATTGTTCATTATTTCCAGCAGAGGATGTGCAAGCCAAAACAGTTTTGCGACTTATTACAAGGGTGTTTCTTTTCTAAATTTCAGGCCTTTCAATCTTTACCTAAAGAAAAAAAAAGTTTCCATTGGCTACTAGGGAAAACATTCTGTTACAAATAATGCATACACACTTTGAGCAGCTTGTTTCATACCAGTTGAGAAACATCGGTGATTGCTGGAGATCTGCACCACTGTTTTATCAATTCCCCTACAGGATGCTGAAATTCCCACATATTCAAGTACTCCCTGTGAAAAACCACAACCTACCGGGTGCTGGAAGAAAATATTACATCTACTTGCCTGAGGTTTTAGAAAATCTCCTTTATTATCTCTATTTTGACATATGTCTCATAACGAACATAATAGATCAGTAGTTCATTATCATCATGACTAGATAATTATATATAATAGCATATACCTTCAAAAATGTTTGATGTGGAGTTAGCCTTGGAAGGGGACTAAAGTTTCACTCAGCTCTGGAATTATAGCTCTATAATTTATTATATGCTAGATTCTTTAGGTACTTTATCTTCAATCTCCATAACAACCCAGCAAACTAGCAAACACAATATCTGTGTTCTCACCAGGTAAGAATAAGTCATTTGTCCAAGGTCACAGGGCAGAATGGGATTCAAATACAGGTCTAATTCCAGAGCTCTTCTTTCTGCACCATTGCCACTCCAAATCTTACCAAAGGATTCACAATAGTTTGATTTTAAGTGGCAAGTTTCTATAATGACATAAACTCCATTTTATAAAAAGCAAAAATTTGATTTATGCACAACATTTTATGGGACACACAAATTTACATAAAATGAAACACCATTCTATGCACACTACAACTTTGATTTACTCTCCCCTTCCACTGAGATAGAAAAATTTTGAAGTGCTAGGGAAGAGGCTAGCACTACAGCCTACCGCCTCCAAAAGAATTGTCCACGTGGTTTTTGGGACATGGAGGGGAAGCCCATCAGATTCACAGAAGACTTATAAAGTTTTTAAAAGTGTTGTATTGAAAAAAAAAGCCATTAGTTTGGGTTAAAAGAAATTGAGACGGTTCAAAATGAGAAGCCTCTGAGCCTCCATCTTTCTAGGAATAGGAGGCAGCATGAGAAAGCTACTCAGCCACAAACATTGGCCATTTCTTACATGTAAAAGGAAGGATAACTTAGAGGGCAGAGCCAAGCCCAGAAGGTATTGCCAAGAGGCAAACAGAACAATACATTAGAGAACCACATTCAGAGGGTAGAACTGGGCCCTAATTAATAAAGATTGCCTGTCCTAGAGTAGAGGAACCTTCCAACATACATCTGGCTAGATTTCCAAATTGCCATGGACCCATGACTAGTATGACTCTTCCCCTTTTTGGGACAGCAGTGTCTAATGTGGTTTTTCTTTCACTCCAGTGTACATTGGGTATGTGAAGGAACAGGGGAATAGCCTGTCCTTTTAGTTTATAGGTTCCTGAATTAAAGAACTAAACCTAAGGAACTTTGACATCTTGACTTCATACAGACCATGAGATCATGGATTCTGAGCTTGATGATATGATAAGATGAGACTTGGACAATTTTGGGGGAATGATATTCATGAAAGAGACATGAATCATCGAGGCCTAAGGGTGGACTATTGTAGGTTGTTACAACAATAGTCCCCAGGGAATCACAACTCCCTGTGTTCACATTGCTTTGTAATATGACTTTGCCCAGTCCTCCAATCAAGAGATGGAGATTATTTTTTCCCACTCCTTACGTGTGGGCTGCCCTTCTGACTTGCTTTAACCAACTGAAACGTGGCAGATGACAGTTCAACTTCTAAGGCTAGTCCTTAGGCCTTGCAGCCTCTTTTACCCTTTTGGAGCAATGCCTTGAGACCACCATGTCCTGAAGAAGCAAGGAATAATCAACCATGTGGACAGAGAGACCCAGCCATCCTGACTGTCTCTGCTGACCACCCAGTGCATGAAACTGCATGAGAGTGAGTCCAGATGAGATCAGTGAAAAACCACCCAGTCAACCCACAGAATTATGAGATTATGAGGAGTAATAAATCATTGTTGTTTGAACTTAGTAAGTTTTGGGTTGTCAAAGCAGCAATTGACAACGGAAATGATTCTGTGTTTTCAGCCTTTTAGGACTTGGTTCAAAAATCTCAATTCTCTGAAGCTAAGGTAGACCAATAACTAGTGCCAAAAATAAATCATATAGAATATATTCCTAGTATTGAGAAAAGGATTAGAAGAATAAAATATCAAATAAAGTCTCAATTATAGTTCTTTCCAGATCCAATTTCTCATGAGGGTTTCAAAATGCTTTAACTCCTGGCTTCACCGTTTCTTTCCCTAGTGTAGACTCATTCCCTTCTTGTCATCCCTGGTGTTGTCTAACTCCATCCAGTTCACCTTACTTAACTTCCAAGGACTATTGCTCTGTTCATCAATCCTTGTTAGCCAATATCTTGACTCTCTCATTCTCTCTTATATTCTTTCTTATTTCCTTGAAATATTTGGCAGTTTCCTCAATCTAAACAATCTGGAGCAGTAAAAAAAAAAAAAAAAAAAAAAAATCAGAATAACAATAGGCTGGATGAGGTGGCTCACGCCTGTAATCCCAGAACTTTGGGATGCCACGTGGGCAGATCACCTGAGGTCAGGAGTTCAAGACCAGCCTGCACAACATGGTGAAACCTCATCTCTATGTTAGTTTTTTAATACAGTTATTAGGCAGGCATGGTAATGTATGCCTGTAGTCCCAGCTATTCAGGAGGCTGAGGCAGGAGAATTGCTTGAACCTGGGGGGCAGAGATTGTGATGAGCTGAGATTGAACCACTGCAATCTAGCCAGGGAAACAGAGTGAGACTCCATATCAAAAATAAAAAAGATAAAAATGAGATTAACAACTAAAAAGCAAAAAAACCCTTTCTCTCTACCTTTACCCATGTCATCACAGGCCTGGCCCCAATATTTGCACAGCCTAGAGTAGGAATACAAATGGGAGTCCACATTCTAAATGTCTAAATATTTAAATGTCATCAATCAAGCTAACAGTTAAAGAAAATATGTTATATCCCCTATTTTCTCAAATATATCTCTACTATATAGAGGCCAAGATTAAATTAGGAGTCTTTGTAATCCTTGGTTTTGTGTAAGAAATTGACAATATGGGAAGAGCCAGCCCAAGGACCTGGCCCTACCTCCAATTGCAGCTTGCCCTTTTTCAGTGAGCACTTTGTAAATGTGTGGTGTGCTCTGCTATCTCTGCTTCTTAATAGCCTTTTTTTCTACTTTAAATCCTTGAAATCTGGCTTTTAACCTTTTCGCACAGACAACTTCTTTCTCAAAGGCCAGAAATGACCTCTTTAGTTGGTCTCATTCAACGACATCTTCCCCCTAGACATATTTGCTTAGCTTTATAGTCTTTCTTTTCAGATTCTGTTTTACACCAACTTCTGTGGCTTTATACTATCTAGGATACCCTTCTTCCTTTCAAACACCTATTTAAGAGTTTCTCTTTTGTTCTGAGTTCCCTAATGATTGTGTATTGCTCAATGCTCAGTCCTAACCTCTTCTCTCTGTCACGATCTGACAGTTGAGGTGGGCCAGTGGGGCGTTTGCCGTGGACAGCTGGTGGGTGCAGGTCAGGAAGTAGGAAGGGATAATGTGCCAATTCCCACATGGGCTGCCACTTAAGAAGCCCTGGGAATCACACTGTGATGAATGGAATGCAGAAAAGCACAGGCAACAGGAGAATCCAGAGAAGACATGCAGGCTGACAGAGGTGAAACAAATAATAAGAGGCCAACCTAGCAACAAGGATGATTCCAAAACCTGGGACTAAGTTATGAGAGCAGGTCAGGCTGGGAATAAATGACTAGAAGCATGCAGACAGTAAGAACCAAAAATGGGTAGACAACTGGCAAAACTAGAAGAGAGAGGATTTACGCTACAAGGGTCCAGAGAAAATTCTCCCAATAAGATTTTTGTCAGGTGAGTACTTAGTTTTCTGAGGAAAGGGCAGCATAAATCAGACCCAATCATTTCATGCCTGCATTCATACAGTAGCCTCCTAACAGATTAATCATAACTATTCTAATTTTAATCTAATTTCCATCTACCCTCAGAATAATTTTCCCTAAGTACTGTTTTCATCAAGACACTCATCTCCTTAAAAACCTACAAGTCTCTATTGTATAAAAATTGAATCTCTCTGTTAACCTCTAGTTTCCATTATAATCTAGTTTAACTCCACATTACCAAGTTTCAAATCCAAATAATGTTGATTTTGTTAGTTACTGCTTTGAAAGTTTTCGTCCTCATTTTTTGAAATCTCAACAATTCCTATTTAATGGACTGAAAATTATTAAAATTTCCAATTAACCTAAATATGGGCATACCTTAGAGATATTGCAAGTTTGGTTTCAGACCGCTGCAATAAAGTGAACATTACAATGAAGGAAGTTACACAGTTTTTTTGGTTTCCCAATGCATATTAATGAGTACATTATACTGTAGTCTATTAAGTGTGCAATAGCATTCATTACGTCTTAAAAACATGGGCCAGGTGCGATGACTCACACTGGTAATCCACTTTAGGAGGTCGAGGTGGGTAGATCATTTGAGGTCAGGAGTTTGAGACCAGCCTGACCAACATGGTGAAACCCTGTCTCTACTAAAAATACAAAAAAATTAGCTGGGCATGGTGGCAAATGCCTGTAGTCCTAGCTACTCTAGAGGTTGAGGCAGGAGGATCACTTGAACTTGGGAGGTGGATGTTGCAGTGAGGGGAGACTGTGCCAGTGCACTCCAGTCTGGGCAACAGAGCCAGACTCTGTGTCAAACATACACGTACTTTAATTTTAAAATACTTTATTGCTAAGAAATTTGAGTTATCATCTTTTTAGTGGTAGAGGGTCTTGCCTCAGTGTTGACAGCTGCTTACTGATCAGGGTAGTGGCTGCTAAAGTTTAGGGTGGCTATGACAATTTCAGACAGTGAAGTTTTCGGCATCCATTGACTTCCTTTCATGAAAGATTTCTCTGTAGCATACAATGCCATTTGATAGCATGTTACCTGCAGTAGAACTTCTTTCAAAATTGAGTCAATCCTCTCAAACGCTGCCATTACTTTATCAACTAAGTTTAGGCAACATTCTAAATCCTCTACTGTCATTTCAACAGTGTTCACAGTATCTTCATCCAAGAGTAGGTGTCATCTTAAGAAGCAACTTTCTTTGTTTATCCATAGAAGCAATTTCTCATCCATTCAAGTTTTATTATGAGACTGTAGCAATTCGGACACATCTTCAGGCTCCACTTCTAATTCTAGTTCTCTGGCTGTCTTTCACCACATCTGCAGCTACTTCCTCCCCTGAAGTCTTAATCCTGCAAAGTCATCTATGAGGCTTTGAATCCACCTTTCCAAACTCCCGTTAATGAATTTTTAAAAACATTTTCCTATGTGTCACACATGTTCTAGTGGCATCTAGAATGGTGAATTCTTTCCAGAAGGTTTTTGGTGTATTTTTCCCAGGTCCATCAGAGGAATTACTAACTAGGGTAGATATAGCCTTATGAAATGTATTTCTTAAATAAAAACACTTGCGTGTCAAAGTTACTCCTTGATCCATGGGCTGCAGAATGGATGTTGTTTTAGCAGGCACAAAAACCACATTAATCTCCTTGTAATCTCCATCAGAGCTCTTGGGTAAGTACATGCTTTGTCAGTGGGCAGTAACATTTTTTTCTGAGCAGTAGTTCTCAACAGTGGGCCGAAAATATCCAGTTTACAAGCATGTTGTAAACAGATGTGTTGTCATTCAGGCTTTGTGGTTCCATTTATAGAGCACAGGCAAAGTATATTTATCATCATTCTTAAGGGCTTTAGAACCTTTTTAAATGGTGAATAATTTTGGCTTCAACTTAAAGTCAACAGCTGCATTAGCCTCTACACGGAGGCCTTTGAAGCTTGGAAGTTCTCTCCAAGCTATGAAAGTTCTAGGTGGCATTTTTAAAAATAGAAGGCTGTTTTGGCTACATTAAAAATTTGTTGCTTAGTGTAGCAAATTAATTCATCAATTATCTTAGCAAGATTATCTGGAGAAGTAGCTGCAACTGCTACATCAGCACTTGCTGCTTGTATTTTATGTTGTGGAAATGGCTTCTTCCCTTAAATTGCATGAATGAATATCTGTTAGCTTACAACTTTTCTTCTGCAGCTTCCTCGCCTTCATAGACATGAAGAGATGGCCGTGCTTTGGTTAGGCTTTGGTTTAAGAGAATGTTGTGGCTGGTTTGATCTTCTATCCAGACCACTCAAACTTTCTTCCTATCAGCAGTAAGACCATCTCACTTTCGTATCATATTTATGTTCACTGTAGTAGCACTTTTAATTTCCTTCAAGAATTTTTTCTTTCATAACTTGGCTTTTTGGCATTTGAGAACTAGCTTTTGACTTATCTTAGCTTTTGACATATTGTCCTCACTTACATTAATTGTTTCTAGCTTTTGATTTAAAGTGAGAGATTTTTTTTTTGAGAGGGAGTCTTGCTTTGTCTCCCATGCTGGAGTGCAGTGGCACAATCTTGGCTAACTGCAACCTCCACCTCCAGGGTTCAAGCAATGCTTCTGCCTCAACCTCCCGAGTAGCTGGGACTGCAGGGGCACACCACCATGCTCAGATAATTTTCGTATTTTTAGTAGAGATGGGGTTTCACCATATTGGCCTAGCTGGTCTCAAACTCCTGACCTTGTGATCCACCTGCCTCAGCCTTCCAAAGTTCTGGGATTACAGGCATGAGCCATGGTGTCCCGTAGAGATCTACCTTTTTAAAGCAAGTGGCATTAGCGTCTGTAAGAAGGGCACTTCTTTCATTGAAATACAGTGAAGAAGCTACACTTTGTAAGCACTAGAAGAAGAAGCTCCTGTTGAATTTTACTTTCTCTTTGGCTTTTTTCTCGCTCTGATCACTGCTGCTATCACCTTTCTCTTGAAATCTGTTTTCTTGGTTACTCTTACCATAAGTGAAACTAACTGGTATTTTCAAAACAGATTTAGTAATTCAAGAAAGAACAAAAAATAAACGAAAGGTGCAGACACAGTCCAATTCACACTGACAAATCTCTGGTTACAATATCTCAACTGCCCTCTGCCTGGTCCCAGCTTATTCCTTTTCCTGGTAGAATTTCACAAGAACCTTTCCCCACGCCCTGGTGGGAGTGCCATCTTACTTTCAACCATATGGGGGCAACTCTCCTTAACACCCTGGTTCTGTCTGGCATTAAGGGCAAGAATACAAATTCTAACTCCACCACTCACTTAAGCCCTTCCCCTTTTGAAGGACATGGCTTTTTCTTTCCCGAAGCCCTGACAGGATGAGGGTGATGGGTATTATTGCCCCCATCTCTATGTTCTGAGAACACCTTGATTCCCTAGAGAGCCATCTCAGTCATCTAATAATTGTAATATCCATACAGCAAGAATTGCATGCATAGAAGGGAGCTATTCCATTCCTCTCAACAGAAATGATGTATAATCATTATTTCTACATAATTAGACCAGATCTTGATATTTCAAGGTCTCTCAGTACAGATACATTTTGATGTATTGTTATATATTTGGTAATAGACTAATGGCTTCGTTATATAAATTAACATGTAGTAGATATTCTGAAACAGTCTGTAATTTAGTGTCAGTGTCTTGAAAAGGTATTTTGTAGCCTTTTATTCTCCTCATCCTTCTTCCAATGCAAAGATAGCCAAATTTCCATAAAAACTACTGGAGGCTTGGGAGGCCGAGACGGGTGGATCACAAGGTCAAGAGATCGAGACCATCCTGGTCAACATGGTGAAACCCCATCTCGACTACAAATACAAAAAATTAGCTGGGCACAGTGGCGCGTGCCTGTAATCCCAGCTACTCAGGAGGCTGAGGCAGGAGAATTGCCTGAACCCAGGAGGCGGAGGTTGTGGTGAGCTGAGATGCCGCCATTGCACTCCAGCCTGGGTAACAAGAGCGAAACTCCAGCTCAAAAAAAAAAAAAAAAAAAAAAAAAAAAAAAAAAAACTACTGGAGGCTTTTACTTGACTAGGCTTTTATTTATTCTTTTCTGGAATAGTTCTGTTATTTAATTTTTATGAAGTTTAATTGAGGAGGCCAGATAACTCAGCATTGCTGATGATATTCCTTCCAGAAGCCTAATTACCTCCTGTAGATACAAGTAAAGAGCTTAACAGCGACCTTGAAAGATAGTTGACGACTTTATGCAATGTGCCTGGCACAGTGCCTAGCACATAGCAAGTGCCTAATAAAGGTTATTTTTATTATTAATTCTTGATTAGGTGAGAAATAATTTTGGAGAAATGCAAATTTTAAGTGAGAATATATGGTGGAACATATTAACTGATGACAATATTAAATGATGGTTTTTCTTCATATTCTTCTGTATCTGTGGCCTTTTCCCAATTTAGTCAGTTAAGTTGCTCATTGCTTCAGAAAAACATAATGATGTGGTAGAAAGAAAGGAATTTTCTTGGCTGTTGGGGGAAAAGTAAGGACTTACAATCTGGACAATAGAATAAATGTGGAACACCTGGGGTATAATATCAAAGTAACTTCAAGGCTTTCTGTGCTCACTTCCCAAAATGTGGAAACATTCCCTGGACTAGGATTAGGGAGAAAAGCTAGAAGGGTGGTAAAGAGAAATGAACACTACAACAGCTTGACATTAAATGTAGTAGCTTGACATTAAACATAAATTAAATTCCAATGTTGAAAAAATTGTTGTATTTCCAGTTACTCAGGAGGCTGAGGCAGGAAAATCACTTGAACATGGGAGGCGGAGGTTGCAGTGAGCCAAGATTGTGCCACTGCACTCTAGCCTGGGCAACAGAGAGAGACTCCATCTCAAAAAAAAAAAAAAAAAAAAAAGAAGAAAAAAATGTTGTATTTCTTGAATGCTCGAATTCATGAACTAAAGTTTATAAATGATACAATAACTTAGTTAATTCTATTCATACAGAGTATGAAGCCTTTGTTAATGGTGACTGTAAGACATGATTTTGTCCTTTAGAAATAGGGCACTAAAGCTTTTAAGCTTAGAGACACAGAGTGACTTTAGTTGAAAGGCTGAAATTTTGCAATAGATAGAAAGTTTCCACTTAGGGTTCTGATGGAGAGTGGAAACACTCAAACTACTTGTTTTGTTGTCAATAGCTGAAGTGGTTGAAATATGATTAAATAGGCAGCGAGGTGGCCTGGATATATTCCTGTCATTTCTAAGTCCCAATGTCCCCACAAACTGAATCATTTCTCATCTGCCCCCTCCCAAGTCACCTTCCTCTCTCCAGTGTTCTACCCCTGTCAAGGGGATCATTAGTCTCTTAAGCTCCAAATCTTTCATCATGTTTTACTCATTCCATGCCAACATCCCCAAGAACAGGCAAAACATTGTGTTTTGCTTTTCTTTGAATTGCACTGTCGTGAATTGGGAGTGTGAAGAGTTGTTCTGATAACTAAATGAGATCATGGATGTGAAAGTGCTTGACATTTGCTAGGCACTCAGTAAAGTTTCTTTTAATTTCTTCTGCCTGGCAGTTTACGCCTTTCAATAATCCAATCTTATTTTTCTTAGCCAATTTATTTCCCATACTCTCTGCTCTTATTGAAGTGGTAGTATCCTCCTACCCTATATATACATTCTACTCATTCTCACACCCATGTATTGTACTTACTTGTGTACTAAATAAATTTGCCTTCATACCTGTAGGTCTCCCTGGATACTCCAGCCTTCAATGACCCATCTGTTCTTGGTACATCTTCAGGAAGTCGTACTCCCATGTCACTTATGTTAGCACCTAATTATTTATTAAATTTTATTCTATGGATTGTAAGATCTCTGAAGGAAGAGTTCCATCCTCTTGGTTGATTAAATACTTTTATTAAAACACAGCATGTCACTGTGCTCCTGGATCTAAAATTTAACCAAATGGCCTTTTAAGTTACAATTGAAAACTTAAGAGTCAAAGAATCTCAGGTTTGGAATTGTCAAATTAAATTCTATAGCCACAAAGAACTATTTTTTTTTTTACACATAATGAGCCTGGTTTTTCTCTTCAAACAAAAGGTTTTTAGTGTTTAGTGCTTCATCACTGCATAACTCAACAATCTTGAGTTAAGTAGTTTTAACCATGAAGTTGTATTAGTTTTTAATCTTTATATAATATGCTATTTAAAAAAACAGAGGTAGCACATGAGTGTAACATTATCATTTTTTTTTTCTAGTTGGACTTTTCATCCACACTGCTTCACCATTAAAGCATTACAAATTTGGGAATGTGCTCACTGGATTTAGGGTGCTTTTAAGTTTATATGTATTTACATATGTACGACTGATGGACTGAACCTGGAGAAGTAATTGAGCAATTACTTTAGGCAACCAGATCAGGATGATTTGCCCTAAATATTAGAAGAACTAGTTTCAAAGCAGGTTTAGAATTCTTAGAGCCAGTTCTTCTGTTCTTTCATTATCAGTGTATCTTTCTTTAGGAATGAAGAAATATGGATTATCAGTAGAGCAGGTAATATGATTCAGAATTCTTCAGTTCTAGTCTTAGTCCCCTTTGTAAATGGATGCACTAACTGATTTTGGGCAAGGCACTAATAAGTACTATGTCTTGTCTCCAGCAATCAAAATGATTGTTGGTTGCATCATGTAGAATCATCTGATATTACCACAGTATACTTTGGAGTAATTAAAAGTATTAAATAATTGATGCAATGGGAATTAAAAACCACAGAGGTTTAAAGATAAGTACTTTAGGCTGGGTGTGGTGGCTCACACCTACAATCCTAGCATTTTGGTAGGCCAAGGCAGGCGGATCACTTGAGGTCAGGTGTTCGAGACCAACCTGGCCAACATGGTAAAACCCAGTCTCTACTACAAATACAAACTTAGCCATGCATGGTGTGCCTGCCTGGTATGCCTGTAATCCCAGCTACTTGGGAAGCTGAGGCAGGAGAATCGCTTGAACCTGGGAGGTTGATGGTGCAGTGAGTCAAGATCGAGCCACTGCACTGCAGCCTGTGTGACAGGGCGAGATTCTGTCCCCCCCACTCCAAAAAAGATAGATATTTTATATGGTACCATAAATTAACCAACACAGGGAATAACTATGTAGAAAATTCTTAAGGTTTTTGTATTTTTAAATATTTTGGTACATTTTTATACAAACGTATAAAATGTAAAATTATGCATGTCAACTTAGAAATATATAGTGACCTTGATACTGTAAGCACTTGAGGTAACATTCAACATACATCGAATGTAGAAAATAGAAATTGTGTTTTAGTGTCAGAATTATTTGCCAATCATGTTCTTGAAGATTTCTGACATGCTGTGAAATAAAATCCAGAAACTCAAGGTTAGAAGATAGTTGTCTCTAAAACAGTGG
Source organism: Callithrix jacchus (assembly GCF_049354715.1). Classification (NCBI taxonomy): domain Eukaryota; kingdom Metazoa; phylum Chordata; class Mammalia; order Primates; family Cebidae; genus Callithrix; species Callithrix jacchus. Next base: position 21,045,260 of record NC_133506.1, read on the forward strand.
TTGTCATTTAATTACTAAATATGGATAGACAAATTATGATGTTTGAAATAATTTTGTCATGACAAACAATACTGTAAGGGATACCTTTAACATGTTTCCTATGAAACATGTACGGTTTGCTAGGGTGGACAAAACAAGAAGTAAATGAGACGTAGTATGCTCATTTTAAATATTAATAGATAATACCAAATTGGCATACCAAAAAGCTACTCTACTTCCACACACAGTATATGTATGTTATATATAATACTGCCACAGCCAGGCATGGTGGCTCACGCCTGTAATCCCAGCAGTTTGGGAGGCTGAGGCGAGCAGATCACCTGAGGTCAGGAGCTCAAGACCGGCCTGGCCAACATGATGAAACCCCATCTCTACTAGAAACACAAAAATTAACCGGGCATGGTGGCAGATGCCTGTAGTCTCAGTTACTCGGGAGGCTGAGACAGGGGAATCACTTGAACCCGGGAGGCAGAGGTTGCAGTGAGCCGAGATCGCACCATTGCACTCCAGCCTGGCCGACAAGACTGGAGGGCATTTGGGAGCATTTATATTTCCTCTCTAAGGAACTATTAGGCTTTAAAAAATATTTAGAAATTCTTGTTTTCTGGATGTTATTTGATTTTGTGTGTGTGTTGTAAATATATTCTTCAGTCTGTTTTCAGCCTTTTAACCGTATTTTGTGTTCTTTTCACCGTAGAGGTCTTAAATCCTCATGCCACCTTGGCCTTGCAAAGTGCTAGGCGTGAACCACCACGCCCGACCATTGGTCCATTTTTTAACTTTCTGTTCTATTTTCCTGATCTACCCCTCTATTCTTCTAGTGATACCCCAATTACTGTATATATGTAACTGCATATTTTGCTATCTGATTGAGCAGGAACCTCTCTGTGTGGGGATACACACACAGTCTCACACACACACACACACACACACACACCCTCCATGTTCCTCTTTGTGAAACTTATCTTGGGAATTCCAGCATAATTTCTTTTCTAGGTGAATTTTAGAATAAGCTTGTCAGATTCGTTTAGAAATCTGTTGATATTTTGACTGGAATTGTGTTGGATTTACACATTACAATGTATAAATTTACAAAACATTGGCATATTTACAACACAGATTCATTCAGATGTACAGCTTTAATTTATTCAGGTTTCTTTGTTTAATGTTCTCCAGGTAAATTTTAATTTTTATTTCTTGGGTATTTTACTCCACTTTCATTAAATTTATTCCTATTTTATAATATTTGTTGCTACTGTGAAAAGGATTTTAAAAAATAAATATTTGTGATTATTGTATTTCTATAAGATAAAATGAACCTTTATTTAGATTTATCCTAAGTCTTAAAGGTTACTTGGCTTACCACTGACTTCCACTCTTCTCTTGGATTCATTTTGCTGGAGCATGTCTTCTAGCAATTATTTCAGCTAGGGTTTGTGGGAGATAAATTTTCTGAATCCATTCATGTCTGAAATGTCTCATGTTTGAAAATGTCATTACACTTGTCTGATTGTCAGATTACAGAATTCTAAGTTCAAAATCATTTTCGCTTCAGTATTTTAGAAAATATTTCTCTAGTGTCTTCTTATACTCAATGTAGCTAAAGAATCTGAAGTCAAGAGGGTGTTTTTGTTTGTAAATAACATGTTTTTCTTTTTAGAAGCTTTTAGGATTTTCTTGTCCATAAAGTACTAAACTTTTACCAGTATTTTCTAGAATGGGTCTTTTCCAGTCTTCTTGTTTGGCACAAAGTGGGCCTTAATGTAAAAATTTGAGTCTTTTTTCATATCTAGGGAATTTTATTTGATTTATTTTTCCTCTGAGTTCTATTTTCTCTTTCTGGAAATCCTATGATATGGATATGGTAATGTTTGGAGGTATCCTCCAAGTGCCTTAATCTTTATTTCATACTTATCATCTCCATCTCCCTGTCTGTTTGTATTATGATCTGAGAGAATTTTTCAGTTTGATCTTGAGCATCCTGGTTGCTCTTCAGCTATGACAATTTTCCTATTCAGCCTTAATGTTTTTACTTTTGCTATCAGATATTTCATTCCTAAAATACCTTATCTTTTTTCTTTCATTAAAGCTTGTTCTTATTTTATAGATAAAGTAACCTCTCTAAATACATATTGTGATATTTTGTGTTTTAAACTCTTCAAATGTTTTTTAAACAAAATATGGAATGCCTCACAAATTTGTGGGTCATCTTTGTACAGAGGCAATACTAATATTCTCTGAATTGTTCAAATTGTAGGAGAGGTAAGCACTTCTGAGTTCTAATGTCATGTTAGGCTTGGATTTTCCCTGTTAATCTGTGAATGCTATAATGAATTGCTTCAGCTTTCTACCAGTATTGCAGAGTGTGTTAACAGAGTGTAACAGGAGCTAGTCTTCTAGGAATAGAGACTCCATCAATATCACCAGCCATTTGCGGCAGCATTTTGTATTTCTGGCACAAATGCCGACCACAGATGTTCCCATCTAATGGTGACTTATCTCCTTTTGCACTTATTTTTGACTGTGTACTGTGAACTTTATCTGAGTGGATTCTTTGAGGCCTATGATGAAGTTGTCTTTCCATGGAGAAAACATGAATTTACTTTTGCCAATTTCCTGAGGTTTAACCTGGGTTCCTAGATCTAATCTTAGATCTAGTTCTAGGTTTGGGGTGCCTGGGAATCCCTAAGCAATGTAAACCCAAGCTGTGAGGGCTGGCCCATGCCCACACAACTTCTCAGAGATATATTTTTCTTTTTCCTTTTCTCTTTGCTCTTCTAAGTGTTAAGTTCCATAGATCCCCAGACTCGGGAGGGGGTGGGTAGTTTTAAGAGTACAGCATTTTCTGGTCCCAGGTTAATGTGGAAAAGGTCTCTTACTAGACTTCTCAACTTGGATGGGTCTTGAGTATTGGACTCTATCCTCTTTGTGTGGCCATTAAAACCAAAGTCTACTCTTGTCTAGCATAGGGGCAAAAGCTGCTTTCACGTTCAGGTTGGGACAAGGATGGGGCAAGTCCTGGCCTTGCTCAGGGGCACTGTGCTTACTTCTCTAGAGTCTAGATTTTCTCTAGGTTTTTGTGTTTGTTTGTTTGTTGTTTGGGACAGAGTCTCACTCTGTCACCAGGCACGGGGCTGGAGTGCAGTGGCACAATCTCGGCTCACTGCAACCTCCGCCTCCTGGGTTCAAGCAATTCTCCTGCCTCAGCCTCCCGTGCAGTTGGAACTACAGGCGCGTGCCACCACACCCAGCTAAATTTTTTTTGGTATTTTTTAGTAGAGACGGGGTTTCAACATGTTGGCATGGATGGTCTCGATCTCTTGATCTCGTGATCTGCCCGCCTCGGCTTCCCAAAGTGCTGGGATTACAGGCGTGAGCCACCACGCCTGACCTTCTCTAGGTTTTTTTTTTTTATCTTGTAGTTCATTGCCTTCTCAACTTTTTGATGCATTTAAGAAGTTTTCAGTGGGAGGGTTTTTAGTGGGAAGTTTTCAGTGTATTTCAGTGGGAGGGTTGGTCCTATAACCTAGCAACCTAGACTTTTATAAGTCTTGCCCTTTCTTTTTTTTTTTTTTTTTTTAATTTTTTATTGGATTATAGGTTTTGGGGTACATGAGCAGAGCATGCAAGACAGTTGCGTAGGTACACACATGGCAGTGTGCTTTGCTTTTCTTCTCCTCTTCACCCACATTTGGCATTTCTCCCCAGGCTATCCCTCCCCACCTCCCCCTCCCACTGGCCCTCCCCTTTTCCCCCCAATAGACTCCAGTGTTTAGTACTCCCCTTTCTGTGTCCATGTGTTCTCATTTTTCATCACCCACCTATGAGTGAGAATATGCGGTGTTTCATTTTCTGTTCTTGTGTCAGTTTGCTGAGGATGATGTTCTCCAGATTCATCCATGTCCCTACAAACGACACGAACTCATCATTTCTGATTGCTGCATAATATTCCATGGTGTATATGTGCCACATTTTTCCAATCCAGTCTATTATCAATGGGCATTTGGGTTGATTCCAGGTCTTTGCTATTGTAAACAGTGCTGCAATGAACATTCGTGTACATGTGTCCTTATAGTAGAACGATTTATAGTTTTTTGGATATATACCCAGTAATGGGATTGCTGGGTCAAATGGAATTTCTATTTCTAAGGCCTTGAGGAATCGCCACACTGTCTTCCACAGTGGTTGAACTAATTTACACTCCCACCAACAGTGTAAAAGTGTTCCTTTTTCTCCACATCCTCTCCAGCATCTGTTGTCTCCAGATTTTTTAATGATCGCCATTCTAACTGGCGTGAGATGGTATCTCAATGTGGTTTTGATTTGCATCTCTCTGATGACCAGTGACGATGAGCATTTTTTCATATGACTGTTGGCCTCATATATGTCTTCTTTCGTAAAGTATCTGTTCATATCCTTTGCCCACTTTTGAATGGGCTTGTTTGTTTTTTTCCTGTAAATCTGTTTGAGTTCTTTGTAAATTCTGGATATCAGCCCTTTGTCAGATGGGTAGACTGCGAAAATTTTTTCCCATTCTGTTGGTTGCCGATCCACTCTAGTGACTGTTTCTTTTGCCGTGCAGAAGCTGTGGAGTTTCATTAGGTCCCATTTGTCTATTTTGGCTTTTGTTGCCAATGCTTTTGGTGTTTTGTTCATGAAGTCCTTGCCTACTCCTATGTCCTGGATAGTTTTGCCTAGATTTCCTTCTAGGGTTTTTATGGTGCCAGGTGTTATGTTCAAGTCTTTAATCCATCTATAGTTAATTTTAGTGTAAGGTGTCAGGAAGGGGTCCAGTTTCTGCTTTCTTCACATGGCTAGCCAGTTTTCCCAACACCATTTGTTAAACATGGAATCCTTGCCCCATTGCTTGTTTTTGTCAGGTTTATCAAAGATTGTATAGTTGTATGTATGTTGTGTTGCCTCCGGTGCCTGTTTTGTTCCATTGGTCTATATCTCTGTTTTGGTACCAGTACCATGCTGTTTTGATTACTGTAGCCTTGTAGTATAGTTTGAAATCCGGTAGTGTGATGCCCCCCGCTGTGTTCTTTTTGCTTAGAATTGACTTGGCTATGCGGGCTCTCTTTTGGTTCCATATGAAGTTCATGGTGGTTTTTTCCAGTTCTGTGAAGAAAGTCAATGGTAGCTTGATGGGGATAGCGTTGATTCTGTAAATTACTTTGGGCAGTATAGCCATTTTCACGATATTAATTCTTCCTAACCATGAACATGGAATGTTTCTCCATCTGTTTGTGTCCTCTCTGATTTCGTTGAGCAGTGGTTTGTAGCTCTCCTTGAAGAGGTCCCTTATGTTCCTTGTGAGTTGTATTCCAAGGTATTTTATTCTTTTTGTAGCAATTGCGAATGGCAGTTCGCTCTTGATTTGGCTTTCTTTAAGTCTGTTATTGGTGTAGACGAATGCTTGTGATTTTTGCACATTGATTTTATATCCTGAGACTTTGCTGAAGTTGTTTATCAGTTTCAGGAGTTTTTGGGCTGAGGCAATGGGGTCTTCTAGGTATACTATCATGTCGTCTGCAAATAGAGACAATTTGGCTTCCACCTTTCCTATTTGAATACCCTTTATTTCTTTTTCTTGCCTGATTGCTCTGGCTAGAACTTCCAGTACTATATTGAATAGGAGTGGTGAGAGAGGGCATCCTTGTCTAGTGCCAGATTTCAAAGGGAATGCTTCCAGTTTTTGCCCATTCAGTATGATATTGGCTGTTGGTTTGTCATAAATAGCTTTTATTACTTTGAGATACGTTCCATCGATACCGAGTTTATTGAGGGTTTTTAGCATAAAGGGCTGTTGAATTTTGTCAAATGCCTTCTCTGCGTCAATTGAGATAATCATGTGGTTTTTGTTTTTGGTTCTGTTTATGTGGTGAATTACGTTGATAGACTTGCGTATGTTGAACCAGCCTTGCATCCCCGGGATGAATCCTACTTGATCATGATGAATAAGTTTTTTGATTTGCTGTTGCAGTCGGCTTGCCAATATTTTATTGAAGATTTTTGCATCTATGTTTATCATGGATATTGGCCTGAAGTTTTCTTTTCTCGTTGGGTCTCTGCCGGGATTTGGTATCAGGATGATGTTGGTCTCATAAAATGATTTGGGAAGGATTCCCTCTTTTTGGATTGTTTGAAATAGTTTTAGAAGGAATGGTACCAGCTCCTCCTTGTGTGTCTGGTAGAATTCGGCTGTGAACCCGTCTGGACCTGGGCTTTTTTTGTGTGGTAGGCTCTTAATTGCTGCCTCAACTTCAGACCTTGTTATTGGTCTATTCATAGTTTCAGCTTCCTCCTGGTTTAGGCTTGGGAGGACACAGGAGTCCAGGAATTTATCCATTTCTTCCAGGTTTACTAGTTTATGTGCATATAGTTGTTTGTAATATTCTCTGATGATGGTTTGAATTTCTGTGGAATCTATGGTGATTTCCCCTTTATCATTTTTTATTGCATCTATTTGGTTGTTCTCTCTCTTTTTTTTAATCAATCTGGCTAGTGGTCTGTCTATTTTGTTGATCTTTTCAAAAAACCAGCTCTTGGATTTATTGATTTTTTGAAGGGTTTTTCGTGTCTCAATCTCCTTCAGCTCAGCTCTGATCTTAGTAATTTCTTGTCTTCTTCTGGGTTTTGAGTTTTTTTGATCTTGCTCCTCTAGCTCTTTCAATTTTGATGATAGGGTGTCAATTTTGGATCTCTCCATTCTCCTCATATGGGCACTTATTGCTATATACTTTCCTCTAGAGACTGCTTTCAATGTGTCCCAGAGGTTCTGGCATGTTGTGTCTTCGTTCTCATTGGTTTCGAAGAACTTCTTTATTTCTGCTTTCATTTCGTTGTTTACCCAGTCAACATTCAAGAGCCAGTTGTTCAGTTTCCATGAAGCTGTGTGTTTCTGGGTCAGTTTCTGAATTCTGAGTTCTAACTTGATTGCACTATGGTCTGAGAGGCTGTTTGTTATGATTTCAGTTGTTTTGCATTTGTTGAGCAGTGCTTTACTTCCAATTATGTGGTCAATTTTAGAGTAGGTGTGATGTGGTGCTGAGAAGAATGTGTATTCTGTGGATTTGGGGTGGAGAGTTCTGTAAATGTCCACCAGGTTTGCTTGCTCCAGGTCTGAGTTCAAGCCCTGGGTATCCTTGTTGATTTTCTGTCTGGTTGATCTGTCTAGTATTGACAGTGGAGTGTTAAAGTCTCCCACTATTATTGTGTGGGAGTCTAAGTCCTTTTGTAAGTCATTAAGAACTTGCCTTATGTATCTGGGTGCTCCTGTGTTGGGTCCATATATGTTTAGGATCGTTAGCTCTTCTTGTTGTATCGATCCTTTTACCATTATGTAATGGCCTTCTTTGTCTCTTTTGATCTTTGTTACTTTAAAGTCTATTTTATCAGAGATGAGAATTGCAACTCCTGCTTTTTTTTGCTTTCCATTAGCTTGGTAAATCTTCCTCCATCCCTTTATTTTGAGCCTTTGTGTATCCTTGCATGTGAGATGGGTTTCCTGTATACAGCACACTGATGGGTTTTGGATTTTTATCCAATTTGCCAGTCTGTGTCTTTTGATTGGTGCATTTAGTCCATTTACATTTAGGGTTAATATTGTTATGTGTGAATTTGATACTGCCATTTTGATGCTAAGTGGCTGTTTTGCCTGTTAGTTGTTGTAGATTCTTCATTATGTTGAAGCTCTTTAGCATTCAGTGTGATTTTGGAATGGCTGGTACTGGTTGATCCTTTCTATGTGTAGTGCCTCTTTTAGGAGCTCTTGTAAAGCAGGCCTGGTGGTGACAAAATCTCTGAGTACTTGCTTGTTCGCGAAGGATTTTATTCTTCCTTCACTTCTGAAGCTCAGTTTGGCTGGATATGAAATTCTGGGTTGAAAGTTCTTTGCTTTAAGAATGTTGAATATTGGCCCCCACTCTCTTCTGGCTTGTAGTGTTTATGCCGAGAGATCTGCTGTGAGTCTGATGGTCTTCCCTTTGTGGGTGACCCGACCTTTCTCTCTGGCTGCCCTTAGTATTCTCTCCTTTATTTCAACCCTGTTGAATCTGACGATTATGTGCCTTGGGGTTGCTCTTCTTGCGGAATATCTTTGTGGTGTTCTCTGTATTTCCTGCAATTGAGTGTTGGCCTGTCTTGCTAGGTGGGGGAAATTTTCCTGGATGATGTCCTGAAGAGTATTTTCCAGCTTGGATTCATTCTCTTCGTCCCCTTCTGGTACACCTATCAAATGTAGGTTAGGTCTTTTCACATAGTCCCACATTTCTTGGAGACTTTGTTCATTCCTTTTTGCGCTTTTTTCTCTGATCTTGGTTTCTCGTTTTATTTCATTGAGTTGGTCTTCGACTTCAGATATTCTTTCTTCTGCTTGGTCAATTCGGCTATTGAAACTTGTGTTTGCTTCGCGAAGTTCTCGTATTGTGTTTTTCAGCTCCTTTAATTCATTCATATTCCTCTCTAAGGTATCCATTCTTGTTATCATTTCCTCGAATCTTTTTACAAATCTTTTTTCAAGGTTCTTAGTTTCTTTGCATTGATTTAATACATGATCTTTTAGCTCACAAAAGTTTCTCATTATCCATCTTCTGAAGTCTAATTCCGTCATTTCGTCACAGTCATTCTCTGTCCAGCTTTGCTCCCTTGCTGGTGAGGAGTTTTGGTCCTTTCTAGGAGGCGAGGTGTTCTGGTTTCGGGTGTTTTCTTCCTTTTTGCGCTGGTTTCTTCCCATCTTTGTGGATTTGTCCACTGGTCGTCTGCGTAGTTGCTGACTTTTCGTTTGGGTCTCTGAGTGGACACCCAGAATGTTGATGATGAAGTATTTCTGTTGCTTTGTTTTCCTTCTACCAGTCTAGCCCCTTCGCTGTACGACTGCTGAGGTCCGCTCCAGACCCTGCTTGTCTGGGGTGCACCTCTAGCAGCTGTGGCACAGCGAGGGATGCTACCAGTTTCTTTTTCTGCTCTCTTTGTCCCAGGATGATGCCTGCCTAATGTCAGTCTTTTGGATATAGAGGGGTCAGGGAGCTGCTTGAGGAGACAGTTTGTACTTTATAGGGGTTTAATTGCTGAGCTGTGCACTCTGTTGTTCATTCAGGGCTGTTAGGCTACTATGTTTGATTCTGCTGCAACAGAGCTCATTAAAAAACCCCCTTTTTTTTTTTTTTTTTTTTTCCTCAAATGCTCTGTGTTGAGGGGTTTGGGCTTTATTTTTGGATGTCCGATCAGGTGTCCTGCCCAGCTAGAAGGCAGACTAGCCACTGTTTGGCTGCCGAGGCTCCGCCCTGCTGTTGTGTGATTCGTGCTGTTCCTGCCGGCTCTGCTGTGGTCTCCGCCACGCCCTGCAGCGGAGTCTCTTCCTTGTAGCGTGTTGCCTCAGCAATGGCAGGCTGCGTCAGCAATGGGCGTGTATCTCCGTTGGGGCGGGTTGCCTCGGCAACGGCTGGCTGCGTCAGCAGTGGGCGTGTATCTCAGTTGGGGCGGGTTGCCTCGGTATGGTGGACGCCCCTCCCCCACAGAGCGTCTCGAACCGTCTGCTCGGGATAGTTTGAAATCGCGGTTTTGTTCGTCCCACTGGGTATCCCAATTCCTGCAATCTCCTGGGCTGGGCTACTGTCCAAGTCTCATTCAGTCTCAAGTCCAGCCCTCTCAAGTCTCAGGTTGCCGGTTCAACAGGGCACCCGGACAAGCGCGCCCTGTGGGGCTTGCTGGGTAGGGCTGGCCGCCGTCGCCCTGGCTGCCGGCTTCGCCAGGCAGACCTACTGCCTGGCGTCCCGTGTCTTTTTTATACTTGGGAGTTTCCCCGTTCTGTGGGCAACAAAGATCAGTCTGGAAATGCCGCTCTGACTCACCGTTTGCAGATTCAACGAGAAGAGCTCCAATCCTGGGTTGTTCTCACAGCGCCATCTTGAGTCCTCCCAAGTCTTGCCCTTTCTTCTCCATATGGTGGTAGTGGCAGTTGGGAGGGGAACAGGGGTCAGAACTGCTAGGCTGCTCCTACTGCTTTATTTTCCTCCTCTCCCCTCCCCACCCCACCCCTCCTTGCTTTTCTTCTCTTTTCCTTTCCTTTTCTCTTTTACAGAGTCCCACTCTGTCACCCAGGCTGGATCTTAGCTCACTGCAACCTCCACCTCCTGCATTCAAAAGATTCTTGTGCCTCAGTCTCCAAGAAGCTGACATTACAGGTACCCACCACCATGCCTGGCTAATATTTGTATTTTTACAGTGTCTCACCATGTTGGCCAGACTCCCAACCTCAGGTGATCCCCCCGCCTCGGCCTCCTGAAGTGCTGGGATTATCGGCATGAGCCACTGCCCCAGGGTTCCTTCCTTTTTTTTCCCTGAACCTACTCATACCATCTTTCCTAGTGGTATTCTCTTTTGCACATTTTGGCAAAAGTTTTCCCTTTCAGTTCAATTCCGCCTATCGTTTTGTCTTTTGGGATTTCCTGATGATTTCTTTTTCATCAGAGGGACTCCTGCTTGTTTCCAGAATTAATGAGTTTTTGTTTTTTTCTCTCCAAATCTCTGAATCATGGAAGCTGCAGGGTATAAATCACTTTATCCAATCTCAGAATATTCTCTTCAATCCCAGCATTATAATCTTGGTTCCAAGTCTGTGGGGACGGGCTTAAAGAAGTCTTAAGAACCAGTTTTTCTGCCTACCATGTTTCATTGCCTGATAAATGATATGAATAAGATTAGATGACTATAGTAAATAAATGGAAGAATCAAGTAAAATTAGAAAATCTACAAAAAACTGATAAAATGTCACTGTTGGAGTTTATGTAATAATCATACTGCCAAAACAACTGGTTGAAAAGCAAATAGCTCAATCAATCACCTGGCTGTTTGTTCTATATGAAAGCAAACATATGTACATTACATTTTAAAATATTTGGATGATTGATTGAATTTTTAATTTTTAATTGGGCTGTTTGATAGTATGTACAAACAGCCTGAAGCAAGTAAATATGATTGTGAGGAAAATACCCAGCATGGTCCTTTGGAGAATTCCGACTTAGAATAACAGAGGTAATATGGAGTAAAAACCTTTGATTCCCACCAGAGAATACAGGTCTTACTAAATTCTGTTCTTCAGAGTTTTAAAAATCTATAAATTTAGAATAATAAAAACATTTGAATGACCTACAGGTTTTGAGAATGTATTTTACAAATTTTAGCATTATATGGATGTTAATTACTATTTAATTTTACAAGTGCTTTTGAGCATCTACTAAATGTCAAGTTCTGCAATGAACTAGAGGAGATCTAAAAGGCAAGTAAAACACAATCTCTTTATTCATATAGTTAGCAATCTGCTAAGAGAGTTAAAAACTAACTCAATTAAGAGACTTTGATGCATAGGACAATAAAGACACAATGTGCTATGAGGAAGGGGTTGGGAAAGTTTTGTTTTGTTTTTCGTTTATAGAGACAGGGTCTTACTGTGTTGCCAAGGCTAATCTTTAACTCCTGAGCTCAAGAGATCCTCAGCCCCCAAAGTCCCAAACTGCTGAGATTACAGGCATGAGCCACAAAGGCTTTTGTTTGTTTTTTTTAAAGAGGAAGTAGAACTTGAGATAGACCTGAAAAGATGAACAAAATACTATGCTTTAGATTCATGGTGGTGATGGGGAAGAAAATCGGATGACAGACCATCCCTGTTGACAGACGGTCTGCAGAACAGATTGAGAAAGACATGGAGGTGTGAGAGTTAGCTAGGTATACTGAATAGCTGATAATAATTTGAATTGGTTGAAATAAAACAAGTGTGTAGCTAATACAAAATAGAAAGAAAGCTAGGATCTAATTACATAGGATTTTGACTACTGGACAAGATGTTAGAACTTTATTCTATATAAAGTGGATGTCTCAGCAGGAGAACATCATGATTAGATTTGGAGTTGAGGAATATTATTTCTGTCAGTAGTGTATGTAGATAAGAGAAAAGCAAGTTAGAAGTGCATTAGTATAGTTAAAAGATACTAAAATGAGATTTTAAATTGAGACAGTGAAAATGCATAGATGGGAAAACCTCTGAGGATGTAGAATTGACAGGAATTAGTAAAAGAATAAGGGAACGAATAAATATGAAGGATTAGGAGATTCTGGTTCTAGATTTAGCTTTGCAGGATAACCTGGGGGAAGCAATTTCACCATGGTGGGCCTCAGTCTTATCTACAAAAGCACTTAATTAAATGTTGCTTAGGGGATTAGAACTGTATGATCACGCAATTTGGAGTACTTGAGAACAATGTTTGCAGGGAAGGATAGTTGACGCCATTAACAAGAAAAAAACACAGGAGGAAGTAACTTTGAGAATAAATGTTGATTTAAGGAATCTGCATAGATTGTTCATGACCATCAAGTAGCTGCACATGCACATCTAGAGATTAGAAGGAGGGCCTGAGATATAAACACATATGTAAAAAGCTGTGGGATTTGGGTGAGAGCAAGAAGCATAGAATAGGAAGAGCAAGAAAGCCAAGCACTGAACCTTGGGCACAACATTCAAAAGGAGAATTAAGGAAGACAAGCCAGTGAAAGAGCCTGAGATGGCTCTACCGAGGGAGAGGGAAAGAGAAGTTGGTGAATAATGTTGCATGGTGCACAGAGGTCTAGGAGAAAGAATAGCAAGTAGCCACTGGATTGGTAATCAATGAGCTGTTGGTGTTCTTTGAGAAAGCGGTTTCAATTGATGGGGGGATAGATCTTGGGTTTCATCAGAAGTGGGTAGAGGGCTACTACTCCAGAGAAAATTCTTGGGTATACACTTTTATATATTCTTGGGTATCCCACTTTGTGGGAGAGACTTATGAACCCTTATATGAAAAAAAAAATGGAGTGGAATTGGGAAGAGTGGACATGTCATGGAGTTCCTCAGTGAAGCTGAGGTAAAGCTGATGCATGAGTATTTATGGGTCTGGCAAGGGGGTCTGTTCTCCTGCCTCTCCCCAGGCCAAGGTCTGTCCTCTCTCCAATAACTGCTATCCTACTGAATAGATCCAAAGAGTAGTAGTAATTGGTTGATATAGAAACCTTTTAGATCTGATACTAAAAATAATAAAACACTGATGAAAGAAATTCAAGGTATCATAAATAAATAAAAAGATATATTCATGGATTGGAAAAATTAATATTGTGAAAATGTCCATATTACCCAAAGTAATCTACAGATTCAATATAATCTCTATGAAAATCCCAAATCATTTTCCTCATACAATGAGGAAAGGACACTATCTTTAACAATTAGTGTTGGGAAAACTGTATGTCCACTTGCAGAAGAATGAAATTGGACCCTTATCTCACAACACATACAAAAATCAGCTCAAAATATACTGAAAACTTAAACACAACAGAGTAGCTCTATTATCAAAAAGACAAAAATTAACAAATGCTGTCAAGGATGCAGAGAAAAGGGAACATTTAAACACTGTTGGTGGAATGTAAATTGGTACAGTCATCATGGAAAGCAGTATAGAGGTTTCCCGAAAAACTGAAAATAGAATTACCATATGAGCCATCAATCCTACTACTATTTATCCAAAGAAAAGGAAATCAGCATATTGAAGAGATACCTAAACTCCCATGTCTATTTCAGCACTATTCACAATAACCAAGATATGAAATTGACTTAAATATTCATCAACAGATAAATGGATTAAAAAATTTGTGTATATATACACAATGAACTTTCATTCTTTATTCAGCCATGAAAAAGAATGAAATTGATGAAAAACAATGAAGTCAGCAGGCGTGATGGCTCACGCCTGTAATCCTAGCACTTCGGGAGGCTGAGGTGGGTGGATCACTTGAGGCCAGGAATTTGAGACCAGCCTGGCCAAAATGGCAAAACCCAGTCTATACTAAGAATACAAAAATTAGCTAGGCGTGATTGTGCACGCCTGTGATTCCAGATACTCAGGAGGCTGGGGCATGAGAATCGCTTGAAGATAGGATGCTGAGATCGGGCAACTGCACTCCAGACTGGGTAACAGAGTGAGACTCAGCCTGAAAAAAATAAATAAATAAAAGAAACAAAAGAAAAAATGCAATCATGTCATTTGTGCAACATGGATTAGCCCACAGGACATAATGCTAAGTGAAATGTCAGGCACAGAAAGACAAATATCACATTTTCTCACTCATGTGGAAGCTGAAAGAATTGAGCTCATATAAATAATAGAATAGAATTGTGGTTATTAGAGAATAAAAGGATAGGAAGAGGGGAGGATAGGGAGAAGTTGGTTAATGTAACAATACAGCTAGATGGGAGAAATAAGTTCTAGTATTCTATGGTACTGTAGGATAAATATGGTTAATAACATATTGCATATTTTGGAAAAGCTAGAAGAGAAGATTTTGAATGTTCACAACACAAAGAAATGATAAATGTTTGAGGTGATGGCTATGTTAATAACTCTGATTTGATTACACATTGTATATATGTACTGAAGTATCACTCTGCATCCCATTAATATGTGCAATGATTATATATCAACTAAAACCAAGAAAAAATATTCATAAGACATACATTCAAGGTTGTACAAAACTATAACTTTATTTTCCTGAAAGTGGCACTTAATCTCTGGGTTAGGCCACATATTGGCACAATGAAAGAAAATTGAACCTAGTTACTTACAAATAAATCCAGTCACTTTGTCATTTCAAACAAATTTAAACAGGCTTAAACATAAGACCAGAAACTCTAAAACTACTAAAAAAGAAATATAGAGGAAAAGCTTCACAACATTGGCCTGGGCAGAGGGCTATAACTGGTAGAGAGTGATTTCTTTTTTGTTTTGTTTTGTTTTTCTGTCATCCAGGCTGGAGTGCAGTGGTGCTATGTCAACTCACTGCAGCCTCTGCCTCCCAGGTTCAAGTGATTCTCCTGCCTCAGCCTTCTGAGTAGCTGGGACTACAGGCATGTGCCACCACGCCCAGTTAATTTTTGTATTTTTAGTAGAGACAGGGTTTCACCATGTTGGCCAGGATGGTCTTGATCTCTTCACTTTGTGATCTGCCCACCTTGGCTTCCCAAAGGGCTGAGATTACAGGCATGAGCCTCTGTGCCTGGCCAGTAGTGATTTCTTAAATATAACCCCAAAAAGCACTAACAACAAAAGCGAAAATAGACAAATAGAATTGCATCAAACTAAAAATCTGCACAAGAAAGAAAACAACAGATTGAACAGACAACTCATGAATTGGGAGAAAATATTTGCAAACCACACATATGATAAAGGACTAATATCTAAAATATATAAGAAATTCAACTTAATAGCAAGAAAACAAATAACTTGATAAAAAATTGTCAAAGGACCTGAACAGACATTTCTAGAAAGAAGACATATAAATGGCCAGCAGATATAGGAGAAAATGTTCAATATCACTAATTACCAGAAAAATGCAAATTAAAATGACAACAAGATACCACCTCATACTTGTCACAAACAAGATGAAAGATGGTAAGTGTTGGTAAGGATGTGGAGAAAAGGGAAATCTTTTTTGAGACAGAGTCTCACTCTGTTGCCCAGGCTGTTGTACAGTTGTGCAGTCTTGGCTCACTGCAACCTCCACCTCCTGGGTTCAAGCAATTCTCCTGCCTAAGCCTCCCAAGTAGGTGGGACTACAGGCACGTGCCATCATATCTGACTAATTTTTTAACTTTTAGTAGAGATGGGGTTTCACTATGTTGGCCAGGCTGGTCTTGAACTCCTGACCTCAGGTTATCTGCCCGCCTTGGCCTCCCAGAGTGCTGGGATTACAGGTGTGAGCCACCACAGCTGGCCAGAGAAAAGGGAAATCTTGTACACTGTGGGTGGGAATGTAAATTGGTACAGCTATTATGTCAAAAAATATAGACAGAGATTCCTCAAAAAAATAAAAAAATAGAATTGGCATATGATCCAGCAATCCCTCTTCTAGGTATATATCCAAAGGATTTGAAATCAGTATGTTGAAGAGATGTCTGCATGCCCATGTTCATTACAGCATTATTTACAATAGTCAAGATACAGAAACAACATAAGTGTCCATCAGTGGATGAATGGACAAAGAAAATGTTGTATATATATACACGATGAAATATTATTCAGCCCTGTAAAGAAGGAAATCATGCTATTTGCTACAATGTGGATTAACCTGGAGTACATTGTGCTAAATGAAATAAGCCAGGAAGAGAGACAAATATTTCCTTATCTCACTTATATGTGGAATCTAAAGAGTCGAAACTCATAGAAATAGAGAGTAGAGGCCGGGCATGGTGGCTCACACCTGTAATCCTAGCACTTTGGGAGGCCTAGGCAGGTGGATCACCTGAGGTCAGGAGTTTGAGAGCAGCCTGGCCAACATGGTGAAACTCTGTCTCTACTAAAAATACAAAATTAGCTGGGCCTGGTGGTGTGCACCTGTAATCTCAGCTATTCGGGAGGCTGAGACAGGAGAATCACTTGAACTTGGGAGGCAGAGGTTGCAGTGAGCCAAGATCATGCCATTGCACTCCAGCCTGGGCAACAAGAGCGAAACTCCATCTCAAAAAAAAAAAAAAAAGAAGAGAAATAGAGAGTAGAATGATTGTTACCAGAGGCTGGGGAGGGTGGTATGGGGGATGGGGAGAGTTTGGTCAGAGTGCAGTTTCAATTAGATAGGAAGAATAAGTTTTAGATGTTGCATAGCAAGGTTACTATAGTTAATAAGGTATTCTGTATTTCAAAATTACTAAAACAGTAGATTTCAAATGTTTTCAGCACAAAAAAATGGTATGTATATGAAGGGATGGATATGTTAATTAGGTTGACTTAATCATTGCATAACATATACATATATCAAAACATCACATTGTGCCCTATAAATATGCAATTAATATTTGTCAATGAAAAATAAACTACAAAATTAGAAACCATTCAGATAAATCTAAGATATGAAGATGTGAAAAAGCCTTATAACTTTCAGGAAACTCACAAAAGAGAAATGTGCTTTTTTACTGATTCCTCACATAACACAGTTATCAAACTTCTCTCTTGCAGTCATCAATCCTATCATAACACCTGCTCTCTCCTGCTTCTTTTCAAAGAAAATGTTGTATATATATACACGATACAAGCAGATACTTGCAGTTTATCTTTTCCCTGGTTAAAGGTACAATATAAAAGAACCTAATGAAATCAAAGGTAATTTAGAAATCCCTGATTCCATAGGTTATTCAAAATAGCACTGGTAGAAACAAGATTTCTGAGGCAGTAGGATATTGCCTGCTTGTACTGCTTAGGCTCAGCTTCCTCTGCAACATGGCCAAGGCTTGGTCTTTATGTGCCCTCTTTCTGGACCAGACAGGGACCTAGACATGATTGTGAGGCAACTGCTTTCTGGCTTCTGATTAGTGTGAGATTGTTGAGCTACATGTCCTTTTGAACTGGGATAGAGAGCTACTGGTAGGTGAGTGTCAGAGAGAGAGTTGTTGTTTTGCTTTGCTTTTCTAATCACAGAAGTGTATGATAGAAGTTATTACTAGAAAGACGGTTGGTTGCAGTGGCTTACTCCTGTAATCCCAGCACTTTGGAAGGCGGAGGTGGGTGGATCACCTGACGTCAGGAGTTCGAGACCAGCCTGGCGAACATGGTGAAACCGAGTCTCTAATAAAAACACAAAAATTAGCCAGGCGTAGTGGCAGGCGACTGTAATCCCAGCTATTTGGGAGGCTGAGGCTGGAGAATGACTTGAACCCGGGAGGCAGAGGTTGCAGTGAGCCGAGATTTCGCCACTGCACTCTAGCCGGGGTGACAGAGTGAGACTCCGTCTCAAAAAAAAAAAAAAAAAAAGCAGTCTAACTAGAAAGAAGTAGATGGGGCCAGCCATGGTGACTTGGTGGCTCATGCCTTTAATCCCAGCATTTTGGGAGGCTGAGGTAGGAGGATTGTTTGAGCCCAGGATTTCGAGACCAGCCTGGACAACATAGCAAGACCTCATCTCTACAAAAAATAGAAAAATTAGACTGGCATGATGGTGGTGCATGCATGTGGTCCCAGCAACTTGGAAGGCTGAGGTGGGAGGAATGCTTGAGCCTGGGAAGTCGAGCCTGCAGTGAGTCATGATTGTGCCACTGCACTCCAGCCCAGGAGACAGCATGAGACTGCCTCAAAAAGAAAAAAAAAAAAGTATATTCCAAGACAGTAGCAAATTCTATCATTGTAAACAAAAAAATTAAAAAAAGAAAAACTGTTTCTAAGAGAGATCTAAATAAATAATTAAGAAAGAAAAGAAATAGATAGAAAACAAAGAAAATAGGTGGGAGAGAGGAAACCTTGGACCCTGGATGATCTAGAGGCAGAACTCCTGGCAATGCCTTTTCTCTGCCTCAGTGATATATTTTACACTACCTTAAAGGAGCAGCTGAGTTGATAGAGTGAAGAGAGAAAAACCACATGATTAGCTTTCCTTCCATTTTTCTAAGCCATATACTTTGGGATAAATGAACTGTTCATTCTTTCCATCATCTTCAACTATTTTATTCTGAGGATTTACCAAAAGAGAAAAACAATCTCAGTAACTTTTCAAGAATTTCCTTAGGTGAATGTAGGGTCAGGGACAATTGCATAGTTATGTCCCCCTCAATAATTTTATATAGGTAAAATCAAAATAAAATGAGTATCAAGTGAAAAAAAAGGCAACACGCAAGTTTGCAAGGTGTATCTGAATGAAAAGGGGTACACCTGTCTGTTTTGCCTTGCGAAATAGGGTAGAGGGGCAGAGAGAGAGAAAAAAGTGAGGTTAAGGGCTAATTTTATGTGTGAATCTTAGGTCTTTTAGCACTAGCTTTTTTTTCTTTTCTTTTTTTTTTGAGATGGAGTGTCGCTCTTATTGCTGAGGCTGGAGTGCAATGGCACAATCTCAGCTCACCGCAACCTCACCGCAACCTCCGCCTTCCAGGTTCAAGTGATTCTCCTGCCTCAGCCTCCTGAGTAGCTGGGGTTATTTATTTACAAGCATGTGCCACCACACCTGGCTAATTTTGTAGTTTTAATAGAAACAGGGTTTTCCCATGTTGGTCAGGCTGCTCTTGAACTCCCGACCTCAGGTGATCTGCCCACGTCAGCCTCCCAAAGTGGTGAGATTACAGGCATGAGCCACCATGCCAAGCCAGCACTAGCTTTTAAAACTAACCGTCTTCTCTCCCACTAACTACTTCCCTGGGTCTCTATAAACCACAGTTAATGAATGATCTAGTGAAAACTAGAGTCTAACCCTGAAAACTTCCACAATCTAGGAAGAACTCTGTATAATCATTATATTTCTATTTTCTCTCTTTATGTTCACTTCTACCAATTGAAATCAGCATCCTTTCTTTTTTCTTTTTTCTTTTTTTTTTTGAGACGGCGTCTCACTCTGTCACCCAGGCTTGAGTGCAGTGGCACGATCTAAGCTCAGTGTAACCTCTGCCTCCTGGGTTCACGTGATTCTCCTGCCTCAGCCTCCTGAGTAACTGAGATTACAGGCGTGTGCCACCACGCCCGGCTAATTTTTGTATTTTTAGTAGACACAAGGTTTTGCCATGTTGGCCAGGCTGGTCTCGAACTCCTGACCTCAAGTGATCCGCCCACCTTAGCTTCCCAAAGTGCTGGGATTACAGGCATGAGCCACTGAGCCTGGCCTTGAAATCAGGTTTCTGTCCATGCTTCTCCACTAAAGCTGTCCTGGAAACATAAAAATTTTCAAGCTATTAAATTTTGTGGTCACTTGCTGACTCTAATTTCCCTGTTCTCGCTGGCATTTGCCATTGCTGGCAGTTCACATGCTCTTAGCACTCTCTCACCTTAGACTTCTGTAATAATATTCTGTCTAGCCTTGATATCCATCAACTCCTCTCAGTTCCCACTGCTGTTGCTACAGTTTAAGTCTTCATTGTTTCTTGTTTGGACTATTCAATAGTCTACTGGTTACACTGTCGCCAGAGTTATATAGTGACATTCAACCCTCTCCTGCCAAAGTCTCTCTCTCTCTCTCTCTTTCTCTTCTCCTCTCCTGCCAAAGTTCTCTCTCTCTCTCTCTCTCTTGCTCTCGCTCTTTCTCTCCCCCTCTCCTGCCAAAGTCTCTCTCTCTCTCTTGCTCTTTCTCTCCCCTTTCCCCCGCTCCCCTCCTCTCTCTTCTTTCTTTTTTGCTAAGGACATTAAATATTTGCTTTTTTTTGCCATTAAATATTGTTTGCTTTTCTTATTGTTTTAATTAATATATAGTAATACACATTTATGGAGCACAGTATGATATTTTGATACATATATACAATGTGTAATGACCAAATCAGGGTAATATTAGTATGTTTCTCAATTCAAAAGTTTGTCATGTTTTTGTGTCTGGAACATTCAAAACCTGCTCTTCCAGCTATTTGAAAATATATGATAAATTGTTGTTAAATACAGTCACCCTATAGCGCTATAGAACCCTAGAACTTATTCCTCATTTGGCCATACTTTTGTATCTGTTTAATGAACTGTTGGATATCCCCTCTCCCCCAACCCTTCCTCACCTCTAGTAGTGCTATTCTACTCTCAAATTCATTTTTCTAAGGCATAATTCTATTCATGTTCTTCAAGAAGTAAACCTGAAATGACTATCCCATTGCTCCCAGGATAAAGCCCAAACTTCATAGCCTGTCACATAAAGTCCCTGTCTACCACTTCAACTTCATAAGTTGCTACTAATATCCTATACCACAGAAAACTGATATACTTATTTATAGACCATGCTCTTTCATTCCTCTGTGTCTTTGTTCCTTTTTTTATGGCCTGAAATGTTCTTGTTCTCCCTTGCCTGCTTGGTGAACACCCACTAGTCTTTCTAGATTTGGTCTACGCCATTTCCTTTACGAAGCCTTTCTGACTACTCCACTCACTGGTAGAACTGACCTCTTCCTCATTCTGTGCCCTACCATACCCTGTAAATGCTTCTGTTTTATTATCTACAACACTTAACAATTTATTCATTTGTTATTTTGGTTTTTCTCTTCAAGACTCTAAGCTGCTCAAGGATAAGTACTGTTCTTAGATATTCTTATCCCAATGCTCCTGGCACATAACTTTTATTAAAGATTTATTTTTTCCCTCTACAATTCAATGGCCTTTAGGATAAACACAAATTTTCACAAACATCCCACAATCACAGAACATTTTTCATTACTCCAAAAAGAAATCCTCCATCCCTTAGTCATCATCTCCCCATTACTGAAAGTAATCGACTTTCAGTCTCTGAGTTTTTGCTTATTTGGGACATTTCATACCTAGGAAGTTGCATGATATGTGGCCATTTGTGTCTACCTTCTTCTTTTTTTTTTTGAGACAGAGTCTCGCTTTGTCGCCAGGCTGGAGTGTAGTGGCACTGTCTCGGCTCACTGCAACCTCCCTTCCCAGGTTCAAGCAATTCTCCTGCCTCACCCTCCCGAGTAGCTGAGACTGCAGGCACCCGCCATCACGCCCGGCTAGTTTTGTATTTTTAGTAGAGACAGTGTTTTATGATGTTGGCCAGGATGGTTTCAATCTCTTGATCTCATGACTTGCCCACCTTGGCCTCCCAAAGTGCTGGGATTCCAGGCATGAGCCACTGCGCTTAGCCCTGTGTCTACCTTGTTTTGCTTGGCATGTATTCAAGGTTATTCATATTGTACTTTGTTTCTTGTTTTTGCTGAGTATTCTATTGTATGGCTAGACAACATTTTATTGATCCATTGATCAGTTGTTGAACACTTGAGGTAATTCTACTTTTTGACTATTGTGAATAATGCTAACATTTATGTATATGTTTTTGTGTGGAAATATGTTTTCAATTTTCTTGGACATAAATCTAGAAATGGAACTATTAGATCATATAGTAACTTTATGTTTAACCTTTTGAGGAATTGCCAGATGGTTTTCCAAAGCATTGCAACATATTAAAAAAAATTTGAGGTGAAATCCATATAACATACAATTGCCCCTTTTTAAAGTGTGCAATTAAGTGATATTTAGTGCACCCACAGTGTTGTACAGCTATCACCTTTCTACAGTTTCAAAACTTCATCATCCCAGAAGTACACTTTGTACCCATTAAGCAGTCACTCCTCATTCTCTCATCTGCCATCCCCTAACCCAGTAATCTGCTTTCCATCTTTATGAATTTGCCTGTTTCAGATATTTCATGAAATAAGAATCATACAGTATGCAGCCTTCTGTCTTACTTCTCTCAAACAGCACAACTGTTTTTGAGGTTCATCCAAGTTGTAACACATATCAGTCCCTCATTCTTTTTTAAGACTGAGTAATATTCCATTCAGTGTATGTATATTCCAATGCATATACCATAATTTGTTTATTTACTTATTTGCTGGTCAATATTTGGATTGCTTCCATCTTTAAACTACAATGAATAATGCTTCTGTACATATTTGTGCACAAATTTCTGTATGAACATTATGTTTTAATTTATCTTGGGTATATACCTAGTAGTGGAATTAATAGGTCACATTGTATAGGTTGCTGCAAAAGTAATTGTGGTTTTCTCCATACTTTTAATGCCCAAACCACATTACTTTTGCACTAACTTAATAAATCTATGTTTCACTTTTTAAGGAACCATCACACTGTTTTCCACAATGAGTATACCATTTTATATTCCCACAAGCAATGTGTGGTTTCTCTTTCTCTACATCCTCGCCAAAATTTAATAATTTCCTGTTTTCTGATTATAGCCATCCTAGTGGGTGTGATGTGATAACTAATTGTGCTTTTCGTTTTCATTTCCCTTATGACCAATGATGTTGCATATCTTTCATGTGGTTGGTCATTTGTTCATCTTCTTTGTAAAAATGTCTATTCAATTCCTTTGTCCACTTTTAAATTGGTTTGGCATTTTGTTGATGAATTGTAAGGTTCTTTGTATAATCTGAATACTGAACTCTCATCAGACATATGAGTTGCAAGATTGTTCTCTCATTCTGTGGGTTGTCGTTTCAGGTTCTTGATGATATCCTTCAGAGCAGAAGAGTTTTTGATTTTGATATCCAGTTTGCTTTTTCCTTTTTTGCTTGTGCTTTTGGTGGCTAGGAAATCATTGCTTAATTCAAAATTAGAAAGATTTATGCCTATGTTTTCTTCTAAGTGTTTTAAAGCTTTAGTTATACGTGTAGGTCTTTTTGATCCATTTTAAATTAATTTGTGTATATGAGGTATGAGGCAGGGGAACAAATTCATTCTTTATGAATCTTTATTTTTAATTTAATTTAATTTTAAAGAAATGAGGTTCTCGCTATGTTGACCAGGCTGGTCTCAAAGTTCTGGCCTTAAGCGATCCTTCTGCCTTGGCCTCCCAAAGTTCTGGGATTACAGATATGAACCATTGTGTCTAGCCTTTAAAAATTGTTTTATTTAATTTTTTTCAAATTCATTTTTTGCATGTGGTTATTCAGTTGTCCCAGCACCATTTGTTGGAGAGATTATCTCCCCCTGCACCTTCCACATGGAGTTTTCATGGCAACTTTGCCAAAAATCAATTGACGATAAGTGCGACAGTTTACTTGTAAAACTCTCAATTCTGTTCCAGCAATCCTATATGTCTATTTTCATGCCAGTACCATACTGTCTTGATTACTATAGCTTTGTAGTAAGTTTTGAAATTGGGAAATGTGAGTCCTCCAACTTCATTCTTCTTTTTCAAGAACATTTTTTTCCATATGGATTTTAAGATCAGTCTGCCAATTTTTGAAAAGAAGTCATCTGGGATTTTTTGATAAAGATTGTGTTGAAGGCTGGGCACAGTGGCTCACACCTGTAATCCCAGCACTTCGGAAGGCCCACACAGGTGGATCACGTGAGGTCAGAAGTTTAAGAGCAGCCTGATCAACAAGGTGAAACCCCATGTCTACTAAAAATAAAAAAAAATTAGCTGGACATGGTGGTGGACACGTGTAATCCCAGCTAGTCGGGAGGCTGAGGCAGGAGAATTGCTTGAACCTGGGAAGCAGAGGTTGCAGTGAGCCAAGATTGAGTCATTGCACTCCAGCCTGGCCAAAAAGAGCAAAACTGCACCTCTAAATAAATAAATAAATAAATAAATCATGTGTTGAATCTATAGATCAATTGGACAGTATTGCCATCTTACCAATATTAAGTTTTCCAATCCATAAACATGGGAAGTCTTTTTATTTTTATTTTTATTATTTTTTTTGAGACAGAGTCTCGCTCTGTTGCCAGGCGCCAGGCTGGAGTGCAGTGGCACAATCTCGGCTCACTGCAACCTCCGCCCCCCAGTTTCAAGCAATTCTCCTGCCTCAGCCTCCCCAGTAGCTGGGAGAAAGTCTTTTTATTTAGTGAGGTCTTCTTTAACTTCTTTAAACAGTTTTTCTGGTTATTAGAGTACCAGTTTTGCCCTATTTTGGTAAAATTTATTCTTAAGTAATTCATTTTTGATATTTATAAAGTTACTTTCTTAATTTCATTTTTGGTTTGCTCAATGCTAATGTGTAGAAATAGAATTGATTTTTGCATATCGATCTTTTATCCTGTAGTGTTGTGGAACTCACTTACTAGTTCTAATAGTTTTGTAGTTGATTCCATAGGATTTTCTATATATTAGATCATGTCATCTGTGAATACAGATTTTACTTCTTTCTTTCCAAGCTTGATGCCTGGAAAGAAATAATTAAAATGATCTGTATTCACAGATGACATGATACTTGTGCTTCTTGTGTAACTACCATGGCTAGAACTTCTAGAACAATGTTTAATAGAAATGGCAAAATGGACATCCTTGTCTTATTCCTGATGTTAGGAGTAAAGCATCCAGTCTTTCACCATTAAATATAGTAGCTTTTGGTTTTTTGATATCTTGTATTAGGGTAATAAAGTTTCCTTCTATTCTTAGTTTGTCACATGTTTTTATCACAAAGGGTGTTGAATTTTGTCAAATGCTTTTACTGGATTAGAATGACCATGTGATCTTCGTCTTTTATTACATTGATGTGATTGGGTCATATTAATTTATGGATGGTAAACCAATTTTACATTTCTGGGATAAATCCAAATATTTTTTCTTTTTCTTTGACAGGGAATTGAACCTGGGCCATGGCAGTGAGAATGCCGAATTCTAACCACTAGACAACCAGGGACCAAAGAATGGTTGTCTAGTGGTTAGATCTAGCATACACAACTATGAAATTATCATGAGCACATTATGATATCAGGATTGGGTAAGAAGTAACTAAAAAAAATGGCCAAAGAAACAAGATTGGAAAATAACTTCCATTTTCAGATAGTAAGTATTTAGGAAACATTGAAACTTTGAAATTGTTATTGTGTAAATATTTTAAAAGAACATTTATAGATCTTTCACACTCTTTGAATTCCATATTTTTCCTTTAAAGTCTTGGAACTAGACCTTCATAATATTCTAGATTTAATAACACTTAACAACTCATCCTAAATATCCCTGCTTTATAACAATTACTGTAGTGCTTTTCTCAGAGATTTGTTCTGTCCCCATTCCCCCAACCCTTCCTATGCATTGTCCCAAGCGAGAGTATCGTTACCATCTATTCTTCTTACTGGATGTTTTAAAGTACTTGTACAAAAATGGTGTCAGGGATATAGTAAAGTTACTTCTAATCTTTTAATTGGCTTCTGTCCTTATTGCTGCTTGAGCAAAGAGAAAAGACCCTCATAAAAAACTGTAAGGACAAAAGACTTACTTTTAATTGTGGCCCCAAGAATTATCAATATCCCTATTAACAGAGACAAGGGCTTCATCTTCTCTCAAGCAGCTCCTCTTTACTGTAGCACAGGCAGAAACTAGGTGATTGGCCCAAGAGCTCCTCTTCTCAGGGCTGTGGAGGGGCAGGAGTCAGTTGCTAAGCAACCATTTCCTTACTCTTGGGCCAATGGGCTGCCAGGGAATTCCTTTCAAGCTGGAATGAAGGCAGCTGCTGGAGAATGTAGGCTGTGGGAATGATCCACTGCTATTCCTCTGGCTGAAGACAAGGGGTAGGCTAGAATAAGTAGGGGTGACTCTCTAATATGAAACGAAGGGACCAGAAATCCAACTTGTATGTGTCCACATATTCGACTTTGTTCAGAGGTGCTGGAAGTTATTATTTTTATGTTGCCTCTAGAGATATGAACTACATTTATGTAAAAACACAATTAAGTACCTGAACTGATCTGACATCATCCTTTAAGCTGACATCTCTAGGCTATGGTGGACAAGAAACAATGGGCCAACTCTGCTTTGTTCCCAATCTGGATGAAAACCTTTATCCTATTTTTAAGTTAGAAACTGCTGAGAATTTACTGGAACAAAGGCAAACAAAGACTGTTTAAAAATGCCTTTATATACCTCAACATAGTACAGACATTTCACAAGTGGATACCTTTAAAGCTACAATAAACCAAAATGAATATTTAGGGAAAACATACAAATATTAAAAATATCCAATGCACAGAGCTAGTTGAGAAATTACGCCTACAAAAAGTATCCAACTTTTAAAGCATGTCCAGGTAATTACTTCAGAAATAGACATTTTATTGTCTTGAATTTACAATTTTACTTTTTTTATTAGTTTCCCGTTGCTGTGGTAAAACATTACCACAAACTTCATGGGTTAAAACAACAGAAATTTATTCTCTCATAGCTCTAGAGACAAGAATTCCAAAATGATTCTTACAGGGCTAAAATCAAAGACAGGGCTAGCTCCTTTTGGAGGCTCCAGGGAAGAATTCATTCTTGGCCTGGAAATGTTCAGCTTCTAAGTGGCTGCCAGCATTCCTTGATTTGTGGCCACATCATTTCAGTCTCTGCTAAGTTATCACTTGCCTTCTGTAGTTTAGTCTCCTTTTGTCCTCCTCTTATAAAGATACTTGTGATTACATTTAGGACCCACCAACATGATTTGGGACAATCTCTTTCTCTCTCAAGATCCTTAATGTCTGCCAGGCATGGCAGCTCACGCCTGTAATCCCAGCTCTTTGGGAGCCTGAGGCAGGTGGATCACTTGAGGCCAGTAGTTGGAGACCAGGCTGGCCAACACGGCAAAACCCTGTCTCTACTAAAAACGCAAAAATTAGCCAGCTGTGGTATTGGGCGCCTGTAGCCCCAGCTACTTAGGAGGCTGAGGCATGAGAAGAGCTTGAATCCTGGGGACGGGGGCCTGGCGGGTGGAGGTTGCAGTGAGCAGAGATTACACCACTGCACTCCAGCCTGAGCGACAGAATGAGACTCCATCTCAAAACAACAACAAACCCAAACTGCTTTATAGGAAAATCAATGATCAATGAAGGCATAAAAGAGGAAACAGGACAAAGGGCAGGTGGGTCAGAGTCAGGGAAGGCTTTGCTAGGGAGTGATGTTTAAGCTGTAATATGAAGAATGAGAGTGGGTCAACTAAATAAATCATGTCCCAAGTGTTGCAACAAACACG
This sequence comes from Callithrix jacchus, assembly GCF_049354715.1. NCBI lineage: Eukaryota > Metazoa > Chordata > Mammalia > Primates > Cebidae > Callithrix > Callithrix jacchus. The sequence goes on from NC_133506.1 coordinate 21,072,699, forward strand.
TTGAAAGGTTATGTGGTGTTCCAGAACATGAAACGCTCTATGGTTTGGTATGGCTGGAACCAGAGACTGGGGAACAGGGGTGGCAGTGGAGCATAGTATAAAATAAGGCTGGATTAGTAGGTGATAGTCACTCCATTCTTAATAATTTAATTGTTATAAAAAGACTGTATTAGTCAGCATAGGCTACTACAACAAAATAATATAGACTGGGTGACTTTACACAGCAGAAGCTAATTTTCTCACTGTTCTGATGGCTAGAAATCTGAGACCAGGGTTCTGGTGAGGGCCTTCTTCTTGCTTGCAGATGGCTACCTTCTTGCTGTGTCTTCACATGGCAGGGAAAGGGGATGGGGGGAGAGGGTGCAAGAGATCTCCTTCTTCTTATAAGGCCTCAGTCCTGTTAGCCTCATTCACTCTTATGACTTGATTTAACCTTAATTACTTCCTAAGACCTTATCTCCAGATTGAGTCACATTGGACATTAGGGGTTCAACGTACAAATTTTGGAGGCACATATCAGTCCATAGCACAGACCACCAGAAAGTCATTGAATGACTTACAGAAGTGAGAAGATGTGATCACTCATGACAAGATATCCCTAGATGCAGTGTAGACAATGGACAGAAGAGTACAAAGGTGCAAAAGTGGCATGAATGCCACTTAGGAAGTCTTTGCAATAGTCCAGTTAAATTCAGACTGAGTTTACTGCAATGCTATTGTAAAGTAGAGTGATTCCAGACTTATACAGACTACTCAATAAAATTGTGTGGGTATGGCAACCCATTCCATCTGAGAGTGAAGTTACAAGAGGTATTAGGGATGGTGCTTAAGTTTCTAGATTTTTCAACTAAATGGGTAATGGAGCCATTCAAAGAGATAGGGAAAACTGGGAGAAGGAGCATGAGTTCAGTTTCGTACAAGGCACATTTCAGGTACTTTAGGGATGTTAAATATTTAACCCTTTTGAATGATAATGGTATTTTGTCAGAGTCATTAATACTAAATGCTGGAACAAATGCCCTCTGCATACTGTTTTTGAGACAGAGTCTCGCACTTGTTGTCCAGGCTGGAGTGCAGTGGCACAATCTCCGCTCACTGCCATCTCCACCTCCCGGTTTCAAGTGATTCCCCTGCCTCAGCCTCCTGAGTAGCTGGGATTACAGGTGTCTGCCACCTCACCTGGATAATTTTTTGCATTTTTAGTAGAGATGGGGTTTCACTAAGTTGGTCAGGTTGGTCTCAAACTCCTGATACTGTGATCCACCTGCCTCAGCCTCCCAAAGTGCTGGGATTACAGGCATGAGCTACTGTGCCCAGCACTTTCCACATTTCTATAGAAGAAGTCAATATCCTTCCTACAAAATCTGCAACTGCTCCTGTATTGCTTAATATTAATATTGCTATTTGCCACCTTACCCATCCTATGAAATGCTTTTCTCCTCACCTTTTTCTCAAAATCGATTTCATTATCAGGTTTTATTTATTCTTCCTTGGTAATGTCTTGAATCAAAGACCTCTTTCTATTTCTAGTGCCAATAAATAAGTACATATTTTTATTACTAGCTCAAATGTCACTTCCTTCTTGAAGCCTTCTTTATTTCTCCCAAATTCATTTTTTATGTATTTCACAGCATTAAAAGAAAAATAGGCTGGGCATGGTGACTCACGCCTGTAATCCCAGCACTTTGGGATCACTTGAGGTTAGGAGTTCAAAACCAGCCTGGCCAACATGATGAAATCCCATGTTTACAAGAAAATACAAAATTAGCCAGGCTTGGTGGCACATGGCTGTAATTCCAGCTACTCTGAAGCCTGAGGCAGGAGAATTGCTCAAACCTGGCAGGTGGAGGTTGCAGTGACCTGAGATGGAGCCATTGCCCTCCAGCCTGAATGACAAGAGTGAAACTCTGTCTCAAAAAAACCAAAACACAAAAATTACCTTACCATGTTGTGAATCATCCTCAGGTGAGTGTCCAACTACTAAAAATATTCCATTCTTTACAATTCTTATTGGGGCCTCCTCCTTTCTTCCTTTTCTCTTCTATTTTTAAAAAATGTGTTCCAAATAATTATTTGCCCAGTACATATAACACAGTACCGAAATTGCCAAATAGATGTGGATTTACCACATCTACTCAATTAGTGTTGAAGATGACCTGATATATAGAATCACAATACATTTGGGGAGAGGGTACCAAACTTCTAAATTATAGGTCACCCTACTCTTGTGGTGGACTTCAGTGAAACTGGATTTGCAGAACCTGCCAGGTTAGTATTATCCAGAATCAAGCCAGCTTTTTGGACATGCGTTTCAACTTTACACAATTGGAAGAATAAAGTAAGCCAATTTGGCTCTGTTTAACAAGCATTTGGATTTCTTTTGATGTAAGACATGTTTCTTTTTTTTTTTTGAGACGGAGTTTCACTCTTGTTACCCAGGCTGGAGTGCAATGGCGCGATCTCGGCTCACCGCAAGCTCCACCTCCTGGGTTCAGCCAATTCTCCTGCCTCAGCCTCCTGAGTAGCTGGGATTACAGGCACGCGTCACCATGCCCAGCTATTTTTTTGTATTTTTAGTAGAGACGGGGTTTCACCATGTTGACCAGGATGGTCTCGATCTCTTGACCTCGTGATCCACCCTCCTCGGCCTCCCAAAGTGCTGGGATTACAGGCTTGAGCCACCGCGCCCGGCCAAGACGTGTTTCTAATAGGACATTTTGTTTGTCCACAACTTCTTGGTTCTGAAAACTGTCTTGAGTATCCCAGTCTACATTTGTTCTTTCTAAACTTCACCAAATTCCAATGAAATTTGTAATTTTCACTACAAGTTTGAGGAGCCAACTGCATACGGTGTGGAACCATTTCCCAACACTTTCACTTCTTTTGGTCTTTTTTATTTGCCCACCCAGAAGACAACATCAGATTAACTGGTGAAAATCCTCACCAACGGGGCAGTAGTTGTGAGCACGGACAATTCGTGTTGACTCTTGGCCTCCTCCCGCTAGTACATCCTCCAAATCCCTGAGGCGGCTTTTGCCCGCTCGCGCACCTGGCCCTACAGGCCACGCCTCCAAGTCTTCACCTCCCACTAGTACATCCTCCAAGTCCCTGCGGCGGCTTATGCCCACTTTCTCACCTGGCCTTCTAGGCCACGCCCTCAAGTCTTCCAAGAGGCCAGCGGAAAGCGCGGTCCACCTCCTGCTCCTCCTAGGCGTCAGCTTCATGCCCCGCCTCCGTCGCGAGGCCAGCTCCGGCCCTCGCGCTCCCTGGCTCCGCCCCCTCCAGCTCCCTAACGTCCTCCGCGTCGGGCCCGAGCCTGCGCCTGCGCGTGCGCCCTGGGGCCCAAGTTGGGGCGCGCCTTGGCTAGAACGCGGAGAGCGGCGGGCAGTGCAGCCAATGGGAGGCGGCGTTGCCTAGAGGCTGGGAGGCGGGGCCTACGCGGGTGTTAGGTTAGCGCGAGGCGTGACCTAGTTGACAGGCTCTGAGGTGCTGCTGTGGCGGCGGCCGCGGGGCTGAGGCGGGTGGGAGCCGGAGCCAAGCGCGGGCTGAGGGAGGAGGGCGGCGACTGGAGAGCGACGAGCGGCGAGCAGCGCAGGAAGCGGAGCCTCTTTCACTTTTTCCCTCCCGAGTGCCCCCTCCCGCCCCTCCCACTCCACACACACCCTGTTTGCCCGTGAGCCTGGGGAACTTGCAGCTTAAAGCCAGCCACCCCCACGGCAACATGTACCCCAGCAACAAGAAGAAAAAGGTGTGGAGAGAGGAGAAAGGTAACAGGCCCGTCGAGTTCTGGGGGTGCGGGCGGTGGGGGTTGGGGTGGGGGCGGGGGTCAGGCTGTGTGTGTGCCGCGGCGCCCTCCGCCCGAGCTCCCGCCTCGCGCCCTCCCGGCCGGTGCCGCCTCCCTCCCATGTCCGTGTGTACACACGCGCACACGCGCGCGCACTCCGGCGTGCACGCGCCGCCCCCGGGCACCTGCAGCTCGCGCACGTGTGGGCGCACGCCCCTCTCTGCCGCCCTCGTTGCTCGGTCACCTTCTCCCGAGGCGGTGCTGCGTTCGCGTTGCTCCTCTCAGCGGGGACCCCGAGGTGGGCAGTCCCGGGGCGGCACAAGTTCCTGTGCCTCGCAGCTGGGACTTGGGTACTGTCGGTCCGGGTGTCCCGAGGACACGTGCCCGCCGGCGGGCGCTCAGGCTGCAGCTACCGCTGTGCCTCTGAGCCCTCCCTCTCTGCACCCTCATTCCTTTCCTCTTCGCCCCTGTCCCCCCAGCCCTCAAATGGCAAAGTGTCCTTACCATCGGGTGTTTACCCCTTGTCTGGGTCTCCCTCCTTCAACGCCGCTGCATGACTTTTTGAAACCTGGAACTCTAGGGTAGCCCTAAAACGAGCGTGTTGCCCGTAAGGATAGATGCCTTCAGGGAAGTCTGAATGAGCTTTTCTCCCAACAGTGTGTTTCTCTGTGTTCCATCCCCATTCATGGGCTGAAGTTGCTCGGAGTAAGATTGTGTGACTAATGTCACTCTGAATTTTGTGCATGTGAAGGTTTATCCAAATCCACTAGGTTGACAGTGGCACTGATTCTTTAAGAAACTGAAGTGTGCGATCCAGCCTCTCCTCTCAAGTTCTCCCCCTTACCCTATCACAGTTAGATAATATTCTACCTGGAGTGTCTCTGGCGTTTTTTCACCGTCCTTTTCACATCCCTTTGCTTTTCATTCTTTAGCTATTTTCAGAAATGTTGCAACAACTTACACTCCTATTGTTGAAATACACTAAAACCTGTATAGCAAGGGTGAGGTCTGTTGAGGGTAGTAGTGCACATTTCTCCTGGGTACCTCATCGTTTCAGAAGGATATAGGGTGACTAGGTAGAAAGTTGATTTCCTTGTTAATATTTCGTTAAGACCTGTAGATTTTTATTGCAAGTCGTGGCCTTTGTGAACATGAAAGCCAAACAGTGGAGGTAAGAAAGAGAATTAATGTGTAAAAGGAATCCTTGATCTGCTCCCACATTGCATGAACAAAGGCATGAGGAAGGGATTTTTATTTTTTTAATTTACTGCAGGAAGAGTTAACATAACTGAACAACACAATTAAAATGGTCTTTAAAATATTGAAAGTTAAATTATTTCATTATGTTTTAATAATTATGGGCATATAGAGAGCTAACACTTCTGGTGTCATAAAACAAATGCTGTCGAGAATAATAGCCTGATATAGTAGCGTAAAATAATTTTGCTTCGTTTTTTCAGTAGTAGTTACTTTAGTTTCAACACCCCTTCAATAAGGATTTACCTTGTGAGCATTGAAAAATCATTTATGCCCATATTTATTGATGATGTTGAAATGTTAGCTTTGTATTATTGATGACCATGAGGGTGAAACAGTGGAAGACATAGACATTGTTTTCACTAACATGAATCATTGATGAAATTACAGTGAGTACTTAACTATTTTTCTGTGGTAATAGAAAAACAATGTTCCTCAAGTAATAATACCGTTATAATGTTTCCTTCGTTTAGCATCTACACAGTTGGACTGTGACCAGCAGGCATTTAAGAATGTTTTGTAATGTCTTGATTTCTTTTCTCCTATTTCTTTTAATAATGGAGAAGATATAACCAATTTTTTTCTAAGCAAGCAAATGCACAATTAAATAAGGCAGTTAACAAAGTAATTATCTAAAACTAATTTATTTTAGCCTGAAATTTAATGTTAAAAGAAAAGATTACAGTGATTTGAAGAATTTAATGCATGTCTCAATGTTTTTTTTTTTTTTTTCAGGATGTCTATGTTTTGAATATTTAAATATAAAATATATATTATACCCCCAAGGAGGAGCTAAGGATTTCTACTACCACAGTTAGTATTAGAGAAGCTGATGGGATGCGTGACCTTTTTCCTTTCATCCCACTGGGGAGCTGGATATAGTATTTTTGCAGCTGTCCTTTAAAGCTAAAGGAAGGCTTACTTACCTCATTGAAATGTCAAGGCATTCTATAAACATATTTTTAACTCAGTATACCATTTAATAAGTAGGTCTGCCTACTTATGTGCTTGGTTCACAGAGAAAGGATTCATTGTAAAGGTGAAGCATTCTTTAAAGAAAAGTTTTATGAAATGACCAAAAACTGCATATGTATTTGTGGCCTTCAGTATGTTTCATTGTTTAAACAATTAAGGAGTTCTAAAGATCACATAAGTTTAAATAAGCATTTTTGATTTAGTATTTTGAGTCCTAATTCAGAAACATTTAATGTGCATTTTCAAGTATTGCAACTTATTTCATTGTTTTGTCTTAAATTGATCTCGTTTTTGTTGTAAGTGTTGACACGTCAACTTTTAAATAAATGGAGCAACAGAGGCCCGGTTGCATTTCTGTGTATACCTTTTGACATTTACAGAAACTGTAAGTTGCTTCATAATGTCTTTTTACCTGCTCAGTAATATTGTAATAATTTTTATTTGTGATCTGAGCTTTTTTAGTACTGCTTTGGCATACTGCTAGTCATCTCCCTTTTCTGTCTTTGTGTGATAATTCTAAATTTTCTTATTCTCCCAAGACCCTATCCCCCATACTAAACAGTTGACATTGTCTTTTTAATTCAAAGAGAAAATAAATGCCATGTAATGTGAACAGCCCTAACATCCTCTTCTGTAGTCTCATTGGTCTGTTCCTTTACATGTCCTTTTGGCTTTGTTCTTAGAAGAAGCACTTTTCTTCCTTGTGTGTAAAATTAACCTTTCTGCTTGCACTCTTTATCCCCTATCTTGTATTCTTTGAGTTCTTAACACCATCATGTATTCTTTCTTGGATATGTTTAATTTCTTGGTGTCTTCAGGTTCTTCTCTATTGCCTGTAACAGTGCTTGGATGTCTTCTACCTTAGAGTCACTTTTCTTTCTTCCTTTCTTTTTTTTTTAAAGGCCCGGTTTCACCATGTTGGTCAGGCTGGTCTTGAACTCCCAACCTCAGGTGATCCGCCCGCCTTGGCCTCCAAAGTGCTTGGATTACAGGTGTGAGCCACTGCACCAGGGCTAGAGTTGCTTTTCTTTCATAGCGCTTCACCTTGGAGTTGCTGTTCTCACTTTACTTCTTTTGCTCAGTCCTTCATAGTCTCCTGGATTTCCATTACATTCTAATGAAACTAATGTTTCTGAAGTCATTCAGTAGTGACAATCATGATAGTTTTAATATAAGAATAGTTAATATTTAAGCCCTATTTATGTGCTCAGTACTAGTCTTAGTCATTTACATGGATTATCTTATTTAATTCTCACAACTACCCTATGAGGTAGGAAACTGTATAAGGTAGAATATTGTAAGGTTAAGAGCTTTAAATACCAGTTGTCTGGGTTTGAATCCTACTTATACTGCACTTAACTAGCTGTGGGATATTAGGTAAGTTATTTGACATTGTTTTTAGTTTTCTTATCTTTAAGTTGGGAATGATACCTACCTACTTACCTCAAAGGGAAACTGAAACATAAAGAGGTTAAGTAACTTACCCAAGATCACACAGATTTGCACGATTTACATTAGAACCCAAACAGGGCTCTCTGTTAACCACATTTCCTCTTTTCCATGCTGTTGGTAACCACATTGATAAAAGCAGGTTAATGGCTAAGTAATTTTTCACTTTTTCTGACCTTCCTGTAGTAGTTGACGGTATTTCCCTTTTTCTAGAATTTTGATTAAAACTGTTTCCTGAATGTTTTCACATTACTAGGAACTTGTACCCCTGGTGACAACTAAGATTTATTGTATTGTTTTCCTGTTTCTGCCCACTTCCTAAATACTGTGTTTTGAGGTTTGATGCTCCCTTCCGTTCCTTCTTCTTTTTAATTTAGGACTAGAAGTTTAGGTTATAATTTCTAAAATCGCTAGGCTAGACCACTCTTCAAGTTTTCAGATTCTTGATTTCAACTTCTTGAGTGTCCTATAGGTACTTTAAACTCAATTTTTGTGAATATGTCACCTCTGATTAAGATATCTTATTTTGGCCAGGCGCATTGGCTCATGCTTGTAATCCCAGCACTTTATTTATTTATTTTTTTGAGGCGGAGTTTCGCTCTTGTTACCCAGGCTGGAGGGCAATGGTGCATCTTGGCTCACCGCAACCTCCGCCTCCTGGGTTCAGGCAATTCTCCTGCCTCAGCCTCCTGAGTAGCTGGGATTACAGGCACGCGCCACCGTGCCCAGCTAATTTTTTGTATTTTTAGTAGAGACGGGGTTTCACCGTGTTGACCAGGATGGTCTCGATCTCTTGACCTCGTGATCCACCCGCTTTGGCCTCCCAAAGTGCTGGGATTACAGGTGTGAGCCACCGTGCCCGGCCAATCCCAGCACTTTGGGTGGCTGAGGCAGGTGGATCATGAGGTCAGGAGTTTGAAACCATCCTGTCCAGTATGATGAAACCCTGTTTCTACTAAAAAATACAAAAATTAGCTGGGCCTGGTGGCACGTGCCTGTGGTGTCAGCTGTTCAGGAAGATGAAGCAGGAGAATCCCTTGAACCTGGGAGGCAGCAGTTGCAGTGAGCCGAGATTGTGCCACTGCTCTCCAGCCTGGGCAACAGAGTGAGACTTCGTCTCAGAAAAAAAAAAGACTATCTTTATTTTTGGTCTCCTAATGTGGCTGAAGTTTTAGTTAAGGAGTGGGAAAAATATTGGTTCCCTATTTTCACTTGTGCTTACATTAATACTTCTGCAGTTTATTTCTGTGAAATAATCTTTTAAAGTGGTTATTTTGTAAGGTTCAATTACCTTAAACTAGATACTAACTATCCCTAAATCCATTTACCTAAATTTCAGTACCTTGTGATACACTAAAAGAGAATTGGAGAGTATGATAAATAACTGTGTCTCTCTCTCTATTGTGGAGACCGTTGGTACAATATGTGAGACATGACAACTGACACAGAGTGAGAATGTCAGTGTCAGTTTATCCATTGAATATTGGTAAATATTTCTTCCTTGTTTAGGTTAAAAACAAATATAAATAGAACTTTTTACATGTTTTCCTGTGTCCTAGTGGGTTGTTTTATATACCATCTGGGATAATGCATCATCAACTTTCAATATTAGTAGTCTATAGGATAAAGGTTAAACTGCTTCCTAGGGTGTACAAATCCCTGTACAGTTTTGTTTCACTTTGTTCTGGCTACTTTCCACTTCTGTGGCCATTCCTCTTCTCATACCATATCTTGCAGTTTCATTTAGTTATAGTATTCATATCTCCTTTGTTTACATTGTTTTGTTAGTCTGAAATGTTCTTTTTACTTCTTCATGCAACACTCTTCCTGTCCTCCATAAATCAGCATACATGTTACCTTTTTGGGGGCGTTTTCCTGAGAGAGTAGTGCAGTACAATGGAATAAATAACATAGGGTGTAGTCTTTGACTAATGGAAATGTCTGTCTGAATTTTAATTTGCGCTTCCTGAAAGCTCTCTTGCTTTGGGCAAATTACTTTGCTGTGCTTCATTTCCCTATCTGCAAAATTGGGATAATAATACTATCAATTTTATAAGTTATTAGGAAGATTATTTTAATGAGATTTACATGTGAAGTACCTGGCACATAGTGAGTTCTTTATAAATGGCATCGGCTGCAATTAATTCTCAGATGTAATTTCTAAAATATTTTCATTTTATAATTAAGATACATATATATATTTAAAGCAATTCTTATATCAGCTACACAAAGCTGTAAGAAAATGGAGGGTGCAATTGAGGAATTATCTTGGTGGTTGCCTTTTTTGTGCTCTTACTATTTGTACATACCTGTCTTAGCATGTTATTTATATAGATAATATTTTGTATCTTACTGCATTAGGCTGTTCTTGCAGTTGCTATAAAGAAAATACCTAAGGCTGAGCAATTTCTTAAAAAAATAAGTTTAACAGGCTTACAGTTCTGCAGGCAATACAAGGATAGCATTGGCATCTGTTAGGTTTTCTGGGAGGCCTCAGGGAACTTTTACTTACAGGGGAAGAGGAAGCAGGAGCAGGCACTTCACATGGCAAGAACAGTAGCAAGAAAGGGTGGGGGGAGGTGCCACACACTTTTAAACAACCAGAGCTTACGAAAACTCACTACCTTGAGGGCAGCACCAAATCATGAGGGATCTGTCCCCATGACTCAGTCACGTCCCACCAGGTACCACGTCCAACATTGGGGATTACATTTCAACATAAGATTTCAGGTGATATATATCCAAACCATATCAGTTATCCAGCATATCACCTGGCATATAGTAGACTGTAGATGTTGATTGAAAGCGTAAATGAGTTCTTTCTTGGACTATCACAAGAGAATCTTCATCAGGCTTTGATTTTTTTCTCCCCTGGTAATATGAAATTTAACGTTTTTTAACATTTAAATATAGTCACTGCATTTGCATTGTGTTGTTTAGAACTGTATCAAGTCTTTTGTTAGTTTAACTTGGTTAATACTTAAAGTATAAAAGTAATTCCCATGTTTAAACGTTAAATACAAATGGAGATTCTGCTTTTATTTTGCAAGAACGTTTACTGAAGATGACCGTAGAGGAGAGGCGCAAAGAATACCTAAGAGACTATGTTCCCCTGAACACCATTCTATCGTGGAAGGAGGAGGTGAAGGGCAAGAGCCAAAATGATGGTAAGTTTCTCGGAACATTTTTTAGGTAGATACTGTTCCCATTTATTTATGACTCCTGCAGGACAATTGTTGACAGAAATGAATAATTGGCATTCAATAAAGAGATTACTATTTTGCTATTTGAAATTATTGCTTGGTTGTAATTTAATTGTTTTTAGTAACCCGTGGTGTTTTTTAAACTTAGGAAAATATATTAACATAATTTGTATTCTGAAATATTCCACATTTATAATATGATACTTTTTTTTTGCAGGTCTTTTTTTTTTAATTTCTATTCTGTGATAGCTCTTGGAGTAAATGCTATTAGAGATTTGCTGATTTGGGGGTGTGGCCCTTTGAGTTTGCTTTAAGTTCATTTTTAATGGATTTCCTTATTGTTATTTTAAGGATTGGATATAGTCAAAAGAGAGTATATTAGGAAAAATAGAAAAACCAAAGAACATTTCTCACTATTTTAGAGAGGAATATATTTTTTTGGTGTGTTATATGTAAAGTATTTGTATGGCAGAATTTAATCCCAAAGTCTTTATGATTTGATTAGAGTCTAGATTATGTTAGAATATAAAGGCAATTTTAATGATTAAAAAGGTACATGAAAAAGCTTCTAAAAATAACATAATAGATTTAATGGATGTTTAATATGCTTTTCTTTGAATTCACACTCATTGGTATTAATGTGAGGTTTAGACAAACAGGGTACTTCTTAGGGTACTTAACAGTTGAGAAAGATGACTTTATGAGATGGACTTGGAACATGCTAATTTCACTGGTTTGGTTTTAGATTGATGGAACTATACAGGGTACTATGGACCCAGAAAATAAAGATTAGCATGGAATTCTTAGGGATAAAATCTTAAGGGAAAGATTAGGCTTTGGTGTTGGTGAAAAGAACATATTGACCTGAAGATTTAGGTTTTAGACAGAACTTTGTTTTTCTACGAAGGCAAAGCATATGGGATTGGGAATGAAAAGATGTGGGTTCTTTTGAACCTTACATATCCTGGAAACGTATGACGTTGGGGTAGTGGCTCTACCCCAAACTCTAATGGGGTCATTGGACAAGCTGATTGGGATGTGCATATCTGACCTGTCTGCCCAGTGTCTTCTGTGATGGCAACTTGTTTTAAGAATGGTCTGATTCCCATCTGGTAAGATTGGCCCTAAGAAGCCCCTGCCTGACCACGTGAACATCGTGGAACCCAAAGATGAGATACTGCCCACCTCCCCCATCTTGGAACAGAAGGGTAGGAAGCTAGAGCCGCCTGCCATGCACCAGGCAGTCCCCACAGCGTAACAGGGCCTCCTTGGCAGCTGTATTCTGGAGTTTGGATGTTGCTCTGAAAAGGCCTTTAATAAAATCTTGTACAAAGAAAAAAAAAAAGAATGGTCTGATTAAGACAGCATTGAGGCTGGGCGCGGTTGCTCACGCCTGTAATCCCAGCACTTTGGGAGGCTGAGGCAGGTGGATTACCTGAGGTCGGTAGTACGAGACCAGCCTGACCAATATGGAGAAACCCTGTCTCTACTAAAAATACAAAATTAGCGGGGCACAGTGGTGTATGCCTGTAATCCCAGCTACTTGCGGGGCTGAGGCAGAAGAATAGCTTGAACCCAGGAGGTGGAGGTTGTGGTGAGCCCAGATTGTGCCATTGCATTCCAGCCTGGGCAACAGGAGCAAAACTCCATCTCAAAAAAAAAAAAAAAAGAAAAAGAAAAGACATCATTGAAAGAGAAGAGAGTGCTGTGTAATGAAAAGAATGCAGGGCTAGAAATCAGGGGAACAGAATTCTGGTCCCTTTTCTTACTTAAGGCTATGTGCTTCTTCATGTTTGGGTCTCGGTAATTTTTTTTGTTTATAAGCACCTGGTATTAAATATTTCAGCAGTTTTTTCTTCTTTTAAATGGCTACAGGTTGAGTATCGCTTATCTGAAATGCATGGGACCAGAAGTGTTTGGGGTTTTGGATTGTTTGGATTATACTTACTGGTTAAGCATCTCTTTTTCAGAATTCAAAATGTTCCAGTGAGCATTTCCTTTGAGCATCATGTTGTTGCTCAAAAAGCTTCAGATTTTGGAACGTTTTGGATTTTGAATTTTTGCATTAGGACTACTCAACCTGTAGTAAATGTTCCCCAAATCAGAAGAGAATACGTTGAATAGAATAACACCTGACATAGTTATCCTCCAACAAGGTACTGTATATTTAGTTCTGCTTCCCAGTATGAGCTTTATAGTGGTTTACAACTGCTCTGTGTGTTTCTTTCGCCTTATGCTGTTTTAAACTTGAAAGTCCTCCATGGGGAACAAGGTGATGTGATCAAAATTATATTTCTATTTTTTTTTGTCTAATACCTGAAATGTTACTTGCTCCTCTCTTTTGTGACCTACAAACTGGTGACTGGTGTCTTCTTTTTTCTTGAAGTGGAATGGCTTATTTTACAAGTACTATTTGTAAATATTTCTATACAATACACATCTTTCATATGTACTTTTTGTGTTACCTACTCAGTGCTCAGTTATTAGAAAAATTTAGTCGAGAGTTTTAGTGTTTTAACAGTTTAAAAGAGCCTTTAAAAATATACAGTTGCAATAAATAATAAAGGATAACTATACATATAGTTGTATTTGAAATGTTTTAAGTCATTGCTTTTACATGTATGTGTATAAGTAAGTATTGATATTTATATTCAATGTGGGATTTTAAACTAAGTATTAAAAGAAGTCTAATTCCTTGTCACTTAGTTTCTAATTGTAGGAAATGAACAATAATCATTGGGGTAGGACAGTATATCAGTTTTAAATTGAGTGGCTTATCATTACTTATGTTTTTACAGAGAGCCATTTTTTTCTAAATATCCATGGGTACTTGAAAAGTTCTTGAGCTGTTGCTTTTAATTTTTTTCTTGCTTTGTTCAGATTTTTTTTAACTTTACCCAAATGCTGTATGTTGTTATAGTATAGTAGAAAGTTAAATAAAAAAGAGGGGAATGGCCAAATGTATTTGTAACAATTTGGATTTTAAGTTTTCTTGAAACAAAAGGAAACCAAATATTGCCAAGCAACACAAAATCAGTGTTTGTGTGGAAAGGGGGTAGCAAGTAGATAATATTTTTACTTTGACTTATCCCTTTGGTAATATTGGAAAGCCATGGATTAGAAGAGGAAAGAGTGAGAGATGACTACCTAAAAATAAAAAACAAAACCAAAAAACAAAAACCTCACCCAGAAAAACCCATTAAATACATAATTTGCTTGCTGTTTATGTTCATATTTGTCAACTATTATTAGCTAATCTCTGGATTTATGTATTTCTAATTACTTCTTCTGTATTAGCAGTTATGTAATAATTCACTGTCATTTGTCAGTTGCTGTGTTGTAGGGATTTAAAAAGTCTTGTCTCTCCTTTTGTATTATATCTCTAGCACCTGGAATGGTGCCTTATGTGTTGGTGGGGCTCAATCAGTATGTTAAATAAGAATGCCTCAGGAGTTAATATGTCTACAAGGGACAGTTCTTTTCTCAAACTTTTTTTTTTTGAAACGGAGTCTTACTCACTTTGTCACCTGGGCTGGAGTGCAGTGGCACGATGTGCCACTGCAGCTTTCACCTCCTGGGTTCAAGCATTTCTCCTGCCCAGCTCCTGAGTAGCTGGGATTATAGGTGTTCACTACCACACCTGGCTAATTTTTGTATTTTTAGTGGAGATAAGCTTTCACCATGTTGGCCAGGCTGGTCTTGAACTCCTGATCTCAAGTGACCACCTACCTTGGCCTCCTAAAGTGCTGGGATTATAGACATGAGCTACTGTGCCCGCCTCTTTCCCAAACTTTTAATGGGCATTTAAAAATACATGTAAACCTAGAATACAGAGTGCCACAAAATTATGTTCTGGTCATAGACAGACTGCATATATGATGGTGGTCCCATAAGATTATAATACTGTATAGTATAATACTATAATACTATGCCTTTTCTGTGTTTAGGTAGATTTGATACACAATGACTTACCCTTGTGTTATAGTTGAGTACAGTATTCTCTAGAGTAACATGCTGTATAGGTTTTAGCCTAGGAGCAATTGATTGTACCATATAATCTAGGCGTGTAGTAGACTATACCATCTAGATTTTTGTAAGTACATCTTATGATGTTTGCATAGCAATGAAATCACCTAACAATGTCTTTCTCAGAACATATTGCCATTGTTAAGCAATGCATGATTGTAGCAGTGCATCCATTACCCAGTTTCAACAGTTATTACATGGCCAGTTTCATTTTATCTATACCAGTGCTCCCTACACCTTCCCCTCAGACTATTTTGAATGAAATCACATGTCATATCAATTTTATCTATAAATGATTATCTCTATGTATACACATGTATGTATCGCTAAAAGATGGGGGCACATTTTTCTTGTTTTACTAAAATATTACTGCTAAAATTGAATTTTATATCCATTTAGTATTCATATTTTCTGCATCATCTCATAAAGAATTTTTTTTGTAGAGTTGATTTGCTCGAATCAATATCTAATCAAGGTCCATATATTGCATTTTATTGGTATGTTCCTTAAGTCACTTTTAAGCTGTACTTACCTCTCTCTCTCCTTTTTTTCCTTCCTCCCTTATAATTTATTTCTCGAATATACTGGCTGTCCTGCAGAATTTTTCATATTTTGAATTTGCTTACTGCATCCCTGTGGTATCATTTAACGTGTTCCTCTGTCCCCTTTATTTCTTATGAGTTGGTAGTTAAATCCAGAGGTTTGTTCAGAGTTGGGTTTAAATTTTTTTTAAAGAATATAAAAAATTGTGCATCTTTTTGCACATAGTGCCTCATTGTCTCTCTCAGTAGTGATAAGATTGATCCCTGGGTTCATATATTGTCCACTGAATATTGTCACTAAACTGTCTAGTGTAAAGTTCCCTGACAACCTTTTACTTAATGTTTTTAGCAGCCACTCATGATTATTGCTTAGATCCATTACTTTATTAGGGGTTGCAAAATAGTGTTTTTTTGAATTTTATCATTTCTTATTTATCATTTAGACTTCTGTAAAGAGGAACTTTCTGTTATTAAGACTTTCATTATGCAGTACAGTATATAGCAAAGCAGAACAAATGCTGTGTTTACCTTATTTACTGATTTTCAGACTGAGTTCATTCCCTAAAATCCTCCAAAGGTGACCAAAGAGTTCTTTGAAAAGTTTTGACTATCATTTTAAATTTGTTGCTCTTCTCTCCTCTCTCTTCTTCCCTCTTCCTCCCTTTGAACATGTATGTTAAATGAAATGTCCTAGTGGTTAACAGACTACAAAGGAGGCATACACCTGTTTGTGTGCATGCGTGTGCATGTATTTATAGCTCCCATATAAAATATATAGAATTACTAAACAGTAGGCCCAGGATTTGGTAGAAAGACAAAGGTAGATATATAAATGGGTGGATGGATAGATATGACAGAAAGATGGCATTACTTCTTCGTAGAGACAAGAGTCCCAGTTCTTGAGTTTAATTGTTATGTGTTCTATTCATCTCCTTTGCTACTACCATGTTAAGATTCCACTAGAATACCACCTAGAGAAGCAATGTTATTGTTACACTTTTTGGATGGAGCAGTGTTGGCAGAGTCTCTGCCAGGCTTATGCCTGGCAGATATCATATTGAATGGGCAAAAGCTGGAAGCATTCCCCTTGAAAACCAACACAGGACAAGGATACCTCTCTCACCACGGCTATTCAAGATAGTACTGGAAGTTCTGGCCAGGGTAATCAGGCAAGAGAGTGAGGTAAAGAGTATTTAGCCAGAAAGAGAGGAAGTGAAACTATTTTTGTTTGCAGATGACATAATCCTATACCTAGAAAACCCCTTCATCGCAGCTCAATAGGTTTGCAAGCTGATAAGCAGCATCAGTGAAGTCTTAGGATACAAAATCAGTGTGCAAAAATCTGTAGCATTCCTGTATACTAACAACAGACAAGCCGAGAGGGAAATCACAAATGAACTCCCATTCACAATTTGCCACAAAAATAATAAATAATAAAATACTGGCCAGGCACAGTGGCTCACACCTGTAATCCCAGCACTTTGGGAGGCTGAGGTGGGTGGATTACAAGGTCAGGAGATTGAGACCATCCTGGCCAATGTGGTGAA
Organism: Callithrix jacchus; assembly: GCF_049354715.1. NCBI lineage: Eukaryota > Metazoa > Chordata > Mammalia > Primates > Cebidae > Callithrix > Callithrix jacchus. Next base: position 21,089,482 of record NC_133506.1, read on the forward strand.
ACCCCGTCTCTGCTAAAAATACAAAAGTTAGCTGGGTGTGGTGGTGCATGCCTATAGTCCCAGCTAGTTGGGAGGCTGAAGCACGAGAACCGCTTGAACCTGGGAGGTGGAGGTTACAGTGAGCCAAGATTGCACCACTGCACTCCAGTCTAGGCAACAGAGGGAGACTCCATCTCGAATAAAATACCTAGGAATATGGCTAGCAAGGATCTTCTTTTCAAGGAGACCTACAAACCACTGCTCAAAGATATCAGAGAGGAGGCAAACAAATGGAGAAACATTCCATGCTCATCGATAGATAAAATCAATATTATGAAAATGGCCATACTGCCCAAAGCAGTGTTTAGATGCAGTATTATTCCTATTAAATTACGTCGACATTCTTCACAGAATTAGAAAAAACTACTTTAAAATTCATATGGAACTGAAAAAGATCCCAGGTAGCCAAGACAGTCCTAAGCAAAAAGAACAAAGCTAGAGGCATGACGTTACCCAACTTCAAACTATACTACAAGGCCATAGTAATTAAAATGTATGGGACCGGTACAAGAACAGACATAGACCAATGGAACAGAATAGAAAACCCAGAAATAAGACTGCACACCTACAACAAGTGATCTCTGAAAAATCTGGCAAAAACGAGCAATGGAGAAAGGATTCTCTCTTAATGATGCTGGGAAAACCGCCTAGTCATACACAGAAAATTGAAACTGGACCCCTTTCTTATACCGTTTACACAAATTAACTCAAGATGGTTTAAAGACTTAAATGTAAAATCCAAAACTAAAAATCCTGGAAGACAACATAAGCAGTACCATTCAGGGTATAGGCATGGCCAAAGATTTCATGATGAAGATGCCAAAAACAATTGCATCAAAAGCAAAAACTGATAAATATGATCTAATTACACTAAAGAGCTTCTGCACAGCAAAGGAAATTATCATCAGAGTAAACAGACAACCTATAGAATCGGAGAAAAATTTTGCAATCTGTCAGACAAAGGTCTTACATCTAGCATCTATAGGGAGCTTAAATTTATCAGAAAAAAACTTGACCTCATTGAAAATAGACAAAGGACATGAACAGACACTTCTCAAAAGAAGACACATATATGGCCAGTAAACATGAGGAAAACCTCAACATTATTCATTAGATAAATGCAAATTGAAACCACACCAGTCACAATGGCTATTAGTAAATGGTCAAAAAACAACAGATGCTAGTCAAGTTATAGAGAAAAAGGAACACTTACACATTGTTGGTGGAACTGCAAATTAGTTCATTGTGGAAGAAGATAGTGTGATGATGCCTTAAAGACCAAGAGGCAGAAATACTGTTTGACCTAGCAATCCTATTCCTGGGTATATACCCAAAGGAATATAAATCATTCTATTATAAAGATAATAATAGAATGTGCATATTGATGACAGCACTGTTGACAATAGCAGAGACGTGGAATCACCCTAAATGCCCCTGAATGATAGTCTGGATAAAGAAAATGTGGTACGTACACACCGTGCAATACTATGCAGGCATAAAAAGGAATAAGATCATGTCTTTTGCAGGGACACGAGTGGAGCTGGAAGCCATTATCCTCAGCAAACTAACGCAGGAACAGAAAACCAAATACCGTATGTTCTCACTGAAAAGTGGGAGCTGAATGATGAGAACACATGGACACATGGGGGGAATAACACACACTGGGCCTATCAGAGGTGGGGGTGGGAGGAGTGAGAGCATCAGGAGGAACAGTTGATGGATGCTGGACTTAATACTTAGATGATGGGATGATCTGTGTAGCCAACTACTATGGCACACATTTATCTGTCTAACAAACCTGCATGTCCTGCGCTTGTAGCCCTGAACTTAAAGTTGGAAAATTTAAAAAAATTGATAATTTAGAAAGGCTTATATTTCACATTTACATATATTTATATATATTATATGCTGTAATAAAGGAGGATAGGAAAAATGCTATTAAGAAAATAAAATCTACTTACTGTTTATTAAGTGGAAGTGGGTCATCACAAAAGTCTTCATTGTCTTCACACTGAATAGGCTTAGGAGGAGCGGGGGCTGGTTGGTTCTGCTGTCTTAGGGGTGGCAGAGGTAGAAAACGTGGAGGGAAGGTAGAAGGGGAGGCAGGAGAGGCAGCATGCCTGATGCAACTTTACAGAAATAAATTGTAATTTCTCTCTGATTTTTGCTTTTTTGTTTCTCTAAAAATGTATGGTACCAATCCTTTAATCTTTTTTCTACTGTTTAGTTTCAGTGCCTATATCATAGAAGGGTCTATGTTATAAAGTAAATCAGAAACAGTCTTGAATAATAGGAGCCCTTCTGCCAGATTGTCTAATGTCAGTTTGTTTTCTGGCACTGCGTCTCGTATGTCTTCTTTCTTATTGTCTGGCACTGGTTTGGAAGCACTCATCTCCATCGAGTTGTCTTCTGTTCCTCTGGTGTGGTGGTTGTTAGCTCTTGAATTTCTCCAAGATCTGCACCTTGAAACCCTTTACCTCCTACCTTTTTTTGCCATATTCCCTATCTCTTTCCGGATTTCCTTGATTGTGTCATAAATTCTGGGAAGCCATGTACAACATCTAGACAGTTTTCTCCAGCAGGAATATTGTTTTGGGGTTGGCAGTTTTCATGGCTTTTTCTGTATCAGCAGTGGAATTTTCAGTGGTGTAATTCTTCCAAACATCCCTGATGTTCTCTCTGTCAGGGTTCTCTTTGATAGCATTCACAGTCTTTTCCATAGAATGCTGTGTGTAGAGATGCTTAAAGGTCCTTATGACCCCCTGATCTATAGCTGAATTATAGATACTATGTTTGGGGGCAAGTAGACCATGTTGACACTTTTGGTGTTGAACTCATGGGGTTCTGGGTGACCAGGGGCATTGTACAACCTCAAAATAACTTTAAAAGGCAATCCTGGCTGGGTAGGTGGCTCATGCCTGTAATCCCAGCACTTTGGGAGGCTGAGGCAGGCTAATCACGAGGTCAGGAGTTCAAGACCAGCCTGGCCAACATGGTGAAACCCTGTTTCTACTAAAAATACAAAAAATCAGCTGGGCATGGTGGTGAGTGCCTGTAATTTCAGCTCCTCAAGAGGCTGAGGCTGGAGAATCACTTGAACCCAGGAGGTGGAAGTTGCAGTGAGCTGAGATCGCATCACTACACTTCAGCCCAGGTGGCAGTGTGAGACTCTGTCTCATGAAACAAAAACCCAGAAAAACAAAAACCCCTCCCAGGTTCAAGAGGTAGAAGAAGTGGAGGGAAGGGAGAAGGGAGGCAGGAGAGGTAGGTAACATCACCCAGGCTGGAGTACAGTGGCATAATCTTAGCTTACTGCAACCTTCACCTCCCAGGTTCAAGTAATTCTTGTACCTCAGCCACCCAGTTAGCTGGGATTACAGGCATGCATCACCACACGCAGCTAATTTTTGTATTTTTAGTGGATATGGTGTTTGGCCACGTTGGCCAGGCTGGTCAGGAAATCCTGGCCTCAAGTGATCAACCCTCCTCTGCCTCCCAAAGTGCTGGGGTTATAGGTGTGAGCCGCTACACTCTGCCTGTGACATATTTAAGACAGACTTCTTACTAACACATATCAAACCATCCTTTGCTGGCATTAATTTCTTCAGCTTTAGATCCTTCATCTTCCTTAATGTTTTAAGTTGTCATATAATGACTGCTTTTTCTCAGATCCTATTGGAGTGTATAGGTATGCTCATTTTTTTTGTTGTTGTAGCAATGCTGCACTCATGTAAAAGCTGCATTTTCAGTATAAGATTATCAGTATGAGATTAAAAGATATTTTGCAAAAAGTGTAAGGTTTTCATGCCTGTAGGCATAGCTGTAGCAACGCAAATTATCTTTCTGTTTTTTAAAGATGACTCTTAGGCTAGATTCATGTATCTTAAATGGTGAAGGATTGCAGCTGCAGACCTCAGTATCAAGCACTTCACCTTTTTCTTGTAACGTCATGACTTTTCTCTGCTTCTTGGGAGTACTTCAGCATCACTAGTGGCACTTCGTGTGGGTCCATAATGTTATTCAGGTTTATGGTATTGCACTAAACATGAGGAAAAATGTTACAACTGCAAGAGATCTTTTTTTTTACTGTGCTATGCAATTTATTGGTGAGATAGACAGCTCACGCAGAGATGTTTAGCTTCACACAGCATTTTAAGTGGATACTCTAAAAACTTGAGCTCACCGCAATAGCAGTAGGAGGTGGCTGAGAAATTATTACAGTAGAACAGTATGTTCTGTGGTTAATTTTGTGCAGTTGTGTTTTAATACTACCTCTTTACCTTTGTTTACTTTTCTCTTGACTGAATGGTGCCATGTATGGTCTGTAAGTGTGTGCATAAGTTTTGGTAAATTTTCATTTTTATAATAGATTTGGGTATATTTTATGGTGGTAAATGAAGAAATAGACTAGTGTCTACATGTATTTTATGCATTCATGACATACTTAACTTTTTCTTAATTTTCATATTTCTAGACTATGTGGTTTTTCTGTCAGTTTTTTTTCAAATTGTTGCAAGTCTCCAAAAAATGTTCCAATATATTCATTGAAAAAGAAAATCCATAAGTGGGCCTGTGCAGTTTAAACCTGTGTTGTTCAATGGTCAACTCTATTTTCCAAGATTATTTTGACAACACATCAATTTCATTGTGTATTGCAGTGTGTAACACTAAATATTATGTAAATTGTTCTTATATTAAGCCTTTTTTTTTTTTTGAGATGGAGTTTTGCTCTTGTTGTCCAGGCTGGAGTGCAATGGTGCATGACCTTGTCTCACTGTAACCTCTGCCTCCTGGGTTCAAGCGATTCGCCTGCCTTGGCCTCTGGAGCAGCTGTGATTACAGGTGCCTGCCACCAGGCCCAGCTAATTTTTTGTATTTTTAGTAGAGATGGTGTTTTACTATGTTGGCCAGCCTGGTCTTGAACTCCTGACCTCAAGTGATCCACCTGCCTCTGCCTCCCAAAGAAGCTTGTTTTTAAAAATAATTTAGAAACAAAAAAAGTCTTTTATTTTTTGGTATATGTAAACATGACTTTGTACTATCACAAAATGGAAAGTTCTTTATATTTCCTAAGTCTGTAACTTCATCGCCTATTCTGTTAGTTTTAACATATTCAATGAATTATGTTAGTAAGTAAGGATTTTCCTTGAATACATTTTGGTCAATGTAAACAGATACTTTGACATAGGTTACAGACTGCTGGTAGCCAAGGACAATTTTTCCTTTCTTCCTCTCCCCCTTCCCCCTACTCCTGATAATTTTTGTACCTGAGAGAGTCTTTTTATCGATTTCTTTCAAATTTATTCATTAGTTTATATTTTTAAGTTGACAGATACATTGTATTTCTTAATGCTTTTGTCTTTTCTGAAATATTTAGTTACTGAATTTTCATGAAAATATTTAAAACAGGAATTTAAATGTAGCTTATTGTCTTATCTGAGCCTTTGATTGAGAACCAGTTTGGGGATTGGTATGAAATAAGTAACAAAATATCATGCCAGGGCAATGAAAACTTATGAAGGTTTTTGAGCAGGAGAGCTACATAAACTTTAATATGATGAAAATAATTTCGCAGCAGTTCATATAACAGTTTAGAGGGTGTGCACATTCCACTCCTTAATATACTTTTTTCTTCTCTGGAGTTATTCACTTGTCATTTTTTCCTTCTGCAGATAAATCTGTTCTTCTTTCATAGCTTTTATATGTTCACTTATTATACCAGTACCTCATTTAATTTTGTTTCCTTCAATAATCCAATATCTATTCTTTCTTGATTAATCTTTACTTGCTTTTCCTCTCTCTCTCTCTCTCTCTCTCTCTCTCTCTCTCTCTCTCTCTGTGTGTGTGTGTGTGTGTGTGTGTGTGTGTGTGTGTTTTAGATAGGGTATCGCTGTTGCCCAGGCTGGAGTGCAGTGGTATGATTATGGCTCACTGCATTGATTGAGCCCTTGACCTCCTGGGCTCAATCTGTTCTACTACCTCAGCCTCCTGAGTAGTTGGGGGAGTACAGGTGTACACCACCATGCACAGATAATTTTTTTTATTTTGGTAGAAGTGGGATTTTATCATGTTGCACAGGCTAGTCTTGAACTCCTGGGCTCAAGCAATTGGCTGTTCAAAGCTCCAGTATTACAGGTGAGAGCCACTGTGCGCAGCCTCTTTTCTTGAGTTCTCTTGTTTTCCAGTCTGTTCTTCTAGCTGTAAGGTTTTTAACTGTGGTAAAATATACATAACATAAAATTTGCCATTTTTACTATTTTTAAATGTTGAGTTTCGAGACATTAAGTACATTTACACTGCTGTGCGACCATCATCAGTATCCATTTTCACAACTTTTTCATCTTCCCAGATAGAAACTTTGAGCTGGGTGCGGTGGCTTGCTCCTGTAATCCCCAGCTACTCAGGAGGATGAAGCAGGAGGATGGCATGAGGCTAGAAATTTGAGTCCAGCCTCAGCAACATAGTGAGACCTCATCTCTAAAATGAATATTTAAAAAAGTTGGTGGTGTGTGCCTCCTGTCCCAGCTACTCAGGATTGCTGGAACCCTGAAGTTTGAGGCTGCAATGAGCTATGATTTGCACTACTGCACTCCAGCCTGGGCAACAGAGTAGACCTCCTCTCTTAAAAAGAAACAGAATAGGCCAGGCGCAGTGGCGCAAGCCTGTAATCCCAGCACTTTGGGAGGCTGAGGCGGGTGGATCACGAGGTCAAGAGATCGAGACCATCCTGGTCAACATGGTGAAACCCCATCTCTACTAAAAATACAAAAAATTAGCTGGGCCTGGTGGCAGGTGCCTGTAATCCCAGCTACTCAGGAGGCTGAGGCAGGAGAATTGCCTGAACCCAGGAGGCGGAGGTTGCGGTGAGCCGAGATCGCGCCATTGCACTCCAGCCTAAAAAGAGCGAAACCCTGTCTCAAAAAAAAAGAAACGGAATAAACTTTGTAAACTTTGTTCCCATTAAACAATAACTACGCATTCTTCCTTCTCATCTGTCCCCTCTTATTCTCGACTGTCTCTATAAATTTACCAGTTGTAGGTACAGTCATTTAAGTGGAATCATGTTTATGTTCTTTTGTGCCTGGGTTATTTCACTTAACATAATGCTTTCTAGATTCCTCCATGTTGTAGATGTGTAAGAATTTTATTATTTTTAAGGCTGAATAATATTACACTATATGTGTATACCATATTCTATTTATCTATTTAACTGTTGGACACTTGGATTGTTTCCACTTTTAGCTACTGTGAATAATGCTGCTATGAATATTAGTGTACTTGTATCTTTTTAAGTCCCGCTTTTCAATTCTTTTGGTTATTAACTAGGAGTGGAATTGCTAAATCAAGGTAGCTCTGCTTAACTTTTTGAGACACAAAAATGTTTTTCCTAGTGGCTATACTATTTTACATTCCAACTGACAGTACTGTTCCCACCACCAATGCATAGGGGTTCCAGTTTCTTCATGTTCTTGCCAGTACTTATTTTGTTTTTGTTTTTGGTTGTTTGTGCTTTTGATGAGCATGTTTACACATGGTTATTGGCCATGTGTATTTCTTTGGAGAAGTATGTATTCAAGTCCTTTGTCCATTGTTGATTGGATTTCCTTGTAGAAATTCCTTTGTATGCTCTGGATATTAATTCCTTATCAGATATATTATTTGCAAATATATGCTCCCACTTTGTGGGTTGTCTTTTCACTCTCTTAATAGTGTTCTTTGAAAAGTTTTTAGTTTTGATGAAGTTCAGTTTATCTGTTTTTTCTCTAGTTGACTGTGTTTTTGGTATATATTCTAGAAGACATTGTTAAATCCAGTGTTTCACAAACTTTCTCTTGTTTCCATTTAAGGGTCTCATTTATCTTTTACTTGGCCTGTGATCCATTTTGTATTAAGTTTTGAATATGATATAAAGTAAAGATCCTTTTTGCATGTTGATACCCAGCTTTCCAGTACTTTCTGTTGAAAAGACTATTCTTTCCAAGACCATTGAATGATCTTGGCATGCGTGTTGATAATCAGTTTGAAAAATATATTCTGTTGATTTGTTAATCTCTTCTAATCCAGAACCACATTCTTTTGATTAATGTAGCTTTATAGTAAATTTTGAAATCAAGAAGTGTGTCTTTCAACTTTTTCAAGATTGCTTAGCTATTTGGGGTCCCTTGAGATTCCAAATAAATTTTAGGATTGGTTTTCTTTCCATAAAGAATACTGTAGGAATGCTGATTGCATTGGATCTGCAGATCATTTTGGGTAGTGTTGTCATCTTCAAATATTTAGACTTCCAATCCATGAATGTGGGGTGTCTTTCTACTTATTTATGTTTCTTTTCTATTTTTTTTTTTTTTTGAGACGGAGTTTCGCTCTTGTCACCCAGGCTGGAGTGCAATGGCGCAATCTCGGCTCACCGCAACCTCCGCCTCCTGGGTTCAAGCAGTTCTCCTGCCTCAGCCTCCCGAGTAGCTGGGACTACAGGCGTGCGCCACCATGCCCAGCTAGTTTTTGTATTTTTAGTAGAGACGGGGTTTCACCTTGTTGACCAGGATGGTCTCGATCTCTTGACCTCATTATCTACCTGCCAAAGTGCTGGGATTATAGGCGTGAGCCACCGTGCCCAGCCTATTTAGGTTTCCTTTACATTCTTTTAGCACTGTTTTGTAGTTTTCAGTGAATATTCTTTCACATCCTTGGTTAAGTGTATTACTAATTATTTTATTCTTTGTGATGCTATTGTAAATTGAATTATTTTCTTACTCTTCTTATCAATGTTCATTGCAAATGCATAGAAATGAAACCAATTTTCATGTATTGATTTTGTATCCTGCAGGTTTGATGTATTCAGGCTAACAATTTTTTAGGTTTTCTGCATTTACGATCGATCATGTCATCTGTGAACAGAGATAGTTTTACTTCTTCCTTTCTAATTTGAATGCCTTTTGTTTCTTTTTCTTGCCTAATTACTCTGGCTAAATTTCCAATGCTGTGTTGGCTAGAATACATGAAAGTGGACATATTTTGTTTCTGATCTCAAGGAAAATGCTTTCAGTCTTTTACCATTGAGTATTGCGTTACCTGTGGGGTTTTCATATGTCTTTATTATGTTGAAGTTATTCCTAGGTTATTGAGGATTTTTATCATGGGAGGGTTTTGAATTTTGTAAAATGCTTTATCTGTGTCAATTTTGATGATCATGTGGTTTATATCTCTCATTCTTTATATTGAACCATCCTTGTATTCTGGGAGTAAATCACACTTGGTTGCATTGTATATTCCTTTTAAGATGCTATGGAATTCAGTTTGCTAGTGGTTTGTTGAGGATTTTTTTCATTGTTATTAATAAAGGATATTGGTCTAGTTTTCTCGTATCTTTTTCTGCCTTTGTTAATTGGGTAATGCTGGCTATATAGGATGAATTAGGAAGTATTCTCTTTTCTTCAAATTTCTGGAAGAGTTTAAGAAGATTAAGATTGGTGTTCATTCTTCTTTAGATGTTTCAGGAGAATTCATCAGTCAAGTTATGTGATCCTGGCCTTTTTCGTTATTGTTGTTGTTGGAAGCTTTTGGTTACTGATTCAATCTCCTTACTAATTACAGGTCTATTCAAGTTTTCTATTTCTTTGTGAGTCAGTTTGGGTAGACTGTGTGCTTCTATGAATATATTTATTTTACCTAGGTGATCCAATTTTTTGGTATATAATTTTTCATAGTATTCTCTTATAATTATTTTTGTAGAGTCAGTAGTAATGTCTTCACTTTTATTTCTGATCATTGTAATTTGAGTGCTCTTTCTTATTTTCTTAATACAGCTACAGTTTTGTCTATTGTTGATCTTTTTAAAGAACTAAAATTTTGTTTTGTTGATTTTCTCTATTTTTAAAAATTTTCTGTTTTATTTATCACCACTCTGATTCTTAGCATTTCCTTCCTTCTGGTAGATTTGGGTTTAGTTTGTTCTTAAGTTCCTTAAGTGCAAAGTTATGGTGTTGAAATTAGTCTTCTTAATGTATGCATTTATAGCTCTAAATCTTCTCTTAGCACTGTTTTCACTGCATGCTCTGAGTTTTGATATGCTCTCTCTGTCTCATTGTATTTTCTGATTCCTTTCCCCATTTTTCAGGAGTATGTTGCTTCCTTTCCACGTATTTTCTAGTTTCCTTTGTGTTATTGATTTTTATCTTTCTTATTTCAGCTAAATTCTGCTGTTGAACCCCTCATGAATTTATCATTCCAGTTATTCTTTTTAGCTCCAGAGTTTCCCCTTGGTTCTTTTCTCTTTGTTGGTCTCATTCAGCTTATACATTGTTTTCCTAATTTTCTCTTAAAGATGGTTGTTATCAAATCTTACTTTCAATGTCATTCATCGCATCTGGGTCACCAGAATTGTCACTGAGCAGCGGCCTTGCTGCTCAGTGTGCATAGAAGCAAATATTATGGCACCAGCACCTTTGAGAAAAGAAAAAGCTTTACTGCCAGGTTGACCAGCAAGGAGACAGGAGGCAATGCTCAAATCTGTTTCCTTGAGCTGGGGTCTGGGGACAGGTTTTATAGGCAGAGTATGAATGTGGGAGACAGGAAAATACAATGAGACATCTCATTGGGCTGTGCAGGAGGTAGTGCTTAAGTTAACACTGCAGCAAAGCAGGGCATTCCTTGCTTCTTAATTTGCTCTGCACCCTGGGTTCAGGTACTGAGGTTCTGCAACTGACCAGTGGATTCCTGTTGTCTGATTCCCAGATAGAGCCCATTTATGAAGACAAGGGAACTGCAATAGAGAAAGAGTGTAGTACACATAGACCTGGCTAAATAGGAGACTGGAGATTTACCTAGGCTGGAGTGCAGTGGCATGATCTCAGCTTACTGCAACCTCCACCTTTCATGTTCAAGTGATTCTCTTGCCTCAGCCTCCCAAGCAGCTGGGACTACAGGCATGTGCTACCATGCCTGGCTAGTTTTTTGCTTTTTTTTTTTTTTTTTTTTTTTTTAGTAGAGATGGGGTTTCACCATGTTAGTCAGGATGGTCTTGATCTGCCAACCTCGTGATCTGCCTGCCTTAACCTCCCAACGTGCTGGGATTATAGGCGTGAGTCACCGCAGCTGGCTGGGTAGTGATTCTTAAAAGTAGTTTGGTGGGCAGAGGGCTAGGGAATGGGTACTGCTGATTGGTTGGGAAAGAAACATAGGGGTATGGAAAATGGTCCTCATACACTGAGTCTGCCTCAAGACCATTGAGTCATGAGTCTTCGGTCTGGATGGAGCCATCCTGTTACAAATGCAAAAGTCTGAAAAGACATTTGCAATCTGAAAAGGCAAGTCTTAGGTTCTACAATAGTGATGTTATTTACTGGAGTAATTGGGGAAGCTGCAAATTTTGTATCCTCTGAAATAATGGCTGATAATTGTTTAACACATCTACAACTTAGAATTCATTCTTCTGTCATCCTTCTAACATGGTAGATGCCCTTTTATTAGTTTTACAAGTGATTTCGTTTTGGGAAGGCTATTATCATTTAAGATGTAAACTAAATTTCTCCCAAAGTTAGCTTGGGCCATGCCCAGGAATGACCCAGGGCAGTTTGGAGGTTAAACTAGAGGTAAATTTGGCTCCTGGGTACACCAGTCAGGCATGATGGATTAATCTGTACATGCCCAGGTTATGTGACTTAAAACCTGGGAAGTCAGTTGCAGTTTGTAATTATAGAAAGTCCATTGTCTGGGCTTGTTTGTCATCTTATTTGTTCTTTCGAATGGGCCATTGTTTTCTCTTTTGTTGAAAATTAGACACTTGACTGTTATGTTATGTGGTAACTCTGGAAATCAGATTTCTCCCTTCTTCTGGGGTTTTCTTTATTGATTGACTTCTTGTTGAAGTCTGTAGCAGTTCCTTTGTCCTGAGGCTTTCCAAACTATTTTTGCAAAGACTAGTCCTTGTTGTGTGTGATTATTGAAGTCTGTTCCATTAGCATGTGTTCAGCTTAAGTTTTTACAGAGATTTCCTCAGAAGTTCTCCCAGTTCTTGTAGTTAGCTTTGTGTTGGGTTACTCATTCATCTCTTAGGTAGGCTTCCTTTGAACGTAGGGACCATCCTGAAATGCAAGCCTAAGGTCTTCTTAGGTATTTTCTGAGCATGAATCTTGCTTGGTCATGTATATGACTTCCTAAATCCCCCTATATACACAACTGCTTTTGAAAATTCTTATTTCCCAAAGAGCCTCACCTTATCTTCTCTTTGGGGCCTTACATAGTCTATTGTATTGTTTGAGGTGTTGGTGCATCTGTAGCGGCCTTGGAACTGTTATGAGCAGGGCCTTCTGCTTTTTTTCACCTGAGTTTGTGTTTGGCTAAATAGAAATGAAAGTTTTACTCAGGCCTTCAGGTATCCCCCAGAAAGGTCAACACAGACTTGTGCAATGATTTGGAAATCAGGGCTGTTCTGCCCCTCTGGTTTGTGGGAGGAAACTGGAAACCAGGCTGCTGCTGTTTGAAAAGCAAGGCCACTGGTGTGCTAGCAAGGCGATGGGGCATGGGCAGGTAAAAATGTTGCAGAAGTTTCCTGCTCTTAGACTGTTTTCCAGTGCTTCAACAAAATTGGTTCAGGCAGTTTCTCTTTGTTTTTTGATGTTTCTCTGTGGGGAGTGAAACCTTAGAGCTTCCTATTTTACTATTTTCTTGAACTTAATTATTTTTTTTATTTTTATTTTTTGAGACGGAGTTTCGCTCTTGTTACCCAGGCTGGAGTGCAATGGCACGATCTTGGCTCACCGCAACCTCCGCCTCCTGAGGTCAGGCAATTCTCCTGCCTCAGCCTCCTGAGTAGCTGAGATTACAGGCACGCGCCACCGTGCCCAGCTAATTTTTTGTATCTTTAGTAGAGACGGGGTTTCACCATGTTGACCAGGATGGTCTCGGTCTCTTGACCTTGTGATCCACCCGCCTCGGCCTCCCAAAGTGCTGGGATTACAGGCGCGAGCCACTGCGCCCGGCGAACTTAATTATTTTTAATGCGAAAAGCAACTGTGTTAAGTTCGGCTAGCACTAGGTGATAAAACAAACCCTCAAGTTAAGTGACTTAACCCAGTTGAAGTTTACTTCTAGTTTACCTTACAGTCCAGGGTGGGTGTATATGATTAATGTCAGTGAAGAGGTGGTGGAGGTATAGGAGTAGTCTGTGCATTGTGGGTGGGGACATTCTCCTTCAGGTAGTCTTTCAGAGACAGAGCTGCAAGTCTTTAACATGTTGCCCTGGAGAACCATAGGGGAAACGGGCAAGAGAAGGATTAGGTTGGAGGCAGTTATGAGCTAGATGTAGAAGTACAGTGGTACATCTGATTTTGATTTACGTGTCTTGGGCTAGATCTCAGTCATATGGCCATATTTAATTATAAGAGAGGCTGAGAAATGTAAAGTAGTTATATGTTGTGGGAAGAGGATGAAACTGGAAAGTAATTTTGGTGAATAGCTAGTAATTTCAGCCATACCAATTGTACACAGAGCTTCCTTGAACTTCCATGTTTTATTGAAGCCATTGTAAGGCACACATTTTATACATCATTAAGGAGGAATAAAAAGAAAAAGCATTGCCAATTAAACTATTACACAGTGGTTTCTTATAATAAAATATTATTTCTTTTAATAAATATAAATATAAAACTCTTTCAATAAATATAACTATTTTAGATTTACTGAGTAATATACTTTTATCATGTATCATCTTTGAACATATATTGAAAGTATAAGTGAAATAAATTAAAGTATTCCTAAAATGTTTTTGTTCTCAGAGCCCAATTTTTAAAAATTTTTTATTTAGGTTCTGGGATACATGTGTGGAACGTGCAGGTTTGTTACATAGGTATACACATGCCATGGTGGTTTGTTTGCTGCACCCATCAACCCATCAGTCTATATTAGGTATTTCTCCTAATGCTATCCCTCCCCTAGTCCCCCACCCCTCAACAGGCCCCAATGTGTGATGTTCTTCTCCCTGTGTCCATGTGCACTCATTGTTCAACTCCCACTTATGAGTGAGAACATGCAGTGTTTGGTTTTCTGTTTCTGTGTTAGTTTGCTGAGAATAATGGTTTCCAAATTCATCCATGTCCCTGCAAAGGACATGAACTCATTCTTTTTTATGACTGCATGGTATTCCATGGCGTATATGTGCCACATTTTCTTTATCCAATCTATCATTGATGGGCATTTGGTTGGTTCCAAGTCTTTGCTACTGTAAACAGTGCCACAATAAACATACGTGTGCATGTGTCTTTATACTAGAATGATTTGTAATCCTTTTGAGTATATATCTAGTAATGGGATTGCTGGGTCAAATGGTATTTCTGGTTCTAGGTCCTTAAGGAATTGCCACGCTGTCTTCCACAATGGTTGAACTAATTTACACTCCCACCAACAGTGTAAAAGCATTTCTATTTCTCCATATCCTCTCCAGCATGTGTTATTTCCTTACTTTTTAATGATTGCCATTATAACTGGTGTGAGATGGTATCTCATTGTGGTTTTCATTTGAATTTCTCTAATGACCAGTGATGATGAGCCTTTTTTTCATATGTTTGTTGGCTGCATAAATGTCTCCTTTGGAAAAGTCTCTGTTTATATTCTTTGCCCACTTTGTGATGGGGTTGTTTTCTTCTGGTAAATTTGTTTAAATTCTTTGTGGATTCTGTATATTAGCCCTTTGTCAGATGGATAGATTACAAAAATTTTCTCTTCATTCTGTAGGTTGCCTGTTCATTCTGATGATAGTTTCTTTTGCTGTGCAGAAGCTCTTTAGTTTAATTAGATCCCATTTGTCAATTTTGGCTTTTGTTGCTGTTGGTTTTGGTGTTTTATTCATGAAGCCTTTGCTCATGCCTATGTCCCGAATGGTAATCCCTAGGTTTTCTTCTAGGGTTTTAATGGTTTTAGGTTTCACTTTAAGTCTTTAATCCATGTTGAGTTAATTTTTGTGTAAGGTGTAAGGAAGGGGTCCAGTTTAAATTTTCTGCGTATGGCTAGCCAGTTTTCCCAACACCATTTATTAAACAGGAAATCCTTTCCCCATTGCTTTTTTTTTGTCAGGTTTGTCAAAGATTAGATGGTTGTAGATGTGTGGCATTATTTGTGAGACCTCTGTTCTGTTCCTTTAGTCTGTATATCTGTTTTGGTATCAATACCATGCTGTTTTTGTTACGGCAGCCTTGTAGTATAGTTTGGAGTCAGGTAGAGTGATGCCTCCAGCTTTGTTCTTTTTGCTTAGGTTTGCCTTGCCTATGTGGGCTCCTTTTTTTGTTCCATCTGAAATTTAAAGTAGTTTTTTCTAATGCTGTGAAGAAAGTCAATGGTAGCTTGATGGTGATAGCATTGAACCTATAAATTACTTTGGGCAGTATGGCCATTTTCACGATATTGGTTTTTCCTATCCATGAGCATGGGATGTTTTTCCATTTGTTTGTGTCCTCTCTTATTTCCTTTAGCAGTAGTCTGTAGTTCTTCTTGAAGAGGTCCTTTACATCCCTTGTAAGTTGTATTCCTAAGTATTTTATTCTCTTTGTAACAATTGTGAATGGGAGTTTACTCATGATTTGGCTCTCTGTTTGTCCATTATTGGTGTATAGAAATGCTTGTGATTTTTGTACATTGATTTTGTATCCTGAGACTTTGTTAAAGTTATCAGCTTAAGGAGATTTTGGGCTGAGATGATGGGGTTTTCTAAATATACAGTCATGTCTTCTGTAAACGTGGACAATTTGGCTTCCTCTCTTCTTCTTTGAATATCCTTTATTTTTTTCTCTTGCCTGATTGCCCTGGCCAGAATGTCCAATACTGTGTTGAATAGGAGTGGTAAGAGGGCATCCTTGTCTTGTGCTGGTTTTCAAAGGGAATGCTTCCAGCTTTTGCCTATACAGTACGATACTGGCTGTGGGTTTGTCATAAATAGCTCTTAATATTTTGAGATACATTCCATCAGTACCAAGTTTATTGAGAGTTTTTAGCATGAAAGGGTGTTGAATTTTATCGAAGGCCTTTTCTGGATCTGTTGAGATAATCATGTGGTTTTTGTCTTTAGTTTTGTTTATGTGATGGATTATGTTTATTGATTTGTGTATGTTGAACCAGCCTTGCATCCCAGGGATGAAGATTAGTTGGTCATGGTGGATAAGCTTTTTGATGTACTACTGGATTCGGTTTGACAGTATTTTATTGGGGATTTTTGCATCAATGTTTATCAGGGATATAACCCTGAAATTTTCTTTTTTTGTTTTGTCTCTGCGAGGTTTTGGTATCGGGATGATGCTGGTTTCGTAAAATGATTTAGGGAGGAGTCCCTCTTTTTCTATTGTTTGAAATAGTTTCAGAAGCAATAGTATCAGCTCTTCTTTGTACCTCTGGTAGAATTTGGCTGTGAATCTGTCTAGTCCTGGGCTTTTTTGGTTGGTAGGCTATTAATTACTGCCTCAATTTCAGAACTTGTTATTGGTCTTTTCAGGGATTCAACTTCTTCTTCATTTAGTCTTGGGAGGGTGTATGTGTCCAGGAATTTATCCATTTCTTCTAGATTTTCTAGTTTATTTGTATAGAGGTGTTTATAGTATTCTCTGACGGTAGTTGTATTTCTGCGGAATTACAAAATTCCCCTTTATCCTTTTTTATTGTGTGGTGATATCCCCTTCATCATCTTTTATAGAAAAATGATATCCCCTTTATCATTTTTTTTGTGTCTGTTTGGTTATTCTCTCTTCTTTATTAGTCTGGCTAGCGGTCTATGCATTTTGTTTATCGTCTCAGTAAAGCTCCTGGATTCAGTGATTTTTTTTTTTTGAGGGGTTTTTCATGTCTCTATCTCCTTCAGTTCTGCTCTGATCTTAGTTATTTCTTGTCTTCTACTAGCTTTGCATTTGTTTGCTTTAACTTCTCTAGTTCTTTTAATTATGATGTTAGGGTGTCGATTTTAGATCTTTCCCATTTTCTCCTGTGGGCATTTGATACTATAAATTTCCCTCTAAACATTGCTTTAGCTGTGTCCTGGAGATTCTTGTATGTTCTCATTGGTTTCAAATAACTATTTCTGCCTTAATTTTGTTATTTACCCAGTAGTTATTCAGGAGCAGATTGTTCAGTTTCCACGTAGTCATGCAGTTTTGAGTGAGTTTCTTAATCCTGAGTTCTAGTTTGATTTCACTGTGGTCTGACAGACTGTTTGTTATGATTTCTGTGTTTTTGCATTTTACTTCCAATTATGTGGTCAATTTTGGAATAGATGTGATGTGATACTGAGAAGAATGTATATTCTGTCATTTTTTCCTTACCCAGAGTTGTGTGTTTTTCCAGAGAGTATCTTTTCCGTGCAGTTAGGAAAGTTGATATAGCATACTTAATCTACTCTACTTTTAGCTGGGATTTTCTTCTTAACCAGTGATATCTGTTTTGTAAGTGTTAATGGTGGCATTTTCTTCATGTTACCAGGTGGTATTAATGAAAGGTTTTCAGACAGTTACTGGGACTCATATTCTTTACTCAACTGTTTATTAAATGGATTGTTGCCTGGAATGTTGCGAGGTTGCAGTTGTGTAGTTATATTACTGGAAAAAAACAACGAGTTCTTACACAGGCAGAGAGAACTGTCATTGTCACCACTTCTTTGGTAGCCACAATAAATGTCTTTAATTGTAAGGCACCTGCCGATTTTAGAGATGTTAACATGTTAGGGGAAAAAAGGCATTGTATAATTGAACATATACAGGATGTTGAATTTGTTTTGAAATTCAGGTTTTGTGTCTTATATTATTTGAGTGTTTCTTCCTTCCCTTACGATGCCTAGCCTAGTCAAAGTGCTAGTTATTTGAATTTATTAAAATAATTACAGTTAATCATGATCGATAGTTTAAAAAAATAGATGATATGAGGGGCAACATGGGTAACTTCAGTGACTTTAAGGGCTGAAAGCAACAATTTGGAGCATTGTGTCAAAGTTATGGAAATCTGATTTTAGAACAACATAAGAAAAAATTTCAAAACTTTTAGTTACTTCTGAATAAAGTGGACTCTTACAGTAAATTTGCTGTTATTGAAAGTATTCAGAGGGGTTCTAGATGCAAATCACTCAGACATAGTAAAAGCAATTTCTGGTCGGGCGTGGTGGCTCATGCCTGTAATCCCAGCACTTTGAGAGGTCAAGGCAGGTGGATCACATGAGGTCGGGAGTTTGAGACCAGCCTGACCAACATGGAGAAACCCCGTCTCTATTAAAAATACGAAAAATTAGCTGGATGTGGTGGCACATGCCTGTAATCTCAGCTATTCAGGAGGCTGAGGCAGGAGAATTGCTTGAACCTGGGAGGCAGAGGTTGTGGTGAGCTGAGATTGCACCCAGCTGAGATCATGCCATTGCACTCCAGCCGGGCAACAAGAGAAAAACTCCATTTCAGAAAAAAAAAAAAAAAAGGAAGTTTCTTCACTTGGTGGTAATTGAACAAGATGTTGTTTAATGTGTTTTTCTGATGATTGAGATTCCGCTAAAATAAGTTAACTTTGTACTAAGTGGTCTTCCCTTTTCAGATACTTGACAACGTAATTTATCAATAGTTTCTGTTATTGATTGGAACACAGTGAGTTTCTTACTTAATGTAAGACAGGCAACTAAATGCAAATTAGTGTTCTGTTTCTAATTATGTGATTAAATACTAAGCGAGGTTATTGTTTGAAACACTGATTGGCACAGTGGGAGGATGGAGCTAAGAAAAAGTACTTTTTTCTTTGCAGATTTTACTTGCAGAGAGTATTGTAACCTCATTTTCCTTGAGGTCAGCTAGGTTGGAGTACAGTGATGCAATCTTAGCTCACTGCAGCCTCCAATTCCACGCTTAAACCACCCTTCTACTCCTAGCTCAGCCTCTGCAGTAGGTAGGACTACAAAAACTTGCTATCACATGTGGCTTTTTTTTTTTAAGTTTTTATAGAGACAGGATCTTGCTGTGATGCCCAGGCTGGTCTCAAATGCCTGGGCCCAAACCATTCACTTGCCTCAGCCTTCCAGAATGCTGGGGTTATAGGCATGAGTTACCATGCCCAGCCTATACTCTGTTAATTTTTGGTTCTTTCAGGGTCTAGTTGGTGAAAGGGTCATTATGTGTTTTACTTTTTTAATTTTAATTTTTTTTTTTTGAGATGGAGTCTTGCTGTGACACCCAAACTGGAGTGCAGTGATGTGATTTTGGCTCACTGTAACCTCTGCCTCCTGGGTTCAAGCAATTCTCCTGCCCCTGAGTAGCTAGGATTACAGATACACACCACCAGGCCCAGCTAATTTTTGTATTTTTAGTAGAGACAGGGTTTTGCCATGTTGGCCAGGCTGGTCTCGAACTCCTGACCTCAGGCGATCTGCCCATAAAGTGCTGGGATTACAGGTGTGAGCCAGAATTTTATTTTTAATCAAAAAAAACGTTTTAAGGAAATGGCTCACTTTTTTTCTGTCCCTCCCTCCACAGGACTTGTGGTCAGTCTCTTTGGAATTACCAGTGCTTACTCAGCTGAATGAAGACTTTTCTGATCTTTCTGTTTAGTAGCTCAAATGGTCCTTACCAGGATTTTTTGTATACTTTTGGGGAGTAAATTAAATCAATGAAGGACAGCCAACTTTCAGGAAGAGAGATAGGCATAGATATATCTTTTTCTTATTTTCTTCCACATTCTCAAATTTAGATATCAGGTTATCCATGATTTGCTTTTTAGTTCACCAGACATAGTGAAGTTAACACTCCTAATTTAGTTTTGGCTATATATAACTTGCTAACAGCTCTAGCCTGGGATTTTAAAGACAGCTTAACTATGTTCATGGAATGCTATGATTGGATAAATGTGACTCTTATATTTCATAAAACATGTCTTTTTTTCTAAATTGGGTTTTAACAGTCTCTTAAATATTTCATGCATATCTCTCTCTCTCTGAGACAGATCTCTCTAGATTTCTCTGGTTTTATTTCAAACATGCTATATGAAGTACTTATTTAAAAGTAAGTAGAGTGTGTAGTATCTCAGTGTGCATATGGCTTGGATGCTTACTTTGCAATGAAAAATTGCTTAAATATGTTGACATCTGAATTGTATCTATAAATTAACGTTAGCAATTTGAGACTCAGTAATGATTCCTTAAAATGGATTCTAATTATTTATAAGTAAACAACAAGTAACTTTAAATGTTGGTTGTATTAATTACAAATGCTTTAAATGATATGTTAAAATGGCAAATCGAATTTTTATTCTGGGCATTGATTTATGTTGTGTGATGACATAACAGTACTGGAAAGCAGTAGAGGTGATCACTGCTATACATTTTCAACTGTATTTATATTTTGTATTTTTATAAAATAAAGAAATACATGAAAACATAGTCATTACAAAGTTATGAAAACGTGCAGTTAAAAAATGATAGCTTCTCCTTCCCTAAACACCGAAATTCCTAAGGAGTAAATACTGTTAAAAATTAGGTGATTATCTTTTCACACCTTTATGCATTTTTAGTTTATTTAATGCAACATTGTGCCAGACATTGTTCAAAGGATTAACAAAGAGAAGAGAGTTTATGTAAAGAGGCAAAAGCCCTATGAAGTAAGTAATAATACGGGGAATTGTGGCTCAGAGAGGTTACGTAAATGTATGGTTAACCCAGACAGTCTGGCATTAGAGTCTGTGCTCTTAGTCATGCTGCCTCTTATGTACTCTTACAAATATGCTATTGGTACATGTACTTATATATAGTATTTTGTTAACTTTTAGTGTAAACATTTATTATTGTATGTGTTGCTTTGGGGTTTGGTTTTTCTCACTTAAAACTATATTTTGATGATCTTGTTATTTTTAAATGGCTGCATATGTTTTACAATAACTTATTTAAATTTATTTACTGTAAATTATTTTATCGTTAATGAGCTATTAGTTTTTTTCCAGAATTGCAAGCAAGATTGCAGTGAATATATTTGTTATCCTTGTGTATATGTGTGAGGATTTTTTGTGAGACAGATTCCTGAAAATGAAGTTGTTGGGTTGCAGGCAGTGCTTATTTAACACTTTAGTAAAACTTCCAATGACCCTTCAGAATGGCCAAAAAGGTTTATACCCACATCAGGATTAAATGAGTACCTGTTTCTCATACTTTGCCAACAAAAGGTACAATTAATCCCTGAAATATTTGCCAGTGGGGGATAAAAACTATTAACGCCTTGTTGTTACTATTTGCATTTCTTAACATTTTTAATTTCTTAGCCATTTAAATTTCTATTGCATTGTCTGTTTTTGTGCCTTAACTTTGTTTATGTTAGAATATTTTTAAGTTTGTTGTTGAACACTATATAAGTTGGCTATGGAAGCACTATAGTGATTGAGAATACAGACTTACACCAGACAGGCCAGATTCTAGCTCTGCCACTTCTTTGGGAGTGTGCCTAATCTTTGTACCTCAATTTCTTAATTGGTAAAGTGGGATTAGTGGTGGTACACCTCAAGTGATTATTGTGAGGATTAAATAAATTATTAATTACAAACAGCATACAACTCTTTAATCCTTAGTAAGTGCTAGCTTTTATAATGATTGCTGCTGTAGTCATTTATTCTATCTTGTTATTAGCACAATTTTTTATTTTAGTCACCTGTTTTTTGTTTTTTTTTGGGGGGGGGACAGAATCTCACTGTGTCACCCAGGCTGGAGTGCAGTGGCATGATCTCGGCTCACTGTATCCTCCGCCTGCTGGATTCAAGCAATTCTCCTGCTTCAGCATCTCAAGTAGCTGGGACTACAGGCATACGCCACCATGCTTGGCCAATTTTCTATATTTTTTTAGTAGAGACGGGTTTCACCATACTGGCCAGTCTGGTCTCGAACTCCTGACCTTGTGGTCTTCTCTCCTTAGTCACCTGTTTTAAAAAACTGTCTTTTTACTAAATTAAGACCCTATTCTTATATTTATAAAAAGAAACTATAGTTTATATTTCTTCAAAAGCTTACTTTTTAAAAAACTTTCGGTTTATTTTCTGTTTGGAGTTTCTTTTTGTGTGGTAGGAGGTAGGCTGTCTTAGTTTTTTTTTCCCCCTCAGATATCTAGTTATCCTCACTGATTAAAAATTTTGTCTTAGTCATATATTAAAATTTTGAAATCTTTTTCTAGATTCTTTATTTCATTATTCCCCTTGCAATCTGTTTATTAACTCTTGTGTCAGTATGTCACTGTTATAGTTAGTATAGTTTCTTTATATATTTTGATAATTTTGGAAAAATCCCCTCTCATCCTTCTGTTTTAGATTTGTCATGGCTATTTTGATACACTTTTCCAGACTGATTGTAGATTCTGTTTTATTCATAGAATATTCATAGCATTCTATTCATAGTCTATTAAAACATTCTGTCGAGTTTTCAAAGGGTTGATATCTTTACAGTGTTGAGTGTTCCTAGACAAGGATATATATTTCCCAAAAAATTAATGAACATGGTACATGCACTTGGAGAAAGAGTCAAATAGTACAGAAGAGCATAAAAAGAAATATAAGTCCTTCTTTCAAGCTGACATTCCAAATCCGTAACCACCATTAGTATTCATGTATAAGTATGTGCATGCTTCATGACCTTATTCAATCAAGCACTCTATTCTTGATTTATTGCTATATTCCAGAAAAATCTATTTCTATAAATGTATATGTAGAATTTATCCTTCCTTTCCTTTTATCACACAGAATCATGCTCTGATATTCATCACTCTTCTGTTCTTCTATTTTTTTCCACTTTGTAATCTATCATGGAAATCCTTTAATAAGAAATTCTATTGATCTACCTCACCTATTTTTCAAGGCTTCATCATCTATGATTGTATGGAAGTATTGTGGTTTTATTTAATCACCCCTTATTCATAGGCATTTCAATTATAATAATTTTTATTTTGCTAGTATAACTAATATTATACAGTATGTTCTTATTGATTTATTTTTGCATTGTGTTTGTTTATATCTGTAAGAATAATTGCCAGCCATAGAATTGCTAGGGTATGCAATTTCAAATTGACAGACGTTTTTAGTTTCCACTTTAAAAATGTTGAACCAACATTATATTCCCACTTTTTTTTTTTCATGGAACAAACCTGTTTCAATATATTCCCACTTTTAGTGTATGTAAATGCATATTTCTTAGCACCAATACTGGATTATATCAACTGCATAATTTTACCAGTCTGAATGTTTTGCTATTTTTAAAATCATGAGTGAGATTAAACCTATTTTAACATTCATCAGCCATTTATTATAACAGCAGCTAACATTTATTGAGTATCTACCATGGGCTAGGCACTGTTCTAAATGGGTTGCATATTCATTTAATGAATTGTTTTCTCACATCATTTGCCCATTTAAAAAAAAGTTTTTCTTTTTTTTTTTTTTTTTTTGAGACGGAATTTCGCTCTTGTTACCCAGGCTGCAGTGCAATGGCATGATCTCGGCTCACCGCAACCTCCACCTCCTGGGTTTTAGGCAATTCTCCTGCCTCAGCCTCCTGAGTAGCTGGGAATACAGGCACGCGCCACCATGCCCAGCTCATTTTTTGTATTTTTAGTAGAGACAGGGTTTCACCATGTTGACCAGGATGGTCTTGATTTCTTGACCTCGTGATCCACCTGCCTCGGCCTCCCAAAGTGCTGGGATTACAGGCGTGAGCCATCGCACCCTGCCCCAAAAATGTTTTTCTTAGTGAACTCCCAAGAGTTCATTGTACATTAAGAAAATTGCCTTTAGTCATATGTTATTGCAGATTTTCTCCATTTTACTTACTGTCTTAATGATATGTATGTATACATTTTATATGCAATTTTACATTTTTATGTGCTCAGATTATGTTTTATAATTTTTTTCTTCTTGGTCTTACCAATTTTGGTTAAGCTTATGCTGAGGATTTATTTACTAGATTTTAAAAACATGAATATGATCATTTTTACCATGTAATTTTCTGATTGGTTATTGCTCAGGTATAAGTAAGTTAATTTTTAAATACTGGTCTTGAATTCTGTTATTGATCACAGTCTTTAAGGCATACTCTTGGGCTATATAAATAGATGATCAAAGCTCTGCAAATAGTTTTGTGGCTTTGTACCTCCTATTTCTTTTTCTTTTCTTTTCTTTTGTATTAGCTAAGGTCACCAGTACAGTGTTCAACAATAGTGCTCATAGCAGGCATCCTTACTTTGACTTCAATGTAATGCATTTTGTTCTTCTGTGAATTTATTCATGTGTTAATTATTACGATAGTTATTTTACTGTTTAGGAGCACTTATTTTCAGGGAAAGTAGCCTAGTAATTAGGCACTAACAAGAAGGTAAAGATACCTAATATTTATATCAGTATGTGGTCTTGTGTAACCATTGTTTTCTTAATTATTCCATTTATATATAGTAAGGATAATTATTAACCTATAATGTAAAATTTCTATAAGTTACTAAGCGATCTATAAAATATCAGAGCCCACATAGTAACGTATCATCATCATATGACAGGTTGCCATTTGTTGAGTTATTTTCAAGTGCTTATGGATATTTTTACACTGGGGTATGGCTTCTGAGTTTGTGGAAAATTTTTGCTCTGAATTTTTCAGAATGGCTTATCTGAATAGTAATGTATATGTTTCATCAGCATAATATAAAGAAAGCTTATTCAAACCTTTACACTTCTTTCCTGTCAGTTCCCAAAATTATTTAGGGAAATGGAGGGTTAAAGTAGTATAGATAAACAAAATTGTTAAACACCTGCCCATTTTTGAAATACACCCATTAAGATAGCAGACTCCAGTGATTTAATAATGAATAAGACACAATTTCTGCCTGTTTTGTATGTGAGGTTAAAAAGCCTTTACTTGTCTTCCCAAGTGAGATTTACTGAAGCTAACATTTTAGTGGTCTCTCATTCCTAGCACAATGCTTGGAATCTATTGGGTTATTAGTACCTTTTTGCTTAATGTACTTAAACTTCAGTGTTTATGAAACACAGATTTCGGCATATTATAGTTCAGTAGGTATTAATTAGGACCCAGGAATCTGCACTGTTAACAAGCACCTCAGGGTGTTTTCTTCTGGTTTCTCTTAAGTACAAAGAACATTTTCTAAAGAGAGATATTAGATGCATCTCATAGAAAATCAATTTTGGGTTGGGAGAGAGGTTCACTGTAATCTTGATGGCTTACTAAGGTAACTTTGCCTTTTATTTTAGACTTCAGCTTTTATTTAAGTGGATTCTGTATATTTAGCACAGTTATGGGATATTGATATCCACTTAGTAAGTATGTGTTGATTACTTTTTTCCCCCTGCTTTGTCATCCAGGCTGGAGTGCAGTGGTGCAATCTTGGCTCACTGCAACCTCTACTGAGGTTAGCGATAAAGGGAAATATTCCCTTGGAATTAAGAGATTGTTCCTAGCCAGGCTCATGCCTGTAACTCCAGCACTTTGGGAGGCTGAGGCGGGTGGATGGTTTTAGCCTAGAATTTCCAGACCGGCCTGTGCAATATGGTGAAACCCTGTCTCTACAAAAAACAAACAAAAAAAATAACAAGAAAATTAGCCCAGTGTGGTGGTTTGATCCTATAGTCTCAGCTACTCAGGAGGTTGAGGTGGGCTGGCTGATTGAGGCCAGAAGCGTGAGGTGGCAGTGATCCGTGATTTTGCCACTGCACTGCAGCCTGAGAGCGAGGTACTATCTCTTAAAAAAAAAAAAAAAGCTGGGTGCAGGTGGTTTACACCTTTAATCCCAGTGCTTTGGGAGGCTGAGGCGGGTGGATCACTTCATGTCAGGAGTTCAAGACCAGACAGGTCGACGTAGAGAAAACCCATTTCTACTAAAAATACAAAAATTAGCCAGGCATGGTGGCAGGCACCTGTAATACCAGCTACCTGAGGGCTGAGGCAGGAGAATTGCTTGAACCCAGGAGGCGGAGGTTGCAGTGAGCTGAGATCATGCCACTGCACTCCAGCCTGGGCGAGACTTTGTCTCAAAAAAAAAGATTCTTTCCGTTTATTAGATAAATAAAGCACTTGTGTGCCAGAACTATTTGTAAAACATATAGTTCTAAGTGTTTTACAAATATTAACTTATTTAATCACTACAATAACCTTATGAAGTAAGTACAATTATTATTTCTTTTTACAAATTAGGAAACAGGCACAGAGAAGTTAGCAAACTTGACCAAGGTCATACTGCTGTTGAGTGGAAAAGTTGGGATTTGAACCCAGACCTTCTGTCTTTTTAACGTTTGTTAATGCTGCCTTTTGTTTCCTGAAAGCATTGCTGGTGTGTTTATGTGTTTTGTGTTTACTACTAATTATATTTGATTTTTGGAAAGATGTGATATTTTATATTGTGCATTATATAGTTTTTATGGTTTATAATTCATAATGCCACGATGTTTTTAACAAACGATTAGAAATGATAAAGTTGTTGTATATAATAGAATTGCTAGTAATCACTGAATATTGTGAGGGAGAAGCCTTTGTCTCAGCAAGTGTATGTATAGTGAACATAAATTGACACCATTAAAAAACCAGGAGCCATTCATTCATTCATTCACATTTCCTTGTAAATCTACTTGTTTCCAAATTTGCACTTAAGATCTATTAAAAGTTAAAAAAAAATTTGCTCTCTTAGAACCAGTCACCATTTTTTTTAAGTTAGTAGGATGGGTCATATTGAAGACAAACTGCATTTTACAAATTTTATCAGCATGCTCTATGAACTTGCTTCTCAAACTGGAATATTAAGGTATGTATGTGTTTTTACCAGGGAGTATGTGAAGCTACACATAAAAGTATTATTCTTTTAAAGCACCATTTCTAGTTAAAGGTTGATAAGGGTGGAAATATGAAGTACTTTACTTTTTCAGCATTGAAAAATTTTTTTATATTGAAACTAAATGATCCTTAAGAGGTGCAAAGAATTTCACTTATATAGTGGTTGACCATCCTAGAGACCATGAAGGTTGTATTAATTCATTCCATGGAAAACTTTGTATCTTGGAAAATTGTGAGATTAGTGAATTTATCATACCAAAGTAGTAAACAAAAATAAAACCTTGCTGGGGTACTGAAAAGAATGATGTTACCAAAGGTACATCTTGCTTTAAATCCTGTTTTAATTTTTTTCTTTTTTTCTTTTTCTTTTTATTTTTTTTAATTTTTTTTTTCTTTCATCGTAACAAACCCCTCTTTTAAATAAATCCTTAGTAAAATGCAGATTTATTTGGGGTTGTTAATTTATAACAGGATTGATTGTGCTATTTCTTTAAATAGCTTGCTTTTTCGGTTTACAAATGTTCATTATATTCATAATGTTCAGGCCTGCGCAGGGAAAGCTGGTGATAGATTTTTAGTTTTTTTTAACATTATAAAACATTCTGATAAAAATGTTAAAAGGTTATTAGTTGGGAAACCTGTAAAGCCAGTGTGTTTTTTAGGTTGGCGTGTATAAGCAATATTGATATAATTTTCTTTTGTTTCATTCTAAATGCTGAGCTTAGGGATTGAATTTGCCATCTGTTTTTTATTATTAAGTATGACCATTAAAACAAGAATCATTTGATTTGTAGAGTGATATGAATGTATTCTATAGAGTATCCAGATGGAAATTGTGGCACAATGTTTTTTTATTTTTTTCAGTGACTTCAGAAGGAAGGTAGGCTTTAGGAGGGTATCTGGGTAACCTTTCAATAGGGTAATTGTGGGGATAGCAAATTAAGTACAGTCATGTGTTGCTAACAGCAGGGATACATTTTGAGAAATGTGTGGTTAGGTGATTTCGTCATTGTACGAACATGATAGAGTGTTATTTACCACAAACTGAGATGGTTTAGCTACCTATCACACACCTAGGGTGTATGGTTATATATAGCATATAGCCTGTTAGTCCCAGGCTACAGACCTATACAGCATGTTACTATCCTGAGTACTGTAAGCAGTTCTAACACAATAGTATTTGTGTATCTAAACATAGAAAAAGTACAGTAAAAATATGGTATAAAAGAAAAAATGGTGCAATTTTTTTAGCTTAATCTTTTTTTTTTTTTTTTTTTTTTTGTGAGACGGAGTTTCGCTCTTGTTACCCAGGCTGGGGTGCAATGGCGCGATCTTGGCTTACCGCTACCTCCGCCTCCTAGGTTCAGGCAATTCTCCTGCCTCAGCCTCCCGAGTAGCTGGGATTACAGGCACGCGCCACTATGCCCAGCTAATTTTTTTTGTATTTTTAGTAGAGATGGGGTTTCACCATGTTGACCAGATGGTCTCGATCTCTTGACCTCGTGATTCACCCGCCTCGGCCTCCCAAAGTGCTGGGATTACAGGCGTGAGCCACCGCGCCTGGCCCTGCTTAATCTTTTTTAAAAAAAATATTATTTCAATAAGTTTTTAGGGAACAGGTGTTTGGTTACATGAATAATAAGTTCTTTAATCGTGATTTCTGAGTTTTTAGTGCACACATCACCTGAGCAGTGTACACTGTACCCAATGTGTAATATTTTGTCCCTCACCTCCCTCCCACCCAAAAATGGTATACTTGTTTAGGGCAGTTAGCTTTCAGGACTGAAAGTGAGTCAGTGAGTGAGTGGGTGAGTGAATGTGAAGGCCTAGGATGTTACTTATATGACTTTATAACCACTACACTTAGGCTACACTACATTTGTAAAAAAATTAAACGATTGTGCTATGACATTATGACAGCTACAGCATCACTAGGCAATAGGAATTTTTCGGCTTCGTTATGACATTATGGGAACACTGTTGCATATGTGGCCTATTTATTGAAATGTCGTGTGGTGCATGACTGTAGTGGACATGCTGTTCGGGAGTGTATTTTCTTTGTGGAATTTGCCATCTAATAGCAGGGAGAAGTATAAAACATTTTCTTTTAGTAGAAAGTTAAGTCAGAGGCTGGGTGAAGTGGCTCACACATGTAATCCTAGCACTGTGGGAGGCTGAGGCAGGCAGATCACCTGAGGTCAGGAGTTGGAGACCAGCCTGGCCAAGATGGCGAAACCCTGTCTGTACTAAAAATACAAAAATTAGCTGGGCATGGTGGTGTACGCCTGTAATCCCAGCTACCCAGGAGGCCGAGGCAGGAGAATCACTGGAACCCTGGGGGCAGAGGCTGCAGTGAGCTGAGATTGTGCCACTGCACTTCAGCTTGGGTGACAGAGCAAGACTCTGTCCCCCCTAAAAAATAAGAAAAGTCAGAAAGAGTATTTTTTTTCTTTCTGGTTCTTTTGGTTTTAGTGTGATTTAGACTTGAATGAAGAAGAAAAATAGCAGTTGGTAGAATTGGCGTCGTTCTCAGGTTTTGGATTCTTAGTAGGAGTTTTCTGATTTGTCACTATATTCATTGCTCATCCAAACATGTTTAATTTACTTCATCTGTAAAACTGTGTAGATTGCAAATTTTCATAATGTGGCTAATTACTTTTATAATGATTAATATTTAAAACAAAATAAATTATGCATGATAGAGGAACTTGTATCTTGAAGTTTCTTATGCTTTAAGTAGGAGATGAACTGGAAGTATAAATTAAATATTTTGAGAGTGTTTTGGTTTTTCTTTTTGCTTGATAAACAGGAAATTCCGGATATGCGATAGGAAATGTTTGAGGCTTGTCTAATGAAGTGCTCCATCAGTTTTCTGTCCTTGCTATTTTGGAGGGGAAATGTTTTGTTTTGAGGATATAATTTCTATGATATGATAAATACCATAATAAAAATGCCAAATATAACAATATGAGTCCAGATTGCAATGGGAAAGAAATATAGGAATTAGAAAAAACATCTATAGCAGCTCTGGAAAACAGGAAAAGATGAAATCAATAAACCAGAAAATATTCAGGCTTTCTAGAAAGATGTAAGACAGACAAGATTAGATTACTGAAAACCATTAGTATTAAACAGCTTGTACCACACATAAGGGAAAGTATCTGGTTTCTGAGTGGAAAAGTAGACTTGCTTACAAATTCATGTAGCTTAGAGATGACAGGGCTAGGGCAGAGAAATGGCCCTGTGAGCAGTATCAAGTTTATTAGAATACTGCAGAATTGATGAATATTGAAGAAAAATCTCTGTTGCTTTCTTTTCTTTACCACATTTAAGGGCAAAGCCTACTCAGAAAATATGATAGCCTTCCATTATGGGGTTGATGGAGATGGGGGAGACTCTTGAGGGAAGTAAAGCAGTGACTTGTACCAGCCATCTGTACAGAACAATCTGGATTTAAAAAGACGAAGAAGAAACACTGGATATTAGAGGAAAACTTAACTGTAAAAGGGAGGACTTGTACTAAAGCAAAGCAAATTGCTCAGAGATAATAGTTTATATAGAAAATAACAACATTTTTAGTCAATATTAGGAAGATACTGTATTGAGAAAGGGACAATGAACAAAAAATTCTTGACAATTAAAAGTATCATTGCCAAGAAGTCAAAAAGTAGAGAAAGTTGTAGAACTGTAATCCCAGAACTTTGGGAGGCCAGGGTGGGCGGATCACCTAAGGTTGGGAGTTTGAGACCAGTCTGACCAATGTGGAGAAATCCTGTCTCTACTAAAAATACAAAATTAACAGGGTGTGGTGGCACATGCCTGTAATGCCAGTTACTTGGGAGACTGAGACAAGACAATCTCTTGAACCCAGGAGGCGGATATTGCTGTGAACCGACATCGTGCCATTGCACTTCAGCCTGGGCAACAAGAGCGAAACTCTGTCTCAGAAAAAAAAAAAAAAAAAAAAAGATCCAGAATACTAAGTTGATTCCAAAGCTGCTCTCAGAACATTTGTTGACCTCTAGAGGCTTGCAGTTAAAGGTCACATGAATTTGAGGAGAGAGATCTTTGAGCCTTCATTAGACGAAAAGTTAGAATTGAGAACCCTGCAGTGGAAAAAACATACTCAAACTGCATTTTCCTATTCTTATACTCAACAATTAACACAGAAGACTTCTGTGATCTCGAAATATGTGGGATTTCTCCTTACCAGCAAGTGAGCAGTAAGTTCTGCAGATACCAGCTGGTGTCCTCCAATTCAATTCTTTTTTTTTTGAGATGGAGTCTTGCTTTGTTACCAAGCTGGAGCGCAGTGGTGCGATCTTGGCTCACTGTAACCTCCACCTCCTGGGTAAAGCAATTCTCCTGCCTTAGCCTCCCAAGTAGCTGAGACTATAGGCACGTGCCACCATGCCCGGCTAATTTTTTGTATTTTTAGTAACAACAGGGTTTCACCGAGTTAGCCAGGATGGTCTCGATCTCCTGACCTCGTGATCCACTGACCTTGGCCTCCCAAAATGCTGGGATTACAGGCGTGAGCCACTGCTTCCGGCTTCTTTTTTTCTTTTAAGACAGAGTCTCACTTTGTTGCCTGGGCCGGAGTACAGTGGCACAATCTTAGCTCACTGCAACCTGCAACCTCTGCATCCTGGGTTCAAGTTATTCTGCCTCAGCCTCAGTAGCTGGGAATACAATATAGGTGCATGCTACCATGCTTGGTTAATTTTTGTATTTTTAGTAGAGATGGGATTTCACTGTGTTGGCCAGTCTGGTCTTAAACCCCTGACCTCAAGTGATCTATCTGTCTCATCCTCCTAAAGTGTTGGGATTATACGTGTGAGCCATTGTGCGCGGCCCCTCCAGTTCAATCCTAACACTACCTACCTGAAGACAGCATCAAATCCTACAAGTTGAGGGCTCAGTCCCACAAAACTGCCCACTACTTCTGATGCCAGTTGCAAGCCCAGGTGGTGGTGTTTCTTTTCTTTTTTTGAGACAAGATCTTGCTCTGTCACCCAGGTTGGAGTGTAGTGGTGTGAACACAGGTCACTACGGCCTCAACCTTCTGGGCTCATGTGATCCTCCCACCCAAGTAGCTGGACTACAGGTTCACATCACCACACCTGACTAATTTTTAAATTTTTTGTAGAGATGGAGTCTTACCATGTTGCCCAGACTGGTCTCAAACTCGGGCTCAAGCAGTCCTCCCACCTTGTGCTTCCAAAATGCTGTGATTACAGGTGAGAGCCATGATCCCTGCCCCCCCCCGGTTTTTTTACCTGTGCTTCTGACTGACCAGCTATACATCAGGGATCTCACATCTTTTCTTTGGTTTCATTTAAGTTGATGAAGTGGCTTACAGAACCCAGGGAAATACGTTTACCATTTTATTATAAAGGATATCACAAAGGCTATAACTAAAGAGATGGATAGGGTAAGGTATATAGAAAGGGGCATAGAACTTCTATGCCTTGTCCGAGTGTGCCACCCTATAGGAACCTTTATGTTTTCAGCTATCTGGAAGCTCTCAGACAGAAGCCTTTCCTGTTGCTACTTTTATGGAGACTTCGTTGTTTAGACGTGATTGAAGAAGTATGGACAACTGTCTAGAAATGTGACTGAACAAAAAGGGTATGAGCTAATACTAATAGACTGAGTAGGAAAACCTAGAAAGGCCGTTTCAGATTCTTCTTAGCCTCTCTGTGCACTGTTAATTTCTCCAGGGTATGGGAAAACCTCCTCTGATTGTTACCTGCAATCAGACAATGTAGGTCAGAGAGTTTCTTTATGGGCAGCTGCAAGATGGAAAGGCAGGGAAAGATTCCTGCCTTGGGGAAAAAAAGGAGCAGGTGAAAGGAAGGCAAGAGAAGGTCAGAGAGATTTTCTTCTGAGGCCTGCTTCTGAAGGCCAGTATATAACAAGGACTGTGAGTGTTACGAACCAGGAACTATGGGCGAAAACCTGTTATCATCTGTCTGTCTTATCTTTCATACCTGCATAAAACCAAGATTTTTCATGATAAGGCTTCAGTGAAAGGGAGCCTAGAAAATTAAATTTACTTTCCGTGATAAACATATTAGAGAAGTTTTCTTCTCTTGGGCTTTTGGTATGAGACTGAAAAGTTTCCACTGAAAACTTTTGAACATTAGCCTGACTTCATGAGGGTATGGGATTGTAATTTATACTACCTGAATAGTTTAGGAAACTGGAGACAGATAAAATTATTTAAAAGCAGTCAAATAAATGTTGGCAGTGCTACAAAGCACCTAATAGAAAAGTGAATTCTCTTCAGAGGGATGCTCCTTCAAATATGCCTATTGATAGAGTCTAAATGAAGTGCTTTCATATTTCAAGATTACAAAAATATGAGAAACTTGGCAATCATGAGCAAGAGTGAGCAAGAAAGACAAATAGCAGAATTTGACCTCTGTGAATGTGAGATTTTGAAATTACTTGATAAGACAATGGACTATAAATGAACAAAATGTTTCAAAAGAATTAAAAGGGAGGGGGGAATTAAAAACATTAAAAAATACCAAGTAGATCTGAAAAAAATCTAATAGCAATTCTAGAAATTAAAAATATAATAATGAACTTGAAAAATATTAAATGGGTTAAGTAGATTAAACTCAGTTGAACAGAGAATTAATGAACTTGAAGACAGATTTGAAGAAAACCCAGGTATGGAAACATGAAAGAGATGTTTAGAGTCAGAAGAATAAATGTCTAATATATATGACATTGGAATTTCAGAAAAGAAAAATGCAGGGACTGACAGTTGGTGTCCAAAGAAAGAATGATTGAGAAGGTCCCAAAATTAAAGGATGGGAATCATTAGACTGAAGAAGTATGATTAATGCAGAGGAAGAAAAATAATTGTATAATACCGAAAACTAATATAATCTTTTTTTAGCAGCCAGAAACAGATTTATCTACAAAGCTATAGAAATTAGACTGGCAGCAGACTTCTAAACTAGAACAATACATGGTAGAGATCGTAGAGCTAGGCCATCAAATGTTTCGTAAAACAAATGTCATCCTAGAGATAGTAATTGGCAGAATCATTCAAAAACAAGGATTTTGAAATAGATTTTTCAGACAACATCAGATTGATAAATAAAAATCTGACTACATTGTGTTGGTGAGTATGTGGAACAATGGGAACTGAGCTGGTGGCAGTATAAACAACTGCTTTTGAGAGTAATTTGGTAATGTCTAGTAAGTTTCAGTGTACATTTCTCCAGTAATCCAGGAATTCTACCCATGCATACATATATATCTTAGCATTGTTTGTTGATCTGTTTTCACCATGATATAACTGAGATCAAATTTTTGGTAAACAAAATTTATTCTTCCAACAGGCAGTACCTTTGCTGTCTCTGTGCCTCATCACTTTGTTCTCCTTTTTTCACCCCTTCACTCCCATCATTCTCTTTTTTTTTTAAGCTTTTTGTGATCCTGGCTCACTAATGTGATATTATTGATGGGTTACAAACTGCAGTTTGGAAAACACTGCCTTAAAGAAACAAAGAGAACAAAGATAGTGATATTCATAGCAATATCGTGTATAAGAGTGAAAAACTTGAAGCCACGTTAAGCTCAAACAAATGGAAATGGGTAAATAAACTGTGGTATATCTAAGGATCTTGAACTAGAAATTATAAAAAAGCAGTGAATTACAATGCCCATATTCAATTGCAGAAGAGTATATAGTATGATACTCATATGAAGCTTAAAAATGCAAAGCAATGGTATATATAGTTTTATGAGTATACACATATGTAAAAACATAAATTCATGGAAATGATAAGCACCAAACCCTGGGAGTGAAAAAGAAAGGTATTTCTGTTACCTAGATAATGCTTTTTTTTTTCCTTAAACTAGGTAGTGAACAGTAAGGTGTTTATTAAATAATATCTTATACTTCTGTGTATATCTAAAATATTTTAAAGAAAATTTGTTTTAAATGGAGGTGGTAATATAAACAAATTGAAATTTCTCAGAAAATACAGCAGAAAGAGTTGAACATTATGAGAGAAAAGTTTGAGACCTGTAGAATAGATCTGGGATATCAGTATGTGTGAAATAGGAATTCCAGAAATAAAAATTACACTGCATATGGCAGAAGTAGATAATAAAATGGTAGTATAAATTTGTTCTAAGCTGAAAAAAGCCTTAAAATAAGGCCTACAAAATTACATTTTGTAAAATCAAATATTTATAATACTTCAAAATTTCAAGTATCAAAAGAAAATGAAGTTCCCAGATAAACAGCAGGTATAACCTAACAAATAATCAGATTGACATATGATTTTTTTAAAAATGCTGCACTGGATACTAAGGAACAGTCGAAACATTCCTGTAGAATTCTGAGATACAAGCTTTGTTAACAAATGTCATGGGTTTTTGTCTAGGTCCTGCTGCTCACTGCACAGAGAGCCAGTTACTGAGATAATGGTTATTGCCAAAGAAGAAGGCTTTAATCCCATGTTGCAGCTGAGGAGATGGGAGATCAGTCTCAGATCCATGTCCCTGATAGACTAAAACTAGGGGCTTATAAAGCAGGGAAGAAATGTAACAATATGCAAGAAAACAGAAATTAGAGAGGGGCAAGGAAGCAATCATGATGAATGAGGAGTCTGGTATCTATCTCATTGTCTGGTTGTGGTGATCTGGTGAGTTTTAGTTATTTGATACTTTTTTTTGGGAGGCCTGAAAGTCATTTCCTTAGGAAGAAACTCAGATAAAACAAATAGTTTTCAGGCTTTAAGACCAGAGGATCAGTTTCTATGTTTATTTAAACACACACACACAAAACAATTAACTATCTATGGGACTGTTGGGTCAGTTTCAGTATTATGGCCCTAAAGGCCTTTGTGCAACAAAACTATTCTTTGAGGATAAAGGCAAAATATATTATTTCTGGAGGACTGTGAACCTATAATACTTAAGCAAAATGAAATGAATCAGAAGGGAGAATTCCGGACCAAAAAGGAGAAAGGTTTATGTTAAGCATTTGTGAACAAAAACAAGCCAAAACCCAAACAATAACATTTAAGGTTAAATATAAAGAATTATTAAAAACATACTTTGAAGTATAATGTTATTTTTGAGAAAATATTCCTGATATGATGGAGCTTATGAAAGAAATGACAACTGGGAAATAAAATTCTAGGTAATTTAATACAAGCTATGCTACGGCAAGTGGGAGTGGAGCAAAGAGGGGAAGGTAAAAGAATACTATGGATGTTATACTGTGCAAAGAGTCTGTGCACAGGAATGAGTATTTTATACTTGTTGATGTTTATGACAAAATACAGACTTAAATAAGTGTTGAAAATATGAGGAGACTTTCGTTAAAAGAAGGCAAATGATCAACTCACTCAAACTTTCTCATACCTGTTTGAAAGAACTAAAAATGTCTTTAAAAACAAACAGGAAAAAAAGCCTGTAACAGCACTGGGTATTAAGAAAGGGTGACATTGGTGCAGCAAACTTGGGGGAATTCCCTGATGATAGTAAGTAGATGGACTGATAGAGGCAGAAGAATAAGAGCAGAGAAGACCACAACTGAAAGTGAAAACTTCCTGAGGTTCAGTGGACCTCAAGGACCTCTATTTGTGTTAACAGTTTGAAAGAACTGGAGTGGATGGGAGGTGGTGATGTGATAATCAGAGTACTTAATTTAAAAACTGCCTGTAGGCTGGGCACAGTGGCTCACACCTGTAATCCCAGCACTTTGGGAGGCCAAGCTGGGTAGATCTCCTGAGGTCAGGAGTTTGTACTCACCTTGCCAGCATGGTGAAACCCTGTTTCTACTAAAAAAAAAATACAAAACTTAGCCAGGCACCTGTAATCCCAGCTATGTAGGAAGCTGAGGCAGGAGAATCACTTGAATCCAGGAGTCAGAGGTTACAGTGAGCTGAGACTGTGTCATTGTACTCCAGCCTGGGTGACAAGAGCAAGACTTTGTCTCAACAAAAACAAAAAAAACAAACCAAGGCTGGGCACGGTGGCTCACACCTGTAATCCCAGAACTTTGGGAGGCCCAGGCAGAGGGATCACCTGAGCTCAGAAGTTCAAGAGCAGCCTGGCCAATGTGGTGAAACCTGTCTCTACTAAAAATACAAAAATTAGCTGGGCATGGTGGTGCGTGCCTGTAATCCCAGCTAATTGGGAGGCTGAGGCAGGAGAATCACTTGAACCTGGGAGGCGGAGGTTACAATGAGCCAACATCACACCATTGCACTCTAGCCTGGGCGACAAGCAAAACTCCATCTCGACCAACAACAAAAACCAAAACTGCCTGTAGTAGCTGGATTCTTCCCTTCCTCATTTCCTTATTCATACTGAATGATAGTAGCAGGATATTTTTCTCAAGGATAGAGTCATGGCTTCTGTTCTGCATATGATGATTCTAGAAAAGGCTTCTGTTACACGTGTTGGGGTTGGAAAGAGCCTGATAACTATCAGTAACTCATGGGAAGAAGGAAAGAAAAGATGGCTCTGTATGTGTGTAATACATGAAACACTCTGTCTCAAAAGTAAAGCCTTCCTTATGTTGGCAGTCTTGGGGGTTCCAGCCCATAAATCTGCTTTATGAGCACGCACTCTAAAATATGCTGCTTGATATGTTCCACCCACATTTAGTGTGAAATCTGCTCTCCTATTCAGGGAAGATGCCTTCAGAGAGGGACAGACCTGTAAGAAGTATAGGGGAAACCCAGATAAGTTATATTGTTCTGGAACACTGTTCACAAATTTGACCATCAAGGATCACCATGAAACCAACTATACCAAATAGCAAGTGAACTAAGGAAAACCTGACCCCTGAAAAATGAGAATGATGTCAGAAATACATAGAACTTAAATGTTATTTATATCCTCAGATTTCAGAGGACAAGGTAGCTAAAAATCCAAATCAGGCTATTCTGAAAGAAGCAATAGGTGAAGTTCTCAGAAACTAAAAATCTGATGGTTAAAATAAAAAAAATATATTAAAGAAGGACTGAAAATTGAATCAGTGATTTAGAAGTAATGTTGAAGAAACATTCTAGAAGCTAAAGATACAAAGATGGAGATAAAAATTATGAACAAGTGATTAAGTGACATGGGGCATGGAACCAGGTCTTTAGAGGAGACAGGAGGAGGGGAGAAAAGAAATAACAGAGCACAGTACCTAATGCCATGGTGTATTACGTAAATATTTAAAGAGATGAGTGAGATTTTAATATACTTGTGAAAAGATGGTCAAGATATATTAAGTGAAGAAGGAGGTTGTGAGAGCAGTATGCATAGTATGGTATTTGTGTTTAAAGGTATATGCATATTCAAATCTGTATAAGAGTGAAAGGATATGAAACACTAATAACCTTTACGTTTGGGGAAAGGATGGAAGAATGAGAGAGGAATTATTTTTAAATACATAATGTTGATTTGAAAGGAACATTTTTATTTTAAAAAATGAAAGAACTCAAAGTGATGTTGGAGAGGAAGGGAGAAGAGCAACATAAGGGTAGAAGTCCTTATCCAAATAAGCCATTTAAATTTACACATCATCTCAAGCCTATAGTTTTTTTTATAATAACAAATTTACACATAATCTCAAGCCTATAGTTTTTTTTTATAAAAACATGTATTTTTCTGTTACTTCTTAATAACTATCTCCCTCTCCTATTATTCCTAGACGCTCACAGAAGTATATTTTCAAACATTTCTCTGAACCTTCCCTTTTACCCAAAGTATGATGGGGTTGAGGGTGTGACTGATAATTCCCTTATTGCACATGGATTTTGTGAGAGATGATATAGATGGGAAGAATAACTTAAAGTAAGAGTGTCTTTAAATTCTAGATATTGGTTTATTAATAAAGAATAGTATGAATCCATCTTTTGTGGAATGAGTCAGCATATAAATAAAATAATGAATGGTAAAGAGAAAAAACAAGGAGAACAATATATTCAAGAGGTATATTCTGGTGGGTATTTTTGAACTGAGAGTAGGAACTGATTGGTATCAGAATAGTAACATGTAAGTATAATCACAGAGGTTTGAAGTGGTATTCTGGACCACTTGAAAGGCTCATCCTGTTTGTGAGGAGATGGATATGATCCTTGGTTTCAATAATGCCACATCTACTATAAAATTCTGAACCCTCCACCATCATTCAGGATGCATCTCTCATGGTTGAAGAAGTGGTGGAGGATGGCATGGGAGAGAGTGCCTGAGGATCCTTGCCTGGAACAAGTTATGGAAAGAAAATCTTTCAGGTATTCTTCTTACATATTTTACTTGGTTGCTATGTTTTTATGGGATAAAATAGTTCTCTTTCTGGAGAGAGTGGGTTGGCGGGGGTTGGGGAGGAGGGGGGAGATGGATGGGTTGGAGTAGAGCAGTGGTCTTCTTTTCCAAGTGTGGTAGAGGAATTAGGAAAGAACATTAGTGTCTTTCTGTCTTTTTTCTTTTTCTGTTCTCGGACAACTTTTCTGTTATCTTCATAACTAAGTTGTATCAGAGTTCTTGAATTGCAGACTCATTTACGTGATAATATGATTCATCAGGAACATTTAGGTACACAGCATGCTGACATAATAGTATTAGCTCTCAATAACTCTTAGAAACCAATGGGAAATGTTTAGATCTGTGAATTACCAAATTTTAAATATTTTGAATATATGCTTACAAATCTTATTTGTAACTAACTTGTTGATGATTTCTTCTTTGGTTATGTTAATTAGCTCTTTAACCATTTGACATTCTGATTTATTTCTCAGGCTTGAAGATGTTAACACTACTATGCATTTTAATTAAGTAGTTAATTAACTGACGCTCCCTAAGTCTTAAGTTCCTGATTTTTCTCTAAAATACCAGAAACTTAAGTGCCAAGAGCTCAGAGAATGGCTTCCAGGACAGCTCTAGCCCTACTGTGGCTTAAAAAATTGCAAGCAGAGGCTGGGCGCGGTGGCTCATGCCTGTAATCCCAGCACTTTGGCAGGCCTAGGCGGATGGATCACAAGGTCAGGAGATCAAGACCATCCTGGCCAACATGGTGAAACCCTGTCTCTACTAAAATACAAAAAATTAGCCGGGCGTGGTTGTACGCGCCTGTAGTCCCAGCTACTCGGGAGGCTGAGGCAAGAGAAATCGCATGAACCTGGGAGGCTGAGGTTGCAGTGAGCCAAGATTGTGCCACTGCACTCTAGTATGGCGACAGAGCAAGACTTTGTCTCAAAAAAAAAAAAAAAAAATTGTAAGGAGAATTTTTTTTTTTTTGTAAACCATATGTCAGGGAATTTCTCAGAGGTTTTCTAGAAATTCTCTTATTTGAAGTTTTAGAAACACTATCTTCAGTTGTATTGGTGATAATTGATAATTCTGTTGTCCTTTTTAAATGATAATATAAAAAGTATGCATGAGTATGTGGGGGAAGTTGTTTTCAAAAATTTAAAGCAGTTGGAACTTCTCTAACAACTCTGTTAAGTGGAAGTAAACAAAGATAAGTCAGCATAAAATCGGTCAAGGTAAAGTAAATGAAATGAAACCATATAATGGCAGAGTTTTTTTTTCTTTTCTGTTTCATTGAAATAAGTAATGTTGCTCTTAAGAGAATATTTTGTATTATTTTCTCCTCTTCTTTTTTTTTCTAGCTTGGGCTCTAGGAAAAGAGCCTTTTATCCCATCTTGTCTTCCAGTCCATTTTGAATCAAGAAAGACTTGTTGAGGAATTCTTTGAGAAGAATCTGTGTTGAAGAAGGAAACAGAAACACTGTTTGAGAGAAGGCAAACAGACAAAAAGGATGATGGAAACATGCATTTTTGTTGTATATGTAACTCGAAGAGACCTTCCTAAAGTGAAAGTTGAGAACTGAAAAGGAAGTAAATTAAGGAATGACTGAATTTTGTGTGTCTTGATGGAAAAATGCTGGTCTTTTTTTAATGTGGGAAAACAGTTGGTGCTTCAGTCCTAGGAATTATATCTCTGCCATGGGCAGTTATCATAAACTCTTCTCACAATCAGAACCGCTCTTTGTCCTCTGTGAATGATGGCACTTTCGCTTCTATTTCATCAGTGCTTCCAAGGATGAATGAAAGTATATAGCATCTGCCAAAACCTAAAAAGTACAGTTTGTTTATCACTAGGGCTTTGTAAGGTACTTCACTTGTAGTTTAAAATTCTTTAATGCTCAAAACCAATCATTGTGGGTTTTTGTCACTAAATATTAATTTTTCAAGATGAAGTATGGTGATTTCTATCCATTTTGTGGTCAATTTTCTCAGTCTTCTTTCCCATAGATACTGTGATAGAACTTAGATTTTATTTTTTACCCTTAAATAACTATGTTTTTTATGATATATAATCATATAATTTTTTGTTTTCCTTGAGGTCTTAACAGATCTTATGTTAGTCTATACGTCAAAATAAAAATTTTTATGTAGTTAATATGCTGTAGTATTAAGGATATTGATTTTCTATTAAATTTTGAGCTTGGTGTTGGTATAAATCCGATCCCAAATTGTAAATTAACATTTGGAAATTAATAAGAGTGTAACTATGTTATATAGAAAGCATCTTGTGAATCAATTTATGTGGGTGTTTTTTAAATTTAATTTTTATTAAAATTTTTTTTTAGTATGTAGTTAAACTCTTTCAGGTAACTTTTCTGTGGAAGACAAGAGGAGACTTTGTTTTTCAACCTATAATTGTTTCAGCTCTCCAGGCAAATAATAATAATAATTCTGGGCCTGGCACTGTGGCCCATGCCTCTGTAATCCCAGCACTTTGGGAGGCGGAGGTTGGCGGATCATGAGGTCAGGGGTTCGAGAGCAGTCTGGCCAAAATGGTGAAACCCTGTCTCTACTAAAAATACAAAAAATTAGCCTGGTATGGTGGTGGGCGCCTGTAATCCCAGCTTCTTAGGAGGGTGAGGCAGGAGAATTGCTTCAACCCAGGAGGCTGAGGTTGCAATGAGCTGAGATTGTGCCACTGCATTCCAGCATGGGTGACAGAGTGAGACTCTGTCTTTAAAAAAAAAAAACAGAATTCTGCAATTTGTTTCTCATTTTTCAGTCGTTTAGCAACAATTGCGATTCATTTTGAACGTAATATCTCTATAATAAAAAATGTATTTTCAGTCTTTCTTCAAAGAGGATTTCTTGATTGAAAGTCTCCCTTATACCTCAGGTTCTCTTCTGAATGCTCTCTTATTGGCAGGACAGAGTAAATGTGAGCGAATGTGTATACCTAAGGGTGTGACTTTAATATAATCTGACATGGTTTGCACAAACGTGTTTATCACTGCATTGCTTGTGGTGGTAAAAAGTTAGGGAGAACTTTAATATACATCAAGAGGGAGAATGGTTGCAGTGGAACATTATGGAGCTCTTAAGTTGGTTCTGTCTCTTGTCATTAAGGACTGATATTTTAATAAGTGAAAAAAGCAAGTTATAATTCATAAAGTATCCTATTTTAAGAAACATTGTATTTCTTTTTTTCTTTTTTGGTCACCCAAGCTGGAGTGCAGTGGCTCAGTCTTGGCTCACTGCAACCTCTGCCTCCTGGGTTCAAGTGATTCTCCTGCCTCAGTCTCCTGAGTAGCTGGGACTACAGTAGCCATCACACCTGGCTAATTTTTGTATTTTTAGTAGAGACGGGGTTTCACCATGTTGATCAGGCTGGTCTCCAACTCCTGACCTCGTGATCCGCCCACCTCAGGCCTCCCAGAGTGCTGGGATTACAAGTGTGAGCCATCGTTCCTGGCCCAAAAACCTTGTATTTCTATAAAACATGTTATATATAACTGAACCTGAAAAGAGGTATAATTATATCGATATATAGGATGGAGGATAAAGAAGGAATAGGGATGAATTTTTATTTTTATATTACTACATTGATTTCAGTGAAAATATTATTTTATAAATTTTGAGGAAGAGTTCTAAGAATTATAGAAAAATCCATAAATGTAATTTTATTGTATTTTATAACTATAGAATAATTACAGAAAAATAAAAAATACATGATTTGCTATTACTGTAAAATAAAGAGGATTCAACATTGTTATACATGGAAACACCAAAGATGTAGGGGTCACCTTTGCCTACAGGAGATGAGAGAGTAAGGATTAGTTTGGACATTTGAAATGTAGTAGGAACTCTTACTATAGTAAGTAGGTTGCATTTAACCTGCTTTCTCTCCTTAGTCTTAATACTTTTATGTTCAGGACACTAAATTGCCCGATAGAATTTATTGATTTTATTAGTATCCTTTCTCTCTACCCCATCTCTCCATGCTCCTTCTTAAAAAGGAGCAGGCAAAAGAGGAGTACCCAACAGTGAAGAGAGGAAGAGGAATGTTATTTGAATACTGTTCGGGAAAACATAATGAATAGACCCAGGTGTTAGTTCTGCCTTTGGCATTAATAAGCTTATGTGAACTTTGCTCTTGGGATTAAAAATTTCTTTTGACTTGCATTTGTAAAGAAGATAAGAAATTGGAACTTACAAATAGAGTCCTGTAAGATAAGAAGTTGGGATTTACAAATAGAGTCCTCCTGAAAATGATTGCATAATAAAGAGCCCCTGAATAATAGAGTTGATTTAAAAACGGATTATTTCACCTGCCAACAAAACTGAATAACTCTACCTTTTTTGGGGGAGTGGAATTTTAATGCTTGTAGTTGTGGAGTTGTACATTATGTTGATCAACTAGAATATTCAAATATTTTTGCTTAAAGCCTGATTACTGCTACAAAGGAAAACTATTGCAGTAACAAATACCTGTGGCTGTTGGGGTTGCACAATTAACATCATGAGTTCATAGTATATACATTATGAAATATAACCATTTAAAATACAGGAGCAGGTACCAGAGGAACATAAAACAGTAAAGAGA
The DNA here is from genome assembly GCF_049354715.1 of Callithrix jacchus. Taxonomy (NCBI): domain Eukaryota; kingdom Metazoa; phylum Chordata; class Mammalia; order Primates; family Cebidae; genus Callithrix; species Callithrix jacchus. The sequence goes on from NC_133506.1 coordinate 21,133,203, forward strand.
GGAAAAAGATGTGACAGTTGATAGACCTGGAAGTCTCAGAAGTACTGGCTATTATAATGTTGTAGGCAAGAGCCTTGAATTTATTTCGTATTATGCCTACGGAATTGTGTGTGTAACTTAAAAAAGAAATTAACCACAGTTTACTTGAGGAAAAAAAAATGTCTTTGGGATAGTATTATATAATGAGATGTGGAAATATACAGGACATCCAAAAATTTTGGAAAAAATCAGACAGATTTCAGATTCCATAAGACTTTTTCACAGTAGTTAAGGTTTTTATAAGTGGTTCTGAAAATAACCAACATTATTCCATAGTTGAGACCATAGCATCCCAAATCCGAAAATCTAAAATCTGAAATGCTTCAAAATTTGAAACTTTGTGAGTGACTAGACATTTTGGATTTTTGGATTTGGTTGCTAAGTATATTGCAGATACTCCAAAATCCAAAAACAATTGAAATCCGAAACACTTCTGGTCTTATACATTTCTGATAAGGGATATTCAAACTGTATTATAGTTGATTGGTTTTTTTGTTTCTAGCTCACCTTGGTTAAAACTATAATCTCATCTCATTTCCAAGTGTCATCACCCTTTGCCCTTATTTGGGGCAATGACCTCTCAATCTATCCAGTTGTTTCAAATTATATACTACTCTCCAGTAACAGGTATATCCAGTAGGCCCTAAATTATTGAAGTTTCTGCTTTATAATGTCTTGATTTTTGTGCCTCTGTTTCTATCACTTTTGCCCTAAACATTTCTTATTTGGATTATAATGGCAACCTCACTCATCTAGTCTTGTTTTATCCGATGCATATCATTCTCCAAGAGCTCTTTCTAAAAGGCAAATCTGATCAAATCACTCTTTTCTTCCTCTGGCAAGTTTAAACATCCTTAGATTTCAGTTTGCAGAAGTAAGATGAGCGTAATCACCTACCCTATTGGATGGGGATTTTATAAATGGAAAGAGCTTAGTACTTTGCTTCGCACATAGTGTTAGCTATTGTTATAATTCCTTTCTAGCCCTACCTCTCTCTACCCGTTCGTTTTCTCCATAGAGGATTATCTAAAGCACTTATTGTAATTGGCTGTTTACTTTTCTGCTTCTCCCACCACATGGAGTGGGGAGATAAAACCAAATGAATATTTGAAATCTAGTGTGATCTACCCAATAATGAAAGCTACCAGGGTGGGAATGATTTTTGGAGAATATGGGGGAAACTTTTAGAGTGTGTGACAATTTGGCAAGATGTGTAAGGATGAGGAGGAATTCCAAAAGCAGATAGATTGGAGAGCTTCAAGAGGGGAGTTCCCAGCTGAGTGCAAGTTGTAGATCATTTACAGTAGCAACATCTTAAAAGTAGAAGGCTGGATGGTAGAAGAGGAGGCTGCAGAGGTAAGCAGGGTGTCTGATCATAAGAAGTCTTCCCGGCCATCTGTAGCCCCTTCCCTTGTAAAAGGAGTATGTACCAGAAGTAGTTTTTCATTTTGCATCTTAAAGGGAACATTCTGGTGCCAGTGGGGAAGAAGAATTGGAGAGAGAGAAACAACTTGGGACTTGAAGCCCAGGTTGATTATTTAAGGTTGTGGTATAAGTCCAATAATTAAGCCGCAAACTCAAATTCCTTAAGGGATGAGGCAGGTAAAAATGAATGTACTCTAAGGTTTAGAGAGAGTACTGGATCTGTGGTAAAAGAATTCAGCATGTATTTCTTTCACCCTCACCAAGGAATTCACATTCAAAATTTTAAATACCATTGTCTTACCAAATAAAACAACTTTAACATTGGAATCTCCTGGTCAAAACCAAGATGGTTGCAGTGATGATGGAAATAACGTTTCTGTCTTGAGAGACTGGATGGTTGGTTGTGTTATCTGCTAACAGCAAGGGAATACAGGAGGAATCACACACTGTGACAAGTGAAGAGTTAGGTTTTAACATGTTGGATTTGAGATGTTTGTGGAATATCCAAGCAGAGATAGCTTGTACACAGTTGTGAGAAGTTGGCTGGAGAATTAGATTTGGCAAGCCCTCCATGTCATGGAGTGACTTGTTTAAAGAAGAAAAAAGATGTGATAAAAAAGTGCTAAGTTTTAAACTCCCCAAGGAGCTTTTAAACTTAAAAAATGGCCAGTGTGGGCCAGTAAAGTAAAAGACAATGATGGTTAGGGTTATGCTGGATGCAAGAAATTAGTATTTCATTAAAGAAGAACGTTCAGGGCTGGGTGCGGTGGCTCATGGCTTAATCCCAGCACTTTGGGAGGCTGAGGCGGGTGGGTCATGAGATCAAGAGATCGAGACCATCCTGACCAACGTGGTGAAACCCTGTCTCTACTAAAAATACAAAAATTAGCTGGGCGTGGTGGCATGTGTTTGTAGTCTCTGCTACTAGGGAGGCTGAGGCAGGAGAATCGCTTGAACCTGGGAGGCAGAAGTTGCAATGAGCTGAGATCGCACCACTGCACTCCAGCCTGAGTGATGGAGTGAGACTCTGTCTCAAAAAAAAAAAAAAAAGAACATTCAAGTTGTGTCAGATGTCACAGAAAGGTGCAGAAACATGAAAGGTTCAAGGAATCCTTCAGATGTGATAGAGTTGCCACTGGTAAATTTGTCCAGAGCAATTTCAATGGGGCTACAAAACTCTGGATTGTGAAGTACTTGGAGATGAGAACATGCAGGCAGTGATTTTATTTTAGAAGAATTATTTCTTTGTCTTTGCCTTTTATTTAAAGATACTTTCTCAAAACTCAAGTTCTTGACTGACTGATCTAATTATTTATAGGCTGCCTGCCTGAAAATAGTTCTATATGGGTTACTTTTATTAATATTAGTATGTTGACAAAAGTCAAGAAAATATAAAGGTAGATATTATTTTCGCACTGAGATGCTGCTGAAACAAAGCTAGTTTACAAAGTAAGGTTTTGTATTTATGGACTTACTCATTTATTATGTTACATACAGTAGTCTTTGTTTTGTGAAACTCCAAGGAGTTATTTTCTACACATTTCAGGCTAAGAAAGAAAACCATACATTTATTTTATCTTAAACATGAAATAATGTTGTAAACATTCTAAAAAGTACCTATAAATGGGTTAAACACATTGGAGTTCCTCATAGTTTTACCCTAGTTTGTTTTTTGACTTGTTATTTATAGTCTTTGCAATGCCGCCCTCTAGTGATAGATTTCCAAAAAAGCATTAATTAATTTGTCGAAAAGCCTGTCCAGCCTTTCTCTTTTGACTCTATGGATCCTTTGCCATATCCTTTGTTTGGTGTTCTCTTTTATTGCTCTTCCATTACTTAGACTTCTTATTCTCCTTTAATGGCATTAGGGAAGAATGAGAAACCTCAGGAGAAAAAAAATTGAATATGAATCCTTTTAATTTTGCCTCTTTACCAACCTGGGCATAGGGCAAGTTAGCTGTTCAGAGTTCTTACTGGGAATGAATATGAGAATGTCTTGTGTGACACCTGACACAGGCAGCAAAGAGCAGGCATTCAACATATACCAGCTGTCTCTTCCACTGTCTTCTGCCCATCATTGCCTAGAGTAGGGATCAGTACTCTTTTTTTTTTTTTTAATCTGCCACTTCTCTTATACAACATCTCAATTTGTTGTAATTACCTGTTTGCTTGTCCATGTTCTGTGACTTCTAGAGGTCAGGTATCATGTTTGACTTGTTCATATTTGTATCTAGCATTTAGCAGAGTCCGGTATACACAGGGTCCTCATTGGATATATATTTGTTGAATGACTAAATGAATTAATGGATGCCACTTTTTAATAGGAACCCCAGAGTGTGTTATCAGTGTTTCTGATACTGATTAATTATGCAGATTGTAAATGGGTAATATATGATGAAATTAGATTTTACCCATGGCCTTTCATAGAGCTATTTATTTAAGGACTTTTTCAGTTTCATATGTAGTTACCGGTCTTCTCAGGTTTATGATAATATGATAATTTCTGTTTTCCTTATCAGTTTAAAAAAATTATTAGCAAACACTTATGTATAGAATTTTCTTATAATATTTGACTTCTGTTTGTGATGAAAGCCCCTTTATCATTACATTTATGTTATGTCTTGTGTTGTCTCTTTTTAGATTGTAATTAGATTGGAGGTATATGTGTATTTTATTGTTTTTTTTTAAGCACTAGCCCTTGCTTTGAATTTTATTTTTCTGCCTGCTAATGAAAAAATAATTTTACCTATTTTTTTGTCTTCCAGGTTTTTCTAACAACTTAGTACTTTCAGTTTTCTTTTTGTGCAAAAGCTTTTATTACTCTAAATTTGCTTCTGAATTAAAGATTTGAGTAAATGCCATATAATAGATGCTGTTTTTGTTATTTTCTAGGTTTTCAATAAAATGTAGCTGCAATTTCCATTGATCTAAAGTTACTTAAGAAGGTATTTAAAAATGATGAAATGTATGTGTTTAAAATATAATTGTTAATTTCTAGTTTTATTATAATCAGAGAATAAGGAATGCACAGTTTCCAGTTTTTGAGGACTAAAGGTTTTTTTTTTTTGTGATACATAAAAGATCAGTATATAAAATGTCCCTCAAGCACTGACAAAGAAGGTGAGTCCTCTGTAGGGTATACAGTTCTATATATTTATTTATTCAAATCTCCTCTATTTTTTCACTTGCTTCAGCTATCATGTATTTATGAGAATTGTATTAAAGTTTTGCATTACTGTTGTGTGTTTGTCATTTTTCTCATTGTTTCTAACTTGTTTTAGTGCTACATTATTTGATTCTTAGAAGTTTGTGATATCTTCATAATAGATTTTACTTTTCATCAAACATTGATGAAAATATTCAGTCTTTTCATTAAACATTGCTTATTGTATGGATATCCAAATGGGGAAAACAATGAAACTTGATCCCTACCTCCCACCACACACATTTGATCGAAGATCTAAATGTGAAAAGTAAAATAATGAAGCCCTTAGAGGACAGTGTAAAATAATTTCTTACATCTTTCTATCAGACTGATAGAACATATTAGTACTTTATCATTATTTTGAAGTAGGAAAATGTTTCTTAAACAGGACACACAACTCGCAGATATAAAAGAAAAGACTGATAACCTGGATCATTGACAGTTCAAGAATCTCTGTCATCAAAAGTTACCAGTAAGAGAAAAGCAAAGTAGTAACAGCAGATACTTGTGATACAGATATCTGACAAATGGCTTATATCCATACTATGTAAACTCCTACAAATCAGTATAAAAGACAGACAACCCAATAGAATAAATGGGAAATAGATTTGAGCAGGCATTTCATAAGAGGATACTCAAATGGCTAATATGTGGAATATTACTCTGCTTAATCAGTTGGGAAGTACTATTTAAAACTGTAAAGAGATAATGTTAACACTCCCCAGAATGGCCGAAATTAAAAAGATCGACAATACCAAGTGTTAGCAGAATGTGGAGAGCAATGCAACTCTCTCTTGCTGCTGGTGGGAAAATATAAATTGTGAAACTCACTTTTGAAAACTGGCAACACCTACTAAAACTGTGGGTATGTGTATACATACATAGTCTCAATCCAGAAACTTTGATAGAAATTCATGTAGATACCCACTAAAAGGCAAGCACAATCATGTTCAAAGTAGCATTATTTGTATTAGCCAAAACATGGAAACAAAAATGGCTGTCAACAGTAAAATGGTTAAACAGATTATGGTAGATTTAATTCAATGCTATATAGTGATGAGAACAGCAATAAAAATGCACGAATTGTGGCCCTATGCAACAACAAAGATAAAATGCATGAATCAATGTTGATCAAAATAAATTAGACACAAATACTGTGTATGATTCCATATATAAAATTCAGAAGCAGTCACAACTAAAAATTTAAAATCTATGAAATTCAAAGGCAGACAAAACTGGTTATTAGACCTCAGGTTAATGGCTACTTTTATGGATGAGGAAGGAGTAGGGATTAGGAAATGGTATTGGGATTCTTGGTATTAGTAATGTTCTATTTCTTGACTTGGGTGGTGGTTGCATGGGTATACTGACTTTGAGATAATTCAGTGAGTTGTCTAATTTATGATTTGTGAGTTTTTCTGCATGTAATGCTTCAATAAAACTCATGGTAAGCAAAAAATGTTGCTTTAATGTGAGGATATTAGTGCTAAAATAATATTACAATAACTAGAAATTGAGTGAAACTTAACCACAATTTTAATACCTATTGAAAATGTCAGTGAATAATTTCCTCTGCTAATCATTTGCCTATATGTTCTCACATTCAGTCTTACCTCTTCCCTGTCCTCTGTATGGCAGAGGTAAAAATACCAGAAAAAAACTTTTTTTCCTTATATTCTGGTTTTTAAATTTTTATTTGCTGATTATATATTTGCCCTCTTTTTTTTTTTTTTTTTTTTTCTAATTTGAGACTGAGTCTTGCTCTTTCGCCAGGTGCCAGACTGGAGTGCAGTGGCACGATCTCGGCTCACTGCAGTCTCCACCTCCTGGCTTCAAGCAGTTCTCCTGCCTTAGCCTCCTGAGTAGCTGGGACTACAGGTGCATGCACCATGCCCAGCTAATTTTTGTATTTTAGTAGAGATGGGATTTCACTGTGTTGGCCAGGGTGGTCTCGATCTCTTGACCTTGTGATCTACCTGCCTCAGTCTCCCAGAGTGCTGGGATTATAGGAGTGAGCCGCTGCACCCGGCCGTTTGCCCTCTTTTTTTTTTTTTTTTTAATAAATTTCCTTATAGAATTTTCTCCTATATTGAGAGTCTTTGACTCCTTTTTTCTTTGACTTTTACTAGAGGAGTTCAATTCATTTTCATTCATAGTTTAATTGCTGGCTTATTCATTTAGTTTTTCATGCTTTATTGCTGTTATGCAAACTGTTTTCTTTCTTTCTGTGAGAGGGTTAACTTTAATTCTGCTGAAAACTATTTCTACATTTCTCAAATATTTGAGCCTATTTTTTTGAATTATCACTATCAAGGATAAATTAATTTCCCCAGTTTAGGGTGAAACAATTTAACTTCTTCCTACTTTTTTTTCCCTCTCACCCCTGTCATTTGAATTTGCTGATTATATCTTTGCCCTCTTTTTTTTTTATTTTTGAGACTGAGTCTTGCTCTTTCACCAGGCGCCAGGCTGGAGTACAGTGGTGTGATCTCACTGCAACCTCCACCTTCTGGCTTCAAGCCATTCTCCTGCCTCAGCCTCCCTAGTAGTTGGGACTACAGGTGTGAGCCACCATGCCTAGCTAATTTTTGTATTTTAGTAGAGATGAGATTTCACTATGTTGGCCACGAACTATGATATAGTTCGTGATTCAGATAAAACCTCTTTTCAAGTTTTTATTTTTGGATTTTAATTTCAAGAGTTAATTGCAAACATTCTTTTTTGTAAACGTATTTACAGTCATTATTAGGTCAAAAATTTATTGAGTACCTACTAAGCACCTGACACTGTTCTAGGCAACTAAGAATGTAAGTGAAAAAGACAAGATGAGACCTCTGATCTCATCAACTTGTTGATAGTCAGTAAATAGGTAAATAAGATGCTTTATATTTTGAAGAGTAGTATGATGAGAATAAGGGTGAGGTGATACAGAATGAATGACTACACTTGGGATTAAGGCTACGTTAGGTTGGTCAGAAAAGTCCTTCTTGAAGCAGTGTTAAATAAGCTGAGACTTGAATAAGATGGGACATGAAGCTGGGTAGAGTGGTTCAGGCAGAGGGGTTAGCTAAGGCCCTGATGAGGTTTCATTTTTTGGAAGAACATTTATTGAACATCACTGATTGAATTTTATCAAGCATTTGAGATAGTTTTGAATGAAACAAGATCTTTGCTTTCAAAGCATTTATATTTTACCTAGAACAGACAAAAAGATGAACAAATAATTTCAGAATGTGATAAGTGCTATGAACAAGATTAAATGCTAGACTGAGGAGAGGGGACCACTTTAGGTAGGATAATGAGGGAAGCTTTTCTGAGGAGGTGACATTTGAATTAAGAACTTGGAACTTAATAATAGATGCAGCCATATGTAAATCTAGGCAACAGCATTTAGGGTAGCATTTTAGTTGTGTTGAAGCAAAGAGGGAGAAGATGGGTTGAATCTTTTAGAGCTTTACATGCTTATGATAAGCCTAGAACTTATTCCAACTATGGTGGAAAACTATGGGTTATGACTTTGGTTGCAATTACTGTAGCAAAAAGACCCGTAAATATAGAGCACCAAACAAAACTGAAGCTCCTTTCATATAATAACTCAGCCCAAAGCTGGCTCTTTTCCTTCCACGAGGTTGTCTAAAGACCCTGGTTCCCTCTATCTTAGTCTTTAACCATCTGATAAGCAGTTACCTGTGTCTTTGTGGTCCAAGCCACCTCACCATTTACAGATTCACATTTCTAACATTGGAAAGGGGATGAAAGGCTAGCAACTTACTTTAAGGTACAGGAGGAAGGTATAGAAATGTTTCACATGTAGGAGTGGGAAACATTACCCGACCTTTTAGCTTTGAGGAATATGTAGTGAATTTTTTTTGTAAGGCTTCCATTAAAAGTAAATTGATACTCATAGGGGACACCTAGGTTTCAGTAAAATCAAGAAAGTCAAGGAAATATTCAGAGAATAGACTGAGGAGATATGTGACATTTCTGACCTCAGAGCAGTTCCAGAAGGTAGGCACAGTGAAATCATTTGAGACCTAGGTTGGAGGATGAGGGAAATGTAATATATGTACTCAGAAGGATAATTTGAATATATGTGTTAACAGTTTCAGTGCCAGTCCACTCATTCTATGATGTTATTCCTCTTGGATTATTGTGACATATATAGATTGGCTTTGACTTTATTTCAACAGTATTCTAGATGTGCATAAGAGTGGTAAAAATCTTGAGCTTTTGTATATTTTGGCCAGCTATGAATTCATTGAGTGTAGTCTTTGTCTCTGAAAATTCAGTAGCCTTTGTTTCATTGATTCTAATACTTGAATTAGTTCAAAGATTTTAAAATATTCAAACTTTATGTCCTTAGGTACCTTGTGTCTTATATAGCCATGAAAATATTAACATTTGTAATCTTATACACTAAACAAAAAAGGGGGGAGTGCATATATAAAGCATGTTACCTTAAAACTATCACACTGATAGTTTTACTAATCATTTATATATGTTTGTATACCATAGAAGTATGAACATCATGCACTGTCACACTGAAAAACATTGCTAAATATGATGGTTTTTCCTTTGAAATGTACTTTGAGATCTTTTTGCATGTAGGTACACTATTGATTACATTTCTATTAATAGAATATTCCACTGAAATGAGTTCGATGCTGGAAAATTCTATTTAAATTTTTTATTAGTTACTTGAGTGAATTTGCTTAAAGTTATTTTTTAAAATTGCATGAAAATATGTGAAAAAATTTAAAAATAATCTGTACAGTATTTGGCAGGATAAAAGAAGAAATAAAATTTCTTATAAAAAATGTGAGTTTTGGTAAATGTTTATCCTTCAGGACTGGTGCTTCTAATACAGGTTGGTGGTTGTGCGTATGTTTATGGTTTCACATATCAGTACTGAAAGTCCGATCATAATCATGTAAAAATCATTGAAGGAAAAGGTTGCAAGGGTGCTGGCCCTGAATTTCAGGAAGGTGTGTACTCTAGGACAGATGTATATTTCCACTAAATATCTTAGAGGTGGTTATTTCATAATTTGTCTTAAATTCTGTGGATTGATGACCTCAAAAATAATGATATGTAAGTATAGTTATGGAATTTACTGTTATCGGCATCTTCAGCATAGCTAGTAGTTATATGTCCTTCCATGTTTGTGACAACTTGGAGAAGCTCAGGAAGACACATTGAGTCAGTAACCTGATAGCTTTTACTTTCTGTGAATGTGTGCATAGCTTATAAATGTCTGTTGGGCTTCCAGTATTATAAAATTATGTTAGTGAACTTATATATAAAATAATTTGAAGAGTGGTCCTCCCTCTTTAATGTGTTTAAGAATGATCTTAAAACTTGCTAAATGCTGGTATCTTGGCCCTTGTTCCAAGGGCTTTGCTTGGTTCTGTGGAATACACTTGAAACTATTTTAGAGATTAAAAAATAAAAAAATAGAAGCTTTGGAGGTTAGTGTTGTGAAGCAGGAAATTAAAATATCATGCCTAAGTCATTAACATTTCTGCATAGAAACTTGCATTAGTTTGACATAAGCCTTTCTATTATTGTTCACTAAAATATTTTAAGTGATTGGCTTTGAAAGTGTCCTTTGTATTAGTTTCTGTGTTTATTCCATTCTTTCCTGTCATGCTCCCTTCAGTCTTCCTTTGCTTCCTTTAATAAATGCTTCAGTGTTTACCATGTGTCAGTTATTGTGCGAAGAATCTGGATGGACTCAAATATGCAAAACAGATGGATGTAGCCTAGAAGTTCTCATTTCAGAGATTGAGTGTCATTTATAAAACAAGTGATAATCATATAACATGTTGAATGACAGTCATTCGGAGTAGTGAAAAACTCACAAAACAATTTTGTAGTAGCTCCTAAAAGATGAATAGGAGTTTCTCAAGGGGACAGAAGGGAATGGCATTCCAGTGAGAACAATATTTACAAAGATATTGAAGAGACATTTGATGAGATCAGGGTGGTGGGTAAGTTGTAGAAAACGAGGCTAAAATAAGTTAGGGTCAGGGACTTTTATCTTTAACTTATTTTACTGTTTAACTTACCTCAGGGGAGTTGCAGTGAATGTAAAGGGGAGACAAAAAGATATTTAAAAAGTACAATTGGTAGGATTTAGAGACTAGTTGGATATGACTTAGAGTTTAAAGTTATACAAGTCAAGAGTGACTAATTGGAATAGTTAAGGAAAATGCAGAATCTAATGAAATCTGACTTCTTTAATTTTCAACCATATTTGGATAAACAAGGACCTTTTAATCTGATAGCCTCTTTTCAGGGCTTATTCTTCTTGAAATCATCTTGGCATATGAACGTTCCCTCTAATGGTCTGAAGCCATGTTTGTTTGTTTTTCTCTCATCCTTACTTAAATAAAGCTGTATGATCTTGCAGTCTGCTTCAGATGCCTGCTTGTGACTCAAAAGCCTGTGTGTGGCTTTCAAAAAAAGGAACTGATTAAATTTTTATTTATCTATTTGCTGAATGGGTAAGTTAGAGAAAGGCTGGGCTACTGTAACAGAGATTTACTAATGATTGTGTGGTTTAAAAACACTGAAATTTATTTCTTTATGGGGGAATGTTTCAGGTCAACTAGAAGTTGTTCTACTGTGGTCATTCAGGGACATGGGCTCTTTCCATCTTATTTCTCTACCACCTCGTGGGGCATTAATGATCTATGCTCAATTTTAGGCACATCATATTCTGGCTTTATTGAAACTCTTCTTGCCATGGTTGCCAGCAATGACATACAGGTTGAATATCTCTAATCTGAAAATTCAAACTCTGAATGCTCCAAAATGCAAAACTTTTTGAGAGCTGATATGATGCCATAAGTAAAAATTCTATATATAAGTACTTAACATAAACTTTGTTTTGTGCACAAAATTATTAAAACTACTATATAAGATGTATATGAAACATAGATGAATTTTGTGTTTAGACTTAGGTTCCATCCCCAAGATATCTCATTATGTGTATGAAAATATTTCAAAATCTGAAAAGGTTTGCAATCCAAAAACACTTCTGGTCACAAGTATTTTTTTTTGTTGTTGTTTTGAGGCATGTCCCACTCTGTGGCCCAGGCTGGAAGTGCGGTGATATGATGTTGGCCCACTGTAGCCTCGACATCCCTGGCTCAGGTGATCCTCCCACCTCAGCTACCCTAGGAGCTGGAACTACAGATGTGTACCACCACGCCTGGCTAACTTTTGTGTATTTTGTGGAGACAGAGTTTCACCATGTTTGCCAGAGTTGTCTCAAACTCTTGGGCTCAAGTAATCCTTGTGCCTTAGCCTCCCAAAGTCCTGAAATTATAAGCATGAGCCACTGGGCCTGTCCTGTTCAATGCACTTTGAATAAGGGATACTCAACCTGTAATTAATACATAAAATAGTACATTTTTCAGTCCTATTGCTTCACTGTGATATTTGAAACTGCTGACCAACTTTCTCCTCCATGGACTTCTGCTGGTTTCTCTTCTGTCCTTCTAAGTATTTGTTCCCTGTGTCTTTTTCATGTTCTTTTCCTTTGCCCTTCCTATAAAGGTTGGTGTTCTCCAGTGTTTTGTCTTTGGTCCATTTTCATTTACATTTATACCCATGGTGATCTCACCCAGGGCCACTACCACCTGATGTGTCTCCTAAATCTACGTCTCTAGCATGAAAACCTTTGTTTTGAGCATCAAGACCAGTACATGTGATGCCTCTCTACTTGAGTACTCTGCAGGAAATTAATATTTAACATATCCGAAACTGACTTAATTATATTCTTTCCCAAGCTGGCTCTTGCACCTATATTACCTCTCATAGTCACCTAGATCAGAAACCAGGAAGTCAACCTTAGCAATTTCTTGACCCCCCTCTTCCAGTGAGACCTCAACACTTTGTTAAATATGCCTCTTGAATATTACTGCTGACATTTTCCTTTTTCTATCTCCATTGCCACGGTCTTGGTTCAGGCCAAGATTATTTTAAGAGCTTTCTCAGGGCTCTGTTTCCATTTAAGCTTCCTTTTAATCTTACTTGTTGGTTAAATGGGTCAATGATTTTCTTCTAATGGTATTTGGTGGGCAGCAGCTGTAATTTTAAATTGCATGCTATCTGGCCCATTACTGAGTGCAATTCAGTTGTTAATATACTAATGCTAATAAATGAATAACATTTGTGAATAAAGGCAGATTAGTAATTATTACCATAATATTCAAAGAAATCTGTAAGAAAATTAGAAACTACTTTGACATGGGAAAAAAGTACTAGATCTAAAGAAAATGATTTTGGCATTTTAACATTTAACTTTACACGCTGTCTGAATCACAGAACCAAAGACATTTGTTGCAAAGATTAGCATTATTCAAGGAAAGCAAGAACAAATAGTCCCTGAACTCAGTTTGTCAGTTCAACCTCTGCACCTTTAAATTCGGCTGGACTCCTGTGGGTCCTGCCAAGGCTGCACATAACAAAGCTACAGACTGCCATTTCCGTTCTGGCCAGTTAACTTAGATTCCTTATGTATGGACATCTGACACACCTGTTTCATTCTCCCTCTTGGTGTTAGGACTCCTGGTGTCATCTATGGTGATCCTTCACACTCTCTCACAATTTATTTGACTCTTGCATAACTCTGCAGTCCTTAACCATATTTGCTCACCTAATTTTTTAATGTCTTCTGAGCTTCAAGTAAGAAGCTTTCCTTTTTTATTTCATAATCCTTGGTTGAGTCATCTCTGGCTTACCTGGCAGGAGAAAGGAGTATTTGGGCATAGTGTTTTTACAAAGCATGTATAGGGTATTGTACTGGCTGGTATATATGGCACAAAGAAGTGATTCTGCCCAAACTCTCGGATTAGTAATAATTGTCCTCCTCCTGCCAGTTGATGTTTATTGTGCTTTTACTATGTCTAGGGCACTATCTCACTTGCTTTACTATGTCTTAATTCATTCTCAACAGTGGATTGCTGGGAGATAGGTACTATCCCCATAAGTGGGGAAACGAAGGCCTAGAGGGGTTATGTTTGACCAGTACCACGGAGCTAGTAAGTGACAGAGTTGGGATTCAAATCTAGGCATAATGCTTCCAGAATCTGTTGCCTCCATTTTTTACTGACTCATAGAAGAGGGGTTAATATGGTGCATGCATAGCTGCAACACAAATAGAGATGCTTTTAAAAATAACATTAAATTACAATACAACATGCAAAATATGTGAGTCGTCATTGTGGAGGGAATGGAATATTGATCTGCCATCAACTAGTTCTGTGACCTTGGGCAAGTCACATAACCTCTCAGTACTTTAGTTTCATTATCCATAGAGTTCAAAGGTCTTTTCCTGAAGTTCTGTGGCATTCCGTTTTTTTAAACTAATTAAAAAAATTTTTTTTTTAGTGATTTACTAATTTAGGCTTTTTTCCCTGTTGTGTTTAAATATAGGTACCTACTACAGGTTAAATTACATCTTTTGAAAATGTTGACTTTCCATTTAGGTTATACCAGAAAGTTTCAGCTTTGTATGTGATTCTCTAGAGAAGCCCCTTATCGTGTGCTTTACTATGCGGATTTGGACTCATATAGAACAAACCAGTTCCTCTTAAGCATAAACACATTCGGAAATCGGTCAATCAATTCTATATTTATTGGGCATTTACTATGTATCTTACTCTTTGCTAGACCCTGTAAAATCTTCGTATGTTAGTCAATATCTTAGCTTTGGTTCTGCACTCAAGAATTCTTACAGAAATGTTTACTGTATGGTATTTTGATACACAGTCTTGAAAATCTGTCCATTTTGTGAAATGGTAAAAATAACAAAACGACAACATTTTAAAACATTTTATTTTTGTGTCAGAGAGTAGAGACAAACACTCATTTCAAAAATTTCAAAATTTTACCCAAGACCCACAGTAAGAAACATTATGACCTATAAATGTGTGTCTAATGTACATGTAACTGAGACAATTTTCATGTAACAATTATTTACTACATGTGATGCACTGTAATACTTTAGATCTAGTCCAGATCATTTTGTGCAAGTATTGGTTGCAATCTGTCAAATTAACTTCACAGGCTCTAAAGCTCTTAACCTACAGGCTGAAAATCCTACACTTTACTGAGATGGCAAAATTATGAAAGTTATTTTACTGATTTTTTAGTTTTTAAAATATTTAAAAATTTTAATCAGCATTTCTCTTTTTATAAATGAGGATTTCATACATTTTACTAAAAAGGTAGAAATGTACTCCTTTTCTTTGGAGTAAACCTTTTGAACTTTATTTTTACTCAAGATTACTTGAAGAATTAGGTTGCATTATTATATAACCTTTACACTAAGAGCCATACTGTGTATTCATATCACAATTTTTTAACTAAATTGATTTTTAGCAGATTATAGCAGTAGGATAAAATGCACATTTTTAATTACTAAGCTCCTATCCCAAACATCTTCACAGATAGTCTCATTCAATTAAAAAAATCCTGTGAGAGTGAAGTGTGTCCTTATTTAAAGAACTTCTGGATCTATTTTTACCTTTGTGAGACTGATCCTTATGAGGCGGTTTTGCACAGTGATTCAGCACATGGGTTCTAGAATCAGATTTCCAGTGTTGAAATCTCAGCTCTGTCAATTGTAAGACCATGAGCAAGCTAGTCGATTGATCTCTCTGTGTCTCAGTTTTCTTAAGTTACCTCGGGAGGGTGGTTACAATCATTCAAAATATTAACATAGAGAAATAGGACATATATAATAGATCTATAACACTCGACCTTATTTTAGGAAAGCGTAGAATTAGGATGTCTACAGATGGCTCCATTGTTTGTTCTTAAAGATAGAATGCTGAATGCTTCTGCACATGCTCTCTTTCTCTTGTGTGCTCGCCCTTCCAATTCAGCGGATCACTTATTTCATTGGCCTAAGACTTAATTCCCTTGCCTTTCTTCCTAGCTCCAACTTTCACAGGACTTCCTTGGATGAAAATCTTAGTGACAGATTCTTCTTCCCCCGATACCACCCTCCCACCAGTTTCTGACATTCCGAACTAATCCTGGCAGGGAAAATCAAGGATCCCTTCATATAAGGAGCTCGTATTTGAGTGTAACCTCACAGCATTCCAGGCATGATAAGCTTGCTAAGTAATACAGAAAACACAAAGTTGAGCCAGAATATGAACTCCTTATTCTAGTGGAACGATGATAAAACATACACAGATAACTTCAAACTGTGAAGGATACGATAAATGCTACGAGGATGACCCAAAGTGCTTTGGGATTCAGAGAGGGAGAAATAACATTGATAGGAAGTTTTATGAAGGTAGCGACATCCAGGCTGAGTTTAAAGGATCATTAAGAGGATCAGAGGGCTTTAGGGTGGGATGAGGATGATCAGGCAAAGGGCATTCTAAAGTGACAGGAGAAGGAAATAGAGGATGTATTGAGGAAAATTAAGAATTTAATCATGATGATAAAGAGAGTATAGAAATTGGGGAATAGGGGCAGATAAGACTGGAACTATCCAGGTTTTAAACAAGTGATGGAAAGCCTTAGATGGTGGGCTGTTTGGGATCCATTAAAGAAGTCACAAATTAGTAGTTTTTGCTTGAATTCTGCCCAAAGATAGATTTTTTAACTGACTAGTACCATTATTGTTGTTGTTTTTAAATTGCCTTTTTTTTTTTTTTTTGAGATGGAGTCTTGCAATGTTGCCCAGGCTGTAGTGCAGTGGCACAATCTTGACTCACTGCAACCTCTGCTGCCTGGGTTCAAGCAATTCTCCTGCCTCAGCCTCCCAAGAAGCTGAGATTACAGGCCCCTGCCACCATGCCCAGAAACTTTGTATTTTTAGTAGAGATGGGTTTCACCACGTTGGCCAGGCTGGTCTCAAACCTGTGACTTCAAGTGATCTGCCTGTGTCGGCCTCCCAAAATGCTGGGATTACAGGCATGAGCCACCGCGCCTGGCCATTAAATTGCATTTAAAATTTTTATTTAAATATTAGTATTTAAAATTGGGATTTTATATTAAAACTTAGATTTCCTTCTTTTACTGTAAAACAAGGAGATCTGGAAGTACTAGGCCCACATCCTCACATGACATGTGAGTAGAGGCAGCATCCTTTGGACAGGGCATTCTATGCTTTCGGATTTACAACACAGAGTATTTGTGAATATTAACACCAGGCTGGCCTCAGTTATGTTGCCTGCCTGTCTCCTACAGCCATTTGGATATTAGATTTCTGCAGTAGAGAAATGCATTAGAAATTGAAAATAGTTATTGAAGTGGCATTAAAAAAACAGAACCAGTTTGAACCAAGTTTCTGTCAAATCAAAATATGTCACAAATAAATATTTGTACATCAAACAAAACTGCAATCAAAATAAATATTGGGATCTAGTATGCAGAAAATTCGGTAGCTCAGAATGTGCTTTACAGTAAATTGGGCCAAAAAGATCCCCAAAGAATGACACTTCCCTGTGTCTATGTTCTATTTACTGCTCTTCCAGTGACTTTGGGCTTTTGCATATGATTTGCTTTGGCCAAAGGGACTGCAACAAACATGACTCAACCAGAGGTTTAGAGAGTGCCTGCACATTGGTGTCTGTGCTTGCTTACCATGCAAAGCCCCAGCTAGTGTATTGGAGAGGCCACGTGAAGTGGAGACTGATCATCCCAGCTGAGGCCTCTAGACCAACCAGCCTGACTACTGCCAGCCAGATATGAGTGAGGCCATTTAGAAAACCGTCTAGCTGTAGTCACCCCAGCAGCTGACTGTAGAACTGCTTGGGTTAACCACTGGCTAATATAAAGGATGTTGTTTTAAGCCACCAAGTTTTGGAAGGGATTTTTGCACAGCAAAAGCTAACTGTAGGAAGAAGCTCTGAAGATTTAGCCCAAAAATCAAGTTGTAAACCCTGCACACTAGCTACTATGGCTTAGCCTATGAGAGAGAATCTTCTAGTATAACATTTATAATACCTAAAAGAACTATGTATTTGAGAGTAAATGGATATGGTGTGTGTGTGTGTGTGTGTGTGTGTGCGTGTGTGTGTAAAATCTGGAACAACGATCAGATAGGAGATGGAGGTGTGGTGATCAACTGGCTGGTTTCAAGAAATGATCTGAGAAAAAGCTTGACTCCTGGGATTCCTCTAAATTCCCTGATTGTATATCTGTAAAACCTCTTAATGAACCCCAAAATATTTTTCTGATCATCTTGATAATAAATTTATTATAATTTCATTTTCACATTAATTTCTATAGATATTTGTGTGTGTGTGTGTGTGTTTTTTTTGGCATGGTATCCTGCTAATTATTTTGTTTTTCTTTTGGGGAGATGGAATGTTAATTTAAATCTGTATCCACATGGCTGGATTAAGACTAAACTGACTTTTCAGCTATCCTCAAAAGGGAACAGGTTCACAGGTAGCAGGCCCCTTCTGGTATCATTAGACAGCTCACTGGTACCCTTGGTGGCTCCTCTGAATCCTGTCTATGGGTGCCAAAATACAGGGATTTCAATATGGGGGAAAATAAGAATTCGGAGTATTCCCAGGTATTTTGTGTGAATATCTCTCAGCATCTTACTCTTTTAAGTGTGACAACTAAGGGATCATAAGGACCTACTGATAAGCTTCAAAAGATCATCAAATCTGGCTAAATCTTCAAAGCTTCCTCCTATAGTTAGCTTATGCTGGGCAAAAAACCCTTCCAAAACATAGTAGTTTAAAACAACATGGTTTGTATTGCTCCATACCTAGTGATGATCCCTTAGCTGCTTATCAGATGACCTTCAGGCAGTTTGACAGTTCCACAGGGAAAGTGAAGAAACAATTTTAAAAAGATATTTAAAAAATTTGAAATGTAAAATATGATTTTAATAAAAATTCTGTTGTATCATCAAATGATAATTACAACCTTAAAAGTTATAAGAGCAGTGTTGGCCATTTCATCTTGATTAAAATTGAATTAACAGACTTTGTTTCTCCTAGTCTACCTCATATCATTAGTGAATTGTTATATATTTTGTTAAATTTGCTTTTCTTGTTACAATAGGATTATGTTATATCCCTACCTCATAAAATGAATCAGTCTATCTCTAATGTGGTTTATTGATGCCTAAAATAGGGGTGAAATAGTAACATAATGCCAGAACTCAGAATAAGGTCATAGGCCAGGCGTGGTGGCTTATACCTGTAATCCCAGCACTTTCGGAGGCCAAGGCAGAAGGATTGCTTGAGGCCAGGAGTTGAAGACCAGCTTGGGCAACTTAGTGAAACTTTGTCTCTACAAAACAATTTTTAAAAATCAGAATAAGGTCATAAATATAAATACTAAACAGAATTTCAGTGTAAACAAAGAAGTATATCTGTTGGGATAGGAATCTGAGAGTGATCATTCTGTTTAAACAAGCAAACGAGAAAACATAAATAGAAGATACATGATTAATATCTGCAAATTTGATTTTATTATGTTATTTTCTAGGCCCTGGTGTGTTGTATGTTATGAAACTTTGTCAAATAGTAGCAGAAACTACTGAGACCTTTGTATTGTTTTCAAAGGGTCATAACTACTCTGGAAAACCATTTATGTATTTTTTTCCTCTAGGGCAAAAGCAAGTAATGCTTTTTCTTGGTGTGTATGTGTGTACAGGGGTGATGAGATAGGGATGAAATTGCTGCATTTTGCCACTAAAGGAAGTGATAGGATCTAAACAGACAATTCATTCAGAGATGGACATTGAAATAAAAATGGCTTATGACAGTCTTCATAGCATGTTGGTTAAGATCATGGGGTGCCTGTGTTCAAATCCCAGCTTTCTTCTTACCAGCTGTGTGTACTTGGTCAAACCACTTCATTTCTGTATGCCTCAGCTTCATTATCCTTATTGAGGGAATAGTAGTAATATGTACTATATACATATGTTATGAGAATTATAGGAGATAATATTTGTAAGCATTAAAAGAGCATATAGATCATGGTAAATCCTATACAAATGTTAAGAACATGCATTAGAACTAAATAAAAATGTCTGTGAGAGGGAAATGCTTTTTATAAAGATGAGATTACATGTTGGTGCGGTGCCTTATGCCTGTAATCCCAGCGCTTTGAGAGGCCGAGGTGGGGGTGGATCACCTGAGGTCAGGAGTTCGAGACCATCCTGACCAACATGGCAAAACCTCATCTCTACTAAAAATATAAATATTAGCCAGGCATGGTGGCACATACCTGTAATCCCAGCTACTTGGGAGGCTGAGACACTAGAATCGCTTGAACTCAGGAGGCAGAAATTGCAGTATGCCGAGACCTCACCATTGCACTCCAGCCTAGTGACAGAGTGAGACTCTGTCTCACACAAAAAAACATGAGATTATGATTCATGCAAATGTAAAATGAGCCCTTATCAATACATTTAACTCAGGATGAAAGGATAATTTAAAGAACCACACATATATAGGCAATAAAGAATACTGAAATGAATTTACAAGTAATGTAAAATAAATGAAAGTAAATATAAATTGTCCTCGAGGTAATATAATTTGTCTGCATTTATATGGACAATAAATTACATGATTACCCATTATCTGCAACTTACAAAGTTTTAAAATAGCTCAAAGACAGTGAAAAGTAGAGATCACCATAATAGGTAAGCTATATAGGACACCCACTGATTTCTTGGAGTAGGCTCATATTGAAAATGTTTCACATTTTTTCTGACATGTATTATAAACAGTTATAAATATAATATGCTATTATAAACAATTATAAAATCAGTGCAGAGTTAATAATATTATACTCAGAGGAAGAAGTAGAAGGGAAATTTTTCCCCAAATATGACTTTTTGAATGGCATATGATACTGACAAAGACTGCCTCTTTAACCAAACTTTAGTTAGGTCCCTCTAAGCCCTTGTCTACACTCGGTCCTTGTCAGAGCTTCATTGTCCAGTTTGAGCAAGAATCTTGCTAAGTCAGTTTGGAGGGAATCTCTCATCCCAAATATCTAATCACTTTGGTATCTGATTAAATTCCTCATCCCCCACCATCCTCCAGGCAAAATATGATCATCCTGGCCTACCTTGAGCAAGTATCAACTCCTACCCCTAATTTTTCCTCTTAGTAATTTTCCATCCATTAACCCCCTCCTGCTCCTTGGCTATAAATTCCCACTTGTTCTTGCTATATTTGAAACTGAGCTCAGTTCTGTACTGAAGTCTCTTTTCTCCTACTGTAATACTCCCTGAATAATGTTTTTACTGCTTTAACTGCTGTCCAGCTCTAGTTTCCTTAACAGTTAATGGTCCTGTGATATGGGTAGGATTAGATTTATTATTGGATTCCTGGATCTCTCATCTAGGACCCAATTGTATACCTTTGAAGCCTTTGTCTTCACGCCTGACCGATTGATCTGGGATCCATTGATAGGTCTGACTCCTAAGCCATTGCCCCAGATGATAGTTCATTAAAGCATGGTAGGAACAGATTTTCACCCTTAAGATTCTGAGTTTACTGGTTGAAGCTGGGTTAGAGACCTGTGATTTTTTTGAAAGGTAACTATTGGGCTGGAAGTCTTTCTTCATGGCTCTTTGTTCCAAGTGGGAATTCATTTTGAGACTCCTGAGGTGGAAATGTTTTTCCTGGCACTCTATGAGGTCTCCCTGTTCTATTTGAACCTGCTTCTCCTGTGGGAACTTCTCAGTTCACTGAAACCCTCTTCTTAAAGCTCTGCTGACTACAGTAGTCTCCCCTCATTCTTAGTTTTGCTTTCCACAGTTTCAATTACCAGTGGTCAACTGGTCTGAAAATATTAGGTAGAAAATTCCAGAAATAAACAATTTGTAAGTTTTAAATTTCATGCCATTCTGAGTAGCTTTATGAACTCTTAGCCATGTACTCTGTCCTGCCGGGGAAGTGAATCAACCATTTTGCAATGTATCCAAATGGTAGATGCTATACGGCCATTAAGTCACTTGTAGTCATCTCAGTTATCAGATTAACTGTCTTTGTATTGTACTGCCTGAGTCACCTTTATTTTACAAAATCATGGCCCCAAAGCACAACAGTAGTGATTGATGGTCACAATTCAGATATGCCAAAGAGAAGCCATAAAGTGCTTCTTTTTATTTTACTTTAATTAATTTATTTTTATGTTTAAAAAGTATTTAACTTTAGGTGCATACTATATCTGGCATTTCTCCCCACGTTATCCCTCCCCACCTTCCCCTCCCTCCCTGAACTGCTCCCAGTGTGTGATGCTCCTCTCCCTGAGTCCACATGTTCTCATTGTTCAACACCCACCTATCAGTGAGACTTGCAGTGTTTGACTTTCGGTTCTTGTGTCAGTTTGCTGACAATGATGGTTTCCAGATTCATCCGAGTCCCTACAAAGGACACGAACTCATCGTTTTTTTATGGCTGCATAGTATTCCATGGTGTGTATGTACCATATTTTCTTTGTCCAGTCTATCATTGATGGGCATTTGGGATGGTTCCAGGTCTTTGCTATTGTACACAGGGCTGCAATGAACATATGTGTGCATGTGTCTTTATAGTAGAACGATTTATAGTTCTTTGGGTATAAAAAGGTGAAAGGCCTGTACTTAAGAAAAAAAAATCTGTATGTTGAGATTTACTGTGAAAACAAATTTTCTATCCATGAAATTGTGAAGAAGGAGAGCAATTTGTGGTAGCTTTGCTGTCGCATCTCAAACTGCAAAAGTTAGAGCCACTGTGAATGACAAATATTTATGATGGAAAAGACATTCAGTTTGTGAGTGTGAGACATGAATAGAAATGTGTTCTAACTGACAGCAGTCAGGTTTGATGCTATCTGAGGTTTCAGGCATCCACAAAGCGTCCTGGAACATATTCCTTGTGGACAGGAGGGACTACTGTATGTGTTCACTGACTCTGTTCACTTGTTATTTGACTAAGAATAATTTAGAACTTCATTGGCTTCTCTAGGAAACTTAAGATCTTTCCAAATTGGCTCCTCTAAGACCTCTCCCTTCCCATTGCTTCTGCTCCTCCTCCTTCCTTTTGCCATCTTTGATTTCCTTCTCAATTCTCCTGAATCTTTTGATGTCTCCCTTCAAGCCTTTACCTCTTTCATCATCCTTCTGTCCATATCTGCCAGACTTTTTCTTCCCTACTTTAGCGCCTCCAACTCCCTATAGGCACTTACGCTTTAAGTACACTGTCCATCATTCAGGGTTTTCAAGGGACTCAAGGATCCCCAAAAGCAACCACCTGAGGCTGAAAACGAAAAAAAATGCTAATTGGAAACACTGAATATTTTATCCAGTCAGATGGGCTTTGGAGATATCCAGACAGCTGTTTGGGGTCACCTCAGTTAGTGCCTAAAATTTACTCCACAGCCTCCGTAAGATTACATGGGAAAATCTTAAAAATCTTCTGTAATTGTTTAAAAAAATTAACCCTCATATAGAACAGGTAACCTATTTTTTTCCATTTATCAAAAATACAATTTTGACAAAAATGTAAAGTAGACCAAAGATAAAAATATATTATTTTGTTTACTTGATTAATTGCTAAAATTTAGAATAAAAGCTGTAAGAACTGTTTGCAGCTATCTGCATATATGTTTGCATATGTTTACATATGTATGTGTTATATATATATGTGATGTTTTTCTACCTAAGGATAGTATTACCAACAAAATTCATAAAATCTCATACAGAAGCACTGTTCAAATTATCTTGGAGATTAATGAGCTCTTTTAAGTTAAATATTCCAAAAACTCCCAGAAATGTGGAAACTAACCCAAATGTGTTTTAAAGTTCATATGGGCTGGATGTGGTGGATCATGCCTGTTATCCCAGCACTTTGGGAGGCCAAGGTGGGAAAACCTGGAACTCAGGAGTTCAAGATCAGCCAGGGCAACATGCTGAACCTGTCTCTACCAAAAAAAAGAAAAAACAACACGCAGAAAACCCCACTACTCAATACACACATAAAAAATACAAAAATTATCCTGGCTTGGTGGAGCACATCTGTAGTCCCAGCTACTCAGGAGGCTGAGGTGGGAGGATAGCTTGAGCCTGGGAGTTTGAGCTTTCACCACTGAACTCCTGCCTGGACGACAGAGCAAGACGTTGCCCCTCCCACACACACACACAAAGTTCATATGACTTTGCTAAGTCTTCGGTTAAATAAGATTAATTTAATATTATTTGTTTAATGAAAATGTATTTGTCTTAATGAGTTGTCAGCATTAAGTATAATCAGACATGTTTTTATTCTACTTAGGTTTACTGGTCAGATAAACTTATCTCTACTAGGTATTTAAGATTATAGAAATTATAAATTTAACCTAAGGACCAGTATACAAGCAAACATGCACTAAAATGGAATTGCTTTATAGCCATGACTTCTTGTATATCAAGCATAGCAGTAAAACAAAAATCCATGTATATAACTTTTTTAGGTTTTTGCTTTTATAATACTTGCCTAACATGCATGCATTGTATAAATCATTAATAACTTGAGATGATGGCTAGCTTTGTTTAATGTTATAGTACGTCTGCCTGGAAATTGTTTTTAAAATTTTCTTTTCAGTAATTTGCAAGTTTAGACTTATGTTAAATTAATAGATATTTATTTAAAAATCTACATAATTTTTAAGAAATAGAAATGATTGAAATACTAATACTAAACCTAAGTTTAAGTTTATGTATTTTGGCTGTTTATTTTCATATGGTATAAAGAAACTATATATATTTAGGCCTATTCATATTCATAAAATGTTCTTTTTTTTTTTTTTTTTTTTTTTTGAGAAAGAATTTTGATCTTGTCACCCAGGCTGGAGTGCCATGGCACAATCTCAGCTCACTGCAACCTCCACTTCCCAGATTCAAGGGATTCTCTTGCCTCAGCCTCCTGAGTAGCTGGGATTACAGGGGCCCACCACCATGCCCAGCTAATTTTTTCTATTTTTAGTAGACACGGGGTTTCACTATGTTGGCCAGGCTGGTCTCAAACTCCTAACCTCAGGTGATCTGCCCACCTTGGCCTCCCAGATTGCTGGGATTACAGGCATAAGCCACCATGCCAGGCCCAATAAAAGGTCTTTTGAAAAAATATATTATAAAGAAACAGATATCTCTAGAAATTGTAAGATGATAGATTCATAAAACATGCTAGTTTGCTGTAGAATGCTAGTATGTGACACAGGTTACAGGTGTCTGCTTCTTAGTTTTCTTTGTAAAAGTGTATTGATTGTTAAAATTACATTTATTACATGTAAGTTAAACTACTGAAAATAATAAGTGTGAGGAGAAACAACTCTGTATGCAAAGTATGTGAAGAATGAAGGACTTTTTTTTGTTGTTGATAAGGGAAAATGTGTGTAATTTTGTCCTAAAATAAGATTACTGGTTATTCCAGAATAAGAAAGAAGAAAATGTAGGATGAAATCTGAATGGATATGGAAAGCTGTAGGTTTGTAGAGAAGGAATTCTTTATGTGTTCAAGCTGGCTAAGATTAAATTGATTTCTATATAAAGTTTTTCTTTTTTAATAACATAAGCCCAATAGTGTGCTGATATAAAACTAGAACTTGGTTTTCTTTCTGTTAAAACAGCAAAGTTTTCTTGGAATATTGGTCTGTTCTTCATAAGAGATTGTGAAAGGTTTTTCTTTACCTTTTAAGTAATCTGCCTAGGAAACCAAAATTCTGTGCCTTATCAAAATAAGCACAATAATTTATTGCGCTTTGTGTTTTCTATATTTTCTCCTTTTTTTTTTTTTTTTGTGACAGAGTTTCACTCTGTTGCCCAGGCTGGAGCATAGTGGCTTGATCTCAGCTCACTGCTGCAACCTCTGCCTCTCAGGTTCAAGCAATTCTCTGCCTCAGCCTCCTAGGTAGCTGGGATTACAGGCAACAGCCACCATGCCCAGCTAATTTTGTATTTATTGTAGAGACGAGGATTCACCATCTTGGCCAGGCTCCTCTTGAACTCCTGACCTTGTGATTCACCCACCTCGTCCTCCCAAAGTGCTGGGATTACAGTTTTATATATATATATATATATATAATATATATATAAAAAATATATTTATATATATAATATATAACTATATATAAAATGTATATATAGTTATATATATATATATATATAAGCTAGAAAAACTATATATATATAGGTTTTTTTTTTTTTTTTGAGACAGAGTTTCGCTCTTGTTACCCAGGCTGGAGTGCAATGGTGCGATCTCGACTCACTGCAACCTCCGCCTCCTGGGTTCAGGCAATTCTCCTGCCTCAGCCTCCTGAGTAGCTGGGATCATAGGCACGCGCCACCATGCCCAGCTAATTTTTTGTATTTTTAGTAGAGTTGGGGTATCACCATGTTGACCAGGATGGTCTCAATCTCTTGACTTCGTGATCCACTCGCCTCGGCCTCCCAAAGTGCTGGGATTACAGGCGTGAGCCATCTAGCTTATATTTTTATGGGTAAATAGTAATAATAAAAACATTCCAGGAATTATGTGAATTTCATAAACATTTGCCAATATCCTCATTGTCCATGATATGTCCTGGTATATAATGTTATCAGTCATGATGCCAGCTATTATTTAAATGTTGTGTGACACAAAAATAACCAATTCCCTCATCGTTTGTCATTTTGATAATGAACAGATGTTTAACCACAGACATTTTATGTCTTTTATTATCCACAGATTTTTTTTTTAACTTTGTTTCTTCCTGAAAGCTCCAATAATCAGCTTATAAGCCAGAATGCTTCATTTTCAGCAAATCTAATTGTCTCAGAGATCCATGGAAAGGACTATGCCAGGTGCTCCGGGGGTAGAGCCTTCTACTGGCATTGCTTAGATACTTATAGACCATACCACTGGAATGAGTATGGATTTCCAGAGCTAGTAGAGAAGCTGATAGGTTCATAAAGTGCTAACCTGGGATAAAGCAGAGGAATCAATTACATGAGGCCAAATAAACTAATAAATAATTATAATTTTTATGGCTATTGTTTTGGAACATTTCTCATTCTTTAATGTCTTATGTAAGGACCCTTTTTTTCTGTTTTCTCATGCTTTCTGTAACTCATGATAATTTAGTAGCTTATGCTTTTGTAAAAGGAGATGAAAAATCTTTTCTTCCAACCTGATTCCTGCAGAATTCAGAAACACTTATTGATTATTCTTATTCTCAATGGTAATACAATTATTTGCATAAGTTCAATAAGGTTCTGTCTTTCTTGTAACAACATATTTGGAAAGATCAGTTCATAACCAAGGCTTTGACTGGAATGTCGTGTTTGAGAATGATATATTGAATCAGATATATCCAGACAGTTTTAAAACACAAAGACTTCATGGAGTCAATGCTTACAAAAGTCCTCTTGGGCAAACTGGCCTGTTACCTGGCTTATAGGGCAGAAGTCCTCAATCCCTAGGTCATGGACCGGGCTACACAGCAGGAGTTGAGCAGCAGGTTCCCTACCCCCAGTCCGTGGAAAAATTGTCATCCACGAAACTGGTCCATTGAGCCAAAAAGGTTGGGGACTGCTGTTACAGGGTTCCCAGCCTTACAGGTGGGTAAGGAAGGTTACTTCCTGGCAGGTCCAGGAAGCTTAGGATATTTTGGGAACCTCAGGAAG
The DNA here is from genome assembly GCF_049354715.1 of Callithrix jacchus. Taxonomy (NCBI): domain Eukaryota; kingdom Metazoa; phylum Chordata; class Mammalia; order Primates; family Cebidae; genus Callithrix; species Callithrix jacchus. The sequence continues at coordinate 21,160,508 of NC_133506.1, forward strand.
AGAGGAATTCACCCAAATCTATAGTTCTTATAAGAAAAATATGGTAGTGCTTGGCTTGACTTTTTTAGCTTCAAGAGGCTTTTAAAAGTCTATTCTTAGATTCCTCATGAAGAAGTCCAGCAAAACACTCAAAAAGGCCTAAATGGTCATTCTTGCTGCAATTATGTAAATCACAAGGCCAAATCTAATGAGACCAGACTTATTTTGTAAACAAGAATTTTAAAAGGAGGTGACTGGAGAGAGAAAATTATAGTGTACCCTTGTGGGTTATTAAATTCTAGTCCTGTTCATTTTTTTTTTTAGCTTTCTGTTGTCAACCTGTATACTGGACTGGATCCTCCCATCTTATACATTTTGTCAGTTCTTCTAGTTTCCTCTGATAGCTGACTACAAGTCTCCAAACTATTTCTAATTTTTCCCCACCTTCCTCACTTGGCATCACTGAGAACTAAAACTATCCTTTTCCTAAAGCCCAAGAAGTTGAAGCTGTACCACCTGGTATAAACTGGAAATCACCACAACTTTTCATATATGGGTAACATCATGAGAATGTCTTCTTTCCATGAACAAGAAGAAGGACTGACAAAGACTGTATTCTTAACCAAACTTTAGTCAGGTTTCTCTAAGCCCTTTTCTTGTCTAGGCCCCTCCTTGTAATACCTGCATAGCCCACTTTCAGCAAAAATCTTGCTAAGTTAGTTAATAGAAAATCTCTTGCCCTTGATATCTGATCACCCTTGATATTTGGTCAAATTACTCATCCCCCACCAGGCAATATGTGATCACCCTGGCTTGCCTTCGGCAAGAATACTGTTAAGGTGCTATAACCAGAATCTCCCTATGTTTCCTTTTAGTTATTGTACATCGACTGGCCTTCATCCTGCTCCTTAGTAATAAATCCCTGCTTGTTATTGCTGTATTTGGAATGGATCCAAGTTCAATACTGAGGTCCATTTCTCTTTATTATAATAGTTTCTGAATAAAATCTGTTTTTACAGAATTTTACACTGCCACTTCTGGTTTTCTTTGACAATATCGAAAGTATACAATATGGAAGAGCAATTACTGTCATGTATTTACACTGACAGATATTTCAACTTACAGTTGAATAAATCCAGTGATGTACAAAGTTTGAGTTGGTGCTTTGTGTACATACAGAATGTCCAGGAGGGAGATATACTTGGCAACTTTTTGTTCTATTTATTGTTGAAAACCTAGTATATGGGAAAAGATACAATGAGATCTGTGGGTGAAAAGGAAGGCAAGATATTGCTGTGCAAATTAAAAAGGTGGCCTCTAAGGGGAAATTTATATTGTGTATTTGCAAATAATAGTTGGTAGTCAAAAATACTCCACTAGGTTTTGATTTATGATTGAAGGAAATACTGCTAATTATTAGTACTATCAAACTCTAGTCTTTAAGTATGTATGCATCTTTTTGGCATACTATGTGAGGAATTGGGCTGTAAGTATAATCTGACTATTGAGGTAAAAAGAGCCTCATATTAGTTTTTAAAATGAGAGACAATGAAAATGTTCCTTCATAATGCTGATAATTCGACTAAAGACCATTTTGAATAGCTTAATTGAGCAACATGTCACAGCAGTATATTAATTCAATATGTTGGATTGCTTGAATCTTCACTTCAGTCTCAAAATATTCCATTTAAAAAATCTGCAGATGGCTTCTCTTCCGGTCCTAGGAGCTTCGGGAACCGTGGCTTGGGTGCAGACATGGCCAAGTCCAAGAACCACACCACACACAACCAGTCCCGAAAATGGCACAGAAATGGTATCAAGAAACCCCGATCACAAAGATACGAGTCTCTTAAGGGGGTGGACCCCAAGTTCCTGAGGAACATGCGCTTTGCCAAGAAGCACAACAAGAAGGGCCTAAAGAAGATGCAGGCCAACAATGCCAAGGCCATGAGTGCACGTGCCGAGGCCATCAAGGCCCTCGTAAAGCCCAAGGAGGTTAAGCCCAAGATCCCAAAGGGTGTCAGCCGCAAGCTCGATCGACTTGCCTACATTGCCCACCCCAAGCTTGGGAAGCATGCTCGGACACGCATTGCCAAGGGGCTCAGGCTCTGCCGGCCAAAGGTCAAGGTCAAGGCCAAGGCCAAGGATCAAACCAAGGCCCAGGCTTCAGCTCCAGTTTCAGTTCCAGCTCAGGCTCTCAAAGGTGCCCAGGCCCCTACAAAGGCTTCAGAATAGATATCTTTGTCTGCCAATGTGAGGACAGAAGGACTGGTGTAACTCCCCTGGGGCTGCCATCTGCATGGGGCTGGGGTCCTCCTGTGCTATTTGTACAAATCAACCTGAGGCAGGATTAAAAAAAAAAAAAAAAATCTGCAGATGACAGATTAGAGTTTCTTTTTAAAAAAGGGAACAGGGGCCAAGTGCAGTGGCTCACGCCTGTAATCTCAGCAGTTTGGGAGACCAAGGTGGGCAGGTCACAAGGTCAAGAGATCGAGACCATCTTGGCCAACTGGTGAAACCCTGTCTCAACTAAAAATACAAAAATTAGCTGGGCATGGTGACATGTGCCTGTAGTTCCAGCTACTTGGGAGGCTGAGTCAGGAGAATTGCTTGAATCCAGGATGGGGAGGTTGCAGTGAGCTGTGATCGCGCCACTGCACTCCAGCCTGGCAACAGAGTGAGAGTGTCTCAAAACAAAACAAAAAAAAGAAACAGCAACAAAAAACCTGAACAGTGGTATAAATGGTCTAAACTTAAATGTTTTCCCATACTTTTCTTTTATAATTTCTTTACCTTTTGAAACACATGATTTATTGTCTCATATGTTTAAAAATTCTATCACTACAAATGTAATGTTACTTACATAATGCTTCGTGAGAAAATGAGGAAATAATACTTTTTAGAGCTAGAAGCAGTTAAAGAATGATTAGGAAATCTATTTACATTGTCTCCCAAGTTGAAACGGTCAATCTTTCTGCATTCATTTGTGATAAGTCTGTCAATTTAATGCCTGATAGAGTTCTGAAATATCTTTAGTGATGATTCTTTATAATTTTTAGGTTCACAATAGTCTAAATATCCTGTTGTTCCTGACAAAGCCACGAATGTTTATTGTCATTTCATAATCATTAATGGGGAATTATAAAGAGTTTATAGTTTTGTTAAAGTAATCACAATTGAAACTAGTTGGATATGGAACTCAAGGACATGTGACTTGGAGTCTTTGTCATGGGTCAGTGTTGACAATTTGATAAGAGTACAAACAAAATACAGTCTCTTTCACTGATAAGAAATAATAATATATATTTTATTTAAAATAAATTATTAAAAAAAAATTTTAGTATTGTGGTCCATGGATGCTGAAATAATACTTGTCACCTTTGTAAAAAAAAAAAAAGGTTGTGTTGTCTAGGTGTGGTGGTTCACACCTGTAATCCCAGCACTTTGTGGGGCCGAGGCAGGCAGATCACCTGAGGTCAGGAGTTCGAGAGCAGTCTAGCCAACATGGTGAAACTTTGTCTCTACTAAAAATACAAAAAATTAGCTGGACGTGGTGGTGGGCACCTGTAATCCCAGCTAATTGGGAGGCTGAGGCATGAGAATCACTTGAACCTGGGAGGCAGAGGTGGCAGTGAGCTGAGACCATGCCATTGCACTCCAACCTGGGCAACCAGAACAAAACTCTGTCTCAAAAAAAAAAAAAAAAAGGTAATGTTTGTTGATCACTTACTATGAGGCAAACATTCTAAGTGTAATGAACTCATGTTAACTGTGAAGGAGCCAGTGGGTTACAGACTGATGCATGGAGAGAATAACTTATCCAAACTTACCCAGCTGTTAATTGACAAAATTGAGATTTGAACAGTCAGTCTGGTAGTAAAGTCTGCTCGTAACCACTCTCTGGCAGAGATAAATAGTACTGTAGGAGTTCCCGAGAGGTCAATTCAAGCATAAGTATTTCATATTTTGAGGTTTCCTAAAGTATTTCTCTGCTTCTTTAATATACAAGTTGCCCACATTATTCTCCTTCTCATTATTACTACAACCAGTGAGTATCTTGATTAGAATCTTTCTGGGAGAGAAGCAGTTACTAAGAAGGGAATGCTTTATAGACGGAGAGAGAAAGGATCATTTTTACGGTCACAGGTTATTTTCTTAGTCTTGGCTAAATTTTTTTTGGGGGGCTATTGTGGTCCAAAGACAATTTAGGTGACTCATAAGCTATCACCTCTAATTCTCCAGATGTCTCAAAATAGCAAGAGTATCTCAGTGAGTGAATAGCAGTAGCTCCTTGCATGAAAAATATACACATATCATAAATACTTTTAAAAATGAAAGTATCTCAGTGAGTGAATAGCAGTATCTCCTTGCATGAAAGATTTGCACATATCATAAATACTTTTAAAAGTTTGAGTTTAATATAAATTCAAAAATATAAATCAGCTTTGCTATAAATATACTAAAAACCTTTTTATGAATAGCAATTTAATATATTTTATAGCATTTATTTTGTACAGCCTTTTTACTAAATTTATCTTATTACTGTTTGTTAAAAATAAATGGAAATTCAAGTTTATAGTCTTGCTCTAAATCATTTTCTAAAAATTACATTTCAGAATGTAATGTTTTTGGCTTGTTTTAAATATACCCGCTTGCTGGCTGTTGCGTGTTGGAGTAGAGCTTTCTTTTTTAAATCTAGTAGCGCCCTCTAGAGCAAAAGGTAAAATACAATTTGATAAGAAAGGACTAGTTTCAAAAATTCAAATATTCTTAAAATTTCTTATCCTGTGTGATAGTTTGTTACTTAGAAGTATCAAAGAGCTGGCCAGGCATGGTGGCTCTTGCCTGTAATCCCAGCACTTTGGGAGACTGAGGTGGGTGGATCACTTGAAGTCAGAATTTCTAGACCAGCCTGGCCAACATTGCAAAACTCGGTCTTTACAAAAAATACAAAAATTAGCCGGGCATGGTGGCTCATGCCTGTAATGTCATCTACTTGGTGAGGGGCTGAGGCAGAAGAATTTATTGAATCTGGGAGACAGAGCTTGTAGTGAGCCAAGCTTACGCCACTGCAGCACTCTAGCCTGGGCGATAGAGTGAAACTCCCTCTCCAAAAATAAAAAAGAAGTAGCAAACAGCTGAACCTAAATGTTCTTTTGCTCAAATATATATATATATTCTTTTCAAGGATGCCTCTTAGGTAAGTTCTTCTTAGCTAAGATTAAAGATTAGTATATCCTTTTCTTACCTCCTTGTGAATGTAATGGTACATAATTTTATTTTTAAATGGATATTTAAATAAAATTACCCATAAGTATTGAATTTCTTGTTGACAGTATAACATGCAGTATGTGATAGTGTGTTTATTTTGAGGATTACAAAATAAATAGAGATTAAACCACACCCCCAGTACCTATGCTCTTATTTCCACTTGTTTTTTGTAATAGAGCATGACACATATTGGGTCTGGTAGTGGCCTTGACTAAAAAGTTATCTTGATTAAATTAATAATATTATTGATATATATCCATTTTCTATTACAGAAGAAAATACTCAGGAAATATCCCAGATGAAGAAAAGTTTGGCAGAAAAAGTTTCTCTCTATCGAGGTGACATCACATTGCTAGAGGTAGATGCTATAGTCAATGCGGGTGAGTAGTTGATTTTTCTGTGATGTGTTTGTTATGTGAGTATTATTTCAAAATATTTTTAATAAATAAAAATGTAAGCATTTTAGAAAAAAATCATTTCTGATATAGAAATGCCTAATATATTTCTCTTCTTGATTAAAAACATTGGAGATCTTTTTCTTTTTTTGGTATGTTCTTCAATTAATGTGCAATCTACAGCACCCTCTACAGTGAAAAGCACTAGGCTGAGATTAGGGTTCTGGACCACTGGATAAGTGACAGATTGTTGCAGAAAGTTATTCAGACAGAACTTTAGCAAGTATGTTACTGTTAGTTTCATAGCTCAAATTAATAGTTGGCCAACATAAGTACAAGTTCATCAAACTTTTTTCTTTTGACTAGGTTGTCAGGCAGTGACTGAACTGTGTAAGACAAAAGTGAAAATATAAAGAAATTATTTGAGCGATTTCAAAACTTAAGTTGTTTGGGTTCAGGTTTTCATTTTTGTCGTGAAATGCTTAATTTTAGCCAGCATATTCTAATTATTTTAATAAGTAATTGTCTAGTTAATTTTTCTATTTCAACATTGGGAAAAATAGATGTTATATTTTATTATGTGGTTATATATCAAAAAAGATACAGTAGCTGTGATTCTATTAAAAATATTGTAAATGAGAGGATATTTAATGGTTTTAATTTGTCTTTTTTAAAGTTAGGCTGTTTGAAGGTTGAAAGTGTCAAAAACAAATCTGGACTTGGGTAAGGAGAGTATCTAAATAGACTGTTACAATACAGGGAGGAGGAGGATTGCAATAGGGGGAGGCAGAGTATTGCAGCAGGATAACTGCTTCAGCTATGAGCTATAAGTTTCTTAAGGGTTAAGCAGAAAAGGGCTTTTCTTTTATAGTAAGGAGTAAACAAGGCTACAAAGAATTGGGGCTGAGGAATTGTATGAGGGGGTGACTTGATGGAACAGTTATCGGGGAATGTTTTTCCCTGAGGTCAGCTGGTTCTGGGAAGGGCTGTTAAGGAGGGGTTGCTCACCTTCCATTGCTCCAGGCTGGACTAAATTTCAGGGGTTTCCAGGAAGGAGAGGAGTCTGACTAAAGTTTGGTCAGGTTGTTTGTATGCATTGACCAACCAGAATGGTAAATGGGGACAAACAGTTCGGCGAATCATGTATGAGACAGAGAATGGGAATTTGGAAGGTCTATGTTTAGCCTTGTCATTGGTTGCAAAGTGGTCATCTGTCAGTTTTATCTAGCAGGTCCTCTCCCACAACACAAAAGGGTGGGGGTAATTTCTTGACTGTGGCTTTTTCCAAGAGTACAGAGTTCATGTGAAGTTCACTGTTACCTCCAGGTTCCCTGTGGTGATAATAAATTCACACAGGATAGTAGGAAAATGCTTTGGCAGCTGAACAGAAGGGTCTTATGGGGAGCTGAAATATTGTGCGAGGATACTGTACAGTTCTGGCACTTTAGGAGAAAGTTCAAAATACTGGTCAGCTTGTTGTTCCCTCACAATTGGGTATCAGTTACAGCTGGGGGCAGTGGCTCACGCCTGTAATCCTAGCACTTTGGGAAGCCGAAGTGGGTAGATAACTTGAAGTCAGGAGCTCAAGACAAGCCTGTGGTGAATCCCATCTCTACCATAAAATACAAAAACTAGCAGGGTATGTTGTTGGCAAGCACTTGTAGTCCCAGCTACTTGGGAGGCTGAGGCAGAAGAATCACTTGAACCTGGGAGGCAGAGGTTGTAGTGAGCTGAGATCATACACTCCAGCCTAAGTGGCAATTGAGATCCTGTCTCATAAAAAAAAAAGAGGTGGGCGTCAGTTTTTTTGTACCAGCTGCTTTGCCATAATCAAGGCTCAGTTTTCACATTCTCTTCTGATGCTTCTACACTTCCTTTCTCCTCTGCTGCTTCTGCTTCCTAAAATGTAAAACTCTTCTTGAAAGAGGAGGCTGGGTCATTTACTCACCACCCAATATGAATCACTCCATCCTCAGGTTACCTCATAGTGTACAGGTCTCTGTTATATGTGATATCTGTGGATTGTTCATTTGTGGCCCTGGGTATCAATATGCTTTCTTCTGTCCTGTGGGGCCTCTGGGGAACACAGGCCCTTGGAAAGGGTCTCAGGAAGTCCTCTCCAGTAGTTTTAGCAAGGTATCACTCTAGCTAGTAAGTTAATGTATATGCCCTAAATTTCATAAATATATGCCCTTTAATTTTTTAAAATTTAAAAGATCATATCTATCTGTATATACATAAAAGATATATGCACACATATGATCTTTTATATATTCACACACATGTGTATATACATGATCCTAGTTTTGTCCTTAGGAAGTACAACTGATGATATCTACTTCATTTGAAGATCACTCTCACGAGTTTTCTTCTTATTCTTATGAAGAAAACATTGAATTTGCTGTGTTAGCACACACTTAGTAACAGTAATAATGGCCTTTTTTTGGGTTTTGCTGTCTTCCCATGGGAGCCACACAATAGTGCCGTTTTCTCTTTTTGTGTCCACTCCCAAAGCAATATCTTCTTCTTAAAAATACTTAATATTGTATATTTGTTAAATTGAATTATTTAATATATGTAATTGAATTTGTAGCATCTCTGACTAATAGGACATTCAGCATTGGAGACTTGATGCAGTGAACCATTTGGCTCTGGTTTTGTTATTTATCTGATCAATCAATAAAAATATTTTGGGAGTAATTATTGAAATAACATAAAATGGTGTAAAGCAGAACATCATTAACTACCTCATCATTATTTTGTTTTTTAAATATTATCTTGCTCTTGCCTAAATGTGTAATTTTTCATAGCTGCTACATAATGTATAAGGGTATGGTAAGTTTATATGAAGACGGGAAGCAACTTTTGCTTACTCCCAAAAATAATTTGGTAATTTTAGCTCACCTCTCCGGCTGTGATGATTGTAATTTGGCCATGTTTTACATCTCACAAGGATAGTCTCATCAGGAATGGAAAAGGGATGCCAAGTGAATGTATGCTGTAATGGCTTTATTTACAGCTTTCTCCTGTGCAGCTTGTTTGCCTGGTGTGGAAGGAGCAGAACAGCTGTTAATCTTTCAGGTGAACAAGGTAACATGGCAGGAAACTAGAGAGCTACCTCTATTAAGAAGGGAGTGAAAAACAGTACCCCTAGTCACTATGCCAAAGCAGCCCAGTCATCACCTCCTATTAGACTTCTGATATTCTCTTTTCATGGCCCTATTAGTACATTGGAACACTTGGTCTTAGTTGCTATGAAGGAAATGATTCGATATTTTAAACTTCTTTCTAATAAAGTGTTTTTCTGAATTGCCTTAACTTCTTTAAATGTGACCCAGGATGGACGTCTCATGTATTATATGTTTCTCTTTAGGAAATTATGCATATTTAGTATGTTTTAATAAAACAGATTTTGCAGGTGTTATAGTACACAGGGTGGTAGCACAAGTTTAGTGTTAGGGAGACCTGGGTTCAAACTGAGGTTATTATAACCAAGGCTGTTTTTTGTTTAAACTTTTTATTTTGAAATAATTATAGAAAAGACAAAAATAATGCAGAGTCCTATGAACCCTGTGTAAACTTTTCCCAATGGTGACTTTGTATATAGCTATAGTACAATATCAAAAGCAAATTTTAACAAATAATTTCAACATTTATTTTAGATTTAGGGAGTACCTGTATACTTGTTACATGGGTATATTGCATAATGCCAAAGTTTGGGGTATGATTGATCCTGTCACCAAGGTAGTGAGCACAGTACCCAATAGTTACTTTTTCAACTCTTGCACCTTCTTTTCCTTCCCCTTTAGTAGTCCCCAGTGTGTATGATTGCCATCTTTATGTTCATGTTTACCCAGTGTCAAAAACCGAAAGTTGATATTGGTGCATTACTGTTATCTAGACTACAGACTTTATTAAGTTTTAACCATTTTTAAACTTGCATTCATGTGAATGTGTGTATATTTGTGTGTAGTTTGGTAGTGTTATTTCACGTATAGATTCATGTGACCACCACCACAATCTGGATACAGAACTATTCCATTATCATAAAAAACTCCCTCATGCTGCCACCCTTGTGTTTATATCCACTTATCTGCCTCCCTCCCTGTTTTTCATCTCTATGGTTTTGTCATTTTTAGAATGGTATATAATTCTAAAAATACATAATCAATAATGCTGCAGCGAACGTGCCGTACAGATATCCCTTTGACATAAGGACTTAAGTTCCTTTGGATACCTCTAAGTAGAATCAATAGATCATACGGAAGTTCTATTTTTAGCATGTTGCGGAATCTCCATGGTGTTTTCCATAACGGCTCTACTAATTTATGTTCCCAACAGTGTGCAGGAGTTCTCTTCTCTGCATCTTTACCAACACTTGTTATCTTTGAACTTGACAAAAGCCATTCCAACAGGTGTGTAATGGTATCGCATTCTGGTTTCCATTTGTGCTTCCCTAATGATTAGTGGTGCTGAGCATTTTTTTTCATGTACTCGTTGGTCATTTGTATGTCTTTTTCTGAGAAATGGCTGTCCCATTTGTCTATTTTTGCTTTCACTGCCACAGAAATTGAACTTACAGTAGAGAATATGGTTACCAGAGGCTGGAGGGGGATTGAAGGAAGGGAATGGGGAGTTGTTGATCAAAAGTTATGAAGTTTCAGATAGACAGGAGGAATAGGTTTTGAGATTTATTTCATAGCAGGGTGGCTGTAATAAATAATAATGTATTATATATTTCAAAATAACTAAGGAAGTAAATTTCAAATGCTTCACCATAAAAAATGACAGGTAAGTGAAGTGATGGATGTGTTAATTAGCTTGGTTTAATCATGCACGTTGCGTATACATATATCAAAACATCACATTGTATCCTATAAATGTATACAATGATTTGTCAATCAGAATAATATTAATAATAATTAGAAAGGCATACAAATGGAATCATACAGCATGTAATCTTTTACAGTTGCCTTTTATTTTTACTAAACAATGCCCTTGAGGGCCATTCATATTGTTATATATATATATTAATTGAATAACTGTTCATTCCTTTTTATTGTTGAGTTGTAGTTCATGGTACAGATGTACCAAAATTTGTTTAACCATTCACCCATTGAGGGACATTTGGATTCTTTTCAGTATTTTGCTGTTACCAGTAAAGCTGTTAGGAACATTTATATACATCTTTTTATGTCACCATACATTTTTGTTTCTCTGGGATAGACATACAAGACTGATTACTAGGTTATATGTAAGTGCATAAGTTTTATAAGAAATTGCTAAACTGTTTTTCATAGTAGCTGTACCATTTTACATTCTTTTTTTTTAATTTTTTATTGGATTTTAGGTTTTGGGGTACATGAGCAGAGCATGCAAGACAGTTGCGTAGGTACACACATGGTAGTGTGCTTTGCTTTCCTTTTCCCCTTCACCCACGTTTGGCATATCTCCCCAGGCTACCCCTCCCCATCTCCCCCTCCCACTGGCCCTCCCCTTTTCCCCCCTATAGACCCCAGTGTTTAGTACTCCCCTTTCTGTGTCCATGTGTTCTCATTTTTCATCACCCGCCTATGAGTGAGAATATGCGGTGTTTCAATTTCTGTTCTTGTGTCAGTTTGCTGAGGATGATGTTCTCCAGATTCATCCATGTCCCTACAAACGACACAAACTCATCATTTCTGATTGCTGCATAATATTCCATGGTGTATATGTGCCACATTTTTCCAATCCAGTCTATTATCAGTGGGCATTTGGGTTGATTCCAGGTCTTTGCTATTGTAAACAGTGCTGCAATGAACATTCGTGTACATGTGTCCTTATAGTAGAATGATTTATAGTCCTTTGGATATATACCCAGTAATGGGATTGCTGGGTCAAATGGAATTTCTATTTCTAAGGCCTTGAGGAATCGCCACACTGTCTTCCACAATGGTTGAACTAATTTACACTCCCACCAACAGTGTAAAAGTGTTCCTTTTTCTCCACATCCTCTCCAGCATCTGTTGTTTTCAGATTTTTTAATGATCACCATTCTAACTGGTGTGAGATGGTATCTCAATGTGGTTTTGATTTGCATCTTTCTGATGACCAGTGACGATGAGCATTTTTTCATATGACTGTTGGCCTCATATATGTCTTCTTTCGTAAATTGTCTGTTCATATCCTTTGCCCACTTTTGAATGGGCTTGTTTGTTTTTTTCCTGTAAATCTGTTTGAGTTCTTTGTAAATTCTGGATATCAGCCCTTTGTCAGATGGGTAAACTGCAAAAATTTTTTCCCATTCTGTTGGTTGCCAATCCACTCTAGTGACTATTTCTTTTGCCGTGCAGAAGCTGTGGAGTTTCATTAGGTCCCATTTGTCTATTATAGCTTTTGTTGCCAATGCTTTTGGTGTTTTGTTCATGAAGTCCTTGCCTACTCCTATGTCCTGAATGGTTTTACCTAGATTTTCTTCTAGGGTTTTTATGGTGCCAGGTCTTATGTTTAAGTCTATAATCCATCTGGAGTTAATTTTAGTGTAAGGTGTCAGGAAGGGGTCCAGTTTCTGCTTTCTGCACATGGCTAGCCAGTTTTCCCAACACCATTTGTTAAACAGGGAATCCTTTCCCCATTGCTTGTTTTTGTCAGGTTTATCAAAGATTGTATAGTTGTAGATATGTTGTGTTGCCTCCGGTGCCTCTGTTTTGTTCCATTGGTCTATATCTCTGTATTGGTACCAGTACCATGCTGTTTTGATTACTGTAGCCTTGTAGTATAGTTTGAAATCTGGTAGTGTGATGCCCCCCGCTGTGTTCTTTTTGCTTAGAATTGACTTGGCTATGCGGGCTCTCTTTTGGTTCCATATGAAGTTCATGGTGGTTTTTTCCAGTTCTGTGAAGAAAGTCAATGGTAGCTTGATGGGGATAGCATTGATTCTGTAAATTACTTTGGGCAGTATAGCCATTTTCACGATATTAATTCTTCCTAACCATGAACATGGAATGTTTCTCCATCTGTTTGTGTCCTCTCTGATTTCGTTGAGCAGTGGTTTGTAGTTCTCCTTGAAGAGGTCCCTTACGTTCCTTGTGAGTTGTATTCCAAGGTATTTTATTCTTTTTGTAGCAATTGTGAATGGCAGTTCGTTCTTGATTTGGCTTTCTTTAAGTCTGTTATTGGTGTAGACGAATGCTTGTGATTTTTGCACATTGATTTTATATCCTGAGACTTTGCTGAAGTTGCTTATCAGTTTCAGGAGTTTTTGGGCTGAGGCGATGGGGTCTTCTAGGTATACTATCATGTCGTCTGCAAATAGAGACAGTTTGACTTCCACCTTCCCAATTTGAATACCCTTTATTTCTTCTTCTTGCCTGATTGCTCTGGCTAGGACTTCCAGTACTATATTGAATAGGAGTGGTGAAAGAGGGCATCCTTGTCTAGTGCCGGATTTCAAAGGGAATGCTTCCAGTTTTTGCCCATTCAGTATGATATTGGTTGTTGGTTTGTCATAAATAGCTTTTATTACTTTGAGATACGTTCCATCGATCCCGAGTTTATTGAGGGTTGTTAGCATAAAGGGCTGTTGAATTTTGTCAAATGCCTTCTCTGCGTCAATTGAGATAATCATGTGGTTTTTGTTTTTGGTTCTGTTTATGTGGTGAATTACGTTGATAGACTTGCGTGTGTTGAATCAGCCTTGCATCCCTGGGATGAATCCTACTTGATCATGATGAATAAGTTTTTTGATTTGCTGTTGCAATCGGCTTGCCAATATTTTATTGAAGATTTTTGCATCTATGTTCATCATGGATATTGGCCTGAAGTTTTCTTTTCTTGTTGGGTCTCTGCCGGGTTTTGGTATCAGAATGATGTTGGTCTCGTAAAATGATTTGGGAAGGATTCCCTCTTTTTGGATTGTTTGAAATAGTTTTAGAAGGAATGGTACCAGCTTCTCTTTGTGTGTCTGGTAGAATTCGGCTGTGAACCCGTCTGGACCTGGACTTTTTTTGAGTGGTAGGCTCTTAATTGCTGCCTCGACTTCTGACCTTGTTATTGGTATATTCATAGTTTCAGCTTCCTCCTGGTTTAGGCTTGGGAGGACACAGGAGTCCAGGAATTTATCCATTTCTTCCAGGTTTACTAGTTTATGTGCATATCTCTGATGATGGTTTGAATTTCTGTGGAATCTGTGGTGATTTCCCCTTTATCATTTTTTATTCCATCTATTTGGTTGTTCTCTCTTTTATATTTAATCAATCTGGCTAGTGGTCTGTCTATTTTGTTGATCTTTTCAAAAACCAGCTCTTGGATTTATTGATTTTTTGAAGGGTTTTTCGTGTCTCAGTCTCCTTCACTTCAGCTCTGATCTTAGTTATTTCTTGTCTTCTGCTGGGTTTTGAGTTTTTTGTTTTTTTTTTTTTTTTTTTTTTTGGGGGGGGAGGAAGGCAGGAAGGAAGAGAAGAAGGACGGTAGGGAGGAAGGAAGGGATGAAGGAAGGAAGGAAGGGAGGAAGCGGGGAGGGAGGGAGGGAGGGAGGGAAGGGAAGAAAGGAAATCAAGCAATGAAAGAGACATTGCCGACCTGGATCTAGAGGTTTACAAGTTGATTTCTTTTTTTTTTGAGAGAAGGAAAGAAAAAAAAAAAATAAGTAAAGGAGAGGAAGAAAGAGGAAGAGAAAGAGGGAGAGTAAATGGAAATATTGCTTTATTTTGAAAAAAATTGGGTATTAATAATGGCCAATCAATGTTTCATTTAAACTAATGGGTAGGTGTGATGTGGTATTGACAAGAATGTATATTTTGTGTATTTGAAGTGGAGAGCTCTATAAATATTTATTAAGTTTACTTGTTCTGGATCTGAGTTCGAGTCCTTGATATCCTTATTAATTTTCTGTCTCATTGAATCTAAGTCTCCTATCTGGGTGTTAGGATCGTTAGCTCTTGTTGTTGCATTGATCCTTTTACCACTATATCTTTGTTGCTTTAAAATCTATTTTATCCGATACAAGAATTGCAACTCCTGCTTTTTATTTATTTATTATTTATTTTTGCTCTCCATTTGGTTGGTAAATCTTTCTCCATCCCTTTGTTTTGAGTCTTTGTGTATCCTTGCATGTGAAACAGGTCTGGATGTAACATGCCGTTGGGTTTTGGCTGTGTCTTTTGATTGGGAATTCAGTCAATTTAAATTTAGGGTTACTGCCATTTGATGTTGACTGGCTGTTTTATCCATTTGTTGGTGTAAATTCTTCTTTATGTTGGTGCTCTTTACTTTTTGGTGTATTTTTAGAAAGGCTAATACTGGTTGTTTCTTTCTGTGTGTAATGCTTCTTTCAGAAGCTCTTGTAAAGCAGGCCTGGTGGTAATAAAATCTCCGAGTTCTTGCTTGTTCATAAAAGATTTTATTTTTCCTTCAGTTGTGAAGCTTAGTTTGGCTGGATATGAAATTCTGGGCTGAAGGTTCTGTTCTTTGAGGATGTTGAATATTGGCCCCCACTCTCTTCTGGCCTGTAGAGTTTCTGCCGAGAGATCTGCTGTAAGTCTGATAGGCTTGGGTTTTGAGTTTTTTTGATCTTGCTCCTCTAGCTCTTTCAATTTTGACGATAGGGTGCCAATTTTGGATCTCTCCATTCTCTATTGGCCCGGATGTGTGTTCCCACCCTTTTCTTGATGAACTTGAGGGTCTGTTTGTCCTTGGAGACCTTCAGCAACTCCATGGCACGCCGCTCGTATGGGGCAATGCCACACACCTCCCGGATCATGTCCCGCACGAACTTGGTGTGTTTGGTCAGACGCCCGCGGCGGCGGCTGTGCCTAGGCTTGCTCACGTTCTTGGTTACCTTGTGGCCCTTGTTGAGGCCCACGGCCATAGGATACCGAAGAGCCATGGCTGCTACTCTCCAATGGCGACCGCGGCGGAAGCCCATTTTACATTCTTACCAGCAATGTGTGAGAGGTTCAATTTCTCTACATCTTTGCTGGCATTTGGTGATATAATTGTTTCTTATTTTAGCTGTTGTAATAGGTATGTATTAATAGCTAATGTATGTATTAATATTTATTTTAAATTTTTAAATTTTTCTCTCCGCTTTTTGAATCAGCATCATCATGGTTTTAATTTGTGTTTCCCTAAAGGTTAATAATGTTGAACATCTCTCCATATGCTTCTTTGCCACCTGTATTTCCTCTTTGGTGAAATATCACTTCATATCTTTTGTCATTTTGTAATGGGTCTCAGTGATATTTTTAAGATGTTTGTGAAGTCTGGTCATTTTTATTTTTTAAGGCCCCACACTAAATCATATCTGGTATATACTAAAATATACTACAGCTCACATTCAACACAGTCCATACTTAAGAGTTGGATGATAGTTGATTACTTACTATTATGACATGTTTTGCAGATATTTAGGTAAACATTAACTTTGATTTTGCAGTTTTCATATTTTGGAAACCTAAATTTTTTTTCTAGGCTCTTGAAAAACTTGTTGGTATTATGCTTATAATACCAATTATAAATTGCCCTACTGACATCAGCTTGATTGGGCAAATTATTCAGCCCTTTAATCCTAACATTTTAAATCTATGAATAGGGATAATACTAGTAATTTAGATCAGACAGGTGTTGTAAGTAATGTATGAAAGATATGTAGCATAGTTCTGGTGTAAAATATGTGCTTGGTATATTTTAGCTATGGTATTATTGTATGGCTACTGAATGGATTTCATATTATTCATACTACTGATGTCTTTTCTGAGAGAACTCAGGTTAATAGAGGAAATGGAGGGTATCTTCTTTATTAGCATTCAGATTTTCCATTTTGCAGAGCCAGTTTTCCACTGAAAATCACTGGTGCTCAAGCTGTAGCAGCTGCTTTCTTCCTGAGCAGTTTTTTTTTTAATACAAAAATACTGCTTTGTGAGGCAGAATCTGAACGTCACAGACAATCTAGTTCTGAAAACACCTCTCTTTTGTATAACAGTTGTACTTTATTTAAAACCACAATAAAAACAAAGGCCAGATGAGGTGGCTCACACCTATAATTCCAGTACTTTGGGAGGTGTAGGTAGGAGGACTGCTTGAAGCTAGGAGTTCAAGACCACCCTGGAAAACATAGCAGGACCTTGTCTCTACAAAAAAGTAAAATAAAATAAAATAAATTGTTTTTAATTAACCAGACATGATGGCACGTGCTTGTAGTCCTAGCACTCAGGAGGCTGAGGCAGGAAGATCGCTTGAGCTCAGGAACTCAAGGCTGCATTGAGCTATGATTATGCCACTGCATTCCAGCCTGAGTGGCAGAATAAGAGTCCTGTCTCGGGCCGGGCGCGGTGGCTCAAGCCTGTAATCCCAGCACTTTGGGAGGCCGAGGCAGGTGGATCATGAGGTCAAGAGATCGAGACCATCCTGGTCAACATGGTGAAACCCTGTCTCTACTAAAAATACAAAAAATTAGCTGGGCATGGTGGCACGTGCCTGTAATCCCAGCTACTCAGGAGGCTGAGGCAGGAGAATTGCCTGAACCCAGAAGGCGGAGGTTGTGGTGAGCCGAGATCATGCCATTGTACTCCAGCCTGGGTAATGAGAGGAAACTCCGTCTCAAAAAAAAAAAAGAGTACTGTCTTACAAAAAAAAGGTAAAATAAAGTCAAACTACAGATCAGTGTCAGTTATACATTAATGTAGTTTGACTTTATTTTACCTTTTTTTTTTTTTTTTTTGGTAAGACAGTACTCTTTTTTTTTTTTGAGACGGAGTTTCCTCTCATTACCCAGGCTGGAGTACAATGGCATGATCTCGGCTTCAAGCAGTCCTCCTACCTAGACCTCCCAAAGTACTGGAATTATAGGTGTGAGCCACATCATCTGGCCTTTGTTTTTATTGTGGTTTTAAATAAAGTACAACTGTTATACAAAAGAGAGGTGTTTTCAGAACTAGATTGTCTGTGACATTCAGATTCTGCCTCACAAAGCAGTATTTTTGTATTAAAAAAGTCCTTTGTAGGGACATGGATGAACCTGGAGAACATCATTTTCAGCAAACTGACACAAGAACAGAAAATGAAACACCGCATGTTCTCACTCATAGGTGGGTGTTGAACAATGAGAACACATGGACATAGGGAGGGGAGCATCACACACTGGGGTCTGTTGGGGGGAATAGGGGAGGGACAGCAGGGGGTGGGGAGTTGGGGAGAGATAGCATGGGGAGAAATGCCAGATATAGGTGAAGGGGAGGAAGGCAGCAAATCCCACTGCCACGTGTCTACCTATGCAACTATCTTGCATGTTCTTCACATGTACCCCAAAACCTAAAATGCAATAAAAAATTCAGTATTTACTATGAGTAAAAGTCATTTTAAAATTAGTTACCTCATGGGGATGCTTGAAAACATTTTGGTACATATGCTTAGCTCCTTGGAGTTAAACAAACAGATTTTCAAATGCTGCTTAAATAGAGGAGTAAGAAACTTTCATTTGACAAACAAACAAATACCCCGGGAAAATATATTGAGTGCTTATTATGAGTTAAGAACTAGGTTGAGCAGTGGAGGTAAAGACAAGTAAGTAAGCAGTTGGTATACAGCATGATAAAGTGTTTATTAGAGACATGTCAAGGTGCCATGGGCAAATAGAGCAAAGCAAATAACTCAGGGAAGCAGGTGAGTGTATGTTGCACTTAGGAAACCACATGTGGCTGAGTGTGCTTGCAGCACACAGAGGCAGAGGCCAGATCATGAAGTGCTTTGTATGTCACTTTCAGGGCTGAGTTTTTTTTGTTTTTTTTTTTTAATTGAAGAAGATATTTGAAGAAATTTTTAGGGAGGAATAATGTAATCAGGTATGTGTTAGAGAGATCCCTTTGGCCACAGTGTGAAGGATAAATTGGGGAAGGATAAGTTTGAGGGGGAGACTGGAAGCAGAAATGAAACTATTTAACTTTGTACTAAGTACATCAGCTGAAATATATCTGATTTTTTTTTCTCCTAGCTCATAATTGTAGCTGTTGCGTCTTCTGATTCTGCCATCTTTAATGGTGGGATGATTCTTGGATAATTATTGTTTGAATGCAGTTTGATTTGTAGTAACCTCAAAGAGCTTAAGTCTAGTGTGACTGGATTAGAGCAGACAAATAGAATCAAAGTATATTTGTTCTTTCAACAACTTTCTTGAATTCTTAATTTGTACATATGACACATCAAGACACTGCTAATCTGGCTTCTGCTAAACTGTTTTCACTAAAACTGTTGTCATCAATGTCACCATAACCTCTTTTTCTTGAAGTAATGGGCCCTTTTTTAGTCCTTATTTTCCTGGATCTCTTTGTAGGATACAATACTATTGACTATTTCATCCTTGAATGTTAATTTTCCTTTAGCTTCAGTGACACATTTGGTAGTCTCCTCTGCTTAGCTATACAGCCATAACCTTCATTTAAGTCACATAATTTCTTACCCGACAGTTGCAGTAGACTTCTGAGTACTTTAGTTACAGCCTCATGTACTCTCCAGATGCAGACAAGATGATCTTTCTCACATTATTTCTCTGTAAAGTCACCTTTAGTTGTTCCCCATGGCCCATAAGCTTAAGGGCAAACTCAGTGTGTCAAACAATACTTGCCTCAATATCCCTGCCATACCAATCTCCAGTTCAATCTCTTGCCACTGACCTGCAATTCTTTCTGTTCCCCACTCCTTTTCTCCTTTCTCTCTCCCTTCCACTTTCTCTTTCCCCCTTTTCCTCTTGGACTTTGCACAAGCTGCTGTCTCTACCTAAAATATTACTTCTCTAAAGAGTTTCCCATCCTAGCAATTCCTGACTCAGTCTTTCAGCATGTCAGATGATGTTTCATCTCCTATTGGAATCCCAGATACCTCTCCGTCAGCCTCCCAATCTTGAATGAGTGTCAATAGTTTGGATCCCATAGCTTCATACACTTCTGCTAGCATAGCACATTAACTAATATCAGTTCACTTATGAAGGCCACTGAAATGACTTGGATACATTTGCTTATCAGGGCTTTATAAGATTATTATCAAAATGAAATCACAAAATTAAAAAAAAATTATGGGAAATTTGAAGATCCCCAAGAACTTCAGATACTAGCATGAGAAATGCAGCTATAGAAGATGGGAAATGTAGGACTCAAGTGAGAGACTGGAATTAAACACATAGATTATTAGCATATTAATTTTATTGATATGAGTGGTAAGAGGTATTGAGAGCTTAATTTGCTAAATTGTTACAAATAACCTAAGGGGCAAGTTTAACAGATGAAGAAACATAGCCACAGAGAGGTTAAGTAATTCATCTCTGGTTATACAGACAGTAAGTAGATCTAGAGCTTGTGCTCCTGGTTGAATTCTTTCACACAGGTGCTATGATTGCCATCTAGCTATATTCGATAATTCCTTATTTGACCTTTTGGCTTTTGGAACACTATCAACCAATATGTGATATCTGGATTTTTTTATTAAAAGCATGTAGTAATTATTATTTCTATTAAATAGTACCTTATCTTTTTGTCCTTCTCTAGGCATTTAACAACTACATCTTGTTTGAATTGACTATAGATCAGTTACTGAGGTGCTATCTGACAATCTGAGAAGGTCTGGAAACATGGCCTACTGAAGTGTAGTTGACCTGCCTTTGACAGTTCATTCTAACTTTGGAAGGATTATATCCAAATATTTTAAAATGCAAAAGAAAAATGTTATCTTGCTCACTAGTGCAGGAACGGTAAATAATAAGATCATTTCTCTGCTTTTCAAATTTTTTGAAAGTGTTTAATATACTAGTATGTGGGACAGGACGTATTTACAATACGATATAGATAGATACAAATAAAAGGGTGAATTAAGGTTAAAAATGTCTGTGGGTCCTAGTAAATTATATTGGTACGCTTTTGGACTGAGAGTGGATTATTTTTTCTCC
Source organism: Callithrix jacchus (assembly GCF_049354715.1). NCBI lineage: Eukaryota > Metazoa > Chordata > Mammalia > Primates > Cebidae > Callithrix > Callithrix jacchus. Next base: position 21,181,064 of record NC_133506.1, read on the forward strand.
ATGTATAGATGGACTCTGTCTAATAGAAGAGATAGACCTGGAAGCAAATAGATACAGTTCATTGTATATAAAGCATGTATCAAGTACTCCTTGTGATGCAAAAAGAGTTTGTAAATTATTTGCTTTGATCTCATTCTGTGATGATAAATTGTAATTTTGAATCAGAATTAATTTTCAGGTCCTATATGTAAGTTATTTTACCTTTTTTTTTTTGAGACAGGGTCTTGCTCTGTCGCCCAGGCAGGAGTGCAGTGGCACAATCTCCACTCACTGCAACCTCCTCCTGAGTTTGAGTGATTCTTATGCCTCAGCTTCCTGAGTAGCTGGGATTACAGGCGGGCACTACTATGCCCAGCTAACTTTTTTGTATTTTTAGTAGAGACAGGATTTCGCCTTGTTGGTCAAACTGATCTCAAACTTCTGGCCTCAAGTGATCCGTCTATCTTGGCCTCCAAAAAGGATGACAGGTGTCAGCCACCGTGCCTGGCTACTTTTAAAAACACTCTTTGCATATATGCAATATGGAGAGGGTTATTCGTTCCTTACCTTGTTGTTTGAGCCATAGAGTTAAGAACATACTTGGTCCCTTATCTTAGCATTGCATGTCCTAAATTGTGTTTTGAGAGAGAATAACAGACGTATCTACTAATCTTTGGTCTCCTGTCTTTCTCCTTTCTTAACATTTACACACAAACTTTGTCCTTGGAGGTTTAGTGCCTTTCCCAGATTGCTGAGGATTTGTTCTGAGGATGCTTGCAGTTTCATGATCACTTTTTTCTCTGTAATATGGTTCTAGTAAATTCCTGACGATCACAGTTGCCTCCTTATTTCCTGCTGTCTTCTCTGTAGGCTTCATTCCACACTTAGAACAGCCCAAGGTTTCCTTTATTTCCCAAAGCACTACTAATATCGTGGGTAATAAGTGTTAACTATAATTTAAGGATCATCAAACAGACCCACTATCTTAATGTAGCTGCATATAGGATTATCTGTTTACAGTGACTAGGTCCTTGTATAGTCTTATACCAAACCCATTGATCAAAGAACTTTTTTCTTTGCTAGAGCTTGGGGGTAAATGCCTCTATCTAATTTATGTTTCATTATGTCATTAGAGACAGTTTTACTTGTACCGTGCCATAATCACAGAAAAATATTTTGGAGAAGATAGATTTTTATTCATTTGTGGATTGCAGGCTGTGTTATGAAAAAGTGATGATAACTTTCTAACTGTAATTGATTAGCCGTAGCCAAAGATTAATTCAGTTTGTCAGAAAAGTGATTTTTGAAAATGGAAAGTGAAGAAAGTTGATTTATTTTAGCTCTTCCTACCCCACACTCCAACATGACAAGGAGAGGTATATTTATATTGTGATTAATCATAGAGGACTTGGAGTCAGATCAATCATTGTTTTATATATGCCTATTCAGCTTCCTGGCCAAATAACTCTGACAAGTTATTTAACCTTTCTGAAGGTTAAATTTTCAGTTTTCTCATCAGCAAAATGGAGATAATGCAGGTTGAATATTTCTTATCCAAAATGCTAGAAGTGTTTTAGATTTTTTTCAGATTTTGGAATATTTGCATATACATAATGAGAGATCTTGGGGAAAGGACCCAAGTCTAAACAAGAAATTCATTTATGTTTATATATACCTTATAGACATGGCCTGAAGGTAATTTTTATACAATATTTTAGAATGGTGCATTAAACAAAGTCTGTGTATGTTAAACTGTCAGAAAGCAAATATTTAGGTGTTGAATTTTCTACTCATTGTGTCATATTGGCACTCAAAATCTTTCAGATTTTGGAGCATTTCATTGGATTTTTGGATTAGAGATGTTCAATCTATCGTAGGGCCTACTTCACAGGGCTGTTGTGAAAATCTAAAGAAATGATGGCAGTCTAAAGAGATACAAAGTACTTCACACAGTGCCTTCTGTATAGACATATCAGTAAATGATAGCAGAATTATACTGCTTAGTTTTATTATGAGAAAAAACAATTATATGAATATTCAAGGTAATTATAGGTGTTTTTCAAGTCTTGTACAAAGATATATGTAAGACCAACTAATCGGGTTTATTCTATGCCCCACACCTTTAACTGTGACACTATTTAGTTGAATTTCATTTAGGAAAAGTTGTTCAATTCTGAAGCTTTATAATAAAAGCCAAGTTTCTGTGACATTCTTGTAATTTGTATGAACCATTGACCAAGGAAAAGAATGGGTTTAGTGTATGTTAATGATGTGTTTTTACTACATTAGTTGTAAATGTCATAGTTGTGTCAAAAACTGAGATGAAGACATAAGATTGTATAGATAACCATGTAATAGCTTGGCATAATTTGATTAAGAATAATAGATGTTGGCTGGGCACAGTGGCTCACACCTGTAATCCCAGCACTTTGGGAGCTGAAGCATAAGGATCACCTGAGGTCAGGAGTTTGTGAGACCAGCCTGACCAACAGGGAGAAACCCTGTGTCTCCTAAAAATACAAAATTAGCTGGATGTGGTGGTGCATTCCTGTAATCCCAGCTTCTCGGGAGGCTGCTCAGGAGAATGACTTGAACCCAAGAGGTGGAGGCTGCAGTTAGCTGAGATCGCACCATTGCACTCCAGCCTGGGCAACAAGAACAAAACTCTGTTTCAGGAAAAAAAAAAGAATAATTGATGTAGAATGTATAAATTTTTATATTGGTAAATAACAGGTGCACATGATGAAAGAAATTCTACTTTTTAGAAATGTTTTAGTCAACTCTACTTGCTTGAAATGAATGTTATTTTTATGTATTTTTTCAGTAAAACTGAAATGAAATAAGGCATATTCGAAATTAGAATTTAAGTCATTGGGGAAATAAGGTAAATTTACTCTGTGAAATATTTTAGGACGGAATTAACAGCAACTACTCGATTCAATTGGAAATTTCATCTCTACTAGCAAAACATCGAAGTTTTATTTTTCACTGAGTTTTTATATTGCATATTTTTTCTCTTAACTTTCTGTTGAGCAATAATAGATCCAAACACACACGCAGAAATATATAGCTTAATAAATTTGGCAAACTGTCACACCGTGTAATAGCATCCAGATAGAAAAAGCAGAACATTACCAGTACCCTAGAAGTGTTGTTGGCATCCCCTATAATGAATATGACAAAGTGTTTTCACTATCTAGGCTTCTACTAGCATGGATTAGTTTTGCCTGTTTTTGTATTTTATGTAAATTGACTTATATATGTTCTTTAGCTGTTTTTGTTCACCATTATGCTTGCAACATTGATACCTACTGTTGGGTATAAATGTAGATAATTTATTATCATTGTTATATAATATTTCATTATACAAATATGTCACAACTTATATATCCTGTCTACCGTTGATGAGCAGTTAAGTAGTTTCTAGTCTGGGTGTTTTAGTACTACAAGGAACATGCTAACACATTTGTGTGTGTTATTTTTGTAAATAGATATCTATGTATTTTTGTTGGGTCTAGATGTGGGATGTTAACTGTAAAATGGTAGGATATATGCATATTTAACCTTAGTAGACACTGTTGTGTGGTTTTCACTGTATACTTCCAATAGCAGTGTGTGATAGTTCTGATTGCTCTATATCCTCAACATTTATTTTCTATGTTTTAAAAAATAGTGCATAAATTAGGTCAAATGGTAATACTTTCATTACTTTGTAAGGTATACTACAGTAAATCAAATTCGATAGCAGTCTGTAGCTAACAACCCATGTTAAGCCAGCCTTTGTCAGTGAAGAAATAAAAAATGTAAATGTTATTGTTGTATGGCCAAGGATGATAAGATGGGATTGTTTTATGTAGTTCCTTACTGAGTTTATGAAAATATAAATGTAATAAATTTTTCTTTCGCAGATGGCAACACTTAGGAACAATAAACCATTATAAAAATACTGCTACTATTATTTTTACTATTACTATTAACCCTTCATTTGGGAAGACAAAGGGAAAACAGTTTTAGGAATGATATTCTCAAATCTACATTTGGAATAAAAGGTAATTTTAGAAAAATGTCTCATAAAATCTATTTCCATATGTGAAATATCCCATAAAGCCTGTTGTATTGTTGAACATAGATATTTTAAAATCCTGCAATATAAGCTTAAAGCCATATTTAAAATAGGTTGATATTAATAGTTTGCTTTTGCATCATAGATATGATTTATTAATAAATAAGATTCATCTAATATTTATAGTATTAATAATTTAGCCTGGGCACGGTGGCTCATGCCTGTAATCCCAGAACTTTCGGAGGCCAAGATGGGTGGATCACGAGGTCAGGAGATCGAGACCATCCTGGCCAGCATGGTGAAACCCTGTATCTACTAAAAATACAAACATTAGCGAGGCATGGTGGTGTGTGCCTATCGTCCCAGCTACTCATGAGGCTGAAGCAGAAGAGTCGCTTGAACCCTGGAGGCAGAGGTTGCAGTGAGCCAAGATCGTGCCACTGCACTCAGCATGGGTGACAGAGCAAGACTCCGTCTGAAAAAAAATTAAAGATGTATCATATTAATTTTTTTCCTATAAATTGATGCATGTTTTTGAAAGAAAAGACAGAACAGTATAAAGAAGTAAAATGTGTCAAATTTTACTATCCAGAGATAACCACTATTACTACTTGTGTTATATCCTTATAGTCTTTAAAATGCATGTGTATTACAGCTATAAATAGTATATTTTGCAGTAATACTATATGTGCTATATTGTAACTTGCTTTTTACTCACTTATATAATCAGTCATTTTCTGTATCCTTATATGTTAAGAACATGATTTTAAATGATTATTTCTAATTTCTCAAATAGCTATAGCTTTAGCTTTATTTGAGAAATTAGAAATAAGCTATAATGATGGTATTTGTACCTAAATCTTTATAAGCATCTCTGATTATTTCTTCAAAATATGTTGCTCAGAAGGAATTATTGGATAAAAGGCTATATTGCTTTTCTTTAAATGGTTTTGATATCCATTACAATGCTTTCCTAAGAGCGATATATAAGTGGAAATTCTTGTAAATACTAGGTTATATCATTACAAAATAATTTGATAGTGATTAATGATTAAATTTCTTTTGTTATTAGTGATATTGAATGCTTTTCTTTTTTATGTTTTTTGGCCATTTGCATTTTTAAAAAAGTTTTATGGTCATATTGGTACCCAGATTTTCTATTGGATTTTTATCTTTTCTTAATTGGGGAAAAGCTTATTGTGTATTAACAATCAGTAGTAAACCTTTGCCATGTATGTTGGTAGTACTGTGTTTTCTTTCAGTTTGACATTTGCTTTTCATTATTTCATTTTCTTTTCTTTTTTTTTCCTGTCTCCAGTAATGTGTATAAGCAAGACATTTGCTTTTCAAATGTGTTTATAGTATGAGTTTATCTTCATACATTTGTCATATTCATGTTACCAAAATCTTCAATCTTTTTCTATTTGTTTCTTTCTTTGGTATTTAATTTAAGATGGTTTTTCCCAGCGCAAAGTTTAGATAGTCCCTTATATTTTACCTAATTTTTCATTGGTTTTCTGGACTTACATTAAACTTCATCCAGAATTTGTGCTTAAGAAAGGTGTGAGGGAGCAGTGTTAATTTTTAAATTATTGTGGTTTTCACAAATGTATTTTAATTTGGGTACTGTGACTGTTCTCCCAACCTCTGCCGTTTGTCTGCCTTTTCAAACATTTCTTGTCTATTCTAGTCCTTTTATTCTACCAGAGGCATTTAAGAATCATTGTATCAGGTTCAATGTCAAGATACAAAACAAAAACATTACTACAACAACAGCCCAGAAATAGTTGTGGATTTTTGATTGGCAATTTAAGTTAGTTCAAGAGTTTTGACATCTTTTCCATATTGTCTTACCATCTAGGATGGTGGCTGGTTGTTAGATTTATTTAATCTTTTCCCCCCAATATCCATCAGTAAAATTTTATAGTTTTCTTCATATGAGACTCACACAGTTGCTTTATCCTAGAAAGTTAAAACTTTTTTGGTATTATGAATGTTGTTGATTTCTTTATTATTTATTTTATCTGATTACTTTTGGTAATATAATCAATTTAATAATTGTTCACCTTACTGAAGTTAATTATAATAACTTTTGAGTTGATTCTCTTGGGTTTTCTAGGCATATACATTGTTATACATACTGTTTCTCTGCCCTTTTTATTGCATTGGCTATCACATGCCAACAATATTAAATTAGTTATCATAAGGCATTCTTGATTATTCTTGATTTTATTGGGAATGACTGTAGTCTAGTATTTTGCAATTCATTCAGTATTTATTAAGTACCTACTACATGACAGGCATTATATTAAATATGAGAGATAAAATGATGAGAAAAACAGATATAATCTAATTTATAGATTTTACAGCCTAGTGGGAAATTGTGGTCAAAGAGTTATAATAAATATAAAATTATAATTATGTAGGTTTGGAGTTGATAGATTGGGACTTTGGTTGTAAATTTCTTTTTTAATTTGGCTAATTGTAAGGTAGCCTAAGTTTCCAACTACAAAGCATTTAGGTCTTTAATAGAGAGTGCCAGTTGAAATGAAGTTAAAGTATTAATCACAATGAAATGGTTATTTCGTGTTTATAAGCCAAGACAAAATAAAACTTAAATAGAAAAACCTAACTTATCTATTTTTGACCTCTGTTATCTCTGCTTTTAAGGATCTATTCCCTGCAGTTAAATATTATAGTAACATAGTATTCCAGGAGCTTTCTTTTGGTCTTTAAGAGAGACTAAAAGAAAAAAATGTGGGAGAAGTGGCAACAGCAGCTCAGAATAAATAACATTTATTCCATGTTATTTTGAGTTTTTAAGCAAATAGACAAAATAAAACATCAATTTCTCTGCATGATTTCTTTAAACCCTTTGCATTTTTTTCTTTTTGTTGACCAAGCACTTAAGTTCATACTTTTTCATATTGTTTTTGTTTTCTTTAAAGTAGTTTGGACATCTTTTAATGACTACTTTTCATTGCTTCTGAAGAACTCAGTGGGACTCAAGAGCCTGCTGCGAAATTCATTATTCAAACTGTTAATTATAAAGTTACTGAAATGTTAGACTTCTTAATTTGGGATAATGATCTAAATAAACAATTAATTGTTAGCTACAAACTACTTATGGAATGATACTGTTGAAGTTTGGGGAAGCACTAGTTCTTAGCAAAGAGACAATAATGTTCAGAAAACACCTCCTACCTCTCTCTGCAGATCCAGCCTAGTGTCCATTCAAACTAAATTAGGCAAAAGGGGAAATAATGCACATCATTCTCTTCTTTTGTTTTCCCTTCTGTACTATGCCAGAACTTGCTGGAAATTGTCCAAATCACCACTGTCGGTAGTTGTCATTTAGCCATTCTGTGGGATATGTTTGAGTAGGTCATGGGGATGGGAATATAGGATGTAGGATGGGGATGGGGATATACGATATATGGGGATATAGGATGGGGATGGAACTATTTGGGGATATAAGATAAAGGATGGGTATAGGGATACAGGATGGAAAAGAACTTTTTTGTTGAAGTGGACTCAACACTGGTTATAGCTTCACATTTGAGCTTCTAGCTATTAGGATCTCAGTTTCTTTTTAAAAATAGTATGAGACTAGACAACAGCATTTCTATTAGGATGAAGTGAAATAATAAAGGAACATGAGCCTTTGTAATGTGTTAATCATTTTTTATTGTTATTTAGCCCTGCATCCCAGTGACTTTTTTTGTAATCTGACCTATTGCTTTGTTTTTCTGATCTATAATTTTTTTTTCTGAAGGACTTTGTGCAGTCAAACTAAACATTAAATCCTTTAAGGAATTAGAAGATAATTCTCAAGAGAAAATAATTGCCAGGGAGATGGTTGGTTGCCAAGAAATTCCCCTCTGAGTTTCTTTTTTTGACCCCTGCTATCCCTATTTTTAAAGGAATATCTTCTGAAGTTAAATAGTAACAAAGTCTGTCAGGGGCTTTCTTTGAGATAGACTAAAAAATGCAAGGAAAAGTGGCAGCAGCTGCTTGGGCATTTGTTCCATGTTTTTAGAGATTTTCTTCTCTCTTTGAGAATTCTTCAGTGCACTTAGGGAAACTTATATTTTGTTTGTTATATATACTGGATTTTTTTTAACAAAGAAAAGAGTTTTTTTTCAGTCTGATTATAAAAGGAATACACATTAGTACTTAAAATAGGAAAGATGTAAAATAGAATAACAGAACATCATCTCTAATGTTTGTAAATATATCATTGTTTGTTAAAGTTTAGTGTTTATGCTTCTGGTTATTTTCATTCCATAGATGTATTTAGTTTTTTTACAAAACTGGTGCAACAGTACATTTTAAAATTTGATGACTGCTTAACTTTTTGTTTATAAATATAATACTTTTTAATGTAATTTTAAGTAGCTACATGATATTTAATCGTATACATAAATCTCAAGATGTAAGTGTATATATTTCCCCAAGCTTCATTAATATTAAATTTGATGATTTTTTTATGCTTTGTGTTTGAATTATACTTCAATGTTGTTTTAATTTCCATTTCTTTGAAGACAGGGAGCATAGCTTTTGACATTGCCATCTGTAATAGAAAGCAGGATCTTACCTATAAAATTTTATTGGCACCAATAGGGTGCAAAGTAACTTGGTGGTGGTAGCCAAGAGGCATTGGTGCAGAGTGGAACCTGAGGCGCAACAAATGCTAAAAGTTTCTCAACTGAGAAACCCAAATAGCTCAAAAAGTTCAATGTCACTGCTTCTCCTCCTGAAATTTAAGATGGTGGGGAACACAGATGATTGCTGAAGTTCCTCAGAGTGAGAGAGGAACTGTTTATTTAACTTTCAGCATAGCGCCTAGCATGTAGCACTTGGCACTGGAAATGTCTTATGGCTATGGCTTTGGTTCGTAGAGGTTACTCAGGATAGTTTTTCTGAAACTTTGAGGTTTTACCCTAGGCAAGAAGATCTCAAGTTTCTCCCCCATGGCTAGGATGAGAGTGGAGATCCATTGGTGACGTATAAGCCAGAGTATTTCTCCCTATGCATCCCCAGCTTTAGAAGATGGATTAAACCCTTACCCGGTGCTTTTCATTTGGACTGAGCCAATCAGACTGAGATTGTAGAAGAGGGAACCAGTTCCTGGGAAAGTAAACAGCAGTGTTTATATTAGGATGAGGGTCACAGGGAGGTGAATTCTTATTCTACCTGTGGTTAACAATGAATATAAATACCTTCTGCCATAGTTCAGTTCTTATAATTGCATGGCTTGACAAAGGTCAATTATAGTTTAAATGTAAGCTGAACTGTATAAATATAATAACTGATAATTCATGAGGCCTGGGGGCTGGCTAAACCTCATGTGCAACCTTATTTGGAATATTCTATGAACTTTTACTTTTTAAAATTTTTATTTAAAATAATTATATAGTAAGGAGAGGCATAGGAAGAAGGCTGAATAGAAGCCCACACCATTTGTCTCTCCTGTAGGAATACCAAATTTTAACAACTACACACAAAAAAAACCACTATCACAAGAACCAAAAATGACATGAGGAATCATAGTACCTGATTTTAACTCCATATTGCTGAAAGATGCACAGACGAGGGTAGGAAACACTGTCTTGAATCACCAATGCCACCCCAGCCCCATCCCCTAGTAGTGACTATTTAGGAATAGCCATCAAATTTGAGAGTCTGAATTTAGGGGAAGAAGAGCACAGTGCATGGGGGACTCAGTAAACCTAGCGCTGCCTAGTCACAACGGTGATCACAGCTGTGCTGGGCTTAGCCAGTACCTGTGCATGGAAGGAGCATTTGAACTGGACCTAGCCAGAGGGGAATTGCCCATCCCAGTGTTCAGAACTTGAGCTTCTCAGCAGGCCTCCCCACTGAGGGCCAAAAGACTCTGGGATCCTAGGTAAACTCAAGAGGCAGTCTAGGACACGACTGTAGTTCCTTTGCAACTTCTATTGCTAGTCTGGGCTTGCAGCCAGTGAACTATGGTGGCGTATGGACTAGAGAGACACCAGGTGGCACAGCTAAAGGAGTGCTCGCCCCATCCCTCCTCCGACCCCAGACAGTGAAGTTTGCAGCAACAAAAGTGATTTCTTCTTACTACTTGTGGAAAGGAGAGTGAGGAGAAGAGGACTTGTCTTGCATCTTGGATACCTGCTCAGCCACAGTAGGATAGGGCACTGGGAAGAGTTGTGAGGCCCCCTTTCTGGCGCTAACAGGCCAAAAGAACCTGCTGCCTTGAAGGAAAGGACCCAGTCCTGGCAGGATTCATCACCTCCTGACTAAAGAGACCTTGGGCCCTGAGTAACCAACAGTGATACCAGATAGCATACCATGGACCTTGGGCTCTGAGATGTGCTGGCTTCTGGTGTTACCCAGAACATTCCCAGCTGTGACGGCTGTGGTGAAAGACTCCTTCTGTTTGAGAAAAGCAGAGGGAAAAGTAAAGGGGATTTTTGTACCTTAGGTACCAGCTTGGCCATAGTGGGGTAAAGTACCAGGTGGGCTCTTGGACAGCCTTTATGGAACTGCCCTGTGCCAGTGGGGATCCCACTGTCCTGAAGGGTGAGTACCAGGCCTGATAACATTCACCACAAGCTGACTGAAGAGTCCTTGGACTTTAAGTGAACATTGGTGGAAGCCAGGCAGAACCCCCCCCACCCCCATTGGCTGGTGGTGGTAGTAGCCACAGGGAGAGTCTCCTCTACCTTTGGAAAGGGGAAGGAAGAGAAAGAAGGACTTTATCTTGTGGGTTGAGTGCCAGCTTAGCTGCAGTAGAATAGAACATTATGTAAATCTTTAAGGTTTTTGACTCCAGTCCTTGGCTTCCATAGAGAGTATTACTGAACCCACCTAGGGCCTGGGGGGAATTTATTGCCCTGAAGGGAGGGACAGAAATCTTTCTGGCTTTGCCACCTGCTGATTGTAGAGTACTAGGGCCTTAAATGAACATAGGTGATAACCAGGTAGTGGTTACAGTGAGACTTGGGCAGGACCCAGTGTTATGCTGGCTTCAGATCTGAACCAGCATTGTCCTAGTGGTGGTGGCCTCAAGGATGTGTGTGTTCCCATACCTCCAGTAATAGGTGGCTCAGCATAGCGAAAAAGACTCAGTTTGTTTGGGAGAAAGTAAGAGAAAATAACAAGAGTCTCTGCCTGGTTATCCAGACAATTCTTCCTGATCTTATCAAGGACCACCAAGTTGGTACCTTTATGAGTCTGCAGGAACCACAGTGTTTTTGGGCTTGGGGCCCAAGTCCCTTTGAATACCTGGAAAGCCTTCCCAGGAAGGATGGGCACAAACAAGCCCAGACTGTGAAGACTACAATAAATGCCTAACTCTTTAGTGCCCAGGCATCAATAAACATCTAGAGCTTCCAGTAAAAATGACCTAACCCAATGAATGAAATAAGGCACCAGGACCAATCCTGGAGAAACAGATATGTGACTTTTCAGACAGATAATTCAAAATAGCTGTGTTAAGGAAACTCAAATTCAAGATAACACAGAGGAGGAATTCAAAATTACATCAGATAAATTTAACAAAGATACTGAAATTATTAAAAAGATTCCAGTAGAAATTCTAGAGTTGAAAAATGCAATCGACATACCAAAGAATTCATGAGTCTCTTCTTAATAGCAGAATTGATCCAGCAGAAGAAAGAATTAATGAGCCCAAAGACAGGCTATTAAAATATACAATCAGAAGAAACAAAAGAAAAAAGTACAGAAAAGAATGAAGCATGCCTACATGATCTAGTATATAGCCTCAAAGGGGCAAATCTAGGAGTTTTGGCCATAAAGAGGAGATAGAACAAGAGGGGGTAGAAAGTGTATTAAAAGGAACGATATCTGAGAACTCCCCAAACCTAGAGAAACATCAATATTTCAGTACAAGAAGATTAAAAACATCAAGAAGATACAACCCAAAAAAGACTACCCCAAGCCATTTAATAACCAAACTCCCCAAAGGTCAGTGATAGGGAAAGGATCCTAAAAGCAGAAAGAGAAAAGGAATATATAACATATAATGGAGCTCCAATACATCTGGCAGCAGATCTTTCAGGAAAGAGTGGCACAACATATTTAAAATGTTAATGGGAAAAACCCTTTTGCCCTAGAATATTATATCTGGCAAAAATATCCTTTAAGCATGAAGGAGAAATAGGCCTTCCCAGAAAAATGGAGGGATTTTGTCAACACCAGACTTGTCCTACAAGAAATGCTAAAGAGAATTCTTCAATCTGAAATAAAATGACATTAATAGCAGTAATAAATTATCTGAAGGTACAAAACTCACTTTCAGTATTGGACAGATCTTTGAGATAGAAAATCAACAAAGAAACATTGGACTTAACCTGCACTATAGACCAAATGAACCTACTTGATATTTACAGATCATTTTATTCAATGTCTGCAGAATACACAGTCTTTTCCTCAGCACATGGATCGTTCTTACAGATAGATCATGTGTTAGGTCACAAAACAAGTCTTAAAACATTCAAAGAAGTTTAACTCATATCAAGCATCTTCTCTGAAAACAATGGAATAAAACTGGAAATCAACAACAAGATGAATTTTGGAAACTATAAAATTGCATGGAAATTAAACAGTATGCTCCTGAATGACCAGTGGGTCAATGAAGAAATTAGGAAGGAAATTGAAAGATTTCTTGAAGCACATGGTAATGGAGACACAATGTACCAAAACCTATGGGATATAAAGAAAGAGGGAAATTTATAGCCAAAAGTGCCTACATTATTAAAGAAGAAAAACTTCAAATAAATTACCTGTTGATACATCTTAAAGAATTAGAAAAGCAAGAGCAAATAAATCCCAAAAATACTAGAAGAAAAGAAATAATAAAGATCAGAGCAGAAATAAATGAAATTGATATGAAGAAAGCGATACAAAAGCTTAATCAAATGAAAAATTCGGTTTTTGAAAAGATAAATAAAATGGACCCATATTTAACCAGACTAAGAAAGAAAGAAGACCCAAATAAATAAAATGAGAGATGAAAAAGGAGACAGCACAACTAATACTTCAAAAATTCAAAGGATCAGTCGTGGCTACTATGAGCAACTGTATATAAATAAATTAGAAAATCTGGAAGGAAGTAGATACATTCCTAGACACATACAACCTACCAAAATTGAACTGTGGGGAAACCCAAAATCTGAACAGACCAGTAACAGGTTATAAGATCAAGGCCATAATAAACAGTCACTCAGTAGAGAAAAGCCTGCGACCCAGTGGTTTAACTGTTGAATTCTACCAAACATTTAAAAAAGAATGAATACCAATCCTACTCAGACTCTTCTGAAAGTCATTCTGTGAGGCGAGTATTACCCTGACACCAAAACAAAACACACATTTAAAAAACAACAACAACAAAAAAACAAAACCACAAGCCAGTATCTCTGATGAATATTGATACAAAAATCCTTACTAAAGTACAAGCAAACTGAATTAAACAGTATATTTTAAAAAATCATTCATCATGACCAAGTGAGATTTATCTCATGGATGCAAGGATGGTTCAGCACATGCAAATCAATTAATATGATGCATTATATCAACAGAATGAAAGACAAAAACCATATGGTCATTTAAATTGATGCTGAAACAGATTTCTTCATGTCTATAAAAGCCCTAAAAAGATCTGGATATAGAAAGAACATACTCAACATAATAAAAGTCATGTATGACACATCCACAGCTAGTATCACCCTAGATGGGGGAAAATGGAAAGCCTTTTCTTTAAGATCTGAAACATGACAACAATGCCCACTTTCACTCAATGCCATTCAACATTGTTTTGGGAATTCTAGCTACAGCAATCAGACAAGAGAAACAAATAAAGGGCTTCCAAATTGGAAAGGAAGAAGTCAAATTATCCTTGTTTTCAGATGGTATGATCTTATTGGAAAAACCTAAAAACTTCACCAAAAAATGATTAGAACTGATAAACAAATTCAGTAAAGTTTCAGGACACAAAATCCACATACAAAAATCAGTAGCATTTTGATGTCCCAACAGTGAACAATCTGAAAAAGAAATAAACAAATAATCCCATTTATAATAGCTACAAATAAAATTAAATACCTAGGAATTAATGAAAGAAGTGAATGAGCTCTACAATGAAAACTATAAAACTTTGATGCCAGAAATTGAAGAGAACACACTCACAAAATGGAAAGATATTCCATGTTCATGGGTTGAAAGATATTCCGTGTTCCATGGGAAGAATCAATAGTATTAAAACATCCATACTACACAAAGCAATCTACAGATTAAATGCAATCCCCATCAAAATACCAATGGCATTCTTTACAAAAATAGAAAAATCATTTTTTTTTTGTTTTTTTATGAGACCAAATCTCACTCTTGTTGCCCAGGCTGGAGTGCAATGGCATGATCTTGGCTCACTGCAACCTCCACCTCCTGGGTTTAAGCGATTCTCCTGTCTCAGCCTCCCAAGTAGCTAGGATTACAGGCATGTGCCACCTCATGTGGCTAATTTTATATTTTTAACAGAGACAGGATTTCTCCATGTTGGTCAGGCTGGTCTCGAACTCCTAACCTCAGGTGATCTGCCTGTCTTGGGCTCCCAAAGCGTTGGAATTACAGGCATAAGCCACCATGCCCAGCCGAAAAATTAACCTTAAAATGTATATAGATTTGGGTCTTTTGTTGAAAAGACCCAGAATAGCCAAAGCTATCCTGAACAAAAGGAGCAAAACTGGAGGAATAACTTTACCTGACTTAAATTATACTGCAGAGGTATAGTAACCAAAACAGCAGGGTGCTGGCATAAAAACAGACACACAGACCAATGGAACAGAGAGTCCAGAAACAAATCCATACAACTACAGTGAACTCATTTTCAACAAAGGTGCCAGTAACATACATTGAGGAAAAGAAAATCTCTTCAAAAAATGATTCGGGGAAAACTGGATATCCATATGCAGAAGAATGAAACTAGACCCATATCTCATCATATACAAAAGTCAAATTAAAATGGATTAAAGACTTAAATCTGACTGTGAAACTAGTGTAAGAAAACTTTAGGGAAATTCTCTGAGACATTGGTCGGGGCAAAAATTTCTTGAGTAATACTTCACAAGCACAGGCAACCAAAGCAAAAATGGACATATGGGATCATATCAAGTTAAAAAGCTGTACAGCGAATGAAGCAACAAAGTGAAGAGACAGTGCACAGAATGGGTGAAAATATTTGCAAACTAGCCATCTGCCAAGGTATTAATAACCAGAATATATAAGGAGCTCAAACAACTTTATAGGAAAAAATATCTAATAATCCCATTAAAAATGGGCCAAAGATGTGAATAGACATTTCTCAAAAGAAGACATACAAATGGCAAGCAGGCATATGAAAAGGTATTCAACATCACTGATCATCAGAGAAATGCACATCAAAACTACAATGAGATATCATCTCACCCCAGTTAAAATGACTTATATCCAAAGGACAGGCAATAACAAATGCTGGAGAGGATGTGGAGAAAAGGGAAGCTTTGTACACTGTTGATGGGAATGTAAGTTAGTACAATCACTGTGGAGAACAGTTCAGTTCCTCAAAAAAACTAAAAATAGAGCTACCATCATCCAGCAATTCCACTGTTGGATGTATAACTGAAAGAAAGGAAATCGGTATTTTGAAGAGATATCTGCATTCCTGTTTGTTGCAGCACTGTTCACAATAGCTAATATTTGGAAGCAGCCTGTGTCATCAGCAGATGAATGGATAAAGAAAACGTGGTAGGTACATATACACAATGGAATACTGTTCAGCCATAAACAAGAATGAGATCCAGTCATTTGTAACAACATGGATGGAAATGGAAATCATTACGTTAAATGAAATAAGTCGGGGACAGAAAGACAAACTTCAATGTTCTCACCTGTGGGAGCTAAAAAATCAAAACAATTGAATTCATGGAGATAGAGAGTAGAAGGATGCCTACTAGAGGCTGGGAAGGGTAGTGGGGGTTGGAGGGTAAGTGGTGATGGTTAGTGGGCACAAAAAAATAGTTAAAAAGAATGAACATGGGCTAGTTTTGATGGCACAACAGAGTGACTATAGTCAATAATTTAGTGGCACATTTTAAAATAACTAAGAGTATAATTGGATTTTTGTAACACAAAGGATAAATGCTTGAGGGGATGGAGACCCTGTTTTCCATGATGTGATTATTACACAATGCATCCTGTATTAACATATTTCATATACCTCATAAATGTATACATCTACTATGTACCCACAAAAAATAAAATATAAAAAAAGTAAAATTGAAAAAATTTTGATGTACAGTTTTATTAGTTTTAGTTAAAAGAATTGTATGCTTTATTTGTTACATATACTGGTCAACTTAGCATCAGAAAGAGTAGTGAAGTAAAATAGCTTATCAGTAGATAGTAGGCATCCTTATATTTTCATGAAATATAAATCCATACAACTGTAGGAGTTTCAGAGAAACTTACTGATTTGTTAACTTTGTGTTTGGGTGAATGGTTCTTTACGATGTGAATACTGTATCTATAAAAAGGATACTTGATTAAGAGCAATATTCTTATTTGTAGCCCAAATTTGGTGCTTTTTGAATGATAGTGGTTTATTAAACCTGCTGTTGCATAAAGGAAAATTTGGCCATTTTGATAAGGAAAGGTTGAGAATTGCTTTTCATCATTCTTCTCTAGTTTATCTTTTTAATTATAGAAGCACCCTATGTTTGCTTTAGAATAAGGTATTTCATTTTTACATACTGTTAGAACAAAGGCAGCAGCTTTTCACTACTCGTTTTATTTTTGTAACTCTGAAGCAAATTTATGGCATGAAATTTCCCCAGCTTCTTTTGACCTTGAGGTGCAATCTGATTTGCTTTGTTAAGTTTTGATTTTATGACACATCACATTTGTGTCATGTCCAAAATTAAACTTCAGGGTAGATGTATCTTTTTCCACACTGAGATTATGAACAGAATAAATTATCAGAGAATTATGTGTAAATGAATATATAAGTATAGGAATGTATAGGCTTAGCTACATCTCCCTACATAAATAGCTTGTTAGTGTGCAATCAGTCACTGGAGTTGCTATGAACTTGGAGCTTAATGAACAGTTGGAGAAAGAGAATGAATCTCAGTTCAAAATGGATCTGACAGCTTATCAGGCAATTTCACTGATCGCTAATCCAGTTCGTTTGGCAACTTAATTTATCACACAGTTAGAATTCTTATCCCGTGGGTTTCCAGGTGGAAATTAATTCTGAAACATGTCCAATACCACTGAAGAGACCTGCTTAAGCTTTGTGAGGAAATTTAGAAATAAATTATTTTAAATGCATAAGCCAAGTTTCTCTTATGATTCCCTTTGTGTTTATCCAATGCTTTCTTAAAATATTTGGGTGCTGCTAGCATTTGATGGTATGATCATAGAGGTGAACTAAGGTTTATTTATTTATTAAGATTTATAAATTAAATGGAGAAATTGTTAATTCTAATTCATTAGTGAAATAACTACTATAATAGATAATCCTGTAAATATAATTCTGCCTTTACATATAGAAGACTTACTGATCTCGAGCATGTTTTAAGCATTTCACAGCAACAAATAATGAACAAGAGAAATTATTTCCTTAAAGCTCACAACTTTATATCTTCTGAGTGCTTACAGATTCTCTAATTAGGCTGATTTACACCTCACTATTTTATGTAAAAGTATCTACTAAAGCAAATTCCTTGACAATAAGGAAGAAATGCAACCTGCCTCTCACAGCTCACACTCTGACTCTGGAATTTGAAAGGATGAGACTCATTAAATGGGCTTGGCTTAGGTCCTGGCTGTAGCTTAAAATAACTTCAAAACCAGAAACACATTTTCTCCACGTTTTAAAGACTTGATTTATAGTTCATAGAAAGTTAAATTGAATATTGATCTTTGAAAAGCAAATGTGTCCTGTAAAAAAAATGACAACAAAAAAATACAACAAAAGATTATAGAGTGATTGATTGTTCAAAGCCTATAGATGGTAGCCTCCCCCTTATATGTCATCTTCTCTAGGCATCTGTAGCTCTGAGAGGGTGACAGGGATGAAGTGTTAGAGGAGAATTAGGTGCACCCTGACATGAACTGTTACATTTTATAAGAAGATTGAGGAAGGTGGTAACAAATCATTTCTAAGAAGGAATTTTGAGAAATAAGGAATGGGCACAAGATCAATAAGACTTACGATATAACTCCAGGAAGGGACACCAGGAAATTTCTTATAATTTCTCAAACTCTGAATCACCTTCAAAAATTATTTAAGTCAGTGAATAATAATTGAGATGGCAGAAAACCACAAACTGGCATAACAGTGTCATTGATTGGATATGTCAGGAAAATTGTGCCTATCATTCTTATGACCAGGCTTATTAAAGTAATATCTTCATAATCTAGAGGGGCTCAGTGTTGAATCATCCTGACATCCTTTTCAAATCCCCTCTCTGCGTCCTTGGCATTTTTCCCTGGAACATATTGCAGACCTACAAACTTGTCATTTCAGAAACTGTCCTTTCATTTTTACCTTTAAAGGGAAATGGTCACTGAGTCTGGTACTAGCCCTTGGGAATCAAGCCAAAAGAAAAAAAATGGCAGGGCATTGTTTGATTTTTCTCCTTCTTTCCTACAAGAGCAATGGTTGTGTCAAAGGTTTACTGGGTTTTGGAATCACCCAGAAGCAGATAAATGATGATGACAAAGCACAATGGATATATTGGGGGTTTTCCTCCTTTTGTTTTATGTTTTTCCTCTTACCATCACTGTCATTGTGATGATGATAATGGTAATAGGAAAAATATATAAAACAAAATGGGGAAAACCTTAAATAGACCCAGTGTGCTTAATAACATTTCTGATTTACTAAATTATTTATTTCTCCTCAGTATTTTATAAAGTGCCCCATATGCTATGCAAATGGCAGACAGTAAAACCCCCACTATACCATTTAGTAAAATTTGGGGACCTGTAATAAAAAATCCTCAAGGTAGACTTCTGTTGCATGAGGAAGACAGTGAGAGATCTTATCTTTTTAACTTAGGCTTTCTTGCTTTTCCTTTGTTTAACTTTTGTTTCTTCAAATGGCTTGCAGCCTGGAAGAGACACCTTTTAGTGTAAAAGCTGTTTTGGTTGCTGACAGAGGCAATCTCACCAGAAAAACAATGTTCACTAATTAGAAGTTCATACTGCTTTTAATTCTGCTTCCAATAATTTTGGGACTTTAAGAGTGAAATTGAGATTTGTGTATTTTTTTTTTTCAGTGGTATATAAATGGCTACTTATGGTAAAACCTGAGGATAAAAGAAGACAAAAAAAAAGGAAAATAAAATAAGACATAGAAATACACAAATTATAGTGATTCTCATTTTTCCTTATGAAACTTAAGATCCAGTAAGTAAACTTCTGTTGAAATGATTGGGCATTCAAACATTATCCTTCACATAAGAAAAAGACCCCCGTCAGTAAGCAGAGATCTTAGATCTGTAAATATACTGAGCCATCTGTGGAGGCATTGACCAGATTGCTTTGCATTGTGATGGGACTGATGTAATTTGAGAATCAGATGGGGCTGATTTGTGAGTCTTGAGAAGATAGTTACTTGACAGCAGTGATAGATTTTGGCCCTGTTGTATTGGTATATTTGAGGTAGGAAGCAATTCTACTCATTCTGACAAACGGAGGCCTCCACTCATAAAGCAAAGTATTATTTAGAGGATCTTGTCTTCTTGGCTATTCATAAAATGCAAGTTTTGTCTAATCAGCTATTATTAAAATGCAATTACCAAATAATATATTCCTCTCACTAAGATCAAAAGCTCTCTGAGGACAGGGACTGTGTTATCCATTTATGTATCTCCAATGCCCTGTATCATGTCTGAGCCATTGTTAGTAGTCAGAAGTGTTTGCAGAATTAATGAATGATTAAGTTGTTTCCTATAATGACGACTTCATTTAGAATGGTGGTAAATAGATTTAGACATAGAGGATTTTCTACTTTGTGTCAGCGGGGATGCCCTAACTGGTAGATTTATTTATTTTTTAATGTAATTTTTTTCTTTTTATTTATAATTTCTTTGGAAGCACAGATGGTATTATAAACATAGTAGTAAAAATAAAATAAGAAGAAATAAATTACTGATTACTCCACCTTCCAGCTGACTGTGTTTTTTCCTGATAGTTTCTATGCATTTATATACTTTTTTGTTTGCATTTTTATGATTTAGAATCCAGATCTGATATACTGAGTTTTCTATTTAATATTGACATTTTTTATATAGTATTTACAGGCTATAATTATAAATTTACATGGCTACATAGTATATTCTTTACTATCTATTCCGCTCCCCCCACCACAATATACTATTTTTCTATCTGCTTTGTCTTTTGAGTGCATTCCTACTCAGCTTTCAAGGTCCTACTTAACTTTCCAACAATCCTCCAATTTCTATTGACTTTTATGATCCTAGTATTTTACATATGATGACTATAGAACTTTTGATACTTTATTTTTCTTTTTATGAAAATTATAAGAAATAAGGTACATCAGAGCGTGGGTTATACAACTCTGTGTTCTGATGCCTAACTAAGTGATGGTCTTGTAGTTGGCACTCAACAAATACTTGCAGATAACATTCTAAGGTCTGGGAACATAGAGAAGGATGAGATACGGTTTCTGGATTTGCTGCTCAAAGTATATTGGTAGGCAGGTTGGCAGATAGCACGTAGGAAATGATCTTTTACAGAGTTGTTTATATGGTGCTAGGAAAACTGAGAGGAGCCCAGTATATACACACTGTAGCTATTTCTTATTAACAGTCTTTTTTCCTGTATTTTCAGGAATGGTATGGCTAGGCTAAGGAGCTCTCAAATTTTCCTGGCGCTTCATTTTCTTGTTGAAATTATTTTCCAAAAGATTCCATTTCCTCATGTTTGCTTTTCTCATTCTCATGCCTTGTTTTCCCATGTTACTTTCTCTCTTTTTTTTTTTTGGAGATGGAATCTTGCTCTGTAGCTCAGGCTGGAGGGCAGTGGTGCGATCTTGCCTCATTGCAACCTCCTTCTCCTGGTTCCTGGTTCAGGCAATTCTCCTGCCTCAGCCTTCTGAGTAGCTGGGATTACAGGCACATGCCACAATGCCCAGCTAATTTTTATATTTTTAGTAGGACAGGGTTTCACCATGTTGGCCAGGCTGGTCTTGAACTCCTGAACTCATGATCCACCTGCCTCAGCCTCTCAAACTGCTGGGATTACAGGCGTAAGCTACCACGCCCTGCACTTTCTCTTTTTTATTTGATATCTTGGAATATATATTTTCACCACTTTATACTGTTATAACCGAGCAAGTTGTAAGGAAAGAGCCACCCTCTGAGTTTCAATTGCAAGTCCTTTATTGCCAGCGACGGAGATATGGCTAACGCTCAAAATTCTCTCAGCCCGAGGAAGGGGTTTGATTCCTTTTTATACCTTGATTAAGGTAGGGGAGGGGGAGTCCAGCTGAAGTGGAATTTTACAGAAGCAGAACAAGCAAGTTAGATAAGGAAGCTGGTAACCAGGAAGCAGGAGGTTCCCATGATTGTTGATTACTAAGGAGGGCATACACACGCGGTTCCCATGATTGCTGGTTACCAAGGAGAGGGTGGTCGGTACTTGTTATACGATCAGTCAAGTAGGTATACACAATAGCAAGTGGGCTTGCCAAGCAGGATATGGTTACAATGATTATATGATTCTATAGTTCTAAGAAGCATATGGTTATATGCTTCTATAGTTCTAAGAACAGCATGACCCAGCACAGGAGCATGACCCAGGTATGCACTCAAGGGAGAAATGGTGAGGGGGTAAGGCAGAGGTTAAGATGGAGTCTGTCTGACTCTCAGCAAAATGGAGTCTGTCTGACTAACACAGGGTAGCTTAGCACAATATAATCTCCCTATGTAATTGTGGCAGGCAAAATTCTAAGATGTTCCTCAAGATTCTCCATACTTCCTCCCCACTCCACCAAAACACAGGCCCTGAGTAATCCCTGGGACTGTAAGTTTGATGGGTTTTTACATCCATGATTAGGTTATATTATATAGCACATTTACCTTTAAGAAAGGAAGATTATCAGGATGGGTCTGCCCCATCATAGTCATGGTGATGACTATATTAGTCATTTGAAAGTACAGTTTTCTCTGTACTTCTGATCTATAGGAATGTGAGCTAATAAGTGAATATTGTTTTAAGCCGTTGAGTTTGTGGCAATTTGTTATACAGCAATAAAAAATGAATACAATAGTGTATTAACCATATGTTATATTTGCTATATATACATTTTTTTAGTTTATCTTGCTATAAGTTTTGTTGTACAAAATTTAGCTTCTTCAAAATCACGTCTACTGAACTTTTTTCTTTATGATTTCTAGTATTTCTTCAAATTTTAGAAGGTGTTAAATAGGGTAGGTGTTGGTGGGACTCAGAGGATTTGAGTCTGAGTCTAAGTGTCAAATGATTAATTTGATTAGACTCTGCCACTGGCATTCTTTCTGCCTAATAATTTATAGCCTTTCAACCTGAACATTGACTTGTCCATTGCTACTTAGCTAAGGAGAAAGAGCAGTTCTCCTTTAGAAAACTTTGGGGATTTCTAGAGCACTAAAGCATTCTTTTTGATGATTGATGAAACTTTTAAATCTAATATTTCAACACTAATGGGGATCTCACAATGGAAGGCAGCTCCCTAGAACTATGTTGTTAGCCCTTTCTTTCACCATAATTCTTAGCAACAGACAACTTATCCAGACTTTTCATTTTTATTGTACCCTTCTTCCAAATCCTCTGAATGGCCTAACCTATATTGCTTTTTATTTTCAGTGTTGTTCTGATCTCAAATGGGCTTCCACAACTGCCTAGAAGGGATTACTTTTCAAATTTCTTCCATGAGTTCAGTATTGAATGCAAAAGCATGGTTATAAATGACAACTTTAATGACCGTGATTTTTTTTTTTTTTTGAGACAGAGTCTTTTTTTGAGATTGGAGTGCAATGGTGCAGTCTCACTGCAACCTCTGCCTCCCAGGTTCAAGCAATTCTCCTACCTCAGCCTCCCAACTAGCTGGAACTATAGGCACCCACCACCACCCCCGGCTAATTTTTGTGTTTTTTTTTTAAGTAGAGACAGGGTTTCACCATGTTGGCCAGGCTGGTATCGAACTCCTGATCTCAAGTGATCCACCTGATTTAGCCTCCCAAAGTGCTAAGATTATGGGTGTGAGCCACTGCGTCTGGCCAAATGACTGTGTGCTTTTTTTTTTGTTTGTTTTTTTTGAGACTCAGTTGTAGTCTTGTTGCCCAGGCTGGAATGCAGTGGTGCAATCTTGGCTCACTGTAGCATCTGCCTTGAGGGTTCAAGTGATTCTCCTGCCTCAGCCTCTCGAGTAGCTGGGATTATAGGCACCTGCCACCACACCCAGCTAATTTTTTATATTTTTAGTAGAGATGGGGTTTCACCCTGTTGGCCAGGCTGGTCTCAAACTCCTGACCTTCAGGTTATTCACCTGCCTCGCCTTCCAAAGTGCTGGGATTATAGACATGGGCCACCATGCCTGGCCATTACTGTGATTTTTTTTTTGAGATAGAGTCTTGCTCTGTCACCCAGGCTGGAGTGCAGTGACATCATCTGGGCTCACTACAGCCTCTGCCTCCTGGGTTCAAGCAATTCTCCTACCTCTCCTACAGGCGCGTGCCACCAGGCCCAGATAATTTTTTTTTTTTTTTTTTTTGTATTTTTAGTAGAGATAGGGTTTCACCATATTGGCCAGGATGGTCTCCATCTCCTGACCTCATGATTCACCCAGCTCAGCCTCCCATAGTGCTGGGATTACAGGCGTGAGCCACCACACCCTGCCTATGACTGTGATTTTTAACACCCATCCATATTATTGGTCACTGTTGATGCTTCAAGTATTTCTGTAACATTCATGGATTGACATTATGAAAACATCCTAAACAAGGGAATCGTTATTATTATGAATACATTTGTTCTTTCAACTTACAAATATTAAGGACCTACTGTCTGCTAGCTCTGCAGGCCTCACTATTTTTCGGTTTTTCCATTTGACACTTACATGTCAAATAGCCTGTGCTAAGAAAATGGCTAATTCTACAAAGGAAAGTGAATATATTTTTTGCCTGACTTAACAGGAAGGCTTGGGTTTTATATAGGCAACAGCTAGTATATGCTGAATTTAAGACAGTATTTTTGGTCTCATATCCAGAATTCACAAGGAACATAAACAAATTTATAAGAAAAAAAAAACCAAACAACCCTATCAAAAAGTAGTCAAAGGATATGAACAGACATTTCTGAGAAGAAGACATTTAAGGCTGGGCACGGTGGCTCACACCTGTAATTCCAAGATGGGTGGCTCACTTGAGGTCAAGAATTCAAGACCAACCTGGCCAACATGGTGAAACCCCATCTCTACTAAAAAAAAATCATACAATAAATAGCCGAGTGTGGTGGTGGATGCCTGTAATCCCAGCTACTCGGGAGGCTGAGGCAGGAGAATGGCTTGAACCCGGGAGGCGGAGGTTGCATTGAGCTGAGATCGTTCCACTGTACTCCAACTTGGGTGACAAGAACGAGACTCCATCTCAAAAAAAAAAAAGACAACATTTACGTGGCCAACAAACGTGAAAAAAAGCTCAACATCACTGATCATCAGAGAAATGCAAATCAAAACCACAATGAGACACCATCTCATGCCAGTCAGAATGGTGATTATTAAAAAGTCAGGAAACAATAGATGCTGGCGAGGCTGTGGAGAAATAGGAACACTTTTACTCTGTTGGTGGGAGTGTAAATTAGTTCAGTCATTGTTGAAGACAGTATGGCGATTCCTCAAGGATCTGGAACCAGAAATACCATTTGACCCAGCGATCCCATTATTGGGTATACACGCAAAAAGGATTATCAATCATTCTACTATAAAGACACATGCACATGATATGTTTACTGCAGCACTGTTTACAATAGCAAAGACATGGAACCAACCCAAATGACCATCAATGATAGACTGGATAAAGAAAATGTGGCATATGTACACTATGGAATACTATGTAGCCCAAAAAAAGGAATGAAATAATGTTCTTTGCAGGGACATGGATGAATCTGGAAGTCATCATCCTCAGCAAACTAACACAAAAACAGAAAACCAAACATCACATGTTCACACTCTTAGTGAGTTGAACAGTAAGAACACATGGACACAGAGAAGGGACAACACACAGTAGGACCTATTGTGGGTGGGAGGTGAGGGAAGGGAACTTAGAGGACAGGTCAATAGGTGCCACAAACTACCATGGCACATGTATACCTATGTAACAAACCTGTACATTCTGTACATGTATCTCATTTTTTTAGCAGAAAAAAAGATAGTATTTTTATTTTTAAAATGTAAATGTGTGATAATTTGTTTAAATCAGATACTGTATCTATTAGCTTAATTTAAGCATTGAGACAAAAATTAGAAGCATGGATAAGAGAAAACTCTAATAATGATGCTGTCAGGGGTGCATAGTCATTGTGTATAGATTAGGAGGTAGAAAGTGATCCTGTCTTAAGATTTTAAAGTTTGAAAGGAACTGAAGGATAATCCAGGTCAAATGCTTCATGTCACAGTTGGGGAAACTGAGCCCTAGAAAGAGGAAGAAATGTACTTAAGGAAGCGCAGGCCCTATGTGGCAGAACCATGAGTAGAAGCCTATTTCCTGTTATTCATTTCTTTTCCTTTTCTTGATTTGGGTTGCTTTGTTACTGGTACTTAATAATTCAGTAGAAAGTTGACATGTACTTCATGATATTAAATTGATATTGTAGGTTAGACTCTCAAGGGGTTCTAGGGCTCCTTGTATTTTCTGTAGTATTGAAACAATACGGTTTCTATTAAAATATTCAGTGAATCTTCTATCTTTTGAAGTATTTGGTTATATGAAATGTGTATAGTAACCAAAACCTCTGATTGTCGTATTATGCTTTGGTGCGATTGAATTTCTGAGCAGTTTTGTATAGTATTCTTGTTGAATATTTCTGGTTTGTTGGTTTGAGAAAGGAAACAGTTCTATAGGTGAGTTTTTTTTTCCCTAGTAACCTCTGACTGCTTTTCTACTGATCTCCTTTTTACTTGAAATGATGAAACTAAAAGAAGCATTGTTAAGTCTTTTAACAAAATACTGATCTTTATTCATATGCAAACATCTTGGTTGTTAAATTGCTTTATTAATTTTATGCCTAACTCTTTTATATTGAAAGTCTGTAATTGTTTGATATAAGTTACCCCAGTTAGTGCTTGTTTTAATGTTGATTTTCCTTTTAATTTAGAGACATAAATGAATCATTTTTCCCCTTTAATTTCTTCCTGCTATACAAAAAACATCAAAACTTTTTTAGGCTATCAATAATATTACATAGGTCTTCTTGGGATAATATAGTCCAATATTGTTGGTGAAGGTTGTAAACCTGCTAGTCTTGCCTAGTTTCAGACATTGTTTGGTAAAAGAACATAACTATATCATGTTTGCAACTATTCCAATATGTATGGAATCCAGGAAGCTTGGATTGGAATCGTCTTTTACTTACTCTCCTTGGCAAGTCACTTAACTCCTTTCAAAATTTCTGTTTCCTCATCTTTTAAGTATAGACAATAAGAGTTTTAGAGTCATTGTAAGGACTAAGTAAAATAAAGCCTGCATCCCTGGCACATTGTCAATGCTCATAAATAGCAGCTGTAAAAATACAACACTTAGGGTAAACTATAGAACAGTGTATTCATTCTGAAACGTCATACCTGTTAGCTATTATTTAATTCACCCAGTTTACTTTCCTCATCAGTTAATCTGTAACCCTTTTCTCCTTATATAAAAGACCTGGGATTATTTCATTGAGGGAGGTCAATAAGAAGATTCCCAAAGAGGATCCAATTAAAGGGTATCTATTTTCCCCATGATAAGATCAGTAGTTCCTTCTCAAGGGGGTGTCAGAACAAATATTTGAAAATTACCTTCTGGCAAACTCTCTGCTTCTGAGAATAGTACGTATTTGGATAGGAGACAATAAATAGATGGGCAGTATCTTGTGCAGAAGTTCTGAACAACTATAGAATGCTTCCATCTGTTCACTTTTCAGTTTTGTCACCTTGACTTTCCCATCTTAGACTCCTGAGGCTGTTAGATGTACCACCACCCTCCTTATCCACACAGTATCTGTGTCTGTCTGGCTCCTAAAACTCCTTTCCAGTGTGTGAGAAATACATGTTTGGGATTAGGGACTGTGGCATCTTCTTCAGCATTGTAGTTTAATTCAGGCCTGCCTGGCACCAAACTAGCGTTTTTTGATGAGATTGTCATCAGGGAAGAGAATGAAACTTGTTCTGTAGTATGGTACCACAGAGAAATTAGCCTGTTTCATGAACAAATGCAGAGACTAGGATACAGAATTTTTAGTACTTGAAGCATAGCCATGAGTATAATCTGGTTATCAGAAAATATTCAATTCCTGACCTGTGGGCCTTATTTTAACCAAACATAGTCTAAATGTCACAAAACTTTAAATGATTAATACAAATAAAGTCAGTTTATCATTGATAATCTGAAGTTCCTGTTTTTGTTCCTGATAAATCATTTGGGACCTTAGTTATCACTTCAATGTCACTCTGTGTATTTCTGGACATATCAATAAACTATTTCTCAGCTGCTATGTGGCATTGGTCATAATCTTTTTCTCCTACCCAAACTCTCCTTGTTGAAGGAGCCTCTTCTTCATCAGCACTGCAGCATCCATGGTAAAGATGTAAGGAAGACCACTAAGAGCCTAGTTCCATACTTAACCTGGTCCCCTAGGCCTTCTGAAGAAATATTCCAGTGCAGCATATCGTTAGTCTCCCTTGGACAAGAAAATATCAAGTTCTGCTTCCCTAGATACCAGTCTACCTAAAGCAACCTTCTAAAATAGTGGGCTTTAGAAAATCAAATCTCAAATCTGAATATAGAGGTAATCATCATTGTTCCAGAATGGTAACATTTCTGGCCCTTGAGTGCAGTGTAAAGGCTGGTGAATGTCAGTGGTTTCTGGCAGGTTTAATGCTTAGGCAAGGGAAGGAAGGGTGGAATCAAGAAAGAATAGGAAATAGTGAAGAGAGTAAGAGTCTGTGATCAGCAGTGGTAAAATTCCCCTGAAATTTATTAGAGATGCAACTTAGTAGTTGCCTGAAGTTGCTTACCTTTCCCTAGTGGTCTTTAAAATCTCAATCTCCTGCCACTAGCGTTTTAGTTCTTTGTTTCTTATTTCTTTCATGTATGATTAATTTTTGAAAATAATTAGACGTTTATGGTAGTACCAGTGGTAATTTTTTCCATTTTTTAAATCTTGAACGTTGTTTTCTTTGATCCAAAAAGCAAATGGCAGCTTTCAAAGGATGATTTATTTCTACTGTTGTGTAAATTGAGTATAAGCTGCATCCGATTACTATTGCATGCATAAAATTCTTTTTGAGGAAATGTGACCAATATATAACGTTTTATTGAATGTTTCTTGAAATTGGTGTCAAGCTGTTTTTTCTTTTTTTTCTTTTTGGATGCCTAATTGAATTGAAACTTCATTATTTCATCTCATGGTGTAGGCCACCTTTAGAGGGACTATACCATGTGAGCTCCTACTTACCCATTAAGACCAGATATCCACTAGGGACTTAATGGGCTAATGTGCTCCTCTTTCACCTCCTGTGTCCGAAATTTAGCATTGGCTAAGTTGACTAATTAAAATAGCCCTAGCCTTATCTCTCACAGAACTTGGTACAATTTCATCACAGAACTTGGTACAATTGTTAGGCACTTCTTACATGATTCTTTACATGATTTCACAAGAACTTTCACATGAATGTCCATAGCAGCATTTTTTGTCATAGCCCCAAAGTGGAAAAACCCAAATATTCATCTGTTGATGAATGGATAAACAAAATGTCAGATGCATGTAGAGTGTTATAACCTAACCAACATTAATGAGATACCAGGATGGCTATGATAAAAATAAAGGAGGTGGTGAGAGTGGAATAAAATGGGCTGGAGAGGATGTTGAGAAATTGGAACACTCAAACATGGCTGGTAGGAATGTAAAATGGTGGAGCCACTCTTGTAGAAAACATTTTGGGGATTCCTCAAAAAGTTAAACATATACTTAACTATGGAATGACCCAGCCATTCCACTCCTAGCAAAAATGCCCAAGAGAATTGAAAACATGTGTTTTCACAAGAACTTTCACATGAATATCCATAGCAGCATTTCTTGTCATAGCCCAAAAGTGGAAACAACCCAAATGTTCATCTGCTGATGAACAAAATGTGGATAAACAAAATGTGGTCTATCCATACAATGAGATATTATTGAGCTATGTAAAGGAATAAAATACCAAGATATGCTACAATGTGGATGAATCTCAAAAACATTGTTCTGAGTGAAAGAAGCCAGACACGAAAGGTTACTTATTGTAGGCTTTCATTTATATGAACTATCCAGAATAGATAATGGAGGCAGAAAGCACATTGGTAGTAGTCAGGGGATGACAGAAGGAGGGGATAGGGAATTCATTAACTATTGATTGAATATTAGATTTTCTTTTGGGGTGATGAAATGTCTTGAAACTAGATAGAGGTGGTGGTTGCACAACATTTTGAATGTTCTAAATAAAACTAGATTTCATTTATACTTTCAATAGGTTAGCTTTATGTTATATAAATTTTACCTCAGGCCGGGCATGGTGGCTCACGCCTGTAATCCCAGCACTTTGGGAGGCCGAGGCGGGTGGATCACGAGGTCAACAGATCGAGACCATCCTGGTTAACATGGTGAAACCCCATTTCTACTAAAAAAAATACAAAAATTAGCTGGGCATGGTGGCGCGTGCCTGTAATCCCAGCTACTCGGAAGGCTGAGGCAGGAGAATTGCCTGAACCTAGGAGGCGGAGGTTGCGGTGAGCCGAGAATGTGCCATTGCACTCCAGCCTGGGTAACAAGAGCGAAACTCCGTCTCAAAAAAAAAAAAAATTTTTTTTTACCTCAATAAAGAATAAGTAAACTCACAGAATTTAGTGTCAGATTCTAAAATCTTGATAGCCATTTGCTCCCTTCAGTTTTTTTGGATTAATCTTGTATAATTTCAGTCTTAGGCTACCTTTGTTGGGGTAAGATCACTTTTATAATTCATAATTTTTTTTCCAAAACAAAAAATGTTCAGTAAAGGTAAGCAAAACAAAGAAAAATTAGAATCACTGTAATTGTACCACTTAGAGTAATTTTTAACATTTTTGTATGTGCATTTCCTGTGATTTTTCCAGTGTCTAATACATGTACCCACACTATATATGCATGTATGTATTTATGAAATAGGATCATTTTGCATATAGTGTTTATAACATACTTTTATCATTTAATGATGCATTAGAAAATAATTTGGCCTATTTTCTATAGTTTCACAAGAATACAGCATAACTCTTTTTAAATATATCTTTTAAAAAAACTAGCAGGAAAATAGGGTAAAAATCATGTTTCATTTGTCTTTGAATCCCTGGAGTTGTTCAAAAGAAAGCCACTTTATTGGATTGGGTTGGACTGGATTGGATTACATTGAATTAAACTAGTATAACTTCTAGAAACCAATGGCCAACTTCTGAAACACTCAGCATCCTGTTTTATTATCATATTCTCTTAGCTACATTTTAGTTGGTGACTTGCTATACCCTTTTTTCCCTTCAGGATGTCGAGATTGTAGAAGTCTGAGTGTTATATGAAGGAAATGTACCAATGTATTCTGTTTTAGTTTGCCATAGCTGCCATAACAAAACACAACAGATGGCGTGAATTAAAAACAAAACTTTATTTCTCACAGTCTGAAGGGTGGAAGTCCAAGATCAGATCAGCAGGTTTAGTTTCTCCTGTGGTCTTTCTCCTTGGCTTGCAGATGGCTGCCCTTTTGCTGTGGCATCACATGTCCTTTTCTCTGTGCATGCGCTTCCCTGGTGTCTCTGTATGTTCTCATCTCTACTTTTTATAAGGACACCAGTCAAACTGAATCAGGGCCCACGCTAACAGCCTGATTTTTACTTAATTACATCTTTAAAGGCCCCATCCAAATATAAACACATTCTAAGGTAATGGGGGTTAGAGATTGAATGTATGAATTTTGGGGGTACCTGTAGGCATACCTCATTTATTGTGCTTTGCTTTATTGTGTTCCATAGTGTGTGTGTGTGTGTGTGTGTGTGTGTGAATTTTTTAAAAACAAATTGAAGGTTTGTGGTGACCCTGTGCTAAGCAGATCTGTGGCACTATTTTTTTCTAACAGTGTGGCACTTTGTGTCTCTGTGTCAAATTTTGGTAATTGTAATATTTAGAAGTTTTCATTAAAAAGTTTAAAAATTTTTAATTCTTATGGGCACATATTGTGTGTATATTTCTTTTTCATTATTATTATATCTGTTATGGTGACCTGTGACAAGTGGTCTTTGATGTTACCATTGTATCTGTTTTGGGGTGCCATCAATCGCACCCATAAAAGACAGTGAATTTTATCTATAAATGTGTGTATTCTGACTGCTCCATTAACTGACTGATCCCCCATCTCTCTTCCTTTCCTTGGGCCTGCTTATTCTCTGAGACACAACAGTATTGAAATTAGGCCAATTAATAACCCTGCAGTGGCCTTTAAGTGTTCAAGTGAAAGGAAGAGTCACATATCTCTCACTTTCAATCAAAAGCTAGAAATGCTTAAATAGTGAGGAAAACATGTCAAAAGGCGAGAGGCTGAAAATGAGGCCTCTTGTGCCAGTTGGCAGAGTTGTGAATGCAAATGAAAAGTTCCTGGAGGAAATTAAAAGTGCTACTCCAGTGAACACATGAATAATAAGGAAGTGAGACAGCATTGTTGCTGATATAGAGAAAGTTTTATTGGTCTGAATAGATTATCAAATCAGCCACAACATTCCCTTATGCCATAGCCTAATTGTAAGGCCCTAACTTTCTTAATACTGTGAAGGCCAAGAGAGGTAAGGAAACTTCCTAAGAAAAATTTGGGCCATAGCGTGCAGGTGGCTGTCCCTACCTGCTTCTTGCTGAGGCTGCCTCAGAACCCCTGTCCACTGCTTCATGATTTTCTGCCATCTGTTGGCAAAAATGGCAAATAATGATGCTGTTCTGAAGAGGCTAGAGCAGAAGGGTGCAGAGGTGGATCAAATCATTGAATATCTTAAGCAGCAAGTTGCTCTACTTAAGGAGAAAATCATTTTGCAGGCAACTTTGAGGGAAGAGAGGAAACTTGGAATAGAAAATGCCAAACTGAAGGAAGACATTGAATTGAAACAAGAGCTAATTCAAGCAGAAATTCAAAACAGAAGAAGCAAATACCATTTCCATCTGGTACTCCACTGCATGCTAATTATATGGTTTCTGAAAATGTGATACAATCTATACCAATAACAACCATATCTTCTGGTATCAAAGAAGAGATAAAATGATGTGCAGGAGAAGAAAAGAAAGCAAAAGAGATAATTGAAAGGAGAGAAGAAGGAGAAAAAATAGCAATCAATAGCAGGAAGCACCAGCTCTAAGCCAATAGATGTTTTCCATGTAGATCTTTGAACTGGTGGCATCATAAATGTCAGAAAACACCCTGATGCAGATTCTTTGTATGTAGAAGACATTGTGGTTGGGGAAATAGTCTCAAGAATAGTTGTTAGTGGTCTGGAGAATCATGTTCTTCTTGAACAGATGCAAAATCAGATAGTGATTTTACTTTGTAACCTGAAACCTGTAAAGATGAGGGGAGTATTATTTCAAGCAGTGGTCATGTGTGTTTTTTCACCAGAGAAAATTGAAATCTTGGCCCCTCCTAATGCAGACAGATTTACTTTTGATGCTTTCCCTGGAGAGCCCAACAAGGAACCAAATCCTAAGAAGATTTGGGAGCAGATCCCATCTCATCTTTATACTATGATGAGTGTGTGGCTACATACAAAGGAGCTTCCTTTAAGTTGAAAGGGAAGGAGGTTTGTAGGGTTCAAACCATGAACAACAGTGGAATAAAATAAAACAAAATGCTTTCATTATTGAAATACATTGGCAAAAACCTTATAAAAAGGAATATATTTGCCAGTTGTACCAAAAAAAGAGGAACGTTTGAGGCTACCAGATTATGAGGTTTAAGAAAAGAAGCTTTGTCCATAACACAAAAGTGCAAGGTGAAGCTGCAAGTGCTGATGTAGAAGCCGAAGTAAGTTATCCAGAAGACCTAGCTAAGATAATTGAGGAAGGTGTCTACAATAAACAACAGATTTTCAGTGTACCTGAAATAGCCTTCTACTAGAAGATGATATCATTTAAGACTTTCACAGCTAGAGAGACGAAGTCAATGCTTGGCTCAAAGTGTCAAAGGACAGGGTGACACTCATGGTAGGGGCTAATATAGCTGGTGACTTTAAGTTGAAGCCAGTACTCATTCACCATTTACCGAATCCTAGGGCCCTTAATATTGATGCTAAATCTACTCTGCCTGTTTTCCATGAGGAGAATCACAAAGCCTGGATGACAGCATATCAGTTTGTGGCATGGCTTACTGAATATTTTAAGCCCACTCTTGAGATCTACTGCTCAGAGAAAAAGATTCCTTTGAAAATATTACTCCTCATTGACAATGCACCTAGTTAACCAGCAGTTCTGATGGAGATGTACAAAGAGCAGTCATGTTAACACAACATCTATTCTGTAGCCCATACACCAAGAAGTAATTTAAACTTTTAAGTTTTATTACCTAAGGAATGTATTTCATAAGGCTATAACTGCCATAGATAGTGATTCCTTTGATGAATCTGGACAAAGCAATTGAAAAGCTTCTAGAGAAAGGAGTCACCATGCTAGATGCCATTAAGAATGTTTGTAATTCATGGAAGGAGGTCACAATATTAACATGAACAGGAATTTGGAAGAAGTTGATTCCAAACCTCGTGGTTAACCTTGAGGTTCATCCAAGTTCAAGACTTCTGTGGAGGAAGTCATCGCAGATATCATGGAAATAGCAACCATATTGTAATTAGAAGTGAAAGTCTAAAGATGGACAGAATTATTTCAATCTTGCAATAAAACTTGAACAGATGAGGAGTTGCTTCTTATGGATGAGTAAAGAAAGTAATTTCTTGAGATAGAATCTAGTCCTGGTGAGGATGCTATGAATATTGTTGAAATGACAACACAGGATTTGGAATATTACATAAATTTAGTTGACAAAGCAGAGCAGGGTTTGAGAGGATTGACTGTAAATTTGATATGAGTTCTACTCTGAGTAAAATGCTATTAAATAGCATGGCATATTATAGAGAAATCTTTCATGAAAAGAAGTAAATTGATGTTTTAAATTGTCATTGTCTTAGTTAAGAGATTACTGTAGCAAACTCAAGTTTCAGCAACCACTACCCTGATTGGTCAGCAGCCATCAATATCAAGCCAAGATCCTCCACCAGCAAAAAAATTATGACTTGCCGAGGACTCAGATGATTGTTAATATGCTTTGGCAATAAAGTATTTTTTAAATTAAGGTATTTGCATTGTGTTTTTAGACATAACATCATTGCACACTTAATAGACTACAGTTTAGTGTAAACATAATTTTATATGCACTGGGAATCCAAAAAATTTGCATGACTTGCTTTGTTGCAATATTTGTTTTATAAAAGTGGTCTGGAACCAAACCTGCAGTATTTTTGAGGTATGACTATAATTCGGTGTCCATAAAATATATCAAACTGAGAAAGACAATGTCATTGTGCTTATAAGAGTCTTACCATGGGGACGCAGTTAAAGTGAGTCACCCAAATCTACCAAGAGTTAGATTTTCTTACATTCTTATAAATGGCGCTAATTAGCAGAGGAAAAAAATTGATTAAAAATATGTGTGGCAAGAATAGTAGGAAAAATGTTTTGATGTTTTTTGTTCTTAAACCAAGAAAATACCTGCTGTCAGCATAGGGAAATTTATTATAGAAGCATATTCCCATTATTTTAATGGACTGAAGTCACATACACCATATTAGCAGTTCTTAATTAACCCATAAGCAGGGCTTGTTGATCAGTATTTTGGGAGCAGAAGGCTTCACATTCAGGTTTTTTTGGTGTGAAATAGAAGATACTCCTTTCAAATAAGAACAAATTGGGATAAATTTGCCATTTTTTTAGATAAATTATGAAAATTTTAGATGAGTAGAATCTTCCTAATGATGAATTTTATTTCAAGTACAGGTTTTGTTTAAATTTTATCTTCAAGATCTGTCAATATAGAAACTTTAAATAATTGTGTGTTTTTTTTTTAAGGCAGGGTCTTGCTCTGTTGTCCAAGCTGGAGTGAAGTGGCTCAATCATAGCTCACTGCAGCCTTAAATTTTGGGTTCAAGGGCTCTTCCTGCCTCTGCCTCCTGCCTCCTGAATAGCTGGGACTACAGGCATGTACCGCCACACCTGGCTAATTAAAACAATTTTTTTTTTTTAGTAGAGACAGGTTGCCTGGGCTATGTTTCCCAGGTTATGGCAGTTTTATAAAGTGTTTTCATACTGGATAATGACTTCTTTAAAATGTATACTATTTACTTGAGTAGGGGATAAAGAGTTGTTTTCTAAAGTTTGGCTAGAGAAAACTCTTTTGCATTTAAAATCTAAGTGGAAACATTTCAAATGAAATATTTTTTTCATTTCTCTTATTTAAAACAAACATATTTTATAGCATTTATATATTAACAGTCAATCAAGTAGCAGAACCATCTACATTTATCCAAAGTAAGCTAGATTAGTTTGTATTATCATGTAAGTCAAATAGGCATTTGCTTATGAGGCGTCATTTAAATGCAGCTTTTCAAGATGTGATACAATTGTCTGCAACATTTCTTTCTCTCAAGCTAATTTGGATGAAATAACATCAGAAGATGTCAATTTAAATGTTCCATTTGAAATCCAGTTAGTTTTTGAGTATTCACACTAATGGAAGGAGAGCACAGGCATGTAGACTCCCAAGAGACCATTAATCCAAAAATTACTTTTTAATATTTGAAGATATTTGGGTACTACATTTGGATAATGGTGTGCTTCACGTCCTTTGACTTTTTAAATTAAAAAAATTTTTTTAGAGACAGGATCTCACTCTGTCACCCAGGCTGGAATATAATGGCACCATGTAGCTCACTGCAGCCTTGAACTCTAGGGCTTAAGAGTTTCTCCCATCTCAGCCTCCAGAGTAGCTAGGACTACAGGTGTGTGCCACCACGCCTGGTTAATTAAAAAGTTTTGTTTTGTTGAGACAGGGTCCTGCTCTGTTGTCTAGGTTGGTCTTGAACTATTGGGCTCTAGCGAGTTTCCTGTCTTGGCCTCCCAAAACCCTGAGAAGACAGGCATGAGCCACAGTGCCTTGCCCCTTTGACCTTGCTGACAGCCTTAATTTTAAGTAAGTACTGAAATATATTTAGCTGACTGCAATATATATAAGAGACTTTATATTTCTTTCTTAAGATCTTCGGTTTTCCTTAAGAGATAGAACACTTTACAAGCCGCTTTGTTTCTCAGATACACATATAAACAGCAACTCATGGTTAATGTTCTTTGCAGAAAATAACAAAATACATATTAATTACTTAGGGTTCTATTTATATTTTACTTTCATAGTTAGACATTTATTTCTTTTTCTTTCCTTTTTTTTCAAGAGACATGCTTTTACTCTGGCACCCAGGCTAGAGTGCAGTGATTCAGTCATGGCTCACTTCAGCCTTGAGTCCCCAGGCTCAAGCAATCCTCTTTGCTCAGCCTACTGAGTAGCTGGGACTACAAACACATGCTGCTGTGCCTGGCTATTTTTACTTTTATTTGTAGAGTTGGGGTCTTGCTTTGTTGCCCAGGCTGGTTTCCAACTCCTGGCTTCAAGTGATCCTCCTGCCTGGGTTTCCCAAAGTGTTGGGATTACAGGCATGAGCCACTGTACCTGGCCAGAAATTTGTTTCATTTAATTTAAATGACTATGTTAGTCAGGGTCCTCCAGAGAAACATAACGTGTGTGTGTGTGTGTGTGTGTGTGTGTGTGTGTGTGTGTGTAATTCATTATTTGGAATTGGCTCACATGCTCACATGATTATGGAGGCCGACTAGTTACAAGATCTGCAGTTGATAAGCTGAGGAGCGTTGTTAGCCTTTTCGTTTTATTAAAAACATCAGTTGATTGGATGAGGCCCACCTCATTACCCTGAATAATGTTGGCCCAAATGTCTGGGCACCTTGTGGCCCAGTCAAGTTGATACATAAAATTAACCATCACAATGATCTTAGTTGTATATTTTGCATTTCTCATCAGGAACCTAGGCCATCACAACCTTTGATATTGATTTCAACCACAGTATAGTGAGTTATCAATGATGACAAATCATGATCATTTCCAATATGAATATTAAGTTATCTCTATTTATGAATATGTTATTTTTCCCACATTGTTCTAGGCAGTGGGGATATAGAGGAACTAGGTAAAGGTGCTTGCCTCCTGTGACTTGTATTCCAGTGGGAATGACAGATAATACTCAATAAGCAAATAAATGTATATTAAAATGTCAGGTAGTGATAAGTATCATTAAAGAAAATGAAACATGGTAAAGGGGTACCATTTTAGATAGATTGGTTAGGAAAAGTCCTGAATGGGTGACATTTGTACAGAGATATGAATGAAGTGATAGAACAACTTATGTATACCTTGATAAGCACATATCTAATTTAAAAGTTTTTGGCATGATTTAAGGTCTTTCTTGTATATCTAAATATTTTGCATACTATCGTGCCACTCAGATATCTCTTCTATGAAAGCTTATTGCCTCAACTTCTAGGAATACAATGGGCAAACCTCCCCACAGCTGTCAGTTGTTTTAAAAGCATTGGTTTTTCTTCACTACCTATAGGAGTCTAATACATTGTTTTATTTAACTAGTCTTATCAGCATTAACCTCTTTTGTTTATTATAAAGAGAATGATACACATTCATATCAATGAATAGGGATTTTCAAATTATCTTCATGCTGAAAAAGGAGAGAAATCACTTTATAATTTAAGACCATGAACCTATTTCCATTAACTATTTTAGAAATGCAAAATTCTTGGTATGGCAACAAAGTTGAACAATTTAATATGGGGGATTTTTAAAAGCAACTATGTTTAATTATTTCAGAGTTTTATATAACTTAAAAAAAATTAGTATATAATATAAATTCCCATTTACTGTGTAATTGGTAATATTTGTGCATGATCTTTATTCTTCCTATATCAAGAAAGATATGGATTAGATTTGTAATTTATATGATCTATAAGCATCATCATAAATTCTTCTCAAACCTGATACCAAAGATATTTTAAGAAACCTCCATACCAATATCTGTTATGGACATAGATATACACATTCTTTACAAAATTTTAGTATATGAAATACAGAAATATATAACAGTGATAATAAATCATGATCTAGTAGAGAATATCCCAGGAATTTAAGATTGATTAAAAATTAAAAATTAATGTAATTAACCATCTTATCAGGCTTAAAATTAAAAACCAGCCAGGTCCTATGTCACAGTGCTTTGTGAGGTTCAGGTAGGAGAATCACTTGAAGCCAGGAATTCGAGACCAGTCTGGCAACACAGGGAGACCCTGTCTCTACAATTAAAAAAAAATAATAAATTAGCTGAGCATGGTGGAACATGCACCTGTAGTGTTTGCTACTGGAGAGGCTGAGGTGGGAGGACCACTTGAGCCCATGAGCTCATGGCTGCAATGAGCTCTGATGGCACCACTACACTAGCTTGGGTGACAGAGCAAGACTCTGTCTCTAAAAAAAGAAAAACCATATATTCCTTTCAATAAATACAGGAAAAGTGGTTGACAAAATTCACTATCTGCTCATGATAAAAACTCGGAAATCTAGTATTAGAAGTGAGCTTAAGATTCTCTATCATTGAAGTGAATTTGTGTCATTCTCTTTATAAATGCAAATTAGAAGGGAAATTCCTTCTTATACCAGGGATATCTCTGAAAGACTTTCAACTAACATTGAACTTGATGAAAGACTGAATGTTTTCTCCCTTATATTGGAAACAATGTAAGAATGCCTATGCTCACCATTTCAATTCAACATTATGCTGGTTCTAGCCAATATAATAAAGTGAGAAAAAAATATAAAAGGAAGAGTGGAAAGACGTAAGTGAAATAGTCTTTATCTACAGATGACATGATCATCTATGTAGAAAATTCTAAGGATTATACAAAAAATGCTGCTAGAACAAATGAGTTTAGCAAGGTCTCTAGATACAAGATTAATTTACAAAAGTCAAGCCTATTTCTATATACTAGCAGTAGACACTCAGAAATTTCAATTTCCAAGTGATATATTATGCAAAAATAAACCCAAAATGCATCATAGACTTAAATATAAGCACAAAAATTGTAAAAGTTTTAGAATAATTCATAGGGGAATAAAAAGCTGGAGTTGGCCAGACATGGTGGCTCATACTTGTAATCCCAGCATTTTGGGAGGCCAAGGCAGACCTAGATGTAAATTCCAGACTTGCACTTAAATCACATTCTTGCTACATATTTTCTATGCAATCTGTGGTAAATTATTTAGTTTTTCTTAGCCTCACTTTCTTACCTACAAAATGGAGATAATATCTGCTAGGAAGTGTTAATGTAAGGCAGTGGTTCTCCCCTTATGGTTCCTGGACTAGTAGCATTAGCACTAGTAGCAGTAGCATTGAAATTTGTTAGAAATGGAATTCAGACCTACTGCTTCAAAAACGCTCGGTGGGCGCCAGTAAATTGTGTTTTGTCTTTCAGGTGATTCTGATGCTCAAGTTTTAGAACCATCAATGTAAGGATTATGTGTCTTATATGCTGAGTTTCTCAGTGTTTGCTATGTACTAGGCACATAATTAATTTTAAAAACAAATGTCTACCCCAGCATACCTTCTATCATCTTCCTTTATACTATTTCTTCCAGAAATGCTGTCCCTGTTTTTCTAAACCTTAGCATTCTCTCAGGATCCAACCTAAATTCCATGTGCCCCTAGAATTCCTTCCAAATCATAGTAATTCTCTACTCCCAAAACATAGCACTGAATAGCTAGACCTTTTGGTGCTCACTGGTAACCAGTAGCCACATAGGGCTATGGAGCATTTGAAACATATCTAGTCTGAATTCAGATGTGCTTTAAGTATAACATACACACTGGATTTCAAAGGCTTAGCACAAAAATGGAATATGTAGTTGACTCTTAAGCAGTGCAAGAGTTAGGGGCACAGACCTTCTACACAGTTGAGAATGTGTGTATAACTTTTGGCTCTTTGAAAATGTAACTACTAATAGCCTACTGTTGACTTCCAGCTGTATGGATAATATAAACAGTCGATTAACACATAATTTGTAGGTTATATGTATTACATACTGTATCCTTACAATACAGCAAGCTAAAGAAAATAGAATGTTATTAAGAAAGTCATGAGGACTTATAAGGAAATATATTTACTGTTCATTAAATGGAAGTGCAACACTGTAAAGGTCTTCATCCAGTGAGTTTTAGCATTTAGCATTTCTTATAAGGCAGGTCTAGAGATGATTAACTAATATTTGACAAAGGCACCCTGAATACACAGTGGAAAAAGGATAATTTTTTTCAAAAAAGATGTTGTGAAAACTTTATATCCACCATGAAAATAAGTGAAATCATATTCTTATCCTACATCATATGTAACAATCAACTCAAAATGGGTTAAATAGTCGAGCATATGACCTGAAAATGCCTCGAAGATAACATAGGGAAAAATCTCCATGACACTGGTTTTGGCAGTGATTTTTAGGATATAACACCAAAAGCACAGACAATAAAAGTAAAAACAAGTGAAACTACACTAAACTAATAGGTTTCTGCTAAGCAAGGAAATAGCAAAATGAAAAGGCAACCTATAGAATTGGAGAAAATATTTAAAAATTATGTATCTAATAAGGAATATAAAAAATAAGAAACTGGCTGGGTGCAGTGGCTCACCCTGTAATCCCAGCACATTGGGAAGCAGAGGCAGGTGGATCACTTGAGGTTGGGAGTTTGAGACCAGCCTGACCAACATGGAGAAACCCCATCTCTACTAACAATACAAAGTTAGCTGTTTATGGTGGTGCATGTCTGTGATCCCTGCTACTTGAGAGGCTGAGGCAGGAGAATTACTTGAACCCAGGAGGCAGAGGTTGTAGTGAGCCGAGATCGCGTCATTGCACTCCAGCCTGGGCAACAATAGAAAAACTCCATCTCAAAAAAAAAAAATTAAAAAGAAAAAATAAGAAACTTATACAATTCAGTAAAAACAAAAACAAAACACCAAAGATGGGCAAAGGACCTGAATAGAAAATTTTCCAAAGGACACGTACAGATGGCCAATAGGTATATTACAAGGTGCTCAGTCATCAGGGAAATGCAAATCAAAATCACAGTGAGATATGACTGCATACCTGTTAGAATGGCTATTATAAAGAAGAGACAAAAGAAAACAAGTGTTGGTGATGATATGGAGAAAGGGAACTTTATACATTGTTTGTGGAAATGTATGTTGGTACAGTCATTATGGAAAGAAAACAGTATGGAGGTTCTTTGAGAAATTAAAAATAGAACTCCCATATAATCCAGCAATCCCAATTCTGGGTACTCATCTGATGGAGATGAAATCAGCATGTTGAAAATATATTTGTACTTCCAGGTTTATTGCAGCATTATTAACAATAGCCAAGATATGGAAACAACTGTGCATACAGAAAATATGCTTTATATATTCAGTGGAATATCATTCAGACTTTAAAAAGAAGGAAATTTCTTTCATTTGTGACAATAGTGAAATACATTATGTTAAGTGAGGTAATTCAGACAAAGAAGGACAAATATTGCAGGACTTCACTTATATGTGGAAGCTAAAATACTTGATCTCATAGAAGTTTTAGAGCATGTGATTTCATATGTACAGAGTGGAATAGTGGTTGCCAGTGGTTGGGTGGAGAGAAAATGGAAAGCTGTTGGTTAAAGCATAGAAGCTTTAAGTTATAAATAAATTGTGGAGACCTAATGTATCATATGGTGACTATAGTTAATAAGAATGTCCTTGAAATTTGCTAAGAGAATAGATCTTAAGTTTTCTGAACACCCCCCACCACACACACACACACAACGGTAACTATGTGAGATTAGGGATGTGCTAATTAGCTTGATTGTGGCAATAATTTCACAATGTATACATATATCTAGACATTTTGTGTACCTTAAATATATATAATTTTTATTTGTCAATTATACTTCAATAAAACTGTAATTTTTTTTTCTGTTCTGAAGGTAAACATAAATAAAGATTATATTTTAGAAGAGTAATAAGAAATAAATTTTCCTGGATAATTTCATTGCTTTCTCTACAAAGAAAGGAAGAAAATACTTTTTTCCATTAAAAACAAAAAGAAAGAAAAATACCTGATGTGCTCAATGATTCTAAGAAGTCACTTACGATAAACACAGCAAAATAATATAAAGATTATGTTACCTGTTCATCATTTAGAATATTTTTGGATTTAAGTAGATCATTTTCCCATACTTATATACCTTATGTAGAAATAAAAATTGTAAACAATTTTTAAGCTGTAAGATGACATTATTGATTTGCGTTTTTTTTGCAATATTGGTATAATTTCAACACTCCTGT
Organism: Callithrix jacchus; assembly: GCF_049354715.1. Lineage (NCBI taxonomy): Eukaryota > Metazoa > Chordata > Mammalia > Primates > Cebidae > Callithrix > Callithrix jacchus. The sequence goes on from NC_133506.1 coordinate 21,223,986, forward strand.
AAAGTTTGAGGCTCTACTATTTTGAGTTAAACATAACAGAGAATATAATGGACGATATTTAATCAAATCTGTGAAGTGGCCAACAATATTTTTAACAGGTTTAGAATATATGATTTCACACGTACAGCATATTAAGAGACAGTCTTGAATTACAGATTGAATATTCCCCATACAAAAATCCAAAATCCAAAATGCTCCCAAATGTGAAAGTTTTTGAGCAGCAACACGACACCGTAAGTAGAAAATTTCACACCTGACTTTGTGTGAAGGGTGGCGGTCAATGTAGGCACACAACACAGAGCATCTTCAAAGGAAAAATAAAATTGTCTTTAGGCTTTGTTTATAAGGTGTATAAATGAAACACAAATGCATCAAGTGTTTAGACTTGGGTCTCATCTCCAAGATACCTCATTATGTATATGCAAATATGCCAAAAATCTGAAAAAATCCAAAATTCAAAACACTTCTGTCTCAAGCATTTTAGGTAAGGGACACTCAAGCTGTAGCAAGGAAGATGCCTATAGTTAATAAAATAGTAAGTTTCGTGTGATTTAATGAAACACAAATACTGTGACATGATTCATATTTACTAGTATTTTGACCACTTCTAGGTAAATTCTGGCTTTCTTGCAGACTGTCTGTTCAAAATATGAATTTGCATTTACTGTTTTTTTTTTTGAGATGAAGTCTTGCTCTGTAGCCCAGGCTGGAGTGCAGTGGTGCAATCTCAGCTCACTGTGACCTTTGCCTCCTAGGTCCTTGTTCAAGCAATTCTCCTACCTTAGCCTCCCAAGTAGCTTGGATTACAGGCATGAGCCACCATAGCCAGCTAATTTTTTTTTTTTTTTTTTTAGTAGAGACAGGGTTTCACCATGTTGGCCAGTCTGGTCTTGAACTCCTGACCTTGTGATCCGCCTGCCTCAGCTTCCCAAAGTGCTGGGATTACAGGCGTGAGCCACCGCACCCGGCTTTGCATTTACTGTTTTTAAGGAATGATTACTGTTTTCATTACAATATCTATAAAAGACATGTAAATAATAAACTTTTTAATGTGAAGAGGTACTTTCTTCTATTATTAGTTCTACAAACAAATGCCTGAAGATATAGTTATAAGAAAGTTCTCAAACCAATATTCTTATCTTGACTCTGAGCATGGTATTTGATTTGGTTTGATTCATACAACTAGAAAGGGGTTTATTCAACCCAAATGCCCATCGATGATGGACTGGACAGGGAAAATGTGGCACATATATACCATGGAATATTATGCAGCCATCAAAAACAATGAGTTCATGTCCTTTGTAGGGACATGGATGAACCTGGAAACCATCAGTCTCAACAAACTGACACGAGCAGAACATCAAACACTGCATGTTCTCACTCATAGGTGGATGTTGAACAATGAGAACACATGGACACGGGGGGGGGAGCACTACACACTAGGGTCTGTTGGGGAGAAATTGGGGAGGGACAGCATGGGGTGGGGAGTTGGGGAGAGATACCATGGGGAGAAATGCCAGATATAGGTGATGGGGAGGAAGGCAGCAAATCACACTGCTACGTGTGTACCTATGCGACAATCTTACATGTTCTTCACATGTACCCTAAAACCTAAAATGCCATAAAAAAAAAATAAAATAAAAAAAGAAAGGGGTTGATTAATGTTTATATAGAGAGCCCTGTCTATGATTGTTACACATCTTGCAGATGAACCCTTTATTTTTAATATACATATACCCATATCTTTTCAATCTTAATGTTTTAAAGTATCAACTTTCTTTTTTCTTTTTTTGCTTCAGAGGGTGATAGGATAGAGCTTGTGTGTACCACAGCTCCAGCTGCTGCCAAATAACTTCTGGCCAACACCTGTGTGTGGGGAGCTGGCTGGTTTTTCTTCCATTGTCAAGCCTGGGCATACTCAGGGAAAATGCACCTGGCAGAGAGCTCTTTATTTTACAAATGATTATCAGTGGTATCAGCTGAGAGAGAGGTAGCTAGTGGGCTCCTGTATTCTATCTAGCTCTCCATATGGGTCTTTCCTTCTATGTTGGAAGAACAAAGTTGAAATTTACCACATTTTGGCATTACACTTGGCAGTTACTATGATGAAGTTGATCAAATTAGAGAGTCATTCAAGATAGCTAATCTTCCTGCCTTCCACCACCTAAAGTGAAAAATCTTCTGTTCTCTAATTTACTGTGGCATATACTTCAGTGTGTTGTGTTGAGTAGGGCAGATATCCTTAGACTAATTCTAATCCTGAGTGAATCAAGAGACTATTCCCAGTGGCAATGGAATTTTGCACTATTTAGTCATTTGGAACAGAGAGGTATCTGCTTGTAACAGGCCAAGACATGTTAATTCCTCATATATCCATTAGGTATCTGAGAGGCTTTATCTAAGACACTTCAGTTTCCTCATCCATAAAATAGGAACTGATGAGTAAAACCAGTTTTCTCTATGGTGCAGAAAGGTTAAAAGCATAGGTTTTGGAGTCAGGAATATCTGTGTTTGAATCTTTGCTTTGCCACTTGCTGGTTTTGTTTTGGTCTTAACATTTGCCTTTCTTCATCTGTAAAAGGAGATAACACCTATGATACATATTTGTTGTAAAGACTAAAGGGCATCATGTACGTAAAGAGTACAGTGGAGGGCACATAGCAAGCACTCAGTGCATTATAATTTTTAATATTATTCCTTTTTAGCTTAAAGAATTCTGTGTCTATATTGAGTTCATATTTATTCATGTAATGAATACATATGGTGTTTTCTGTGTGCCAGGTCCTGTTCTAAGCATGTTTCAAATACTGTCTTTATTTGATCAGTATGGTACTCTTTAAGGTGAAGACTAAAAAAAGAGTCCCAATGTGAAATTGAGGCACAGACAATCTAAAAACTTGTTCAAGGTCACATTACTGGTAAGCCACTAAACCAGATGCTTTGAAAATAGCATTAGCATTTATATTAAATAAAATCTCTTTTGGTTTCCCTTTTTTTTTGTAATAGTGCAAGTTTATTCACCGTGTTTTTAGTTTTTCTCAGGAAGATTTGAAGAAATGTTATAGGTGGTGGTCTTGATGCTTCAGTGACTATCAGGCCAGCCAGAGGTAGCTCGTTTTTGTCACCAGGGTGTGCTATGATTCCATCAGTCTGAACTTACTGCAGCTGCCATGAAGCTGGATGGGAATCTCTTTATTGTCTTTGCTGCTGCTTAGCGACCACAGGTTTTTTAGCTTGGCGCTTTACCATCACCTGGGTAACTGCCTGAGACCCCACGTTATTTTCTTTTTGTGTTATACCATCCTTCCCTGCTCACTTGTGTTCTTGTGTAAATGAAGGAGCTAGCTTGTTTGGCTTGTTAGCAGAATGCCTAGATGCCCAAGCTGTATGTTGTCAAGCATTATGATGCTGCCACCACACTTATTACTTTGCTAAATAAGAAATTAGTATGTCACCAAATTGATTGCTTTAAAAAATTTGATATCAACAGCATTTTGTTAAGCTTGATACTACTTTAAGTACTTGCTTATAAATTTATATTATAAATTTGGTGCTGTCTGCTAAGTTCCTGATGAATTTGGAATTAATCATTACAAATGCCCATAGGTTTGATAAACTTCTATAAAATATTAATATTTTCTATAGAGTATTAATTTTTCCTATAACCAAATAATTATTATGAATAAATGCTGTCTGAGATTCTGATTATAAAGGATCATTTTATATTCATTTGTGGCTTAAAAGAGATACTTATGTCTATGTAGTATGAATTATGAAAAGAGCATAGATTGATTTAAAGTCTTAGAGTATGGGTACACACATGCACACACACAATAGTATAATAGGGCAGTATCTCTGGCAGATTAATATTGCTTTGTATAATAAATTAAGAAAGCTTTTCATGCCTTTTGGCATTCTTTTTTAAAAAATTGAACTCATCTCTTGATGGTAATTATCCTAGAAAATTTGATTAGTAGGAAGCTTAAACAGATATCCAAAATGAATGTATTAGCATGGCCATGTGATGTTGGCTTGTACATGTTTTCAATATATGTATTAATTAATCTTTAGTTTTTCTTGAAAGGACATTTCTTCCTACACTCTTTTAGAGGGTTTGTCAGAAGTTTGAGCTGTTTAGTGAGAAATCTTGGGAAATGCCTTACATTACTTTTGAAAAGAGACTTCTTTCTCCAGACTCTCTTTAAGCAAACAGTGTTTGTGTAGCCACCTTGTAGCAACATACAACTTGAAGATAATAGCCTTTACATGCTTGATAAAATGATGAAATCACTGACCAGCAGGATCCTTCAGTGGAATCACCATTTTATTACAGTGTGATAATTCTGTTTAATATGGAAATGGTTACACAGTCTGATATGTGTAGAATTCCTATTTGATGACCACTTGCTTGGAGGAAAAACAAAACTATACAAGAAGGTCTAGTGTGATTGTTTCATTGTGAAGACATTTCTGACCATTTCTTTAATTGAATCACTGAATTGTATGTTGGTTCATGCACACACTTTGAAGTGTAAAGTTTCTGTTCAGGCCATTGTGGAAGGAGCATCCTCCATTAATCTCACTTCATACTAAAGTGAGTAAGAGATTTATGATTTTAAGTTGCAATTTTGCTGGAAAAGTTAGCAAATGAAACATTTTTGAAGAAATTAAGACAATTAGACAAGACTCTCTTATGAACAACACAGTGTCATTTTTTTTTTTAAAAAAAATGTATAATAGATGAAAGACTGGAGAAAGTTCAATTCTGTATTAAGTTTCCTTTCAAAGTCAAAATAATTAAGGTAATCAAGCTTCACACTGGTCAACGTTTTCCCCCTCTTTTAACCTGAATGACTTTTTTTTATCTTTGTTTTTTACAAACTCATATATATATATATATATATATATATATATATATATATATGTTTTTTGGAGATGTTAGGGACAAAAACCCAGTGCCTAGAAAGATATGTTTGATTATATGCCAACGAATGCTATTAGCCTGTTTTTTCATGTTCTTTATTTGTGGTCTTGGAAATTTATGAGTGTCTTAAATAATTGGAATCCATATAAAGACAGATTTTTTGCTATACTGAAGAAAAGCAAAAAATTTGAAATTATTGATAAGTGGAATATAGATATTACAAAAACATATTACACACTTCTACTTCTGAACTTAGATTTGTCAATCACTGCTTTTTATAAATTATGTTTTTGGTAAAAGTATGTAGCCTTTAGCTTTTTATGGGAATATTTTTAGGGCTGTCTGACTTTCTAGGTTTTCTTATTCCCTCAGTCTGACCTTCCACATAACCTGTTCATTTATTGACCTTTTACATATACATTCATTCACTTTTCATTCATTCAACTAATATTTATTACCTGCATGTATTTACCTGGTCCAGAGCTAGGGTAAGATATTGTCCATAGGAAGGTACGGTCCTATTGTCTTTCTTCTCTTTTCTTTTCTTTTCTTTTTGACGTTTCGATCTTGTCGCCCAGGCTGGAGTGCAATGGCACAATCTTGGCTCACTGCAACCTCTGCCTCCTGGGTTCAAGTGATTCTCCTGCCTCAGCCTCCTGAATAGCAGGGATTACAAGCATGCGCCACCACGCCTGGCTAATTTTTGTATTTTTAGTAGACCAACATGATTTCTCCATGTTGGTCAGGCTGGTCTCTAACCCCAACCTCAGGTGATCCACCCACCTGCGGCCTGCAGCCCCGGCCGGCCAGCGAGCTAGTGCGCGTGCGCGGCGTCGGCCTCCGTGTCGGCCAGAGAGCGGACGAACCCGCGGGAGGAAGGTATTTTGCATTAGCTACCCTTTGTTCACATGTGTGGTCCATAGATATCAGGAATGCCTGGCTCAGTACTTGGCATGAGCACATATTAAGAACGATGTTTGGGAAGAAAGTATGAATGAGAGTAGATAAACAGCAAAACCGGTGAATTAGCAATTGAAGGAGAATTTTGTGGTATCTTAACTATATTTAATAAATTACTTTGGAAGACATTTGTGTACTGGGATCTGAAGAACATGGCTGCATAATTTAATGATTTTATAGAATTTATTTTATTAGGTCTTTTTTGGTCTTACTCAGAAAATTATTTTATTATTTTGGTCTTCTTTACATGTCAGGCTTTTAGATTTACTTCTGTCAATTTTGACAGTTTCTATACAGTAAAGGAAGCTGCACTGTTACATATTCTTTCAAGATTAATGTTTTGGGACCACATTCTTAGTTTCTTTTCTGTCAAACCAGTCATCTTTGGTGAGAAGGGTTTTCATGTAAGCATAGAAACTGGTGATTGTATTATGCAGAATGTCGTTTTCTCTCATTTGAAATATATTTGAAGGTGTTCAGAAATAATTGGATTTTATGGAGAAATTATGAAACTATTTTGTTAAAGACAAAAATTTTGATTTTTGTTTTTTGGTATTTAATACTTGTGTCTATTTCACTGAGAACATTACATATGCTTTTACTGATTTTATTCCAGGTACAAAAGCACTTGGAGGGAAGAATATATGCAGCTGATTGCTGTTTTTCTTTACACTGAAGTGATCAATTTTATTTTATTTTACTTATTTTATTTTTCACTCAGCACCTTTATCCTCTCTCAGCTCCTTAACTGGATAGAGATGCTCACAATACAGCAAATACTTCTTTGCCTTCTGGGTTTTTTGTTCAGGTTCTTTGTGCTCGGTTTGGCTTCCTTTTTAAGTAGTTAATAGGACTCTTTTCTGCTGATCTCTTCTCTCCCCTTCCCCCGATTGCCAGTGGTAAAAAGTATGATGTTCCTTAGAATAGCACACTTTCCCACTGTTCCAGGTGGTTCTCCTGCTGTTCCTACTCTTCTTCTTCTACCTCTCTCTACACCTAGCTCTTGTTTCAGTCACCTAGAACTGCTTACAGTCGTATTCTTCTGTACTTCCATGTCTTTATATGTACTGTTTCCTCTCATAGGAGAACCTTTTCTCTAACCTGCCTGCCTTCTAAACTCCTCTTTGCTCTTCAAGATCTAATTCAGTATTCACTCCCCTGAGCAGCCTTTCTAGATTCTCAGGTAGTCAGTCACTCCCTTCCCTGAGCTCCTGTGGCATGGTAAAAAAATCCTTTTTATTTTAAAATAATTATAGACTTAAAAGAAGTTGCAAAAAGAAAACTGTGTGATGGAAGTTCCTGGTACTCTTCATCCTGTTTGCCCCAATGGTAGCTCCATGCATCACTATAGTTGGTATCACAATCATGAAATTCACACTGGTACTATTCACAGACCGTCTTCAGATTTCACCAATTTTACATGCACTCATTTGTGTTTATCTGTATTTAGTTCTGTGCTGTTTTAGCACATGTATAGATTCATGTACTCACTAGTTCAATCAAGCTGCAGAACTAGTTCATCCCCCAAAATCTCTCTCATGCTATCCCTTAATAGCAACAGCCCACTTCCCTCCCTTCTCATTTCCTTGCACCTGACAACCACTAATCTGTTTCTCATTTCTGTAGTTTTATTATTTCCAGAATGTTATGTAAATGGAACCATACAGTAGTTAACCTTTTATTCTTTTAAAAAATACATAATTTCAAATTTTATTTTAGATTTGGGGGTACATATACAGCGTCATTACCTGGATATATTGCATGACGCCGAGGTTTGGGATACAACTGATTCTGTCACCAGGTATAGAGCATAGTACACCCACATTAGTTTTTCAACCTTGTGCCTTCCCAATCTTCTCTATCTAGTAGTCCCTAATGTCTACTGTTGCCATCTTTATATCTATGAGTACCCAATGTTTAGCTTCTACTTTTTAAATGAAAACATGGAGTATTTGGCTTTCTGTTTTTGTGTTAATTCACTTAGGGTAATGGTTTCTAGCTGCATCCATGTTTCTACAAATAACGATTTCATTCTTTTTTATGGCAATGCAGTATTCCATGGTATATATGTACCACATATTCTTTATTTAATTGACCATTGATGAGCAGCTAGGTTGATTTGCTACCGTGAATAGGGCTGCAATCAATCTGCATATGCATGTGTCTTTTGAGTAGAACAATTTATTTTCTCTTGGATATGTACCCAGTAATGAGATTGCTGGGTCAAATGGTAGTTTTAAGTTCTTTGAGAAATCTCCAAACTATTTTCCACAGGCTGAACTAATTTACATTCTTATTAACAGTGTATAAGTGTTTTCTTTTCTCCATAGCCTTACCACCAATATGTGTTGTTTTTTGTCTTTTTAATAATAGCCATTCTGACTGGCGTGAGCTGGTATCTCATTGTGGTTTTGATGTGCATTTCTCAGATGATTAGTAATGTTCTGGAGTTTTGCCTATTTTGTTGGCCATGTGTATGAAAGTGACCAGTTTTAAATGAATGTGTCAATATAAAGTCTTCTTCCTAGTTCAGTGCTTTTCTTAAGAATATTGTCTTTTTTCTCTTGAAAAAGATAATAAAACTTGGTTTTTTTTCTAGACAAATCTTAAATTTCACATTTGATAAAATACTGTAGTTTTCTCCTTACATTGTATTTCTGTATTAAGACATTTCTCCCTACTTTTCTGCTTTCCTCTTAGCCTTTTTCTTCTCTCTTTCTCTCTCCTGGGCCCTCTGATTTTCTTGCTTGCCCTTCACTATGCTCAAAGAAGTTAAAAACTGAGGATGAAGATGGTTTTTATAAAGACAAATTAATTCTGATGGTGGACTAAATTAAAAATAGGGTTCTTACATGAGGTTTTAATTTGAAAGTTGTGTGACTGTTGTCATGTAACTTATTCTAGTAACCTGTTTTATTGCTTACATTTAATAAATAAAAGCCAAGTTATACCTTAAAATTCTTATCACATAATCAAAGTAAAGCCTATGTTTGTTATAGTGAGTGTTATAGAGAAGCAAGTCAGTGTTAGTAATTTGCTTTTGGAATTATTCTCTTTCTTCTGAATGCAAACAATATTTTTTTCCCTCAGCAGACTTTAAATGTAAATAACTAGAGATTACACAAAAATATTAGGAAGAAGGGATTGATTCTCATTTTTTATCAGTACAGATACAGAGTTTTATTTTTCTTTCTTCTTTCTTTCTTCCTCCCTTCTGGATTTTGTTTTCTTTATATTTTCTTTTAAAGAAAATACTTCTTTGCTGGAATCAATTCAGATAAAAGGGTAAGAGTTTTCTATTGGTTAAGAAAATTTAATACTAAAAAAGAAGAGTGGGAAAGAGAGAGAGATAAGAAAAATGATGAGGAATTTAGTCAATTATGAATTTACCAATACAGGAAAATATAGTGGTAACATGGATATCTTCTGTTTCAGAAGAGCAGGAATGGATTAGGAGTTACATGACTAATAGTGATTCTGCAAGGCAAATTTTCAAAATAGCAGCATAGTGGAGAATTCTGCTGAATAATATTCTTTAAAGCATAAGGCTGGTATTTATGATTCAGCACCAAATAATCACAGACAGGTTTCTTCCTAAAGGAACAGAAAAAGTAATTTGTTAGTAAATATACTAATTTGTGTGTGTGTGTATGTGTGTTTGTAGGTGTGTGGGTTTCTTTTAAGAGACAGGGTCTCACTCTGTTGCCCAGGCTAGAATGCAGTGGCACCATCATAGTTCACTATAACCACAAACTCTTGGCCTCAAGTGATCCTCCTGCTTTAGCCTTGCAAGTAGCTAGGACTACAGGCACATGCCACCACAACTGGCTAATTTTTAAATATTTGTAGAGAGGGGTCTCATTATGTTGCCCAGACTGGTCTCAGACTCCTGTGCTCAGGTGATCTTCCTGCGTTGGCCTCCTGAAGTGTTGGGATTACAGGCATGAGCCACCATGTCCGCCCTGAACACACTAATTCTTATGATAACACTAAAAGAAAAGATGAATGAAAAAAAAAATAGATCAGCAGATTAAGGTGAAAGTCTGTCTGCACATGGTGCTAATGATCCTGAACTCTCCAGTTCTAAGACCATGTAAAATGAATTATAGTCAGCTTATCACATATTGATATGTTATAATATTCATCCTTGATTTAGGGTGGTATTCTTTCTCTAAAAACAGTTATGTAGAACATGGCTATTCTTTATGTTTTAGAAATTTTGAATTGGATTTACTGCCAATGGCATTTTGAGCCAGTTGATTAGTCTGCTAATTTGAGTTTAGTGTAATCTGATGAAGTAGATGTCAAAACTAAGAGTCATTATTTCCAGTTTGAATCTAGCTTGCTGTCTGTCACTTTATGATAGTAGAAGAGTTGTGGAGGAAGGACATTAAATCATTTGAGATGTTTTTGGTGCTATCTTGTATCTGCTAGTTAAATTTTACCACATTATGCAATTAAAGGGCATAAGTTTTAAAGACATTTCAACGATGTTCTGCCTAGTATAGATTTTTTTTCTATATTGTGTTAGTTCTTGACTTGAGGTTGTAAAACCTTAGCTTTAGAGTGACAATGAGGTGAAGAAGAGACATGTATATGAACTTGATTTTGTATGTATAGTATTATGTGTGTTCTACTAAAGAAGGTCCATAGGTTTTATTCCAAAACCTAATAAAAATTAGAAACCTATGCTACGAGACCCAGATAAGGATTTGGCATGGAAATGTTAGCCAGGAAATAGAGAAAAGAATATGTTGTTTTCATAGACTCAGCCACAAAACTGTTGCCTTCTCTCTTTGATCTCAGCCGCTTACTTTAAAGAATGTTACCTGTAAGTATTGCATTTCAATTTGGATTCTCATGTTTTTGAGTATAATTGTAACAAATTTTATGGAAATTATTTTTTAAAGAAAAACCAAAACATGGTTTAGTTATATGGTAGTTATGCAAAAGTATTGTTTCCAAAGCGGATTCCAAGATAAAGAATTTAACTATCTTGAATAATAGCTTTAAGATCACTTTGATAATTGAGGTGGTAATTGGCTTTGTTGTCTTGTTATGTTAACATTCATGTTTAAGTAATTCATTCACTAAGCTACATACTTTATGTGTATTTCTCCATGTTTCAGAGATATTTTGGCTCAATAAAAATATATTTTTAAACAGTCTCATGTGGTTTTCTTTTTTAAAATCAGTCAACTAAAATATCTGGTATATTAAGCAGAATTTATTCTGTTAACACAATCTAGTCTATCATATTTGACAATAGATATTTGTCTAGTGCTTTGAATAAATTAAATCAATCAACAATAATTGCATTTTTGAGTATTTAAAAACTTTTCTCCTCTGCATTTTTTTTTTAAGATGGGGTCTCGCTCTGTAACCCAGGCTCCATCTCAGCTCATCACAACCTCTGTCTCCCGAGTTCAAGCAGTTCTCCTTCCTCAGCCTCCTGTGTAGTTGGGATTACAGGTGTGCGCCACGATGCTTGGCTAATTTTTGTATTTTTAGTAGAAACGGAGTTTTGCCATGTTGTCCAGGCTGGTTTTGAACTCCTGACCTTAAGTGATCTGCCCACTCGTCCTCCCAAAGTGCTGAGATTACAGACGTGAGCCACCACACCCAGCCTCCTCTACAATTTTATTTTGGTATGTTTATTTTCAATTAGTCCAGGTACTGATACTTGTATTATCACCATTAATACATAATCTTGGCAAGTCTTGTGTTTCTGTTGGTAAAACATTTTCATGGACTCTATCACAAAGTGATCATTTTTACCTATCTTTAAGCAATTTTTAAAAAATCATTGTATACTTACATTAATTTTCCATTCTGTGTTGGCGACCTTTTCATGTTAACCAAACAACTAAATTTGCTTCGATCACAAATTAAAATTGGGATGAATGGGTAGATATAGATATAAATAAATATAAATATAATTATAAATGGATGTCAATAACAACTCATTTTCTGATTGAATTGAAGTGTACTGCTTAGGTTATAGTTACGAAAACCAAGTAAAATATATTGGGGTTTTCTTGGTGCCAGCACAGTATTTGACAAAAAAGTTCTAAGAATAGCAAGAGGAGGAGTAATGAATGTAGCGAATCTTTCATTAGTAGTAAGGTGTGATTGCTTAAAAAGAGAAGTCTTTTTGAGTGAGAAACAAAAACAGTGGCAGGAGTACATAGTCTTTAGAGAGAAAATGCCAATACAAAACCTTCCTAGTGGATGGCAGGTAACCCTACATGCTTTAGTACAGTTAAACAAAATAGGAATGTTTAAAGTGTAATGAAACAATGGAAAGATAAGTCCATCTTGGAACATTGAGAGGGAAAGATGCCCAAAGTTTCAGCTGTTTTGTGATTCTGGGGGCTTTCTTGGGGGGACTGGCTTTACAGTTCCAAGAGCATATTAAGTTATTTTCAGATACAGTCAATGTTGCAGCCTTCAATGAGAAAAGACCACATTAACATTATTATTTTGATACTCAAAGGAAAGAATACAAATTCCTCAGCAAGTGCTTTCTGTGTAAAATTGAAAATAGTTAAATGGGAAATGATCAAGGAGTTATTTTCAGAAAAACTGTGATATTTATGTTCTGTAATTGGTAAAAGCTAAAATAATCATATTAAGATGAGAAAAAAAAGTCCTTGATTAAAAGACATTCATCACACTATTTAAAAAATTTTACAAAATTTTTAGTTTTAATGCATGTTAGTTATTTTTAAATCAAGTTCATATAACAAAAAGAAGCAAATGTTTTAATAATATATTTATGTAGTATCAAAAAGGAAGAAGACTCTTCTCCCATTTATTTTTCCTGCTGACTTGTTTTAAATTCTAATTTCAATACCCTTTGCCAGTTTGGAGAAATGATTTGTCAGCTGCTCTGAGAAGAACAGTAAAATGGGATAGGAATATTTTAAATGCACAAGTACTGAAAGGAAAGTTCAGGCCTGTTTCCCAAGACTTTAAACTGATGCTATGTTATTTATTAATCTTGTTAGATCTACTGAATATTTAAAAGCCTTTGACACGATAAATGGCCTTTTTTTTTTCATTCCGCATGGTGCTGATGACTTGGTTGTGTTTGATTTTGAACTGATGTCATCAGTATTGACTTGAAACATTATGTGGGTCCTGTTCTCATCATGCCTGATGAGTGTACTGGCCAGCTTTTGTTGCTGAATGATAATTTTTTATGTAAGGAGAATACCAGCAACAAAGGGAAATTCCATGGGTACTGAAAATGGAGCCTGCTGGAGTAGGTTCAGCATGTAATTTAGTAATACCTTTTTAAATTTTAGCAGTGAGCTCTGCTGCAGCTTTCCTTGGAAACTCTGAAGTCACATTCCTTTGACTGTGCCGTAGTTGTTCATTTTCCCTTGGGCCACAAGCCTATATAATAATTCATTTCACTCTGATCTTTGGAAACACTATGTGTGAATCTCTATTTTAGCATTTACAATGCATGTCATAATTACTTGTTTACATGAAACTCTCCCCTGCTAGAATGTGAGCTCCTTAAGCATGAGAAGTGAGTGCTTTTTTCTTTGTATCTCACCAGCACTCAACACTGGATGGAAAGAAGGGAGCCTTGGGGAAGCCTCTAGGATGTATGTTTCATGGTTGAAATCTCTGTTAATTTGAGTTAGAATAAGAGAACCTTGTTTTGACTTGAAAGTTCTAGTGAGAGTCACCCCTTAATCAAAATATCTAATACATATACACACATATATATATTTATACACATATATATAACTCATATATACATAATTTATGTAGATCTGTATTTGAAATATATATGAAACAACATACATGAAATATATAAATGTATATTAGAAAGTATAATCAAATCTATCTGTAATATTGAAATTGAAGAAAGATAATTGTCTCAAAAATCAGTTAAAAATTTCTTCTGAGGTTTCTACTTTTATATATCTTATCTTTTCATGTATATTTTACCTTTTCTATACAATTAAATGTTGTTATAAATACTTTCCCATCAGTATGCTATTTCACATATAGATTGATTATCTATGGTATGAGGAATGTCACACATTTCAAAACTTACTTTTTTGCCTTTTGGAGTATTTGACTAGAGAATCCACAGACATGACTGATGAAAAGGGATTATTGGCTTTCACCTAATTCAACTTTAAGCTTTCAGTCTGGCTTCATTTAAACAGGTCAAGATAAATGTGTTCCTGGCTTTATTAATCTTAAGATAGGAAATTCCGTATCCTCTTTAGTAATGCATTTTACTATATTTTATTAAATTTTTATTTCTGATATGGTTAACCTCATTTTAGAAAGCTTTTAAAATTCATGATACTCTATTCTGTGAAAACAAGTAGAATTAATGTTATTAATAGTCAGCCTATAAAAGTTACCCATCACTTCAGCGAGGTGGCCCAGTTGATGCAGAGATGCAGATCTTTGTGAGGACCCTCAAAGGCAAGACCATCACCCTTGAGGTTGAGCCCAGTGACACCATTAAGAATGTCAAAGCCAAAATTCAAGACAAGGAGGGTATCCCACCTGACCAGCAGCCTCTGATATTTGCTGGCAAACAGCTGGAGGATGGCCACACTCTCTCAGACTGTAGCATCCAGAAAGAGTCCACCCTGCACCTGGTGCTGCACCTGCGAGGTGCCATTATTGAGCCTTCCCTCCACCAGCTCGCCCAGAAATACAGCTGCCACAAGACGATCTGCCGCAAGTGCTATGCTTGGCTGCACTCCTGTGGTGTCAACTGCCGCAAGAGGAAGTGTGGCCACACCAACAACCTGTGCCCAAGAAGAAGGTCAAATAAACCTCTTCCTTCCTGGAAGGGCAGCCTCCTGCCCAGGCCCCATGGCCCTGGAGCCTCGATAAAATGTCCCTTTGGTTGACTGGAGCAGCAAAAAAAAAAAAAGTTATCTATCATTTTGGTATCTTAACATTTAATTATAAATATCAGTTTTTAATTTAGAATTACTATACTTATTAGCTGGGTACAGTGGCTCATGCCTGCAATCCCAGCACTTTGGGAGGCCAAAGCAGGAGGATAGCTTGAGTCTGGGAATTTCAGACCAGCCTGGGCAGCATGGCAAAACCCTGTCTCTACAAAAAATACAAAAAGTAGCCAGGCATGGTGGTGCATACCTATAGTCCCAGCTAGTTAGGAGGCTGACGTGGGAGGATTGCTTGAGCCTGGAAAGTTGAGGCTGCAGTGATCTGTGTTCATGCCACTGCACTCCAGCCTGAGTGACAAAGTGAAATCCTGTCTCAAAAAAAAAAAAAAAAAAAGGAAGAAAAGAAAAGAAAAAAGAAATCACTATGCCACTGTGGGAGTTATGATCATCTTTGTTTTTAAAAATTATCTACACAGGCATGGGGCGTAAGTTTTATTACAGCTTTTCATGGCATCTGTGGCTCTATTTTCCAAATAAAATAGAGAAACAATATTTTAAGGAATGTACGGTCTCCTTAGCTTTCTTCTTTGGCCTTTTCCAGGAACTCTTTTGGTTTGCAGTATTGCTTAACTAAGAAATGCTAGAATTCATAACCCACTGTCTTCATTTCCTCCAGGTTATTAGCTTAATTACCTGAACAAAAATGGATTCTTGTAGTACCTATAATGACATTTTCTGCCTACATAACCTGTTAATCCAGTTTTGAGTTCCCATTACGTTTTAATCATCAGTAGCAACCCAAATTAATTTATAGTATAATCATTCAAAAAGTTTAGTTTGCAGATTTTAAAGTTGCATTTCATATCAATTTTATGCTGTTTTTATATTTAAATTGCTTTCTATGTGAGTCATTCATGTAATTTTCATCCAAACTGAAATTAACCTTTGCTTTCTTGAAACTACTTTTTCTTTTGAAGATTGGATATTATATGATTACTGGAGTTGCTGATTGCTAACTACTAAGAGTCAGTGTCTAAAGCACAGTTTCTCACTGGGATACATGAAACTACTTTGCAATAGGCAATGTAATTTCTCTGTAAGAGTCATTGTTGAACAGATGGTTTTCCATCCTGTGGGATTTTAAATCTTGAATTCTACAGAGTTTGATATTTTGCACATTACTAGGAGTTTACCATCAAAGTCATGGATTTCAAGTGATACCTACCTCTGTCTAGCTTTAACAGAATGTTAATTTATGCTTTATGTTCCAATTCTTGAAAAAATTGCTACTTAGATGAAATTAGGGTAATTGACTTTTGGACTGGGCAAAATTAAACTACAAAGGATGGCTTAAAAAACTGAGAAAGGAGTAAGTGAGGTTCCCTATTCATGTTATGAGAGTCTTTTTTTGGACTCTTTAGAGCAAGGTGTAGTAGAGTTGAATAGAATGGTAATGATTAAGTCAGGGTATTTGGGGTATCCATCATCTTGAATATTTATCATTTCTCTGTGTTGGGAACCTTTCAAGTCCTATCTTGTAGTTACATTGAAACATACAACACATTGTTGCTAACTATAGTCACCCTACTTTACTTTTGAAAATTAGAACTTGCACCTTCTATCTAACTGTATGTTTGTACCCATTAAGGAACATTTGTTCATTTCCTCCTCCCCCACACACAACCTTCTTATCCTCTGGTATCTTATTGTTTTATTATCTACCTTCAGGAGATAAAGTTCATGAGATAAACTTTTTTAGCTCCCACATATGATTGAGAATATGTGATACTAGTCTTTCAGTGCCTGGCTTATTTCACTTAATATAATGACCTCCACTTCAATCCATGTTGCTCCAAAAGACATAATTTAATTCTTTGTGATAGTGAAATAGTATTCCATTTTGTATATCTACATTTTCTTTATCCATTCATCACTTGATGGACACTTAGGTTGACTCCATATCTTTGCTATTGTGAGTAGTGCTGGAATAAACATGAGTGCAGGTGTGTCTTCAACATACAGATTTATTTTCCTTTGGACAGATACCCAGTAGTGGGATTGCTAGATCATATGGTAGTTATATTTTTAGATTTTTTTTTAATCTATGATTTTCCATAGTGGCTAGACCAATTTACATTCTACCAACAGTGTATAAGAGTTCCTTTTCTGGGGCTGGGTGAGGTGGCTCACACCTGTAATTGCAGCACTTTGGGAGGCCAAGGCAGGCGGATCACAAGGTTAGGAGATCAAGACCAGCCTGACTAATATGATGAAACCCCGTCTCTACCAAAAATACAAAAATTAGCTAGGTGTGGTGGCATGCACCTGTAGTCTCAGCTACTCAGGAGGCTGGGACAGGAAAATCACTTGAACCCATGAGGTGGAGGTTGCAGTGAGCCAAGATTGCATTGGTGCACTCCTGCCTGGACAACAGAGCAAGACTTCATCTCAAAAAAGAGAAGAGAAGACGTGGGGAGGGGAGGGGAGTGGAGGGGAGGGGAGGAGAGAAGAGGAGAAAAACAACAGTATTTTTATAGGCATTACACTGAATTTGTAGATTGTTTTGGGGCATTATGGTCACTTTAACAATATTAATTCTTATCGAAGAGCATAGGATATCTTCCATTTGTTTGTGTTCTCCTGAATTTCATTCATAGTTTTATAGTTTTTCTTAGAGAGATTTTTCACTTTCTTGGTTAAACGTATTCCTAGATATTTTTTAATAGCTATTGTAAATGAGATTATTTTCCTTATTTCTTATTCAGCTAGTTTGATATTCATGTATAGAAATGCTACTGATTTTTGCATGTTGATTTTGTATCCTGTAACTTTACTGAAATTATTTATTGGGTCTAAGAGTTTTTTGGTGGAGTCTTTAAGTTTTTCTAGATATGAGATTATATCATAGGCAGAGAGAGGCAATTTGACTTCCTTTTCTCCAATTTGGATGTCTTTTCTTTGTTTCTCTTGCCTGATTGCTCTGGCTAGGATTTCCAGTATTATGTTGAATGGGAGTGGTGAAGTGGACATCCTTGTCTTGTTCTAGTTCTTAGAGAAAAGGCTTTCTGTTTTTCCTCATTGAGTATGATGTTATCTGTGGATTTGTCATATATGGCCTTTACTATGTTGAGTTGTGCTCTTCTATGCCTAGTTTGCTGAGAATTTTTGTGATGAAGCAGTGCATATTTTTATCATATACTTTATCTGCATGTGTTGAGATTATCAGGCAGTTTTTGTCCTTTATTCCTTTATTCTGTTGATGTGATGTGTCATGTTTATTGATATGTATATGTTGAACCATTTTTGCATCCCTGGGATAAAGCCCGCTTGATCATGTGTATTATTTTTTGGATGTGCTGTTGGATATGATTTGCTAGTATTTAATTAAGGATTAGAATTTGGCATTGTAGCCACTTGGTCCTGGACTTTTCTTTGTTGGAAGACTTTACTACTGACTCAATCTCATTACCTGTTTTTGGTCTATTCATATTTTCTGTTTATTCCTCATTCAATCCAGGTAAGTTCTATGTGCCAAAAATTTATTAACTTTTTTCCTCTAGGTTTTCTAGTTTGTTAGTATATAGCTGTTTATATTAGTCTCTGATGGTCTTTTCTGTTTCTGTGGTATCAGTGTTTCAGTTGTAATGTCTCTATTTTCATTTCTGATTTTATTTCGGTCTTTGCTCTTCTTTTCCGTGTTAGTCTAGCAAGTAGCTTATCAATTTTGTTTGTCTTTTCAAAAACAACTAAACTTCCATTTTGTTGATTTTTTGTATGGTTTTTTTAGTTTCTATTTTAAGTTTTGCTCTGATATTTATTATTTTTTCTTCTCTAATTTTGAGTTTGGTTTTTTCTTCCTTTTTTAGTTCCTTGAGGTGTATTTTTTGATTATGAATTTGAAATCTTTGTACTTTTTAAAAAATGTAATTTTATTTTAAATTCAGAGGGTACATGTGCAGGTTTGTTACATGGATATATTGCATAAAGTTTGGGTTTGGGCTTCTGGTATTTCCATCACCTACATAGTGAATATTGTAGCCAGTAGGTAATTTTTAAACCTTTACCCCCGTACACCCTTTCTCCTTTTGGAGTCCCCAGAATCTATTATTTCAATCTTGATGTTCATGTGTACCCATTGTTTAGCTCCCATTTATAAATGAGGACATGCAATATTTGATTTTCTGTTTCTGAGTTATTTTACTGGGATAATGGCCTTCAGCTCCATTCATATTACAGCAAAGGACATGATTCGATTCTTTTTTTTTTTTTTTTTTTGAGCCAGAGTCTACTCTGTCACCAGGCTGCAGTGCAGTGGTGCAACCTTAGCTCACTGCAGTCTCCACCTGCCAGGTTCAAGTGATTCTCCTGCCTCAGCTTCTCAAGTATCTGGGATAACAGGTGTGCCTCCACACCCAGCTAATTTCTTTTTATTTTAGGACAGAGTCTAGCACTGTTGCCTGGGCTGGAGTGCAATGGCACAATCTTGGCTCACTGCAACCTCTACCTCCTGGGTTCAGGCAATTCTCCTGCCTCGGCCTCCCGAGTAACTGGATTATAGGCGTCCTCCACCACGCCCAGCTAATTTTTCTTTTGAGAGGGCGTTTCGCTCTTGTTACCCAGGCTGGAGTGCAATGGCGCGATCTCGGCTCACCGCAACCTCCGCCTCCTGGGTTCAGGCAATTCTCCTGCCTCAGCCTCCTGAGTAGCTGGGATTACAGGCACGCGCCACCATGCCCAGCTGATTTTTTGTATTTTTAGTAGAGACGGGGTTTCACCACGTTGACCAGGATGGTCTTGAACTCCTGACCTTGTGATCTGCCTGCCTTGGCCTCCCAAAGTGCTGGGATTACAGGTATGAGCCGCCACACCCGGCCTTATTTTTATATTTTTTAGTAGAGACGGGGTTTCACTATGTTGGTCAGGCTGGTTTCGATCTCCTGACCTCATGATCCACCTGCCTCAGCCTCCCAAAGGGCTGAGATTATAGGCGTTAGGCACCGTGACAAGCCAATTTCATTATTTTTAATGGTGCTTAGTATTACATGATGTATAGGTACCATATTTTTCTTTATCCAGTAATCATTTGTTGAGGGGCACTTAAGTTGATTCAATGACTTTGTTATTGTGGTTACTGCTGCAATAAATATGAGTGCAGGTGTCTTTTTTTTTGGAGACAGAGTCCTGTACTGTTGCCCAGGCTGGAGTGCAGTGGTGTGATCTCTTCTCACTGCAACCTTTGCTTCCTGGGTTCAAGTGATTCTCCGGCCTCAGCCTCCTGAGTAGCTGGGATTACAGGTGCGTGCCACCATGCCCAGCTAATTTTTGTGTTTTTAGTAGAGATGTGGTTTCACTATGTTGGCCAGGCTGGTCTTGAACTCCTGATGTCATGATCTGCCCACCTTCACCTCCCAAAGTGCTGCAGGTGTCTTTTTTATATAATGATAAGCTATCTTTTTGATGTAGGCGTTTATTGCTATAATAAACTTTTCTCTTAGAACTGCTTTTGCTGTATCCCATAGGTTTGATATGTTGTGTTTTGATTTTTAACTGTTTAAAGAAATTTTTTTATTTCCTCCTTAATTTCTTCCTTTACTAAGTTGTCATTCAGGAGCATGTTGTTTAATTTCTATGTATTTGTATAGTTTTAAAAGTTCCTCTTATTATTGATTTATGGTTTTATTCCACTGTGGCCTAGGAAAATACTTGATATGATTTCATTTAAAAAATTTTATAATGACCGTGTTTTTTTTCTTTTTACTGTTCTGACTTAAAATCTGTTTCATCTAAATATAGCTACTCCTGCTTTTGCTTCTGTCAGCATGGAATTTTTTTTTTTTCATTCCTTTTCTTTCAACCTGTATATGTCTTTACAGGAAAGATGAGTTCCTTATAGGCAGCATATAGTTGGGTCGTGTTTTCTTTTCTTTCTTTCTTTCTTTTTTTTAATTCTTTCAACCTGTCTTTATCTTTTAAGTGGAATATTTAATCCATTTACATTCAAGGTTACTATTGATATGTGAGGGTTTATTCCTGTTGTTTTATTAATTGAAGTAATTGTTATTTATATTCTTTGTTTCTTTCATTCTCTCTTATTGTTTATCTGTGGTTTACTGGTTTTCTGTAAAGGTAACATTTGGGTCTTTTTATTTGTGTTTGCTTCACCAGTGATTTTTATATTTCCATGTATTTTCATGATGGTAGATTTTATTCTTTTGCTTCTAAGTATAGGACTTCTTTAGGCCTTTATTGGAGGATGGGTCTAGAGATGATGAATTTTCTCAGCATTTGCTTATCTGGGAAATACTTTAGTTCTCTTTCATTTATGAAGGATAAATTTTCTGGCTATAGTATACATGGCTGTCAGTTTTTTTTTTCTTTCAGCTTTTGTGAATATATCATCCTACACTCTTTTGGCCTGTAAATTTTCAGGCCAAAAAATCAGAAAAATCTGCTGTTAGTCTGATGGGAATTCCTTTATCAATGATTAGATACTTTTCTCTTGCTGCTTTTGGAATTTTCTCTTTGTCTTTGACTTTTGACAGTTTGACTATAATGTGCTGTGGAGAAGTCCCTTTTGAATTATATCCACTTGGGGAATCTCCGCACCTCCTGAATCTGGATGTCTAAATCTCTTGCTAGGGTTGGGAACTTTTTTTTTTTTTTTTGGAGATGGAGTCTCGCTCTGTCGCCAGGCTGGAGTGCAGTGGCATGATCTTGGCTCACTGCAACCTCTGCTTCCTAGGTTCAAGCGATTCTCCTGCCTCAGCCTCCAAAGTAGCTAGGACTACAGGCATGTGCCACCATGTGCCCAGCTAATTTTGTATTTTAGTAGAGTCAGGGTTTCACCATGTTGGCCACGATGGTCTTGATCTCTTGACCTTGTGATCTGCCCACCTCGGCCTCCTAAAGTGCTGGTATTACAGGCATGAGCCACTGTGCCTGGCCAGGAACTTTTTATCTATTATTTCATTAAATAGGTTTTCTGAATCTCTCATTTTCTCTTCATCTTCTGGAACACCAAAAATGCAAATATTTGGTCACTTTATGGTATCCTCTATGTCACCTAGGGTTTGCTCCTTCTTTTTTTTTTCTTTATTTTTGCCTGGCTAGGTTATTTCAATAGACCAGTCTTCAAGTTCTGAGAGTCTTTCTTCAGCTTGATTTAGTCTGTTATTGAAACTTTTGAATATATTTCATATTTCACTGATTAAATTCCTTAGTTCTAGAATTTCCATTTGATTCTTTTTTGTGATATCTTTTTGGTAAACTTCTGATTTATATCCTGAATATCTGGTTTATTTGTATTGTTTTTCTGAGTTTTGTTTGTATCTCAACAAGTTTCTTTAGTACACATATTTTGAATTTTTTGGGGATTTTGTAAATTTCTCTTTGATTA
Source organism: Callithrix jacchus (assembly GCF_049354715.1). Classification (NCBI taxonomy): domain Eukaryota; kingdom Metazoa; phylum Chordata; class Mammalia; order Primates; family Cebidae; genus Callithrix; species Callithrix jacchus. Next base: position 21,246,166 of record NC_133506.1, read on the forward strand.
GAGTTGATTGCTAGAGAATTATTACATTCTTTTGGAGGTGTCGTATTTCTTCTTTTTCGTGTTTCATGTGTCCTTATGTTGCTCTCTGCATATCAAGTGTAACAGTTGCTTCTTTCAGGTTTATTGAGTTTGCTTCATAGGGGAGGACTTTTTTTTGGAAGCTGTATCATGCTGTTGGTTGGATAGGGCACTTGACTTTGATTCTGGGTGTTTGCAGTAGTATAGCTTCTGGGTAATTTCTCTGGCTCTAAACAGCATCAGTGTTGTGTGGGGTTTCTTTGGTGGCTTAAGGTGTGGTTGTTAATGGAAGCTGTGGCGAAATTTTGGTGGGGACTGGGATGCCAGTTGAGCCAGTTTTGGGGCCCCAGTGGTGGCAGCAGTGAGCTAAGTGTGCCTGTCCTTGGGCCTTAGGGTGATGTATGCTGGCACTGGCATTAGTGGGTCCAGAAAGGCTTATTCTTGGGCCTCCAAGTGACTTGCTTAGGTGCCAGGAATGGCAGTGGTGGGTCAGGAGGATAGGCAAGTTCTTGGTCCCTTGGGCAGCTTGCAAGGAGTGAGTCATGGCAGTATCAGTGGTGGGACAACTGTCTGGGACAAAAATAGTCTGTGCTGGTGTTGGCAGTGGCTGTGACAGGCTGGGTGGGCCAATCTCCAGGCCCTCAGGCAGTTTGTATGTGTGGGTGCCAACTGCAGTGGTAGCAGCAGGTTGGGTGGGCCTGACCACAGACTCTGGGAGGAGTATGCCAATGATGGTGGACTTGATCACCAGACCCTTGGATGGCACGCTTAGGTACTGGAGGAGGAATCCTCAGGTGGGGTTTGAAGCATCTATACTACAGCCCTGCTACCAAGTAGGGCAAGATGGCTTTCAGTGGGAGCAGCTGTAAGCAGGCAGCTGGGGTGCACACACTTTGCTCATCCTTTGGCCTTGCAGTAGCCCATAGTGGCAGTGGCTGTGATCATTTGAATTTGTCTTTGGGGTGTGCGAAAGTGCATGACCCCTCTGTTGGTAGGGTGAGGTCACCACCAGTGACTCCTGCATTGGCTCTGGCAGAGGCAACTGTAGGCAGGGAACGTAAATGTTACTCTAGGGATGTGGGGATGCAGAGGCTGTTGGGACTCGGAGAAGTTTGCAGTCCAGTGGGGGCTGAGTTCTCAAAATGGTACTGTGCTATAGCTCCTTAGGACTCAGGGTTTGTGGGAGTCAGTATGAGCTCTCTCTCTGAAGCAATACTATTGCACAGTCTCCAGGCAGCTCTCTGTGTTGGTCTCAGAGCCTGCAGGGTCAAGTCTTTCCTGTGTTTCTTTTGTGACTAGGAGTACAGGAGTTCACAGTGGGAATGTGGACTGCTGGGGGATCTCTTACTTATCATTTCTCCACATTAGGGAGCCTCTCCAGGCTCCCAGCTGATCTCAGTCAAGCAGGCTGCCTTGCTTCCCTTTCCTTTCTTGCTTTAGGTGTTTCTGTCACTTCTCCGTTGAATGCCAATGTTCTTTCTTAGATGATCTATTTAAAGTGTGATTATCTACTTGCTATTTGGGTTCTTCTTTGTGGAAGAGAAGAGTACCAGATGCATCTAGTCAGCCATCTTGAACTTGCCACCTTACACTTTCACTGACTTTCAAATTATACATTTTCGAGAAATAATGAAGATACTTGTACTTTTTTTCCTAACATTAAAATGTGTTTTGATTAAAGACAATAATGCCCTCTATAGCAGGGATGTAGCTTATTTACATTTGTCTTTTTAGTGCCTGCCGCACAATGGCTGTTCAGTAATTTCATGAATAAATGAGTAAATGCATTGATGGATGAATGAAAATTCCTCAGTTATCAGTGTGGAAATTTTTAATCATTAGGCTATGTTATCCTGACTGGCCCTTTCAGGAACCTATCTCTACTAGGTAAGTCCTCACTAGGACATTAAGCTCTAGATTCTAATCTCTAATGTTATTGTTACCATGATTTTCAGAAAGGAATTAACTTCCTCTCATTTTAATGAAATATTAAATGCTCTTGCATATGTTTTAATAGAATTAACACATGATTTCTGATTAAAATCTTTTTTCGTTTTGGCTTGTTACTAAATAATGTATCAGTAGTGAATGATTTATCATAAATAAATGGTTAAATATAATTCACACAAATTGTCCCTTGAGGTCTAATATCATTTGTGTAAAGAAATGTTTTTAAAAATAAGTATTTTGTGATGGTCATAGGCTTCTGAAGTTATTATAGAGGGATATATGGATTATAAGAAATATTTTCATGATATGGTAGAATAAAATTTTTCTAGATTTTATGGTGATTCTTTACTTTTTAAAAAAACTATTCTGTGTGTGTGTGTGTGTGTGTGTGTTATACTTGCATCTGTTTCTTCATCTGTGCTTAAAAATGGGTTCTCAAAATTTCAGTTAGCTTTCTATTCTTATCTTTCTGTAGACAGTTTCTCCTTTGGAAAATAGCATCTATTTTCAGAGATTCAACTATTACTTCTTTGAAGTTAATTTCAGAATATTTGTCTTTAGTTTTAATACAACTGAACTCCAACTCTAATATCATCAAATTATGTAATGTACATTTCCACCTGGAGGTCTCCCAGATAGTCCAACTTCAGTATGTCTGAAATCAATTTTTTCATTTTTATCATTCTCTCTAGCTTCAGAAACTTGGATTCACCTTCAATCTCACTTACTTTATCTACCTGAGTTTTTTCTTTTCTTCTTCTGGGAGTTAGCTTTTGTATCATTTCCTTTCTTATTGTTCCTCTCCAAATTTAGCCATTTATCCTATTGTCCCATAATAGATTTCCTTATAGCTTCTTAACTTTTCTTTTCGTCTACCCCCACCTCCCTGAACAAATACACACTGGATACAACTGTTTACTTCAGAATATTGCTTTCCGCCAAACAACTTTCCATGCCTTGTAGCCTCCATAGTTAATATCTAAACTCATTAGCCTGGTTCAGGGTCTAAGTTTTGCCTCACTCTGCATTTCTGGTTTTGGTTCCAGTCCTTCAGCTTCTGAATTCTACCTCAACAGGTCAGCACATGGACTTTTTTAGCATGTCCTGATTTTTTGTTTTTTGCTCATGCCCCTTTATTATCTTAGTTTTCTTTTTATGAATCTAGCCCATTTCAGGAAGCTAGGTTTTTGTTGTTTTGAACCCTTCTCAGAATTCCTGTAGCACTTATATAAGCCATTTATTTAACAGTTAATTACTGACAATGAGACATTTTATATATTTTTGTCCTATGTTATTTATTTCAAGTTTTCTTATTTTTCCATGATTGTATGTTTCTTCACAAACTTACTGTAAAGTCCTAAAATAGTCTTCAAGATCATAGACTATATATACCTTTAAATATTATTAAAAATTTTTATGTTATTGAGGAAAAACCTCAAAAGACCCATAATTCTGTAATTATAATTAAGCTTTTATTGAGTTATATCTTTTGTAATATTTTCTATCTATCTAAAAATATTATTTCAGAAAACACTGAAAACATTATTAAGACTCTCCTGTGTGCCAAGAACAAGTCTTAGGAGCTGCCAACTCTGTTCATCTCACTCCAGTATAGCACTGTACATAGCATAATAATTGGTAACATTAGTTGATAAAGCCAAAAAAATTAACTCATCAGTCAAAAGAAATATATAATTAAAATTGGGTGGGCCCTATTTGTACATGTCTTGGTGACTGATTTGTCCTCATAATATTCTATAAAAATAATTCCAGGAGCCTCTTTCAGAGAGGCCCCTGACATTAATTTATCAAGATATTAAGATTATACAATAGATATTTCATAATCTCTAAATATGAAAATAATGTAAACATTTTCAAAAGGAATAAAATGACAAAGAGGAAGTTATACTTGTATGAGTGAGTGAGTGATGTACAAACACTATAAATATTTTAGCATTGAATGGCTGAATCAATGAATGAATTAGAGAGTAAATGAGCCACCATAGAGATGTTATCAATTCAAAGATACCTTCTAAGTTGTTGCAGCATTAGAAGGAGAAATCTAGGCAAGGCTCAGTGGTCAATACCTGTAATCCCAGCACTTTGGGAGGCTAGGTGGGCAGATGATGAGGTCAGGAGTTTGAGACCACCATGACCAACGTGGTAAAACTCTGTCTCTACTAAAAAGACAAAAATTAGCCAGATGTTGTGGTACATGCTTGTAATCCCAGCTGCTCAGGAGGCTAAGGCTTGGGTATTGCTTGAACCTGGGAGTTGGAGATTGCATTGAGCTGAGATCACACCACTGCATTCCAGCCTGGGGGACAGAGCAAGATTCCATCTCAAAGGAAAGAAGAAGAAGAAGAAGAAGAGGAAGAGGAGGAAGAGGAAGAGGAGGAAGAGGAAGAGGAGGAAGAGGAAGAGGAGGAAGAGGAAGAGGAGGAAGAGGAAGAGGAGGAAGAGGAAGAGGAAGAAGAGGAAGAAGAAGAAGAAGAAGAGGAGGAGGAAGAGGAGGGGGAGGAGGAGGAGGAGGAAGAGGAGGAGGAGGAGGAGGAGGAGGAGGAGGAGGAGGAAATCTAGAAAGAGAAAATAATGGATGTGTTTTTAACAATTAAGACTTTATTTTATTTTTAAAAAATTTTTTGAGACAGAGTTTCACTTTTGTTGCCCAGGCTAGAGGGCAATGGCTTGATCTCAGCTTACTGCAACCTCTGCCTCCTGGGTTCAAGCAGTTCTCCTGCCTCAGCCTCCCGAGTAACTGGGATTACAGGCAATAAATGTGCTACACCACATAAAAAGGATTAAAAACAAAAATCCCATGATCATCTCAATAGAAACAGAAAAAACACTTGACAAAATCCAGTATCCATTTATGATGAACACCTCAGCAAAATTGACATAGAAGGGACATATCTTAACTTGAATAATACAAGGGGGGAAAAGCTCTGGTTGTCATTGAGTATTTAAATAATTAAACTTTTTCTCTAATATAAACTTATCAATTATACTTCTTTTTAAAAATTTACTGATGCCTCAGCATTGGCCATATACATAAATAACAATGTTTTGCTTTATAAGTAGTGCAGGTAGTCCCAATTCCTACCTTCCATTCCTTATAATTTTTTAAATACATTTTACATATTCATAAGCTATAGTCATTGAATACACTGTTCCTATTATTATTTTGAATACGCTGTTGTCTGTAACATTCATCTCTTCTTTATATAATCCAAGTTTCTAACCTAGCCCATTGTCCTCTCTTAAGAACTTCTGTTAACATTTCTTTTTTTTTCCCCAAGACGGAGTCTCACTCTGTCACCCAGACTGGAGTGCAGTGGCACAGTCTTGACTCATTGCAACCCCCACCTCCTGGGTTCAAGCAGTTCTACTGCTTCAGCCTCTTGAGTAGCTGGGATTACAGGTATGTGCCACCATGCCCAGCTAATTTTTGTATTTTTAGTAGAGACAGATTTCACCATGTTGGCTAGGCTGCTCTCAAACTCCTGACCTGCTAATCCACCCACCTCAGCCTCCCAAAGTGCTGGGATTACAGGTGTGAGCCACCATGCCTGACTAACATTTCTTTCAAGATTAATTTCCTTATTTATCAGTTCTAGGAGTTCTTCAGAGGAATCTTTAGGGTTTTCTAGGTATACATTTAATGTCATCAGCAAGCAGCGACAGATTGACTAACTCTTTAATGATTTAGTTGCACTTTATTTTTTTCTCTTGTCTGATTGTTCTGGCTAGGACTTCCAGTACTATGTTGAATAGAAGTGGTGAGAGTGGGCATCCTCATCTTGTTCCAGTTCTCAGGGGAAATCCTTTCAACTTTTTTCCATTCAGTATAATGTTGGTTGTGGCTTTGTCATAGATAGCTTTTATTATGTTAAAGTTTGTCCTTTCTATGCCGATTTTGATGAGGGTTTTGATCATAAAGGGATACTGGATTTTGCCACGTGCTTTTCCTGCTTCTATTGAGATGATCATGGAATTTTTGTTTTTAATCCTGTTAATGCAGTGTATCACATTTATTGACTTGCATATGTTAAACTATCCCTGTATCTCTGGTATGAAACCCACTTAACCATGGTGAATTCTTTCTGATATGCTGTTGAGCTTGGTTAGCTAGTATTTTGTTAAGAATTTTTGCATCTATGTTCATCAGGGATATTGGGCCATAGGTTTCCTTTTTTTGGTATGTCCTTTACTGGTTTTTGTATTGGGGTGATACTGGCTTCATAGAATGATTTAGGGAGGACTCCCTCTTTATTTTGTGGAGTAGTGTCAATAGGATTCATATCAATTCTTCTTTGAATGTATGATAGAATTCAGCTGTGAATCCATCTGGTTTGGGCATTTTTGTTTGAAAATTTCTTTTATTATCATTTCAGTCTCATTGCTTATTATTGGTATCTTCAGAGTTTCTATTTCATCCTGGTTTAATCTAGGAGTGCTGTATATTTCCAGGAATTTGTTCATCTCATCTAGATTTTCTAGTTTATGCACATAAAGGTGTTCATAGCAGCCTTGAATAACATTTTTTGTATTTCTGTGGTATTGGTTGTAATATCTCTCATTTTGTTTCTAATTGAGCTTATTTGGATCTTCTCTCTTCTTTTTTTTATTTCTTTTTTTTTAAAAATTGTACTTTCGGTTCTGGGGTACCTGAGCAGATCATGCAGTATTGTTGCATAGGTGCATACATGGCAAGGTGGTTTGCTGCCTCCATCCCTCTGTCACCTGTATCTGGCATTTCTCCTGATGTTATCCCTCCCCAACCTCCCCACCACCCCCACTGTCTTTCCCTTAGCTCCCCCAAAAGACTCAAGTGTGTGATGCTCCCCTCCCTGTGCTCATGTGTTCTCATAGTTCAACATCTGCCCATGAGTGAGATGCAGTATTTGGTTTTCTGTTCTTGTGTCTGTTTGCTGAGAATGATGGTCTCCAGATCAATCCATGTCCCTATAAATAACATGAACTCATTCTTTTTTATGGCAGTGTAATATTACATGGTGTATATGTGCCACATTTTCTTTGTCTAGTCTATCATTGATGGGCATTTGGTTTGGTTCCAGGTCTTTGCTACTGTAGACAGTGCCTCAATGAACATACATGTACACATGTCTTTATAATACAACATTTTATAATCCTTTGGTTATATACACAGTAATGGGATTGCTAGGTCAAATGGAATTTCTATTTCTAGATCCCTGAGGAAGCACCACACTGTCTTTCATAATGGCTGAACTAATTTACACTCCCACCAACAGTGTGAAAGTGTTCCTATTTCTCCACACCCTCTCCAGCATCTGTTTTCTCCTGATTTTTTAATGATTGCCATTCTAAGTGGTGTGAGATGGTATCTCAGTGTGGTTTTGATTTGCATTTCTCTGATGACCAGTGATAATGAACATTTTTTCATATGTTTGTTGGCCTCATAAATGTCTTCTTTTGACAAATGTCCATTCAAACCGTTTACCCACTTTTGAATGGGTTCTTTTTTTCTTGTAAATCTGCTTTAGTTCTTTGTAGATGCTGGATATTAGGCCTTTGTCAGATGGGTAGTTTGCAAAAATTTTTTCCCATTCTCTTGGTTGCCAGTTCACTCTAATGATTGTTTCTTTTGCTGTGCAGAAACTCTTCAGTTTAATTAGGTCCCATTTGTCTATTTTGGCTTTTGTTGCCATTGCTTTTGGTGTTTTAGTCATGAAGTCCTTGCCTATGCCTATGTCCTAAATTGCCTAGGTTTTCTTCTAGGATTTTTATGGTGTTAGGTTTTATGTTTAAATCTTTAATCCATCTGGCGTTAATTTTAGTCCAGTTTCAACTTTCTGCACATGGCTAGCCAGTTTTCCCTACACCATTTATTAAACAGGGAATCCTTTCCCCATTGCTTGTTTTTGTCAAGTTTATCAAAGATCAGATTGTTGAGGATGTGTGATGTTTCTTCCAAGGCCTCTGTTCTGTTCCATTGGTCTATATCTCTATTTTGGCACCAGTACCATGCTGTTTTGATTACAGTAGCCTTGTAGTATAGTTTGAAGTCAGGTAGCGTGATGCCTCCAGCTTTATTCTTTTTGCTTAAAATTGCCTTGGCTATGTGGGCTCTCTTTTGGTTCCATATGAAGTTTAAAGTGTTTTCTTCCAGTTCTATGAAGAAGGTCAATTGTAGCTTGATGGAGATAGTGTTGAATCTATAAATTACTTTAGGCAGTATGGCCATTTTCACGATATTGATTCTTCCTAACCATGAGCATGGAATGTTTTTCCATCTGTTTGTGTCCTCTCTTATTTCCTTGAGCAGTGGTTTGTAGTTCTCCTTGAAGAGGTCCTTTATATCCTTTGTTAGTTGTATTCCTAGGTGTTTTATTCCCTTTGTAGCAACTGTGAATGGGAGTTTGGTCATATTTTGGCTCTCTGTTTGTCTGTTATTGGTGTATAGGAATGCTTGTGATTTCTGCACTTTGATTTTGTATCCTGAGACTTTGCTGAAGTTGCATATCATCTTAAGGAAATTTTGGGCTGAGACGATGGGGTCTTCTAAATATACAATCATGTCATCTGCAAATAGAGACAATTTGACTTCCTCCTTTTCTAATTGAATAACCTTTATTTCTTTTTCTTGCCTGATTGCTCTGGCTAGAACTTCCAATACTATATTTAATAGGAATGGTGAGAGAGGGCATCCTCATCTAGTACGTTTTCAAAGGGAATGCTTCTTCCAGTTTTTGCCCATTCAGTAGGATATTGGCTGTGGGTTTGTCATAAATAGCTTTTATTGTTTTGAGATACATTCCATCAATACTTAGTTTATTGAGAGTTTTTAGCATAAAGGGCTGTTGAATTTTGTTGAAGGTTTTTTCTGCATCTATTGAGATGATCATGTGGTGTTTGTCTTTGGTTCTGTTTATGTGATGGATTACATTCATAGATTTGCATATGTTCAAGTAGCCTTCCATCCCCAGGATGAAGCCAACTTGATCGTGATGGATAAGCTTTTTGAAGTGCTGTTGGATTCAGTTTGCCAGTATTTTACTGAAGATTTTTGCATCAATGTTTATCACGGATATTAGCCTGAAGTTTTCTTTTTATGTTGAGTCTCTCCTTGGTTTTGGTATCAGGATGATGTTGGTCTCATAAAATAAGTTAGGGAAGATTCCCACTTTTTGTATTGTTTGGAAGAGTTTCAGAAGGAATAGTACCAGCTCCTCTTTGTACGTCTGGTAGAATTCAGCTGTGAACCCATCTGGACCTGGACTGTTTTGGTTGGTAGGCTATTAATTGCTCTCCCAGCTCCAGATCTTGTTATTGGTCTATTCAGGGATTCAAGTTCTTCCTCGTTTAGTCTTGGGAGAGTGTAAGTGTCCAGGAATTTATCCATTTCTTCTGAATTTGCTGGTTTTGTGCATAGAGTTGTTTTTAGTAATCTCTGATGTTGGTTTGTATTTCTGTGGCTTCGGTGGTGATATCTCCTTTATCATTTTTTATTGCATCTATTTGATTCTTCTCATTCTTTTTATTAGTCTGGCTAGTAGACTCAAATATTATTGTATTGCTGTCTTTTTCATTTCTTAGGTCTAATAGTAATTGTTTTATAAATTTGGGAGCTGTGGTGATAGTTGTATATATTTTAGGATGTGATATTTTCCTCTTGGTATTTTTCTACAGGACAAATTATTTTATCATTATATACTATCCGTCTTTGTCTTTTTAAACTGCTGTTGCTTTGAAGTATGCTTTGTCTGATATAAGAATAGGTATTCCTGCTAACTTTTGGTGTCCATTTGCATGGAATATATTTTTCTACCCTTTTACCTTAAGTTTATGTGAGTCCTTATATGTTAGATGAGTCTTTTAAAGACAGCAGATGATTGGTTGGTGAGTTCTTATCCATTCTGCCATTCTCTATCTTTTAAATGGATTATTTAGGCCACTTTCATTCAACATTAATATTGAGATATGAGGTACTACTCTCATATGCTATTTGTTGCATGAATACCTTGTTTTTTTTTAATTGTGTTTTTGACTTATAGATCCTTTGAGATTTATGCTTTTAGGGAGTTCTATTTTGGTGTATTTTAAGGATTTGGAGCTCCTTTTAGCAGTTCTCGTAGTGGTGGCTTGGTAGTGTTGAATTCTCTCAGTATTTGTTTATCTGAGAAAGACTATCTTTACTTCATTTATGAAGCTTAATTTCACTGGATACAAAATTCTTGGCTGGTACTTATTTTGTTTAAGGAGGCTAAAGATAGGTCGCCAATCACTTCTAGCTTATAGGGTCTGGTGGGAAATCTGCTGTTAACCTGGTAGCTTTTCTTTTATAGCTTCTCCACTGCTTTTGCCTTACAACTCTTAAGATTCTTTCCTTTGCCTTGACTTTAGGTAACCTGATGACTATGTTCCTAGGTGATGATCTTTTTGCAATAACTTATCCAGGTTTTCTTTGAGTTTCTTGTATTTGGATGTCTAGATCTCTAGCAAGTCCAGGGAAGTTTGCCTCAATTATTCCCTCAAATATGTTTTTCAAACTTGAATTCCTTTTCTTGCTCAGGATGACCAATTATTCTTAGGGTTGTTCATTCCACATAATCCCAAACTTCTTGGAGTCTTTATTCATTTTTCTTTCCTTGTGTCTTTGTTGGATTGAGTTAATTTTAAAAGCCTTGTCTTTGATCTCTGAAGTTCTTTCTTCTACTTTTTTGATGCTGTTGCTGAGACTTTGAGTGTATTTTGCATTTCTCTAAGTGTGTCCTTCATTTCCAGAAGTTGTGATTATTTTTTATTTATGCTGTCTATTGCACTGAAGATTTTTCCCTTCAGATCTTGTATTATTTTCAAAATTTCATTTAGTTGGACTTCACCTTTCTCTTGGTGCCTCCCTGGTTCACTTAATACACTTGACCTTCTGAATTCTTTTTCTGGCAATTCAGAGATTTTTGTCTTAGTTTGAATCTATTACTGGTTAGCTAATGTGATCTTTTGGTGGTGTTAAAGAACCCTTTTTTGTCATTGTTTTTCTGGTTCCTTTTTGTTTGTGTAGACTATACTAGAAGGAAGATCTGGGGCACAAGCACTGCTGTTCAGATTTTTTTGTCCCACAGGGTGCTCCCTTGATGTGGTGCTTTCTTCTTCCCCTAAGGATGTGGGTTCCTGAGAGCCAAACTGCAGTGATTGATATTTCTCTTCGGAATCTAGCCACCCATCACAGCCACCAGGCTCTGAGCTGGTACTGGGGAGTGTCTGCATAGAGCCCTGTGACGTGTGTAGCATTTTCAGGTTTATCAGCCATGGATACCAGCACCTGCTCTGGTTGAGGTTCCAAGGGATTGATATGGACTCTGTGAGAGTCCTTGGTTGTACTTTTGTAAAGTGTACTGGTTTTGTGTTGGTTTGCTACCAGTCAGGAAATGGTGCTTTCAAGAGTATCAGCTGTGGTTATATTGGGAGGATACAAGCTTGTCCTAGGGTTGCCCTTGTATAAGTATTCAGGTTTCTCAGGTGGGCAGGGCCATAGAATTACCGAAGGATTATGTCCTTTGTCTTTGGCTACCAGGGCTGGTAGAGAAAGATCTCAGATTGGTGGATGATTAGGCATGTCTGAGCTCAGAATGTTCTTGGGCGGGGCTTGCTGTGGCTGCTGTGGGGGATGGGGATTTGGTTCTCAGGCCAATGGAGTTATGTTCCTGGGAGGATTATGGCTGCCTCTGCTGCAACATGCATGTTGCCGGGGAAGTCAGGGAAAGCTAGAAGTTATAGGCCTCACCCAGCTCCCACACAGACCAAAAGGCTGGTCTCACTCCCACCATGCCCCTCCAACAGCACTGAGTTAATTTCTAGGTAGTGGATGAGCAGGGCTGAGAACTTGCCCCAGGCCTCCCAGCTGAGAAAGCAAGAAGGGCTTTCAGGTTTCCTGCCTCCCTACCTGCCATGGCTTCTGTGCTGTGTCTGCACACCTGATTTGCCCCCTTTCCAGGTTCTGTCCAGGAAACTTGGTGGTCGGTTGAAATTGTTACAGAGTTTAGCTGGAAGTTTCCTTCTTCCTGTGGTCTTTTCCCAGTTCCTTTGGCAGCCCTTCCCATGGACCCCTGTGAGACAAAGTCAGAAATGGCTTCCCTGGGGACCAAGAGTGCCCGCAGGGCTCTTTCTGCTGCTGCTTCTACCCTCATATTTCACTCAGCGTTCTAAATTTTTCTCAGCTCTATGTAAGGTGAAATCCTTTTCCTATGATCTAGAACTTTAAGTTCCCCAGTGAGGGTGTGTGTTCCGGGGACAGCTGATTCCCCTTTCACACTTGCACACTCTGGGCACCAACAGTTTTTCAGCTCTCTCTTGTCACTTGGAGCCTGCAATAGCAATCTGCTTCCTTCAAAGGGTCTGTGGATTCTCTCAGTTCTCCTAGTATGTTCCTGCAGTAGTTATTGGAGGACAATTTCATGATGTGAATCTCCACATGCTGCTCTGTCCATTTGACTGGGAGGTGCAAGGTAGTCCTGCCTCCTATCTGCCATGTTTTCCATATCTTAGGCTAAATTTTCTTCTACTGTTCTTGTTTATGTTTTCACTGTTGTCTTTGGATTTCCCTAAAGATTCCTTCTTAAATAGGACCTACAATTTGCAGTTTTTTCAGCTGTAATCCACTGTTATTATTCAGAGCCTAATTAATATGCTAGTAAAGTGTGGAGGGAGGGAAACTGTTCTGTGATCCTGTGATTAGGTTTTATTTTGTATATGAGTCTGTTTTTCTGGTCTGTGATCTTCACAAGTGCCTGTACTCTATTGCCCCTCGTGTAAGACAGAAAGTCTAGAAGTGTCTGAAGTTGGGCATTTCCCTTTACCAGTGTCAAAGGTACAGGGTGCTAGAGTTGGATATTTTCCTGCCCCCAGGTACATTAGGCTCTCATAAATGACAGATGAGTTAATCTCTGGCAAAGTAGTTTCTTTTTAATTTTATTTTTATTATTACTATCTGTGGGGAAATCTATCATAACTTGTTCAAATTGCTCTAAAATTAGAGAAAGCAGATATTGGGTGACAGCTTCAAAAACTGTCTTCTGAATTATGAATGTAAACTTAATTACACAAACTTTGAGACATTTGTTAGTTACCTTTCAGGGTTTCAGCATTTGGTGTATGAGATTGCCAACCTAATGTCTTATAAGCAAATGAGGTTTAATCTTGTTGTCCTAATTTTTCATGTATTATTAAAATTTAGCTCCAAACAAATATAAATATAGTTCAGGATTAATAGAAATACAGTGATATGTCTCCTATAAATATTAGTAACAGTTGTTAACCATATTTGTAAGTTTAGGTTGATCATGGATTTTCCAATGCTGTTACCTAAAATGTGGAAAGCAGAATGAATCTAACTTGAACCTATTTTTCTTCCTGGTTTATTAGAGATGTTTATCTGAGAGATTACTGTGAGTCATACAATTGTGAGATTGCCTGTGGTGACAGAAGGCATTTTACAAAATATAGAGCTTCTGCAAGTCTCCAAAATAATTAAAATTCATAAAACACATGCAACAGATGGCAAAAGGGTTTGAACTAAATGTGTGTGACTTTTTACTACTTAGTTTTACATAATAATGTGTTTGTGCAGTTAAGGTGGTGACCTTTTATGATAACTTCTACAGATACATAAAGTGAAATACGCTCTCTGGAGTTGCTAAAATGTGACAATTTTAGAATAGATATTAAAGTACTTTTCTAATGATTTCTCTGTAATTTCACTATTGTAATATCAAATTACAAACTCCTGTCATCTGGAGTTTCTTTTCTTTGATATTTAGCCCTTTCCTCCACAAAAATGGCTTGACAGAATTTACTGGCAGTAGTGCTGTGTTCTATAGCGTTCAGTTTTTCCTCTCAAACCTTAAAAGTCATGTTTATTTGACACTTTTAATTACGTTTTAAATATCCCTTTGAATATAAGAGGAAATGTTATGCTCTTTATTTTTATCTTGTTTTTGAGTAGCTTAAATCAGTTCTTATCCGTTACATATATCCTTTACCTCAAAATAATGCAGCCATAATTCTGACTTGATTATCTGTGGGTAATGGTAGATTTGTGATAATTCATCTGTTTTGATCATATATTGCTGTGTGAGAAACCACTCCCAAATTTAGGAGCTTAAATCAATAACCATTCCAGCTGAAATAAAGATCCTTAAGAATAAATTGAAAGGTAAGAACCTGTACTAGGAAAAAGTTTCAATACTCCAGAAAACATTCCACATTCAACATTATTAAGACGTTAGTTCTCCTTACATTAATGTGCAAACTTAATGCAATACTAACAAATGTCCCAAGAAACTATTTTATGGAATTACATCTTGTATTTTTTGATCCTGTATTTGTTTTGTTACAAACATATAGCAATAACTAGGAAAAGGCCAAAAAAGAGAAAACTTAAACTAATGGCTAGCCCTGTCAGACATTAAAACCTAGTAAAATAGGAGATATCTTCTATTTTTAAAACATCATTACACTCATGCTTGCATAGACCAATAGACCAAGGGAAATAGGATAGAATGTCCAGAAATAAATTCAACTACATCTGGAAATTTAGTATATGATAAATATAGTGTTTCAAATGACTGGACTGAAGAGAGACTTTTAAATAAATGGTTCTAGGAGAACTGGATCACCATTCAGAAAAAGATATTTTATACCATATCTTATACCCAAAAATAATGCATTAGAGATCTAAATGTGAAAAATAAAACCATACAAGTACTAAAAGAAAATATAAGTATATTTTTCTTTAAATTTTATATAGGGAAAGGCTTTATAACTCTGATTGAAAATCACATGCAATAGAAGATTGACAAATTTAATACTAGAACATTTAAAAAAAATTTATGGTCAAACTATTATAAATGAGGTCAAAAGACAACTGACAAAGTGCAAGGAAATATTCACAACATCTTGGAAAAAGGCTGATATCCCTAGTACATAAAGAACTCTTAGAAATGAAAAGGCATGGCTGACTGCTTTGGCTCACGCCTGTAATCCTAGCACTTTGGGAGGCCAAGGTGGGCAGATCACAAGATCAAGAAATCGAGAGCATCCTGGTCAACATGGTGAAACCCCGTCTCTACTAATGATACAAAACTTAGCTGAGTGTGGTGGCACACACCTGTCATCCCAGCTACTCAGCAGGCTGAGGCAGGAGAAGCGCTTGAACCCAAGAGATGGAGCTTGCAGTGAGCCAAGATCATGCCACTGCACTCCAGCCTGGTGACAGAACAAGACTCCATATCAAAAAAAAAAAAAAAAAAGAAGAAGAGACAAAAGATCAAAAAGCCTAAAGAAATGTTCTCACCACAAAGAAATGATAAATGCATGAGGTGATGGATAAAGTAGCTATCCTGATTGGATCATTACACAACATAAATATATATTGAAATATCAAATTATATCCCATAATCATATACAATGACAGTGTGTCAATTAAAAAACAGTAATTTTTAAAAATGAGGACCATATCTATGAATTTATTTGGAGTAATTTCTAGTATATTCTGTTCTGAAATAATACCATAGTGCAAAAATCGCAAAAGAGTATCTCCAGGGCACTTCCTTCATATGAGAAAGAAGGAGATACAAGAAAGTACATTTGTGTTCTGCTCATTTGTGAGGAAAAAATATACAGGAGTAATAGGTAAGCCTAAAGAAATTAGTTATGTACAGGGATTGAGTAGAAATGGGTTGGAATGAAGGAGAATAATAACACAATAGTATGGATAAGGAAGGCATACCTTTTTAGTATAGCTCTGACTCTTAGAATCATAGTAATATTTTACACAGGAAACAAAATAAGTAATCGAAATCAACCAAGTTGCCTTTTTTTTTTTGACTGTAGTCAGATAATACCTGAGGAGTCATCTAGAGGTTTTACTTGGATGTAGAGGAAGTTTGGCCTCTCGTCCTCTTCATGTAGTCTCACGGCTTTTTCAGTAACTTCTCCCTTTATCTCTCCAGCAAGATATCCTGTACTTTTCACATGGTTTCAAACTCCAAGAATGTAAGAACGAAAGCTACCAAGTATTCTGAATGTCTAGGCTCAGAAATCCCAGACCATCACTTCCTCTATATTCTGTTGTCAAAGCAGTCATAGGCTAGCAAAAAACCAAAGATATGGAGGATGACTTTCACCTCTTGATGAGAGAGTGGTTTGTGCATAAAGGAGAGAAGAAATTGGTAGTGTCTGTCTTTGGAGTTTAGAGACGATTGACTGACATCAGACTGTGGCTCATGATGTAGCCTCACTATAGAAGAGGGAAGAGCCAAATGACTCACAAAGGAGCATAGACTCTTGTGGGATATCATATTTACTTTTTTGAAAATAACTGAGCAGTCATTAGATTATTAACTGTGAAATAATCTTTCGGATTGTAAAGAAATATGTTATTATTTCTGAAATTTTTTTTCTAACTGAAAGTAGATAGATAGCTAGTATTGCAACCATATAGTATAACATAATAAGTCTTTTTACATGATATCTCATCATAATGTTGACTATTCTTGTGTCGTTGCTAAATTTTCTATTTTTAATCTTTGTACTTTTCAACTATTCTTCATTTTCATTGTTAGTAAATAAATGTACTAATCTGTTTTTCTACTCTGGCCATTCTCCAATTTGCCATTGATTGATTCACTCATTTATTTTATTTAACAAACAAATATTTGTTTGATTACATTAGAATACAAATATGAATAAGAAATCATTTTTGCATCAAGATAAGTCTATCAATGGGAAAGACTAATTAAAACAACAGAGACATATGACCCAAATATGTTGGAAATAGGCTTGTTTGGGGAGGTTTTACTAAATATATAGTATTTGTGCCAGAATTTGAAGGATCTATTGTTCTTCAAGTGGTAGAAGTACAATAGAGCATTTTAAAAAGACTAAATAGCCCAGGCCTTGGCTCAAAAGTCTGAGAGTATGTCTGACAAGATGGGATGCTCAGACTAGAATAGTGTGTCTAGAATATTAGTATAAAATTAGAAATTTGTTTGCATTTAAAAAATTGTAGTAAATATAAATAAGATAATTTTCCATTTGAGCCATTTTACCGTGTATAATTCAGTGACATTAACTTCATTTACATTCGTGTATAACCATCACCACTTTCAATCTCCAGAACTTACTCACCATCCCAAACTGAAATGGTGTACCCATTAAACAATAACTTTCTGTTACCCCTTTCTCAACCTCTGGCAACCACTATTCTGCTTTTTATCTCTACGAATCAAATTAGAAATTTAAAACTCTTGTTCTCCAGACTCTCATTGGGTGTTAAACAGTAGGTAAAAAGCAGTCTTAATGAGGGAGAAGAAAAGGATGGAAAATTTGTTGCTTATTATAACTGAATTTGCACTGCTTGAATGAAAACATGTGACCCCCCCCATATTAATGCAGAGAGCATGTTTTAGAAGATAAACTTCTGGTTCATTATGTAAATGTTTTTAGATATTCCAGGTTTACTCTTGCTTGACATTCTATGTTGTGTGCATTGAGATATTACTCCCAATCCGGCCACTTGGTTAAACTAGCATAGTGTATTATTCAGTGATATGACAAAGAGTATAATTGCTGAGATTTTCATCTGCTCTTATTCTTTTGTTGCAGTTTTCTTTTTAAAAAATTATACATATACAAGTTATTAAAATCACTTGAGGTATTGTTTAGGCATTTAGATTATCTTTCTTTTCAGACTAAGAATAATTATGAAGCAATAAAACTACCAGAGAAAAATGAAAGTTGAAGTAATATTTCATTATTTTCCTTTATCTTATTTTTCTGTTTATGTTGGTTTGAAATCATATTAATTTATATATGAGTGTAGTGATCAGTAGGTGTAGTGATCAGTAGTAGAATAAAAGTGCCACTTTTTAAAATTTCTGCAGTATCTTGAAAGAATGTTAATAGTAAATATTGCTCAAATATTAGAGATTGTACAAAGAAATTGCTATATGAATAAAGTGACTTGTGTTTCATATTTTAAAGTTATTTTTATAAATATGTATTATAAAATAGCCTAGTAATGTATAGATATATGTGTTAATCATATTTTGACTTGGAAGAAACATATTCACTATCTGAAAATGTATACAGAAAGATTATCTTTCTATTTACTTTCTGTAATTTCAGTTAATTAATTTTGTTAGTAAAGTTTTTATTCTGTCTTTTTTTTTTTTTTTTTGAGACAGGGTTTTTCTCTCTGTTACTCAGGCTGGAATGCAGTGGTGGTGATCTCTGCTCCCTGCAGCCCTGACCTCCTGGGCTCAAGTGACCTTAGCCACCTGGGCTCAGCCCTGACCTTAGCCACCCAAATAGCAGAGACTACAGGTGCATGCCATCACACCTCGCTAATTTTTTTATTTTTTGTTCAGATGGGATCTCACTATATTGCCCAGGCTGGTCTCAAACTCCTGGGCTCAAGCAATCCTTCCATCTGGGTCTCCCAAAATACTGGGATTGTAGGTGTGAGCCACTGTGTCTGGTCCTCTGTCATTTCTTGGCTATATTATTATCACAATAGAGTGAAGAAAATGATGGGGAACTATCATTTTATTAAGCACTGCCTATTTTACTTGCTTTAGATTTTTAAAAAATCAAGGCATAATTCACATACCACAAAACATCTCTTAAAAGTATATATTTTGCTGGTTTTTAGTGTATTCATAAATTTGTGCAGCCATCACCACTATCTAATTCCAGATCTTTTTTTTTTCTCCCAGAAGGAAATCCTCCAACCCTTAACTGTCATGTACCCTTTACCCTCCTCCAGCTCATAGCAATCACTAATTTACTTTCCATCTCTATGAATTGGCCTATTTGGACATTTCATATAAATATAATAAAAATATATAATCTGTGGCCTTTTGTGTCTGACTTCTTTTACTTAACATAATGCTTTGAAGAGTCATTCACATTGTAGCATGCATCAGTACGTCCTTCCTTTTGATGGCCAAATAGCATTCCATTCTATGGCTATACCAAAATTTGTTTATACATTCGTCCGTTGATAGAAATTTGAATTGTTTCTACCTTTTGGCTGTTATGAATAAGTCTTCTATGAACATTTGTTTGAAAGATTTTTGTGTGGATATCTTTTCAGTTCTCTTGATTAGATACCCATGAGTGGAGTTGCTGTCATATGCTAACTCTATGTTTATCCTTTTGAAGAACTACCAGACTTTTTCCCACAGAGGCTATATTATTTTGCATCCCTACCAGCCATGTATGAGGGTTCCAATTTCTTTTCATCCCTGCTAACACTTATAATTTTCCATTAAAGAAAAACTTATAGCCATCCTAGTGAAGTATTACACTGTGTATTTTATTTTTATTTTCCAAATGACTAAGGATGATAAGCATCTTTTCATTACTGATCAGTTGTTTATTTTTGGAGACATATCTATTCAAACTCTTTACCCATTTCTTGTTGGTTTGTTTAGTCTTTTTTTAATAATTGAGTTGTTAGGTTTTTTGTTCATTTGTTTGTTTTGAGACAAAGGCTCACTGTGTCGCCAGGCTGGACTGCAGTGGTGCAATCTCGGCTCACTGCAACCTTTGCCTCCCAGGTTTAAGCAATTCTCCTGCCTCAGCCTCCTGAGTAGCTGGCACTACAGGTGCACACCACCACACCCAGATAATTTTTTGTAGTTTTAGTAGAGACAGCGTTTTACCACATTGGCCAGGATGGTCTCGATCTCATGACCTTGTGATTCACCCACCTTGGCCTCCCAAAGTGCTGGGATTACAGGTGTGAGAGGTTTTTTTAAAAGTGTTTATGCTAGACCTTTATCAGGTATATGATTTGTAAATATTTTTTTTTCTGTCCTTTGTGTTATCTTTTCACTTTCTTGATGGTGTCCTTTGAAGCACAGAATTTATTAGTTTTGATGAAGTCCAATTTATCTATTTTTAAATTTGGTTGCTTGTACCTTTGTTGTATATAAGAAACTATTGCCTAATTCAGGGTTATGAATATTTACCCTTATTTTTTCTTCTTAGAGTTATATAGTATATAACTGTAGTGTATAAATGTAGAGTTTTAGCTCTTACATTTAAGTCTTTGGTCTGTCTTGAGTTAAATTTTATATGTGATAAAGGTCCACAGATGTTAGTTTTTAAAAATACTCTTAAGTGTGAGATGAAAAAGCACTTATAGTTTGGGAGCTTCTTTTCTCCCGGGTCCCTTTCTCCTGTTTCCTTAGCTTAAATAGAAAGACTCTGGACTCAGTGCTTATATACTGCCTTTGCCTTGACTGCTCTTCTCCAGACCTTTTGCTTGTGTGGCTCCTTCTCATCATTCACACTGCAGAGTGTTCTTCTCTAACTTCTCTAGCTAGATCAGCTACCCTTTCATACCCCACTGAGTTTAATTATTCACAGCTAAATATATCTAGTTGATTTTTTTAACTTTAAATTCAGTGGTATGAGTGTAGTTTGTTGTCTGTATGACAAACCCCTATGATACAAGTTTACCTATTTGTTATGTAGTTTACCTTTTTATTACATAGGTAAATCTGTGTCGTGAGGGTTTGTTGTACAGATTATTTCATCACCAAGGTATTAAGCCTAGTGCTCACTGATTATGTTTCCTGGTCATCTTCCTCCTCCCACCCTCCTCCTTCTGACAGACCCTGGAGTGTGTTGTTCCCCTCTGTAGGTCCATATGTTCTCATCCTTTAGCTCTCACTTATAAGTGAGAACATGCTGTATTTGGTTTTCTGTTCCTGTGTTAGTTTGCTAAGGATAATGGTCTCTAGTTTTATCCTTGTCCCTGTAAAGGATGTGATCATGTTGCTTTTTATGGCTGCATAGTATTCCATGGTGTATATGTACCACATTTTCTTTATCCACTCTATCACTGATGGGCATTTAGGTTGATTCCATGTCTTTGCTCTTGTGAATAGTTTTGCAATAAGCATACATGTACATGTGTCTTTATAATAGAATGGTTTACATTTGTTTGGATAAATACCCAGTAATGGGATTGCTGGGTTGAAGGGTAGTTCTGTCTTTAGGTCTTTGAGCAATCACTACACTCCTTCCACAATGGTTGAAGTAATTAATACTCCCATCCTAAGAGGGTAAATTATACAGTGTATAAGCATTCCTATTTCTCCACAACCACACCAGCATCTGTTATTTTGTGACATTTTAGTAATAGCCATTCTGACTGGTGTGGTATAGTATCTCATTGTAATTTTGATTTGCATTTCTCTAATGATCAGTGATGTTGAGCTTTTTTTCATATGATCTTTGGCTGCACATATGTCTTCTATTAAAAAATCCCATTTATTTCCTTTGCCCTCTTGTAATGGGGCTGTTTACTTTTTCCTTGTAAGTTTATTTAAGTTCCTTATAGATACTCGATATTGGACCTTTGTCAGATGCGTAGTTTGCAAAAATTTTCGTTCATTCTATAGGTTGTCTGTTTACTCTTTTCAATAGTTTCCTTTGCTGTGCAGATGTTCTTTAGTTTAATTAGATCTCGTTTGTCAATTTTTGCTTTTGTTGTAATTGCTTTTGCCATCTTCATCATGAAATCTTTGCTTGTGCCTGTGTCCTGAATTGCATATGTTTTCTTCCAAGGTTTTTGTAGTTTTGAGTTTTACATTTATATCTTTAACCCATCTTGAGTTTAATTTGTATGTGGTGTAAGTAAGGGGTTGTCCAGTTTTAATCTTCTGCATATGGCTAGCCAGTTATTCCAGCACCATTTATTGAATAGGGAATCCTTTCCCCATTGCTTAGTTTTTGTCAGGGTTGTTGAAGATCAGATAGCTGTAGGTGTGTGGTCTTATTTCCTGTTTCTGTATTCTGTAACATTGGTCTGTGTGTCTGTTTTTGTGCCAGTACCATGCTGTTTTGGTTACTGTAGCCCTGTAGTATAGTTTGAAGTTGGGTAGTGTGATGCCTTTGGCTTTGTTCTTTTTGCTTAGGATTGCCTAGGCTATTTGGGTTCTTTTATTGGTTCCATATGAATTTTAAAATAGTTTTTTTTTCTAATTCTATTAAGAATGTCTATGGTAGTTTAATAGGAATAGCATTGGATCTATAAATTGCTTTGGGCAGTAGGGCCATTTTTCATGATACTTATTTTTTCTATCCATGAGCATGGAATGTTTTTTCATTTGTTTATGCCCTCTCTGATTTCTTTGAGTGGTGGTTTGTAGTTCTTCTTGTAGAGATATTTTACCTTCCTAGTTAGCTGTACTCCTAGGTATTTTATACTTTTTATACCAGTTGTGAATAGGATTGCATTCCTGATTTGGCTCTCAGCTTGACTGCTGTTGGTGTATAGGAATGCTAGTGATTTTTGCACACTGATTTTGTCTCCTGCGATTTGCTGAAGTTGTTCATCAGCTTAAGAAGCTTTTGGGCTGAGACTATGGGTTTTTCTACAATATATCTAGATAATTTGTTTACTTGTCCACTATTCATTGCATCTCACTAGAATATAAGCTTCATGAATGTAGACATCTTGTATATCTACATCCCATATCTAGAACTGTAGGGTGCCTGAAACATAGTAGATGTGCCCGAAACTGTGTGTGAAACATAGTAGATGCTTAGTAATGATTTGTTGAATCAATTCAATGCATTGTAGTAGAGGGATAGGATCTAGCATTTACCCCCTTTTTATGATGGAGACGTCTTGAAATCATAGCTTTAGTATCTAGAAATCACAAAACCATCAATTAAAGTGCTATGCTAATCTGCAAAAGAAGTGCTTCATTTTCTTAAAGTTTTTTAATGTTCTGACCCACTCTCGCATATTAAAATGCCCTTCTTTCATGTTCCTCGGAAGAACTCTATATAACTAGGGAGAGTTGCATTTCTCTTCAGTCTGTTCTCGGAAATCATAAAGGCAAACTTAATCCCAAAGGAATGGTATTATTGGTTGCTGTGCATTTACTCTACGATCTGACATTAATTTTATTATGGATATGGCCAACAATTAATTCAAGCAGTATTTCTTGAAAGTTCACTGTGTGTAATACACTGCTGGATGCTGAGTATGGAAAAATAGGTAATATGCCATTAAAGCAGAGTTATAACTATACATTTCATTAATCTTTAAGATAATGAAAATATAAAATTTAAAGTAAAATAATATAAAATGCAAAGGTCTGTAGTAGAGTAATTTAGAGGATCAAATTTAAGGTCAGAATTACTGGATTCAAATTTCAACTCAGCTACTTGCTAGCTTTAAGGGCTTAGATGAGCTAGTTTTTTTTTTTTTTTGAGACGGAGTTTTGCTCTTGTCGCCCAGGCTGGAGTGCAATGGCGCAATCTCAACTTACCACAGTCTCCACCTCCCGGGTTCAAGCGATCCTTTTGTCTCAGCCTCCTGAATAGTTTGTATTACAGGCATGCGCCATCACGCCCAGAAAATTTTGTATTTTTAGTAGAGACAGGGTTTCTCCATGTTCGTCAGGCTGATCTCGAACTCCTGACCTCGGGTGATCCAGCCGGCTCGGCCTCCCAAAGTGGTGGGATTACAGGCATGAGCCACTGTGCCCAGCCTGATGAGCTACTCTTTTTAAGTTTCAGTCACTTCCTTTGTAAATAATGACAATAATATTTCCGGCGACATAGGGCTTTTATGAAGATTAAATGAGAAAATGTATAAAAACCACTTAGCATGCACATAGTAAGTGTGCAATATCCTATATTATATAAATGTTAGAGTTTCAAAACTGTGGGTATATTTTTTAAAAACTTTAAAAAACTTCCTTAGTTAGCTGGCTTGCTATCTGAGTGTGTCCCAGTTTACTGACAAGCCTAGCACACAGGGATGTGCTATCTTCTTACCAGCCTTTCTTCCCCAGCTTTATAGCTCTATCCCTCCTCACCTTTTTGATGCTTTCCTGAATTTCCATAGTGTGTATTTATAATACACATATTCCTAGGTTCTATAGAGAGTGAAATAAATGTGCCTTGAAGGAGTTCCCTAGTGAACATAAATAAAATTAGTTGTTATTAGATTAAAACAGCTTCATATCAGTGTTTTTGCCATTTACTTGGTAGTTAAGAAATGTGGTACTTCTCAAAAGAAGAGATACATTTGGCCAAAAAATAGATAAAAACATTCAATATCACTAATCGTTAGAGAAACGCAAATCGAAACCACAGTGAGATACCATCTCACACCAGTCAGAATGGCTGTTACTAAAAAGACAAAAAATAAGATATTGGCAAGAATGCAACATGTATACACTGTTGATGAGAATGTAAATTTGTTCAGCCATTGCGGAAAGCGGTTTGGTGATTTCTCAAAGAACTTAGAACTGCTGTTCAACCCAGCAATCCCGTTACTGGGTATATACCTAAAAGAAAGTAAATCATTCTACCAAAAAAAGACATTCAGTCATATGTTCATTGCAGCACTATTACAATAGCAAAGATGTGGAATCAACCTAGATGCCCATCAACGGACTGGATAAAGAATATATGGTACATATACCCCATGGAATGCTACGCAGTTACAAAAAAGAACAAGATCATGTCCTTTGCAGTAACATAGATGCAGCTAGAAGCCATTTTCCTAAGTAGCACAAGAATAGAAAACAAAATACCACATGTTCTAATTTATAAGTAGGTGTTAAACATTATATACACATGGACATAAAGATGGGAGCAGTACACACTGGGCACTGGGGACTATTTGAGGGTGGAGATGGGGAGGGAGGCAGAGGTTGAAAAACTACCTGTAGGGTACCGTGTTTACCACCTGGGAGACAGGTTCATTTTTTTTTTTTCCAGACAGAGTCTTGCACTGTCGCCTGGGCTGGAGTGCAATGGCGTGATCTCAGCTCACTGCAACTTCTGCCTCCTGGGTTCATGCAATTCTCCTGCCTCAGCTTTCCAAGTAGCTGGGATTATAGGCACACACTACCACACGTGGCTAATGTTTTGTATTTTTAGTAGAGACCAGGTTTCACTATGTTGGCCAGATTGGTCTCAAACTCCTGACCTCATGATCCGTCCACCTCAGCCTCCCAAAGTGCTGGTATTACAGGCCACCGCGTCCAGCCAGGTCATTCTTATACTAAACCTCAGCAGCATAAAATTTACCCATGTAAGAGACCTGCATGTATATCCCTGAACCTAACTAAAAATTGAGAAAAAAAAGCTAAAAGAATGCAAAAGTTTAAAAGAGGAAAAAAAAAATGCAGTAGATGGGTTCATACTTTTTAGTTGACTATTCCAGACCTGAAATAATACAATGTAAACCGACCATAAAAAATAGAAAATTTTGAGAAAGATACAGGTTTCATGACATCGATGTAAACGACATTGGCAAATCCATTGACTCCCATGTAAAACCACTGACACGTGAGGATTTGACAGTTTACAACTGAAGCAGAAAAATTGGCAAGGGTAATGATGTAATGATGCTTCAAAAGGAACTGATTGGAAGAACAAAGGATTAAGAGAAATCATTTGGAAAATAGATAAACCCTTGAATATTCATGTTAGATGATATTTGTTAGTGTCTTATAGGTGTTAAATGTGAATTGACAGATAATTATATCACACTATCATGAAGTAATTTCAGAAAAATCAACAAGGGACATATAGCAGTTTTATTATTTGACCTAAAAATTAGTCCAGAGTTATAATTACAGCTAAAATTTTGTTAAATATGACATAAAACAGCTTTATATTTCAAGTTCCTTTTCAAGATGAAATCATTAAGTAAGTGGATCAAGGTAACTTTAGGGACCAATTTATCTTAGCCGAAGTAGTATATCTGTACTCCTGGTTCCTTATTTGCCTGTGCTTAGCCTATCCATTGGGGTACTTCACTTAGGATTACTTTGATTCTGAGGTCTTTGTTAAGTCCAATGCCTATTATCTATTTTTTCATGTCCCATGATCCACTGGTCTATACGCTGAACTTTAAGTAGTCTGTACTCAAATTGTGATATTAATACAAAGGATTTAGGAGATTCAGATTCAGACTTTGGTACTCAGCACTAAGGTAAGATGGAAGTAATGAGATTCAAGTGAGTGAATTTGGTAGTTCGTCCTATGGAATGTGATTGAAAAGTAGAGTAAAGCCCGATTATGAAAAACGTTGTCAATCTAAAGGGTATGTACTTTATCCTACAGGTTAGAATTTCTCAAATTGTGGTCCACAGACCACTTGCATCAAAATCACTTGTGATATATGTTAAAAATTCAAATTCCTGATCCCCATCTATTAATCAGAATTCTGGGGATAAATCCTAGGAATACCCAGTTTTGAGATATCTTTATGTACTTATTAACTTTATAGTTTTAAATTTATCATTAAACCTAAGTAGTAGATAAATTTTCTCCTGCATTTTATTTTTTAAATGTTGATGATAGTGTAAGCTTTGTCACAGAAAACTTAGAAGTAATGCCACATTTACGTGGAATTTTAGCTTCCTTAATTGTTTCTTTAGATAATATTCTAAAGCTTATCGTAAAGATAAATATGTTTTATATGTTAATTCTATAGATGAAGTAGTTTAAAGACACTATTAGCACTTAATTCCATGCTTTCAGGATTTTCTTATAAAAACAAATTTTCTTTGACAGTGTTATCTAAATTATTTCAGTTTCTTCACATGGAAACCCCCTGCTGTTATGCAACACTGAAATAACAACATTGTTTTCACCCATTAAAATACCACTGCAAGATATTGTGAATTGGCTCATTTGCCTTAAATTTTTTTTTTTAACAAATAAGGCAGTGTTTTGAGTTATGCCAGATGTACAAATGAGAGATTTGAGTGTACTTGTAGAATTTAAATTGGAATGCTAATGAGATTCTGACAGTCAGAAAAAACAGCACAGCCTACATTTTCATCTGTTTTATTAAAGTCATTATTTAACTGAAAAAACACATTATTTAGAGCTATTTATTTATGTGGCATTTGTAATTCAGCTCTTAAATTTTATCCGATTAAAGTGCTTCTCATTCTATTTCACTTAATGCAGTAGATTGTTTTGTGCATTCATCTTTTGCTCTGTTTCATTCAGTTGTAGAGTGGCAGTAACTCGAATGAATGAATGTGTCTTTTTTTTTTTAACTAATGCTACATGTGCTGCTTCATGCTGTGATGCTACATTGACATCTTTATTTTTTATTTGCAGTAATTCCATTGAATTTTCATGGTACACTATTACACAAGATTGCTTATGGTTATTTCACACTTTGGCTATTTTACTAGAATTCCTAAAATGTGAAAGAAAAAAAAATAATGTTCAAAACCTCCCAAATTTCTGAGAAGATAAATTGATTTTAGAGATGACTGAACATAAGACACTAAGCCTTAAAAGTACGTATTTCGACAAAGATATACAAATGTATTTTTGGTCCCTTACCAAAAATATTGCTTTTCAAAAAACTTTTTTTTATTATTTATTTGGATTTTTTTCATTTTTATAGTTCTTTTCAACAAAGGCTTTTTGTGAATGTTTGAGATTACTTAATTAGAGTATCTTTTAGGTTTCTTTTATTTATATTTATCTAACTCTCAGGTGGGGTTAAAATTAGAGTTTCTAAGGTTATAGGGGTTTAAAATTTTATATCCATGTACAAAATCAGTACTAGAGGAAGAAATAGTAGTATATAATTTCAAGGGATAGCCTGAGGCTGGTTAAGGTCAAACCCAAGATGGAATGCAGACATTATGGGAGGGTCTAGAAGACAATGTGTTTCCTTGAAAAGGCAACTTCTGTGAAGAGAGCAAAATATGTGAGTCCAGAATTGTACAGATGTCATCATTAATGTCAGATCTCTCAACTGCATTCTATAATGGGTTTAAGGATTCTTATATTATAACAACATTTCACATATTTTAAACAGCCTGATGATGTTTTCATGAAAATCTAGGGTAAAAAAAAACTCATTAGCATAAAAACTATTTCAGTTAATGTTCAACGAATAAAGTCTGTATATTAACTGGAAATTGAACCATTTTTTGTAAAATGTAAATGTTGGTTTCCTGACATTTACATACACTCAAGGGGGCGCCATTAAGCAACATTAAGGAATTTCATACGTAGAGCTGTATTTTTATCTCTAAAACTTTTATAAGAGGTAGGCTCTTGAGGTGTCAAAAAGGACAGTGAACTAGGAACCAAGAGACTGAGTTCTGGTTCAGACTCTAGCACTCATGAACTCTGTAGACCTGGATATGCCACTTTACTTCCTTAGGCTCTGATTCTTCATCTTCAAAATGAAAAGGTTGATGATGGTCTCAAAGGGTACTACTAACTCTGTAACTCTGTGATTTTGAAATTCTTTTAATTACCAGTGAGAAGCCCAGATACAACATTTAAATGATAGATTTTATTACATCTCTTAACATTATGTCCAGAATTATTTTTGAAGATACAGTGTTTAGGCTGAATTTCTTAGTTAGTGTTTAGAATACTTACAGAAAATCGCTTTTGTAGATATAGCTAACTTTTGATTATCCATGCTAATGTGTTTTAACATATAATCGAAATGTGTATGAAGCCTTCACTCCTCATTTTTCTCTTCTAATTTGTCTCCTTTTGGTAAGGTAAAGATGCTGCTTGGGCATCTCTGTATAGCTTTATTTTACCCATGCCCCACTCTGCTAAGGAACAGAATAGGATTCAATATTAAACCATAGGAATGAGCCTCATTTAACCTGGTTTGCTTTTTAAATCTCAGAGGCACATTACATTCACGTGCATACTGTCCACATCTACTTACATCTGTGTCCATGCTGTTTCATATATGTGCCTCCATACCTTTACTTGTGCTCTTCCTGCCGTATTTTTTTAACTCCTGTTGTCCTCAAACACAGTAATTCTACTCGTCTTATAAAGTGCAGCCCCTTAGTCCTTGATATTTTCCCTAAGCATGTGAGCTTTATTATCCAACAGATCGATTCCAGACTCTAGTATTACAGTTTACTAGCTCTCTGAGAGCTGAGAAAATTGTCACAGTCTGACCCTCAGTATCTGCAAAATGCAAACAACACCCAAATCTCAGGATTGTTTTTGGTTTTAAATGGTATATAATCCAGTTATTCAATAAATATTTAAGTAGTGATATCACATATCAGTAGAACAAAACAGACCAAAAACGCTGCCCTCATAGAACTTATATCCTGGTAGTGATAGATAAGCAAATACATAAAAAACAAAATATATATTTTGAGAAATAGAGAAGGGTAGAGGGGAGGGAGAGTAGAGAATGCAGAAAGTGGAGAAACAGTGAGTTTAAAAATAGGATGGTCTGAAAAGGACTTTCTGAGAAGATGACACTTGAGCAGGGACCTGGAAGAGCCAGGGAATATTTGAGGGAAGAGTATTCCAGGCAAAGGGAACTGCTAATACAAAGTCTCTGAGGCAGGTGTGTGTTTGACATGTGCCAAAACAGAAAAGAGGTCAGTTGGCTCATGCGGAGAGAGATGAGGCAGAAAAAATAAGCCAGATCATATAGGGTCTTTTAGGTCAATTTTAGTGAGGGCTTTGTCTCTGAATGAGATAAGGATCCATCAGAAGGTTTTTGAGGAGAGAGGTCACTTGATCCGACTTACCTTTTTAAAATACTGTCTGGCTTCTGTATAGTTTGTGGGGGAGGGAGAGAGACCAAAGTAAATATTAAATAAGCTCTTGGATATAATATACCAGGTGAGAGCTACCCATCACTATAGTCTCTCAGAAGATCTAGCCACTAGTAGGCATTCTATAAATGTTAGTGCCTTCCTTCTCACTTTCTTTTCTTCATATTCCTAGTTGGAAGTTTCCTCTTCTTCTTTGGGATTCTCCATTATGACACATATCATTTTAAAACTAGAGTTATTTGTGTATTGTTTTTGTTTCTCCTAATGCTAACCTAAGCATTTCTTGAGGATACCTTCTTGAGACTCAGTTTTATCTTTCTTTATAAATGGATCCTATCCCAGCTCAGGATAGGGTTATATGAGTAGCAGATTAAGAGTATGTTTGGGACCTGATGAGCAGTAACATCCGAGAGGAGAAGGTTAGCAAGTGTGGGAGGATAGAGAAGTAACAGTGCAGGGAGGTGTATCTTAGGATATATTAGCAAGGAATAGTGGGTTTCTTTTAGTAAGTAAGATAGATGTGGGAAGAGGCACTGGTCCTACCTTACATGTGGGAGATGCCAGAACAGGTCCAGTTAGGCATGCTGCCTATGGACTTTGGCTATCTTCATTTGTGATTCATGAACATGTGTAGCTGGAGTCTGAGGTGACAGTAAAGTGCCCAAACAGGTGGTTGATGCAGGCAAAGGAGTCTCCCTATAGGGGCCACTTGGGAATATAGATGAGCTGCTGGTTGATCTCCTGGGATCTGTTTATGCATAGTAATTTCATAGCCTTCACAGTGGGATTGAGGTAGATTTGGCAAATTACTAGACCGGGAACTTGCAATGGTGCATTACCCTTTAGGTGTTTCGCTTCTCCAAGTGGCAGATAACCCACCTCAAAGGAGCTGAAGAAAAAATTATCCTTGTTGCCTCATCTGATTGAATAATTTACAGGGAGTTACTATCAAACAAACTTGATCCAGCTGCACAAATAATGTCACCAAGGGCCTAGATTCTTTGCAATTCTCTTTGCTTTGCCTTTGCCTAGGACCATCCTCATCTGCACAGTGGGCCCCTGGCATGTTCAGGTTGACATATTCTAAATATCATATCCTCAATACAATCTTATCTGGTAGAAGAAAGCCTTTTTGGCCATCATACAGAAATTCTGGACTTCAGTCTAATTGAACCATCTTAAAGTATGTACCCATTCCTAACCATTCATTTCTAGTGAGCTAGGATGACATTGGTGAACACAGGCCTGAGCCTCTTGCCTAATCCACAGAACCAGGGATAGAATAAGTTACCCTAAAATATGTGAGATTTGTAGCGTGAATGTATAAACCTAACTGAAAATTAGCTGCTTTTAGTAAAGCACGGTATGAAATGGGGTGTGGATTTGGGCCCAACACTGTAGGGATTATATTTTCAGGGCCCCCGAAGGAAAAACACTTCAGCTTAGGTAGCTCAAAAGAAGAGAATGGAATGAAGGGACTACTTACAGGGGCATGGGCAGGGTTAAGTGTATAAAACAATGGCTGGTGAGCCTCCTAGAGGCCTAGAGTGTTCCCAACTCTAGGACCTAGGGATCAAGGGAAGAAATAGTGTTTCTAGGATTAAGTTAGAAATTGAGTCCTACGGGAGGAGCTAGAGCTGTAGTTGTGGAGGAATGTAGCTATAGTCAGAAATGGGACATTGAAGCAGGGTGGGGAAGAGAAAAAAATACCCTTACCCCTTTCTCTTTTCACCTTCGAATCTCCTGCTCTAGTGCCCATTGTCTCAAGTGGAACGAGGCAGAAATCTCTAGGGCTCAGCCTTCTGAGACTCATAGTGGAGCAGAATATGGATCTTAGTTGAGGCCAAATGGAAAATAATGAGCACAGAAAACAAATTAGAGTCTCAATCTTATAATAGGAAAACATATTGGGAAGGAAGTCAGGGATAAAAATTTAGGGGACAGAATTTCATCAGGAGGTCCAATTGAAGAAGTGCTTCCACACAGTGCATAGTGAGAAAGTTAAATTGTTAGAGGGGTTCTGAGCTCCAGGTCAGTCTACTGGAGGGACTGACATGGTTCTAACTCCTCCTTGTGGTGGGGAATGGGTACCTACTTACTCAATGCTCCATGTCAGAATTTGCCTGGGAAACTGGAATGTGGCTGCTCCTGAAGACTTGGAACTCAGAAGTCTGTGGGTGGGTAAGTGGCTTATGACAGGAAGAGCACAGATGATATATTGTTATGTATCAAGGCAGAAACCATTACTACAACATGTAGCTGCCCTGAGTCCAGTTGCTTTTGTTTATTTTCATGCCCAGCCAAGATTAGAATCGCTTCATGCTGAGACCTGACTTGAAAATGACAGAAAAATTTTGGATCAAATAGCTAACTAGAAGTGAATGAGGGTAGCCTTACCAGTCTTCATCTAGAAGCCATTCTGTAGGGATAGTGATAATTGCTTTCACCAGCTGCTGAGACAAATTTGTAAGTGACACTGTGGCTGAAAACAACCTGGGATAAAGCAGGAAGCTCAAATTGTGGCTAACAGCAAGGAGGCACACAAGTAATGCCGCTCCTCCAACTCCACTGAAGACAGGGTAAGTGACAGCCTCCTTTGAGTCAGATGGAGTGGGGATAAGAGTGCCTTGATGCAAAGTTGGAAACCAGAGGAAGACCTGGCTGAGCAATAAAACTCTTGGCTGAGACTAAAATGATTTCAAAGCAGAACAAGGGTGGGACTGTTTGGTAGTGGAAAAGAAAGCTTGGTTTGATGCCTAGAGAGAGAATTACATGATGTTAAGAAAGGTCATTATTTATTACCTAATCAAGCAGTGTAAACATACCCACAAGCTTGAGACAGTCTTTATCTAGCATTATTAGACCTGCAGTTCAGGTGAGAGAATATTACCACATCTAACCTGCTTATCAACACTTGTGTAATGAGAACATAAAAGTGGATAAAAATGTATCCAGTCTGCAATGAAGTGGTAATATAAGAGACTCAGAAGATCCTTTTTTTCTACTTTGTGGGATTGAACCTAAATTTAACTTGAATTCTTTTTAGAAGGAACTTATTTAGCCTTTTTAAAATGAAGAATTTATCTATTAATAGGAAATATGCATTTTATTATTAAAATGAGTTTTATTTTGGACTAGTTGGGAAATGTGAAGAGGAGAAACCAGTTGCAAAAAGGGATATAAAAAGAAAGTTGTCAGAAATGGTTAAAGATAGAGTATAGCACACCAAGCCCCACAGCCATCTGCCCAGGAAACTCTTCTTGTTGCCTTGTTTTCTCTGTCATTTGTGTGGGCTGTTCTTTGCTTAGGTGCTTGGAAAGTCCCTCTGATGTGGGAGGGGGAAAGGGGTGTGCTGGGAAGGGAAGGGTGTGGTTTATTCCAATAATACAAAGGGGAGAAGGGTGTGGTCCTTGGCTAGGGCTCCACCCCCAGGCCTATGCC
This sequence comes from Callithrix jacchus, assembly GCF_049354715.1. NCBI lineage: Eukaryota > Metazoa > Chordata > Mammalia > Primates > Cebidae > Callithrix > Callithrix jacchus. Next base: position 21,279,192 of record NC_133506.1, read on the forward strand.
CACGGACCTAGTTGAGGACAGGCATTTTTGTGATCTTGTCCAATATTGCATTTCCCAAGACCACCTTGGCCTGCCACGCTGGAATCCTGTGCCTGTAAAAACCTCTGAGACCCTAGCAGGCAGACACACAAGTGGCTGGACATGGAGAAGAAAACATCGACTGAATAAGACACAAGTGGCTGGATGTTGAGAGGCCGCCGAAGGATGCACACCAGCAGAAGGGCACACTGATAGATGCCAGCAGGCTACCAACCAGTAGAATGATTGAAATTTGGCTGGGGCAGTTGGAGGGGAGCTCAGGGTGCCCAAGCAGCCCAACTCTAGGGGAAAACCAATCTCCCTTCTGGCTTCCCCATCTGCTGAGAGCAACTTCCACTCAGTAAAACCTTGCACTCATTCTCCAAGCCCACGTGTGATCCGATTCTTCCTGCACACCAAGGCAAGAACCCTGGGATACAGAAAGCCGTCTTACCTTATGATAAGACAGGGGTCTAACTGAGCCAATGCAAGCCACTTACGGACAGCTAAACTAAAAGAGCGTAGTGTAACACAAACCCACTGGAGCTTCAGCTGTAAACATTCACTTCTAAACACTACTGTGGTGTCTGAGCCCCATAGCCTGCATGTCTGAATGCTCCCCTATAGGTTTGAGCAGTGGGGCACGGAGGAAGTGAGCCATACCCCCATCACTGCCCTGTGAAGGGGACAAGGGAACTTTTCCCGTTTCACTTCCTCCCCTCTCCCCAGGCCAAGTCTTCCTGGTCCTTCAAGATTTTAGGCAATTTAGCTCTCATACCTTCTGATATCCTCCTCACTTCAATTTCACCCCAGATCTGTGGTATGCAAATCTGTATCATGATGCACTTATCATACTGTATTGACATGACTTTCTGATCTGTCTTCTTCATTAGATTGTCAGCCATTTGAGGGACTGATCTAGTAAAACAATAGGTATTTATGTGGCCAGAATTACATTAAAATTATGTTTGTTTTAGTGAAGTAGAATATTTCTGTGCTTTGCCCCTTCCACTCACTATCAGGTAGCTTCATAGCATTCCTCTGGAATATTCTAAATATAGTCTGACACCAAATATTACGTTGAACTCTTGATTGTAAGCAATAGCTTACAAACCAACCCTAAATAGCCTAAATAAAAGGGAGAATGTAGACTATCTTTGTGTATATTTCAGCATGACTGAGGCGTGATGAAGGCAGGCATACAGCTAAGCGTGGAAATAGGGCTCACATGCTTTTGGGACTCTGGCTAATTTTTATTTTGGCTTCTTCATCTATTTGAGTCTTCTCTTTTTGTCTGTAGAATAGCTTTCTATATTCAGAAAATATGGTTGTTGACAGCTTCTAATTTTACATGATAAAGCTTTGCCACTACAGAAAAAACAGATACTGATTTGAGTTTCCTGTTTCGAAAGTTCATGGGGCCTAGGAAATGTCCTAGTTTGGGCCCCGCCCAATCATAAGATGCTCTCATTGTAATCTGACGGAGAGGGTGAGTAGTTCCTGAAGCCAGACAAAATAGTACATACTGTACACCCAACATATTAATGTATTATGGGAGAATTACATTTAGAGGGCTCTGTTGCCAGAACATATAGTTAGCTCCAGGCCATACCTATTTATGGGAGAAGACAAGTGCTCCAAACAGTTAAATAGACTTTTATTTTGGCATTTGAAATGCATAATATTATTATTCTTATAGAACATTTACCATCTTTATTATGTTCTCTATTGGCTAGCATTAAGATGCATTCCTAAGCATAAACTAACAGGTGCATCAAGAGGGCAAAGTAGCCTGAATAATGAAAAATTTGACTTGGGAGCAAACCTATACTGTGGTTAATTGATAAAGCAGAGGTGTTTCTGACTAACTGAAAATATTTTTAGTCTTCCAAAAGGTATTACCAACATCTTGCAAGTGAATTTTTAAATGCCACTTCAACTGAACTTTTCTTACCAGCTTGCTGTACTGATATCAGACATTAAAGTAAAAGGAACTGGCGGCCAGGTACAGTGGCTCACGTTAGTAATCCCAGCACTTTGGGAGGCTGAGGCAGGCGGATCACCTGAGGTCAGGAGTTCGTGACCAACCTGGCCAATATGGTGAAACGCCTTCTCTACTAAAATACAAAAATTAGCCGGGTGTGATGACAGGCGCCTGCAATCCCAGCTACTCGGGTGACTGAAGCAGGAGAATTGCCTGAACCTGGGAGGCAGAGGTTGCAGTGAGTGGAGACTGTGCCATTGCACTCCAGCCTGAGCGACAGAGCCAGACTCTGTCTCAAAAAAAAAAAAAAAAAAAGAAAAAAGAGAAAGAAACTGGCACATTTTTCACTCTTACCAGAGAAGTAGATGTGTATAAAGCTAGACAGCCTTTTAAAAACCTCATGTGTACATCATTAAAATTTGTGTGCATATGTATAGCTTATGTACACTAAAGGCCAATCTTAGATGTAAATCAAATGGGTATGATTTTAGAAATGACACATTACGTTACATAAGAAAAGGTAGGTATGTAAAATGAGCTTAATTATTTTCCCTTTTGTATTTCACAGGGTAGGGAATGGTTGTAGAATGCTGAATGGTGATCTGGGGCCATAAGTCCCATATTCTGCCTACTTTATAATAACTTTATTGAGGGCTGGAGGGCTATGTGTGTGTATGAGAGAGAGAGAAGGTAGGAGGAAGAGGGAGAGAGAAGGAGAAGAAAAGAGAGAAACGAGGGCCCTTTGGTTTAGTTATTACAGAGGAGCAAGGAGATTCTGGCAATTTGATATCTAATAAGTTTATTGATTCTTCCTTTTGTATATACATCTTATAGGAGTAAACAATGGAGAATGATGTGAGATGGATTACATGTCTAAACATTGCTTCTAATTTGAATCTATGAGCCTTGAAGCCAAGTACAAGTTGATGTATCAATCATATTACTCTACAGCCAATTTATAATTTCTGTCTCAGCCACTGTATTTCTTATTATTCAGTTAGAAACTTGATTTTACTGCTTTCATAATCTAAAACTCTGGTTATTCATCAAATAGACACAAAATGCTAAAAGAAATAGACCTTTTCCATATTCTATGTTAATAAACCCAGCTCATCAATCTTTGTTCACATGTATTATGTAGTCCCCTTTTGGACGACAGTATGTTATTTGTGTTTCTGGTTTGGTAACCAACAGTAAGCAATCTCTTTCCCTTCCCCCCAACTTTTTCCCTTCCACTCTCTGATCCTTTTCCTCCTTTGCTTTCCTCTCTGTTTCTCTTCCTCTATCCTTAAAAATTTTGTGAGAATTCATGAAGCCAAAGTACCCTTTGTTTTACCTTTGTAAATAATCTAAATGAGCATTTTCTGCAATGATGATCTGCAGAAATTATATCTGATGCAGCAAATATAATTTTCTTTATTGCACATCTTGAAGCTAAAAGAGATTTCTTTTGTATCATCGAATGCAATTTAAATTTCTCTCTTGCTTTCTTGCCTTTTCTTCTTTTTTCTTTCTTGTCCTCCCTCTCTTCCTTCCTTCCTTTCTTCCTTTCCGTCTCACTACTCTTTCTTTAAAAATCACAATATTTGACCCTTGGTTGGTACTAAAGCTTATCTTCAGGGAAAATTTGACTTTGAAAATTTAGTTATCATAAATAGAACACATGCAGCTTTTTGCCTACATAAAGTGATGGTTTTCTTCAGGGACTGTTGATTCCAGTCTGCTAATATTGCAAATCTAACCAGAATAGACATTGTCTTTGTTGTATGTTGGTGAGTGACAAGGGTTCTGCACTTAGAGCTTTTGCTGGAAAACCTGGAGAGCAGCCAGCCCAGAGCTCTGTAAGAGACTTTTAAGAAGTTGGAATCTGTAAAAAGTGTTTCAGGAAGAAAAGCTTTCAGTTTAGATAGCTGCATAGTTAACAATTATTAGCTCCAGAGAGCTAGCAGCTTCAGTCAAGTAAACCTATTTTTAGCCTTATGCCAGAGACGATAGTTTGCATAATAGCTAAAATGCACAGTATACTCTTAATTTATGCTACTCAATCCCTTAGCAAAATATTGCTGATTTTTGTTTATTTTGTTTTGTCATTAACATTTAGTTGTAGTTCATGTTGTGGGTTGTTTGGTATGTTGCTATGTACCATGTTACAGTGTCTTTCTTTTTCATACTGTTTTCTATTATAAGCCATTTCTATGTTCTTAATTTTAAATGACTGAATATAATTTTAGAGTAATAATTATGTACCAGGCTAATTATTTTACATATATTATTTATTTTAAGTCTTACAACAGTTTTTTGGGGCAGGTAGTATTATTGTCCTCATTTAAAAATGAAAAACAAAAAATGAGATACAGGGAAGGTAAGTGAACTGTTGAAGGTTCCAGTGCCAATACATGGTAGAGCACTGAATTTGCAATGGTTTACTTACTTTTTATTCATCCATTCTTAGATATTATATAGTTTCTTACGGTATTTATTGTAAATATAGTAAGAACTAACATCATGATTAAGAAAGTGTTTCCCAAAGCAAAGACATAGAATCAACCTAAATGCCCATTAATAATAGACTGGATAAAGAAAAATTTGGTATATATATATACCATGGAATACTGTGCAGCCATGATAGACAATGTGATCATGTCCTTTGCAGGGACACTAATGGAGCTGGAGGCCATTATCCTTAGGAAAGTCACACAGTAACAGAAAACCAAATATAGCATGTTGTCACTTATAAGTAGGAGCTAAATGATGAGAACACGTGAACCCATAGAGGGGAACAACACACACTGGGGCCTATCAGAGGGATGAGGGAGAGGATCAGAAAAAATAACCAATGAGTACTAGGCTTAATACCTGGGTACTGGAATAATCTGTACAACAGACTTCCATGACACAGGTTTATCTATGTAACAAATCTGCACATGTACCCTGAACTTGAAAGTTAAAAAATAAAAAAGCATTTCCTCCTCTTTAAGAGTATTTCCTGTGGATAGGGTCTTAGAAATAAAATTACGGAATCAAAGTTTTAAAACATTTAAAGCGGTTGATACACAGTCCCTTAATAGCTTTCTTAATTGTAGGTTACATTTCTGCAATAATTTATGTGTGCACATTTTAGAAAATCATTGCATCTCTTGATTTCATATTTTTAAATCTTCACTAATGTGACAGCTAAACATGGATTTTCCCCTTTGTTTTGATTTGCTTGCTTCTTTGTATTTGAACTTCCTCTTGTGTTCATTATTTATGCCTTTTTGCTTGTTTTTCTTTTAAAGTTCTAGTTTTACTTTTGTATCTTTGTATAAGTCCCTTAACCAAGATATGAATCTTTGTTAAGTTTTTTTTTAGCCGTTTGTCTTTTTTTGGACTATTCCTTTTTACCAATGTAGGATGTTCTTGTTTATGTTTTTGAAACACAACTTTACTTCTTTTGTGATTGCTTCTATTTACAAAGGCCTTTCATTTCTAAGACAAATGTTAAATTATCTCTTTCTCTACTACAGATGTTTTCCTTCTGTATTAAATTTTTAATCAATCTGGAATTTTTTATAGCATCAATTATGTATCAGAGTTACAAGTTAGTAGAAAAATATTTAAGTTACATTCTTTTCTTTCAATGAATTGATTAAAACTTGGAAGAAAGGCTTTGGATAATCTATAAACTATACAACCAGTTTCTTAAATATTCTTTTCTGTTTGCAAGGCAGAAATTGAGAATTGAATTATTGTGTTTTTGTCAATAAATTATAATTAGGATCATAAACCTGCATACTTTAAAATTATAATATTTTGTCTTTTGCTTTCACAAAGAAATCTTACAAAGGGAAACTGGAATCTAACCTTCCTTGTTCTTTGAGGTTCTAGGTGCCTTACTGATGAGAGTTTATTATCTCTATACTTCTGCCTCTCATTACAAAACTGAGAACAGTCCAGACATGGTGGCTCACACCTTTAATCTCAGCAATTTTGGAAGCAATGTGGGACACTTCACATCAGGAGTTTGAGGCCAGCCTCGCCAACATGGAGAAACCCCTTCTCTACAAAAAATACAAAAAAATTAGCTGGGCATGGTGGTGGGCACCTGTAATCCCAGCTACCCAGGAGGCTGAGGCAGGAGAATTGCTTGAACCTGGAAGTCAGAGGTTGCAGTGAGCTGAGATTGTGCCCCTGCACTCCAGCCTGAGCAACAGAGCAAGATTCTATCTCAAAAGTAAAATAAAATAAATTAAAACTGAGAACTTCTTTATGGTCTCCTGATGAATATAGATGTTCTGATGGAGAGTAAATAGTATTCCTACATATCACAGGTAGTTTCTGGAACTATTATATAATGTTTACCATGACTAGCATGATAAAAATTGGTATTGAATAATCAGATAGAAAGAGTCAATAAAGATGGCAATGTTTTCATTAGGAAATCAATATGTAAGTTGGGTGCAGTGGCTCACACCTGTAATCCCAGCACTTTGAGAGACCAAGGAGGATGGCTCACGAGGTTAGGAGTTCAAGATCAGCCTGGCTAAGATGGTGAAACCCCTTCTCTACTAAAAATACAAAAATTAGCCAGGCATGGTGGCAGGCACCTATAATCCCAGCTACTCAGGAGGCTAAGGCAGAGAATTACTTGAACTCAGGAGACGGAGGTTGCAGTGAGCTGAGATTGCACTACTGCACTCCAGCCTGGCCAACAGAGCGAGACTCTGTCTCAAAAAAAAAAAAAGAAAAAGAAAATCAATATGTATTAGGAACAAATATTAAAATCTAAAAGTGTGATTATACATATATTTTTAATATATATATGCATGTCACATATAGCAATATATATACATATATATTGCTAATAATATGATTTAATATTTCAAAAAAATCTTGACCATATAAAAGTATTTTCTTAAAATAGTGGACTATAATACTGAGACTCCTAAATAATATATAATTACTATTTCCAAAATGATATGAATAGGAGTCTTTTATCTTCTGGAATAATTTTTCTGTTCATCATTTTACTACTAATTATTTGATAACCCTTACTTGTGTTTTAGCTGCATATTAAAGTGAGTGGCAAATTAATATAGATGTAATGATTTGGCAGTGTTGAATAAGGCTTTTCTTTTTCTCCACCAAAAGTGATTGTATTTAAAATGCTTGTTAATCGAAATTTAGTGATTCATCTTTAAGGTTTATTTTTTACCTAGATGCATTTGTTTCCAAACTGCTTGTTTAAGATCTGATCCACACCCAATTTATACAGTGTTTTTTGAAACACAGGAATTTGGAAATTTTATTAGATTAGAAGAAAGACTTACATTTTATAGCTTATTTTTCTTCTACTTTAGTTATTTTTACTTTATGAGAATTTTTCATTAAAAAAATTGCAGTTCTTGGCACATCAAAGACAACATAATTACTGAATGAATCTCCATAATTATGTCTCTTTTGTAACTTATTTTTGCTTATTTATTTTTATTGTTCAAAAGAGCACACTACTTAGAAGGGAAGAATAAAAGGAGAAAAGAAATGCTATAATAATGTAGGTATTATACAAACTACCTAGTTGCAAAGAGCAATGGATTCTTAGTTCTTGAGGAGCTAATGGAAGAGATCTAAAGGAGGTAAAAATTCTCGAACATCTGGACATCTGTTAGAACTTTCTTTAAGCAAGGGTAGTACTTTGGGAGATGGAGGTGGGTGGATCACCTGAGGTCAGGAGTTCGAGACCAGCCTGACCAACATGGTGAAACCCAGTCTTGACTAAAAATACAAAATTAGCCATGTATGGTGGTGCATGCCTGTAATCTTAGCTACTTGGGAGGCTAAGGCAGGAGACTCACTTAAACCCGGGAGGTGGAGGTTGCAGTGAGCTGAGATCATGTCATTGCATTCCAGCCTGGGCAACAAGAGCAAAACTCCATCTCAGAAAAAAGCAAAAAACAAAACAAAAGAAAAATGTAGTACCTCTAATAAGTTATTTATTTTTCTTTTTGTTGTGTGGGTGACTGCATTATTTCAAAAGACTTCTCTTCAAGTTCAGAAATTTCTTCTGCTTGATATTGCTTACTACTCAAACTCAATTGTATTTTTAAATTTTATTCATTGAATTCCTCAGTTTTAGAATTTCTAATGGGTTCTTTTAAATATCTGTCTCTTTGTTGAATGTCTCATTCCAGATCATGAATTGTTTTCCTGGTTTCTTTGTATTATTTATCTGTGTTCTCTTGTATCTGAGTTTCTTTAACATCATTATTTTGAATTTCTTTTCAGGAATTTCATAGATTTTTTTTTTTCCTTTGGATTCTGTTGCTGGAGAATTATTGTGTTTCTTTGGAGGTATCACATTTTCTTGATTTTTTTGTGTGTTTCTTGTGTCCTACTGTTGATACCTGTGCATCTGATGTAACATTTATTTCTTCCAATTTCATGGAATGGCTTTAACAGAAATATCTTTTTCTATAGACATATCTATAGCATTTGTTGAGTAGGGTGCTTTGGTTTTGATTCTAGGTGAGCACAGTAGTAGTCTTCATATGTAATCAGTGTTAGTGGTGTGAATTCCTCAGAGGCTTAGGCTGTGGTTGTTAGTGGAGGCTGTGGTGAAGCTTTGCTGAGGACAGGAATGTCAGGTGGGCTGGTTCTTAGGCACCCATGGTGGCAGGTCCAGGTGGGCCAGTCCTTGGGTCTCCAGGTGATATGCTTGGGTGCTGGTGGTGGCAGGGTGGGCTAGACAGGCAGGTACTTTTGCCCCTGGGTAGTGTGCATGGCATCAGTGGTAGCAGTAGCTGTGGTAGTTTAACCCTTGGGCCCCTGAGTGGTACATGTAGGTGCCAGCAATGGAAGAGCTGTCCTAAGGCTCGGGGTGGTGTGCAGTCGGACTAGTCTTTAGGCTTCCTGAGGGTGCATGGCAGACCTGACGCTGGAGGGAGTGGGGTTGCCGTCAGTGGCAGTGGCTACACGAGCAGCTCTCGGGATCTGGGGAATGCATGCTTCAGCTTCCTTTGTCCCAGGGGCATGCTCCTTGGTCCCAGGGGCATGCTCCTTGGTGTCCTGCACCAGCTATTCTCTTAAGTATAGGATACTGTGTGGGCTAGAGTTCTAGGGACCCACATCACTGTGTCTAGCTAGTGTTGCAAGGCTGCAGCTTTTGGGTCAATGTGAGGGGTTGTCAGCAGAGCTCCAGAGGTGTGGAAATGCAGAAGCTATTGGGTCCCCGAGCTGGATGTAGGCTGGTGGGGGATGAGCTCTTAAAATGGTGCTGTAGCACAGCTGCTTCTGTCTGGGTATTTGTGTGTGACCCAGTGTGAACTCTCTGAAACAATGCCATCATGTGGAGTCCAGGAAGCTCCTTATACTAGTCGCAGGGCCCATGAGGGCCAATAGGTGTCTTCAGTGGGAATGTGAATTGCTTGGGAATCTCTCACATATCCTTTCCTCATAAGAGAAAGCTCCTTCTGGCTCTGAGCTGATCCCAGCCAGACCAGCTGTTTCACATCCCTCTCCTACGGTGTCTCAGAGATTCCCTGTCACTTCCCTGCTGAATTCCAGTGTTCCATCTTAGAAGCTTTATTAAACACATGGTTACCTACACACTGTTTTGGTTCTTTGTGTAGGAGGCAAGTGCTTGGCACTTCTAGTCAGCCTTTTGAAGCCCTACCTCAATTACTATAATATTTTTTAATGAACCGTAGAGTCTCATAAGGCATAGAAGTGACATAAGATCTAGTATTCTACATAACTTTGGATTAGAGAGAGGAATTTTTCAAGAAGTAGAAATGATAGAGAAGGCTGTAGAGAGAGGAAATGCTATAACTAATTACATATATATTCTAGACTTAAAAACTGTTTCAGATTTCAAAAATCACAGGGCAAAGATAGATTTGGTCAAATATCTGGAACAGAAACCCCAATTGGAGCAGGAATCTGTATTGTGGCTTTATTTATTTCTCTGGTTCTCATAGAAGACATTATTAACTTACCTTAATAATGTTTCTCATTTTTCTCGAAAACATCTCTGGACTCCTTAAGATAATACTATAGGTAGTTACTACTGATGCAGGATTTTTTGCTCCTTAGCTCAGCTGGGTCCAGATTCTTGTCTCATGACCAGGAAGAAATAGGCAAGTGCACATTGAAGAATGAGTGGAGTAGAATGTATTACTCACAAAGGAAAGCCCTCAGCAAAAAGAGGGTTTCTGAAAGCAGGTTGCCGGTTGCCCACCCTTCACAGTTGAATACTAGGGCTTTTATATAAAAGCTGATGGGACTGGGTTCCCTATTTGTATAAGGTGGAAATTCCTGGTAGCTCCACCCATCCTTCCGGTGTGCATGCGGGCCCTTAGTCTGAGCCACTCCACATTGATTTATTTCCCTTACTGTACATGTGTTAAGGGACAGAAATTTTTACTACAGACATGTTTACACAACCCTCCTGTACATAATGACCTTGGTGGGTTGGAGGTTCTCCCGGGACCCTACCCTATCTGCCTAGGAGACTTCTCTGCCTCCTGTCTCTGTCACTACCATTTGATTGTTTTTGCAAGGAGTGGAGCCTATCTGACATCCTAGGGTAAGAGAAAAATAGTTCAAAATGATATGGCTTTGAATGGCTTGTCTCTCTGCTATAGATCTATTCATCAAAACCCTTGGATCCAATAGTTAAATAGATGTAAAGCCTTCTAATTATTTTACTTTCAGCCCATATTTTTATTTTGTCTATGAGGAAAGCTTGAGAAATATTGTTTAATGTTCTATTAAAATCTAGATCACAGTGCTTATAGGAGTAACTAGGTCTATTAGTTTAGTAAACCAACTGAAAAGATAATCTATGTAATGTGGAGCACTGGTTCTCCTTTAGGGGTGATTTTGTCCCCCTAGGGGATTTAGCAATGTTCAGGGTGGGGGCATTGCACACTATTGACATTCAGTGGAGAATAGGGATATTGCAAAGTATCTTACAATACGTAGGACAGCTCCTCACAACAAAGAATTATCCAGTCTAAAATAGTCATACCACTGTTTAGAAATTCTGGTCCAGAGTACTGGTTCTTGACTGGGAACTTGTTAGAAATGCAAATTATTGGGCTCCACTGTGGAACTGATGAGGCAGAAACTCTAGAGGAGAGTCTTAGCATGTTGCCTTTTAACCAACCCATTAGGTTAGTCTGATGTACCTTAAAGAAACAAAGACCAGTTGTGGGACCATTTTGGCATATAAGAACATTCAGGAAATATTTATTGAGCATCAAGCTTGGACCACGTGTCTCTCTAAGTGCTAAAAAAAAACAACCCAGACTTTTCACAGTTTGCTTTTGCCATCTTACCTATGATCTTATTTCTTTTAGTTCTCAAATTCTTCTGTTGTCTAATATGTTGTTTGATATGTTTGTAAATTGTATTCAATTGAATTGGTAGCTGGTCTTTTTCTTCCCACCATCCCATGAAGCTTTTAAAAAAATCGGTTACTTGCTTAAAGATATGGTCGTCATGGTTATCAGTTTTTTAGGCCACATAAAGATGGTAGGGACTGGATGATGGAGACAATCTTTGATTCTTAATAGACTACCAATAACATGGTAATATTTCTAAGTTCCAGAATTCCCATTATATCAATTTTACCAAGCATTTTCTACTTGCTGATCAGAATTAGGAACATATTTCTTAATTAAGTACATTGTATACAAGAAGAGATTTTTAGTATTTGTTGAATTGAATCAAAGACAGTTCTCCTAGGTAACTTGTAAGAATGATGATGATAAGAATAGAAAAAGAAAATTTAAGAGAAAGGTGGGTGATATGCTGAGTTATTTTGTACTTAGTGAATATTAGATGGTGATACACACTAAGGTAAATGTATCCATCCATCAATAGAATCAAAAGCACAGATAGAAGGGACACTTCTTGACTGACAAGAGGGAAGAATAAAAGGAAAGTGACTTACCAATACAAATGAATTTTGTTGTAGGAAGAAGTTAGAGGAACTTTTAAAAACTGGTTTCAGTTGTTTCTGGAATACTTTAGCACATCAGTATCTGCTACATTGCCAGCCATCTTAGCTTATATGAGAATTCTGTGAGGAATTCCTTGTGAAAACTCAACAGAAGGTAAAAAATTACAGGTGACTCAGAAAGCTATTCAGTTATGAGGCAGAAAAGAACTGGTACGCCATCACAGCTCCTATCAACAGTGACAGCGAAGGACATTAAATGAGAGAAAAACTCTCAAGACATATAACTTTAGGCAGTACATCTCATTATCCACTTAGCCTGGAAGGAGAGATAGCCTTGGGTCATATAATTCCAAGGTTTGGGTTACCCCTCTGGGCAAAAAACTTACCAGGAAGCATTTTTTAAAATGCAAATGCAAGGTACATGTAGTGAGTCCTGGAGGAAGGAATTTTCAAATACCAGCAAAAGTAGAAATACAGCCTTACTTTCCATCTGCATTTGTTTATTGCTAATAATTATCTTCTTTTTTCCTTTTTAAAATGGAAGTCAAAGTGACAACAATTTTTGTGTTGGAAATTGGTATGTTGATAGTGTATGGTTACTGCTGAACTAGAGGAACTCTGAACACTTTGTGAAGAATCTGGACTTGAAGAAGAGTGGGTCCATGATGTTGACCCTGGATGTAGTTGTTGAAGGTGATTTGGGGTCGGCTTCCTTTGGGGAGGGTAGTGATTATGTGATTATATCGTAGTTATAGTAGAATAGATGGATTACAAGGTCTTGGGTATATTGAATCACTTCCCTTTGTGCGGAGCGATTATGTTGTTCTTGTAGCTGGACCGTTGGATTGTGGCATCTTTGGATATACCGGAAAGAGTGGATGTTCATATATGGGGCAAGGCCAGGGGTTCGCATGTTGCAGATATTTTTCAGGGATAGTGCTCAGTGCATGGCCATTTTCTTTCTCTAGACTTTTCCCTAAAACCCAGAGTGGAGTTTAATTGGCCATGTTAGTGTCATATAGGTACAACTCTGTTGCCACAACTGAAGAACCCGAGAGTTCATAACTGATTAAAGCTGCGCTACTCAGACTCTCTCGTGGAAATTTGAAATTGATAGTAATGCTACAGAGAGTAGGTTGCCAAACTCCACTGTAGAGTTTCCCTTAGCTGATTTGGCTTCTGCTTTTACCAAAAGTAGTTGTTCATCTCTTTGTTCATTTCCATCGAGACTGCTCAGTGTTCTATCAATTAAGTTCCCTGTTTGTGCTGAGGAGAGTTGTTTTCTGTTTCTTCCTACCAAGAGTCTTAACTTAAGCTAGTCATATGAGACACTATAAGCCTCAAAAGGGGCTAAATACTTGAATTATGACAGTAGGCTATAGATACAGAAGTGGCAGCAAGGAGCAAGACACGTGTTGATCTCTTCCCCGAAAAGTAGAAGAAAAAATGCCTTTTGTTGGAGACAGTGGGGAGGGGTATGGCTCATTTTTCATAAGACGGTTTTCTGGTACAATGAGAAGAAAGCAGCAGTATGTGGAACTAAGGCTGAGGATGTTACCTAGTGTGTTCATAAGAGATTTAGGATTTCTGGAGGAATTGAGAAAGGGTTATATAGCAAATGTTCTGTAAATATTTGTTGAATGTGGAAACAAATAAATTGGGGAGGATGATCCCTTCTCTTTACAGCCTCAGTAAAGAATGCTGTGTGCCACAACTGGCCTGGGCTTACTTGCATAACCATTTCCATGGTAAAACTGCCAAAGCTGCCATTTTCTCTGGGTTCACATTCTTTTCCCTGCCACTCATTTTTGGTCAAGACAGTACTATTTTAGTATTTATTAGTTAGTTTAGTTTACTATTTAGAGGAATCTGAATAACTTTTACTTTTAGGGAGAAGAGATTCAAGGCTTCTATCTCTTCCCTCTCAGAAGCTCCAGGAGAAAGGCAATTGTTTTTTCATGATTTCACCAACAAATAGCAAGTCCTCTCAATGATGCTGGAAAAATTAAAGTTCCACTTCTGTGTGATATAATATGTGATATTAATTGGGGTAATGGTAACCATGAAAAGAATAGACTTCAAATTTAAAATGGCTTAAAACTAGTAATTTCTTTCCTGTTCATTATAGGGAAGGTAAACAGGTCACTAGGTGGCCCTTCTTGTGGGTCATTTAGGTACTCAGATAAAGAAGCCTACCATCATCAGAATGTAGCTTCCAAGGTTACCCTAGGTACTGTAGGGTGTCCCAGCCAGACGTAAGAGGAATGAGAATGGGGAGTTTTGCCTAGAGTGGAACACAACACTTGTCTTACCTTTTAGTAGACTAGAATTCAGTCTCACAGCCACTTAGTTTCAAGGGAAGCTTGGAAATGTAGTCCACTTTGTGCCCAGAAAAACAGAATATATACTGTATTTGGATGGTCAACTAACAATTTCTATCTCTGTGGCTACTCACTCTTATTCAGACTTCATTTTCCAGAAATTCTGATAAATACAAGTTTACTATACTTTGGAAAAAAAAGAGTAAGTTGGTAAACTAGCCTTTCTTCACAATTTCTGTAGTTTTCATGATTTAAAAATAAAGCTCATATTGAGGGAAGAAAAGTAATAGATCTGAATTAGCTAAATTATGTACATGTGTCTTTTGCCACATGTACTGAGAATTGCTAAACACATTTTTCATATTCAGGCCTTGTTATCAAGCTGTAAAATTCTAAGCTAACAAATAACCATTCTTCACAAAACAATTCTAGGACCAGGAAAGATAAGTCAAACTGGGATTTACAGATTGTGAGTAAGCACTTAAGTGAGTTGGACTAGAGAAAATACCAGGAAACTAGCGGCTGGGGTAATGTCAGAGGTAGAATCCAAATGTACAGCTGAAAGAAGGAACCTGTGTAGGCACCCTAGGAGAGAGAAAGTTGGAGGCTGTATTCCTCATTCATAGGGACTTTCAATACGCTTCCTGCTGGGCAGCAGTCAAGCCCATGGTGTGGACAGCCTACAGAGAGGAAAAGCAGGTAAACAGGCTCACCTAGCTGGAGGCAGGTTTGAAGTGATGGAGGTCTTATACAGCAGTGTGGAGAAGAATTTTTGTACTAATTCAGGAGTAGCAAATTATTCTCCTGGTGGTTTTTGGATTTGAATTACTATGTTGCAAAATTGGTAATCTCAGGGAGAATACAAGAAAATATACAGTTATTTACATTCAGGTTTATTTCGTTTTACATCCACTGTGATGATTAAAATTGGGATGTGATTAAATTTTCAAATGTGCAAAATGCAGTTAAAATTGTAACTGGTGTAAGAGTGACAAAAGTGTAACTCAGTCAAAGGAAAAGAAGCTCTAAGCTTTGGTGCTATGTATCACCTATGAATTATAAGATACTTTTCAGATGATTGGCTGATTGGCGACTCTGGAACTGAGAACAGGTTAACTCTGAGAACACCAAATACAGTGCATCATGTAAGAAGAGGGAAACACTTATGATTACATGATTAGCCAAGACCATATGCATTGAGGTTTCAAACTTACAGGCATGACACTTTTCTTTCAGAGTTTTTTGATACTATGTAATGGTGCTTTACATTCATATCAGTCTTGCATGGTTTTATAAGATGACGAATTATACAACAAATAAGGTAAACGTATACATTGTGGAATCCTTTATAATACTGCGTTATCAGGAAAGTAACAAGGCAAATAAGAGTGGTTAGCAATTGAGGTAGGAGTCAGAACTGGGCTCAGATCCTGATGGTTTCATTTCCTAGCTTTGCGACCCTGGACAAGTTATTTCACCTTTGTAAACCTTTGTCTCATCTTTAAAATAGAGATAATAACTATATACAAAGCTTCTGAAAATCAAAAGTTTCTTTGTAACTCATTTGGTGGTAAAACTTGATGTTGAATAAAGACAATTTATCGGTAATCTTTATCTCATTTGGCGTGCATCTTTACACATTTTGTGGCAGAAATATTGATGTATTTGATTAATGTATGCTACTCCTGACCCTACTCAGGGCAAATGCTGGATAGCTTTCATTTATACCTCCAGATTCACTGTGCACCTTTCTCCATCTAGCTTTGTGTCCAGGAGTCTGATAGTATAGATTATAATTATGCAATCTGTGTTTGCAGGTTCTCTGCTGTCTGCTTTCCCATTAGCTTTTGCTGATGGAAGTCATTGGCAAGATATTGGAGAGAGGCGGCAGAGAGAGGGAGGTATTTAATTCACCTAGTTCTTTTCTTGAGGGGTCACCATAGTGTGGCTCTAGACTGAAGGTCTCAGCATATGAAAGTTACCACCCCCCCAAAAGCCTCTTAGTCTTCAGCTTTCAATAACAGCTCCCTTCCTTTACCCATTATTACTCAGAGGTGGTAATAGTCATTACAGTGCTAGCTTCAGGTTATCAAGCTATCCTTTGTGGTTTCTCTACACCTTTGCATATAGTGCCTTTATTAATTTTTCCTCAATTTATCCTAAGTTAAACATGTGCCTAGTTACTTCTCAGACTCTAAAAGATGCATCATACTGTTTAATTTATGAAATATTTACTAAGTTACTGTCTAAATACATACACATGCGGAGGCACAAACATACATATCTGAAACACATATTGTTCCAAGGGTTTTGGATAAAGGTTTGTAGATCTGTGTTCTAATGGTATTAGTATAGGAATTTTACTGTATTTTAAAAATTATTACTGTTCAAAAAATTATATTAATGCTCAGTTAATCCCAGAGCATTTAAATGGCCTACAGATAATACCACTAACACCTCAGTTCTAAAAATATGAAAAATTTCATTGAGCTACCAATTTAAATAAATCCCCTAAAGTGAGTATAGAATTTGGAGAACAGTTCCACAATTATAAACTTGACTTTATTACTTTTTTTAAGAGGAAAAAAGAAGCAGCAGATTAGACCTTAATTCCACTTGATTACTTGTTCATCAACAAATGATCTTCTCCTAACTTTCCAAAATGCATTAAGAAGAGATGCCCAGCCAGTAGCATTGACATAACTTTATCTAAATTATTTTCCCTTTCTCTCAATGCTTCAACAGGAATAAATTCAGCTTTTGACTTTTGCCAGTGTATGACAATGTATTTTCTAGTTAGCTGTTGAGTGGTGGAAAGAACATAGAATTTGGAGTCAAGGAAGCTAGTTTGGGTCTCAACATTGGCACAGTTCTTCAGTCACTGTAAGCTTGATATCTATAGTCCCTGTCTCTAAAATTGGGGTAAAACCACATACTTGTCAGGATCATGAGGGTTAAATAGAGTAAATATAAATTACCTAGTATGGAGCTCAGCTCACAGTAAGAGCTTGAGTGTTCCTCAAACTTGAATCCGTTTGTGAACACAGCCTCTCAATAGAGGAAGGTTCATTCCTGGGGCTGATCCATGACTGTACCTGTGTGACTGCTGCTGTGGCATTTGGACTCTCCGTGTGGACCAGAACCTCCAGATTCTACATGCAAAAACCAAGGCTGAGTAGAAACTGTTGTCAGTATACATCACACAACAACAGAATGAATGTGGGGTAGCATTTGTGTAGTTCGCCAGAGAGACAGAGAACTGAACAGAATGCATATTTTCTTGTTTGTAACCACACATTTAGTTTATGCTTTCATTAATTCATAAGTACTATATTTAGCACTATAATATTTAATATTGGTATTACCAAATGGGAGTCAACATTTTAAATCTATAAAAACATACATACAGTCTTGATATTTTTAGAACTCACTATAGTAAGTTTCAGTGTTTTCTAATGAAATTCCCTAACCATTTTAAGAAAATGGTAAGGTTGGCGTGAAGAATTCCATACCATAAAACTATAGAATTGCTAGACATGGGCCACAGAGTTGATTTTGTTCTTCTAGTGACTAAAGAAAAAAAAAGCCAAGTATAAGATCCCTAGAGTTCTTAGTTACTTTTTGGTACCAAGATCTGAGAATAATTTCTTCTGAGGGTGGCATCTTACGTTGAGAATTTATACAAACAATTTTGAATAGAATAACAGAGACTTTAGTAATACATTTAAACTCAAGCAGAGCAAGCAACCTCGTTGAACCAAATAGTTCTGTGAGAGTTGGCAGATCCTACCAGGATATAGCTTCAATAGTGATGATGGAATGATAAGAAATAATTGCTTTTTTGTTAAATTTTTTATTTGTTAAAATTAGTAATCAACCCTCTGTGGACTGGGAGAGCTCAGGAACAATATAGCTTTAAAAAGTTTTTCTTTGGCAGTCAAAATATTACATTTAAAATTAATTGAATCTATGACTATGATTATTAAGATAAAATGTGATTTCCAAATTAAATTAAAAGTTTTCTTTATTTTTTACTATCATTCTTCTCCTCAAATTAATATTCCATCTCTGAAAAGAGAAGATTAAAAGAAGCCATTAATAAAAGGAAGTGCATTTAATGGGAATATGATTATCATGTAGTTCAAAGAAAATTTCCTTGTGCCTCCAACTAATTGCTATTTTGTGCATCCACTTGCCTTGAGGTGGTTTTGGCTTTAGGGGAAATATAAAAAATTAAGATATACATATATTGTTTAAAGTAGACCAAAGTTAAGGCATAAATAGTTAATAATTGAAGTACATGAGTCAGTTAACTTTAAAACTATACTCATAAAATCTGTTACTTTTAGGAAGATTATCCTATGTTTTGAGAAATTGCTGAGTTATGGTCATGATCATATCCGAGTTGTAGTTTTAGCCACCGTGTATGGGAACTATGATGCCCACCTTCAGGCTAAAAGGCATTAATAATAAAATAAAAACAGGCAGGGTGCAGTGGCTCACACCTGTAATCCCAGCACTTTGGGAGTCCAAGGCAGGTGGATCATGAGGTTAAGAGGTCGAGACTGTCCTGGCCAACATGGTCAAACCGCATCTTTACTAAAAAGACAAAAATTAGCTTGGCGTGGTGGCACACACCTGTAGTCCCTGCTACTTGGGAGGCTGAGGTAGGAGAATCAGTTGAATCTGGGAGGTGGGGGTTGCAGTGAGCCAAGACTGCGCCACTGCAGTCCAGGCTGGCAACAGAGCGAGACTTTATCTCAAACAAAAACAAAAACAAAACAGAGACCATGTAGTGCTTCTGTTCGTATAAATTTTTTAGAGCTTTCAAATAGTTGTTTTCAAATTTTTCTTCCAAGTTTGTAGTTATGTATTGATCATACTGGAAGTAGGCACAATCTTGTCTCTGCCTAAACTCTTTAAAGCTTTTGAAATGAAGATGTTTAATTTTTTTTAACATTTAACTTGTTATAATTTTAACTGTTTCTACCTGAGAAGTTATCCAGCAGTGTTTCATTTTTTAAGGTTTCTTTTTTTTCCCCATAAGTTATTGAAGTACAGGTGGTATTTGGTTACATGAGTAAGTTCCTTAGTGGTAATTTGTGAGATTTTGGTGCACCCATCACCTGAGCAGGATACACTGCACCATATTTGTAGTATTCTATCCCTTGCCCCCCTCCCACTCTTCCCCCAAGTCCCCAGTGTCCATTGTATCATTCTCATTCTTAATGCCTTTGTGTCTTCATAGCTTAGCTCCCACATATCAGTGAGAACATACGATGTTTGGTTTTCCATTCCTGAGTTCTTTCACTTAGAATAATAGTCTCCAGTCTCATCCAGGTCACTGCAAATGATGTTAATTCATTCCTTTTTGTGGCTGCATAGTATTCCATCATATATATATATATATATATGTATATCACAGTTTCATCATCTATATATCACAGTTTCTTTAGCCACTCATTGATTGATTGGCATTTGGGTTGGTTCTACAGGTTTGCAATTGTGAATTGTGCTGGTATAAACATAGGTGTGCAAGTAGCTTCTTCAAATAATGTCTCTTTTCCTCTGAGTAGGTACCTAGTAGTGGGATTGCTGTATCAGATGGTAGTTCTATTTTTACTTCTTTAAGGAATCTTCACAGTGTTTTTCATAGTGGCTGTACTAGTTTACATTCCCACCAACAGGGGAGAAGTGTTGTTACCTGTTCACTGCATATGCATCAGCATCTTCGGTGTTTGATTTTTTGATTATGTCCATTCTTGCAGGAGTGAGGTACTATTACATTGTGGGTTTGATTTGGATTTCTCTGATAATTAGTGATGTGGAGCATTTTTTCATATGATTGTTGGCCATTTGTGTATCTTATTTTGAGTATTATCTATTCATGTCCGTAGCTCACTTTTTGACGGGATTGTTTGATTTTCTCTTACTGATTTGTTTTTGTTGTAGATTTTGGATGTTAGTCATTTGTCAGATGTACAGATTGTAAAGATTTCCCCCCATGCTGTGGGTTTTCTGTTTACTCTGCTGACTATTCCTTTTGCCCTCAAAAGCTCTTTGGCTTCATTAGGTCCCAGCTATTTATCTTTGCTTTAATTGCATTTGCTTTGGGGTTCTTGGTCATGAAATCCTCGTGTAAGCCAATGTCTAGAAGAGTTTTTCCAGTGTTATTTTCTAGAATTTTTATAGTTTCAGGTTTTAGGTTGAAGTCCTTAATCCATCTTGAGTTGATTTTTGTATAAGGTGAGAGATGAGGATCCAGCTTCATTCTCCTACAGGTGGCTAGCCAATGATCCCAGCACCATTTTTGAAAAGGGTGTCCTTTCCCCACTTTATGTTTTTGTTTGCTTTCTCGAAGATCACTTGGCTCTAAGTATTTGGGCTTATTTCTGGGCTCTCTATTCTGTTCCATTGGTCTATGTGCCTGTTTTTGTACCAGTACCACACTATTTTGGTGACTGTGGCCTTAGAGTATAGTTCGAAATCAGGTAGTGTGATGCCTCCAGATTTGTTCTTTGTGCTTAGTCTTGCTTTGGCTATCCAGTTTCTTTTCTGGTTTCATATGAATTTTAGAATTTTTTTTCTATCTGTGAAGAATGATGGTGGTATTTTGATGGCGATTGCATTGAATTTGTAGAATGCTTTTGGCAATATGGTCATTTTCACAGTATTGATTTTATCCATCCAGGAGCATGGGATGTGTTTTCATTTGTTCATGTCGTCTGTGATTTCTTTCAGCAGTGTTTTGTAGTTTTTCTGGTAGTGGTCTTTTGACTCCTTGGTTAGGTATACTCCTATGTATTTTACTTTTTCTGCAGCTATTGTAAAAGGGGTTGAGTTCTTGATTTGATTATCTGCTTGGTCACTGTTGGTGTATAGAAAAGCTACTGATTTGTGTACAAGTATCTTTTTCAAATAATAGCTTCTTTTCCTCTTATATCTGGAAACTTTGCTGAATTCTTTTATCAGTTCTAGGAACTTTCTGGAGGAGTTCTTAGGGTTTTCAAGGTAAAAAATCATATCTTCAGAAACAGTGACAGTTTGATTTTCTTTTTACCAATTTGGATGTTCTTTATTTCTTTCTCAGTATGTTTGTACTGGCTAGGACTTCCAGTACTATGTTGAAGAGGAGTGATGAGAGTGGGCATTCTTGTCTTGTTCCAGTTTTCAGAAGGGATGCTTTCAGTTTTTCCCCATTCAGTATTATATAGACTGTGGATTTGTCATAGATGGCTTTTATTACATTAAGGTATGTCCTTTGTATGCCAGTTTCACTGAGAGTTTTAATTGTAAAATGATGCTGGATTTTGTTGAATGATTTTTTTTGCATCTGTTGAAACGATCATGTGATTTTTGTTTTTAATTTTATGTGGTATGTCACATTTATTGACTTGCATATGTTAAACCATCCCTGCATCCCTGGTATGAAACTAACTTGATCATGGTGAATTATCTTTTTGACATGTAGTTGCATTCGGTTAGCAGGTGTTTTGTTAAGGATTTTAGCGTCTATGCTTATCGAGGATATCAGTCTGTAGTTTTCTTTTTTGGCTATATCCTTTCCTGGTTTTGTATCAGGGTGATGCTGGCTTTGAAGAATGAAATAGGGAGGTTTCCTCCTTTTTCTATCTTGTGGAATAGTGTCAAAAGGATTGGTACCAATTCTTTGAATGTTTGGTAGAATTCTGCTGTGAATCTGCCTGGTCCTGAACTTTTTTTGTTGGTAATTTTTAAACTGCTATTTCAATCTTGCTGCTTGTTTTTGGTCCATTCAGGGTATCTAATTCTTTCTGACATAAGCTAGGAGGGTTGTAGTTTTTCAGGAATTTATCCGTCTCTTCTAGGTTTTCTAGTTTATGTGTGTAAAGCTGTTCATAGCAGCCTTGAATGATCTCTCATATTTCAGTGGTGTCAGTTATAATATCTCCTGTTTCATTCTTAGTAAGGTTGTTTGGATTTTCTCTCTTCTTTTCTTCATTAATCCTGCCAATAGTCTATCAATTTTATTTATCTTTTCAAAGAACCAGCTTTTTGTTTCATTTATCATTTATATTATTTTGTTTCAATTTCATTTAGTTCTTCTCTGATTCAGGTTATTTCCTTTCTTGACTGCTGGGATTAGGTTTGGTTTTTTCCTTGTTTCTCTAGTTCCTGGAGGTGTGACCTTAAGAGTATCAATTTGTGCTCTTTCAGTCTTTTTGATGTAAGCACTTAAAGTTTCCTCTTAGCATCACGTTTGCTGTATTGCAAAGGTTTTGAAAAGTTGCGTCATTGTCGTTCAGTTCAAAGAATTTTTTAATTTTCATCTTGATTTTGTTTTTGACTCATTGTTCATTCAGGAGCAGGTATTTAATTTCCATGTATTTGCATGGTTTTGAAGACTCCTTTTGTAGTTGATTTCCAGTTTTATTTTACTGTGGTCCAAGAGAGTACTTGATATAACTTCAGTTTTCTTAAGTTTATTGAGGTTTCTTTTATGGCCTATCATATGATCTATCTTGGAGAAAGTTCCATGCACTGTTGAATAGAATGGGTATTCTGTGGTTGTTGGATGAAACATTCTCTATACATCTTTTAAATCCATTTGTTCCAAGGTATAGTTTAAACCCATTGTTTCTTTTCTGATTTTCTGCTCTGATGACTTGTCTAGTGCTATCAGTGGAGTATTGAAGTCCCCCACTATTGTTGTGTTGCTGTCTATCTCATTTCTTAGGTCTATTAGTAATTGTCTTATAAACTTGGGAACTCCACTGCCAGGTGCATATATGTTTAGAATTGTGATATATTCCTGTTGGACAAGGCCTTTTACCATAATGTAATGTCCCTCTTTGTCTCTTAAATGCTATTGTTTTAAAGTTTGTTTTGTCTGATATAAGAAGAGCTACCCTCACTTGCTTTTGGTATCCATTTTCATGAAATACCTCCCCCCACCTTTTACTTTAAGTTTATGTTAGTTCTTATGTGCTAGGTGAGTCTCCTGAAGGCAGCAGATAGTTGGTTGGTGAGCTCTTATCCATTCTGTGGTTCTGTATCTATTAAGTGGAATATTCAGGCCATTTATATTCAATGTTAGTATTGAAATGTGAGATACTGTTGCATTCATCATGCTCTTTGTTTCCTGTATACTTTGGGTTTTTGTTTTTGTGTTTTCTTTTTAACTTGTATTTTTGTTTTATAGGTCCTGTGTGATTTATGCTTTAAAGAGACTCTGTTTTCATGTGTTTCCAGTATTTGTTTCAAGATTTAGAGAACCTTTTAGCAGTTCTTATAGCATTGGCTTGGTAATGGTGAATTCTCTCAGCATTTGTTTTTCTGAAAAAGACTGTATCTTTCCTTCATGTATGATGCTTAGTATTGCTGGATGCGAAATTCTTGGCTGATAATTGTTTTGTTTGAGGAGGCTGAAGATAAGGTCCCAGTCCCTTCTAGCTTGCAGGGTTTCTGCTGAGAAATCTGCTGTTACTCTGATAGGTGTTTCTTTATAGGTTACCTGGTGCTTCTGTCACACCTCTCTTAAGATTTTTTTCTCATTTTAACATTGGATAACCTGATGACAATGTGTCTAGGCAAAGATCTTTTTGTGATGAATTTCCTGGGTGTTTTTTGTGCTTCTCATATTTGGAAGTCTAGGTCTCTAGCAAGGCCAGGGAAGTTTTCCTAGATTGTTCCCCCAAATATGTTTTCTAAACTTTTAGAGTTCTCCTCTTCCTCAGAAACACTGATTATTCTTAGGTTTGGTTATTTAACATAATCTCAGACTTCTTGGACGCTGTGTCCATATTTTCTTATTCTTTTTCCTTTGTCTTTGTTGGATTGGGTCAATTCAAAGACCTTGTCATTAAGCTCTGAATTTCTTTCTTCTACTTGTTCAATTCTATTGCCGAGACTTTCCAGAGCATTTCTGATTGCTAAAAGTGTGCCCAAAGTTTCCTGAGTTTTTGATTTTTTCTTTAAGCTATCTATTTCCTTGAATTTCTCCCTTCACCTCTTGTATTATATGTTGAATTTTCTTGCATTGGGTTGTGCCTTTCTTTGGTTCCTCCCTGATTAGCTTAATAACTAACATTCTGAATTCTTTTTCAGGTAAATCGGGATTTCTTGTTGGTTTGGATCCACTGCTGGTGAATAGTGTGATTTTTGGGGGGTGTTGAAGAGCCTTGTTTTGTCATGTTACCAGGGTTGGTTTTCCGGTTCCTTCTCATTTGGGTAGCGTCTGTCAGAGGGAAGGTCTAAGGCTGAAAGCTGTTGTTCAGATTCTTTTGTCCCCTGAGGTGTTCCCTTGATATAGTACTCTCCCCCTTTTCCTGTGGATGTGGTTTCTAGTGAGCCAAACTGCAGTGATCGCTGTCTTTCTTCTGCGTCTAGCCCCCAGTGAGTCTACCTGGGGTTGGTACTGGGAGTTGTCTGCACAGAGTCCTGTGACGTGAACTGTCTTTCGGTCTCTCAGCCATGGATACTAGCGCCTGTTCCAGTGGGAGTGGCAGGGGGGGCAGGGGGCAGGGGACAGTGGACTCCGTGAGGATTCTTAGCATTGGTGGTTTAATATTCTATTTTTGTGCTGCTTGGCCTTCTGCCAGAAGGTGGCACTTTCCAGAGAACATCAGCTGTGGTATTATGGGGAGTAACTGGTGGTGGGTAGGGCTCTAGAACTCTCAAGATTATACGCCCTTTGTCTTCTGCTACCATGGTGGGTAGGGAAGGACCATCAGCTGGGAGCGGAGCTAGGTGTGTCTTAGCTCAGACTGTCCTTGGGTGGGTCTTGCTGTGGCTGCCGTAGGGGTGGAGTTGAGATTCCCAGATCAGGGGAGTTGTTTACCTAGGGTCATTATGGCCGCCTCTGCTAAGTCATGCAGGTTGTCAGTGAAGTTGGGAGAAAGCCAGCAGTCACAGGCCTCACCTAACTCCCATGCACACCGAAGGGCTGGTCTCACTCCCACCTTGCACCTTTCAACACCACCCCAGAGCGTTTCCAGGCTGTGAGCAATAAGGGCTTGAAAACCTGCCCCAGGGTATCTGCCATCCAGTTTTGAAAGAAAAGGCCTTGGTTTTTCCCCCTCTGTCGAGTCTGCACACTGGATTTATACAATCCCTGAGTTCTGGCCAGGAGGCTTCTCATCCCGTTCAAATTGTTATAGAGTTTAGCTAGAGATTTGCTTCTCTCTGTATAGTTTTAACCACTGCTCCTCTCCCATTGGATCCCTGTGGTGCCAGGCAGGAATGGCCTGCTTGGGGACCCAACAAGCTTCCAGGGCCTTTCTGCTGCTTCCTCTACCCCCGTATTTTGCTTGGTTCTCCAAATTGACCCAGCTTCAGGTAAAGTTGGAAACTTCTTTTGCAAACAGACCTTCAGCTTCTCCGGGGTTGGGGGTGGGGGTGGGGGTGGGGGTGTGTTTGGGAGAGGAGGTTCTCCCTTTCTCACTTCTGTAGTTGGGGCACTCACAGTTTTGGGGCGTCTCCTGGGTCCTGCAGGAGAAGTCTGCTTTTTTCAGAGGGTCTTTGGGTCTTCTCAGGATCGCTGGTTTATTCTTGCAGAGGATCTGGTGCTGAAATTCACAATGTCAGCTGCCGCCCACTGCTCTGTCTGGAGCGGCAATCTAGTCCGGCCTCTTGTCCGCCATGATTGACCTTAAAAACTATCTAGCAATTTTCTGATCACAATTTCAATTCTTTTGGGTGCTGTCGACGTTACTTGCTTCAGGATATAATTTGTTTAGCTGCCAAGCCACACACCTACTTTTTCATTCTTTGCATCCTTTGATGAGTATAAGGCTGGGTGCCTCACCCGGAGTCAAATGGACACATCCGTTCACCTGATAACTATGTCATCACCCAAGCTTGTTATCTGGCCTTGCCACATGGCTTCCCTACACTTGCCTCTGCATACCATACCCAAGCCCACACTCAGCACTGAACTATACATCCAACCCCCAGCCCGCTGTTGAAAAAAACCTGCAAAAGAATTTTTAAAGAAGCCCCACAAACCCTGCCCCGTAGCAGTCTGCCCCGTAGGTCCCCAGCCGGCCCACTTACCCAAGGTCCCGCCCACCTACCGGTGGCAGCTAGTTCCAGGCATTTCCTGCCTCTCAACAGCCAATGAAATTGTCTTCACTTTGTTTCCCCAGTAGCCAATCAATTGCCTTCCCTCCCCATAAAACCCCACACCTTTGGCCCCTTCCTGGACCACAGAACCTCACCTGGGAGCTGAATAAATTAGCTTCTCATTTTCTTATACTTGCCTCAGTTTCGTCATTTTACCTTGGCAATAAACCTTACAATGAGAATAAAAATTGTTTTGTTATAAATTTATTTATCCTGGGGTATGAATGGGCTTTGGAATGAGAGAGTCTTAAGTCTAATCCCACTGCTGTGTAAACTTAAAACTGTACACAGCTTAAGTTTTCTCATTTGTAAAACAGGGTAACTGTCCCCACATTTTGTGGTATTTTGAAATCAAGCATGTTAGTGGGGCTGACACAAGTGCTTGGCAAACAATAAATGCCCTATAAAGGGTAAGTATTACCATGTGTAGAAAAACGAAACCATGTGTAGAAAAATGGCTCCTATCTCTCACCATATACAAAAACAACTCAAGATGGATTAAATACTTACATGTAAGACCTGAAATCGTAAAAATACTAGAAGAAACCCTAGAGAAAATGCCTGTGGACATTGGTCTAGGCAAGGAATTCATGACTAAGACCTCAAAAGCAGACGCAACAAAAACAAAAGTAGACAAATGAACTTTAAGTAAACTGAAAAGGTTCTGCACAGCAAAAGAAGTGATCAACCATAGAGTGAGATAAAATATTTGCAAACTATGCATCCCACAGGAGACTAATATTCAGAATTTATAAGAAAGTCAGCTCAAGAACAAAAACTAATCCTATTAAAAGATGGGCAAAGGACACAAATAGATATTTTTCAAAAGCAGACATACAAATGGCCAAGAAGCATACAAAAAATGTTTAACTCACTAATCATCAGAGAAATACAAATTAAAACCTCAATGAGATATCATCTTATACAAGTCAGAATGGCTATTGTTAAAAGTAAATAACAAAAAATGGATGTCTGTGAGGATGCAGAGAAAGAGGAATGCTCATAAACTATTGGTAGGAATGTAAATGAGTGCAATCTCTATGGAAATCAGTATGGGGATTTCTCAAAGAGTTAAAAATAGAACTACCATTTAATCTAGCAATCCCACTATGGTGTATCTACTCAAAGGAACATATATCATTATATCAAAAAGATGCCTGCATTTGTACATTTATAACATCACAATATTCATAATAGCAATGATACAGAATCAACCTAAGTGTCCATTAACATATTATTTGATAAAGAAAAGGTGGTATCTATACACAGTGGAATACTAGTCAGCCATAAAAAGGAATGAAATAATGTCTTTTGTAGTGACACCGATAGAACTAGAGGCCATTATCGTAAGTGAAACAGACACAGAAAGGCAAATACCTCATGTCCTTACTTATAAGTGAGAGCTAAATAATGTGAATGTGTGGATGTAGAATGTAGAATACATGGGCACTAGGAAGGATGAGGGGATGGGAGGAGGGTGGGTGATTAGAAGTTACTGAATGGGTGTATTATTAGGGTGATGGATACCCTAAAAACCCTGATTTCACCACTATGCAGTCCATGTATATAATACAATTGCACTTGTACCCCATACATTTATACTAAAAATTTTAAAAGGCAATATAAGCCTGTTTTCTTTTTTTAAAAAGTAAAATAAAAGGTGGGTATGATTGTTAGATGCTACTTTCTGACTTATTCTCAGTTTTTAGATTGGGAGAACTATATTTTTAGCTCTACAGTTCAACCTTTGGGTTTCTGGGAAAAAAAACTGAGAAGTATTTTGGAGAACAGATTGGAGTTTATCTTTAAATAATCAAATTAAGTCTTTGTAATGGGAACAAGACTAAATTCAGCTCTCTGAATTAGCCACAGAAAAGAAACAAGAAGGACAAGTGATATTATTTTAGGAGCTCAGATATTTGTATAGGTTTTGCTTGCTCACCTAAGGAATTGAGTAGAAAGCACTGAGCTGGGCATGTAGTCCCAGCTACTAGAGAGACTGAGGCAGGAAGATCACTGGAGTTCTTGGCCATAGTGTGCTATCCCTAGTGGGTGTCCACACTGTTTGGCATCAATATGGTGACCTCCCAGAAGTGGGGGACTACCAGGTTGCCTAACGAGGGGTGAACCACCCCAGGTCTGAAATGGAAAAGGTCCAGACTCCCATGCTGATCTGTATATCAGCAATGTATACAGTCTTGAGGAGTCACACAGGACAGAAGGTACCTGAATGTTAATCTCAGGTATGTCTAAGAGGGATTGTTAATTTTCTGCTGTGCGTCAGGCCCTATCTAGTCATGGTGTGAACGACAAAGATGAAGAAGGCAAGGTCTCTTTTGCATGAGGCTCTTGTCCAATTGATGGATAGCTCTAGGGAAGTCCTCCTGGGGAGCAGGACTATGTGAAACAAGGAAGCAGTTGCTCTAAATTCTTGATATTGGGACTGTATTAGTTAGGGTTCTCCAGAGAAACAGAGCTAACAGGATGTACATATAGAAAGATGCTTATTTTAAGGAATTGGCTCACATGATTGTGGAAGCTTGACAAATCCAAAATCTGCAGGGTGGGCCAGCAGGCTGGAGACCTGAGAAAGAGTTGCAGTTTTAGTACAAAGGTGATCTGTTGGCAGAATTCCCTCTGCATTAGGGGAGGTGAGTCATTTTCTGTTAAGACCTTTAATTGACTGCATGAGGCTCACCCATATATTGGAGGGTAAGTTGTTTTACTCCAACTCAGCTGATTTAATATTAATCTCATCTAAAAACCATCTTCACAGAAACATACTATTTGAGCAAATATCTCAGTATAGTGGCCAAGCCAAGCTGACATATAAAACTAACCATCGCAGGAACTTGTTCTTGGAATCTGCCTTGGACTCCATAGCGATTCAATCTTATATAGTATCTCAGCCCTAGGCCTTAAGCCTCCATCACTTAATTCTATCCTTTGTTCATGAAGGTGCTTCCAGCCTATTTGATGGATTGTACTGCTAAGACCTCATGCTTTTCTGGTCATACCAGGTTAGCCTCAGTCTTGTCAACATTTATGTCCTTTGCAGACCTCTGTGCGGCCTCTTCCTATAACCCTAAGCTCCACCCCGATCCTAGATTACTTCATTCTTCTGCACAGTTGATGTGGCCTACAGACTGCTGAACTGAGGCAGGATAGTCATAGGTCTTAGGGGGCCATTGGTGTCCTGAAAATGTAATATCCTCTCCTTATAGCCTCTTTGTATACTATCTAGTAGTTATGTGGCTTCCTAGGATTCTTATTACAAACTTCAGAGCCTTCTAATCTTTGCTAACAGTTTTCACAGAACATCGTATCTGATTTAGCATATGACTTTTCTCGTTTGTTTAGAGGTCATTTATTGTGAGGCTGCTCCTGCCTTCTTTGTTCTCTAATCAGTGTTTTGTGGGGAGGAGTAATTATTAAATATACTGCCATTTAGAAAAATACTTGAATGTGTATGGCATTTATGACCTGCATACCAGTGCTCTTATTTTTCTCCATTATGACTTTTATTCTCAGAGACCTGTGGTTTTCAAATGCCACTGTTGTGAATAGCTGCCTGTTGAATTGTTACCATGGTGCTTGAATCCTTATAAACTAGCTGTCCTACCTGATACCATATTCCAGTGAGGGCTGTGCTTGCTGCCCAGCATTTCAGATTGGATATGATTTCCTGGGATTAAATCCCAGATGTTATTTTGCAGTTTGTCATCTGCCTGCTTGGGGGAAGTTTCTTTCAGGTTGTAGGTCAGATATGTGTTCACCGACATCTTTAGATATTATTTATTAGGTCTCCTTGTTGGTATTTATTTTTCTAATGGCAGAATAATTTGTTTTCTTCTTCAGAATAATTGCAGGATGGAAACAAATAATTCTAGCTGAAAAACAATATCAAATGACTTTATTGGTTATATTTTAGTAGGTTGGAATATTACAGAAAAGAAGTACATATTTTCTTTTGCTTTGTAAGAGGAAATTTAAATCAGGAGACTTTTAGTCTGTAAACATTACTTTTTAAAAACATGTGACAAATATTGGAACAATAAAATCTGATTCATCTAATAGCTTTCCTTGGTATTTCTTAACTATGATAGATATGTATTAACATGTAGTTATTCTCTTTGAAAAAGTATGTTCATTTTCGAAAGTGTACTTAGCTTTTAAAATATGATTCTCATAGTCTCCTGTGTATTGTAAAAAACAATTACTGGAACAGTTTCACTTTGAAGTACAGTACTTGGAATCTTCACATCAATATCGCCTTTTAAACCTTTAATACAGCCTTACGTCAATCAAATCGCAAGCGTAGTTTGCTAAGGTAGAAACTTTTTGATTTCAGTACAATTATAACTGATCAATCTATATTTCAAAATAGAGGATTTTATAATGAGATTCCATATGGATATTGATTTCAGTTTTCTGTGTTAATATAAAGAGCAAGTGGTCTTAAACTTAGGTGATCCAAAATATTGTTTTTAAGGTAGTTGCTTGAAACTTACAATGTTTTTCCTAAAGAACTAGTGTTATAAATGACAAGTTCACAGGCCCACACGCGAAAGCCTGCTCAAACCATAGTGTAGCTGAAAATAGTGTCTTCATGGTGGCTGTAACTTCTTGCTTCCCTGAAATCACTCTAAGTCCTGATTTTCTTTGTGTTTCTCTAGTATTTGAGTGTGAGAGGGAATTTGGCAGAAGCAGGTGGATTGTATGTGGTTAGGGTAAAAGTGAGAAAAAGGGTTGTTGATCATTTCATGTGGGGTTTGGGTATAGAAGCTTCATCGATTAGTGAGTTGCCAAATATCAGGGAGTTTACAGAGCAAAGTTATGGCCTCAAGAGTCTAGCAATAGCAGGAATGGTGCCCCTCTCTTTAGCAGAGGACCTCAGTGTTTCTATAGGGTCAGTGATGGAGCAGTAAGGGTGTCAAGAGATTGAGACTATCCTGGTTAACATGGTGAAACCCCATCTCTACTAAAAATACAAAAAAATTAGCTGGGCACAGTGGTGTGTACCTGTATTCCCAGCTACTCAGGAAGCTGAGGCAGGAGAATTACTTGAACTCGGCGGCAGAGGTTGCAGTGAGCAGAGATCATGCTACTGCACTCCAGCCTGGTGACAGAGTGAGACTCTATCTCAAAAAAAAAAAAAAGATGTACAGATGGCAAATAAGCACATGAAAAGATGCTCAATGCCATATGTCATTAGTGAATTGCAAATTAAAACAATAATTAGCTGTCACTACACACCTATCATAATGGCTAAACCCAAACTCTGATAACACTAAATGCTGACAAGGACATTGAGCAACAATAACTCTCATTCATTGCTGGTGGGAATGCAAAATGGTACAGCTGCTTTGGAATACAGGTTGGTAGGTTCTTACAAAGCTAAATGTAGTCCTACTATATGATCCAGCACACATGCTCCCAGTATTTGCCCTAATGAGTTGAAGACTGTGTACATAAAAAGTTTTACATGAATATTTTTAGCTACTTTATCATAATAATACCAAAGTAGAAGCAACCAAGATGTCCTTCAATGGACAAGTGCATACACAAACTATGGTACACAAATATAGTGGAATACAGATAGCGGTGGACACTGCAGTTTTGATTTCAGACCACCACAATAAAGTGAATATAGCAATAAAATGAGTCACAAATTTTTTGCTTTCCTAGTGCATATAAAATTATGTTTATACTATACTGTAGTATATTAAGTATTAAATAGCATTATATCTAAAAACGTGTATACTTTAATTTAAAAAACAGTTGCTATATATTGCTAATGATCCTCTGAGTCTTCAGTGAGTTGCAGTCTTTTTGCTGATAGAGGGTCTTGGCTCGCTGTTGATCAGGGTGATGGTTGCTGAAGGTTAGGGTGGCCGTGGCTATTTCTTAAAACAAGACAACAAGGAATTTTGCTGTGGTTAAGTTATCATTTTAATTTCTCTCTAGCATGGGATACTGTTTGATAGCATTGTACCCACAGTAGAATTTCTTTCAAAATTGGAGTCAGTCCTCTCAAATGGTGCTGCTACTTTATCAGCCTAAGTTTATGGGATATTCTAATCTTTTGTTGTCATTTCAACAGTGTTCACAGCATCTTCAAAAGGAGTAGGTTCCTTCTCAAGAACCTACTTTCTTTTCTTATCCATAAGAAGTAATTCTGCAACTGTTCAGGTTTTGTCATGAGACTGCCACAATTTAGTTATGTCTTTAGGGTTCACTACTAATTCCAGTTCTCTTGCTATTTCTATCACATGTGCAGTGATTTCCTTCATTGAAGTCTTGCAGCCCTCAAATTCACCCACCAGGCTTGGTATCAACTTTTTACAAACTCCTATTCATGTTTACATATATTTTTTAAGAGACAGGGTTCCACTGTGTTGCTCAGGCTAGACTCAGACTCCTGAGTCAAGCAATCTTCCTGCCTCAGCCTCCTGAGTAGCCGGGACTATATACATGTGCCAGTGGGCCCAGCCTATGTTGTCTTTTAACCTCTTTTCACAAATGATGAATGTGCTTAATGGCATCTAGAATGGTGAATTCTTTTTAGAAGGTTTAGAATTACTATCTGTGGCAGTTATAGCCTTATAAAATGTATTTCTTACAAGAAGACTTGAAAGTCAAAATTACTCCTTGATCCATGGACTGCTGAAGGGATGTTGTGTTAGCAGGTGTGAAAAATACATTAATCTTGTAGATGTCTATCAGAGCTTTTGGGTGGCCAGGTGCATTGTCAATGAGCAGTAATATTTTAAAAGGAATTTTTTTTTTCCTGAGCAGTAAGTCTCAGTAGTAGGCTTAAAATATTCAGTAAACCATGTTGTTGACAAATGTGCTATCATCCAAGCTTTGCTATGCCATTTATAGAGCACAGGCAGAGTGGATTTAGCATCATTCTTAATGGCCCTAGGATATTTAGAATGTTAAATGAGCATTGGCCTCAACTTAAAGTCACAAGCTGCCTTAGCTCTTAACAAGAGAGTTAGCCTGTCCTTTGACTCTTTGAAGCTAAGTATTGACTTCTCCCCTCTAGCTATGAAAGTCCCAGATAGCATCACCTTCCAAAACAAGGCTGTTTTGCCTACACAGAAAATCTCTTGTTTAGTATAGCCACCTTCAACAATTACCTTAGCTAGATCTGGATAACTTCCCGAAGCTTCTATATCAGCACTTGCTACTTCATTTGTACTTTTATGTTATGGAGATGCCGTCTTTCCTTAACCTACCTCTGCTAGCTCCCAACTTTTCTTCTGCAGATTCCTCACCTCTGTCAGCCTTCATAGAATTGAAGGGACTTAGGGCTTTGTTCTGGATTAGGCTTTGGTTTAAGGGAAATACTGTGGTTGGTTTAATGTTCTATCCAGATAGCTCAAATTTTCTCCACACTAGCAATAAGGCTGTTTCACCTTCTTTTCAAATGTGTCTTCATTGGAGTGGCACTTTTAGTTTCCTTCAAGAAATTTTCCTTTGCATTTACAATTCAGCTAACTGTTTGGCACAAGAGTCTAGTTTTCAGCCTGTCTTGGCTTTTGACATATCTTCCTCACTAAGCTTAATTATTTCTAGCTTTTGGTTGAAAGTGAGACACATATGACTATTTCTTTCAGTTAAACACTTAGAGGCCATTGTAGGTTTATTAATTGGCCCAATTCCAATATTGTTGTGTCTCAGAATAGGGAGGCTGGAGAAGAGGGAAAGATATGGATAAGGGTTGGTCAGTGGAACAGAAAGAACACACACATGTAGAGATTAAGTTCATTGTTTTATATGGGCATAGTTTGTGGTGCCCCAAGACAATTAAATTGAAACATCAAAGGTCACTGATCACAGATCATCATAAGAGATAGAATAATAATGAAAAAGTCTGAAATGTGAGAATCACCAAAACATGACACAGAGACACTAAATGAGCACATCTGTTTGGGAAAATGGTGCTGATAGATGTGTTGGATGCAGTGTTGCCACAAACCTTCAATTTATAAAAAATTCAATATCTGTGAAGCACAATAAGTGAAGTACAATGAAGTGAAGTATGTTTGTCTTATTCAGTGATATAAAGAAATGAGCTATCAAGTCATGAAAAGACATGCAGTTACCTTAAATGCCTGCTACTAAGTGAAAGATAGCCAGGCTTAAAAGCCTGTATATACTGTCTGTTGCCAACTATATTACAGTATGGAAAAGGCCAAACTATAGAGACAATAAAAAGATTAGTGGTTGCTAGGAGTGGAGTAGGAGGAGTGAATAGGTAGAGCATATGCCATTTTTAGGGCAGTGAAACTGTTCTGTCTGATACTCTAAAGGTAAATATATGATACTATGGATTCGCAAAACCTACAGAGCTGTACAAGAATGAACCCTCATGTAATCTCTGGACTTTAATAAATAATAATGTATCACTATTGGTTCATCAGTTGTAACAAATGTACCACAGCAATGCAAGATGTTAATAATAGGGCCAACTTTGGATAGGGGAGAGGTGGTATATGGCGACCCTGTACTTTGTGACCAATTTTTGTCAAACCCTAAAACTGCACTACTAAAAATAAAAGCAATAAAAAACTCACTAAAAATGCATCAGTTAAAAAAAAGTTTAAAAAACCCATGTATTCTATTGATTGTTCATATATCCTTTTCCATAATTCTCCAGTGAATTACTATTTAAATTCGAACAATTTTAAAATGATGTTCATAAAATTCCAAGTTTTCCTACACATTTTTTATTAACTCTCAATTGTTCTTGGGTATATATGAGTTATTCTAATTTCATCTGTTATTTTCCCGTAAGTACATCTTTCCTGCAGGTATATAGTAATACTTTGAAACAAAGTTAGATGATGATTTTACATTAAATATTATCCTACTTAAAGTGTTTTCATTGTTTTAGATGATTTACATTTCCAGCATGTTTTCTCTTTCTTCTGTGCTCTATATGCTCTATTATTATATTCTTTGTTTCTTTGCAAATGGAATGGTTTCTATTGCTATATTTTTTTCTGTCTTTTGCCACTAGCCCACCTCATATCTCTGTACATGCACACACATACATGCATGCCTGCATACCCTTCACAAACAGACAGAAATACACAGGCATACAGATTTTTGAACCTTATAGTTAAGCCGCATTCTTGTCAAAAAGGTCTAGTACTCCTAGAGTCGATGCAGCTGCCTCTCCCTTTCTTTGGGAGATCAGCATTACTCATCACCGCAAATATTCTTGCTTTACTACTTGCTCATTGTTTTGGATATACAGAGCACTTAAATATTTGCTATTTTAGTGCATTATAATGAACTGGTTATTATGTTTTCAAAGTCAAATACGGGTCAAAGTAATTGTTTTTTTTAACCAAATTTTATTCTTCAGGTACTTTTTTAATGTAAAAAAAAAAAGCCCATACTGTTTCTGTCTATTAATAGGTGGTAATTGGAACTTGGTAAAAGGTAGTCTAAGCAGAGGAGTCATATTGCTTGAGGCAGATTAAAAAAAGTATCTAGTTATATAAGCCTACATAAAGCCACATCTCCAGACTAATATTTAATGTGAAGTGGATAAAATTTATATTATGAACAGCTGTAGATTTAAGTTAGTAAAGCCTAAAATTATAGTAGAAAACATTTCAATTACAGTTTTTAAAATATGAAAGAGATGCTGATTGTACATTGAAATATTTTGCATAATGACATCTGTTTTTCACACACATGCATACATACACACACAATCCCATTTTGTAGCTTATAAAACAGAGGCACATAGTGGTTCAGAGACTTATATAAGCTTACACAGCTAACAGGGAGACCATGATTCAAACATCAGACAGCAGAACTCCTGAGTACCCTCTCTGAACTACTAAACTGTGTTACCTCCCATCTTAACTAACATGACTCATTTTTCTTCCTTAAAATGCCTTGAAAGTTATTATGAAGAAATACCTCATCCAGCTGTAGAGGAACAACCAACTACATTTATTTTTAGAAATGATAAGGGAGTTGTTTTCCTCTATACATAGACTTCCACAACTAGAGCAGTTGCATAACATGGTCTGTGTAGATTATACTTTTTTCACGATTCATTTAACTACTTGCATTTGATATCATTTCCTCTCAAATTGAAGCACATCTGATGCAGATTTACTGGGACATTCACACTCCATTTTGGTTTTAAAAGTTGCAGACCTCATTTACAAGAGCATGAACAACATAGCCATTTGAAATCACCCCATCTTTTATAAGGTTTAACTTTTCTTCTGGAAAGGAAAATAATAGATGGAAAAACGTACTTGTAGTATTACTGTTTTTTGTTTTAACTGACATACTGCTCATGACTAGTTGCCACTTAACCCACTGATGGGTAAATGTTCTAAACTGAGCTTGACTGAAGAAAACTAACCAAGTTACTTAGCCTATATGCCCAAGTTTCCTAAGAACCCCTCCATACACATTTGGAAATATTCATATTATATGTTTTTTAAATCTCTGAACAGGAAATTCATGTGTCTTTTTGAAATCAAATCCAGACTGCCTTGATTTGCTTGTGCTTATGTCCTATAATCTCAATGTCAAGGTGTAAAACTGTACTAGTGATTCCTTGGAATGGTTAAAAATGGAATAGTAGTTTGGTTTCATATTCATGATTGATTAAGTGAGAAATCAACTATACATTTGAACTCTTCCAGTTTATATAATTCTTGAAGCTTTATGAGCTTTAGAATAAAAACCCGTTAATGCTCTTTGTTTAAGACCTCATAGTAGTGTTGCTTAGATGACAAAGCAAATAAAAACACTTTTAATACCCTTTGCTTGATACCTTGTAGTAGTCGTGCTTACCCAAAAAACAAACCTACATCTTCCACCTTGCATTTAATATTTAGAAAGTAATAAAATAAAAGAATCAAATGAACAAACATTTATTTACTCAACATAAATAACATTTTTGTCTTTTTGCTAAATATTTTTTATTAAAAATTTGATGTCAAGATAAGGTTGAAGTCCTCTCTGTTACTTCTTTTTTTTTTTTTTTGAGACGGAGTTTCGCTCTTGTTACCCAGGCTGGAGTGCAATGGCACAATCTCGGCTCACTGCAACCTCTGCCACCTGGGTTCAGGCAATTCTCCTGCCTCAGCCTCTTGAGTAGCTGGGATTACAGGCACACGCCACCGTGCCCAGGTAATTTTTTGTATTTTTAGTAGGGGTTTCACCATGTTGACCAAGATGGTCTTGATCTCTTGACCTCGTGATCCACCCGCCTCGGCCTCCCAAAGTGCTGGGATTACAGGCGTGAGCCACCACGCCCGGCCCTTTTTTGTATTTTTAATAGAGATGGGGTTTCACCATGTTGGCCAGGATGGTCTCGATCTCTTGACCTCGTGATCGCCCACCTCGGCTTCCCAAAGTGCTGGAACTAAATCTTTACTCTTTAATAATCTAGATTCAAGTATAGAATCCTGGTTATAGAATTCCTGCTGGATGGTTAGTTTTCTTCAATAATTAGAAGATAATATTTTGTAATCTATTAGCATTTGTTCTTGCTGATGAGAAGTGTCAGTCTAACTGTTACCTAGATAACAAGCTCTCATTTCTCTCTGATAACTTTAAATATTTTCTTTTTGTCTTTGTTGTTATGGAATTTCATTACAATGTAGGAAATACCTGTGGATTTATGTGCATGTAATGTGTATATATATAAATATAATATCCTATTTCTTCAATCTGAGGATTTTTTTATTAGAGAATATGAGCCACATTCTTTGTATATATTATCCACATTATCTTTTTTTTTCTTACCTAGTGGGACTCCTTCCTGTGAGGCAGATGATTCATCTTTTTATTGTTGTATCTAAAGTCAATTCTCTTTTGTATTTTTTATCTTTTTTCTTTCTATACTGTATTTCTGCCTCCTAGCTCTCTTTAGCTAAGTCTAATTTATAGTTCTACTAATTCTTTTATTTTTTTTCCCTAGTTTTTTAAAGTTCTTTTTGGAATTCATCTTTTTATGTTGTCTTTTCCTTGATTTATATGCCCTTATAAAATATTTTAAACATGCTTATATTAATACTCATATTATTTTGCTTTTATTTCTTAGGATATAAGTTCTTCTGTTCATTAGCAAGTAGCTTTTGCTGTTGGTGTGGCTTCTAATTTTTTCTTACTGTGATTCCCATCAATATAGATTGTTTTCCTGTGAGTTCTGTGTGTTGGGAGTTGTAGATGTATTATATAAAATATTTTTAGATTTTATTTGACTCTAGGGATACTTCTGATTCCAAACCAGTTTTTTAGTTAATTTTTCACTTGTAATTCCTATGCCATATATGTATGAAACTTTAGACCTCATACTTAATTGCATAGCTGAGACAGGGATTCTAATTTCATGTGTCTCTTTTCCTTTATGACCCTGGGCAGCTTTCTTGCCAATTTCCTTGAATGGGAGAGTGAGTTTTCTAAACCAAGCTTCAGCAATGGCTTTATGCAGGTAACTCAGTTTCCATTTCCCTATACACATGGCGCTTCCCTTCTTGCCTGGGCATTTTAATGTGTTAGTTCCCAGCTATTAAGACCTGATACTTAGTGAGACCATCTTAGTTTTAACTTTGCCCACCACTCTAAATATTAGTGTAATTTATATTAGGTAGATATGTACCTTTCTCAATGTTAAGCTTGGTTATGTCTTTTATAATAGGTTATATTTTATCCGTAATAATAAGATATTTACTATCTTGGCAAATAATAATCTCATATATGGAATACAAAAAAGAAAAAAATTAATATTCCGTTTCTGATATTCAAAAAACAGCTGTGAGAGACAATTTTCTGTTTTCCTTTGGTCCCCCTTTAACACATAAACAACCAAGCAT
This sequence comes from Callithrix jacchus, assembly GCF_049354715.1. Lineage (NCBI taxonomy): Eukaryota > Metazoa > Chordata > Mammalia > Primates > Cebidae > Callithrix > Callithrix jacchus. The sequence goes on from NC_133506.1 coordinate 21,318,429, forward strand.
GGAAGATGCATTTTATAACTATACTTTCAATTTTTGCATGGTCTGATGGGCTGGATTAATCAGTTAGTAGAAGGACACTGAGATAAGATGAAGGTGGGCATAAAAAAATCATTAAAACAGGCTCTACTCCAGCTTAGTCTCATGTACCTAGCACATTCACATATTCTCAAGATATTTATTTCCTCATTTTTTGTTGCCTTCTGTTGCACATAATAAATTAGGAGTTATATACTCATTTGTTAATTTAACAAGCATTTATCAAGTTTTACTTTTCTCCAGGCACTATTTTAAGCACTAGGGACAGCAGTAAACAATATTTCTGCTTTAATAAAACATTCTTCTTCTTCTTTTTTTTTTGAGATGAAGTCTTGCTCTGTCACCCAGGCTGGAGAGGAGTGGCACAACCTCAGCTCAGCTCACTGCAACCACCGCCTCTCAGGTTCAAGCAATTCTCCTGCCTCAGTCTCCTGAGTAGCTGGGATTACAAGCGTATGCCACCATACCTGGCTAATTTTTGTATTTTAAGTAGAGACAGAATTTTGCCATGTTGGCCAGGCTGGTCTCAAACTCCTGACCTCAAGTGATCTACTTGTCTTGGCTTCCCAGAGTGCTGGGCCAATATGCTGGCCAATAAAGCATTATTCTGATTATGCACGTAGGGAGGGGTCAAATCAGGTAATAAAGAAATAAACCAAAAATTTAGTATGTGTCAGGATTTTATAAGCGCACTGACAGAAGACAAAGCAAAGTAATGGGGACAGAGTATGAGCAGAGGGTGTAACTTTACATATAGTAGTAGAGAAAGCTGTCTAATGACATATGAGCAGAAATCCCCCTAAATGAACTTGGATCCATTTGTCTATCTGTGCAAGATCATTACAGGCAGCAGGTTTGACAGGACCATACTCAACCTGCTGTAAGAATGCAGGGAATGGAGTGAGTAAGGTGAGAATATGGTTAAGTCAGGTTAGGTAAATGGCAGAGGGGATTATGTAAGTTCACTTTGACTTTGAGGGAGACAGAAAACCTGGAGGATTTTAAGTATAAGAATGCCAGGATATGTTTGATGATTTAAAGAAAGCATTGACCCTTCATGCTTTAAGGAAACATCAAATGTATCCAGAAGACAAGAGTGGAAGTATGAGCACTACCTAGGCTGATGTTTCAGTAGTCCAAACTAGAGACAATGGTGGTTTTATCCAGGTGGTCAACGTGGAGGTAGTGAAAAGTGGTTGGATTCTAGATATGTTTCACAAGTGAAGACAGCAGGTTGGTTCAAGGGATGTGGAGAGAAGATAAATACGGAGTTGAGGATGGTCCTGAGAAATTTGGTCTAAGCAACTGGAAAAGTAGAGTTGTTATTTAATGAAATGGGGGTAATTTGTAGAAAGAACAGACATGGGCATAAATATTAAGGGCATGGTATAGATATGTGAAGTTTGAGATAACTGCAAAATATTCAAGATGCTGAGTAGCGAATAGGGCTTGGTGATATAGTTTTGGGAGCCCTCAGCATAAAGACAGCAATTAAAGGCATGACATTATACAAAATCATGTAAGGAGTGAGTGTCAATAAAAAAGAGAATGGAGCCTTGGGTTATGCCATTGTCTAGAGCTCATAAAGATGAGGATGACCAGAAATGGATATGAGAAACAGTAGCCAGTAAGGGAGAAAGAGAACTAAGAAAGGAAATAACTAGTGGACTCTTGGAAGCTGTGATGAAAATGATATAAGAAACTAGGGGAGTGATCAATTCATCACATGTTTCTCAGAGATTGGGTAACATGTGGAATGAGACTTAGAGTTGGTGACATGGAAGGCAATGATAACTTCCTTATTCTATCTCTGATGATACAATATAGCATCATAGAGCATCTGGATATCTTGCAAATTATTTTGCTTAAATTATTTTACAGATTGGGATTCAGGAGGATGACTTTTTCTATGACATAGTCTCTTGGTTGCAAAATAAATGTGTGTGATTACAAAATAATTAGATTTTTTAAAAAAGATCAGAGAACCCCACACTATTGCAGTACTGCCTTGAAAGTCTGTATTTTTATTCCACTGCTCCTGCTGTTCTAAGTCATTTTTGTGACATACTTCAAATTGTTTTCAAAACTATATTAAAAGCGACTCATCAGAAAGACTAACATTATTTATAATTGGTAGTTCTCATCATGCTTTGATTTTGGGTAGCTCTTACTTGCCATCACAGATATTGTTCAGAATAAATGATGTAGAATGAGAAGAAAGATACAACAGATTTCATGAATGGCACTACTAATGGGTAAAGTTGTACTCTCCTGAGAAGAGGCAGGTATTATCTGTGTAAACAATTCTGGTGTTGATATACATATTATAGGTTAAAAAAATAGTTCTGCTGACCTACATTTCCTTATGTGCAGTGGTTATTCCTTTAATGGTTCTCTTGAATCTCTTTTGGGATGTTAATTTTTACCCTATATTCTTGTCAGAAGGGCTGAATTATCAGCAAAAACCTATATATATATTCCCAGTTAGGAATGTAACTCTTCCAAATGGCTAAGAGGTGTTAAAGATTAAACCAAGTATATCTTTTAAGATTTATTCTTTTTCCCTGGAGGAATTTGGAAATTGTTCTGTGCCCTCATTAGAATTATCAGGGAAATGGTGTTGGTAATTTAATTTCAAATAATTATATCATTATTCAAATAAGAGAGAAAGTGATTTTAAAAGCTGTATATTGATTCAAGGTGAGATGGTTGACTAGATGCAGCTAGGAGGAACATCTGTTTCCTGGGCACTGGGACATAGGGAAGACTGGTGCACCCCGAGCAGACCTTCAGAAGGAAGGCATTGGGAGTGAATGGAGGGAGGACACAGACTCTGGGCTAAGGGAGGAGGAAGCTGTGCACTGTGCACAGGGCTACTGAGCACTGAGACTCATTCCCGGCCCCAAAGACTCCTGGAGTAGGGGTGAGTTGGCCAAATGAGAAGTAATCTACTCTTGCTGTGGACCTCTTGAATCCTGGCATCAGGAAACCCCATGACCCTCGTGAACACTCACTCGAATTGGCAGGGAGAGCTGTTTGGAAAGGTGGTAAGGGGCAGTCCTCCAGCCTTTGCAGAGCCCAGAGGGTCTGGTGCAGGAATGTCTGCAGGGGAGCATGGCCAGGGACACCCATCCCCTAAGGCTCACATGCATTCCTAGGAGACTTTAGCCTTAGAGGAACTGAGGGACCCAAACAGTTCAAGGTGATTTAGCCATGTGAGTCACAGCCAGTCCAACCTGAATGCCCTGTGTCTGCTGACCTCTCTCCCAATGCCCCAGCCTGGCCTTGCCTGCTTGCAGTGCAGCCTTGGATGCTCAAGGGGTGCCTCCTGGAGACTGCATCATAGCTCCTGTGCTGGCAGACTGTGCCTGACTGTCAGAGAGTTCCAGCAGAGCAGCTCCTGCCAACATGTACCAGCCACCTGCATCCTTCCCCCACTGCAGCCATTCCCATGCCATTCTGTCATCATGCACGTATCTACAGCCACCTCCATCACTTTGCCAGGACAGGTATGGGCAGACCTCGCTTAGCCTTCTCCACTGGCATATCCACTGGCAAGAATAAGCACACAGAGGCAGGCGGTCTCATGCCTACCAGTGCCCTGGCCTGGTGCTGACACTGCTGTACACGGATCCCAACTGCCCTGCTCTCCCCTCCCACCTCATTCAGCCACCTTTATTTCTTCCAATGCCCACATGGAGCTGGCAGCCTCTGGTGTGCCAGTGCCCCACCCCAGCCAACCAGTATGTACCCCACAGCACTACCACTGCTGCTGGCATGAGTGAATGAGCACAGATCCCCTTGCCACTGCCCAGCAAAGCACTTTGGCTGGTGCCACCCTTCTGAGTGTTGTGACTAGCAATCTAGGAACATCTTGGCTTTTCCGGTGCAGCAGATTCTCAACCTTGAAGCAGAGGGTAAAACAAAGCCAGAGAATCCACACCAGCCCCATTGAGTTAGAACAAGTAGCCCAGGAGTGCTGAGCTGAGCCTTGATTCCTCCCTCCAACAAAAATTTTACAGGAAGCAAAGCTAGTCAACTGAACCTACCTCATGCTACAATCAAACCCTCATGGGCATCAAAGAAGATAAAAGCAAAGCAAACAACAACAAACCCAACCCAGAAACAACAACAGCAAAACAAAAATCATCCAAAGGACAGCAATTTTGAAGACTGAAGGAACAGGAACGTCAGTCAACACAGACGAGAAAGAACCAGCACAAGAATTCTGACGACTCAAAAAGCCAGAGTGTCTTCTTACCTCCAAATGACTGTACTAGTTTCCTGGCAGTGGTTCTCAGGCGAATATGGATAGGAATAAAGATCATCAACATTCAGTAGAAAGCCAAAATCCAATCCAAGGATTCTAAGAAACACAATAAAACAATATAGGAGATGAAAGACAAAGTGGCTATTTTAAGAAGAGAATCAAACTGAGCTGATAAAGCTGAAACTCTCACTTCAAGAATTTCAGAATACAATTGCAAGCATTAACAGCAAAATCAAGGAAGCCAAGGAAAGTATCTCAGAGCTTGAAAACCTGCTCTCTGAAATAACTCAGACAAAAAAAAAAAAGGAATTAACAATACCTCTGAGAAATGGGATTATGGGCCAGGCGAGGTGGCTCATGCCTACAGTCCCAGAACTTTGGGAGGCTGAGGTGGGGGATCATGAGATCAGTTTAAGACCAGCCTGGTCAATATAATGAAACCTCATCTCTACTAAAAATACAAAAATTAGCCAGGCATGCATCTGTAGTCCCAGCTACTTGGGAGGCTGAAGCAAGAGAATTGCTTTAACCCTGGAGGCGGAGGTTGCAGTGAGCCAAGACTGTGCCATTGTACTCCAGCCTGGGCAACAGAGCAAGACTGTCTCAAAAGCAAGCAAACAAACAAAACACCACCACAGTGTTGTGAAGCTTATTTTTATTTTATTTTTTGAGATTGGGTCTCACTATGCTGCCCAGGTCGTTCTTGAACTTTTGGGCTCAAGCAATCGTCCTGTCTCAGCCTCCTGAGTAGCTGGTATTGTAGGTCACACAACTAACTGCACCTGGCTGTGAAACCTATTTTAAAAAAAATATTGAGTGGTACTAGGTTTTAAAGCATGGATGGTACTAGGATTTAAAGTATGATTGAAGAGATTACTGGTCATGAGTACATATACTAACTGGATCCTAGCAGAACCTGTCACTGGGTTTGCCTCTGTGAAATGTATTCTTAAATTTCAGAAGTCTACATCTACTTCCTGTGCATCAGTTCTATTTTGTCAAGTGTGAAATCACTAGGAGCCTACTTTCTTGTTCTAACCTTGCTGCTAAGCTTGTAGCCCATTGGATAAGTCAGATATCCTTTCTGGAACTCTGAGTTTTCTGTGAAAGGGGGCTTGATGCAATTTGTTATAAATAATGTTTTACTGGAAAACAGACCAAAAAGTGGGAATTTACTCTAACTCAGAACTTTGATGAATCAAATCAGCTCTGTTATATATGCATTCTATCAGGCAGAAAAAGTTAATAATGCTTAAGTTTATTGTGTTCCCTTCCTACTGCACCCTAGAACTAAGACTTTGCAAAGCCAAGAATATATCACAGGAAGAGTTTATGTTTCCCCTGGCACTGCCAGTTGAATGATTGAATGAAAGCTGGTAGGTGGTAAAACAGCCTGGAAGTCCTCTCTTGCTTTGAAAATTGTAGGTTCATCTTTCCTGCTTATCTTATTTATAAACAAGCCTGGTGGTTTAGTAGAGAACTTGCAACCACCTAGAACCAAAATGCAAAGCCTTGGCCAGCTCTTCAATGCACTTGTGGTCTGACAAAGGTAACTTCCTTTCAAGCTGGATCAGAAGTTTCCTAGAAAGGACAGCTTGCATTTTCTGTTATTCAGTCACACTTCTGAAATTTCTTAATAAAAAATTTTTATGTTATATGTAGTAATATGCAAATATATCTAATTATAAGTATATATCTGGGGTATTTAGACATCTAGACAAATAGAGAAAAAATGTTTTCTCTATTTGATCCCATTTTTCAGCCACGTTTTACTGTACATAATGGATGACCACTTAGAAGGCTCAAGATATTTTAATTTCACTGTTTATTTGTCAACTCTGATCTCATTGCTTTGTAGTTTCATGCTGTATCTCTTTTCTTTCTTAAAATGAATAAGCATGTAAGCCACTTGTTTGGCAAAAGCCCAGGCATTTTTAAGCTCTGTTGCTTGCAAAGTCATCCTTTGCAGTAATTTTGTGTTGCACTGTGATGGTGATAATTAAGATGTTCTACTTTCTGTCCAGTGACAGAAAATATGATTATTTTGGGCCAAAGTCTTAAGATGCTGTACTCTGAAAGAAGCCAGAAGAACAGTTATTGATGCAGAGCAATATTAAAGCAGTTCAGTAGTAACACTGAAGAGTTTTTCATTTCGACAAAGACTTCTCTCTTTTTTTGTATTTTTAGTCGATATATCATAATTGTATTCACAATGCTTCTTCTAAAACAAAAACTGTGGATCAGGTAGCTAAAGAAACAATGCGTTTTATGGATTAAGAGAGTAGACTTTGGCATCAAATTGGCATGGGTGTGAATTCTACATCTTTTTTTTTTAAAGTATTTATTTGGCTATGTGATCCTGCCCTTGTTTAGCATCTAAGCTTTAGTTTTTTAATCTGTAAAATGGAATTAATATATCGAAACCACTATGAAATTCAAGTGATGTTATGAATAGGAAGTACTCAATATAATAGTTGACATGTTGTAAATTCTGAATATATGGCTAAGACAAATAGTATTCCATTATTCAAACGTATTTTCTGTTTAACTTTCTGTAATGTAGTTTCTGTATAATTTTCTGTAAAAAGTTATAACTCATACTGTTTCCATATGCAAATTCACCATGGTAATGCCAATGAAAATGTTTGAGTCAGTATAGAAATGTAATGAGCTTGGCCTGTAGCCAAGTATTTAAGAAGTGTTTTGGATCGTTTGTAGCTCTAGAGGCTGCAATAGTAAATCTTCCAATATAGTTTTTTTTCTGATTAACATTTTTAAGTTTTAGATTCCTCCCTTAGGATAGTGAACTCTTTCAGGAATGGATTTGAAAACATAGAATGGTAATTCTGGAACTATAAACATATTGGCAGCATAATTAGACATTAAAATGGAGAAGTTACATTGAATTGAAATGTCCAGGGAAAATAAGATAGGAAGATTTCTTTGACAAAATTTGTTAAGAGTTATCCATGTACATTTTATGGTAATACTCTTGATACGTGTAGAAATCAGGCAGTTGTACATTATCTTTATATAGAGATGATAATTGTCTAACAGCATTAATGCTTTCCAACTTACCAAATGAGCCACTTGTTGCTGGATTTTTAGATTCTTAAGCTGGAGTTTGGTGTGAATAGATTGGTGAAAATATGGGAAACACTGAAAAATTTTTTAAAGGAAACAAGTCAGTCCTTGAAAAATCATTAGAAGTTATAGATTTTAAGAATAAGAATGTTTATAATAAGTTGGTATACAAGCAACTTTTTATGGGCTAGAGGGTATAACTTATTTCCAAACCCAATTCAAATTGATACTTTTAAAACATAAAATGATATACAACAATCACAGCATCTGTTTTAAAATATGGTTTGTTTTTTACAAAATCTGTACTGACCATATACTCCATGTGAGTCATTTATTTGAGAAGCTAAAATCATTTCTTTTCTGACATGGACAGAATAACTGTCATAAAATATAATGGGCAAGTAGAAGGAGCTAATTTTATGCTCACATTCATGCTGTAAATCTCCTATAATTAAGATTTAAATGCGTAAATACCGTATAATGATGAATACAATTACTTGGATCATAAAACAAATGCTTAGGATTTGAGGCTGGCAAAGACCCTTCATCAGCAGAATGCCTTTCTGATAGGCATACTCTAGTTTGGAATGGGATAATTCAGACCAAGGATTTTGGGAACAGTTTGCTTGGCTGTAGCGAGGGGGCCATAGGAAGGTTCTAGAGTAGATGATTGTAGGGAGACTAACCTTCAAGGAGTCTAGTGACAGTCTAGATAAGTGACCATTATTTGTAGGAAAGCCCAGTGTTATGATGCAGGCAATCATTTTGGCAAAGACACAGAAGATGGCATCACCAGGGCCTGGCTGCTGGCAATGGTCAGAAATCCAGGTGGGCTTGGGAGGATGAGGTGGGCAGATCACAAGGTCAGGAGGTTGAGACCAGCCTGGCCAACATAGTGGAACCCTGTCTCTACTGAAAACACAAAAATTAGCTGGGCATGGTGGCATGCACCTGTATTCCCACCTACTTGGGAGGCTGAGGCACGAGAATCACTTGAACCCAGGAGGCAAAGGTTGCAGTGAGCCAAGATTGCACCAGCCTGGGTGACAGAGTGAGACTCAGTCTCAAAAAATTAAAATGAAGTAAAACATGTTAAGTACCCAAAAACAGAACTTTAAAAAAAGACAAGATTAATTTCTGCCTCTAACATTTGTAAACCAGAATAAATATGAAATGAAAACAAACATTTTTATAAAAGTTTCCAAGTAGCTGGGACTACAGGTATGTACCACCACACCCACCTAATTTTTATATTTTTAGTAGAGAGGGAGTTTCACCTTGATGGCCAGGTTCTCTCAAACTCCTGGCTTCAACTGATCCACCCACCTCAGCCTCCCAAAGTGCTGGGATTATAGACGTGAGCCACCGTCCCCAGCCAGGGACTTAATCTTTATTGCAATCAACAGAACATACTGTGATAGAACATAATTATTTTGTAAAATTAAAATATTATGTATTTGAAAGTAGAACTCATGGACTTTTAAGTGATAAAAGCCAGTCTTTTGGAGGAATTTAAAACAATGGGTTCCAAATGCCACTCCATGATCTAGTGCCATAGTAACACTCTCATATTCTGAAGAATTTGTTTAATAATACAAATTATTGCTCCCTTGCAACTACCCATCTAAAGACAGTCTCATTCAGTAGCTCCAAAAGCTTTAGGCATTTGGTTGTGTAATTTTATCTCATACCCCCTTCTAAGAATCCCTCCCCAAAGAAGTGGCTTACCTCCTTTCTAAAGTCGATTTCTTCACATGGGTTCTAAATACTGTGTGTTCTCACTCCAGGATCTCTTTCCTCCCACTCACATCTCCCCCCATCAATTAGGTTATGGTTTTGTTTCCCTTTACTTTAAATTCTCATAAGCCGTTAACTCCTTCACATGTTCACAAGTCTCCCATTTTTTTTTTTTTTTTTTTTTTTTGAGACGGAGTTTCACTCTTGTCACCCAGGCTGGAGTGCAATGGCGCGATCTCGGCTCACCGCAACCTCCGCCTCCTGGGTTCAGGCAATTCTCCTGCCTCAGCCTCCCAAGTAGCTGGGATTACAGGCGCGCGCCACCATGCCCAGCTAATATTTTGTATTTTTAGTAGAGACGGGGTTTCACCATGTTGACCAGGATGGTCTCGATCTCTTGACCTCGTGATCCACCCGCCTCGGCCTCCCAAAGTGCTGGGATTACAGGCGTGAGCCACTGCGCCCGGCCAAGTCTCCCATTTTTTAAACAAATTAACATTTTGCCTCTATTCCTTTTCTAGCTGTTATTTTATTCCTGTATAATTTATTGTGCCCATTTTTTCTCTACCTCCATTTCCTTGATGTAGCCGTCTGGCATCTTTCCTCTTTCATGCCAAATCTAGAGGCTGTTTTTCATTCTCCTCTACTCTTCTGCTGCTGTTTCTCCTTTCTTCTTGAAACTTCTGTCTTTGCTTGGCTCCCCTGGCATCCTACCATCCTGGCTCTTTTCTTGGCCTTTTAGACATATCTTTTCTGCCTTAGTCTCTCAATAAGATTTCTTTCCCCTGTAATGAGGACCACCAGTAAACCAACCAGAGAGCGCTACTCCTTCATGGATCATTCTCTGAGATCATCCATTCTTCTAACTTCTGTTGAGATAACTTACAAATCCTTATCACTGATTCTAGCTTATTCCTGATATTTTACGTATGTCACTACTATTTGATATTTTCTCTTAAATTTCTAAAAGCCAGAATCAAAATGCTGAAAAAATAACAATGATATCTTCTTTGCCAAATAGATGCTTTTACAGAAATAACAGAAATCCTTGAGTTACTCTATTATTAATCTACCTACTAAGTAATTTATATTTATAATCTAAGTAATTTTGAGATATTTCTAATGTATTTCTAAAAAATACATGAAATCCAAAAAATAAAATAAACTTAGTTTGTATCATGAAGAGGAGAGGTAAGTATAACAGAAATGACTTTTGTTAACCAATCTTTTAAAATGCCTTTTGAAAATGCAAAAAAAATTTTTAAACATCTATAAAAGTATATATGAAAACAGTTTACAAGTACTCAAAAAAGTAAGTTTATTTATACATTTTTTCAGCAAATCATGAACTGAATGGCGTTTTCCTATATCACTTGGTTTTTTTTTTACATATTCTGAGTATCAAGATGTGCATAATAATATAAAATTAGAAATGTCATTTTATTAAAGAAAAAACCATTAAAATCTCATAAGCTAAATTTTAAATTCTCATTTTATCCATTTTAATAATGTTAAAATATAAATTTTGATTGAGACACAAGATATATTAAATATGGCATTCCATAGTCAGATGCTGGACCAACATTGCAATTTTCAGAAGTATCTAAAAAACCATATAATTCTTAAATCCCATACCAGATCAATATTACTGGCATAATAAACATAATAAAAATTGAGAGCAGATGTTTGCAGAGCTTCTGTGCATGATAAACCTACAAACCACAATATAAGGGAGAGGTTTGTAGGTGCCTGATCCTTACCTTTCAGTTTAATATGTGACCCTCAAGGTTTCAAAGTGATATGGTACAATGGCATCTGACTTTTGCCTGGAATATCTAAAAAATGAGAGGGTGGCTATTCAGTTGCTCTGATGGAGAGAGCTGTGATAGAATCAGCCTATACTCCTCGAGTTTCTTTGGTCAAAGTATGTATATTTGCTGTGGGCCGGCCACATGTGGTCATGTTTGAGAGAGTGCTGATGTGGGGTTGTCTTAAGTCTGATCCAGAAGAGCCACCTGAAGAGAAAACAAGGCCTCAGAAGAATTTGTGTCACCAGATGCACATAGATTGAAGAAGGAATAAGTAGCTAATTAGAATCAAGATATGTTTCTCTTTGTTAAAAAAACAGAAGGTGAGTGAGTCAAAAGGTGAAGGGGAGGGTGCCCATAAGATAGCAAATCAGCTTTAAACACGAGTCCAGTTTAAAACAATAGCAGTCAGGTAAAAATTTTCTTGTTCTTATACCTCTTCTTCACCACTGCAACCCTAGATGGGTCAGAACACTGGTGAGAAGGGGTAAAAGTACAGAAAGGGAAAGAGAGACAGCTGGCCTTGTCCTCCTTCCTCACACTGGGGCAACTGGCTGCAATAACAGAAGGAGCCTCAACTTTAAATCAAGGTTGTAGTTTTGGTTATTACACTGAATTGCCAGACATACTGAGTAATGGACTGAAACTCTGTTTGTACTTTCAAACAATAGGGCACTCTATACCTAAAAGTGACCTGGAAAGTCATGAGACATAAATTAAATTCATCCAGGTGTAAGGGGAAGTTGGGCTAACTGACATGCACACACTGAATAATACACACTACAATTTGTGTCTGTCTTCATAGAAAGGCTGTATACTCAGACATGTACACACACATATGATGCAAAATGCATACAAAACTATATCATGGTGTTAATTATTAAAATTTCATTTAGTAAATTATGTAATTCAAAATTTAGTTAACACACCATAAAATGTAATGCAGTGATATTTCAAGAAAACCCACAACTAGAAAATTCTTCTAAATTATGAGAATTTGTAAGAGGACTTATTTTTATCAACTGTTCCTTTATTATAAATAAAAAGAAATTAAACTTGGGATGCAGTGAATAGATTATGTTGATTGATGAAATGAATACATTAAAGTTTCATTTTAACATAATATTTGTGAAGGCAAGTCCTGAAAATAATAAGCAAAGCTGAAGAGTACTTAAAAGAAGATTTAAAATAACTTACATAAGCAGTACAACAGGTATGCATGTGAAAGATATTATAAAGAATCAGGTTTATTCTTGTTTTTAAGAACCCTCAGCTCCCCTATTCAGTCAAGGATATCTGCTTTCTTATCCATCTCAGCAAAAAGATTTATAATTCCATCACAGGGCCTAATTTTCTTTTACAAAGTCTGTGGTATTCACTGCAATAGACTATGGAAACAATTCATTACACAGGCTTACAGTTGGACTGGTTTATATTACCCATACTTTACAATAACGAATTTGGAGGAGATGCAAAATAAAAAGGCAAATCATGGCCAAACTGAGAGTTAACCATTCAGAACACTGAAAGCTGTATACTTCTAATTTTATCAACAGTTATATACGTTAGGAAAAAAATTTCTTTCAATATCACATTTTAAACACCAAGTAATCCTACTCTGCTGAATTATTTTTGCAACGAGCCTACAGAGGGTTTTACCGTACAATTATAACTTTTGGAGATCTAACAGTTTTTTGGTAGCTAATCCTTTCCTCTTATGTTGAACAAGTTTGTAGTAATACCTTTGACTCCTTCTCAATATTTACATATAGCCAGTACTGTCCTTAATCTTCCTCTTTTCTCCATTTGCTTTCCTATTTATCTTTGTGTTTTCCATTGGCATTTTCAACTCAGAGGACAAGAACATCTGCGCGAATGTTTTCATTCCTCTCTGTAAATTCCTCAATGAGCAGGAACAATATCATATTCTTATTTGTAACCCTCACTACCCTTGGCTCAATGTTTTGCACATATGATATTCCCAAAGCATATTTGATGACTTACTCTAAGATGAGAGGGCCTTTCCTAACCTGAACCACAGTCCTTAAGGATAGCTCTCTGCTGTCAGTCAGATTTTCCACTGCGTATATGCCTACCTAGAATTCTTTTTCTTTTTCTTCTTCTTTCTTGAGACTAAGTTTTGCTCTGTCACCCAGGCTGGAGTGCAGTGACATGACCTTGGCTCACTGTAACCTGCGCCTCCCGGGTTTAAGCAGTTCTCTTTCATACAGCTATGTATGGAAGACCTGCTACTAACATTTTAGTAATGAGCAAAAGCTGCAAGCATGTCCTTTGAAACTGGAACAAGAGAAGAATCCCCACTCTCATCACTCCTATTCAACATAGTATTGGAAATCCTGGCCAGAGCAATCAGGCAAGAGAAAGATATAAAAGGTATCCACATTAGAAGAGAGGAAGTCAAACTATTCCTTTTTGAGACAATATGATTCTTTTCCTGGAGAATCCTACAGTCTCTACTCAAAAACTCCTTGAACTGATAAACAAATTCTGCAATCAGGATACAAAATCAGTGTACAAAAATCAACAGCCTTTCTATATACCAACGACATACAAGTTGGGAACCCAATAAAGAATTCAATCTCATTCCCAATAGCCAAAAGAAAAATAAGGTACCTAGGAATACAGCTAACTATAGAGGTTAAAGGTTTCTACAATGAGAATTACAAAACTGCTGAAAGAAATGAGAGATAACAGAAACAAAGGAAAAACATTTCATACTCATGGATAGGAAGAATCAGTATTGTTAAAATGGCCATACTGCCCAAAGCAGTTTACAGATTCAATGCTGTTAATATCAAGCTACCAATGACATTCTTCACAGAATTAGAGAAACTATTTTAAAATTCATATGGAACACAACAAAAAGCTTCAATAACCAAGGCAACCCTAAGTAAAAAAAATGATGGGGGCATTTTACTGCCTAACTTTATTCTACAAAACTAGAGTAACCAAAACAGCATGATACTCTTACAGACACATACAGCAATGGAACAGAATAGAGAGCCCAGAAATAATGCCATACACCTACAACCATATTATCATCAAAAATGTTGATAAAAACAAGCAATGGAGAAAGGACTTCTCATTCAATAAATGGGAGATATGAACCAAGACCCTTTCCTTACACCAACATACAAAAATAACTCAAGATGGATTAAAGTCTTAAATGTAAAACCTGAAATTATAAAAACCATGGAAGGTAACCTAGAAAATAACATTCTGGACACAGGCCTTAAATATTTCATGACTTAGACGCCAAAAGCAGTTGCAATAAAAACAGATATTGACAAATGAGACCTAATTACATGAAAGAGCTTCTGCACAGCAAAAATAACCATCAGCAGAGTAAATAGACCACCTTCAGGGTGGGAGAAAAATATTTGTAAGCTACACATCTGACAAGGTTCTTATATCCTGAATCTATAAAGAACTTAAACAAATTAACAAGCAAGAAATCCCCAAACAATCTCATGCAAAAGTGGGCAAAGGACATGAACAAATACTTTTCTTAAGAAGAGTTATGTGTGGCCAAGAAGAACGTGAAAAAATGCTCAACATACAAATTATTAGAGAAACAATAATCAACAACCACAGTGAGATACCATCTTATACCAGTCAGAATAGCTATCATTAAAAAGTCAAAAAAATGACACATGCGGGCAAGGTTGTAGAGAAAAGGGAATATTTATACACGACTGGTGGGAATGTAAATTAGTTCAGCCATTGTGAAAAGCAGTTTGGTGATTTCTGAAAGAACTTTAAAAATAACTACCATTCAACTCAGCAATTCCATTATTGGGTATATAAGAAAAAGGAAAAGAAATCATTCTGCAAAATAGAAAATGCACTTGTATGTTTATTTCAGTACTTTCACAATTGCAAAGACATGGAATCAACATGAATGCCCAACAGTGGTAGACTAGAGAAAGAAAATGTGGTACATATACACTATGAAATACTACACAGCCAAAAAAAAAAAAAATGGATGAGATCATCTCCTTTGCAGTAATATGGATGGAGCTGGAGTTCAGTATCCTAAGCAAAATAACATAGGAGCAGAATACCAAATACTGCATGTTCTGACTTATAAGTAGGAGCTAAACACTGAGTAGACATGGACACAAAGAAGAGAACAGCACACACCCAGGCCTACTTGATGACAGAGGGAGGGAGGACATGAAGATTGAAAACTACTTAAGAGGTACTATGCCTATTACCTGGATGACAGAATAATCTGTATAATAAATCCTCATGACATGCAATTTACCTATATAATAAACCTGCACATGTACCCAGAACCTAAAATAAAAGTTTGTAAGAAATAAATAAAAAATAAAATGAAGAAGTATTTGCTAAGGGATATTTTTATTTTGGAGGTTAGTATATTAATAGGTATGTGATGCATATTAACTAGCATAATCTGAGAAATTTGTAAAGGAAAATATCATCTTGCTAAGTGATTAGATCTCTGCCAAAAATAAATTTACAGTTGTCGTAAGAATTGAAAATTTATGTGGTTTATGGATAGAAGGCTTACAAAATCACTATGATTTTCATTCAGATTAGTGTGTGATTTATTTCAGTAGAAAACTTTGTTTGTGATAACAACATGAACCACTGCTAAGAATTCAATGCATTGTAAACATAGACACATTCCAGTCATAGAAACATGTACACTGTGAAGGATAAGTAGATATTTATCAAATTATACATACATATACATATCAGCATATTTGTGTGTATATATGTAAAACATTGTAACCATGGCCACCACCTTTAGTAAAGGTGCATGGTGATATGAATGTTTATAATAGGGAATTACCTAATCATGAAAGTTAGGAAACACTTTCCTGAACAACTGATGTTTGAACTTTAACCTCTGGGATGATGTGTTAGAGTTGGCTGATGAATGAGAGTATCCTTACAGGGAGAGCCCCTATAGCAGAAGGAAAAGTAGATGAAAAAATTGTATTTGTACTTAGAATTTAATTTTAAATTTTACTGATATTTGTGTTAATATCATTGTCTAATACTATTCTTTTACATAAGCCTTAATGGAGACCACCCAATTGGTTCCTTCAAAAAAGGTATGTTAATTCATATTAGGGACCTATAGTAGATGTCATAAAACTTACGATTAATTTAAACATTATACCTGTTTAAAATTACAGCTTAGTAATTTCAGTCATTTGTATTATATTAAAATGGGAAGATACACAGTGTTAGAAGTCAGATTAAAGGTCATGTAACTCAACTTGTATGCTGAGTGTTGAGAAAAGAAAACTTGGATGTTCTCTATGGTTATTTGGGTCATTCAGAATGACATGTAGTCCTGAATACATTTTAAAAATTAAATTAGCTTATCAGTTGTCCAATTTAACATGTTTAGATTCATCTTCGTATCTGATAACAATTGTTTGTTTTTATATTTAGTATACTTTGAAAAATCACAGACTTCACATTAACATGTAAGCATTCTAAAAAGACACAAAAGCACATGAATTTAGAATTTAAACTTTGAGGACTTCCGCCAAGATGGCCAAGTAGGAACAGCTCCAGAGCACAGTTCCCAGTGAGAGAGATGCAGAGGGCCAGTGATCCACATTTCCAACCAAGGTACCAGGTTAATTTTGATGGGACTGGTTGGACAGTGGCTGTAGCCCAAGGATGGTGAGCCAAGGCAGGGCAGGGCGCTGCCCCACCTGGGAAGTGCAACTGGCCTAAGGATCAGGGACTTTATCCCCTCGGCATTCAGGTTCAGATACCGTGCTTCTCCCATGGCCTCTGCAACCCACAGTCCAGGAGAATGAGGCCGGGCTGAAAAGCACTGCAAGTTACCAAAACAGATCTGAGTGACAGCACCAGCTGGCTCAATGCCATAAGTTGGTACAGATCTGGACAGAAGTTTTGACTAGTGCCAAGATTGCCTGCAAGATGGATCTACCTAGCCCCCAGAAAGAGGGAGAGCTGAAAGCAGGGAGATAGGTGATACTGCTTGTCAGATCCCATGCCAACAAAGAGCGGCAAACTGAAGCCCTCTCACTTGAGAGAGTTTCACAGCTAGCACATCAGTTTGGGCTCTACCTGGGATGGTTGAGCTCAGTGGGGGAAGGGTATCTGCCTTTGTGAAGGCAGGTCTAATCTCACCTGTGTAAATAAAGCCAGAGGAAGCCTACACAGCAGTTGGGCTGAGTCCGAAGCAGCCCAGCAGTGCCTCTGCAGGCAGACAAGGGACAGACTGCCTCCTCAAGCATCTCCCTGACCACTAAATAACCAAAGAAAATGCCTCATACAGGAGAGCGGGAACCCTTCTGGGATGAAACTACCAGAGGAAAGGTCAGGCAACAATCCTCATTGCTCCACAGCCCCCACAGGTGATTCCCAGGCAAGCAAGGTTGGGAGTGGCCCTCTAGCTGTCCTACAGCAGAGGGGCCTGAGTATTAGAAGGAAAATGAAAAAACAGAAAAATATAGTTTCAACATCAAAAGAAAGGACATCCACTCAGAGACCCCATCCGAAATTACCAACTTCAAAGACTAAAGGTAGATAAATCCATTAAGATGGGAAGAAACCAGCACAAAAAGGATGAAATCATTAAAGACCAGAACACCTTTCCTTCTACAAGGGAATCACAACTCCTCACCAGCAAGGGAACAAAACAGGTTGGAGAATGAGTTTGATGAAATGACAGAAGCAGGCTTCAAAGGTGGGTAATAAGCTTCTCTGAGCTAAAGGAAATGTTCTAACTGAATGCAAAGAAACTGAAAACTGTGAAAAAAAGTTTAGACAAAATGCTAATTAGAATAACCAGCTTAAAGAAAAACATAAATGACTTGATGGAGCTGAAAAACACAATATAAGAACTTCATGAAGCATACACAAATTTTAATAGCTGAATTGATGAAGCAGAAGAAAATATATCAGAGATTGAAAATCAACTCAATGAAATAAAATGAAAAGTCAAGATTAAAGAAAAAAGAGTGAAAAGAAATGAACAAATCCTCCACGAAATATGGGATTATGTGAAAAGACCTAATTTATGCTTAATTGGTGTACCTGAATGTGACGAGGAGAATGAATCCAAGCTGGAAAACACTCTTCAGGATATTATTCAGGAGAACTTCCCCAACCTAGCAAAGGAAGCCAATATTCAAGTCCAGAAAATGCAGAGAACACCACAAAGAACTCCTCAAGAAGAGCAACCCCAAGACACATAATCATCAGATTCACTAGGGTTGAAATGAAGGAAGAAAATGCTAAGGGCAGCTAGAGAGAAAGGTCTGGTAACCCACAAAGGGAAGACCAACAGACTCACATTGGATATCTTGGCAGAAATCCTACAAGCCAGAAGAGAGTGGGGGCCAATATTCAACATCCTTAAAGAAAATAACTTTAAACCCAGAATTTAATACCCAGCCAAACTAAGTTTCATAAGTGAAGGAGAAATAAAATCCTTTATGGACAAGCAAATGCTGAGAGATTTCATCACCACCAGACCTACCTTAGAAGAGCTCCTGAAGGAAGCACTAAACATGGAAAGAAACAACCAATACCAGCCACTCGAAAAATGTACCAAATGGTTAAGATAATGACGTAATGAAGAAACTGCATCAACTAACGGGCAAAGCAACCAGCCAGTAACAAAATGGCAGGATCAAACTCACACATAACAACATTAACGTTAAATGTAAATGGCCTAAATGCCCCAATCAAAAAGACACAGACTGGCAAACTGGATAAAAAGTCAAGACCCATACATGTGCTGTATTCAGGAGACCCATCACACATGCAAAGACACACATAGACTGAAAATAAAGGCAGGGAAGAAGATTTGCCAAGCAAATGGAGAGCATAAAAAAAAAGGAGGAGTTGCAGTCCTAGTCTCTGATAAAATGGACTTTAAACAAACAAAGATCAAAAGAGACAATGAAGGGCATTGCATAATGATAAAAGGATCAATGCAACAAGAAGAGCTAATGATCCTAAATGTATATGGACCCAATACAGGAGCACCCAATGCATGAAGCAAGCTCTTAACAACCTACAAAGAGACTTAGACTCCCACACAATAATAGTGGGATACTTTAACACTCCACTATCAATATTAGACAGATCAACCAGACAGAAAATTAACAAGCATATCCAGGATTTGAACACAGATCTGTACCAAGTGGACCTAATAGACATGTACAGAACTCTCCACACCAAATCCACAGAATAAACATTCTTCTCAATGCCACATCATTGGAAGTAAATCAGTCCTCAGCAAATGCCAAAAAAATCAGACCAACACTCAGGATTAAGAAACTCACTAAAAACTGCACAACTATGTGGAAACTGAACAACTTGTTCCCGAATGATTAATGGATAAACAATAAAATGAAGGCATAAGTAAAGATGTTCTTTGAAACCAATGAGAATGAAGACACAAGGTACCAGAATCTCCTGGACACATTTAAAGCAGTGTCTAGAGGAAAATTTATAGTAATAAATGCCCACATGAGAAGCAAGGAAAGATCTAAGAAATAACTAAGATCAGAGCAGAACTGAAGGAGATAGAGACACAAAAAGCCCTTCAAGAAATCAATAAATCCAGGACCTGTTTTTTTTTTTTGACAAGATCAACAAAATAGACAAAGTGCTAGGCAGACTAATAAAAAGGAAAAGAGAGAAGAATCAAATAGATGTGATAAAAAATGATAAAGGGGATATCACCACTGATTCCACAGAAATACAGACTACCATCAGAGATTACTACAAATAACTCTATTCACATAAACCAGTAAATCTGGAAGAAATGGATAAATTCCTGGACACTTGCACTCCCCCAAGACTAAACCAGGGAGAAGTTGAAACTGGATAGACCAATAACAAGGGCTGAAGTTGAAGCAGCAATTAACAGCCTACCAACCAAAAAAAGTCCAGGTGCAGACGAGTTCACAGCCGAATTCTACCATATATTCAATGAGGAGCTGGTATCATTTATTCTGAATCTATGTGACACAATACAAAAAGAGGGAATCCTCCCTAACTGATTTTATGAGACCAACATCATCCTGATACCAAAGCCTGGCAGAGACACAACTGAAAAACAAAACTTCAGGCAATATCTGTGATGAAGATTGATGCAAAAATCTTCAATAAAATACTGGCAAAGTGAATGTAACAGCACATCAAAAAGCTTATCCATCATGATCAAGTAGGCCTCATCCCAGGGATGCGAGGCTGGTTCAACATATGCAAATCTATGAATGTAATCCATCACATAAACAGAACCAAAGACAAAAACCACATGATTATCTCAATAGATGCAGAGTAGGCCTTTGACAAAATTCAATTGTTCTTTATGCTAAAAATTCTCAATAAACTGTGTATGATGGAACAGATCTCAAAACAATAAAAGCTATTTATGACACACCCACAGCCAATATCATACTGAACGGGCAATATCTGGAAGCATTCCCTTTGAAAACTGGCACTAGACAGGGATGCCCTCTCTCAACACTCCTATTCAATATAGTACTGGAAGTTCTAGCTAGAGCAATCAGGCAAGAAAAAGAAATAAAGGATATTCAATTAGGAAAGGAGGAAGTCAAATTGTCTTTATTTGCAGATGACATGATTGTATATGTAGAAGACCCCATTGTCTCAGCCCAAAATCTCCTGAAACTGATAAGCAGCTTCAGCAAAGTCTCAGGATACAAAATCAATGTGCAGAAATCACAAGTATTTCTATACACCAATAACAGACTTAAAGAGACCCATATCAAGAGCAAACTCCCATTCAAGGTTGCTACAAAGAGAATAAAATATCTAGGAATACAACTAACAAAGGATGTAAAGGATCTCTTCAAAGAGAACTACAAACCACTGCTCAAGGAATTAAGAGAGGATACAAACAGATGGAAAAACATTCTATGCTCATGGTTAGGAAGAATCAATATTGTGAAAATGGACATACTACCCAGAGTTATTTATAGACTCAATGTTATCCCATCAAGCTAGCACTGACCTTTTTCACAGAACTGGAAAAAAACAACTTTAAACTTCATATGGAACCAAGAGAGCCTGCATAGCCAAGACAATCCTAAGCAAAAGAACGAAGCTGGAGGCATCATGCTACCTGACTTCAAACTATATTACAAGGCTACAGTAATCAAAACAGCATGGTACTGGTACCAAAACAGAGATATAGACCAGTGGAACAGAACAGAGGCCTCAGAGGCAACACCACACATCTACATCCATCTGATCTTTGACAAACCTGACAAAAATAAGCAATGGGGAAAGGATTCCCTCTTTAATAAATGGTGTTGGAAAACTGGCTAGCCATGTGCAGAAAGCTGAAACTGGACCTGTTCCTTATACCTTACACTAAAATTAACTCTAGATGGATTAAAGATTTAAA
The DNA here is from genome assembly GCF_049354715.1 of Callithrix jacchus. Classification (NCBI taxonomy): domain Eukaryota; kingdom Metazoa; phylum Chordata; class Mammalia; order Primates; family Cebidae; genus Callithrix; species Callithrix jacchus. The sequence goes on from NC_133506.1 coordinate 21,339,793, forward strand.
CATAAGACCTAACACTATAAAAACCCTAGAAGAAAACCTAGGCAATCCCATTCAGGACATAGGCATAGGCAAGGACTTCATGACTAAAACACCAAAAGCAATGGCAACAAAAGCCAAAATAAACATTTGGGACCTAATTAAACTTAAGAGTTTCTGCACAGCAAAAGTAACAATCATTAGAGTGAACTGGCAACCAACAGAATGGGAAAAAATTTTTGCGAACTACCCTTCTGACAAAGGCCTAATATCCAGAATCTACAAAGAACTAAAGCAGATTTACAAGAAAAAAACCAACAAACCCCTTCAAAAGTGGGCGAAGGGCATGAATAGACACTTTTCAAAAGACATTAATGAGGCCAACATATGAAAAAATGCTCATCATCACTGGTCATCAGAGACATGCAAATCAAAACCACACTGAGATACCATCTCATACCACTTAGAATGGCGATCATTAAAAAATCTGGAGACAGCAGATGCTGGAGAGGATGTGGAGAAATAGGAACACTTTTACACTGTTGGTTGGAGTGTAAATTAGTTCAACAATTTTGGAAGACAGTGTGGCAATTCCTCAGGAACCTAGAAATGGAAATTCCATTTGACTTAGCAATCCCATTACTGGGCATATATCCTAAAGAATATAAACCATTCTATTATAAGACACATACACACATATGTTCATTGTGGCACTGTTTACAATAGCAAAGACCTGGAACCAATCCAAATGCCCATTAGTGATAGACTGGACAAGGAAAATGTGGCACATATATGCCATGAGTACTATGCAATCATAAAAAAGGATGAGTTTTTGTCCTTTTTGGGGACATGAATGAATCTGGAAACCATCATTCTCCACAAACTGGCACAAGAACAGAAAACCAAACACCACATGTTCTCACTCATAGGCTGGTGTTGAGCAATGAGAACACATGGACACAGGAAGGTCTGTTGGGTAGTTGGTTCTAGAGGAGGGACAGTGGTGGGTGGGAGGCTGGGGAGGGATAACACTGGGAGAAATGCCTTATGTAGGTGATGGGGGGATGGGAACAGCAAACCACCATGGCATGTGTGTGTTTCTGCAACAGTCCTGCAAGATCTGCATATGTGCCCCAGAACTGAAAGTACAATAAAAAAAGAAAAGAATTTAAATTCAAGGATTGTTCTTGCCATTTCCTGCACATACTGTATTTGAAAATGCATATGACTTTGCGTTTAAGTAATATTAGATCCGAATGATCTTTCCACATGGAATATTCATATGCCTACAGAAGTATTCATATCTACTCTAGAGATAGTGAACGTATGTCAGAAAGTGACTCTGGGCCACATATATTCACAGCATAAATAAATTCTCACATTGAGGAAATTTTACTTATTTGAATTTTAAAATTGTTCTATTGAATGACAGATAACATTTAGGTGTTAATTACCCAATTATTTTCCTTTAAAAATAATAAACGTAACTTCTGTGAAAAAAACTAGAAAACAGACCTCTATTTATTCTCATGTACTACCAACTTAAATTTTACATAATTTCTAAGTCCAAACCAAATTGTATATCTTTTCTATTCTGAGCAAATAAAAGCAATGTAAAAATTACTTTAAATTCAAAAAACATGAGCTTATACAGTTTTTATTATTATCACATCCCTAATGTTCAGAGCTTTTCAGAAAAAAGGATTTTCATCCATTATTCTAAATTATTTTATTAATTTGTTAAACAGATACTGTCACTTAAAATAAGCCTCTTCCCATCTTTTTTTTCACTAATTACTTTTAGCAAGATCATAATACCTTCTTAAATTGAAGAAATGATTCATGACCCCAGATACAATGCATCATTGGCCTTCACACATTGTTTTTTTTTGAGATGGAGTTTGGCTCTTGTTACCCAGGCTGGAGTGCAATGGCGCGATCTCAGCTCACCGCAACCTCCGTCTCCTCGGTTCAGGCAATTCTCCTGCCTCAGCCTCCCGTGTAGCTGGGATTACAGGCACATGCCACCATGCCCAGCTAATTTTTTGTATTTTTAGTAGAGACGGGGTTTCACCATGCTGATGAGGATGGTCTCAATCTCTTGACCTCGTGATCCACCCGCCTCACACATTGTTATTATATGTTTTGGCTCATCATGGGCCCTCTTTGGAGATATACTTGAGGACTCCTCTTTAGCTCTCAAGTCTACAGATTCAGCTTTTCAGTTCATTGTGTTAACTGAATTTTACATACAGACTATAAACTGCTGAATCTGTTGAGATAAAATTTATCAGCTTTTATGCTCTTTTGCATAGGGTGAATACTAATCTTCATATTCTTATACATGTAGTTCAAAACAAAGTGAAATTAACTGGAAGTTTAATAATTCATTGCCTTATGCCTTTTTAGCTGACCATTTGACTGTTTCTTTCCAGTCTTGCTTTTTCATCTACAAGTTTACTATAATGTTTACTATATAGCAAATGGTTAATTTGATTGAAAACATCTGCATAAACTATGTCAGTAAAGCTTTTCCCCCTGTTTTGGCTAGACACCATTATTCCATATATATAATTACTCCATTATTTTCTCTTCTTCATGAAATCAGATTAAGATTCATGATAGACATCCTGGTATTGCCTGTAAGGAAAACACAGCTCAGTTACTCATTTTGGCTAAAAGCCCCTTGGGATTTCTGACATTGAGAAAATTACAGATGTAGTAGACAAACTGTTAACTCAGGAGTAGTGAAGAACTTAACTCTTTAATGGGTAGCTTATCCCAATTCACTGCTTTCATGGGAAACCAAGGCTGTTTTGAACAACATGTGATAGGAAATGGGAAGACATATTCTGTCATTTGGCACCTGACAGTAAATTACATATCTCTTTTCCTTAGTGTACATGTTAGGAAAATTAGCAAGCATTTATAAGTTCATGGAAACTCTGCAATTCTACATAAGATATCTTAGCAAGTCTATAGTGGTCAGTTCTTTGGCAGCATATGGTAGACAGGGCCAGGGCAAAAACGACACGTACTTAGACAATTTGCTGTCGACACATCTTATTGAAGACCAAATTAGACAGTAAGGAGGTGGTGAGTCCTTACTGGAACATCTGAAGGTAATCATCAAAGACATGTACTGAACATTGCTATGTCTAGGCTTCTTTCTAAGTGCGTTTTAGGTGCCATCTCATTTATTTCTCACAGTTCTCTGAAATACTGATATTGTCTCAATTTTGTAGCTGGGGAAACTGTGTCAGAGAGAAAGGTTAGGAAACTTTGCTCGAGGTAACACAGAAGAATGACAGAACCAGGATTTGAATGCAAATATCCTGGCCCATGGCATCTCTTAACCATTGTGTTATGTTGCCTCTGAGGCTGTCAGTGAACTCAGATGCTGGAATGTTAGGTCGAATGAGGGAACTTGAAAGTGAACTTCAAAATTATCCATTTATTTTCTTGGGGTAACATTAAAGAAAAAAACCATATCTAGTAGTGAGCAGAAGAAGAGGTGTCATGAATCATGTTTGTTTAGTGTGTCAGTATGTAGATGGCCAACTCTGGAGGGAGGTGTGACATCATGGTGTTCAGGCTGCATGTTATGAATGGATTTGGAACCTGGCATGAAGATCCGCATTGAGCCCAGAGATGGATCTATACAGAACAAAGCCTTAACCCAAGAACAAGTATGTCTTTCTTCTGGTCTCCTTTTGAAACAACTTCTAGGTATGGGCACATAACATTGGCAGAGGTGTTGTACTCTCTAAAGCAGGTACAAGTGATAACCGTTGAGTTCTGGAGCCTTTGGGGCCATCACATTTTTAACATATAAATTACCCCTATGGCCTGAATACATGGAATCTTGTCCATGCACTGATATTAGTTGGCTCTTTGTGAATCCTCAGTAAAAATGAAATAATTATGACCTTTTAGGAAAAGATTAACCTAGTTACCAGCCATAAGTACTAATGTAATATTCTTGCAGCAGATAAAGCACTATGCACACAGTTGATCAGTGAACATTTTGTTTTTTGAGCTTGATTTTTTTGCTTTCAGCCATTAGAGAATTTTAAACTCCTTATATTCTTCTTTCATGGGTAACCTATAACTGCTTTTTGAGGATGAATAGACTGAAACCAGGGCCTATAGAAGCCAACAATTTCATATGCTTTTGTATATGGTATTAGAACCCAGTTCTGAGGAACTCCCAACCCGTTGCTTATCTTATTTCATCTGCAAGTATTGTGAAATATACAACTTTAACATTTCAAAGAGCAGAATTAAAGAATCTGCCGGCTCCCTTTTGAATAGCAGAGGGGTATTCCAAGGTCATTAGAGAACTGGCCTCGAGCAGTTAGTGGTATAACTTCTACCAGCACCGAAGGAGAGAGTGGATCATTTTCCTGTTGGCACTGCCATCACCGCTACCCCTAAATCATATTGACATACTTTATCCAGAGAGCTGAAAATCCAGAGAGCAGACACCATTCCATTCCTCTCCTTCCTTCCATGCTCATGTGGCTTAGATCAAGCAAGCTCCCCATGCTTCCCTTAATTCCAAGGGTTGTTCTCTCAGGTTCTGCACATCTAATAAATTAGATGGAGTATTAAAAATATTGTTTTATCTCAGGCTAACCTATCCATAAAGGTCTGGACGGTCATGTTGGTATAATTCATGCATGTAAAATTTTTCCTTAAACACAAATTCTAGCTTGCAATTATTCCTAACCACCATCTACTCCAAGGCCACATGAAATTAATCTTTTACATGTGATTTTCTGGAAAGTAACTTTTTGCTTCTACCCAAGGGATTGCAGCTTAATCTGTTCAGGGCTCATTATGTTTCCTCAAAGATCCCCGAACAGCCATTTGTAACACTTCATGGTGCTTCTCATGCAGGCAGCCTGCATTTGCTCTGAAGATAATCAGGATATCATCATCATCATCATCATCATCGTGGTGATTTCTATCCCTTTCTGCAGTACTTTGATATAGTACTAGAATATTAGATTAGGATAATACAGGATGAAATCTTCCCTGAATAAATCATGTTTGACTCTCTGCCTAGGAAATTCCTCCCTCTATTGATGGGGAAAAATCCAGTCATCTCTGAGGCTAGCTCAAGTATCTCCATTCTGTGAAGCTTTTCCTGATTCTTCATTTAAATTAGTCTGTTTTTCCTCTTCTTTGTACGGACTGTACCATGCCACCTCCTAGTTCTGCTGTTGATTACTTTTCTAGGTAGTCTCAACCTTCGAGAATGATAGACATTAAGGATACAAGGGTGAAACAGGTAGAACAACATGTAATTTTATAATTTCCTTTATTTACTCTCGTTCTTATCAAACAACAGGTTTATCAGAATTGGAATCTTTGTAGCATTCAGATCCAGTTAAACGCTTTTTAAAATACACCAAACTTTTTTATCCTAAAGTACAAACCCCTCCCAAACTCTTATTCAGCCTTCCCTTAAGGTGAAGCTCCCTTTGCAGCGACAAAGTACTTGATTCGTATCTGTTATTTCATATGATAATTATCAAAAGTTAGAGGCCTCATTTCCAGGGCAACCAGGAGTGAAATTTTGCCTTTACCACAGTCTTAACCCTACTTGATTAAATTCCGAAATATCATTTTAGCTGCTCTTGTTTTTGTGATTGAAAGGATACAGAATGTTCTACAGTTCACCTGTCTGCTGCCCCCAGTTTTTTCTGTCTAGCCATAAATAAATCTGTGCATTCATAACCAAAATCACTAACTTTGGCCTCTAGTTTATTTTGATAGTTTTAGAAATAAGTGTATATAAATATGTATATAAATTATTAACAATAGAGAAACATCTACAGGATTGAAGTAATATACACAAGGTGCGACATCACTTTCAGACAGATCCAAAACTTGGACCTGATCTTCAGGATTTCCAGTGCAAGGCTCCTTCCACTAATAATTAGAAGGGAGGAAAGATGGCTTCTTATGCCAGAGCTAGTGAAACATATGTTATGCAGTGTCATTGTAAACATCTCACTGACTGTTGTGGTTATGTGGACTTTTGCAGTGCTTATCTTCAGAATATGGCTAGGAAAGAATGAGATGTGGTATAAGGAATGACTCAGAGTTAGTTGTAATATTTGAAGGTCATTTCCTTTGTTTTATTTTGCACAGCCAAAGTTTGTTTGGAGATAGCATTTTAAATATATCATTTTACAGATTGGGCATCCCTAATCCGAAAATGTAAAATTTAAAATGTTCCAAAATCCAAAACTTTTTGAGTGCCAACATGATGCCATAAGTAGAAAATGAAGATGAAGTGCCTCGGCTGGATGCGGTGGCTCACGCCTGTTATTCCAGCACTTTGGAAGGCCAAGGTGGGTGGATCACAGGTCAAGAGATCGAGACCATCCTGGCCAACATGGTGAAACTCCATCTGTAGTAAAAATACAAAATTTAGCTAAGCGTGGTGGCACACGCCTATAGTCCCAGCTACTTGGGAGGATGAGGCAGGAGAATCGCTTGAACTCGGGATGCGGAAATTGCAATGAGCCAAGATTGTACCACTGCACTCCTGCCTGGTGACAGAGCGAGACTGTCTCAAAAAAGAAAAAAAAAAAAAAAAGAAGTGCCTATAAATGACATGGAGAAAAGGTGAAAATGTGTAATAGGATTATTGAAGGAATAGAGCACCACACGTTCATAGCAGAACAAGAAATTATGTCAGTTTATAAAATCAAAGGAAGGTTTCTAAGACAAAAATAATTCATGTGGCAGAAATTTTGCCTTTACCACAGTCTTATCCCTACTTGATTAAATTCCGAAATATCATTTTGACTCCGAGGGAACATTTAAAAAATGTATCCAGCAGAATTTCTCCTCATCCATAAAGGACCCACTTGCTGGTCCCTTAACTGCTTCTTATGTTTCTTCTCACCTTAAAAAAAATGCTGTTTACAGTAACCTTTTAATCAAAACACAGCATCATAGGTGGAGACTGAAAGGCTGCTGCTGTTGGTTGTTGCTGTTGTCCAACAGCTGCTCTAGGCATCTGGTGATGCAACTGTGCTGCTTAGCTACACTTAATGCATTACTTTTTCCCTGTATTAATGAGCTGCCATATTTTTTCACTGTTAAGTACTTATACATGACTACATGTAAGAAAATGATTGCTTATCAGTAGCATATAAATTTAGTCAGGAATAATGGTCATGCCAAGTAACCACAGATTGTCTATATGGGTGACTGAGATAGTGGCACCTTTGCTTTCTAACCATTTAATGTAAACAGACTTTGTTTCATGCACAAAATTACTTAAAATATTGTATATGACTGGGTATGGTGGCTTAGCCTGTAAACCCAACACTTTCGGAGGCCAAGGCTGGTGGATCACCTGAGGTCAGGAGTTCGAAACCAGCCTGATCAACACAGTGAAACCCCATCTCTACTAAAAATACAAAATTAGCTAGGTGTGGTGGTGCAATGCCTGTAATTCCAGCTGCTCAGGAGGCTGAGGCAGGAGAATCGTTTGAACCCAGGAGGCAGACGTTGCTGTGAGCCAAGATTGCACGATTGTACTCCAACCTGGGTGACAGAGTGAAACCCCATCTCAAAAATAATAATAATAAAAAATAAAAATTGCATAAAATGACCTTCAGGCTATGTACATAAAGAGTATACAAAACCTAAATAGATTTTGGGTTTAGACTTGTATCCCACCCCCAGGATATCTCATTATGTATGTATAGATATTCCAAAAATCAGAAAAAAATCAAAAATCTGAAACACTTTTGGTCCCATGCATTTCACCTAAGGGATACTCAACGCATATTGGCATAGAATTTTTTTTGTATATATTCTTCCTCATGATATATTCGATAAGAGATTAGATTTTTAAAAACACATTCTCTCTAGTTTTATTGGTCATTTAGGAAACAATAGACTTTATACTGTGTCATTTAAATAGCACTGATTAGCCAAAGGCTTTTTGTTGTTCGTTGTTGTTATTAGTTTCTTTTTAAAAATATATATATTTTATTGCACTTTAGGTTCTGGGGTACATGTGTAGAACATGCAGAACTGTTGCATAGGAACGTACATGGCAATGTAGTTTGCCGCCTCCATCCCCCTCTCACCTATATCTGGCATTTCTCCTCATGTTATCCCTCCTCAACCTCCCAAACCCCCCTGTCCCTCCCTTATTCCTCCCCAACATACCCCAGTATGTGATGTTCCCCTCCCTGTGTCCATGTGTTCTCATTGTTCAACACCCACCTGAGTGAGAACATGCAGTGTTTGATTTTCTGTTCTTGTGTCAATTTGCTGAGAATGATGGTTTCCAGATTCATCCATGTCCCTAAAATGGACAAGACCTCATCCTTTTTTATGGCTGCATGGTATCCATGGTATACATGTGCCACATTTTCCTTGTCCAGTCTGTCGTTGATGGGCATTTGGATTGGTTCCAGGTCTTTGCTTATTGTAAACAGTGCCACAATGAACATGCATGTGCATGTGTCTTTATAATAGAACGATTTATAATCCTTTGGATATATACGCAGTAATGGGATTGCTGGGTCAAATGGAATTTCTATTTCTAGATCCTTTAGGAATTGCCACACTGTTTCCCCAATGGTTGAAGTAATTTACACTCCCACCAACCATGTAAAAGTGTTCCTATTTCTCCACATCTTCTCCAGCATCTGTTTTCTCCGGATTTTGTAATGATCACAATTCTGACTGGCGTGAGATGGTATCTCAGTGTGGTTTTGATTTGTATGTCTCTGATGACCAGTGATGATGAGCATTTTTTCATGTTTGTTAGCCTCATAAGTGTCTTCTTTTGGAAAAGTGTCTGTTCACGTCCTTCACCCAATTTTGAATGGGTTTGTTGGTTTTTTCCTTGTAAATCTGTTTTAGTTCTTTGTAGATTCTGGATATTAGGCCTTTGTCAGATGGGTAGATTGTGAAAATTTTTTCTCATTCTGTTGGTTGCAAGTTCACTCTAATGATTGTTTCTTTTGCTATACAGAAGCTCTGGAGTTTACTTACGTCCCATTTAATCTATTTTGGCTTTTGTTGCCAATGCTTTTGGTGTTTTAGTCATGAAGTCCTTGCCTATGCCTATGTCCTGAATGGGATTGCCTAGGTTTTCTTCTAGGGTTTTTATAGTGTTAGGTCTTATGTTTAAATCTTTAATCCATCTAGAGTTAGTTTTAGTGTAAAGTGTAAGGAACAGGTCCAGTTTCAACTTTCTGCGCATGGCTAGCCAGTTTTCCCAACACCATTTATTAAAGAGGGAATCCTTTCCCCATTGCTTATTTTTGTCAGTTTTGTCAAAGATCAGATGGTTGTAGATGAGTGGTGTTGCCTCTGAGGCCTCTATTCTGTTCCACTGGTCTATATCTGTTTTGGTACCAGTACCATGTTATTTTGATTACTGTAGCCTTGTAGTATAGTTTGAAGTCAGGTAGCGTGATGCCTCCAGCTTTGTTCTTTTGCTTAGGATTGTCTTGGCTATGCAGGCTCTCTTTTGGTTCCATATGAAGTTTAAGGTGTCTTTTTCCAGTTCTGTGAAGAGGGTCACTGGTAGCTTGTTGGGGATAGCACTGAATCTATAAATTACTCTGGGCAGTATGGCCATTTTCACAATATTAATTCTTCCTAACCATAATCTGTTTGTGTCCTCTCTCATTTCCTTGAGCAGCGGTTTGTAGTTCTCCTTGAAGAGGTCCTTTACATTCTTTGTTAGTTGTATTCCTAGGTGTTTTTTTCTCTTTGTAGCAATTGTGAATGGCAGTTTGTTCTTGATTTGGCTCTCTTTAAGTCTATTGGTGTACAGGAATGCTTGTGATTTCTGCACATTGATTTTGTATCCTGAGACTTCGCTGAAGTTGCTTATTAGCTCCAGGAGATTTTGGGCTGAGATGATGGGGTCTTCTAAATATACAATCATGTCACCTGCAAATAAAGACAATTTGACTTCCTCCTTTCCTAATTGAATATCCTTTACTTCTTTTTCTTGCCTGATTGCTCTGGCTAGAAGTTCCAGTACCATATTGAATAGGAGTGTTGAGAGAGGGCATCCTTGTCCAGGGCCAGTTTTCAAAGGGAATGCTTCCAGGTTTTGCCCATTCAGTATGATATTGGCTGTGGGTTTGTCGTAAATAGCTTTTATTATTTTGAGATATGTTCCATTGATACCTAGTTTGTTGAAAGTTTTTAACATTAAGGGTTGTTGAATTGTGTCAAAAGCCTACTCTGCATCTATTGAGATAATCATGTGGTTTTTGTCTTTGGTTCTGTTTATGTGGTGGATTACGTTTATAGACTTGTGTATGTTGAACCAGCCTTGCATCCCTGGGATGAAGCCTAGTTGATCATGATGGATACGCTTTTAATGTGCCGTTGCAATCAGTTTTTGCCAGAATTTGATTTAAGATTTTTGCATCAATGTTCATCATGGATATTGGCCTAAAGTTTTCTTTTTCGGTTGAGTCTCTGCCAGGTTTTGGTATCAGGATGATGTTGGTCTCATAAAATGATTTGGTAAGGATTCCCTCTTTTCGTATTGTTTGGAATAGTTTCAGAAGAAATGATATTAGCTCCTCTTTGTACGTCTGGTAGAATTCGGCTGTGAATCCATCTGGACCTGGGCTTTTTTTGGTTGGTAGGCTATTAATTGCTGCCTCAACTTCAGTCCTTGTTATTTGTCTATTCAGGGTTTCAACTTCTTCTTGGTTTATGCTTGGAAGGGTGCAAGTGTCCAGGAATTTATCCATTTCTTCCAGATTTACTGGTTTATGTGTGTAGAGTTGTTTGTAGTAATCTCTGATGGTAGTTTGTATTTCTGTGGAATCAGTGGTGATATCCCCTTTATCATTGTACCTATTTGATTCTTCCCTCTTTTCTTTTTTATTAATCTAGCTAGCAGTCTGTCTATTTTGTTGATCTTTTAAATGATAAGCTCCTGGATTTACTGATTTCTTGAAGGGTTTTTTGTGTCTCTATCTCCTTCAGTTCTGCTCTGATCTTAGTTATATCTTGTCTTCTGCTAGGTTTTGAGTTTTTTTGATCTTGTTCCTCTAGCTCTCTCAATTTTGATGATAGGGTGTTGATTTTAGATCCTTCCTTGCTTCTCATATTGGCATTTATTGCTATAAATTTTCCTCTAAATCTGCTTTAATTGCATTGCAGAGATTCTGGTACCTCGTGTCTTCATTCTTGTTGGTTTCAGAGAACATCTTTATTTCTGCCTTCATTTCATTGTTTATCCAGGCAACATTCAAGAGCCAGTTGTTCAGTTTCCATGAAGTTGTGCAGTTCTGAGTTAGTTTCTTAATCCTTAGTTCTAATTTGATTGCACTGGGGTCTGAGAGAGTGTTTGTTATGATATCTGTTTCTTTGCATTTGCTGAGGAATGATTTACTTCCAATTATTTGGTCCATTTTAGAGTAGGTGTGATGTAGTGCTGAGAAGAATGTATATTCTGTGGATTTGGGGTAGAGAGTTCTGTTGATATCTATTAGGTTTGTGTGGTCCAGCTCTGAGTTCAAGTCCTGGATATTCTTGTTAATTTTCTATCTCGTTGATCTGTCTAATATTGACAGTGGAGTGTTAAAGTCTCCCACTATTACTGTGTGGGAGTCTAAGTCTCTTTGTAGGTAATTAAGAACTTGCTTTATGTATCAGGGTGCTCCTGTACTGGGTGTGTATATATTTAGGATCGTGAGCTCTTCTTGTTGTATTGATCCTTTTACTATTATGTAATGCCCTTCTTTGTCTCTTTTGATCCTCGTTGGTTTAAAGTCTATTTTATCAGAGACTAGGATTGCAACTCTGGCTTGTTTTTGCTCTGTTTGCTTGGTAAATCTTCATCCATTCCTTTATTTTGAGCCTGTGTGTGTCGTTGTGTGCGAGATGTGTTTCCTGGATACAGCACGTGGATGGGTTTTGACTTTTTATCCAATTTACCAGTCTGTGTCTTTTGATTTGGGCATCTATCCCATTTACATTTAAGGTTAATATTGTTATGTGTGAATTTGTTCCTGCCATTTTGATGCTAGCTGGTTGTTTTGCCCATTAATTGACCGTTTCTGCAGTGTCGATGCTTTTTACAGTTTGGTGTGTTTTTGGAGTGGCTGTTATTGGTTGTTCCTTTCCATGTTTAGTGTTTCTTTCAGGAGCTCTTGTAAGGCAGGACTGGTGGTGATGTAATCTCTCAGCAATTGCTTGTTCATAAAGGATTTTATTTCTCCTTCACTTATGAAGCTTAGTTTGGCTGGATATGAAATTCAGGGTTGAAAGTTCTTTTCTTAAGGATTTTGAATATTTTCCCCCACTCTCTTCTGGCTTGTAGGGTTTCTGCTGAGAGATCCACTGTGAGTTTGACAGGCTTCCCTTTGTCGGTAACCCGACCTTTCTTTCTGGCTGCTCTTAGCATTTTTTCCTTCACTTCAACCTTGGTGAATCTGACAATTACGTGCCTTGGGCTTGCTCTTCTTGAGGAGTATCTTTGGGGTGTTCTCTTTTTTTCCTGGACTTGAATATTGGCCTGTTTTGCTAGGTTGGGGAAGTTCTCTTGGATAATATCCTGAAGAATGTTTTCCAGCTTGGATCCATTCTCTCTGTCATAATCCTATATATCTTGAAGGATTTGTTCATTTTTTTTCACTCTTTTTTCTCTAATCTTGCCTTCTCATTTTATTTCGTTGAGTTGATCTTCAGTCTCTTCTTCTGCTTGTTTAATTTGGCTGTTGAAAATTGTGGATGCTTCATGATGATGTTCTTGTGTTGTTTTTCAGCTCCATCAAGTCATTTATATTCTACTCTAAGCTGTTTATTCTGGTTAGCATTTTGTCAAACCTTTCTTCAAGGTTCTTAGTTTCTTTGTATTTGGTTAGAATATATTCTTTTAGCTCAGAGAAATTTGTTATTACCCACCTTCTAAAGCCTGTTTCTGTCAATTCATCAGACTCATTTTCCATCCAGCTTTGTTCCCTTGCTCATGAGGAGTTGTGACCCCTTAGAGGAGGAGAGGCGTTCTGGTTTGGATGTTTTCATCCTTTTTGCACTGATTTCTTCCCATTTTTGTGGATTTACCTACCTGTGGTCTTTGTAGTGGGTGACTTTCAGATGGAGTCTCTGAGTGGATGCTCTTTTTGTTGATGTTGAAGTTATTTCTTTCTGTTATTTAGTTTTCCTTCTAACAGTCAGGCCCTTCTGCTGTAGGACTGATGGAGGTCCACTCCAGACCCTGCGTGCCTGGGGATCACCTGCAGTGGCTGCAGAATGGTAAGGGTTGCTGCCGGTTTCTTCTTTTGTTATCTTTGTCCCAGAAGGATACTGGCCAGATGTCAGCCTGAGCTCTTCTTATGAGGTTTCTCTTTGGATATACAGGGGTCAGGGAGCTGCTTGACACAGTCTGTCTTATAGGAGCTCAAGTGCTGAGCTGTGAGCTCTGTTGTTCCATTCAGAGCTGCTGGGCAGGTACATTTAAGTCTGCTACTGCAGAAGTCATAACCGCCTTTTTTTACCTGGTGCTCTGTCCTGGGAAGGTATGGCTTTATTTATAAGTTCCTGACATGTTGCTGCCTGTTTTCAGTGATGCACGGCCCAGCAAGGAGGTAGTCTAGTCACAGCCTACCAGCAGAGGTGTTGCTGAGCTGCCGTGGGCTCCAGCTGCTGTGTGAACTTCCTTGTTGTTTTGTTTCCAGAGTACAGTTAGAACTGTCTCAGTAATGGTGGTCAGCCTTGGTAATGGTGGTCTGCCTCAGTAATGGTGGACTGCCTTGGTAATGGCAAACTGCCTTGGTTATGGTAGACTGCCTCAATAATGTCAGACTTTCTTGGTAATGGCAGTCACCCTCCCCCCACAGAGGGGGGACCTACCTGGACCATCCCAGGTAGGTTCTTTTTTTCAGTTAATGGGCAGCTCTGTCTCCCAGGCATTCCAGGCACCAGTTGAAATGGCTGCCCAAATTTGTGTGAATATTTGTGTCGAGACCTGCTGCACTGACTGAAATAGCTGTGCTGGAAACTCATAGCACTTTTCAGCCCAGGAATCTTCTGGTCTGTGGGCAGTAATGACTTGTTTGGAAATCTGGTGATCACTCACCCTCTGTTGTTCTCACTCCAGAGCTGTTCCTATTTGGCCACCTTGTGTCCCCTCCCAAATGGCCATTTTAAATTCCAATTCTTACTCTGATTTAAAAACCAGTAGAAGTTTTTCTAGAGTCAAGATCTTGTCAGAAACAATTAATGGGTTGCCCTTTGTGGTTTCTTTGTTCTGTGTAGGGTGTTCTTTTCTCTGATTTCAAAGGGTTTTTTTTTTTTTGTAGATGACACAGAAACTTCTCAGTTTGTTCTACTGTATCATCTAACTGATTGTGTCAGAGGCACAACTGTGTCATCTAAAATACTATAATTTGCCCCAGAAATTTGCTCTCATTTAGTCCACTTAAATCATTCTACCACCCTGAATTGTGGCAGGAAATATGTTTAAAATGTTGTCTCAGTATAATGCAAAACCAGAGTTAAGAGTCATATGGAAAAGTGATCAGATGAGGTGGAGAGGTAAGAATAGTAGCATGAAGCTAAGTCATGTGTACTTTGACAAGAAGTAGGAAGGGGTAAAACCAAGAAGATGGTGGCAGGGTTGGAGAAAAGAGGATGCATTTCTAATAGATATGCTTTGTCTTTATCCTGCCCGCATAGTTGCAGCACTTGAGGATTGGAGAGGGGCGACAGGGTGTCACAGAGCTGTCTCCAGCATCAAAATTAGAGAGAGCCCTAAGATGTAATTCAGAAGTTTGGGATGCCAACTTTTTTGAAGTTCTCCCATGAGATCTGCCATCAAAACCCTGATTGTTGTCATATTGAGTTTGTTTTCATAGCAAAATGTAATGTTATCAAATTCTATCATATCTTGTAAAGCTTTTTTTTAAAAAAACTTCAGAGTGATTTTGAGCTATTATATGGCAAAATGTATATTCTGCTACCTTTCTAGGACCATACAATATACTAAGATAGAAAATATAAGGTGGCATGCTATATATAATACAAGTGATAATGGAGAAACGGAATAATTGGAAGTACTCTACAACTACACCAAGACACGGGGGTTGGGGGCAGCAGTATAAAACATTCATCAACCAAAGTCAAAGTATAAAAGGAGAAGCAGGATTTTGTAGCAGGAGTGTAAGATCTCAGGGACTCATGGGAGAGGTGAGGGTGGATATGAGAGAATAAATATAAGTATTAAGGGTAACTGTTGTAAAATTTGGCCTACCCAGAAGGACTGGATAGGGATACTGAAAAAGATGAAAGAGCTCACCTTTTTCCAACCAAGATTGACTATACGTAGGTGGTTTCATTCTAAAAAAAAATTACTGATTTGATCTCCTCTGGGCTGTATGTGGGCATGGTTGAGAGGATGTACTTTCCCACCTTTCTGATAAAGGAACGAGGTAAATAATTGCTTTGTTGCCAATTGTAAGGTATGATGTGAGCCAGAGTTGAGTAGAGTGTCTAGGTCAGGAGTGCCCTGCTTGAGCCATTGTGTCCTTTAGAAAATGGCAATTTATCTGGCAAATTCTTGATAGGGGAATTTTAGATGTATCAGGCATTGTCTGATTCCCTTATTTTCTTTCACCCATATGATTCACTATCTTACTACCTTTTCAAATATATTGAATCATCCTTAGTATATGTAATTTATTTCCATAGAGTCCCTAGCTTGTTGTAGTAATAAAGTGGTAATAATAACAGAAATCACAATAATAATAATAATGTTGTCAACCTTTTTGCCAAAGAATTATTTGAATCTGAAAAAATGCAATAATAGGTACAACTGAAAGTACATCTCTATAAAGTGATTTTATTGCATTTAAGCCAGTAATTACCTTGCTGTTGTAAGATTTTTTTTTTTTTTGTGGTTCCTCGTGGAACAGAAAAGTTCTAATTGATTGCCAGCAAATACTATGACTAAAATTAATATTTATCACCTAATTGAAAAATAACATTTTATAATGGTTTGATAACATTTTAAACAGATTTTGAAAGCTACACATACTTTTATTGCTGGCACTTCTAGATTCATAAAATGAAGTGACAGATGAATTAAAATGCATTTGAAGACCTATGTACTATCAGATCACAGCAAAACTTCATAACCGCCATACACCGAAAAATAGACTTAGGGACTAAACCATCTGTTTTACTGTACTGTGCAGTATACGTTTTTCTGTTTTCTAATTGCATATCTTCTTTTCTCTTGGAAAACATTTGATAAGGGTACTTCAAGAAAGAAACTTGAAGTTGAACTCCTTCTGTTGGAAAATGTTCTGCATACTCTTAATGGTTTGTATATTTATTATTAAAACATTTAATTTTATTTATACATTACAGTCTTTGTTTTATCTAAACTTGTGTTTCCAAGGATATGTCTAGGTAAGATTCAACTGAATACACCACTCTTTTTCAGATCGGATATTTTACTCAAATGAGAAATGATTGTATTAGGGATGGAATAAAGTCAATGATGATATTTCTACATGTGTTAGAAGAGCAAAGGTAATCTAGCTAAAACCCATTAAAGATTTAATAAAAGGAGCCAAAACGTTACCACTAGCATTTGTTAATCTATGTGCTAAAAATGACTGTCTCCAAAGCCAGCAGAAAACAACTGTTTAACAAGTGGAAAATAGATACTGAGGAAAACGATGCTTTCAAAAATCCTTCCTGTGTCTTTCTGTGCACTGACATGATAGGAAGTAGAAGAGATTGTTGCATTGAAAAGTGCGTTAAACTTAGGCAAATACTAGAAAAAGGCCTAGAATGGTTAAAAACTAGTGGAGTTTAAGGAAGCTGAATTTCCTTAAGACCATGTATCTATTAATTGGCCTTCTTGGGAATTTCATCTTCCCAATTATGCACTAGTTTTTATTTCTTGAGATTTACTTTAAATCTATAGTACTCACTTAAAAAAATCCTTAGTTTGGTTCTAAGCAACAATATCTGTTAATAAAAGTTAAAAATTTTAACGCTGTCTGCCACTTAAAATCTTTTGCATGTCCCACTGTGGACACACTGCCTTGAGGAATGATGTTAAATGTATCAGAGGGGAACTGTATCTATGAAGATGAGAAGTAAGAAATGGAAGAAGAAATCTAGAGAGCTAAATACAGAACTGCATAATTACCAGAGGCAGGAGAAAATTGCACAAATCTATGCTAGGTTTATCCAAATCAGGTCTCTCCAATCATATTGGAAGTGGGCAATGTAAGCCTATCTGGAGACTTTTCTGTTTCCCAGTCACTGTCCACTCCCCACCCCCCACCGCTACCCCAATAATTATCCTGGCTATTTGTGGAGTGGGCATTGGTTTGCCACCTTTCCCTTATCTACAGGATTTGCTGCTGTTCTTTTTTTCTTTCACCATTTAAAAACCCCAGGGGAGTATGTTAAAATCTACTGATTTTTTTTCCATTTATTCTATGTATTCCTACTTTAATATTTACATATTCTATGTATTATTTATATATTTTTTGGTCTCTTTCCCCTCACTTGTATATAGCTTCATGAAGACAAGAATTTGTGTATTTTGTTTACTGCCATATTTTGAACTCTTAGAACAGAATCTGGCACATAGCAAATGTTCAATAAACATTTGCTGAATGAATGATGAAAGATTTTAGCTTTGAATATTACCTCATGTTCTTGTTATTTCTTTTATTTTTTTTATTTTTTGAGACAAAGTCTCTGTCGCCAGGCTGGAGTGCAGTGGTGCCATTTCAGCTCACTGCAGCCTCTGCCTCCCGAGTACAAGTGATTCTCCTGCCTCGGCCTACTGAGTAGCTGGGACTACAGGTATACGCCACCACGCCCAGTTAATTTTTGTATTTTTAGTAGAGACAGGGTTTCAGCATGTTGGCCAGGTTGGTCTTGGTCTCTTGACCTTGTGATCTGCTTGCCTTGGCCTCCCAAAATGCTGAGATTACAGGCGTGAGCCACAGCGCCTGGCCTGTTCTTGTTATTTATTTTTTTATATGTATGTATATGTGTGTGTGTGTGTATATATCTATATATATCTATATCTATCTATCTATCTATCTATCTATCTATCTATCTATCTATCTATCTGTCTATCTATACAATTGTACTTTAGGTTCTGGGGTACATGTGCAGAACATGCAGGGCAGTTGCTTAGGTACATACATGGCAATGCGGTTTTCTGCCTCCATCCCCCGTCACCTATTGGCGTTTCTCCCCATGTTATCTCTCCCCAACCTCCTTACCCCCTGCTGTACCTTCCCTAATCCCCCTCAACAGACCCCAGTGTGTGATGCTTCCCTCCCTGTGTCCATGTGTTCTCATTGTTCAACACCTGCCTATGAGTGAGAACATGTGGTGTTTGATTTTCTGTTCTTGTGTTAATTTGTTGAGAAAGATGGTTTCCAGATTCATCCATGTCCTTACAAAAGACACTAACTCATTGTTTTTTATAGCTGCATAGTATTCCATGGTGTATATGTGCCACATTTTCCTTGTCCAGTCTGTCATTCTGGGTCTTTGCTGTTGTAAACACTGCTGCAATGAACAGTTGTATCATTAATCTATAGTTGAAGATCCAAAAATATTTCATTTGGTTTTTCTTTTATCATGGTAAAATTAATCCTTTAATTTTATTCTCCCTAGTCATTTATTATTTCTAGCAAAAGATTAAAATTATATACTTCATTAATTTTCTTGACCCTATAAAATTCAGTTTTACAGTATGATTTCTGTTGTTTTGAGTGTTATTATACTTCCTGAGCTTTAAGCTTTGGCCATTTGATAGAAATGGTACATTTCGAAGGATACCTATGAATGGTATGGTTTTTATTTATTTTTTCTTTTTTGGCACTCAAGCAGATTCTGACAGAAAATGGTATATTTTATGAGTAGTGATTTTGTGAAAAACATTTCAGAGCTTCCATTTCCCGCCTTACTTTGACAAATGCCTTTTGCTTCAGATACCATGGTCGTTTTGGTCTGTTGTTGGTAAATATAGTCTTATGGTTTTCAAAAGAAATGTTTTAACATAATTTTTTTTTACTTCTTCACTTTATATTTTTTTAATGCTTAAATTATGTTCTTAACAAATAACTGAGGTGGAACATAGGTCATTAATCTATATGACTGGAGTATATTTTTATCTTTTCTAAGATATGTATGTGAAAGATGGCATAGCATGTTTTCCCCAAATATACTAATTTCTCCTACTTTGGATATTTTCTAAAATTTTAATCTATATTTTTAGATTGTTAATGTTTTTGTAAAAGCTACATTAAAAATAATTTTCATATATGTTTGAATTTTTATTACCTCCAAACCTGTTCTTATTCTCTTCATGTCCTTGCAATTGAAATCAAGTACAGTGCTTTTGATCAACAATTAGAATATTTATTTCCACAGGATCAGAGTCTGAACTTTTTCAAACTTCTGGATTTGAAATTCTATGTGTTTTCTGATTTAGAGGATGAGTAAATCTTTGAACTTCATAGGCCATAATGCAAGGCAGAAAACAAGAAATACTAATAGTTTACTTTCTTGTTTACTGTGAGATACAGATGTGCATTCGCTGTTTTATATGCCCCTGATTTTTTCAGTCTAAACCAATGGGTGTAATTAAATTAGAATAAATATAAAATAAAAATTTTAAGTAAAATATTATTTTAGAAAAATCAGGGACTCTCAAATGTGAAAAGCAAACAGATTTCTAAATGCCTGATAATTTAAAACAAAATTAATACAAAAATTAGCACATAGAGCATTAAAAAGGATAGACTGGTATGCAAATATACTAACATGCAGGACATTTGTTTTTTTCTGAAAGAATATGTAATCCTGCAATCTTTATGAAACATATTTATTTAATTGATTTTTATATAAGGTAAGAAATGAAGATCCAATTTCATTTTTCTAATTTTTAAATTTTATTTGTTTATGTATTTTTTTATAGAGACAGGGTTTCACCATATTGGTCAGGCTGGTCTCGAACTCTGAACCTCTGGTGATCTGCCTGTCTCGGCCTCCCAAAGTGCTGGGATTACAGGTGTGAGCCACCACGCCCTGCCTTATTTATTGATTTTTTTTTTTCTGAAACAGTCTTGCTCTTTTGCCCAGCCCGGAGTACAATGGCATGGTCTTGGCCCACTGCAACCTCTGACTCCCAGGTTCAAGCAATTCACCTGCCTCGGCCTTTTGAGTAGCTGGGATTACAGGCGTGTGCCATCACGCCTGGCTAATTTTTGTATTTTTAGTAGAGATGGTGTTTCACCATGTTGGCCAGGCTGGTCTCGAACTCCTGACCTCATAATCCACCTGCCTCTGCCTCCCAGAATGCTAGGATTACAGGTGCAAGCCATGGTACCCAGCTTCATTCTTCTACATGTGACTTGGCAATTATCCCAGAACCATTTGTTAAATAGGAAGTCCTTTCCTCACATTGTATTTTTGTTTGCTTTGTCAAAGATCAGTTGACTATAAGTATTTGGTTTTATTTCTTAGTTCTCTGTTCTGTTCTATTTATTGGTCTATGTGCCTATTTTTATAACAGTACTGTGCTGTTTTGATAACTATAGACTTGCTGTGTAGTTTGAAGTCAGGTAATATAATGCCTCCAGATTTGTTCTTGGTTAGTCTTGCTTTGGCTGTGTGGGGTCTTTTTCAGTTCCATATGAATTTTAGGATATTGTTTCCTAGTTCTGTGAACAGTGGTGATGGTACTTTGATGGGAATTGCATTGAATTTGTAGATTGCTTTTGGCAGTATGGTCATTTTTACTATAATGATTTTATCCCTCCATGAGCATGGGATGTTTTTCGATTTGTTTGTGTTGTAGATGCTTTCTTTCAGCAGTGTTCTGTAGTTTTCTTTGTGGAGATATTTCACCTCTTTGGTTAAGTATATTCCTACTTTAATTATTTTTGGTGGCTGATGTAAAAGGGATTGAGTTCTGGATTTGTTTCTCAGTTTAGTCATTATTGGTATATAACAGTGTTAATGAAACTAGCCTGTCCTTTTATTAAATGAGTAATAATTAGCTATTTTGAGATTCATATAATAAAAATTGACCGGTAATTAATTAGAAATTAACAGGAATCAACTGCATTCACTCCTTGGAACATTTCAGTTAAAATCTGTCTTGAGTATCTTTGATTTATAAACCAAAAACATGTTAAAAAGTTATATTTATGTATGTGATAATATGTTGATCGAAATAAAGATTTCTTTAATGGCAACTCCCTTAACTTGAGCAGTTAGAATGGTTTGAAAAAAAATGAGAAACCTTTTAAACTTTATAAACAACAAATTCATATGTAAAGTTAGGGTGCTAAAACAAATAGTTCTTTCTTTTTAAATTGTATAATTCTAATACTCCTTCTGTGTCAAGTATGTATAATAGCCCAAGTTCTATCCTTTGGGAGCTATTTTGCCTTGTTTCTATAGCTCATATACTTATCCTCAGATTTTCATGTTGTGAAAGAATGCTATTTACTGCCAGGGATGGTGAATGCAGTTTGAATGTAATTGGTAAAAACAAAAAACAGAAATATGAGCTGTACATGTATCATGAATCAAATATTTACTAAGCAGCTGCTATGTTTTAAGCACTGTGCTAGGTGCTGGGGACCCAAAAATGAACCAGATATATAGCCTTTCTTCAGGGAGCTGCTGGCCCAATGGGGATGCAGACAAGAAAAGAGTTACTTATGGTGTGATAAGTGCAACTGCAGAATTAATAGTGTATACTATGGAATCACTTTCTTTTCTAACAGTTGCTGAACAGTGTCTTGGTATAGAGAGAAGTAGTAGCCTCTGCTGTCTGTCCTTTGTTTATGGGATATGAAGGGGAGGTGGGGAAAACTCATGAATCAATCAGTTGTTACAGAACAGCATTCCGATGAGTTGCGTAAAAGAATTGGAAACAGACTGAAGTTCCTTAGTTCATGAATCTCTAAAAATGGTTGGGGTCAAGTGTGCTTTGCTCTTGCCAAAGTGTAGTGCATGAAAGATAGTGTGTCATTTTAATGACCCATATCTACCCTCAAGTTACTCCTTGTGCTCTCTTCAGATTTTAAAAGAGAAATGCAAAACATGGAGATGAGTAGAAATGGCACAAAATACAATAATCAGATAAAGCAGTTTTAAAAAGAACACTGTTTTGTGTGAGTTTGTATGTGTGTTTGTGTATAGAAGGATGAGTACATAAGTTTGTAATTTTGCATGGACATACATATGTGTGTGTATAGTGAATATTTATATGACGGTACATGACAAAATGAACTATGGTTAAATGTATTTATTCCACTGGTATGTAGTGTCAGTGGAGACTGTCAGAATTAACTTCATAGGATTTCTCAGTGCAAAGGAATGTTATGATAATGTCATGTCTGCTTTTCTCAAAGATAAAGATACTTTGATTAACCCTAAGCTGCTTCTTCCTTGTGCGTGTGTGTGTGTGTGTGTGTGTGTGTGTGAGATAGAGATGTAGTTTCACTCTTGTTGCCCAGGCTGGAGTGCAATGGCACAAATTCAGCTAACCGCAGCCTCTGTCTCCTGGGTTCAAGCGATTCTCCTGCCTCAGCCTCCTGAGTAGCTGGGAGTACAGGCATGTGTCATCATGCCTAATTTTGTATTTTTAGTAGAGATGGGGTTTCTCTATGTTGGTCAGGCTGGTCTCAAACTCCCAAGCTTAGGTGATTGGCCTGCCTCGGCCTCCCAAGGTGCTGGCATTATAGGCATGAGCCGCCGTACCCCGCAGCTTTTTTTTTGAGACAGTATCTTGTTTTATCACCCAGGCTGGAGTGCAGTGGTGCAATCATAGCTCATTTCAGCAAGGAACTCCAGGCCTCAAGGGATCCTACCACTTTGGTCTCACAAAGTGCTGGAATTAAAGGTGTGAGCTACCACACCCAGCCCCCAAGCTCCTTTTAAAGAGGCAATGTGATGTAGTGGCTTAGGACACAGTCTGGACCCAGACTGCCTGAGTTTAATCATACATCTACCATTTATTATGTTTAACACATTTCTTCACCTCTTAGTGTCCTGTGTCTATAAAACAAAGATAATAATGATACCTATCTTATATGATCTTGTGAGCATTAAATGATATATGTAAAGTTCTTAGATGAATAATGGGTACATAGTAAGGAATACATAAGTATATAAAAACACCAATGCTTGTACTTTATGTGGAAGGCCTATTCCATACTGAGCATTGGTTATGGCAGACAGATTTGTGGTATTTTTTCTTGGCTCTCCTTTTCCTTCAATGGCTCAACAGGTCTTGGAACAGGATTTAGGGACATTTACAGAGTATCATCATAATAAGATGTAAATTACATGCAAATCAGTAGGTTCATATTATTTGTCCAGCATGTACTTGATGTTAAAAGAAAATTAGAAGACATGGTGAAAACAAGTATAATTAATTCCTGAGAGATTGTTTGGAGTCCTGCCAAGTGTTTTTTGGTGACCAGAAAATACTGAGATGTTTAGTTGATGAGAAAACAAACAGAAGAAAAGAGGAAGCAATTATCAAGTAAAATAGAAACAGTCACTTTGGAATATCAGTAAGTGAAGCTTTTTTATTTCATTGTAGAAATGGGGAAGCATGTTGAAAAATTAATTTGGGTTAGTAACAAAATTGCTTTTGTTAGGATGCTTGTATCCTTAACCAAAAAGCTATTCTTTGTCTCCTTTTGTACTTAATGTGACTTTTTTCTTATACTTATTTTGAAGTCACTAAAAACTACTTTATATCATCTCTTTTGTTTTACCAGTTATATGTCAGAGTAGGTGAAAAATAAGAATAATACATTAGTCTCATTATCACTGTATCTGTTACCTACATATGTGTGTGTATATGTGCAGGTATGCATAATCTGAAAGTACATAGAATTGAAAATCAAGAAACCTAGATTCCAGCCAGAGTTATCTCACTTATAAGATGTGTGTATGTTGAATGAGAACATAATAGATGCAAATGATTTATTCCTTCCTTCCCCATTCATTTATTTAATTTAGTGAATGTCTTCTATGTATCAGATACTGAGAATACAAATGTGAGTAAGTCATAGACTCTGTTCACAAGGTACTTCACATATAATAGAAGACTAATTCATGGAAGTGCATGTGACCGAATGTAATCAAAGTGTTCTTGGGAATTTTGGTGGGAGCCTTGGGGAAACCGGATTTTTTTCCTTTTGATTTTGTGCTAGAAGGAAATGGTAAGGATAAAGATGCTAGTGACCATCTCTTACACCACAGAGAGTGTTTCAGAAAATGAAGTCGATATAAAAGAAAGCAAAGTTAAATGTTGGAGCTAAGACAGTGTTTCTTTGGTGATAGGGAGGCAAGAGAGGGAAAGGCTTTACAAGGTAGAGAAAGCACCACAAAGAAGGACATGGAGAGATTTAAAACAATATGATATTCTAAATGAAATGTAAGATGTGCAAAGTGGTTGAAGGAATGGAGGGAAAGTTAGGCAGAGGCTAAGTATAAAAGATCTTTTAATCTTGCAGGTAGTGGGGAGCCACTGAAGTACTTTAAAAATAATCTGGCAACAAAGTAAGGAGAGAGAATCTACATGGTGTGGTCAATAACCTAATTGGGGAGGTGAGAGAATAGGTGGAATGTAGGTTGGCTCCAAGGTTTCTGATTCGTGTGTCTGAATGCATTGTATTGTTATTCAAAAGGATGAGAAATTCAAAAGGAGAATAAAGATAAATGATAATTACTGTTCTTTTGGAAATAATGAATTTGAAGTTCATTTGGAAGATGTACCTGGAAATGTCTTGTCTAAAGTTCAGTAGAGGGCTCTCTTAGGTCACCATCCTATTACAGCTATTGACACAGATGTGGTAGTAGACTCTGTGAAAGTGAATGTGATTATTTAGGAAGAACAAGTTGTCTAGAAGAGAAGAAAGATGGGGAAGAACTTTGAATAGGTGAAAGAACATGAACGGAGACTAAAAGGGAAGGGTAGGAGAGGAAGTGGTGTCATGGAGGCTAGGAAAAGAAAAGGTTTAATAAGAAGGCCTGCTCAATAATCTACTGCACAGATAAGTCAAAGAGCATTACTGAAAACAATCCATTGGATTTTGCAATTAAGAGAATATTTATATTCATACTGGAGCAATTTTTTTCTGAAAATAAACTGAGGAGGTAGGCCAAGGTATGATTGTAGTGGATCGAAGAGTAAAGAGAAAGAAAAAGAAAAGAGTGATACTAGTTGTAGAATAACATAGGCTTGAGGAAGTTTGGTTCCGTTTGGATTGTAAGATAGAAAACCACTTAAACAGATTTTGAGAAAGTAGTCAGTAGAGAGGCACAGATTGAAAATAAGGGAGACAGAGAAAGTGAATTATCAGTGAATTTCTGGAGAATATAATATCAAGAAACCATGTGGAGGGGTGACTTTTGGTTGGGAATGCACCTTGATACTAGAGGAAAGAAGGGAGAGGCTTCATATGGATGTAGATAGGCATATCAGTCAAGTTATAACTATCCTCAAAAGAAGCCATTTAAAGTTTTTAAAAGAGAAGGAATTTAATGCAAATAATTTGTTAATAGGTCTTGGTAGAATTTGAAAATGAAATAGGGAATTATAAACTAACCCAATAATTAACAAGAGCATGAAGCCAATAATCTGGAGGGACAGAAAAGGAGGTAGTATTACTAGGAGTGGAAGCTAGAACCATGACATCCTGTCTGTTAGCTTTTGAAGGAAACAGGCTCTGGTAGAGATATTGTCAGAGGCAGAGGGTGGGGGGAGGAATGTCCTAGTTTCTCTTTACTTTCTCCCTTTCAGTCTCCTGCTGGTACCTCCAGCATGAAGCCTCCAGGGTCAAGCTCTGTGCCATCTTAAACAGAACCAGGAAAAAGGACAAAATTCTCTGAGTTCAAACAGACCCATGACTATTAAAACAGAGTTGGAATTATGAGAGAGGAAAGGAAAATAAGAAGTGAAGAGAAGCCAGGCATGGTGGCTCATGCCTGTAATCCCTGCACTTTGGGAGGCCGAGGTAGGTAGATCACTTGAGCCCAGGAGTTTGAGACCAGTCTGGGAAACATGGTGAAATGCCGACTACACACACACACACACACACACACACACACACACACACACACACACCAAAAAGTTAGCTGGGTGTGGTGGCCAGCTAACTGTTAGTACTGGTTACTCGGGAGGCTGCACCAGGAGGATCACCTGAGCCCAGGAGGTCGGAGCTGCAGTGAGCCATGATTTTACCACTTCACTCCAGCCTGGGTGACAGAACAGGACCCTATTTAAAATAAGAAAAGAAAAGAAAGTAAAGAAAAAAAACAAAGTAAAGGAAAAAGATGGTAGGAGTATGAGCAACAAGATTGGCAAAGCTACTGTGAAGAATGGTTGAAGGAACCGAGCAGGGTTTTATAAGTACACGGTAGAATTTGGTTGATGATCTACTTCATTTCTAGACCAGAAGTTGCTAGTAGTACCAATTTGCACTATTGCATGTAACAGGAAGGCATGTAAGTCCACAGGACTAGAAACTTCTCTGAGGTCCAAGTAAATATAAGTAAAGAAGTGAGAAAGCTTACAGGAGAAGGAGCAACTGTGATAGACTAGTATGCTGTAGTTTAAGATTTTGGAAGTGGAACAATTCTAAGTATTAGAAAGTTCCATGAAAACATAAGCAGGGTGGTTTCTGTGTTGCAGAGAGGGTAAAATAACTTGCATACTAGATTACTGAAGATCTGTTGACATGGGTGTTGAAGTCTGCAGTGATTATAACATTTTCTTTTCTTGAGACGGAGTTTCACTCTTGTTACCCAGGCTGGAGTACAATGGTGCGATCTCGGCTCACCACAACCTCTGCCTCCTGGGTTCAGGCAATTCTCCTGCCTCAGCCTCCTGAGTAGCTGGGATTACAGGCACGCGCCACCGTGCCCAGCTAATTTTTTGTATTTTTAGTAGAGAAGGGGTTTCACCATGTTGACCAGGATGCTCTCGATCTCTTGACCTCGTGATCCACCCGCCTCGGCCTCCCAAAGTGCTGGGATTACAGGCGTGAGCCACTGCGCCTGGCCGATTATAACATTTGTTAGAGTAAAAAGGAAGACTGAGTCAGGTGTCCAAATCTTCAATGAATTAAGTGATCATATGGAAAAGAGAAGGATGATGTCAGGAAGGAGGAGAGAGTAGTGTACTCGGTATGTGCCTGTCAGGGTGGAGGGCTTTGAGATAAGGCTGGGGAAGTAATGGTATAAACATGGTGATTAAGGGAGTGCTACCCATGACCCTGTGTCATGTGAGGGGAGAATAAAAATTTCTTTATGAGAAGGCCAGAATCTAGTTGAAGGAAGAAGACTTAGAGAATGATCTGGAATTAGGTTTAAAATGGCAGGTAATTACAACAAAATGAGAATCTGAGAGCAAAATGGGTAGAGGCCAGTAGACCTGAGGGAGAAACAGCAGCTTGGGGAAACAACACTGTTTGGGCAATGATAGATGAGACTGAATTTTGTCGAGTAGCAAAGAATAACCAGAATGAAAAAGATTGGTTGGATCAACTGGCTTTATGATTTCTGGCCCAGGCAGGCTGAAGTCCCTGTAGGTTTTGGAGGTCCCCTGTGTTTAGCAGCCTTTGCTCAGTGCTGATGTTTCATGTGCTGCTTCCGTTCGTTTCTCTGCTGTTCATTCAAATATACTACACTTGGAAAGTAGTTCTTATCTCTTCATTCCAGCATAACCTTAGGGTCCAATTTTTCCGAAATTTTAATGTTTGCACTGGCTTATCATTATTCACTATAGATGCATTTCCAGGTATCGCAGTGCACAGATAGATGATTGTTTCTACATTGGCATAGGAAAGAGTACCCAGGTCTGAGAATGGGTCCTGGTTAGGGCTGTTAGATGGATTTTCTTATTTTCACAGAGGTAGTATTCAGGAAAACGTTTCTGATGATGATCTTGATCAGAGGATGGGTAGGAGGAAGAGAAGGGAAAATAAAGGGGGTAATAAAAATAAAGTGACTAATGACCATCATGTAGCTGACTCCAAATATTCTCTTCTTATCCATATATCAAATCTCATTGACTCTAAGAGGGACTTTTTTTTCACATTTTTTACAATAACTTTTTTCACATTTTAGTATTTGTGAAAGTGTTAATGACATTACAGTTAGAATTGGTTGTATTTTTTTCTTTTGTGTTGGTTCATACAACACTAACGTGGATTTAGCAAAATCAGACGTGTGTTTATTTTCATTCTTATTTGCTCCTACTATATCTCATATTTTAAAAACTCTTATTTTCTTGGTGCTTGTTTTTCTTAAGTTTTTTAACTCTACTCAATATTCGACCTGTTTCCCTTTACTTTTTATTGTAACTTCACTTTTCTTTCAGCTTATAGTTTACAGAATGTTGTTTTTTCTCTAAATCCTCACCTTTAAGAAGATAGCATATAGTACACATTCTCCAGGCCTGGCTTTTTTGTTAAGTTTCACATGGCTCTTGGGCAAGCAATTCAACCTCTTTGGGCTGTAATTTTATTATATATAAAATAGGGGTTAAGTTTAATGATACCAAAAGTTTCTTCTGTTTTGAAAATTTGGGGTTTCTTGACCATCAGAGGGCCAAAACATCTCTACTCTAAACATTTGAGAGGAATCAGGGCAGAGGATAAGGATATAAAGAACTCTGCCTCTTTTCTTAGACTCATTCCTTAAACCTGCATATTCTACATATCTGACTTTCATTGCTGCCAAGCTACTCTGGGTTCAAGATTTATGTCTGGGCATAGACATCTCGCAACATCATCTTCATTTATATAGATCTACTTGATAAAAAACAGTATATGTCCCTATATTCAAGTTTAGTAAAAAGAGTCAATATTTTTTATAATTAATAATTTGGATTTTTAATTTTTTCCTGGGGAGTCACTGTTTTCTCTTGTCTCTGGCATAAACTTAAGTTTCACAATAGAAAGTTTAGAAGAGACTGTTGGCTGTGGATTGCTATTATATGTATACATATTTGTACGTGTGTATATAAAGTATGCCATAAAATTAAGGTAGCTAGCTAGAAGTCAGCTCATTACTTATCAAGTCACCCAGAAGGTGGGGATTGTATGTTACCTGATGGAATTGAAACGATGTTTCTGTAGCACTAGCACAGATAAATACTGGAAAGTAAACTCAGTTGCAAGTTAAAATAGTTGAACTCTAAGTTCTTTTTACTTGCCAAGTGATGACTTTTGGACTAGCTAAAATATCTATTGATTTTTTTAAAGGTAAAATTAATGGTAGTGTCAGGTCTTCATTACAGAGTAGATACTACATTGAATTATCACTAGAGAGGACAAATGATCCAAGAGAAGTCATGTTAGTGGCCCCATATTTAAGAAAACTAGCTCTGAAGGAAACGAATAGTTTCTTACAATTTCCTGGGGAAATTGCTTTAAATAACCTGTAGTTTGGTAGATATTTCATATCCTGAAAGACTACAAGAGTGCTACAAGGAAGTGTGTATAATTCATTTAGGGGAATAATTTAATATGAGGGCTAGAATATAAAATAAAATGTAGAGTTAACAATTGTCTAGCAAATTCAGCATGATTGGTAGAGAACCACTGACTTAACAAATGACATATACAATTATTAGAGAGTTAGTTTGGTCAACTAAAGCAAATGCAAAAATAACAATAAAAACTAACCTTTTTCAAGTATCCATTAACGTTCTAGATATTTTCTGTTTTAAATTTCAGGAAGGGCTTAGAGATAGGGTGATCATGTAATTTATCATTCAAACCAGGGCACTAAGCATAAACTAGGCCTATTCCTGGAAATCGAGGGTATAAAGTTGCTTTAATTAGGTCCTAACGTGTGTCCACTCTCATTTCTGATTATTGCTAAAAATGTTAAGAAATGAGCTAGTTAACATTCCAGCTGAAGAGAAATAGACAGAAATCTTTCTCAGTAAGCCTGGAATCCATTGACCTTTCGGGGAGCACTGATGTCTCGAAAAATGTGACGACATGGACTCTCTCCAACAGAAGTGAATTGAAAATGAAATACTAGGGGATGCTTAGACCCCTGAAAACCATTCACGGGCAAAAATCTCAGCTCAAAGCCAGAAAAAAGAAATAGGATATTGATTTTTCGTTCTAGTAAAAGAGCTACCCAGAAGCACTACCACTACACAAACACATTTTGAGGAACTGTAACATACAATTAACATTTCTTATTATAAATAATTCAAACATATATAAAAATAGAAAGAATATTATAATGAAACCCCATATAACTGTCATCTGACTCAGGGTTGAATAAGATTTGTCTACCCCGGTTTTATCTATCCCCTTTTTGAGTTGTGGTAGTTTCTGAAGCATTTTAAACAAATTCCAGATTCATATAATTTCTCCCATATACACTTTAGTAGACATCTTTAAAAAAATAGACATTATTTTACTTTGCCAAGAATGTCATTATCACAACAAAACTGACACTGATTCTTCAGTATCATCGGATACCCTATTCATATTCACATTTTATCAATTGTGTCAAAAATGTTATTTTCCTTTGGATTTACTTGAATTGATATTCAAACAAGCAAATATCACCCTTTGTATTTTATTTTTTACAGTCTACTGCCATACCCTTTCTCCTTTTTTTGAAGCAAACTGGGCCAGTTGCCTCATATTATAGATTTGTGTGTTTGCTTCTTTGTGGTCTCACATAACTTGATTCTTAATCCCCTATATTTCTTGTAAACAAGAAGTGAGTTGTTGGGCTTGCTTAGATTCAGATTAGATTTATTTTCTTTTTTTTTTCCAGGAAAATGTCCACAGATGATGGTATATATTTCATAGATTATGCTCTATAAACTGTGATATTTTATTTTAGGAATTGCTGACAATCAGAAATTAGAATCTTATGACCAAAAGAAACCCCAGGACTAATTCTTGTTTCTCACTTTCCAAAGTATCTGTGGTCCACCCCAGTGTTTTTTTTTTTTGGCCATCAGAATATTAACTACTCATGAAATATTTATAAAGTGACAGTTGTAAACTCTATTTCCTTTTAATATTCATTTTAAATTATTACATTGAGCATGTACTTTTTATTCTTACCCCTCTCTTTTCTGGGTTCCTTTATCCCATTCTTTTAAAAACAAGTTATCAGTTCCCATAGCAGCCTTTACCAAGATAGATAAATATCAACATCATGGTTGAAATACCAAAGCTCAGTGCCAGCAATTATCCTACAATTTGTGTGTTGGCGTAATAACACACAGGGACTTGAGCACATTGCTAATAGCCATTGAGGGTAGCAAGCTAGTCTCTAAACATATTAAAATGCCTCAGAGGACTGTTTCAGCACGACATAATCAAGATTTGGTGATATGAGCTGCTTTGTTAGGACTTGTTATGAATTTTGCATTGCCTTATTGTGTGTGTGAACATTAGTGCTGACCTTCATAAATTGGCTTGGATAATATACAGATCGACCAGAGACAGAACTAGCCAAATAAAGCATATGGCAAATCACTGGAAAAAAAGCATATTATGTAGTGACTTTTAATTTGGAAATGAGAATGTAAGAATATATCCAATTTAATTGAGGCTTGTCTGAAAATGCGTTGATATCTGTCATTTCAGAATTGAAATGTTTTGATTTGCTAAAGTTTGATTTGCTTTGCTGAGGACAAGGACACTACCAGCAATTGGGTCTGACAAAAATAAATTATTAAGCTGGGTTATTCTCATTTTTATTCTCTTTCAAGATAGTATTGGCAAAATCTATCTTGTTATTCTTAGCAACATAAATAAGAAGTATTTTGGGGGCAAAGAGCATATAAGAAAGAAGGTTAAAGTTTTTCTGTCTTATATTTGATTTTCAGAAAAATAATGTGAAAAAAGCATTTATTTTCACAGTTTCTTTGGGTTTAATTATACAAATAGCTATTAATAAAGTAAGAATAACGCATGGTTTACTGGCTAAAATTTGAAGGTTTCTGTAACATGGAAGCCATTCTTTAAACATGCTGGAATTTGGAAGTCAGATTTTTTTCTTCGGCATCTTTGACAAACTTGTGCTTTTTTTAAATCTTTTTTTTGGAGTGTTTTTGGATTTATATCTCCCTTTATTTATAGTTTATTGTGTTAAAACCCTCCCAGTTGCCACTCCTAATTCTAACCCTGGGAAAAATTCTTGTTGATTACTCCCATTCCTTAGGGATATTATATAAGCATTTTTACCTACTACTCCAAGAAATCTGCATTAAATGGGCATTGTTATGTATTATATACAATAAAGAAATTATAGGGCAAGGCAGCTGCCACACGAAAAACAACTTGTTTGGTATTGTCGGTTTTTTAGCGAGGGGCATGGAATAAAATTAAAAATATGTAAGGCTCATAAAGCTTTAATAATGTGTGTATATATGTTAATTTCTCTTAAAAACAACATATGAAAGTGTCTATGCATATGCACACACACATGTATGTATACACACGTGTGTGTGTGTATGTGTGTGTACAAAAGGAGTGATTCCATTGCAAGGTTGATTTAATTATTAGAATATATCCTCTTGACTGGGCATGATGACTCACGCCTATAATCCCAGCACTGTGTGTGTATAAAAGGAGTGATTCCATTGCAAGGTGGATCTAATTATTAGAGTATATCTCGACTAAGCTCGGTGGCTCACGCCTGTAATCCAGCACTTTGGGAGGCCAAGGCCAGTGGATCACGAGGTCAGGAGATCGAGACCATCCTGGCCAACATGTGGTGAAGCCACATCCTACTAAAATCCAAAAAGAAATTAACTGGGTATGGTAGCACCTGCCTGTAGTCCCAGCTACTTGGAAGACTGAGGCAGGAGAATTGCTAGAACCGTGGAGGTGGAGGTTGCAGTGAGCTGAGATCGAGACACAGTGAGACTCTATCTCAAAAAAAAGAAAGAACATGTCTCTCAACCTCTTTTTTCAAGACCAAATGTCTTGCATTTTCTCAACTCTTTTTTCCTGTGTCATCCTTTCAAGACACTTTATTATTCTATTCAAATTCCTTTAAATTACTGCATTTTGACACTATTGTTTTAATGTGGTACTGAGAACCTAACAGACTACCAGGTATGGTCTTATCAGAACATTAAGACTATTATTTTCTGATATCTGACATCTGACATGTTGTGCTGTTGGTTTTTCCATTAATGCATGCTAATGCAGGAGATAATTTTCAGTTGCAAAATCACAGAATACTTAGAGTCACCTAATCTTTATGTCTTCTTCATATTTTTTTTTTTTTTTACCAGAAAATACTGTCAGGCCATGTCTTCCTCATCTTATATTGATTAATTGAGGCTCCAAGGCACATTAATTCTAATTCCCCGCTTTACATACACATATCAAAAGAGTTGCAATTGGCTGGGCGCAGTGGCTCAGCCTGTAATGCCAGCACTTTGGAAGGCCAAGGCGGGCAGATAATTTGAGATCAGCAGGACCGACATGGTGAAACTGCGTCTCTAATAAAAATACGAAAATACATTAGCTGGGCATGGAGGCACATGCCTGTACTTCCAGCTACTCTGGAGGGCGAGGCAGGAGAATCGTTTGAATCTGGGAGGTGGAGGTTGCAGTGAGCTGAGATAGCAGCACTGCCCTCCACCTGAGCCAGACTCTCTCCAAAAAAGAAAAAATATAGTTGCAATTTATATTGATCAAAAATATCTTTCTTTATTTTCTTTCATTTTTGGTCCTTTCAAAGAGATTTGAGTTCTAAACCCAACTTTCTCACCTACAAATTTGAGACCTTGAGTAAAGTATTGAGACTGAAATTTAGTATCTGCATTTCCAAAGCATTGATAACACAGTTGTGAAAGATAAGTAAAATAGCATATGCATAGCTCTTTAGCACAGTACCTGGCATATAGAAAGCAGTTGCTAAATATGCATTTTCTTCTTCTTGTCAGTTTGTATTTACATAGAAAAATCTATATTATTCAGCCACTTGCTGGATAACCACTAAACTCATACTGTTTTCAGACCTTGTTTGTGATAAAACCCCAACTAATTTTTGCCAGGCAAGGGATAGAAGAACTCTAAATAATCTTGAATTTAAAGTAGTACTTACCCTTTTTGCTACATAGTAGAAAATATAATCATTCTGGAAATCAGGATCAACATTTTCTATTCATCTTGTTGACATTAAGTTTAAACAATTTTTCAA
Source organism: Callithrix jacchus (assembly GCF_049354715.1). NCBI lineage: Eukaryota > Metazoa > Chordata > Mammalia > Primates > Cebidae > Callithrix > Callithrix jacchus. The sequence continues at coordinate 21,374,020 of NC_133506.1, forward strand.
TTTAGACTTTTTTCTTCATCTTAGAAAGATGTAAACCTCATAGGCAAATGCAATGATAAGTTTCTTTGTACATTTGTAGCTGAAGCTATGTTATGTCATAAATGGCCAAAGAAAAATGGTAAAGGCATTTTCACTTTTCTTCATACTGTTCTTACCTTTATTTGTACATCCATTATGCATATCATCAGCCTACTTCAAATGTCATTACAGAGGCACATTTTTCCAAGATAAAGTATGAGGACAACTGAGTATATTCTTTTATCTATCAAGCTTAATCTGTAAGCTGTATTTAATTTCAAACAGTTTTTGACACAGAATCATTTGGCTTCCAAATGATTGGAGTCTAACTGAGAGGAAATACAATGGGTCTAGGCTCCTTTTTCTTCACAGTAGAGTCTTATGTAGAAATTCTCTGCATCCTTTTTGATGATGAGTAAATACTACATTCAAAATTGAAACTTTAATTACCTTATTCTTAATTTCTGTAAATGCTTTTCAAAATTAACCCAAGAATCCTTAAATATGAGAGAAAATCCCATAGTGAATAAAATCAATAAATGTTAGAGAAACTTTTATGAGCAAGGCACTGTGCCTGACTCTCTATGATTTGGGGGATTCTAAATATTTTGCTGTTGTTTGCTCTGAAAGAGCAACAATATAGCTTTTTAAGATACTGGTCAACCTTTAATAATAATTTTGACTGGGGCCAGGCATGGTGGCTCATGCCTGTAATCCCAGCACTTTGGGAGGCTGAGGTGGGCAGATCACAAGGTTAGGAGTTGAAGACCATCCTGGCCAACATGATGAAACCCCACCTTTACTAAAAATACAAAAATTAGCCAGTTGTGGCAGTGTGCACCTGTAGTCCCACCTACTCAGGAGGCTGAGGCAGGAGAACTGCTTGAACCCAGGAGGCGGAGGCTGCAGTGAGCCGAGATCACACCACTGCACTCTAGCCTGAGTGACAGAGTGAAACTCTGTCTCAAAATAATAATAATAATATGGATTGGAAGGGATCAGCAGTGTAGAATCACATAGGGATTTGGAATACAGTTAGAAATATGCTGATGAAATCACATTAAAGCTTTTACAGACTTTAAGTAAACAAAATAGGTGATCAAGGAAAAATGTGTTGAATGAATATGCTCAAAATGCTTAGTTTAAGATGTAGAAACTCAGAAAATGGTTTCCAAAAAACTAGTTTCCTTGATGGTTTAAAGGTGTGGGGAGAGTAACTAGTATTTTAATAGCTTAAATAAAAAATGTTTTGATTAACTAATTAAACATTGTGGGCTGGAAGATCTTATATCAAAGAGAAGGGCGGAGACTGTTGTTTTATTTATTCATTCATTTATCAGGTATTTATTTGTCACCACTTTAGTGCCAGGCAGTGTACTCTTTAAAAAAAAAAAAAGCAGAGAGAGAAAAGAAATAGGTAGATAATCTAATTTAATCCAAAATGTGGGAAGAAGAACAGAGGATTAAAATGGCAGAAGGTAATGTCAGCCTTCTGCAAATTCTTTTCTCACTCTGTAATTCCTCCATCTGGAGGAAAGGAAAGCAGAATGCTGAAAGGATGAAGTAAAATCTGCAGAATTATTTCAGCTTTCAGCATTAGATTTATTTAAAAAAAAAATGCATACAACTTGGTCTCTTAAAAGAACCCGGACACTTAGTTTGCCTGAGGGAACAAATATTTGGAAAGGGCCCAACTTCAGGCTAAGACAAGTGAGAGGGGTTCTAAGATCATTCACTCAGAGCTAGGATGTAAGGAAATGTTTAGAAAATGCTGAGAATAGCTGATGAACAGTGAATCTTTATAGCTGCTTATTTACTTGTAAATTCTCAGAGTAATTTTAAATATTAACTTTGCTTAATGTTCAGCAATTTCCAAAATGTTAATAATTTCACTGAAGTAAGTATTGTATATTTCAAAGGTATTCAGATACACACATGGGCATAGTGTGCACGCACACACTCCCAACACACAATCTTTGTTCACTTTGTTGCCATTTGGCCTTTTTATATGGAACGTAGCTGGGCAGTGGAGAGGGGACAGGTTATCTACTAGTAGACAAGTGACCATAATTTAATTTTGAAAGAATTGAAAATTAATTGGTGTGATTAGCATATAAATAAAATGACACTATTTGTTTACTTTGAGAATAATATTTGCCAATAATATTTATGAATAATAATATGTTTGAGAATAATAATAATATTTGCTCTAAGTTCTAGCCATCTCTTTCTCAGCAATATTCTTTCTCCTTCCTTAATCTAATTGGTTTTGCAAAAATGTATGGTTGGTACCACTATCAAGAAATATGTTTGCATAATATAAATTTGATCTCAAATTAACTCTTAAGAAAATGAAATGGAATTTACTTTACATTAATTGTGTTTAGGTTAGCCAATAATTGTATTAGAGGAAAGTAGTACTTCAAAATACTATCATTTTGAATGAACTGCTATCATATTTAACAACATTTTAGAATACATGAGTTCTGCCTTGTAAATACATCAGAAAAAAAATCAGTGTTTCAAATAAGACATTTAAATTTAAATAATACTTAAATGAGTTACTTCTTTAAGAGTTACATATTATTTTAAATACAGTGAAATTGAAGCAATAATCTATTCTTAAATGAAGTCATTGTTACTGTAATACAGAGTTTTTGTGATATAAAGTTTGCGAGGAGCTGAGGGTAATGTAGGGCGTAATGTGGAGCAAGAGTCTGTGTTGGATATGGGAGGCCATGGTAGGCCTTTGTCTACTTCCAGGCAGGGCAGGGGAGAATATCAAAAGGATGTCTGAGGAAAAAAATCTGATCTGTTGGAAATGGGGTACTAAAAGCTTATGACTGAGTAAGAAATAAAATTTTTGGAGTTACAGCAAATATGATTTCCCCTTCTGGTTTCTCACAACAGAGGAGGAAAATGGTTTCCTTTTCACCAATTAGCTTCACTCCTCTTCCTAAAAACAAAAATAAATAAACAAAAAACCCCAAAAATAAGTGTGATATTTTATTGGCCAGCCTACATCCAGGACAATCATACCTTTTCTTCTATTACCTTTACGCTTGGTATAGTCGAGTAATAGTCCTTCTTCTAGTCTGTGAATTGCAGTAAATTTCTTGGTAGATTTATGTTACCTTAAGTTGATTTTTTCTTTTACAGTGATAATAGTGATAACAACTTTAATAAAACATAGCATTATACAGATTCCCTATATTTCATCACATAATTGACTTGCCTTTGCATAATTAGCCCGCAAAGATTTGCTTCTATTTTTGCATATGAAGCGTTTAAGTCTCAGAGAGGGCTGGTAACTTCCTTGTGGTCCCTCAGTTGATAAGAGGCAGGGGCAGGATTTGAATGACAAAGTATTTGATTTTTCATGATACTCTAATACTGTTTAATTGCAACCTATCTTTTCTTTTACAAGATTCATGTATGTAATAAAAAATTATATCCAAGAGATGTAAAAGCATAATTTTTTTTTTCTTTCTAATTCACATTTTAAATGAGTGATGTGGTACATGAATTTCTCTCCAACACTTGGGAGAGGTATGGTACTAATAAGGAAACATTTCTAACTTAGTTTGTCACATGAAGATTCAATCAGGAATAACTGTGTGACCTTTAAGAAAATTAAGATTGGCTGTCAGAGTGAAATTTCTATCCCACTCTATGGAATAGTCTATTCCACCCTGTGGAATAATCCCACCCATATGGAATATGAAAGAGGATATCACTTGCAATTCTCAATAAGGAATTGTAAATTATTATCCTATAACATGTGTTTATTACTGAATATAGTCATTTTAATAATAGAAGAATAACTAAATTTTCTATGATATCTTTCCTATTTTTGATGTCTATTTAGAACTTTATCATGTACAGAAAAATATGATCTAAAGCCTTCAAGGATCTGGTTTACTACATGCATTAGTTTTTAAAATTTGGAGAAATTCAGAAAGCAAGAAGTACATATATAATGATGGGCCAAAGGATATCATAATTTAGCCACATTCATACTTACTTAAGGACAGCAAAGAAATACTGTAGAAGTATATGATTTTAACATCTTTTGGATGATATATGCTGAATGTGTTTTTTAATAGGAAAATTTGAAGCTTTTCCTAAGGTCGAATATAAAATATTGGTTCAAGAATTATGGTTGTGAAATGCCTAATAAAAAGGTATTTTTCTGTGAAAAATTAGTAGATGATAGAAGAATGCCACCTATAAGGACTTTGTTAGAAACTAGATTAGCAGGCATCTGATTAGAACGAAGGATCTCTTCCCCAAGTATAAAGGAACCAAGAAAATTATCTCAAAGTTCTTAAAATTGACACAGGCTTGGCCGGGCATGGTAGTTCATGTCTGTAATCCCACTACTTTGGGAGGCCGAGGCAGGCAGATCACCTGAAGTCAGGAGTTCGAGACCAGCCTGACCAACATGGAGAAACTACGTCTCTACTGGAAATACAAATTAGCCAGGTATGGTGGTACATGCCTGGAATTCCAGCTACTCAGGAGGCTGAGGTAGGAGAATCACTTGAACCCAAGTGGTGGAGGTTGCAGTGAGCCGAGATCCTGCCACTGCACTCCAGCCTGGGCAACAAAAGCGAAACTCTGTCTCAAAAAAAAAAAAAAGATAGACACAGGCACATATAACCCATTTAGGTCATGGGTTTGTAAAGCTTGTTTGTTTGATGAAGTTCAACATTTTTAAAAAGCTCTAGCAGTTTATAAAAAGTTATAAAACATTTCACCTTTTTTAGCATCTTTGTAGGAAAACAACTTCCATATACTATCATGACATTGACCTTCCTTGGGCTGACATTATTGCATTAATCGATAATTATTTCTTCTTAAATATCACCCAGGAGATAAAGCTGTCAAGATAGCATGTTTTATAAAAGCTAAAAGTTATTGTGAATTCCTCTGACTCAATTATTTTTTAAAAATATGAGAAAATTGTATTTTCATATTTTCTTAAGAAACTGAAGGAAAAATTTTTATATAGCAGCAGTTCCCAAGTTATTAATTTTAGGAAACTTTTATACTTTAAAAAATTGTTGAGGACCCCAAACAGCTTTAATTTATGTGCATTTTATAATTGATATTTTTTAGTTTAGAAATGTTTAAAATATTAATTCATTAGAATACTATTAGTCTATACCCAAGAAAATCACAAACATAATTCACAGAAAACTTATATACACAAATCTTCATAATTATCCATAATAGCCAAAAGGTGGAAACAACCCAAAGGTCCATCAGCTGATTAATGGATAAATAAAATGCAATATAGCCATGCAATGGAATTATTTGTTCACAAAAAGGAATGAAGTATTGATATTTATTACAATATGAATAAACCTTGAAAACATCATGGTAAGAAAGAAATAATACAGGCACAAAGGGTAACATTGTATCATTCCATTTACGAGAAATGTCCAGAATAGGCAAATCCACAGAAACAGAAAGTGAGAGAGAGAAGTGGAGAATGGGCAGTAACTGTCTATGGGTATAGCGTTTCTTTTTGGGATGTTCAAAATATCTAGAATTAGTGGTAATGTTTGTGCAACTTTGTGAATATACTTAAAACCGCTGAATTGTATACTCTGTTTTTTACTTTATTTTTTTAAGGTCATCTTGGCTTCAGATGAATTGTATGCTTTCCAATGGTGAATTTTATGGTATATGAGTCATATCTCAATTAAAAATATAATAAGCACATTATGTTTTATCCTAAATTACATATTTTCTTGAAAAACAAATGTGTATTCCAATAAAAAATATTAATGAGTAGCATTTCTTTACATTCTCTACAAATCTTTTTGTTGTTTGGCTTCATGATAATAATTGGATTCTTTGTTTGCTTCTACATTTAATTTATTGTAATATATTGTTTTTGTTGAGTTATATAAGAAAGTCTTGCCTTACACAAATATATAGTTAGAAAAGAGAAGAGTATCATAATAAATTATTCATATTATTATGGATTTTTTCTTTGATATTATAACAAAATTTGATGTGTGGTGACTTTTAAAGGTTAGTTGAATGTAGAATTTCAAATCTCCAAATAGTGCTGACTTGGCTGAAGTTATTCAAAGGTTAGACTGGGCTGGGAAATTGAAGATGACTCACTCACATGGGTGGCAGTTAGAGTTGGCTGTCTACTGGATGCTCAGCTGACCAGAGTGCATATGTTTTCCTTGGTTAGGACCTCTCCATGTGATCTGGGCTTCTTACAGCCTCATGGCTGGATTCCAAAATGAAATATTCTGTGAGAAAGGGAGAAAGTTGAAGCCATCGATGTTTTAAGGCTTGTATTAGGCCATTCTCGCATTGTTATAAAGAAATATCTGAGACTGGGTAATTTCTAAATAAAAGAAGTTTAATTGGCTCATGGTTCTGCAGGTTTTGCAGGAAGTATGGTGCTGGCACTCAGCTTCTAGGGAGGCCTCAGGAAGCTTATAATCATGGCGGAAGGCAAAGGGGGCGCAGGCATATCACACGGTGAAAGAGAGCAAGTGAAAGAGAGAAGTAGGGGGTGCAACACATTTTTAATGACCAGATCATGTGAGAACTCACAATCACAAAGACAGCACCATGCCATGAGGAATCTGCTCTCATGTTCCAGACACTTCCCACTAGGCCCCACCTCTGGCACTGGGGATTACAATTCACCATGAAATGTGGGTGGGAACAAACTTTCAAAGTATATTGAGGCCCAGACTCAGAAATCACAGTGTCATGTTCCCTACATCCTACTGGACACAATTGTAGGGCAGGCCCATATTTGAGGACAGTAGAAAGAGACTATAATAATTTGCAGCTATGTTCCATAATACAACCTTTTCTGACATTTTGAATGCCATGGGCATGTGGGAGCTTGGGATATACTATAATTAAGTATTATTTTTATACTGTTGGAACTTCTGCTTTGGAATTAACACATTTTAACTGCATGCTTTTTTTAAATTATTTAAAATTTATTGTCAAATGTAATAAACTTAATGCCATGAGAACTAAGAGAGCCCTATGGCTTTTTATCATCTGCCCTTCCTTTTACCTTTTACATTTGTGACATAATTGTTAAGTTTTGTTGTTGATAATTACTTAAGAACAAATTTTTTCAGTATGGTCTGAAAAGTATAATATAAATAGAATATTAAGTGTCTGCTCCAACATCAGTCTTCTGTTTTTAGAATGAACATTTCTACTTCCTCTCAATGTTTATTCTGCAAGAGTGCCTTGGTTTTGTCCTTTAAGGGTTATCTATCAGCAACAGTTATAAGAAGATATACCAGAGGTTAATTCATTTATTTACTTAATTATAAAATCCTTTGGAAGAAATTAAACCCACAAAACATGAAATAAAATTTTGTTTTTTAATGTGGAGACAAAATAAAAGGGTGAGCACACACACAATTTTTTTTTTTGTATTTTTAGTAGAGATGGGGTTTCACCATGTTGGCCAGGCTGGTCTTGAACTCCTGACTTCAGGTGATCCACCCGCTTTGGCATCCCAAAGTGCGGGGCTTACAAGTGTGAGCCACCACATACTGCCATTAAAAATTTTTTTTTTAAACTGGCTACAGTCTTCAAATTGCTTTTCTGTAACCTAAACTTAAAGTGCTGATGAAATGCCTCTTAAGTTTTTTGTTAGTTTCTCCTGGAAAGGTAGTATCTTACATAGGCCCAGGTTAGAAATACTTACATGTTATTAAGCATTTACGTAATTTGGGGATTTTGATAGTTATCAAAGCATCCTAAAAGCATCATTCTCTCAGCTGCCCTTAGAAGTTGCTTCTAGAAATCTGCTTTGAAATTGCCATCTGAAAGGCTTATTTCTGCTGTATAAAAAGTAAAGGTTTTTTTTCCATTGCAAAATGGCAGTGTCTGTAGATTGTTAGTAGAGATGTTGGATTGGACATGCCTGCTGTTACTGATCAGGGTAAGTAATGCACTGTGCTTTCTTAAAAGAGCAATATTAGAAAACTTGATTTGGCAGCTTAGCATACTTAAAATCTTAATGCTAAATTTGTTTAAAAATATTTGGTAGAAAGACATTATAAAACTTAAAACTCAAGGTTCGAAATTTCCCCAGAGTATTGTTGTCAACCGTAAGTATTTGTAGTACCAAAGCATAATTGGTCACCATTGCCATTTGAAACAGCAGATTACCTTACTGTGGTATAATGGCGTCCCTCAGAAACCCTCTGGGTATTTTAGCCACATCTGAAAACCCAACATGGGGATTTTATATATTCCTGAGAATAAGATAGAATTCTGAGGCATAATTTTACCCAAATTTTTATTGGTAACTAAACTCTCATTAAGATGAGTTGCCAGAGTATATTGAGCTACAATGTAGCTGCCACACCTGTGTACACTACGGAGCACAAAGAGGTGCAGCCCTTGTGATCACAGACTGGTCTAATGGCATAATACTTTCTAAAGGCCTGTAGCAATCTTAGTGCATTTCTTAAATTCTGTTAGTGCCCCCTATTTTCTTTGATTTTATTTTGGCCTAACAGGATAGTTTGTTTTCCTTGCTTGTTTATTTTGGAGAGTTCACACTTAACCAGGAAACTTTTGAATTTTCTTGTATAGAAATAACTTTGTAATATTACATTATTAGACATTATTATAACAAACTTTTGATTATATGGCATCAGATAAGCTTGTTTATGGATTGATTGTAAAAACTCTGAAAAATGTAAATTTTTAGAAGTCATCAAAAAATAAACACATTTGGAACTCTATAGTAACCAATGAAGCCCACATTCTCTCTATTGTACGGTAGGCACAGTCTTTCCCCTTCAGAAAGAAAAGAAAAAAATACAGGTCGAGTATCCCTTATCTGGAATGCTTGGAACCAGAGTGTTTCAGATTTGGGATTTTTTTCTGATTTTAGATTATCTGGTTATACATAATGAGACACCTTGGGAATGAGACCCAAGTCTAAACACTAAATTCACCTGTATTTTATATATACCTTGTAACCATAACCTGAAGGTAATTTTATATAATATTTAAATAATTTTGTGAATGAAACAATATATACGTTGAACCATCGTGGAATTTTCCATGTAGGTCACAACAAAAAGTTTTGAATTTTGGAGCATTTCAGATTTTAGATTATCGGATTAGGACTGCTTAACCTGTATATTAGAAAGGAACCCTATTCAGTTATTTCATAATGTTCATTTTTGAGTTAATAAGTCTTCTATGTTAGGATGATTTTTTTATTTGATCATAGTATGCCTCTTACATGGAGAGTGAAAAAGCAATACAAAAAACTAAAGTTTAGGGGAAAAAAATACTAGAGGACTTTTCTTTTTTTTATTTTTATTTTTTTGAGACAGAGTCTCAATCTGTTGCCAGGCGCCAGGGTGGAGTGGAGTGGCACAATCTCGGCTCACTGCAACCCCCGCCTCCCGGGTTCAAGCAATTCTCCTGTCTCAGCCTCCCCAGTAGCTGGAACTACAGGTGCACGCCACCACACTCAGCTAATTTTTGTATTTTTAGTAGAGATGGGGTTTCACCATGTTGGCCAGGATGGTCTTGATCTCTTGACCTGGTGATCCGCCCGCCTCGGCCTTCCAAAGTGCTGGGATTACAGGCTTGAGCCACCGCACCCAGCCCGAGGACTTTTCTTTCTCCCGTTTTCCCCCTTCTGTAGTCCCTCATTTTACAGAAAGGTAATATCATGGTTTTTGGCTATGGATAACTTTATTAACCCACAATTGGTGGAATATGTACTGGAGTGGTAATAGATTGTGTTGAGAACATTAACAATTATATTTTCTCATCCAGTCCCTCTCCCACAATGACCAGTGACAGTTACTGATGGGGTTAGTGACCTCTATGGTCTTACTACAGTTATGTATCTCTTTGTACAAAGCTAACTGTCTACTGGGATGGAACTTGGGGATAGTGACTTCGTTATTATATTGCCACTGATGTTAGAAATAGGGACGGACTCTGCAGCAAAAAAAAAAAAGGCGAAACACAATTCTGTAGAGATGGAATTTTCTACACAGGAACAATGTTAGGGCATTTTTCTTATATGTTCACTAACATTTTAGGAGTCAATTCATTGTTTTTGTAGAACAGGAGCATGAACCACATAGGGAAGAAAATCCCAATTGATTCCCAGAGTTTAAAACTTACTATCAACATTATAATAGTTTAAAAAATTGTATAGCTGTTCTGATGTCTCCTAGAAATTAATGCCACCATACTTATGGGAGAAGAATTTTTTATCTACCAGAAGTATGCTGTTTTTAGCATTTCTGTGCTTTAGTTTTTCATTATTTTCAAGTACTTTTTCCTCCTTATAAAGTATGCTGTTTTATGTGATTTTTCCTATAAAAATAAACATAAGCAAAAACTACAATGGGTTTTTGTTATAATAGCTATTCTACTCATATTCTCTCCAAGAGTCTTGAGTTGCTATAAGCCAACAACCAAAATCCATTATTAGAATGTTCCCCTTGCCAGGTTTTTATTACAAATATGTTGTTTATTTTTAATCATCTTTTGAATTATTGACTATTTTATGGTGTCTCATAATAGCAATTTCTATTTGTTTTATGTACTTCATAGAGTAGATTTTGTTTTTCTGCCTCACTCCATTATATATAATGGCTTAGCTTTGAAATCTTTGCTTGATTTAGAGGACGTTAATTTGCTTTAACACATTACCATCTAAAATAACTCAGGTTTTGTATGGTCTTGTAAAAGCTTTGCCTTGAAATGCTTGGAACAATGCTTTATTTTTTTACTCTCCTATTTAAAAAAGAAGTTTAAATTTCCTCCTGATATTCTTGTCTCATACCGGGATATTAAGCAGATGCTCAGATTGGCTCAGCTAGTTGATATTAAAATGTATAGATTCAGATTTCAAAGCAATTGATAACTTTCACTCTGACATTATTCTTCCAATATTTTATTCCTACTCCATGACCTAAGTATTCTAACAGTTGTTTTGCTACTTAACCTGTACCTAATTGTTTCTTTTCTCCTCATCCTGACTCCATTGAGTTATAGGTCTCTTTTCTGTAGGCTTGCCTGCGTTTCTTAACTGAACCCCTAGAGTACTGTGTCCTATCCTACTCTCTTCAGTTCTTCCCCAATGAGGCATGACCAAGAGACTCTTGTATCCTTGAGAGGCAAATTCTTAGAACAGAATGGCAGATGGATATATAAGAATCACCAGTGCAGTGATAATGGGAATTCAACTTCAATTAGATTTTAAAGTTTGTTGCTTCTAAAAAATCTAGAAGTGATATGAATAGAGCTGTTTGCCCTATTAGGATTTTGTTCCTTGCTACCAAGTTGTTAGAGGAGGTGATGACAAAATTGGAGGAATCCATGTTTAGGAAATGATGATGATGATGAGATGATGATGATGATAGTGGTGATGGTGATGAAGATCATTGCAGCCTACATTTATCAAAACTTATTATATATGTGGTACTGAGTTAAGCCTTCTATGCACTATTTTGAGCATCTGTTGTTTGCACTCAATATTAGTAAATTAGTTTTCTATTACTACATAATAAATTACCACAAACATAGGGGCTTAATACAACCTGCATTAATTATCTTAGTTTCTGTGGGTCAGGAGTCTGGGCACAGCTGGGTTGAATCTTCTGTTTAGGTTCTCGCAAGGCTACAATCAAGGTTTAAGCAAGGGCTAGACTCTTATCTACAGGCTCAGCTTAGAAAGGATCTGCTTTCTTGGTCTTGTGGTTTTTGGCAGCATTCGGTTTCTTGTGATTGTTGGACCAAGAGCTTTATTTTTTGTTGACCGCTAGCCAGAGGCTGCCCTCAGCTCTTAGAGATCACCCTCAGTTCCTTGAGATGGCATTTTCCGACATGGCAGCTTGGTTCCTCCCAGCCATCCCTGGGAGAGAGAAATATTCCTGAAGGACAGATGCTACAATCTTATGGAATGTAATCATGTACACTGATCATCTATAGTCTATCATCTTTTCCATGTTTTATTACTTAGAAATAAGTCATAGGTCCCACCCATACTCAAGAGGACAGGATTATACAAGGTGTGACCACATGGGTGTTACGTTAGAAGTTTGTACATCACTGGCAGAGATTGCTGTTTGACTTCCAGTAGCTTTCCTTCCTTCCCACCTGAGAAATAGAACTCCTAATTCATTATTAGTTAAATATATGGTCACCTGGAATACAGACTTTATTCCCTAGTTTCCCTTGTAGCTAAGTATGGCCATGTGACTGACTATGGCAGTGGAGTAAGATAAAAGAGTCTGGGGACTCTGAGGATGTTGTGAAGTTACTCTAGCAGTTTCTGAAGGTTCTCTACTCCTGACTTCTTTCAGGTGAGAGAAAAATAAACTTTTCTTTGCTTAAGTCATTGTTATTTTTGGCTGTCCTTCACAGGACACTTCCTTGAGAGCCTCCTTTGCTGGCCAGACCCAGAACAGTATGTCTTGTCCTGGTCCTGCCCAAGTGTGATCACCCTGTGACCTGTGAGACAGGAGCTGGTCTCTTCAGCCCATCCTCTCCACGGGACAAGTTGCCTTCTTAACACCGCGGGAGGCGAACCCAATCTTCCCTTCTTTCCTGTCATCTCTTCACCCCTTTCCTCTTTCCAGTAGCCCTTCATTTCCATTTTGTAGTGTGTGTGTTTTTCAAGGAACTTGAAATCATCCCTACGTCCAGGTTTAAATCCATCAGCACATTGTGTTTTCTATCTCACAGGTGAAAGTATGACATATGCCAGTCTAATTAGAGTGAATCTTAAAACATTTACTGAGAAATTGTGGCAATACCTGTATGAAGTGATAACACACTCAGTGTTTTCCATGCCAGCCACTGATTCTGTCCTAAGAAGAAAGAGACTTTACCTGACTCTTGAGCTTGTTGCTTAACAGAGATGGCTGATAGGGCATATAAACAATTCAACTACTTTCTTATATTAACCAATATTTAGGGGATAGTCCAGAGAAGTTTCCACACCAGCCCTCAGGTTAGAAGTAGCACATAAGAGAAGAGTCTGAGAGAATTGCTCTGCCTTCTTGACTGCAACAGGATTAGGCTGACTCAGGTGGAACTGGGGAACTCTATTCACTACAGATCTCAGGGACCATTGTGTGAGTGATAAGACTTGGTATCCTTGTGCTTGTGGATTCATGCAGATGTCACAGGATATTGGAATGCTAATGTGATTCATCACATTCAAGTAACAGATCCTTCCTAAATTGTCTGTCATTCTCCACACCTATAATCTAACCCTTGGCTCAACTGTAGTAAAGTGAAGGATACAAAGGTGTGGCCTCCATTTAAAACAGATGCTTGCTTTCTCAGGAACTCTTCTGCCCTTCAGTATTCTTTTCACTACTCCTTTTAGCCTTACAGTGATAAACTATTTACTTTTTAAAAACTAACACTGATTCCATGCTTTTCATAGTCTTTTTGGTTTTGGTTTGGTTTTTATTGAGACAGAGTCTTGCTCTGACACCCAAGCTGCTGGAGTGCCATGGCATGATCACAGCTTACTGCATCCTTGACCTCTTGGGCTAAGGTGAACCTCCCACCTCAGCCTCCCAGGTAGCTGGGACTACAGGCACATGCCACTATGCCTGGCTAATTTCTGCATTTTTGGTACAGACAGGGTCTCACTATATTGCCAGTCTTGTCTTGAACTCCTGGGATCTACCAGCCTTGGCCTCCCAAAGTGTTGGGATTACAGGTGTGTGCCATTATGCCTGACCCTGCTTTTCCTGTTCTGTATTTCAATGATTACAGGGTTTTAAATTATTTTTGACAAAAACAAAGAATAATTTATTAACTCCAAAATAGATAAAGTTGTCAGCATTCTGGAGATAGAATCAAAGTAAGGATTCACTGGTTTTTCCCCACTAGGACCTTACAGCTAAGTTAGGGCATGAAAGGTTTGGATAAGTGAAACAGTGAGGAAGAAGGTGCTAATCACACACTAAGAAAATGAAGAGGAAAGTGCATCTGTTTTTGGTTTGGCAGTTACCACCAGTTATTCTCTAGTGCTATATTTACAAAAAGAGAAGGCAACGATTTGGAATGGTCATTACCTGGGTAACGAAATAATCTGTACCAAACCCCTTTGACATGCAGTTTACCTGTACAACAAATCTGCACATATACTCCTGAATCTAAAATGAAAGTTTAAAAAAAGTAAAAGGCCGGGCTCGGTGGCTCACACCTGTAATCCCAGCACTTTGGGAGGCCGAGGAGGGCGGATCATGAGGTCAGGAGTTCGAGACCAGCCTGGCCAACATGGTGAAACCCTGTCTCTACTAAAAATACAAGAATTAGCCGGGTGTGGTGGCAGGCGCCTGTAATCCCAGCTACTTGGGAGAATGAGGCAAGAGAGTCACTTGAACCTGGGAGGCAGAGGTTGCAGTGAGCTGAGATTGCACCATTGTTCTCCAGCCTGGGCAACAGAGCGAGACTTCATCTCCAAAATAATAAAAATAAAATAAATAAAAGATAGCTATATACTATATATATAAAAAAGAAGTTTCTAAAGGAGAGATGGGACTGAAGTTTGGTCTTAAGCCAAATAAGGAAGGACAGAGAATTGGGGCAGCTTTAAGAATCTTGGCACAAAACAGGGCAGCTGTCCTCAGACCTGCCCGAGCAGCCAGGCAGCCCACCTCAGATCAAAAGGGACGGAATCTCAGCTCTGCCGCCCAGGCTAAAGTGCAGTGGTGCGATCTCGGCTCACTGCAACCTCCGCCTTCCAGGTTCAAGCGATTTCCCTGCCTCGGCCTCCTGAGTAGCTGGGATTATGGGCGCATGCCATCACGCCTGGCTAATTTTTGTATTTTTGTAGAGACGGGGTTTCACCATGTAAGTCAGGCTGGTCTGAAACTTCTGACCTTGTGATCCTTCCGCCTCAGCCTCCCAAAGTGCTGGTATTACGGGCGTGAGCTGCCACGCCCGGCTGGTAGCTGTATTTTTAACATACTTGTTAGGTAATTCATTCCGATGACTGGCATTTAGGAGTTTCTAAAGCAGGTGTGCCTTGTTATTAAATAAGCACAGCTGCTTGTAAATTAGTTTGGGAACATAATGTATGACTAAAACTCTCAAAAAATCAAATAAATGGTCATATTCATATTAGTTGATATGTTTGTCTTTCCTTAAAGACGTGGCTTGGTACATGAGTTGTTATTTAATGCTTCTTAAGATTATCTGCAATCACTTATTTGTACAAGTTTTACCAAAAAGGAAAACGAGTCCACAGAATGAATCAATCATTGATTGATTCATTCATCCATTCATTTATTTTTTTTTCTCTGACAAATATTATACAAGACTAAAGTTAAAAAGCATAGCAATTAGAACAGGACATTCATCCAGTCCTAGGGAATTTTAGGAGAGATTATATGAATTAAACACAAATTAATTCAAGGAACAGTGCCAGAGAAGGGAGGAATTACTTTTAGCTGTGAGAATTTGAGGATCCTTTTCAAAACACTTTGAGTTTGACGTTTGGACATAATTGTGGGTAAAATTTGACACAGGTAAAAGATGTTCCAGAAAGAAGTTACAGTCTTAAAACAGCCTCCGGGTGGGAAATCCGTGGCTTCCATATAGAGGACGTTGTGCTCTTGGTTTTGCCTTAAGTGCAAGATGTGTGGTGAATGAGAGTCATATGAGTTTGCAAATCGGTAAGTATTGTGTATTCGCCATAAAAAAGAAAAAGCGAAACTGTGGCTCATGTCTTTGTGATCAATATGTTGAAAATCTTGAAGGGCATAAAGTAGTATGAAAAGTGAGCTGCCACCTTTATACACCTTCCCATCTGCGCACACACCCTGTTAACATTCCACCTGTAAGTACTGCATAAGCCCTGGACTGTTTCTGCAGAAAGCACCAATTAATACCCTGAATAAAGCCTGTCTCTCAAATTTTGGGGATGTATTTTTAGTGCTTAAGCATTGTTTTATTTATTTTTCTCCTTACCTATTTTCTTACATGTCTTAGGTTGGATTCCCTAGAAATAGGACCCTAAAATGGCAATTTTTAGGCAAGTGGTTCATGAAAGGAGTGCTCTCAAGAGAGTCCTGTAAGAGAGTGAGGAAAGTAGAATAGTCAGGGAGAAAAACTAAACAAAGGTGTAGTTTTCCCTGAAGTCTAGCCTTTTATGTGATTCCTCCGGGAGCTGTGAAGCATGAACAACATCTCAGAATTATAGGACCCACAGGCATCTTGTTTTTTTCCTTTTATCATTCATTCATTACCTTACGCTATAATTGGAGGGAGGGCATAGCCTCCCGGACTTTTCCCAGAAAGGCAACTCCAAGAGGCTGAAGACAATATTCAGGAGAAGGATACAGCTCTTATTAGCCAACACTCACAGAGCTAGAAGAAGATCCACTACAGGTAAAGGACAGTGGTTCTCACTGGGGGGTAATTTTGTCCTTGGGAGACATTTGACAATGTCTGAAGATATTTTTAATTAATGTGACTTGGGGATGGGTGGAGGTGGTGTTGCCTTTGGCATGTAGTGGGTAGAGGCCAAGGATGCTGCTGAACATATCCTACAGTATGCAGAAGAACTGTTTAACAACAAAGAATTATCCAGTTCAAAATGTCCTTAGTGCTAAGGTTGATAAACCCTGGGTAAAGGGAGTCTGAATAGGACATCAACAGTGACTACTGTGCCTTTCTTTTTATGTATGCCCTGGGCTATATTTGTAAACCGCAGTAGCAGGAGCCATTCTTAAGTCTTGACCAGATCAGATGAAAAAAAATCCCTAAAAGCTCATTCATTCATTCATGCTTTTTTCTTTTAGACAAGTCTTGCTCTTGTCACCCAGGCTGGAGTACAGTGGCATGTCACTGCAACCTTTGCCCCCTGGGTTCAAGCCATTCTCCTGCCTCAGCCTCCTGAGTAGTTGGGATTACAGTTGCCTGCCACCACACCTGGCTAATTTTTGTACTTTTAGTAGAGATGGGGTTTTGCCATGTTGGCCAGGCTGGTCTCAAACTTCTGACCTCAGGTGATCCTCCCACCTCGGTCTCCCAAAGTGCTGGGATTACGGGTGTGAGCTACTGTGTCTGGACTCATTCATGTATTTATTCAGGAGATGTTTCATTAAGTAATTATAGAACACCTGCTATGTGCCAGTCACTAAGCTAAGCAGTGGCAACACAGGGAGATACTATCTGCCCTTGGGAACCTCAGAAAATTAAGAATGAAGAGACATCATAGCCCAATGACTTTGTCAAGTTTAAAAGAGAGAATATATATTAACACAGTTTGAATGTACAAACTGAAACATAAACATTCAATTATTTATCCAACAAATATTATTGCGCACCTACTAGATACCATATGCTACTGTAGTGAACAATATGTAAAAAGCAGTATATAATTCGATGGGAGAAACAGCTAATAAGCACTCAAATAAATATGTAATAACATTTTAGATAGCGATAAATGCTTTAAAGAACATCGAAGAAAAAAGTAGAATGGAGAGTGAATTGAGGTAGGGGCTGTGGGTACTTGTATTACCAAGAATGATCAGAAAGAGGCCCTTTGAATAGATGACAGTTCAGGTGAGATCTTAATGATGAGAAAGAGTTAGCCATGTGAAGATCTCGGGGAATAAGATCTATTTCAAGAAGAAGAAGATGCTTGGCTTCACGGAGAAACCAAAACTGTTGCTAGATCTGAATGGGCAGTCTGGGGAGTGGTAAGGTGTGAGTTCAGAAAGATGAGCAGGGGCCAGATCATGGAAGTCCACTAGACCACTGTAAAGGGTGTGGACTTTATTTTCACTGCAACAGGAAGCCATTGGAGGTTTTTAAAGCAGCATTTTGGCAAATGTGTGATACTCCATCAAAGAGATTCGATGGAGAAAAATGATCACCAAGAAGGACATTTTGTGCCTACCAGCTGAGTCTTCGGCCCTTCCAAAAGTGCATTATTGAGTGTCTTTCCCTTTTATCCCACACATTCACATTCCTAGGTAAAATATATGCCATTGGAAGAGTATGAATGCATAGAGATAAGTTTAAAATGACACCTTTTCCAGCAGCATTGCCTTATTTCAAAACGGGTGAGTGAATATTAGGTTTGAGCTTTAAAGGGCAGTGAACAATTTGTTATGCCCAATTCCCAAATTGGGGCACACCACTAGAAAGAGGAAGCCTATCAGATTAAAAAGGAAAGTTAGGTGTTAGTTACCTCAAATTTATTTGGTATAGTGTTTCAACCAAACCACATCACTTTTAACCTTTTTATGTATTTAACTCCTCACTTTGACAGATGTAGCAGCATGGGATGAACAATCATTGAATAAGGTATTTCTAGTTAGTTTGGGTGTATGCATCTATGTGTGTTCAGGCATATGTGTATAGCACAGTGACCAGAGGATTGAATTTCTGTTAGAGGTTACATAAAATGGCTGCTAGATGAACAGTTTGTAGAATGAGTTTTGAGAGCTGCTTGGAACCCAGGGTTTACAGCCTAACTACAATCTTCTGACAGACCTTTAGTGAGCAGTAAGCATGAGGATAGGCTTGACTTGATTTTGAATGGTGCTGTTTGTTTATTCTGCTGTTCACAGAGAGCAGCATGTAAAATGCATTATTTTGTGTGTTAGTATTCTTTTATGTCTTAGTAGCTAATAATGTTTTTGATACAATAATAGGAGGCTAGCCAGAAGCCCAAAGGAGCTTGAATATTTTGTTGGCAAGTAATTTATTTAAAAATTAGCTAGGACATAGAATGTATATGTCATAGAAGCAAACCACATTATTCTGCTAGTAAAGAGTAGGCATTGAGATGCTCTTTTTATAGAACTTTTTTTTAAAGAAGTATTTTCAGAGCTCACAATTTATAAATTTGGCAAAGATGGAGCTCTTTTAAGTTGATTTTTAAAGTGAACCATATGTTTAGCAGGATTTCTAATTGCTGTAAATGTCCATTTATGAATAAAAATGAGTAGTTTTCTTTTTTACCATGCCATGGTAATTTTATTAATGTCTTACCTAACTGTAAACAGAAACAGCTACTTCTGTGTCAGAAACAGTCAGTGGCTTCCCACTGACTCATCTTCCAACTTCAGTAATTATCAATTCATGGCCAATGTAGATACCCATGCAATTTTACCCTTACCTATGTTTTTGAAGCAAATTCCAGAAATGATATCAGTTAGTTCATAAATTAATAGAACCTATAAAAGATAATAATTGGGTTTGTGTGTGCACATGTGTGTTTTTACTATCACAGTACCACTTACCATGACCTTGGAAATACTCTTTATCACTCTTAGGGAAGTTAAGAAAATGTCTTGCACTTTTTTCCATGAAAGCTTAACTGCTGCCAGAATTTCTTTCCTGTAATAAAAAGCTAGAAAATCAAACACAAAATATGTAACAACTGTTTTCAGATAGCAGACAACAGGCAGTGTAGAACTGTGAGACCTGAGAGGAAGAAAGCCAATAGGGCCAGCCCAAGGATTGTCGCAGCTTCCTCTCTGAGGCTGATTCCAGGCCAAGGGGCAGGAAGGAGAACTGAAAGAGAGCCCCGTCAACTCACTGAATTGAGGAGGCAGAGAGCAAAGTTAGGGGAAACTCACTGGCATTTGCAAGACAGAATATCTTTAGGAGGGGACTGCGGTAGAGGGTTGGTGGGGGTGGTAATACCCGGTGCTACCGTTCTATACCTCGCTCTTATTTACTTCACAATGTATTTATGTGTTATTTAAATGCTATTTGTAGAGTTTCCAATGTGTGCCGACCCTGTTCTAGATGTTGTGGATGCAGATGCCTTCTGATGTATTGCCATATCACATGCAGTAGTTCCAGATTTCAGTCCAACTTGGAAAACACCATGGGACCGAGTCTAGCACTAAGTTTACTCTATAGATGACAAAACTTTTATTGCCATGTGTTACTGTCTCCTAGAACATTAGCTTTCGGTATTCAAGAACTGTATAAACTCATTAGGTGTGCAGAGCTCTGGTCCCAAGTCAGAACAGAATTTTGAGATACTGTTCTTGGCCTGTCAATTACTCAGGCTGATTCTACTTGCACAGCAGTAGAATAGTTTCATAACCTACCCTGATTCAACGTGTTGGTATCATCTATCTACATGGAAACCTAGCTAGAAGGACATGTAAATAACCATAAATTTTCTCATCATAAAGCTGGGACCACGCTCATTATAGTTGCAGTTACAGAACTATTTTGCACCCATGCCCATAGACTATGACTCAGCTTGAACAAATTATCATATTTATAAGCTTGTTATAAGTAATACTTAGGATACAATGACTTTGGGAAAATTTGATATAATCTGCTAAATGTGAAGATATTAATGTCTAAAAATCAGCAATTTTATCCCCAGATGTATACCCAAATATACTTATATGTGTGCATGTGCATTTACAGACATATACAAGAAGTTCATAGCTGCATTATTCATGAAAGCTCAAAACTTAAAACAGCGCAAGTGTCCATCAGCAACAAATACATTAATATACTTTGATAAATCATAAAGTAGAGCAGTACACAGCAGTGAAAATGAAGAAACTACATGTATACATAACTTACATGAATCACACGAATGTAATGTTTGCATTAAAGAAGCCAGACATGAAAATGTGCATGGTGGGTGATTCCATTTGAGTAAAGTTCAAATACAGGCAACATTAAACTATACCATGAAGAGATGTAAATTTAGGTAAACTATTAAGCAAAGCAAGTAAACACGATAAAAATGGGGATTGGAATTACTTTTGGTCAAGGGTTGTAATTACGAAGCGGTGTGTGCTGCACCCCCAGGAGTACTTGCAGTGTTCTTTGCCTTCACCTGGGTGGTGGTGTAAAAGTATTCACTCTAAAATAATTGATCATTTTATGTACACATACAGGCATATTTCATTTTATTGTCCTTCACTTTATTATGCTTCATAGTTATTGTGCTTTTTGCAAATTCAACATTTACAGCAACCCTGCATCAAGTAAGTCTATTGATGCCATTGTCTGAACAGTATGTGTTTCTTTGTCTCTTTCTGTCACGTTTTGGTAATTCTCACAATATTTCACACTTTTTGATTATGATTATATCTCTTATGGTGATCTGTGGTTAGTGATCTTTAATGTTACTATTGTAACTGTTACAAGTTGCTGGGAACTGAGCACATATAAGTTGGCAAACTTAATGAATAAATGTGTGTGTTTGTTCTTACTGTGCAACTGACTGGATGTTTCCCTTTCTCTGTCTTCCCTCTTCCCTGAGACACAATAATATTAAAATTAGGCCATTTAATAACCTTGCAGTGGCCTCTAAGTGTTCAAGTAAAAGGAAGAGTCCTATGTTTCTCAAAAGCAAAAGCTAGACATGATTAACCTTAGTGAGAAAGGCATGTCCAAAGCCAAGATAGGCTGAAAGTGAGCTCTCTTGTACCTTACAGTTAGCCAAGTTGGGAATGCAAAAGAAAATTTCTTAAAGGAAATTAAATGTGCTACTCCAGTGAACACATGAGAGGTGAGACAGGAAACCAGCCTTATTGTTGATGTGGAGAAAGTTTGTGTGGTCTGAAAAGAAGATCAAACTAGCCACAACATTCCCTTAAGTGGAAGCCTAATACAGCAAGCACAATGCTCCAACTCTTCAGTTCTAGAAATGCAGAGAGAGATGAGGAAGTTGCAGAAGAAAAGTTGGAAGCTAGCAGAGGTTGGTTCCTGAGGTTTAAGGAAAGAAGCCATTTCTATAACGTAAAAGGACAAGGTAAAGCAGCCAGTGTTGATGTAGAAACTGCCACAAGTTATCAAAATCTAGCTAAGATCATTGATGAAGGCCCCTAACACTAAAAAACAGCTTTTCAGTGAAGATGAGCTAGCTTTGTATTGGAAGAAGCCATCATCTAGGACTTTCATAGCTAGAGAGAAGTCAATGCCTAGCTTCAAAGCTTCAAAGGACAGGCTGACTTTCTTATTAGGGGCTAATGTAGTGGGTGACTTTCAGTTTAAGCCAATGCTCATTTATCATTCTGAATATCCTAGGGCTCATAAGAATTATGCTTATTCTACCCTTTCTGTGCTCTATAAATGGCAGAATGAAGCCTGGATGATAGCACATGTGTTTACAGCAGGGTTTCTGCATATTTTAAGCTCTTTATTGAGACCAACTGCTCAGAAAGAAAGATTATTTTCAAAATATTACTGCTCATTGACAATGCACCTAGTCACCCGAGAACTTTGATGGAGGTGTACAAGAAGATTCATGCTGTTTTCACACCGGCTAACACAACATCCATTCTGCAGTCTGTGGATCAAGGAGTAATTTCTAGTCTTCATTTTTAAGAAGTGTATTTTTCTGGCTAGGTGTGGTGGCTCATGCCTGTAATCTTAGCACTTTGAGAGGCTGAGGAGGGCGGATTACCTGAGGTCAGGAATTCGAGACCAGCCTTGCCAACATGGTGAAACCCCATCTCTACTAAAAATACAAAAATTAGCCGGGCATGGTGGTGGGCATCTGTAATCCTATCTACTCCGGAGGCTGAGGCAGGAGAATTGCTTGAACCTAGGAGGCAGAGGTTTCAGTGAGCCAAGATCATACCATTGGACTCCAGCCTGGGTGACAAGAGAACTGCATTTTTCTTAAGACTACTGCTGCCATAGACAGTGTTTCCTCTGATAGATCGGAGCAAAGTCAATTGAAAACTTTCTAGGGAAAGGAGTTGTCATTCTAGATGCAGTTAAGAACATTCATGATTCATGGCAGGAGGTCTGAATATCAACATGAACAGGAATTTGGAAGACATTGATTCCAACCCTCTTGGATGACTCTGAAGAACTCAAAACTTCAGGGGAGGAAGTCACTGAAGATGCAGTGGAAATGGCAGGAGAACTAGAACTAGAAGTGTTTCCTGAAGATGTAACTGAATTGCTGTAATCTTATGATAAAACTCACATGGATGAAGAGTTGCTCCTTATGGATGAGCAAAGAAAGTGGTTTCTTGAGACAGAATCTACTCCTGGTGAAGATGCTGTGAACATTGTTGAAATAACAACAAAGTATTTAGAATATTAGATAAGCTTAGTTGATAAAGCAGTGGCAGGGTTTAAGAAGACCCCAGTTTTGAAAGAAGTTTTACTGTGGGTGAAATGCTATCAAACAGCATCACATACTACAGAGAAATCTTTTGTGAAAATATGAGTTAATTAATACAGCAAATTTCACTGTTGTCTTATTTTAAGAAGTTGACACAGCCACCCAGCCATCAGCAACCACCACCCTGATCAGTCAGCAGCCATCGACATTGATGCAAGACCCTTCACCTGCAATAAGGTAATGACTTGCTGAAGTCTCAGATATTTATTAGCATTTTTAGCAATAAAGTATTTTTTAATTGAGATTATACCTATTTTAAAGACATAAGGCATATTGTATGCCTAATAGACCTCTATGTAGTATAAACATAACATTTATGTGTACTGAGAAACCAGAAATGTGACTCACTTTACTGGCATATTCTATTTATGGGGGAAGAGTTGCTTCTTACGAATGAGCATAAAACATAGTTGCTTGAGATAGAATCTAATCCTGTTGAAGATGCTGTGAACAGTGTTGAAATAACAACAAAGAATTGAGAATATTACATAAGCTGCCTGGATAAAGCAGTGGCAGGGTTTGAGAGGACTTTTGGTGGTGTGGAACCGAACCCGCAATGTCTTTGAGGTATGCCTGTACATGGGAATTATTTTTTAAATAAAACTTAAAAAAAAAACCCCTGAGTACAATTACGTAACTGGGAATTTTCTGAGTATTAATATTTGTAAAGTACCTTTCAGTGTAGAAGGGATAGGATTACTTGTGGAATCCTCTGAACAGAAAGAAGAGGCATCTGACCCAACACTTAATTTCTTACATAGTCAAGGGCTTGCTTTGGATATATACAGAGAAGTACCAGCTAACTGAAATTCTCATATTCTAAATTTAATAATTTTTCTGTGTTAGACGTCTTAATTTATTCCAAGGAACTCAATAGAATAATTTTGGATTGTAATGTCATATGCAGGTGCAATGTGACATTTCTGAGTCATGCGTTAGAGCTGACAGTACAGTTTTTCCCACCCTCATCCATAGCTCTTTACCTATTTTTAAAGTTTCTTGAATCATAAAGGTGAGACTATTGATAGTTTGAGTGAGGCTTATCAAATCATATAGCTTTTTACATGGAAGAGATGGATTTCACCTAGAAGTAAAACATTCATTTACTGATAATGTTAACATCTAATGTCTGTTACAACATCTCTACCTCAGAGAGTTTATTATGTATCACACATTATGTGCATACTTGCATTATGTCATGTGAATCTCACAACTACTCACTGAGATGCATACTAGTATTATTCTCACTTTAGTAGTGAGGAAACTTAGACCCAGAGGGGTGCCATGAAAATAGGTGTGTTTGACTCCAAAGCCCATGCTCTTTATTGTTGGGATACCTTATAATGCTTTCATTTACTTCAAGGTTGCAAAAGAAACCAAACTCTCAGGGTTTTGTTGTTGTTGTTGATAACGGTGTATTGATTTCAAGTGGAAACTTGAGAAAGTTGACAAGCTTTTCATTCAGGTCTCACTGATGTCCTTCGTGTGCCTTTTAAGCCTTCCTTGGCCAGTCATTTATGTTTTTAATTAGGATTCAGAATCAGAGGTGGTCACACCACCTACCTCAAAGGGTGATTCAGCTTTGGACTACATTTTTGGTCTAATGTTTGAGACTCAGGTGGCCCAGACTCAGCCCATCCTGTGTTTTCCACATCTGATTTCTGTCTTACCTACAAGCAGACATCAAATAAAAGACCTTGAATGTATAGGGCAAGCAGAGGAAACAGTTGAAAGTTTGTAGTGAGCCATCATTGCCACATTAGACCTTTGTTTAAAAAACATATCCATTGTTAAGATTTCAAATTTTACCTAAAGGTAGGGGAGATGGTTATAAGGAAAAGCTGTGGCCATTTTAATAATAACTAAGGTATATCGAGTACTTAGTGTCATCGAGGAACTGTTACAAGCTTTTTTACCTATCGATGTAGTTAACACTTGCTACGATCCTATCAGGTATGTATTCTTAATTCTCCTCATTTTCAGAAAGGGAGTTGGCAGCACAGAGCACTTCCTAATTTTTCTGAGATCGCACACCTAGTAAGTGGCAGACTTAGGAGTTACTCTAGAAGGCTAATTCTAAAACCCACACATTTAACCACTATGTCATTCTGCCTCTTGTTGAATTGAAGAAAGATTTGCATGTGAATATGGCACCTCAGTTGGGAAAAAAATAAAGAAAAAATTAAAAAATGAAAGGACATCAAGTGTTAGTGGTATATTGAATCCTTTGATTTATTTCAACATGAACTATCTGCAGTGGTAGAAAGACATCTATAGTTTGGTCACCTTATGGGTTATAAGGCAATAAACCTCATACTATAAGTTTTTAAGACCGCCAAGCATTTTCAAAACTCCTTTCATATCTATGAACCACTGAACAACAAAGATCAAGTATGAAAAAATGTTCTTTTGAATTTCCCTAAAGCAAGAACATACTGAAATGAATGGTGAATAGTTGTGTTGGTTCCTTGTTATTCCTTGATCAAATAATGACCTTCGTATCTATTGACTCACACTTCTCTGTTGAAAATAGAGTGTTTTTATTCTACCAGTGATTTAAACTAGGAAAGTTAGTATTTGCTGTCCCCTTAAAACATTACATATATATACATACATATATATATTTACAGATATTTTAACTAACATATCTTGGTATTATTGATTTAACCTGTTTCCCTCTTTTGAAATAGCTGTGTAGGCCTCTTAATGAATACAACGCAGATCTCTGGAAAGCAATTCATATATATTTATACAATATGAATTCTATTTTAATTCAGATCTTTTGTGCACAACTACTGTGAAATCTGTGAGTTCTTTTGATTTCTTCTCTTTAGATTAAATCTTTTTCTTATAACAATGTAGAAAATAAATTTTACTGGCCAGGTGCGGTGGCTCACGCCTATAATCTTAGCACTTTGAGATCACCTGAGGTCAGGTGTTCAAGACCAGACTGGTCAACATGGTGAAACCCCATATCTACTAAAAACACACAAAAAATTAGCCAGATGTGGTGGAGCATGCCTGTAGTCCTAGCTACTAGGGAGGCTGAGGGAGGAGAATCGCTTGAACCAGGGAGGTAGAGGTTGCAGTGAGCTGAGGTCATGCCATTGCACTCCAGCCTGGGTGACAGAGCAAGACTCTGTCTCAAAAAAAAAAAAAGAAAGAAAATAAATTTTACCTTTATTAGGATAGACAGAACTATGCATAGAAAGTACAGGTATATAGTTTTCCACTGCTATTTAATTACTACAGAATTACTGTCTTAAAACAACTTGCATTTATTATCTCAAGGTACATAGATCAGAAGTGTATCTGGCTTCTCTCCTCAGTTTGACAAGACTAAAATCTAGATGTCATCCTGCTGGGCTCTTATCTGGAGCCTCTGGGGAAAAGTCTGCTTCCAACATCATTCAGATTATTGGCAGAATTGAGTTCCTTGTGGTTGTTGGACTGCACTCTGTTTTCTTGCTGACTATCAGCAGAGAGCCCCTTTTAGCTTCATGCAGCCCTCTGCATCTTCAAAGGCAGCAATGACTTATTAAATCCCTTCTAGGCTTGGATACTCTCTGACTTCACTTTCACTCACACTCAAAGGGGAGGATGTTATAAAAGAGTGAAAGTCATTGGAAGTCATTCTTAGAATTCTGCCTACCACAGAGAGGCAGCAAAGTATATATGAGTTTGGTACTTCCTTGAGATTTGATATTGACAAAGCCTGAAATAGGTGACTTGCTTTACATGAGTGATTTTAATGTCCTTTTTACCTATTGATTTTTAAAAGGGAATGCAGCACTTTTAAATTTATTATTATCCTTGCTATGTTAGAATTCAGACTTGGAAGTTATTTTTTAGTTTTATTTTTTAGTTTTTTGAGAACAGGAGCCTCGCCCTGTTGCCCAAGCTGGAGTGCAATGGTGTGATCTCGGCTCACTGCAACCTCCGCCTCTCGGGTGGGTTCAAGCGATTCTCCTGCCTCAGCCTCCCGAGTAGCTGGGACTATAGGTGCACACCACCACACCCTGCTAATTTTCCTATTTTCAGTGGAGACGGGGTTTCACCATGTTGGCCAGGATGATCTTGATCTCCTGACCTTGTGATCTGCCCACCTTAGCCTCCCAAAGTGCTGGGGTTACAGGCGTGAGCCACCACGCCGGGCCCTAATTTTGTGTATTTTTAGTAGAGACGGGATTAAACCATGTTGGCCAGGCTGGTCTTGAACTCCTGACCTCGTGATTTGCCCGCCTTGGCTTCCTCAAGTGCTGGGATTACAGGCATGAGCCACCGCGCCTGGTTGGAAGTTATTTTTAAATTAGTGAAAGTATGGAATTATACTGCATTCACTGAAAGACTGTTAAACATTCAAGAAAGAAGGTGGTCTTCTAACACTGATTTCAAAGTCTGTTCCTCTGATATGTAAGTGGAGAGGTGGAGCCACTTACTGTGGCTTATGTTTATGGTAAAGGTAGAACCTGTTGAGAGTGAACTGAATTTCACAGAGAACTTTTCAGTTTTCTTGCTTTAGGATCATGTAGCTTTACTATGGGACATTTTTTTCAATGAAACTGACCTAACACTAGCCATTTCTCATTGGAAATGCTCAAATCCTCAGGCAACAAGCAACAGCTGAGGGGATCAGTGGATCTTTTAATCTGCCTGACGCTGGCCACAGAGAGTCCTTGCAAGCGTCCACCATGCCCCAGAGAGCTTGTTTTCTGAGGTGAAAGAAGGGTCACATGTACAGTGTTCACATCCCTTAGATCCTCTCTCTGGGAAGCCACAGTGGTGATAAATGTCCAGAAGAGCAGTTATTCTCAAGGTATACGACCTCACAGCCACCACAGCTCATCCCTGCTTTATTTAGCTTTCATTCATCGAAGAGAGAGATTTTGAACAGGAAGTACATCTTGCAAGTACTTTCTAATTACTGATTATCCTCTTTCTGACTCCACAATTTGAGGAACCCTTCAGCTGACCCCTGTTTCCTTTATAACTGGTACTTAATATGCATCAGATTTGTGCTTTTTTAAAGTTTATAGTCTTCCAGTTCTGCATAGTTCCAAATATGTCTCTTTAGTGAATCAAGCCTCCCTGACACGGCTCCCTGTGTCCTCCATCCCACAGCCCCCAATGCATTTAAAGGTACATTCAGCAGAACAAAATTTCCCAATAGAGTCATACAGTGGCTTATTCATAGTATGCACTGGGGGTCTTCTAACGAAGGATAAAGGGCAGTTGTGTCATGGTGTCTTCTATGATTCTTTTGTGTGGAATTCAACATCTACATTAGTGTCCCTTGAAATACCATGACCTCTTAGCTCTACAACTCTAGTCTTCTATCATTTACCAGAATGAACACATTTTGAGTGTCTTTATTATTCTGTACCACTTTATTTCTATGATAAAGAAATAAGAACCCCTTCTTTATGTCTGAGACCTTTCCATTCTCTTACTACTTATGAATGCAAACTTTCATGTCATCATACTTTCCAGGTAAGAAAATTTCCATTATTTCTAAAAGAATTGATGTCCAGGTTATTTTAATCCTGGCTACCTATCCTTGGACAGTTTATCAGAAACTCTGTTTAAAAGGCTCATCTGAACTGAACATAATGTTTCAAATGTGTTATGCCCAGCCCAGAGCAGACTAGACTGGTTCCTTCCTTGATGTGTGGATTATACTTTCCTAAGCTCAAGTTAGTATCCATTTTGTAGCCAGAAGATAAATTAATGAATATCTAGTGAAAGCCAACCAGTTCTTTTAAAAAGAAGCCTAAGATTGCCTTAGAATTCTTAGTAGACATAGTATGCCTCTGGTTCAGAATGAAATTGTGGTTGACTAAACTTCCCCACACTCGTTTTCTTTGGGTTATTTAGATCATTATACATTGATGCATTCCACTTCTCCCCAACTTTCAGCTTTGATTCCTTCTTGCTTCAGCTTATATCCAACAGTTTATTATTTCAAAAGCTCTCCATTAGCCTTTTCTAATACTCTTATCTCTGGATTCCTAGTACTGGGTCAGTCCAGCCATCTACCTTATCCACACCTAACCTCAATCTGCTGAGTTCTGCTGTTGAAAAATTACACAGCTTATTTTTGTCTTTGTCTTTTTTATGGGGTTTGTTTTTCTGTGTAAAATAAGATTGATTACTTTTGCTTGTCAGCACCATGATTCAGATTTTTTTTTTTTTTTTTTGAGACAGAGTCTTGCTCTGTTGCCCAGGCTGAAATGCGGTGGCACGATCCTGGGTCACTACAACCTCTGTCTCTGGGATTCAATCGATTCTCCTGCCTCAGCCTCCAGAGTAGCTGGGATTACAGGTGCACACCACCATGCCTGGCTCATTTTTTTTTATTTTTAGTAGAGACGGGGTTCGCCATGTTGGCCAGGCTGGTCTCGAACACCTGACCTTGTGATCTGCCCGCTAGTGCTAGGATTACAGGCGTGAGCCACTGTGCCAGGCCCCAAATTTTTATTCAAACTTGATTAGCTGCCCCATATTGTCCTCCTAGGTTCTAAACATGTTCCTTGCTCTGGGACTTTGCACTTGTATTTACCTCTATCTAATGCTCTTACAGTAGTTGAGTGATTTTTTTAGTCTTGATTATACGTTAGAATCAATGGGGACTTTAAAACAGTTCCGATGCTCAGGCCACACTCCAGACCAATTAACTCAGAATTTCTGAAGGGTGGAACCCAGGAATTGCTTTTGTTTTAGAAGATTCCCAGGGGATGCTAAAGTGCACTAAGGTTAAAAGCCACTGCCCTAGAAAGATGAATGCTTTGCCTTCTCACTTTAATTGGTTTTAATCTCAAATGATCACCACTTTTGGGAGAATTTTCTTGTTTTTCTAAAATAAAGACTTCCTTCATTTCTGTTCCCTTCTTCTTCCTTATTTTTCTTCACAGTGGGTATCATTTATTTACCAGGTAAACTGTCGTTGCTTATTCATTTCATTTGTCTGCCTTCTTCTCACAGAATATAACTTTCATGGGTGCTTACATATATATGATCTTATACACATTATATAACATATTATCAATGGTAATTAGAACCAAAAGAATGGAAGAGACTGACTTGGTCGAGTATATACAGAGAGAAGAGGGCCTAGAACAGAACCCCAAAGAACTACAACATTTTGGGAGCCCATGTGGTTTCTCCATTTCTTAGCTGGTTTGGTTCACTACCATATTCCACCATCTGTAATAGACCCTGATATACTATTCAACAAAGTTGTTGAAAGAAATTCCTCAGCACTTCACCATTTTCCTCAACCTCCCAAATAAATACTCTTTTTCACTTTTGGAATATTTTCCAATAGCAGAAAAAATAAAAACTGTCTAGTGAAAATTCTTTGACATTCTTGTCCCCTTGACTAAGCTTATAAAATGTCCATGGATCTTTTTTCATATCTCAGAAAATTGGTTCTCTTGGTGTTTGGGATTAAGAATTTTTTTTATCTAAATTGTTTTTTTTTTTTTTTAATTCCTTGATTTTGGATTCCGTTCCATTCTCTTTATCTCAAGACTTTGGTCTATTCAGTCTTTCTCCTTTATTGGTGCCTTTCTTCCACATGAGTGTACTCATGTTTCTCCCATTTAAAACTAACATTCTCTCTTCTGTCTCTCTTGCTCTTTCTTTCTCTCCCCACTAAATCCTCTCATTTGTCCTATCTCTTTTCATTTTTAAACCTCTGTATCCTCTCATTTCTACCCCTGATGCTTTATCAAAAGTGCTCTGAAGTCAATCGTGATCTATTTTTTGCAAATCCAGTGGACATTGTTCATTATTTATCTTTCTTGACTTTCCCTCTCTAAGTTAGAAATGTTAACTTCCTCACTTTTGAAAATTCTCTTCTTTCTTTGTTTCTGTGATATCCCTCTCTCTTAATTTTGATTCTGACTCTAAGGTACAATCCTTGGTAAGAAAGTCATATGTGTCATTATTCAGGATATTGACAAAAAGCTTGAAAAAATTTAAGCTTGAGGACAGGTCCTGTGTTGTGCTGTTAGAGACCCACCTCTAGGTTGTTCCCGATCAATTTTGTGGGGTCTGTGATTCATTCTACCTAATAACATTATTATACGGTCTGTAGATCTCCATCAAATCCTGGAGGATATAATTAAAGATTGTTAAATGTTTTACTAAAGTAATGATAAAATATAAATCACATAGGATTATACCTCAGAGTAACACAAATTTTAACATAACACAATTAGCAATTGATATTTAGGGGGTCTTCAAGCCAGCAACCTCATTCTCAAACAAGGATAAGCTAAATTTCTGTCTTCTAGGGAGAAAGCACAGGTTGTAGAGGGGAGCAAAACAGCAGGCAGCTAGGATCTTAAAGAGCAGAGAGGCTGAGAGCAAACATGATCCTAATGTTTTTTCTTTTCAGTGTCCCCAGATTGGTTGACAAAGCAAAGATCAATAGTGTAGGAGGCCATTAAATTGCTGCAGCTATCCCAGGAGTGCCAGTTAGCCATGACCCAGCATTGTCTTCTTGGATAATTAAGCTTAATTAAGCTAGAGGGGCAAATGCCACTATTTGGTACCAAACCATAGTTGGACCTGAATTGGGTGTTGACTGCTGGAGCTGGAACCTAGCTATTCTGTGCTCCTCAAAGTGTGGACCATGGACTAAATGTAGACACACACACACACACACACACACACACACACACACAAAATTGACTATTGAGAAGAAAAATGAATTTTATTAATCAGAGAGGAAGGGAAAGTACAAGTTATGGATGACTTATTGATAATTGCTTACCATAAATTTGAAAACTTCAGCATAATTTGAGAATGAGATGACCTCCATATTAATTTAGTAAAGTTGGCATTAAATTTGAATATTAATTCAAAACCCAAATACCTCTGTATGTGTGGTTCTGAATTTTGATGGGGAATGGAAAAGAATCTGTATATTGGCCTAAACTGATACCATGGATAGGCGAGAGGCAGCCACTTCTTTACCTTTCAGTTTTTCTTGACTATGGACTTGATAAAGAACTTTTGAATTTTCTTTTTACTACATGGAGGATGTTATGGACTTCATTCACTTTTTCTTCAATTAAAATTTTGGTAATTATTGAGTTATTTTTATTGGTTTGAGAAACTATTGCTTTGGGGCAAAGTCTAAAATAACAATTGTAGATCTCCTTTTATAGCTATGAAATTTGAAGTTTATAAGTTAATGTTTCAGAAGATCATAAAACAGTAAGTTTTTTTTACTGTTTTCTTACATAAAACTAAGGTTTTCCAGCTTTCAGAAGACACTCCATTTACTAAGCCCTATGTTATCATATGTTGCCTGTATTTCTGAGTAAGAAAAAACTTTTAATATTACCAATGGTGTTTTAATTTTTTTGGAAAAGAGCAGGAAACTTTTTTCTAATTTAGCTTTATGTTTGCAGTTCATTTTGGTAAATTATTATTTGCCTTCATTTCCAGATTTTCTTTTCTAGATTTGAATTATAATCTCAGAGGATGTCCTTGGTAATGGAAGGATAGGGGTTATTTGTCATGTCAGTAGATAATTAGTTTGGATGATCTTACTGAAAGCTAAAGTTGATTGTGTTCATCTGCAAAGCAAACAATTTTGACAATTAAGGCATAAAAATTGTGAGTGTTACATATAGCTGTTCCAACTATAATGTGTTGATTAGAGCTGTTTCATGAATCTTTCTCAGGAACAGTCTGAGTGCTATATACTGCTTAGAAAGAAAATACAGAGTCAGGGTATTTGCTATCACAATGTGCTGATTGCGGCAGCTTGCCCAGAGCTAAACTTGCTGTAATAAAAACTTCTGGATTGGAACATAGTGATGGCATTTATGTTATTTGCCTCCTAAGTTGTTTCTGTACTTTATAAACCCAAGCAAACAGCTCTCAGTTTGAGAACCTCAGAAAGGTCTGTCATTAGGTATTGCTGAGTTCCCTTATGTCCGTTCTTTGAAGAATATGTCAGCTGCAGTCTTGCAGCGAGCTGTAGAATATGGATCTTATGTAGCTGAAGGTGCTGGATTAAAACAGCTTCCATCTTCTGACTTTGTCCAGATCATGGTATTGAACTCACTTTGATAGATGCCTTTTGATGAGGGTATTATTATTATTACTATTATCATTATTATTATTATTATTATTTTGAGATGGAGTTTCGCTCTTGTTACCCAGGCTGGAGTGCAACGGCACGATCTTGGCTCACCACAACCTCCGCCTCCTGGGTTCAGGCAATTCTTCTGACTCAGCTTCCTGAGTAGCTGGGATTACAGGCACGCGCCACCGTGCCCAGCTAATTTTTTGTGTTTTTAGTAGAGATGAGGTTTCACCATGTTGACCAGGATGGTCTCGATCTGTTGACCTCGTGATGCACCCGCCTCGGCCTCCCAAAGTGCTGGGATTACAGGCTTGAGCCACCGCGCCCGGCCGAGGGTATTATTATTTTTAAAGACTCATAGTGAGTTCCTGGTCCTTTGGATGTGTGTTGCTTTTAAAACAGTATGAAATCAGGCAAACTGGACTTATATTAGCATGGTACTCAAGAAAATTTGAAAAAGGCTCAAAGGAAAACGAATAAACCCATCTTATACATGCAGTATGTTTTAACAAATCAGCTGTGGATTAGCTCTAGGAAGTGGCCATGTTTGTGTACATGGGAGGCCGCATAGATCTCTGCCACATATTACAGTGTCTGCCCACAAAATTGTCCCTTTTTGAATTCATAGAGCCATCACTGGGAATAGCAATGCCTCTGAGTGCCTACTAAGGAACAGTTGTGGAGATAGGCCAAAGCTAAAGATAGAATAGGAAAGAAAAAATAAAGATGGACGGAGTGGGCAATTAGAGATAGAAAGGGTGAAGGATGAGAAGCAGTGGTTATGTACTGTCTTTTAATGATAATCCAGTGGAGGAGTTGGCTTTCCTCTTGCTCGGAAAGGATATGCATTTTTCATATGCATATGCCAGCCTTCACTGGGTTTCCTGTGTGTCCTCGGACCATGTACCAGATGAACAGAAGTTCTTATTACTACCAGTGGGGCTGTTATTATCATCACTTAACCTTGCTGCTGTGGACAATCTTTCTGAAGATCTGGAAATACCATTTGGAAATGGCAGATGGAATTTTGACTCTTTTATTATTTATTTCTTAACATTTTTTAATGAATAAAATGAGGATTACCCAAGATAATTTTTTTTGAGGGACAGTATGATTCAACCTCTTCAAGGAAAAAGTTTTAAAATGGCCTTACTATAACACTCGAATAATTCAGACCCTTTACATAATTTCCGTAAATGGAAGAATTTAGTCCCTAGTTATATAAAAAAATACAGTACTTTCTTTCTAGAAAACTGGGAAAGTCAGAAAAGTAAAAAGAAAAAAGTACACCTATAATCTCAGCACTCAGAAATAACCAGTCAGGATTAGTTCTAATAGTCCTAAAGTGCCTCTTTATTTTCTAAATTCTTGGGCAGTGGATGACTAAGAAACCTGAAGTTTTGTGCCTGTTCCCTTGGGTGATATTCTAAGTAGTACCTGTTATGTTTTAACTCTTGTGTCTGTGGATCAGTAATATTTGAATAGCTATGACTGTGTTTAAGTCTATTTTGTTCCAAATTCACGAATGTAGACAGAAATTCTCTGACCAAGAGAATAGAGAGAATTGCCTAATGATTTCACTGTTTTACCTAATGATTTCTCTACATTTTTATCTTAAACCGTAATAACTATATAAGTAAACAAAAAATAATAGACAGATACATAACTTCTTGACCACATTGGCTAATGAAATTTAATAATGAACTATGTTGAAAACTCAAACATTTGCTATGCTAGAGTTTATAAGTGTTCTCCATTTGGTAGAATATTAGTACTATTTTTATGTTATTGTGCTAGTATTTCCTACACAATTATTTTGCTTGTGTTTCTACAAGTACATAGATTCTGGACTCCTCTGTTGTAGAAGTTTGAGCATGTATGGGGTATGTGTGTGGGATGAGCATGGAGGCTTATTGGAAAGGAAATTATTTCCTTTTATCTTTTCTTGAAAAAATTCAGATCCATGCTTGTGCTAATTTTACTCAACCAATAATTTGTTTCTAAAGACTAATATTCAGAAGGATCAAGGAAAAATAATGATTATACCCTTTAAATTTTGTAATCAATTTATTTGAATGTCCTAAAATTATTAGTATTTTTAGCCCATTAGCAATGACAGCAGTGTTGTAAATAACTGTAACAGAGCTCTTAAAGAACCAGACCTCTTGCTCAACAGGATCCTTGATCTTACACTTAATGAACTCCTCATGACAAAAGGTACCATAAATTACACTCATGTGCTGCATAAGGACATTTTGATCAGTGATGAACTACATATACAATCATGGTCCCATAAGATTATAATGGAGCTGAAAAATTCCTATCGCCGCCATAAGGTCATAGTGCAACACGGTACCCACGTGTTTGTGGTGATGCTGGTGTAAACAAACCTACCGTGCTGCCAAGTGTATAAAGGTACAGCATATACGGTACAGTATGTCATCCTTGGTAATAATAAATGGGTAACTTACTAGTTTATGTATTTACTATACATTTATCATTTTTTAAATTACCTTTTTTAAAAAAAAGTGTTATTATAAAAGAATCAAAAAGTTGAAAAATTCTGAAAGTTTATAAAATAAAAAAGGTACAGTAAGCTAAGGTTAATGTATTATTGAGGAAAGAAATATATGTTAAAAATGCATTTAGTGTAGCTTGTGTACAGTGATTATAAAATCTACAGTTATGTATAGTAATGTTCTAGGCCTTCACATTCACTCACCATTTACTCACTGACTCACCTACAGCAACTTCTAGTCCTGCAAGCTCCACTTATGGCAAGTGCTCTATACAGGTGTACCATTTAAAAAATCCTTTATGTCATATTTTTAATATTTATTTTACCTTTTCTATGTTTAGATATGTTTACACACATAAATACCATTATGTTACAATTGCTTACAGTATTCAGTATACTAACATGGGGTACAGGTTGGCAGCCCAGGAGAAGTAGAGAATACCATATAGCTTTGGTGTGTAGTAGGCTATATACTATCTAGATTTATGTAAGTGCATCCTCTCATGTTCACACAACAATGAATTGGCCTAGCAATGCATTTTTCGAACATATCCTGTGGTTAAGTGACACATAACTGTATGCATATATTTTATGTTTGTTTGTTTTTGAGACTGAGTCTTGCTCTGTCGCCCAGGCTAGAGTGCAGTGGCATGATCTTGGCTCACTGCAACCTCCATCTCCCAGGTTCAAGCAATTCTCGTGAGTCAGCCTCTCGAGTAGCTGGGATTACAGGCACCTGCCACCACACCCAGATAATTTTTGTATTTTTAGTGGAGAGGGGGTTTCACCATGTTGGCCAGGCTGATCTCGAACTCCTGACCTCAAATGATATGCCCGCCTCGGCCGTCCAAAGTGCTGGGATTACTGCTATGAGCCACATTTTCTGACCTGTATGCATATCATGGTCTACGATGTTCTTCCTTTGTATTTATCACTGTTACCACTCAAATGATTTTAGTTTTTAAGAGTAGGTTTCTTTTCCAATTAACCTTTGTACACTGTTTTGTGAATTATATTATAAAATATGCTCAAATGGCCCTCAATCAATATTTGGTACTGATAAATACTCAATAAAATATTTGCTGAATAACAAACAATTTTCAAAATTCTCATTTTCATTGCATAATATTTATAATACAGTAATTCTGTTAGGTGGATGTGACTGCTGGATATTCTTCTCAGGTTCTATGTTTGGGCACAGCTTCAGCTGACTCAGGGATTCTGAGCCTGCCTAGCCATAGGACTCCCCTGGGAAACTGATTATGTATACAGATTCCGGGCCACACCCCTCCACCCCCGAACTGCTCAGTCACAATCTCCAGGTGATTTGTATCATCAGACATGTCTGAAAAACTTGAAACTAGTGAGGCCACACTGGGAATTTGATCAATGCATAATTGCAGATTGGTGTATAAGAAAGATTTATGGATGAGGATTGAGTTGATAGTGTTCATTTACTTTTATCACTAGTCAAATCAAATATCAGAAGACAAAACTGCCCTGATACTTATTTTAAATTTTAGCTTCTGAGACTTCAGTTGAAGTAATATAAAAATTATTAGTTTTTGAGCACTACCATGTAAAAAGCACTTTTTCGTGTATCTATTAATATTGATATAGAGAGATGAAATAATTTGCCCAGAGCTGAATAAGTAGCAAATGGGAAAACTTGAACTTGAACCTGAGAAATCAGATTTCAGAATCTACACAATTAACCCCTTCAATATATTGCCTATAGCCACCAAATGCTAAGTATATACTAATGTGTTAGGCAGTATTATGCTACATACTTCATATACTTTTACTACTTTTAATTCATTTATCAATTCTATAAAGTGGGATTAAGAAAGGCAAATTAAGAGAGATTAAGTATTTTACCCAGAGTTGCCCTGCTAATAAGTAGTAGAAGCAGTGTGGTTTGAAACTGAGGTAGCTCAACTCTAGAACTCTTCTCTTAACCACTACCCTGTATGCCAGAATGGCATGCTTGAAAACACTGATACTTGTCATTCCTTCAGCACTTTATAGAAGTAATATAGCAATATGAGGGGTTTTCTGTAACCTAATTTTAGAATACTTTATTGTCTACATTAAGAAATGTCTACATTTAACATCTAAAATAAGACCCTTTGGTGTGTACATTACATTTTTAAAGAGATTCTAAAGTATATTATAGAATTCCTTCTCTGAGAAAGATTTTAAAATAATATATTAGTCACTCTGTTATCTATCATAGGCTGGCTGAAGGAGAGCTAAGGATTGACCTACTTTTAAGGAATTCTTAACCCTCTAATTTTTATTATTAAAGGATAATATAGTTGGTGAATACGTATGTATTTTGTGAACATTTGGTAAGCAGTTGCACTTAATTCCCTTCATTAACATTAAATATTCCACATTTGTTTTGTCCCAAGTAAGTTTTTCCTCCTTTGCTTTGAAATGACTTATAAATTTACTTTCAGACAATTATTGAAGATTTACTTTGAACTGCTGCTTTCCCCCTCCTTTTTTTGTCCCAAAATGAAGGTGAAGTGTTAATTGGTTTTAATGGCATCTCTGGCTACCTCTTTGCCTGGGACTTCTAAGGAAAAGGGAAGAACTGGCAGAAAAATGTGTGAAATTTGTCTGGAGAGGTGAGAAACTTTAATGTGCTTGTGAATTAGTGCATTTCTTCTAGGTAAGACGATTGCACCATAATAAATATTGAAACATAATTCTCACTCTTAGACTTAATCTCTTAAGTATATTAGTTGACATTCATAGAAGAATTTTCTGAAGAAACGTGTTAACTAAGTTTCTGTAGCTGGAAAAGATCAGCCATTGATAGACTATGAAATAAACATGTCTTTTATAAACATACACATACAACCAGAGACTAGACTCTCTCTCTCAAGAACAAGGGCATACTAATTTGGATTCTCATCTAGAAGGGATGAGCCTGGATTATGCAATATGCTGTTGTACTTAAATACAAGACTATAATTGCCTGAGACATGCCTGTTAACACTTTTTCCCAATATAAGTGATTCTCACCAGGAATGGCTAATTTATCTGATATACTCTTTCTTGTGCTTATACACTGATACATTTTAGTAACTCTTTGCCTTTGATTTAACAGGTAACCGTCTAGATAGATGTTCGTATTTAACAAAAACTTACTGAGATTCTGGAAAGCCCAAAGAAGACTTCTTTATCATTTTAACAGCTTTAAGATAACTAATATTTTTTAAAATTATTATTCCTTCTACATTTTAGCAGTTGATATTTCCACTTGTATCTTTACCAGAAGGCAGCAGAGTAATATTAATGAGCCCAGTTCTGTGTTGGGGAGAGAGATAAAAATATGGCTTTGTTAGAATTTGCTTCTGTAAAATCAGTGCAGATTACAGAGGGAAAGTAGAAATGCAAACAAAGTCTGTCGATTTGTTTCTACACTTCCCTCTTTTTTTCATTCCACATTCCAATGTCAGTTTTATTATAAGATACCAGGAAAATGTTTATCATTAAAGATAATTTTTTTTAGGGATTTTGAACCGTTAACCTATATCTATGAGTTACATCCTCTACTTGAAATACATACATTTTCCCACACAATTAGAGAGGCATTATTACTTTCTTATTTTACAGAAGGTGAAACTGAGGCTTAGAAAAGTTGACTAAGGTTATATCTCAAGTAAGTGGCAAGAACTGGATGCAAACCTAGGTCTGTCTAATTCAGAGATAATACTCTTAGTCATCACCTCAAATGTAAGTTGTGTATATAATTTAATAGTGTGCTGGTGTATTTTGTTTTACATACTTGGAGTCAGCATGTCACAATAAAGAGAACAAGATAGAAAAGGCAGGAGATCTGGAGTCAAGATAACATGGGTTTGGAATCCACTTTTTTGTTGGAATTCTAATTCTCCCACTTATACTGTGTTATATTGGGGAAGTTGCTTTAGCTGTTTGAACTTTAGTTTCTTTTGTGAATGGGAAGTAAGGGAGATAATGGATGCGAAATGCTTAATAAATGGTCGAGGCTAATACTCTACAGTTGTAGAATGGTTTACAGTTTACAAAGAGCTTTCACCAAGATTGTCTCAGGTAATACTTAGTAATGTAAGTGTTTGAACCCCATTCATTCTCTTATTCGTTCATCCAACAAATATTTCGTAACTGTCTACTAGGTTTCAGGCATTGTTTTACATGTTGGAAATATTTAGCAGTGAAACAATAGGGAAATAAATCTCTTGTTTTTATGCAGTTTGTATTTTAATGGGGCATATAGATAATAGCACATAAGTAAAATATTAAATATATTAGATAATAACAACAAAGGTAGCATGTAACTCTTAGAAGTACAATGAGCTAGTAGCTTAGTAGCTAGAAGCATATTGCAATTCATAGATTAGCTACATGATTTTCCATTATAGACAAAAAAAACTAAAATAGTTACAGTTCAACTACAAACTTAAAAAAAGATTGTATTGTTTTAAAACAATTAGGAGATTTAAAACAATTTTTTTTATTTTTTTGAGAGAAGGAAAGAAAAAAATGAGTAAAGGAGAGGAAGAACGAGGAAGAGAAAGAGGGAGGGTGAATGGAAATACTGCTTTATTCTGAAAAAAAAAATGGGTATTGATAATGGCCAATCAATGTTTCATTTAAACCTATGAGTAGGTGTGATGTGGTATTGACAAGAATGTATATTTTGTGTATTTGAAGTGGAGAGCTCTATAAATATTTATTAAGTTTACTTGTTCTGGATCTGAGTTCGAGTCCTTGATATCCTTATTAATTTTCTGTCTCATTGAATCTAAGTCTCTATGTATCTGGGTGTTAGGATCATTAGCTCTTGTTGTTGCATTGATCCTTTTACCACTATATCTTTGTTGCTTTAAAATCTATTTTATCCGATACGAGAATTACAACTCCTGCTTTTTATTTATTTATTTATTTATTTATTTTTGCTCTCCATTTGGTTGGTAAATCTTTCTCCATCCCTTTGTTTTGAGTCTTTGTATATCCTTGCATGTGAAACAGGTCTGGATGTAACATGCCATTGGGTTTTGGCTGTGTCTTTTGATTGGGGGATTTAGTCGATTTAAATTTAGGGTTACTGCCATTTGATGTTAACTGGCTGTTTGATCCATTCATTGATGTAAATTCTTGTTTATGTTGGTGCTCTTTTCTTTTTGGTATATTTTTAGAAAGGCTAATACTGGTTGTTTCTTTCTGTGTGTAATGCTTCTTTCAGAAGCTCTTGTAAAGCAGGCCTGGTGGTAATAAAATCTCTGAGTACTTGCTTGTTCATAAAAGATTTTATTTTTCCTTCAGTTGTGAAGCTTAGTTTGGCTGGATATGAAATTCTGGGCTGAAGGTTCTGTTCTTTGAGGATGTTGAATATTGGCCCCAGTCACTTCTGGCTTGTAGAGTTTCTGCTGAGAGATCTGCTGTAAGTCTGATAGGCTTGCCTTTGTGGGTAACCTGACCTTTCTCTCTGGCTGCCCTTAGTATTTTCTCCTTCGTTTCAACCCTGGTGAATCTATCGATTATGTGCCTTGGGGTTGCTCTTCTTGAGGAATATCTTTGTGGTGTTCTCTGTATTTCCTGGGGTTGAATATTGACCTGCTTTGCTAGTTTAGGAAAATTTTCCTGAATAATATCCTGAAGGGTATTTTCCAGCTTGGATTCACTCTCTCTGTCGCATTCAGGTACACCTATCAAACGTAAATTTGGTCTTTTCACATAGTCCCACATTTCTGGGAGTCTTTGCTCATTTCTTTTTATCCTTTTTTCTCTAATCTTGTCTTCTTGTTTTATTTCATTAAGTTGGACTTTGACCTCTGATATCCTTTCTTCTGCTTGAACAATTCGAGCATTTAAACCTGTGCATACTTCTTGGAGTTCCTGTATTGTATTCTTCAGTTCCATTAATTCACTTATATTCCTCTCTAAGTTGTCTATTCTCAATAGGATTTCATCAAACCTTTTTTCAAAGTTCTTAGTTTCTTTACGTTGGGTTACAACATGTTCTTTTAACTCACGGAAGTTTCTTATTATCCATTCCCTAAAGTGTGATTCTGTTATTGGGATGCGCTAATTCTCCGTCAAGCTTGTTCCATTGTTGATGTGGAACTGTGATCATCTTTAGAGGCAGAGGCGTTCTGATTTTGAGTATTCTCAGCCTTTTTACGCTGGTTTCTTCCCATCACTGTAAATTTATCCTCCTGTCGTCTTTGAAATTACCAACTTTCAGAATAGGTCTCTTGAGTGGATGTCCAAGTTGTTAGTTCCCAGGGCCAGAACAGCGGCGTTAAGACTGATGGTGCTTTTCTGCCCAGGATTCTCCTGTCTGGCTTCCTTCTTGTGTCTGTAATAATTGATTTAAAACAATTTAATGGTTAGTACACATCACCAGAATTGATGAAATATCTTCTAGGTAGAACATTCTATAGGTAAAACATGGAGTATAAATATGGACCTCTGATACCTATCTACCTTTATGTAGGTCTGGCAATTGTACTGTAAATCTGACATTACAATAATTCAAAGATTTTTTAAAGATTATTGAAAAACACTAAATAATCTTGGCATTTTTTTAACTTTGTAAGCTAGTCAGTATTCTCTTGAGTTATATGTCTCAACTTCAGCACAAAGCTAGGAAAAGCTTCAGTGATCTGAAACTTCCATTTTGTTGTGCTATGGCTCTTAGAAGATACCATGGAATCATGAAAACGTATTGTGGGGAACCCAGACATTAAGATGCCAACTCAGAGTTTAAATTCATTGAAAGCTACAAGAAAGACAAGTGTTACTTTTAGAGTAGCTGACAGCCATTGACTATTGATGACCCCAAGTCATCATTCAGCATCATGGGGTGGAGGTCTATAAGAGATGTAAAGTTACATCTCTCCATTAAACGTTTTTCGATTTAATCCTAAAAATGTTTTCTAGTTGTTATCTCAGTAAAAGGAAATAATCTTTTTTTCTTGACTCAAACTTGAAAAATTGCTGAGGAAGTGTTTCTGATCAGTGTTTAAGACAAACTTGTCCTATGTGTAGTCCTTGGGCCACATGCAGCCCAAGATGGCTTTGAATATGGCCCAACACAAATTTGTAAACTTTCTTAAAATATAATATTTTTTTGTGAGTTTGTTTTTTTTTTAGCTCATCAGCTGTCATTAGTGTTAGTGTATTCTATGTGTGACCCCAGAGAATTCTTCTTCTTCCTGTGTGGCCCAGGGAAGCCAAAAGATTGAACACCTCTGATGAAGAAGTTAAGAGCTCAAGCTTCAGTAACAGACAGAATTGTTGTTCTACTACTCACTGTTTAAGAAGAATTCCATTACAGCTTGAAAATATTTTGAGCATCTTTACACCTCTCTACTCACCACCACTATTCTGCTCCACATAATTTTTCTCCATATAGTAGCTAGAGTGACCTTATCACAGTTGAAATCTGACAATCTGATCCCAACACCTTCTCCTTGTCTTTCACTCCCTTCTCCTCCTCCCCTCCCCCACTCATTCTCTTCTTCCTCCTTGCCCTCTTAAAAACTGTCCATTGTCCTTCTTTTATGCTAGAATTAAGTCCAGTTCAGTGAGGCCTACCTTGCTGATCTCACCTATGTCTTGCTCACTGAGCATGAGACACCTGATGCTCTTCTAATCCTTAAACACATTAAGCTGATTTCCTATTGGAAACTTTCAACACATCCCATTTCCTATGCTCAGAATACTCTTCATTTCACTCTTTACCTGGCTGACTATTCAGGTCAGGCTTTCTCTTACCACCCAATCTAAATAGGTTCTCTTATTATGCTCACTCGTAGCACCATGTTTTTCTCTTTCATGGTATCTATCACAATTTTTCACTTTATATTCTTTTGAGTTTTGTTTAAATCTGGATTCCTGCCCTCCTCAACCATAATCTTTGTATCTTTTTGGGCTACTGCTATACACTCAACTCCAGCCACAGTTATTGAACAGATACACAGTACATCATTGTTAAGGTTGAATGGATAACAAATCTCTATAAACATTCAAAGTCTTAATTTGCTTATCTGAAAAATAAGGATAATAATTCCTATCTCTAAAGTTATTGTGTGAATTAAATGAGATTAAAAGATCTAAAATACTTAATGTTGGGCTTGACAAAGTCTTCAACAAATGGTAGGGTCTGTAGCAGCAGCAACATAATCAGCAGGCACTTACTAAGTCCACTGTATGTGTAAGACATCACTAATATTTATAGGACATATTTTAGAAAGAGAAACTTTTGTTAAACTTTTGTTTAACCTAGTCTTTACTGGGTATCTTAATCAACATTGGTGTCTAAATTGAGGAATTAAAATACAGGATTCCAGCAGTGAGTCCATGCTATTAAATGGGACATTGATATGAACTAGCCTCAGCTTTGGATTGTCACAATTATCAGAACCCCAAATGTACATTCAACAGGGTAATCACTTTGCATAGTAATTGCCTAGACTATCCTCCCTCTAGTCCAGCCAGCTGACATTGAAAAAGAAGCTCCGCTTTTATGTGTGCGCATAGTCAATCTATAAAACCCCATTATCCCCAACGTCCACAACCCCATGGCTGCATGTTTCCTTTTGAAGCCTCTTAAAAAAGAAAAACTTTAAAGG
This sequence comes from Callithrix jacchus, assembly GCF_049354715.1. Taxonomy (NCBI): domain Eukaryota; kingdom Metazoa; phylum Chordata; class Mammalia; order Primates; family Cebidae; genus Callithrix; species Callithrix jacchus. The sequence continues at coordinate 21,418,458 of NC_133506.1, forward strand.
CAGCCCTAAAGTTTATTTCTAATCTTACTTTATCCATATATCATAGAAATGAGATAGGGATAGGGAGTGGGAGGGGTTCATAATGTGATTTGCTTACCTCTTTGCCTTGAATCTAATGATACTTGTAGGAAAGCCCAGTGCAAGTTTTATATGGGTAGAAATACTTCTTCAGTGTGTATTTTGAGATAAAATTGGATTTCATTCTGTTTTTTTGTGCAAAGAATGGAGCAAGGTTAATTTGGTTATTCTAGTTCTTCTTTTAATCTGCCCATAATGTCTATAGTATTTAGAATAAGAATTTCCACCTACCTCCCAGGACCAGCAATCTGTAAGTGATTATCTGTTAGGGTCCTAGGTGCAATGCTCTTCCTGCTCTGCTTTCCTGTTTCATGTCTCTTTCTTTCTGAGAATATGACCTCCTTTCTGGATAATTTTCTAACTGCTTTTACTAGGCCCACTGCAATCTTTTTCTTTTGGGTTTCAATTTCCCATGTGATTTACATTTTTCTTAGCATTCTTTCAACAGTCTTGAATTAATTGATTTTTTTTTTTTTTTGAGGATGACCTTTCCTGTTATCTGCTCCATCTCTAGAAACAACCAATATTTGGTGGAACTAGGGTAGGGGAGAGGTGTGAGATGTAGGTAGCAAGTCTTAAAAATGTTTTCTCCAAACTTGAAAGATATGACTATGCTTCTGTCACCATTATTCAAAAACCTTTAGTTTGAAGTCTGTATTTTACATCTGCAACACCTAATCCCATCCATCATTTTCTCCATCCTCTTCATCTCTGGGACATTTCCTCATCTTCCTTAGGGCTTGCACTGCAAACCTTACCTTCATACCAACTCATTCCATCTCTCTCAGTGACTTTGTCCTCTTTGCTAGTGATTCTCGTAAAACTATAGCTTCTCAGTCAGTCTTTATTTCAGGCATCCTAGTGTCACGGTCATGGCCTGGACTGCACCTCCTGGGCATGTCAACCTTCTTTTCTCCTATCAAATACACTCCACATCCTTATTGTAGATTCCTCTCACTGTACTCCCATCTTCTTCCTCAGGTTGATATATCTCCATCCTGGTGTTCACTTCCTTTTATTCTATCTTGTTCATCCCCATGACCCACCAAGACCCCTTCACACTCTTAACTTCTTAAAAGAGTAGTCTTAATCATTGTTTCTGTTTTCTTTCTCTCCCATTATCCTGTCAGCAACCTAGAAGCTTTTCCCTCATTACTCTGCAGATACTGCTTTCATAATCCCCAAGGGTTGCCTCATTTTTCACATTCAGTGGTGACCTCTCCTATGTCTTTACCCTGATAACATTTTTTACATCCTCCTTTTTAAATACTTGTAATTCCCTGACTCCATAATATTTTCTTTCTGTGATTCCTTTTCCTCCTCTGCAACGCCCCCTGCTTTTGTTTGACTGTTTTTTGCTGTTTCTTCGATCTGGATTCTTCTCTCCCTTCCCCCCGCTACAAAGGGTAGGTGCTTCTTTGGCATCTCTTTTCTCTCTGCTTATTTTCTGTTGGTTATCTCATCCGCCCTCTCAATTTTAATACTCACCTGTTAGATGTGATTTCCCTCCTGATGCTGGGGATCTGGTCTCACATCCTCCTTTGTAACCCTCTATAGACATTCCAGAGGGATATTGTAAACCTAAGGTCATGTTAATTTATTATCTAAACTGGGTCACTATGGAGGGTTGAAGAGGGTACTATTAATAATTAGCAGATGTAAATCTCTACTGCACACATAGTCAAAGCTAGTATTTACAAAATGCTCTGAAATCTGTTTCTTCACAGTTGTTTTCCATCTTTATTAATTGCCTCACCAACATTCTACTTACCTGTGCTGAAAATCTTTATCATCTTCAGTATTTACTTTTTTACTCTATCTTTTTAATTAAAGCTTTCTTTTATTTCTTTTTTGTAAACCCCATTCCACTAGCGATGTGCTTGTTATGCCTGTATTTCCCCTTCCCTGAAATACTGCATAGTCTTCTAACTTGTCCTGTTGCTCCCAGTTTCTCCCATTCATCTTTGAGCAATATTGTTTATTTTTATAAAATGTGGCCTGAAGTGCACTGATTGTTTATATACCTGCTTAAGAGTCATTGCCAAAGAATATCAATGCAGACTTCTCAGCTTGGAATTCAACACACTAAAAGCCTAATGTAAAAGCCTTTGCAGTCTCACCTCCTTCATGGTCCCTGTATTTCAGTTGTACTGTTGGCCTTTATCCAAACACCTCCTAAATCAGTGGTCCTCGACCACATCAAAATTACCTTTGGAATTTTTTTGAAATGTAAGTGTCTAGCCTTCATCTGGGAGCTTTTAATTTAGTAAGTCTGTATTGGAGCCTGATTGTCTTAATAAAATCCTCCCTCAAATGCTTCTGACCAAGGCCAGGGTTGAGAAACATTGCCCATTTTCATCTCTTTATAATTTTGGTCACCATTTTCTCTTCATAACCAGTATCTGCTTTTCTTTAAACTCCTTCTTACCTCTCAACACCTATCCTTAATTTTAGCTCTTTCATGAGGTCTTCCTTGATCTATCCAAATAGATGTAATTGTTTCTTTCTCTTTACTGCAGTAGCAGTGAACTGTCACTGCTGTTTATACCTTATAACTGGTAGACAGCACACTTCTTGAAGGCAAGACATCTGCTACTATAAGAAAGAAGCCAGTCAGTAAAAGTCATTGGCTAGTTAAGAATATTTGTAGATAACTTTGAAGTTCTTAAGAATGTGATTGATAAGCATAAGTTATTTTTTGCTAATTTAACAAAAAGTCCCAAAACAAAAAGTATGGTGTTTGTAATTCCAAGACTATGCTAAATTAGGATTTGCTAATCATGCTAAGAAGGAAAAAGGAATTAGAATTTTAAATGCGGCTATCATTTTCAGCAGCCATGAACTCATACTACATTCGTTGGTGGATTGGCTCCTTTAACCATGCTTCAGGTGCTTTAGGACATAGAGCTCTCTTTGGATTCCTCATCAAAACTGTCGTGTTGGCATGTAGCTATGAAATATGCATTAGTCAGAAACTGTAGCTACTAAAGCCGAGTTTTTCTCACTAGTTTCTTTGGAATGGGGGAATAATACTTTTAATAAATAGACCTTGCTCGAAAGATAGAGCACAGTGTCGTTGTTAGGGAGCAAGAATAAGTGTAGTGATTTAATGCAGTTACAAGTGGCTGCATCTAAAAGCAATTTTTGATTTTTGTCAAACATTTAGCAAGGGAGTAATTTTTTCCTTTAGTTTTTTCTAGCTTTTCCAGTTACATTTTTATTAAATCTATATGCTGTATAGTCAGGATTGGATTGTTTCCCTATAAATTTCTGTGAGTACCTGGTTTGGAGTTTAGTCTTAGTATCATTTAGTTTGGGATGCATGGAAATGTGTGCATAATTTATTGAGTGCCTTTTGAGGTGCGGACTTGTATCTTGATATTCCATTGAAAAAATATGTATGTATTTTGTATTTTGCAAAGTAACTGGATTTTTATAGCAAGTGTAGGTAAAGAAAAAACCTTTATCCTTTTTGTGCTCTGTGTATTTGCTAGTATAAAGCATGTTTCTGATTTATTCCAGGTAACATAATCAAAAGGTGTGTTTTAGAACATACACAAACTTTTCTATTCTCATGAAAGGTATAGTGACTGGAAAATATCAATATAATCTCTTTATTTTTTGCTTTTTATAAACTACAGGTTTATAGAGACTTTATGGAGACATTCAGTTCTTTCCCGGATTCTAGCAGAACTATAGCTTGAAGTACTCAAAACTTCTAAAAGCAAAGTCAAACTTCCTTTAGAAACATTCCCTATGTTTAACGTTAATCATACCAGTCTTTAAGTTGTTCCTAGAAAACAGCCTTAACAGGAAGCCAAAAGACAAAGTGTTGAAGCGTTTTGAAGACAGCAAACAGTAAAATTTCATAGTCACTTGGAGATATCTCCTTGTCAGTAGAGGAGTAGAAGCAGCAATATCTAGTAAAACACGGGAACACATGGCAGACATTTGTTGACCATAATAGTAATAACTTACGTTTTGTAGAAAACTGTACAGTTTACATGCACATCGTGTCACTTAATCCTCACAAAATGAGGGTACTAATAACCCCCTTTTACATATATGGGAACACAGCTAGGAATGGTAAGTGGTTTGTTTTTAATTGCATACCTAAGTGGTAGATCTGAGATTTCAAGTCTTTTGATGCTGTGTGTGGAAAACTCAGACTCCAAGTATTCTCTTTAATTATCTCATTCAACAATAATCAACATAGAAGACTTGCGTTACCAAGTTTTGCCCCATACACCAAGCAAGCAATCAGTTCTTCAGCAGACACCTAGCTGGTGCCTCTAGTTCAGTTTAATTCTGACATTGTCTACCTGGAGCTCACATCAGATCCCACAGTTTGGGGGGCTTATTCCCAGAAGACTGCCACTCTTCAGACACCAGTTGCAAGACTAGCCAGTTTCGAGCTTGGTTTCCCAGGATCACCTTTTTGTGTTCTTTTAATTTGCTACAATAGCTCACAAAATGCAAAGAAACATTTAATGATTTATTATACAGGATATTACAAAGGTTCCAGATAGCAAGAAACATAAGATGAGGTATGGGGGACGCAGAGCTTCCACGCCCTCTCCAGGCATGCCACCCTACAGGAACCTCCACATGTCAGCTATCTGGAAGTTCTCCAAACCTTGGCCTTTTGTTTTTTTACGGAGGCTTGATTACATAGGCATGATTGATTAAACCATTGGTCACTGGTGATCACCTTAATGTTTATCCCCTACCCCCTTTGGTGTTGAATGTCCCAACCTTATAATCATGTCTTGGTCTTTTCAGTGACCAGACTTTATCTTGAAGCTACCTAGGGCCTACCAGCCATCAGTGAACTCACTAGCATATGAAAATACATCACTTTGAAAATTGCAAGGATTTTAGGAGTTGTATGCCAGAAACAGGGACAAAGAGAAAGTGTATATTTCACAGTTTCACAAATGCCAACTCACTCTACTAAAAGGTTATTTAAAAAAAGTTTTTCTAAGACCACCTTAAAAAGTATCAGGACAGTGGCAGCAGTGCCCCTAAGAGGGAGAGGCCGTGAAACCGGTTAAGCTTCCATCTATACAGTAAATAAGGAAGAGGAAATGAATTTATATGTGAAACACTGAACTCTTTGAAGTAAAATGATACACAACCTCAAGATGTTGATTTTTTAAAATTTTTAGCCAACTTTTATTTTTATGCCTAGAAAAATACATGGGACGTTTAGGACTAATGTGCTGGGCAGTTTGCTACTTAGGGATAGTAACACAATCCTGAAAAAGCAAGCACAATTATTCTGTACTTTTTAAAAGTTTTATTCAGCAATAAGACCATAATTTTTCATATTTAAGGAGTATGAAAAATTTGTCGAGTTTTAAAAGCTGAATACATGTAGCGTTGGATCAAGGCACATACAAGACTGGCCAAAGGGCGTACAATGCACTTTGGTTTTTTTGTTGAAAAAAAAAAAAAAATCATGGCAACAGAAAAGTGACATGGTTTTTCAACAAGTAATAGCTCACAATTCAGTAGGAAGCTAGAAGGAAATGTTACATTACAAGTTCATTCTGTAGTATCTGGAAAACTGTGACAGTAATGGGCAGTATTCTTGATCTTTATGAAAGTAAATTGAACATTTATGTACAGTGTTAAAACATTTGACATAAACCAGATCTAAATTTGACTTCTACTATTTATTTTTCTTTAAATCCTTATTTAAAGTACTACTTTCTCTGGATCGTTGAGGGGAATTGCTTATAATTACACTACATTTTTAATATGCATAAAATTTCTATGACATCCTTTATCATAAAAACATCATAAACACTAGCAATTTTGTGTTTATCATTCACTTTTCAAAAATCAGGCTGGTATAGGCAAAACCAAAATGCAGTTTTGGTATTGCGTCCATTACACTAGACAGCCTGTTTTCATGTTTTCCTAAGTGCACATTTCCCCCCTAACTTGGAAGCACATTTACATTACTGTTTTTGTGAAGTCTTTTATTTTCAAAGCTTTGCTGACAATGGCTTTAACAACAGACTTCACACTCCTTTTATGCCAGCTGATGTATTCAGTTCAGAAGATATGCTTAACTTTCTTAAGGATAATTAATTTGCCTAGAGAAAAAATGGAGATATGCAGCAAGTTTCATATTGCCCATTACTTCACACATTTTGATTTATTGAATACCACTGGGATAATACAAATTTAATAATTGGAACATTATTTCATAACCATTTTTTAAAATTAAATTTTTTCTTATTCAGCCATTCAGCCAGTTTTTTTTTTACATTTTATTAATACCAAAGTGAAAAATGGCCTGTGCTTATACTACAAGGATCTCATGTGGATGCAGTCCTGATTGTTCAACACAGCAAGAAAATTCACTTTCACAGTCAACAAGTCATCTTACTCAGTAGAACACAAAGTAAATGGTTTATAACTCCAATATTTGCAAGGAAAATACAGTACAAATTACTAAAAAATACTAAAATATAGAATTGTGTTCAGGCATCTCCACTACATCAATCGCAGCAGTAACCTGAAATTTGAAACTTTTAATAAAAAGTTCTTAAATATAAATTATATGGCAAATGTACAGTACATTGCTTTTTTTCAGTCTCTTTTTCCAGTGTTTTGCAGTAGAACAGGGTTCCTACTATCACCTCCCTTAGGTTTAAAAAACCCGAAACACAAGTCTGCTGCAAGTCCTTCAGCATCATGAGTGCGAGTGATCTGAGTCTGGAATGCCACTGTCTCTGTAGCTTCGGTTACTACTGCTTTCACTGTGATTGTTTTTGTACAGATTCATTCCATTAGGAGGAAATATGGTGTGTATTACAAACTCCTCCTTCGAGATGGGTTCATTGCTTATTGGTAGCATCTGAAAAGAAGTCTCCCTGATTTCCAGGATAGAGTTGTCCTTCTTAGTGCCAGCTTCTGCATAGTCATCCTTTCTTCTCCTCCCTTTGCTGTATGCACAGTTCCTTGAGAAGAGCGATCCATTCCTATGCACATACCAACACACTAAAGCAAGAAGGGCAATGGTAACCAGGGCCACAGCCCCACCAATAATGGCAGCCAAAGGTAAATTGGGGTTTTTGTAAGGTTCTTTCTCTTGCTCACGATTGAGGGTGGTTGTAGGGTTGTACATTCGAAGGGGTGCAGTTTCAGTCTCAATACAAACAGGAGTTTCATCAAATAGGTAGAGGTTACTGGTTTCCATGGGAACCATGCATACTTTATAGGGTGAATCAGGCTCCAGGGCTGTGACCAAGTACTCACTGCGTTCCCCTGTTACAATTGTTTCTGTTATAGATCCAAATGCTGGGCTATGGCCCAGTTTAAGCCAGCTGAGCCTCAAAGCAGTCATAGGTAGAGCAAGTTTCCAAGAGATATGAATTGTGTCAGAGGTGACAGACTTCACAGTAATTGTAATTGTTTTTCTTGAGGGACTCCCTGTGGTTTGCTGATCCTTAGTGAGCCTGGGGTTCTTAATATCTGGTTGTTTGGTCACTGGAGCTGGCCACTGTCCTTGGGCAGGATACACTGTGTTGGGTATTGCAGTGGTTATCTGAATGGTGCTGACAATCCCACTGTCCTTACAATCAAACAGTTCTGCATTGAGATCCTTAATAGCCATCCCACGAACTTTTTCTGGGGCTTGGCACATGAGCCCACGCACATTGACCTTCACAGGTAGTGACTGTAACCAGTCACGTACCCATTTCATCTTGCACCCACAATACCAGGGATTGTTGCGAAGAATCAGTTGGGTTATATTGTCCAAATCATCAAAGATACCCTGAGGTAAATTACTTAGGTTATTATTGGACATATCCAGTCGATACAGCTGCCTTAGATAAGAAAAAGCATTTGGGGGCACCCGATTGATGTGGTTATCTTGAAGATAAAGCTTCCTCAGGTTTGTGCCTGGAAGGTTTACTGGTGCAGCAGTCAGAGAATTCCGTACCAGGGACAACTCTGTTAAGTTAACTAGATTGAAGAAAACCTTGTCACCTAAACCATGATTGTTCAACAGGTTTCCATCTAAAACCAGGCGTTTTAGACTAGTGAGACCTTGAAGAGATGGTGATGAAATAGTGGATATGCGATTATCATCCAAGCGTAGTTCTTCTATAGTTCTGGGCAAACCCCAGGGAATTGTGCTAAGGTGGTTACGAGACAGGAAAAGCAGTCGGAGATAGTTGCTGTCTCGGAATGCTCCCTCTTCTATACTAACCGCAGAGACAGAGTTGTCATCTAAATGTAATTCTTCCAGATAGGGAATTTTTGAAAGTGAATCGTAAGTGATAGTCCTTATGTTATTTTCTTGCAAATGTAACTCTTTTACATACTTTGGGAGGTTGGTAGGAAATTCATCTAAACTGTTGTGGTATAGGTATATTCTTTCTACTTTCAGCAAGTTTTTCAAATCTGAAGGAATCCCAGCATTATTTATTTGGTTGTTCTGAAGGTAGAGAGTTGTAGCATCCTCTGGTATTCCTGTTGGAATGGATGTCAGAAAGCGATCATTACAGTAAATGAAACCCGCATCGCAGCGACACACAGATGGACAGGATTTAGCCATAACTGATAGAGGTGCTACTTGAAGGAACAGCCCAATTTTAGTCCAGATGAGGAAGATGCTCCAGGCTGGGCTGATCATGGTCAGCAGTGTTGAGGTTGTTACACAGCGTAGCTTCTGTTACCTCAGAACCCTAAAATGAAGTGAGTAAAAAAAGACAGAAAACAATAAGGCCAGCATACTGAATATAATGTTTAAAATGAATGTGAAACCTCAAATATCTATAATCACTTTTAATATTTTAATTTGTTTTGGAAGGGGGCATAGTAGGGTTTATTGCTAGCTAACAGTAAACACTGTCATACAATCTCTTTACCTTAATGTTTCTTAATTTCTTTATAAATTAAAAAGTATCATGTCCTAAATTCATTTGATTTTGGAATGTTAAATATAATTGAAGTTTTATTGAATAATCTGAAGTATTTTTATTATACTTTATATAAACCTTATAGATAGTTACTGATCAAGCTAATTGATATCTATTTCTTTCTTAATAACACCTTGGAATATTATTTGTTATATTTAAAGGTAATCATTTTACTGCTCTCAAAAAACCACAAATTTTATATTTACTTTTTATTAGGCAAAGACTATACTGTAGAAAAATGTCATAAAATATTCTCTTCATACTCAGGAACAGTTACATACATCTTGAGATCCTCAATCTCAATTAAACCCATAGTTTGCTTTGATTATTAATGCCATTTCATTTGATTATTAATTTTAAGCATTATTTTAAATGGATGGATTTCTACAAGAAAATAAGAATGAATCCTTCATTTGTTTTTGGGAAAGAATTATATAGCTGACATCCAGCTAACTAACCTAAGTGGAAAATTTCACTTCATGTTAAACTCTGTCTTTCTTCTGTTCACATTTTGTTATATATTTCATGCTGCAAGTTTTAATGACTTTGTCCACATTTTTCATTATTTTCTATCTTGTAACACATTTTCACAGTGCATTTATTTTTCTTTAAATTCTAACCTAGAACATAAATCAACTTTTTCTGTGGCTGGCAATGTATAGATTTATGCTGACGTGTTGTGTAATATAATCTCTTCTGTCCTTTTAAGTATTAATTAGCCTTGATAATTTTAGGCATGAAAATAAAATACTTTGTTTTTCCTACCTTATTGAACGATGTGAGTAAATTTTGCGGGGGTGAATATCCAATGCACATATATTATTTTCCTGGTGAGGGGCTGGGACTTAACAAACTTTTGTTTTGTCCTTGGAAATGTTCTTCACCGTTTATTCAAGTAATCCTATGCCGCACACACCTCCAGATCAGGCTCGCTGTTGTCAATGAACATTCCAGCTGCAGTTCAGCATGGTGGGCAAGCTTATTAAAGTGGGGGCCAGAAACAATTTTGCTTCCTGTTACTATGTAGGACACATGGCTTCCTATGTATTTTTTTTTCTTTCTGATAGTTTCTGTGTGAAGGTTCCTTTTGTGTAGCTTAATTCCCTTAGTGGAAATTGCCCTCTTTGAAATTCTTATTGGCTCTTCTGTGCAATGTGGTCAGAGATAGTAACTTCAGATCCTCATGAAGAAAGCCATTCATGATGCTAAGGCCTGTATAGTAATAGGTTTTTCAGGCAGTTACCCCCTACCTTTATTCCCATCCAGGATTATCCAAGTATAAACTTTGTACAGTAGCTACATCCTGAGGTATGATTACCTGCTGTGAAATAGCTATTTCCAGGTTTTGCTTCTTGCTGATTTTTCAGAATGTCTGGTGCAGTCACGTTATACAAGAACAGATATTCTCTTTTAAGAAGTAAAGGATACTTAATTCAAATATTCTTCATGGAAAGAAAAGGATGCATACTAAATTTTCTTTATATTTCTCTTCCTTAAAATATACTGGGACTGAGCATCTCCTGCGAAAGTAAAAGGTTTTAATGAACTATTAATAATGAACTTTAACATACTAGAGAAATTTCCTAGACATTTGATTTCAATTTCTTAAAGCAACACATCTTTCATCATAGTAGTTGGTCAAAAGGGATAGGTTGACCTCTTTGTTTTTAGACTTCTCATTTTCTTTTATAAACAAACTAGGAGCCAAAGTTGAGACTGTCATCAAACTAATAACTTCTATTATCTGATTATATCACTGAATTAAACACCATAGCTTTCAAATCCAAGCCAGTCTTTAAAAATTTACTTTTAAATCATATGCATAAAATGATAGAATGTTTATAAAGAAGAAAAAAAGTACATGTCAAGGAGGTGAGCAAATACATAACAGAGATTTTTGACAGAAATGCCAAGGTAACTTTTAAGGCATTTCTGGACATGGTTTTACAAAGTCACACAATCCACAGTTTAGAGTCAAAAAGACTATTTTAAAAGCTTTTCTTTTGATTTCCTCAGTGCCCTGTTTGGTTTTTCCTGCTAGTCTCAGTTTTCCCGACTGCAGAATGTTGACACCACCTCCTTTCTCTTTAGGGGTGTATCTAAGGACAACTGAGTGATCTTGAAACTCTAAGCACTCAGGTGTCCTTGCCCAAACAGTGACATAGAAGTTCAAGTCATATTTCGTTTTTCTGGAGAATACTGTTCTAGTTTTCTTTCAGCATACTGAGCTTGAAAAAAATCTGTATTTGAAATAGGAAGGACACTATTATTTCCATCTCCTTGTAAGGGTCATACCATTAGGAAAGCACCTCAAGACCTGATGAGGCATTTCTCTCTAGGTTCATGCATGAATATGCCAGTTTTCAATAAGGGTATTTTTCATTTCCAAAAGAAGACTTTGGGCTTGACTAAAGAGATCATTGAATTTAATGTTGACTGCTTTGCCCATTATCAAATATGCAGAAAGATTTTTAAGGAGTGTGGAGGAGGTTGAGTACTATTGGAATTGGTTATAGGGGTCATCAACTCTGCTACATTGTATACATGTAGGGAACATTGGAGTATCCTGGTAGTAGCAATTTGCTTCTCCCCCAGTTGTTACCTAGCATCCAACAAGGATAGCATCTGTTCCATAATTCAGATACTCTACTGAGTGTGTATGTTAAATAAGGCCACAATTTGTGTTTCTGGTTCTCTTTGAAAATTCAGTTTATTTTAGTTCGCTAACTACATACCAACATGGTCATAGGCTATATTACAGAAGAAAAGTTAAAGAAAATTACAGACACAGATAATTTATTATTTAGGTAACTTAAAACAAAAATAGCAGTTAGCAGATGGATCAAACAGTCTCTAGTGAATATTGCAAAGTGCCCAGAGAGAAAAGTTTAAATGATTTATTGTTTAATGTGAGGTTTTACTCTGACACCTTTAGGGCTTTGCTCATTATTGTCAAATTTCAATAGTATCTTTTCTTGAAAAATGTTGCTTTCTCAGTGTGTGAAAATGGAAAACCAAGCTGTTGAAATTATAATTACAAAGTTAGTTTAAAGTACCTTCTGCAAAATTTTTTTAAACTTGAAAATTATTCAACATATAAAATAATGTGGTTAATTTAAATTTAGAAAACAATTACTTATGTTAAATTGCATTAGAAAGTAATTAAAAACCATTATAAAAATAACAAGTGAGAACCTGCTTAAAATGTTACCAAGAGTCAAGTATTTATAATATTACAGGGATGATAGTGAGGCAATATATACTTGAGATGATGAATCTGCTGATTGGGGACTTAAAAATTGATTGTTCCCTGAGTCAGGTCAGACTACAGTATGTCCAAGGTGATGATCATAATGATAACCAGACATAAAATAACTGCCTTTTATCTTGCATCTAAATGATATATATTTCACCAAATCAGGCTCTAACAATATGTATTGATTTTCACATTTTTAACCCAGAGAATGAAAGAGTTCTAAATTGGTGTGAAAAGAAGGAAGATTAATTTGTTTATTTTACCTGTTTTACATTTGTGAAGCTGCTTCCCCTAGTCTGTTTGATATGCAAACTCACATTTGCCATTCATACAATAGTGGTAATAATGTGGGATTAACAGAAAGCCTTAAATCTCGTTAACTTCTTGGAAAATGTCATTCTCTTCTCCCCACATTGTATTAAAATAAAAGGCAAAAACATAAAACAGGTTTCTTAGGAGAGAAGGATACTCTTTGAGAAATGAAGATTACATTCAGAGCTACTCTCAAATGCCCCTACTCCCTTTACTTAAGCTCAAAACAGTTTATGTTTGACTACGTTTTGTATCTTCTCTTGCCCATTTATATTTGAAACTGTAGTGCTAAACAGATTTTGGGTTTTGGTTTTGACGTATTAAAGTCTGCAATGATCTCTTCATTAAAAATGAACGATCCTGTTCCATGCTTAGGCCTCCCCTTTTTGAGCTGGATCTACATATTCACGCACCTAGAAATGCTGTAGTTGAATGTCCATGATGAAATGAAAAATGACCCCCACGGGCATGGACACTGTGGCCAGGTTTCCACAACAGTGATTTACTTCAGAGCCTTTCTGTCTGCCTTGGCTTGAAAGAGGCCATTACTTCTGAACAACAATGAATCGATCTTTTAGAAAAATACTGTTAATGGGGTAACTTGGGGGGAAAACATAAATGGAGCCCTGGTAACATTATGGAATGTTTAAAAAAATTTTTTAGTGGAATCATTACTTAACTATAAAACACTTAAAACTGTAGCAAAAAGAAGAAAAACATAATCACCTCACTGATGAATCAAATTTTTGATAGGGATCCTTCTATTCATATTCAGTTTCTTTTTACAAATAAAAATTACAGATTATTTTTTGCATTTATAATGTAATCACATCAAGTCTAAAAAGCTTCCAATTTATTTCCATGATGCACCAAATAAAACATGTAAATAGATAAGGATACTATTTTAGGAAAACTAATATAAGAAGTTGTATCTGAATAGAAAACTGGTATTTAAATAAAATCAAGAACTTGCAGCAATCTCCATGTTTATGTGATTCCTTCCCTGCTACTACAATATTTTGGAGATGGGAATGTTATGAGAAGGTATTTCTCATGTTTTGAGAATATTATTTAGATCAAGATGAAGCTATGTAATACCAGTGCTTCTCATTTGATGCCTTACATTTAAATTGATTTTGATTTGACCTGTTTGATCATGACTCATTTTTGAAAAATATTGAGTACAAGATTTTGATATTTTAGTTTAGTTTTAATGATTTGTCTCATAGAATGATTTCTTAATGCTGGCAACTTTTAAAAATATTAAATCTAAAATATAATGGCATGTAGAACTTTTAATCCAAGTTAGTTGCATTATTTTAAGTAAAACCTTGAGACTGAAGTAAACACATGCTTAAACAAATGCATCCAACTTTGTGAATATTTCTAGGTAAACTGGAATTTGCACAATCATGATTTAGAGTATTAAGAAGTTAATTTATTTATGCAGGGTTAAACTGCTGCTAGAAAAGCTCAACAAAATGAACAACCTGTGAATGCTAAGTCTTTGCATCAGCAAATAGTATTTCAAATAAACTACCTATATGGTTAAACTGAAAAACTGGAGTACATCAGGTTAGTTGATAGTGACAGCAAAATGCTTTCTAAGCAGCCTGTCTGGTAGTTAAATTTTCCATGATCATCAGATTTCAGGAAAGTTCCAATTCTTTTGTTTAATGCCAGGCAAGCGGAAGGACCTCTAACTCTCCTCTTGAGAGTCATGAAGTCTGAAGGGTTTGCTGAGAGGCAGAGAGGCAAGTGTGCCTTTTCATACTTGGTTCTATCCAGACTATTTTCTAGCCTGAACAAGGTCCTTGTTTCATTTATGGAAAATAGAGGATATAATTTCCAATGCTAAGTATTTTTACTTTTTCTTTTTCTGTTACTGGTTCTTTTCCCCTATAGGTTTGTGACAAATGAATCGAATTCTCCTTCATTTATTTTGGCTTGTAAAGTTAAATCAGGCTTCCCTAAAACAAAAAGGCAAACTGGGATATTATCTTTCATCATAGTGAATGCTGCTTCCTTTTATGATATTAAGCCCAAAGTAAATGAATTAGAAAACAAGACTTGTAAGAATGAGTAAGATATTAATTTAGAGAATGGTGAAGGTAAGTAGTAGAGATTGGGGTGGGGGCATGCTTTAAATTTGTGCTGACGTTTGAGCAAACGTAATTAAAAGTATGCCTACTTTTGTCAAACCACATTTTACCATTGCAGACTTTAAATTCCTTTTTAACCTTGTGAGTACAACTTGGTTGATGTGCTTTAAATTTCTAACATTTAAGTTTCTATACAGTAGTTCAGCAAATAGATTTACTTTGCTGTGTGGCAAGCACTGTACTCACCGGTGAGACCATCTGAAATCATAAAATACATTGTTTTTTTCACGGCCAAGTAGGGTATTACTTAAACCAGATGAAGAGGAAGAAAATCAACAACACGTAAACTGATCAATCCACAGTCCAGTGGCACACTTTAAAAATGGTGTTTAACCAAATGTGGTCTGTGGGTTTTCTCTTCAAAGTTGCCACGGTAACTTGTGCACATGTAAAGTGAAAGAATAAAGAACAAAAGCTGTCATTGTCTCATCAAGTAAGAGCAATTTCTCCCTCCTTTCATTTAAACAGAATAATACCTGGAGAAAGCTTTTTATTCATTCCTGACACTTGATTTTAGGGTAGGAAAGAGATTATGCATATGCAAAACAATTGAAACTTTAACTTTTGCTCAAATTATATTCTATTGCTTTCTACTTAAAATCTGTTTTCTCTGGGGTTTTCATAAATAGATAACTCAAAGTTCTTTCTTACACAACATAAACATAGCTTTGAAAATTGTCTTCAAGTGTGGTGTAGTGATGTCGATCTGTATTTTGAACCGGAAAATACTTTCTGAAATGTATATACCTATTTTCTTAAGAGGAAGAATGCTATTTCAGAAGACCGTCTCTTTGTTGGAAATGTATTTGTTGACTTGCGGTAAATTTTTGAAATGGTGGAATGTTACAAGAAGCTGAGAAACATCCTTCTTATGCTCTTAAGAGAAAATGCAGTTTTGAGGATTAATATTGCTGAGAGATTTACTGTAGAGTTTTTGCCCGCTGGGGGGTGGTACACTCTACCAGAACACTGCTTTCAGAAGCCGCAAGTCAGATGTTGGCTGCTGCTGGCCAGTTTTTCTCTGGTTTAATTACAACAAAGCCTCCCGTTGAGAAGAACAGTGAAGGCCTCTGGGGCAAAAGGTGGGGGGTGGGAGGGAAGGGGGAAGGAGAGACTGAGGGGAGAAATTATGGCCTTTGAAAAATTTACTGAATCTTATTTCCCTTGTTGACGTTATTTATGGTGGTCTTCATTTGATTTTAAACAGTTATTTCTAATGCTTTTTTTAGAAAAAAAATGGGTTTGAATAAGAATATATAAGGGGATCTATTCAGAATTTTTAAGTTAGCTCTGGATTTCACCGTTAATCAATCACATTCTTTGTTAAATAGCCCACCCACATTAAAAAGAGGCATAAAAGTTAAGAAATGACTGAAAGGGCAACTGCAAACCAAATATGTTTTTCAGTGACCAGATTTAATTTAATATTGGTATGAACATTGGCATATCAAAGATGAAAAGCAAGAAGAAGAAACATTAATATATTAAGACAAGGCAAATTCCCTGCACTGATTTTTGTAGGGCTTAAAATTGTTCAAAATAATTCAGAAAGAAGAGGAAGCCTTAGGATGTATGGCCAAGAAAAGCATAGAAAAATCTCTCTGCAGTGCACTTGCATGTTTAAAGCTGATTATTGTATTTTTCATCTGGAGAGACTGAGTGTTCATTAGGGTCTTGTGTCCCTAGGCAGGAGATGCTGAGCGTAATTGGAGTTTCTATTTGATTGGGCAATATAGTCTAGAGAAGAAACTGGGGTAAAGATAATTAATAGCTTGCTAACAAAGTCTGACAGCCACAAGATTTCAACCAAATTTATTTCACACTGCTTCATTTAGCTCTGAAAAAGTTTTGATAGAATCGTAGGCTCCATAATTAACACTCGAAAGCAAAAGAAACATACCTTCTATTTTGCTGCCACATTGAGTTATGACAAATTTTCTTACAGTTTTCCTGTTTTTTGTAAAAACTTTATTTGGTATCCAATTATATATTTCACAAACATTATGTTTGGGAAGTGTTTAATTGTGCATTTTGAACCTAGTCATAATTGATTTTAAATGGTGGGGTGCAGCAAAAGGAAAAACCCAATTAATAACTGGTAGACAGTTATACAGAATCACTATATTAATGAATTCATTATGTTTATTCATTCACTAATATTTTGCTGATCCTTGAACTTGATGTGGTTTGGCTATGCTCTTCAAAAAATCAAATTTTAGTCTTCTTAGTTAAATCCATGAGTTTTTGTAGCCCTGTTTTTATTTCAGGGTAATAAATACATGTACGTTTGTGTGGATCTATGTGTCCAAACGAAGTGGCATATCTCTGATTTAATTTTCTCATGATTAAAACCTGACACATTATCATTAATATTTGTAGTAGTTGGTAATATTGATATTATTGTGGTACTTTTAAAGGATTAATTTTTCTTTACTCATTTCAAGAGAGATGAGTATTAGTCATCTGTCATTATGGGTCAGGTATAAGTGATTCTCCCTGAATATAGGCAAATTTATTCTTTATGTTTATGCTGGTCAGGATATTTTTATTCAGTTAGAGATAAATGAAAGGCACTGCTACAGCTGAAGGACTTTTCTAGTGGCTTAATTTGTGTTGTTTCTGGATAATAAAATAATATAGATGGGCATTTTAAAGAAGACAGATTTATTAAGAAAATTTAAAATAGCCTTATTATTAAAAGCATTAGAGAATTTGGACCAGCAATTTAAAAAAATGTTCTTTTCTTTTGAATTGTAAATAAAATAATAAAAACAAACCCCCAGATGTTGAGCAGACATGGGCCTGTTGCACTCTTTACCTATATGCAACCATTTTGTTTCAGACCTAATTCAGTGAAAAAATTTTTTGAGAAGATATATTTAACTACTTTTTTCAAGTTTTGTAGTATAAATGCATTTCTTCCAATATAAGATTTTCCTTTTATAAGTTGCAAAGAATGGATGCTCTACAAAACCCACTTGATGAGGGCTCTACTCATTTATTTTTCTTTCCTGCCACCCCAAACTCACTGCATACATCAGACATAGCTTCCAGGGTGAGCTTTGTTAGTTTTTCTGAGCAGACTTAGCCATTTACTATGCTAGTCACATCCTGCACTTGCCCAAGCAATGGGTTTTGGCGTTCTACTGAAGAGGGAATATGGTTTGGAAGTGAGTCTCCCCCTCCTCCGAGTTCAATTTACTAGTTGAGATTTGCAAGCCTGAAATGCTTGAAGCAGCTCAGGCACAATAGCAGTGCAAGCTTTAAAATCTAGGTGTAGCTGTTAATCCTTTACAGAGGCACATAAGTCTCCAGGAGTAGCTCGGCTAGCTGTGAGCAAGATGTATGCTTTTCATGTACTGCGTACTCAAGGGTTGAGGGATTATTGATTTTCTTTCACAGTTGTAAAAACAGCAATTGGTGATCATACCACACATACAGTACACACCAAGTCAGCAAGACCTTTTGCTTTTCTATCTGTGAAGAATCTCCTTGTATTCTTTAATATTTAATATTGAACTTTCCAACTTGCTGCTTTCCATAAGGCTCTTTTTAAATAGCAATTACTAAAGACAGAAAATAGCTACTTATTTATCTTTTATAAATGAAAGAAGGTTCTAAGAAACTTCTTGCGTTTGGCCATATAGTGAAATTTTTCTTTTCTGGCTTGCACGCACATATATTGCTCGTTCTGGTGACAGAGCAAACGTTCCTATTCGGATTTCTCATAGTATCGAGCCGTTTCTCTCTAGAGAGGAAAACCAAGCAAACTTTCTGGGACAATCATAAGAAAAAACATGGAAAACACTTACCAGGAAGACGAGAAAAAGCAATCCTATATACACTGCCGCTATAGCTGTAATTCCATTGACTGTGAATTGGAGTTATAGCCCTCCCCCGTCTCCTAAGCTCTGCGTCCAGTCCACACAAAGCCCACGGCAGCTGCAGGCTGAGCTTGTCCTGCTTCAGATCACTCCTACACTGAGGAGTGAGCGAAGGAGAGCCTTCCAGTTTACTGCACACAGCCCACCTCCAAGTCTGAAGTTTAAAGCTTCACCTCGCAGTGGTTGAAGAAGGGGGTGATGTCATAGATGGGCAGGACTTAGCCAAGCTCTTGTTCAGTGAGGTAACTGGATAATCAGACAGATGAGCTTTGCAAACGCTAGAGGGGGCGAGAGCAGCCAAAATGAGGCATCAGCCTGCCAAAGCTAGGATGCCATTTGGTTTGTAGGCAGCCCTTTGGAATCTCAACATTTTCTAAAGTTTACTACAAGGTAGTGGTAGCATACTTATCCATTTTTTTAAAAACATGTTAGAAATATATTTTTAAGATCACAATAGAAAAATACAGGTTTCCTTTTCTTTTTAAGCCATCTGTATTGAAAAGAAGTTAACCAAAATTAAATTAGTTTTATTATTCACTAGCTACAATAATGTTATAATTGCAGAAGATATAGGCCAGTAATCTCAACTGTGAATATTTTTTCAACAAATGAATAAAAAGCAGGTTCAAACATATACATCAGGGCCGGGCACGGTGGCTCACTCCTGTAATCCCAGCACTTTGGGAGGCCGAGGCAGGTAGATCACCTTAGGTCAGGAGTTCGAGACCAGCCTGACCAACATGGAGAAATACCATCTCTACTAAAAATACAAAATTAGCTGACGTGCAGGCGCATGCCTTGTAATCCCAGCTACTTGGGAGGCTGAGGCAGGAGAATTGCTTGAACCCGTGAGGCGGAGGTTATGGTGAGCGAGATCGTGCCATTGCACTCCAGCCTGGGCAATAAGAGTGAAACTCTGTCTAAAAAAAAAAATGTATATATAGAGATAGATAGATAGATAGATTCATTTAGGGGAAGGGCAATAAGAATGCCAAAAGATTTTTTTTTAGTGGTAGTAAATGGTCTGTTCTTTTGGAGATAAAGAAGTTACTATTCTCTCTGTTTTAGAAAATGTAAGTAAGTTTTATGTACTTGTACTTGTTTATATTCTTTAAAATGGATTATTTATATTTAAGGATTCCCCCAATAAAATATATTTTTTTAATTGAAAAGAATGTTTTCCTTTCTAAATGTTTTGCTGATCTGAGGATGGGTTTAGATATAAACATCTTTTTTTTTTTTTTTGAGACGGAGTTTCGCTCTTGTTACCCAGGCTGGAGTACAATGGCGCAATCTCAGCTCACTGCAACCTCTGCCTCCTGGGTTCAGGCAATTCTCCTGCCTCAGCCTCCTGAGTAGCTGGGACTACAGGCATGCGCCACCATGCCCAGCTAATTTTTGTATTTTCAGTAGAGACTGGGTTTCACCATGTTGACCAGGATGGTCTCAATCTCTTGACCTCGTGATTTACCCGCCTTGGCCTCCCAAAGTGCTGGGATTACAGGCGTGAGCCACCGCACCCGGCCTATAAACATCTTAAGAAAAATCTTTCAGGGTGGTTTGCCTGGATTGAAATTATTTTATTTTACCTTAGGTACATGAATAAACACTGGACAATTGTTAAGATGTGAAGATTATAAATTTCTATGCCTGGTAAACAGAATTATACTTTTATTTTTAATTATTATTTTTGTAGACTGGTTTCTGCTATTCAGTCAACAATTGCTCTGTGCCCATAAGTTTTCCACCAAATAAGTGTATTTTACTTGTTCATGTTGCTGGTAAGAATTTAGCTTTTATATTTACCTGGAGGACAATTTCCTTAAACTAATATCTTCATTTGCTTTATTCTTAGAGGTTCATGATTTTCTCCTTTGTTCTTTCTCAAATTTTCCCTGCATGTTTGTTTCTGAAGAAGGCCAGCTAATAGTCTTTCCCAGAAGTGTTTGATTGTGGTCTCTTCATTAGCTTCCTTTAGTTTATCTATTCATATGTTTGTTTGATAGCAGTTTGACCTTCTGAGGTCTCTTCCAAGAATGGGTGATATCAAAGTAGGTGAACCCTTGATAAGAAATGTATTGACCCTGTTGTTCTCTGCAGTCTTACGGGCCTCAGAGGACAGACCCATTAAATCTAGGAGTTCCGGATTCTAGGATTCTAATGTCTATTGAAAAGCCAATTTCTTTAAACTGCTGTGTAGAACAATTATACTGATATTCAGATGCTGAATTTTGGAAGGAAAGGGAGGTGGGAATAACAGATAATCTCTTTTAAAAGGGTGAATTCTTTTCTGTTACTATGAAACAAACACATGGATTAAATTATTTTATGAAATAATTCTTTCTAGAAGCCATTTTCAGGTGAGAGTTGGTTCTATTTAAAAAGGAAATTTTTGCCTGGTCAAATTCCTGTCGGTTTATATCCATATTTAATCAGTTTTGTCTTCACTCAGGCAGGCCTTAAACAGAAAAGAAGGATCAATTGGCGATTTGGGTTATAGGTATCAAAAATAAATTGTTCTGGCCTGGGAGTTAGGAGTTCGGAGATTTCCCTTCCCTGGGCTGCTATTTGTTATATGACTTCATATTTATTGCCCTGGGCTCTGGTTTCCTTACAGGACAAATAAAGGCAGCAAGAATTTATTGAATGCCAATTATTTAATGTTGCTTTCTTTCCCCCTTTTAAATTGTGGATTAAAATGTAGGATAAGGAAAGAAACTGTGAAAATATATTCTATACTAGGGATACTGACTTTGGAGGCAAACTCTTAGTAGAATCTCTGGCTTCTTATTCTGTCCAAAAATATATACTCTTTTGCTGCTACATGTTTTTTCACTTCCTGCTCTTGTCAGCTACCTGAAATGCTGCTGTGTGCCCCCTTTGAAATAGTATGTACAACCTCTGGAAACATGAGGTTATCATGAGTTACTTCAGATTGCTCTCCTCTTTTGTTTTCTAAGGCACATTGGCTACAATGAGGAGATGACTCTTTTGGTTGAAGGGGAAGGGATGCTGGCAAGCTTTGGCACGAAGCCTTTTAGGCTGTGACAGGAAGGGAGGAGCTGGAATCACGGCAGGAAGGACTCAGCTTAGGGTGGAGGACAACCAGTGTAGTAGACCTGGGTAGTTTAAGAACCTGGGCTTCAGAGACTAGCAAACTGGGTTCCATGTGGGCTTTGCCACATGACTGTAGGCAAATTACTTAGTCTCTGCGTTTATTAGTGCAGTGCCTGACCAATAGTAATTGCTCAATAAAATGTTAGCTGTCAGTATTTAAGATGCAGGACATCCAAGCACTTGGAACAAAAAGGACGCTAAGAATGGAAGAGGAATGCTCAAAGGAAAGTAGGACAGGGCCAATAACAGATTTTTTAAAATTTTCCTTTGAAGTAATTTTATAGCCAGTAAATGGAGGTGAATAAGAGAGGAATAGCAGAGCATTTTATTGATTTTGTTTTCCCTCTTGTGCTTATGCATCTCATGACCTCATGTTCCCAGAACTTAACACATAGTTGAGTTCTAGTAGATGTTTTCAGTTGAAAGGGTGTTTTCTGTAGTTTTCCATCTTGTTCTGTTTTGTTGGCTAGCCTGTGACTCTAACATTGTACACAAGAAAATGCATTTCAGATTGAAAGCAACTGGTTTGGAAATGGACGTCAGTAACATATCCCAGTTTTTAAACTCTAAGACTATTTAAACTTGTCATCTCAAAGGCTTTTGTGGGGTTCTTTGTTTTTAGGAGAAGATGTGAGATGTTACCTAGTAGACATGAGAGGAGATTGTATTTGGAATTGCATTTCCCAGGTTCTGCTATTTATTTGTATATCCAGACAAAAAAATGAAAAAACAACATACACACAGAAGCCTCAAATCTGGCTTTTAGTAACCAACTACCAGCTGAAACTGACTAAAATACACAATCATTTCATTGAACAATATAATTCAGATCTGTCTAGAGTTAAGCTACCTCATTTACACATTCATTCATTCATTCATTCTTCACACATTCATTCATTCATTCATTATATACATATTTATTGACTCCCTGTTCAAAAGAAACTAATAGGACAATATAATCCTCAAACCACCTCCAGCTATGAAGTTCTGAGATTTAATCTTAGAAGATAGTAAGGTTCTATTAAGTCTAAGAAACGTTCTTCATGATTTTCCTTTCCTTCAGCATTCTTCATGAGAATAAAATCTTCAAAATTGTGTAGAGAAAAAACAGTTCATACTTTGATAAATTAAGCGTCTTGGACTGTTAACTGAGATTCTTTTGCTTGCAGGTTATTGAAGATCTAAGCCTTATCTGCAGAATCAGTCATTAGAATCTATAGTGCATGTAACTGGAAAGTTAAAATGTATAGTATGACTTCAGGTAAAGCCTTACACAGTGGCTTAAAATATGTCAATAAGAATGCAGTTTCTCTCTGCCTCTCTGTCCTGCCTTTCTCAGTGTCAGCAGCCTCCTCAGGATATATACAGTGGACCTTTGGCAGCTCTGGATTTCCTCTTAGGCAATAACAGTTCCACATATCACATTCCCATAACATAATGTTCAAGGGAGAGAAGCATCCTCCAAAAACCCCTGCACAGAGCCCTGGGGTTCACTGTTTTTCATTTTCTTAAACTTGATCACAGATTCATCCCTGAACCTATTACATGGGATGGGGAGATATGCTGGAGAGCTTAAGCCCACTGCAGAAGCTGTAGATAAGGCCAGCCTTACTTAAACACACAACTGAGAATAGAGGAGAGGCCATGACCCAAAGGAAAATGGGGTATCCTTACGTTGAGAAAAATGCTAAGGATAAGCTCCTTTTCAGAGGTTTTGGCATGCTGAAACTTGGGCATATTTTATATATTTATGAACTTGAAACTTCTCTTTTTCTCTTCTTTTTTTTTTTTTTTTTCTTAAGCTGGAGTTTCTGTTAAAATTGCCAAAACATCTTTTAAAAAATACTCTATTTGTAGACCCTCTGAAGTCTAGCCCAGATTTTTCTGTCAACACAGGTAGTGAGGCGTGTCAGGACACATCAGTACTACATCTTAGCATAAGCCTATAGGATGTTAATAAAATATAGAGAGAGTGCACATTCAGCTATCTGTAATTCTGTGAAGTTGGGCCAGATGCTTAATGCACCAGTTAGAAACTATACCACATCTTTCTGAACAATTCTAAAGGGTACTGGAGAAATAATTAGATTTTAGCAGGTCATAGATGCCTTAGAATAACAAAAGGTTTTTAAAATGCCATATTAAACTCTTCTTTTGTTCTAATATTTGCCTTTTATTAGTCAACACTTAAAATGTACCTAAAAACAATCACATAACCCTTTTAACCGTATTTCCAAAACATTCTGCACTGGAATGAGATCTGTCGTTACAGGACTTGAAACAGAAATCAAAGCAAAATCAGAATGGTTATTTTTCTGCCTGCCTGCCTGCTTGCCCACCCTCTGGTACACCCTTCTTTCCCCCAACACCCAAGTCAAAACTGTTAAACTTTGGGAACTGGGAGAAATGCAATTAAAAATAACAGCTGAGAGAAAGCACCTCCTTGGCCTCCCAGGAAAGAAAGGAGGAATTGTGGTTCAGAACAGGTTAGTATCTAGCCAAAGTGAGGGGGTGTGGCAGTGACTGGTTCAAAACTAGAAGCCTGCTGATTCTTACTTTCTTCCCTCTTCAGCACCTCCATATAAGGCCATGCAGATAGAGCATATACAACTCCAGCTTATAATAGGTCAAAGCTGTGTCCTTGACACCTTGGCACTCCACAGTACCCTGTCCCCTTCCCTTGTTTTAAAATGTTAAAAAAAAAAAAAAAAAAAAGACTTAAAATGATCCTTGAAAAATTTAGAACCTTGGAGCAAGCAGATTGAGTCAATCATTTCTATGTGATACTTTCTATGTGGTCCTGGGAAAATAACTGGAGCTCTTTAAGCCTTAGTTCCCTTATTTATGAAGACAGGGATGTGGAACCCACCTAATTTCCTATTATGGACTTCAAATAAAGTGGTACATGTAATAGTTCACTACTAAATCCGAGAAAGCACATACCAAGACTGAGTTGAAACCTGTGGATAGTTACTTTTAATCTTCATAGTGATGAGTGGGGCCAGGATCAGTTCAAAAGAAACAATTCACTAATGTTAAATTGAACTATGTGCTTTAACAATTTCTCTTTGGAAATGAAACAATTTGAGAAATGCTTCTGCCTTCTCTCCTGGATGCTAGACCTTGAGATAACAGTATCTAACACTGGTTCTGAGACTTAATTGCAAATCAAAGGATAAATTCATTATCTTTGGCAATGATTCATATAAAATACACCTTTGGAGGAATGACTAACAGTTAATAGGAGCAGATCAATATGTGTCTGACTATTGAGATGTAGATTAACAAGATATTATACAAGGGGATTGCCCTGAAGCATGTGGTTTTCTCTGCATAAGCAGCTACTGCTGTCAGTTTGGACCAACGTGGTCATCATTTTGAAACCATCTTATTGTTTCACTATTTCTGGAGTATTAGTGCTAATTTTAGGTGCACAAATAGACTTTCTTAAAGGAAGATTTTCTGAAACTGTCAGTTTTTTTTTTAATCCGGAAACTGGCTCTGTAGTTCTCCTTGTATTGGAGATTACGTCTTTGTGATTTTCCTATAGTCTAGATTACTTTGGTACATTAATGTGCTTAATGTTGAAAGAAACATGTTTAGAGTCAAAGACTGTGTTTTCTGTTTTAAACATTTATCAATGACTATGGAAACTGCCCCTCATTGGCACTGTCTGCAGGAAGCAGATTTACTAGAATTAGCATTTATTGTCCCTTGGAAATGGGTACAAATTGATTATTTGCAAGATTTTCAGGGATCAAATATCAGTTGATTAGATTTGGATTGTGTAAATGTTTTACAATCTGTTCCAAATAAAAATAAGTTAAAAATTAAGTCACATTTACCATTGGGAAATTTTCTGTAAAATATAAAGGCACTTATATTTTCTAAGCATGATTTATGATAAATATGTTATATATTAACTAGACTCAGTTCATTCTATAAATGATTAACCTCAAATTTAAGGAATTTTTAAAACATTTTATAATTTTTTCACTAGTTAAGTTTTTATTTTTTTCATTTGACATTTGAATGTATTCATGCTGGAAATTCACAAATACTTCACTAGGTTTCATATGTGTGTTTAAAAATTAAGATCTAGAGTTAGCAATTTTTATTTAAAGTACATAAATATTGAAAAAATGTATTATAGTTTAATGAGCTTTCATTCTTATGTGAAAAGTTGTTTTAAAAATTGAAGGTAGAATTGAAAAGGAATAAAAAAAGTGTTACTTTTTAAAGTTATTAATTTTTGATTGGAGAAATTTGAGGAGCTTTTCAGCAGTTGTTTAATTCTCATGTTTATGTCGAAGCAACACACAACTGTTTGAGTAGCTTCCGAAGCAGCCGGTCTTTGTTTTCTTCAGTGACCCAGGGAACAGACTTGTCACTCTGAAGTGCCCACGTGTAATCCTGTCCTCCCTTTCTTCCCCAAGGCAAGTCAGAAATAAGCTTATCAGATCATATCTTATTAACAAAGAACAAAGGATGTTGATTGACCAAAGAGTAGGAAAGGACTAGCAAAATGCAAATGTCAAAGGTTTGCTGCCAAAAATCCTAGTTTGACATTGATTTTAAGTAACTAAACTCTTTTGAAAGTAGGATTTACATATTTTAAAAACATTTGCCTGAGTTATACTTTGTCTAGAATTTTAAGTGCAGTAAATTATTGGTTAATGGCTTTACCTGTATTTTATATATGTATTAAGTACAATTATCATTAATATTATTATTGTCATTGTTGTTATTTTTTATTCCATACAAGCAAATCTTTCTGTCTTATATCTGGGAGAAGTTACAGACAATTATATCCTATGTGTTTTCAGTGTAAAGTTATTTAACAGAAAGTATAAATAGCTTTCTGATAAAAGGAGAATTTATTTTTCTGATAGAAAGTGCTAATACATTATTTAGGTAATTATAA
Organism: Callithrix jacchus; assembly: GCF_049354715.1. Classification (NCBI taxonomy): domain Eukaryota; kingdom Metazoa; phylum Chordata; class Mammalia; order Primates; family Cebidae; genus Callithrix; species Callithrix jacchus. Next base: position 21,445,133 of record NC_133506.1, read on the forward strand.
GGAACTTTTAAATCATATTTATATCTTGTTTTCTACGTTACTTTTATTTGATATATATAATTTTTTTTTTGCGATGGAGTCTCGCTCTCTTGCCCAGGCTGGAGTGCAGTGGTGCAATCTCTGTTTACTGCAATCTCTGCCTCCCGGGTTAAAGTAATTCTTCTGCTTCAGTCTCCCAAGTAGCTGGGACTACAGGCATGCACCACCATGACTGGCTAATTTTTGTATTTTTCATAGAGATGGGTTTTGCCATGTTGGCCAGTCTGCTCTCAGACTCCTGACGTTAGATGATCCGCCTGCCTCAGCCTCCGAAAGTACTGGGATTACAGGTGTGAGCCACTGTACCTGGCCTGAGGTTGATTTTTCTATAAGGACAACAGGTTTTTCATTATTTAGAGTTGTGATCGTAGGAAGGAAATAATTTTAGAAAGTAAGAGAGTCATTCCCTTGTGAAAATCAGGCTTGCCTTTTCTTGAAGTTTGAAGTTTAAAGTAATCTAACTTTATCACCAAAATAACTGTGATCCCAAACATATTTGGGAAAAAAGATAAATTTTTAATCAGTATCCATATGAATAGAAAAAACATAAACACTACAAGATATATGAATGTAGTATTTTTGTTTGCCTTATATTCTCCTATATAGCTCACATTCTATCAATTGTTTTTTGAAATTTTTTTTTCCCTTGGCTTCTTTGCTCCTACATTATCTGATTCTGCTTAAGGAAGAGCCCCTGAACAGAGAACAGATATTACCATTCCCATTCTAACATAGCTGATGCTTATTCAAGCACTTATTTATGTGTATTCTGAGAGAAAAATGGTATACCGGCTCACACAGGTTACAATTTTTTAAAGCACATCATCCAACTCACTAGCATTCTCTGGTTGTTTAGATGGATTTTACCACCATCTAAGTCTCAGAATTTGCTAATTAGGAGGAATGGGTGGTGATGTCTAAGTATTCTCTTGCTTTGAGAACATTTAGCAGAAACTCAGAACAAAAGGAGTAAGAAGGAGAAGGTAGAACAGAGACTCTAAGAAGATCCCTAGTTCGAAGCCTTGTGTGTGCCATTTGTCTTTCCTTGGTCAGTTTTTCAGCAAATACTTATTGAATAGCAAGGCGTGCCTCATAAGTCTGATCTCTTTTACTATATTCTCTGTTTTTCAAAACTTTATAACTAACTTTCTTAAGTTGGTCTGTCCACTTATACATAGATTATAGGTTGGACAAAACCATGTAATGACATAGGTATATAGGTTCTTGAGCAATCTCAAAGAAATACCAAAGAAACTTTTTCTTGTCCCGTGGGTGAGAAGTTCAGCAACAATTTAACAAATGTGCTCTAGGTCACAAAACCTATTTGAAACGAGACTGAAAGCAGCTAAAGAGGAAAAGTTTTTGAAGAAATATTAAGGGGAGAATTAGAGGTGCTAAGATAGCAACAACATGTTAATTTGAGGTGAAAATAGTCCTAGTTAAAAACACCAAAAGCAACTACAACAAAAGCTAAAATAGACAAATGGGATCTAATTAAACTAAAGAGCTTCTGCACAACAAAAGAAAGAGTGAACAGGCAACCTACAGAATGGGAGAAAATTTTTGCAATCTATCCATCTGACAAAGGGCTAATATCCAGAATCTACAAATAACTTAAACAAATTTGCAAGAGGAAAACAAATAACCCCATCAGAAAGTGGGCAAAAGATATGAACAGATACTTCTCAAAAGAAGACATTTATGTGGCCAATGAACATATGAAAAAAGGCTCATCACTGGTCATTAGAGAAATGCAAATCAAAACCACAATGAGATACCATCTCATGCCAGTTAGAATGGCCATCATTAAAAGTCAGGAAACAACAGATGCTGGAGAGGATGTGGAGAAATAAGAATGCTTTTACACTGCTGGTGGGAGTGTAAATTAGTTCAACCATTGTGGAAGACAGTGTGGCAATTCCTCAAGGATCTAGAACCAGAAATACCATTAGACCCAGCAATCCCATTACTGGGCATATACCCAAAGGATTATAGATCATTCTACTATAAAGACACATGCACATGTATGTTTCTTGCAGCACTGTTCACAATAGCAAAGACTTGGAACCAACCCAAATGCCCATCAATGATAAACTGGATAAAGAAAATGTGGCACATAAACAGCATGGAATACTGTGCAACTATTAAAAAGGAGTTAATATCCTTTGCAGGGACATGGATGAAGCTGGAAACCATCATTCTTAGCAAACTAACACACAACAGAAAACCAAACACCACATGTTCTCATTTATAAGTGGGAGTTGAACAATGAGAACACATGGGCACAGGGAGGGGAACATCACACATAGAGGCTTGTTGGGGAGTGGGGGTCTAGGGGAGGGATAACCTTGGGAGAAATACCTAATGTAGATGATGGGTTGATGAGTGCAGCAAACCACCATGGCATGTGTATACCTATGTAACAAACCTGCACGTTCTGCACATGTACCCCAGAACTTAAAGTATAATAATAATAAAAGAAAGAGTCCCAGTTAGTACGTAGATTTTGGACTCTTTATCAGTTACTGTTGTGGTAAATGCAATCAAGACAGAAGAAACTCTCTAAAGGCATTTGTAATGCACCATATGAGAGGTCACCCATTCTTATAGTGAGTTTCCGGGACAAAGAGAAGAAATTGCTGAATTATAGACGCCAGTGATGAAGAAGAAAGTACATAGACTTGGGCTAACTAATAATACTGATGTAATGAGACTAGCATTCTAATAATGATAATAACATGAAAAGAGTAGTGGACAGCTAAATATAGACTAAAATATAGTAAAATCTGATTGTACAGGATGGTAAGGGTGTACAAATATGGAGATGTGTTACTAGTCTGGAATGTGACCTAATCCTGCTGATTTCCATCTTACACTCTGGCAGGGAAGAGAGATGAGGCTTTTCAAAAGCTGCCAGTTTTAAGTTTACAGGAGAATCCATGGGATTCCCAAGTCATTATCTGTGCTGCATTCAGAAATGCAATCCCTTGGCTGAGAAAGGATCTCCTCTACCATTTGCTTTAGGAGAATGAAAACTGCTCTTTGCCAAGAGAGCCAGAACTAAGCCTTGGCTGCTAAAGTGAGGATATGTGTATGGGGCCTCTTGTCCCAGCCAAATCACCCACATCCATTAGGAATATGGGGCAGCTTTCAGAGGCTCTGGTGTGTATCCAGGTTAACATCCAGCCTAACATTGCAGTGTCAGTGGAGGAAACAGAGTCATCCAAAATATGAAACCAGAACAAATGCATAGGTATAGGCCAGGTGCAGGGTGGCTCATGCCTGTAATCCCAGCACTTTGGGAGGTGGAGGAGGGAGGATCACCTGAGGTTAGGAGTTCGAGACCAGCTTGGCTAGCATGGTGAAACCCTGTCTCTATTAAAAATAAAGCAGAATTAGGTGTGGTGAGGCGCGCCTGTAGTCCCAGCTACTTGGGAGGCTGAGGAAGAGAATGGCTTGAGCCCAAGAGGCGGAGGTTGCAGTGAGCTGAGATTGCGCCACTGCACTGCACCCTAGGCAACTGAGCAAGGCACCGTCTCAGGAAGAAAAGAAAAATAAAAAAATGTATAGGTGTTAGAACATGGAATAAAAATGCTGCAACATTAAAGGTTCTTGGTAATTTGTATCAGAGTGTACATGAAAGGAAATATTAAGAAGGAAGGTATAGCAGTCAGGATGTGTCAGCTACCAAATAATGTATCAGAATCCTAATAGGCATTTCTATTTACATTTGGCTCTTCTGAACCTTATTACTTCCTTCAACTTGTCCTTTATATCATCATCTTTTATTAGTAGACCAAAAAATAAAAGAATGTCTTCACTTACCAGTTTAGGAAAACCACCAATTGACCTGTTATCCCAAGGAATGATTTTTGGTGGAATGTGACCTAATTCTATTTCTTCTCCCCAGTAGCTTTAATACGTGATGCTTACATATTCATTAAAAAATAAATGAATATTTATAACTTGGAATATTATGCTATCAGGAACCATAAATGCGTTTTTTCACTATAAGAAATGAATTGACCACTACTGTCTATTTGCATCAGACTTGTTGCAACTAACAGCACTTTGGGAGGCTGAGGCAGGCAGATCTCTTGAGCCTATGAGTTCGAGACTAGCTTGGGCAACATGGTGAACACCCGTCTTTACAAAAAAATACAAGAATGAACTAGGTGTGGTGGTGCATGCCTGTGGTCCCAGCTACTTGGGAGGCTGAGGTAAGAGGATTGCTTGAGCCTAGGAGATGGAGGTTGCAGTGGGCCATGATCACACCACTGTACTCCAGCCTAGGCCAGAGAGTGAGGCCCTGTCTCTAAATAAATAAACAAATGGAAAATAAAAATAATCTGAATTTTCACTCTCCAGTATTAACACTGGGTGGTATAAAGCCTTTCAAGTGTTTGGAACTTATACCTATCTACAAACTTTTTTTTTTTAATTAGGAAAATAGTTGTTTTATAACTTATTGGTTTTTTATTTTTAATTTTTTTGGGTACATAGTATGTGTATATATTTATGGGATACATGAGATACTTTAATATAAGAATGCAATGTGTAATAATCACATCACGGAAAATGGGGTACCCATCTCTTCAGGCATTTATCCTTTGTGTTATACATCAGTTATGCTCTTTTAGTGATTTTCAAATGCACAATTAAAGTATTATTGACTATAGTCACCCTGTCGTGCTATCAAATATGAGGTATTATTCCTTCTTTTTAATATATATACCTATTAACCATCCCCAGTGCCTCCCAAGTACTCTTCCCAGCCCCTGGGAACCATTTTTTTATTCTCTGTCTACATGAGTTTGATTGTTTTGAGTTTTAAATCCCACAAATAAGTAAGGACATGTGATGTTTGTGTTTCTGTACCTGGCTTATTTCACATAATATAATGACCTCCAGTTTCATCCATGTTGTTGCAAATGACAGAATCTTATTCTTTTTTTATTTGAGACAGAGTTTCGCTCTTGTTGCCCAGGCTGGAGAGCAATGGCACGATCTTGGCTCACTGCAACCTCCACCTCCCAGGTTTGAGTGATTCTTCTGCTGCAGTCTCCCAAGTAGCTGGGACTACAGGCATGCACCACCACAACCAGCTAATGTTTTTGTATTTTAGAAGAGATGGGCTTTCACCATGTTGGTCAGGCTGGTCTCAAACTCTTGACCTCAGATGATCCACCCACCTCACCCTCCCAAAATGCTAGGATTACAGGCATAAGCCACTGGGCCTGGGCCACCTTATTCTTTTTTATGGCTGAATAGTACTCCATTGTATAAAAGTACCATATTTTCTTTTCTTTTTTTGAGGTGGGGACAGAGTCTCACTGTGTTGCCAGGCATCAGGCGCGATCTTGGCTCACTGTAACCTCTGCCTCCCGGGTTCAAGCAATACTCCTGCCTCAGCCTCCCAACTAGCTGGGACTACAGACAAGCATCACCACACCCAGATAATTTTTATATTTTAGTAGAGACAGGGTTTCACTATGTTAGCCAGGATGGTCTCCATCTCTTGACCTTGTGATCTTCCCCTCCAGGCCTCCCAAAGTGCTGGGATTACAGGCACAAGCCACCATGCCCGGCCAAGTACCGTATTTTCTTAATCCATTTATCTGCTGATGAACTCTTAGGTTGCTTCCAAATCTTGGTTGTTGTGAACAGTTCTGGAACAAACATGAGGGTGCAGATATTTCTTTGATATACTGATTTCCTTTCTTTCAGGTATATACCCAGCAGTGGGATTGCTGGATTATATGAGAACTCTATTTTTAGTATTTTGAGGAACTCCAAATGCTTCTTCATACTGGTAGTACTAATTTACATTTCCACCAACAGTGTACAATGGTTCCCTTTTCTCCACATCCTCACCAACATTTGTTATTGTCTGTTTTTTGTGTAAAAGCCGTTTTAAGTGGTATGAGATGATATCTCATAATAGTTTTTCTTTGCATTTCCCTGATGATTAGTGGTGTTTACCACTTTTTTCTATGCCTGTTTGCTATTTGTATGTCTTCTTTTGTGAAATGTCTATTCAAGTATTTTGCCCATTTTTTTATTGGATTGATTTTTTTTTTCCTATAGAGTTATTGAGCTCCTTGTATATTCTGGTTATTAATCCCTTGTCAGATGGGAGTTTACAGATATTTTCTCCTTTTCTGTGGGTTGTCTCTTCACTTTGTTGATTATTTCCTTTGCTCTGCAGAAGCTTTTTAACTTGATGTGATCCCATTTGTCCATTTTTGCTTTGGTTGCCTGTGCTTATGGGGTATTACTCAAGAAATCTTTGCCCAGACCAATGTTCTTAAGAGTTTCCCCTATGAGTTTCCTCATTGCTTGAGGTCTTAGATTTCAATATTTAATCCATTTTGATTTAATTTATGTGTACAGTGAGAGATAGGTATCAAGTTTAATTCTTCCGTGTGTGGATATTCTGTTTTCCCAGGGCAATTAATTGAAAAGACTGTATTTCCCCAATGTGTGTTTTTGGCACCTTTGTCAAAAATGAGTTCACTGTAGGTGTGTGGATTTGTTTCTGGATTCTGTTCCATTCCATTGAGCTATGTGTCTGTTTTTATGCCAATACCATCTCTTTTGGTTGTTATAACTCTGTAGTATAATCTGAAGTCAGGTAATGTGATTCCTTCTAGTATTGTTCTTTTTTCTCAGGGTAGCTTTGACTATTCTGGTTTTTTTTTGTTGTTGTTGTTATTTCCACATAATTTTATTTTATTTATTTATTTATATATTTATGTGAAGATTGTCATTGGTGTTTTGCTAGAGATTGCATTGAATCTATAGATTGCTCTGGGTGGAATGGGCATTTTAATAATATTGATTCTTTCAATCCATGAACATGGAATATCTTTCATTTTTGTGTATCCTCTGCAATTTCTTATATCAATGTTTTATATTTTTCATTGTACAGATCTTTCACTTCTTTGGTTAATTCTTAGGTATTTAATTTTATTTGTGGCTATTGTAAATGAGATTTTTTTTTTCTTTTCAGATTGCTCACTGTTGGCATGTAGAAATGCTACTGATTTTTGCCTGTTGACCTTGTGTCCTGCAACTGTACTGAATTTGTTTATCAGTTCTAAAAGTTTTTGGTGGAGTATTTAGGTTTTTCCAAACATAAGATCATAACATCTGCAAATAAGGAAACTTTGTCTTCTTCCTTTCCAATTCAGATGTCCTTTATTTCTTTCTCTTGTCTGAGTGCTCTAGCTAGGACTTCCAGTACTATGTTGAATAACAGTGGTGAGAGTAGGCATCCTCGTCATGTTCCAGATCTAAGAGGGAAGGCTTTCTCCATTCAGTATGATATTAGGTGTGGGTCTGTCATACATGGCAGTTATTATGTTGAGATTCGTTCATTCTACATCCAGTTATTTGAGGGTTTTTATCATGAAAGGATGTTGAACTTTATTGAATGCTTTTTCAGCATTCATTGAAATGATCAGATAATTTTTGTCTTTTGTTCTGTAGATATGATATATCACATTAATTGATTTGCATATGTTGAACCATTCTTACATCCCAGGGATAAATCCCACTTTGTCATAATGAATGATCTTTTCAATGTATTGTTGAATTCAGTTTGCTAGTAGTTTGGTGCGGATTTTTGCATCAACATTCACCAGAGATATTGGCCTGTAGTTTTTTTGTTGTTGTTGTTTTCTTTTGTTTTTGGTGTGTCTAACTTATTTGTTTTATAACTTTGTACAGTCACCTACATAACTAGCCTCTATAGCTGAGCATTTGTGTGCTTGCCAGTTTTTAAGATTGTGAGCAAATTATGATAAAAATGCTCCTAACTAAATCTTCATGCTTATCATGTATATTTATTAGGATAACTTCTTTGAGGTAAAACTTACGGTTTATAGAGGTGACACTCTTAATGAATTTGCTGTAATTACAAGATTGCTCTCTAGAAAGGATAGATGCACCCTCCTAACCTCTGCCCCTTCATTCAGTAACACTGAATAGTGTTCATCTTTAACTTAATAGGAGATACACTGTATCTTAATATTAATTTAGTTTGTATTGAAGAAGGAGCACATTTTCCTGTTTGGGGAAACATTTTCTTTTTCTTCTTCCTCAATTTCTTCTTTTAGGGTAAACTTTTTCCATGTGATCCCCATTTTTATTTAAGAAGATAAACAGGGAAGTACAGAGACTAATACAACACCAATACACTACACAGCATTAACAAGATTAACATTTAATATTTTTGCTTTAGCTTCTTCATTAAAAATGGGATGTAATATTATAATAAAGTTGAAATATTATTAGTCTCCTCTCTCATCCATCCACTTACCTCTTTCCTTCTCCAGAAACATCTACTGTCATAAATTTGATGGTATTTTCCAGTATATGTTTTCATATTTGTTTAATTAAAATTACTGTTAGCTGTAACTCTTCAAAAATTCAAAATATGAGTGGCCTAAACAATATGGATATTGATTTGTCACTTGTGTAAAAGTCCAAATAGGTAATCCAGAGTGGGGTATGGTCCTCCACATGATCAGCAACCCATGTTTCTTCCAACTTGTTGCTTTATACTAGGTTGCCTTGATCTCATAATAATAGCAGTTTTATTCTGGGAAGAACAGATAAAGGGATCATAAATATATTAGAATTAATAATTATTTCTCTGTTATAATGAATAGCAATAATTACTTATTTTGATGATAATTAATTTATTCATTAACTACAAAACTGTATTTAGTTGTCTCCTGTACAAATAAGACTACAAAGAGCATTCTTTTATGTATCTCCTACTCCACATGTGTGAGTTTCTCTTCATGAATATACCTAGAAGTAGAATTTCAGGGTTTTAATTTTTACCTATGCTAGATATTGCAAAATTTTTAAGCTTTCTCTGTTAGGATATTTTCAACTGCAGGTAACTGACAATGGAATTTAAAGTGGCTTAAAGAAAGAAACATATTACCTCATATAAGAAGAAGCCCAGAAGTAGAACTGCTCTAGATTTGGGTAATTCATTGACTCAATAGCTTTCCTTATGGTCAGGAGGAATCAGGCACAGAGAAAACAATGGCTAGAAGCATTTTTTCCTCTATGTCTCTTTTGAAGGGGAAGGAAACTTTCTTTTAGAAATTTCTATTAGCTACATTCTTTCATGTTTCATTGGCTAAAATTAAATCACATGCCAATGCCTAAATCAATTACCTGTAAGAGTCTACAAGCCCATGATGACTGACTGGGGACGAGGCTAGTTTTCCTTTAAAAATATTATCATCAGGAGGAAGGAGATACCTGAACAAAATATGCCTAGGAGGAAGAAGGGGAAGATGGATGACAAGTCAGCAATCTGCACTGTCTGCTCTGTCTCTTAAGTGATTACTGCATTCCCATCATTAGTATTTGAGTTATTAATTGTCAAGATTTTTGTTTTCCAATCTAATGATCAACACTTTGTCGTTGTGTTCCTTAGAATTTTTCTGTTTTTATTGGGTTGTATACCTTTTTAGATATTTATATAAACTCTTAGGATTTTCTTTGCTTTGAAGTATCTTATTTATGTTCTTTGCCTGATATTCTCCTAAGTTATTTGTATTTTTCTTATTGACTTGTAGTAGTTCTTTACATATTCTGCAGAATAATTATTTGTATGTATATTTGTGTTGGAAGTTTCTCCTATTAGTGAATGGCTTGTGTTTTTACATTTATTTGCATTAAAAATGTTTTCATAACTTAAAGATTTGTGTTTCTTGTGTCTTATGCAAAGAATCATTTCTTATACCAAAGTCATACAGGGTTTGTTTTTTTTTCAGTATTGTTCTTACTGAATGTTAGGTAGATATCAACCATTGCTTGCTAAATCCAAGCAGTTTTTAAAGTAACAGATGGACTCTTTCAAAGGGTCTGCAAGACCAAAACTGATTTTATGATGATATTAAGATGACATTTTCCCCTTCCCCCGTATATGTAGAGTTGAGTTTTTTCAATCTTTATTTTAGATTCATGGGTACATGTGCAGGTTTGTTCCATGGATAGATTGCATGATGCTGAGGTTCAGGGAACAAACGATCCCCTCACACAGGTTCTAAGCACAGTACCCAACAGTTCGTTTCTCAACCCTTGTTCCCCTCTCTCCCTCCCTTCTCTAGTAGTTCTCAGTTTCTATTTACTCCTAGATATTTTATTTTGGCTTTATGTGTATGAGTACCCAGTGTTTAGCTCCCACTTGTAGGTGAGAACATGCAGTATTTGGTTTTCTGTGCCTGCATTGATTCGCTTAGGATAATGACATTTGGCTGCATCTATGTTGCTGCAAAGATATGATTTTGTTCTTTTTTATGACTACGTAGTATCCCATGGTTTAAATGTACCACATTTTCTTCATCTGGGCCACTGCTGACAGGCACCCAGGTTGATTCCATGTCTTTCTATTGTGAACAGTGTTTCAGAATAGAAATTGGTAGAATGATTTGTTTTTGTTCATCTATATACCCAATAATGGGATTGCTGGGTAATTCTAAGTTTTTTGAGAAGCCTCCAAACTGCTTTCCACAGTGGCTGAACTAATTTACATTCCCAACAGTGTATGTATAGGTCATTAGCAAAATTAAAATAAAAGATACCACTTGCAACCTAACAAATTACAAAACAATCTTTTAAATGATAACTAGTATAAGACAGAGTGAGTTGTGACTCTGACTAGGAGTGTAAAATGGTAACTTTCTGGAAATATGTTTCATAGACCACACCAATCCATGTATCTTTTACTCAGTAATTTCTGTTCTAGAAGCTAGCTTGAGGAGATTGTAAGAAAGATGTTCAGTATAGAATTATTTAAAAGATTATAAAAAGTGGAAGCAACTAGATATCTGTCAATAAAATGTGGAATCAAGTTACGTTTATGGAGAGAATTGTTTTGTAACCATTTATGTGTTCAGAGGTTTTTTTGTGATGACATGGAAATACACTATGTAATTGTGGGAAAATTAGGATATAAAACTCTACATGTCTGATGATTTTAATGATACTAAGCAAAATTGAAATAGAGTAAAAGGAAAGAAAACTATCAAAATGTTTACAGTGGTTATCTCTGAGTATTGTTATGTGCATTTAAATATTAGCTTTCCAGCTGGGCGCGGTGGCTCAAGCCTGTAATCCCAGCACTTTGGGAGGCCAAGGCGGGTGGATCACGAGGTCAAGAGATGGAGACCATCCTGGTCAACATGGTGAAACCCTGTCTCTACTAAAAATACAAAAAATTAGCTGGGCATGGGTGCACGTGCCTGTAATCCCAGCTACTCAGGAGGCTGAGGCAGGAGAATTGCCTGAACCCAGGAGGTGGAGGTTGCGGTGAGCCGAGATTGCGCCATTGCACCCCAGCCTGGGTAACAAGAGCGAAACTCCGTCTTAAAAAAAAAAAAAAAGCTTTCCAATTTTTTATGATAAATAAGTATTGTTTTCACTAATAAAATTGTTACTAAAATGGTTTGGTAAAGATTTACTATTTTTTATTTCAGCTTTGAGATTATTGGGAATGGAGAGGGCCCTTTTATGAAATAAATTCTCTTATTTCTTTGGGGACGCAGTAGTACATTTGGTAGTGTGACATCCCCACTAGAAAGAGGGGAATGTGGCCGAGCAGGGCCTGGGGCAGCAGATACTAACCCAGCTGGATTTCAGGAACAACGGCTGGTCCTGATGTAGTGGAATGTACTCCAAACTGCTTAGTGTCATGGTCAAGGGCACTAATTTTGTAGGCAGAGTTTCTAGTTTATAGCCTAGTTCTGCCACTTGTGAGCTAAGTTTTGGGTAAATTACTTACTCTGTGTGTGTGTTTGAGTGTTTCCATATATGAATTGGGAATAAGAATACTCTCTGTGCCATGAGGTTACTGTGAGAATAAACTGAATTATTACGTTTAAAACTGTCAGCATAGTGTTCCCACATAATAACCTCTCACTATTATTTCAGTATGTTTTAGTAAGTCTTACTGTTAGTGGTTTAATCAGCTATCTATTACCTCATAACAAACCTCCCCAAAATTGGTGCCCTAAAGTAACATCAAAAAACTTATTTAGTCCATAAATCTCAATAGTTATAGCTCGTTTCTGCTCCATAGGGTATCAACTGAGATGACTCAACTTGGGGCTGGAGTATCTACTGGGTTTTTTTGTTTTTTTTTGAGACAGTCTCGCTCTGTCTCCCAGGCTGGAGTGCAGTGGTGCAATCTTGGCTCACTGCAACCTCAGCTTCCCAGGTTCAAGAGATTCTCCTGCCTCAGCCTCCTAAGTAGAAGAGACTACAGGTGCATGCCACCACACCCAGCTAATTTTATGTACTTTTTGTAGAGACAGGATTTTACCATGTTAGCCAGGATGGTCTCAAACTCCTGACCTCATGATCTGCCTGCCTCAGCCTCCCAAAGTGCTGGGATTACAGGCGTGAGCCACGACGTCCAGCCAGAGGATTTACTTTCAAGAGGCCTCACACACATGGCTGGTAAATTGGCACTGGCTTCTGCTAGGAGCTCAGCCAGAGCTGTGTGATGGGGGCCTCTATTGTCTCCAAGTGGGCTTCTTCACGCACTGCTCAGGCTTCCCTATGGCAGGATGGCTGGATTTGGAGAGCAAGCATCTTGAGAGAAACAGGCAGAAGTGCATCACATTTTTATAATCTGTCCTCAGCACCGCAGTAGTGACTTAGTACTACTTCCATCATAGTCATGAAACTATCCAGAGTTAAGAGACAGGAACATAGACACTTCCCCGTCTGCCTGAGGAGTGCTGGGAACATTGTCGGAAGAGTACGAGTGGTGGAAAATACGGTTTCAGCCGTGTCTAAGAAATACAGCCAGCCATAATAGTGGTCTACTGACCTGTTAGGGAACATAATATGCTTGGCATTCTTATCCACTAACAGCAGCAATCTCAATTCTGTGTATTAGGACCATCTTAGGACTTTTTACTAAATGCAGATGATGAGTGAGTTTTTATTTCTTTTGAATATTTTCTTTATTTTTCAATGTTGAAAACTTATTACTATAATAAAAAGTTTTAAATTAAAAGATTAACTTTTTCATAATGTATTTAGGTATTCTATAATCTATGAATATAAGATTTCTATATAGAATTTTAAAAATTTATGACACACCTTCTTTCTTGGTTTGTTCATATTTCTAGTGGCATTGACCTCTAGAATGAAAGAAAAGAAAGAAAAAAATATTCTGCTCACAAGTATTTCTAGGTTAAATGTAGTGGTTCCTCAGGGCACAGCTTAAGACACCAAATACAGCCTATAAAACTATGAAATGTGGTTCCCATTGCCTTATCCTTAGAACTCTGGGTTGCAAACAACTGATGAGATGCTGCTGGCTTTTACTGCTGGTGAACTGAGACAGAGAGCAATTTCTATTCATCTGTCAAGAAGGACAAGCACACAGTAAATTTCTGACGACATTTGATATTGATACAATTCATACAAATAAACTTGCAAAGAAGGCAGTGCTCTCAAGATTTCAGGAAATGGCCAAGGAGGCTGTTTTGCCCCACCTCCCCAAAAGGCTTTGGAGCTGCCACTGATCTCACACAAAGTCATCTCTTTGAATTAAACATCTCTTATTCTGAGAGATGCCAGGCCTGGTCCATTGCAACATTCAACTTGTCTTTGCAGCTGTAATTTATTTCTTCCCTTCCTTCCCATCAAATGGAAAAAATGTTGACTTTAAAAAGCACAGACCATTTTAGGTTTGAGGCAAAAAGAGAATGAAATATGGAAGTCAAGGATCAGTTTCAAATAGTACTTCATAATCATTTAGTTTTCTTTTAAGTGGCAGCCGTTGTTACATATATATAGGATAAAGTATGCAGGAGTAACTAGTGAACTGAATGCCACCCTGGTGACCCAAAGGAGGTAATGCAACTTCTCAAGCAGATTAACTTATTCTTGGAGACAGTTTATAAAATGGTAGATTTGAGGCTCAATATAATTTTCATTCATTGAGCACATATATATTCCAGTTTCACACTTACATTAACCTGTGAAATTCTCTTAACATCTCTAGGAGGGAGGTAGTATCATTGTCCTGCTTTTACAGAACAAAGTGGTTAAGATACTTTCCCGGGGTCACACAGAGTTACACTCAGCTTTCAGACCCTGGCTTACCTCTTTTGACCTCTTGTTCTTTATTGTGTCACGAATGAGTTTTTGAAAAAAAGTATAGTGAGAACAGGCATGAGGGCTCACGCCTATAATCTCAACACGTCAAGAAGCTGAGAGGGGAGGATCACTTGAGCCCAGGAGTTCAAGACCAGCTTGGGCAAAATAATGGGACCTCATCTTTACAAAAAATCAGAAAAATTAGCCAGGCATAGTGGTGCATGCCTGTAGTCCCAGTTGCTACTTGGGAGTTTGAGGTAGGAGAATCACTTGAATCTGGGAGGTTGAGGCTGCAGTGAGCCATGATTGAGTCACTGTACTCCTGCCAGTGTGGCAGAGTGAGACCCTATCTCAAAGCAAAACAACAACAACAACAACAACAAAACCACAGTGGCTGGAAATTTTGCATTAGATGATTTGAAAATATCTAGATTGAGAGCTTATGAATAGTAATCTCCCTTCCCCCTTCCCTTCTCCCTTTCCCCCTCGCCCTTCCTTTCCCCGTTCCCTTTCCCCTTTCTCCCTTCCCTTTTCCCCTTCCCCCTTCCCTTCCCTCTTCCCTTCCCCCTCCCCCTTCCTTCTCCCACTTCCCCTTCCCCCTTCCCTTTCTTCCCCCCTCCCCCTTCCTTCTCCCACTTCCCCCTTCCCTTCTCCCTTCCCCTTTCCCCCTTCTTTTCCTCTTTTCCCCTTCTCCCTCCCTCTTCCCTTCTCCCTTCCCCTTTCCCTTCCCCTTTCCCCGTTCTCCCTTCCCTCCCTTCCCTTCCCTCTTCCTTTCCCCCTTCACTTCCCCCTTCCCTTCCCTTCCTTTCTGTTTTTGAGAGAGTTTCGCTCTGTCGCCCCGGCTGTAATGCAGTGGCGCGATTGGCTCACTTCAAACTCCACCTCTTGGGTTCAAGGGGTTCTCCTGTCTCAGCTTCCTGAGTAGCTGGAATTACAGGCACCTGTCACCACTCCCGGCTAATTTTTGTATTTTTAGTAGAGATGGGATTTCACCATGTTGGCCAGACTGGTCTCCAACTCCTGACCTCAGGTGATCAGCCCGCCTCTGCCTCTCAAAGTGCTAAGTTTACAGGCGTGCGCCACGCGCCTATTTTTCACCACATTTTATTAAATGATATACGTATGTCAAATGTTTAGCCTGGTACCTGCCATGTGATCACACTAAACAGATTTTAGTGATTATTATTTAATTCTAGCAGAAGTCTTGGATTTGAAGAAGCAATTAAAGGAAAATATCTCACACGACAGAAGCTGCGGAGTCTTCAGATCAAGACCTGAAAAGCAGGGCTCTAGCTTTTCCTTGATGTCAGAGGCCATAATGATGCTGAAGAGAGTTTGGAAGTCTAATTGCTGTTTTCATTCTAATTTTAGTTTTCAGTGATAATCCTTTCATGTATACTGTCTACTTAAGGCAATTGAAAATGGCTCTCTGAGGACTATGTTAAATGTTCTGGGGTCATATCCAGGTTTGATGGAATGTCATGATCACTGCTTCCAGGAGATAGTATTTGCCATCCTTAGCCTATTCTATAAAGTTTATAAAATACTTTTTCTTGTATTTTTAAATCATATCTTCACCCCCCTCTATATTTGCCAGGGTTTAATGTTCCTCAGTGATGTGAGGAAACTGAGATTGTGACCCCTTATCTTTACCTCTGCATTTTCTTTCTAGAACATGCTGTGATGGTTTTGCCCATTCCTTCTCAGGTTTCAGCTTCTGTCTTGAAATCTAGCATGGAGCTGGATACATAATAGATGACCTATACATTTTTGCAGAATTAAACTTTAATGAATGAAAATTTCACTCCTAACCAAATGATACATGTTTAAAGATAAAAGCTCAAACTTCAAGAATGGAGCTGCTGGTATTTCACTCATTCTTCTTAAATACAAGAGATTTCAGTCTCTGTAATAATACATGTCACTCCAATAGGTAGAAAGGGTGAGCAGGGTCATTTAACTGCCCGGTATGGTTCTCAGATCATTTTTGTTAGAATGGCCATTGGACTAGGCAGCTGTCTAAAAACCATAAGGGCTGTTACCAGGATGTCAAAAACAAGCCAAAAGCCGATCTGGCACCCAAGGGGAATAGGGAGAAAAAGGCTCAGTAGCTAGGCATTCTTGCTTCTTCCCAATATACTTTTCTGACATTTGGGCTTTTTCTGTTTTGCCCATAGCTCACCTTAACATTTTATTTTCTTTGTGTGTGCCCAGCACAAGTTTATTTTCTAGATCTCACTTATTGAGATCTCTGGTTTATCTGCACATTTCACACTCCTTTCTAGCTGCTTAATAAAGATCATGTTTATAGCTTTAGTATTAATGGTTTGCCCAGTAGGCCAGGTGTCAGCTTCTGTAATGTCCAATAGAATCCCTTCTCTTAAGACAAAGTCCTAAGGTGTTACTCAGGAGTATCTGAGTTTTTATGGTTCCAAGTAATGACTTTTGATCTTCAAAATATATCATATGATAATAATAATAACTTACTACATTCTGATCCTTGTTCCCAGCACTTTCTTAATCTTCATACCAACCAGATGAGACAGGTACTTTTATTGTCCTATTTTTATAGATGAGAAACAGAGGCACAGAAGTCAAGAAGCTGGTCCAAGGTCACCTAGTGATTGCTAGAGTCAGTATGCTGTGCTATTTCCCATGTGTGCTATGTGTACCACTTATGGGTCAGGCCCTGCGGTAGCTAGTGGGTTTTTGCAGTGAGCAAAACAGCTTTTACTCTCTTGAATTTTGTTCCAGAGAGTTCCCTCATAGCATGCTCCACCCTCATTCCTACCATTCATGCCTTAATGGAGGCATTTAAATGAACCATTTGTCTAAAAATTTCACATCCCCAAGTTAACTTTGTATAATAAGGTTTAATTGCTCTACCTAGGTGCATTTCAGATCCTACAAAAACCAGACTTTCATCCCTAGGAATCTTTGATCTCTTCGGGTAGAGGAAAAAATAACAACAAAAAGTTCTCTTGTGAGGAAGAGAATTCACAATAGATTGAAGATTTTTAAAGCAATGAATTGACACCTGTGAATGAAAACCAGATGTTGTAATCTCTGGGTTAAAAAAAAAGGATATATAAAATGTATGCAAAGTATATAATTAACCTCAAGAGCACAGATAGTAGTAAATGTAGTAAGGTCATTAGGAAGTGATGACTTTTGAGTATTTATTATTGTTTTTAATGTAATTTAAAAACATGTAAGTACATATAATTTAATTATTAATAATGACTATTTAACAGCCAGCTCACAAAACTTCTGAAAACTTAACAGTCGGCTTTTGAGACCCAGTGGGAGTTATCTGACACCTGTTTATTTATATACACCAAGAAGTTCAATTAACTTTAGCCCCGAAGACTCACATCACTCAGCTCCACCTCTTCACCTGGGGTTTGGAGGCAGATACACTTATATTTTATTAATACTGTGACATTAGGCAGATTAGTGTTTCTGAGCCTCCTTTTTATTATCTGCAAATATAATAATAATATTATTGTGAATAATTATCTTGTGCCAAGCACAGTTCTAATTCAATGAATTTTCACAACAGGGAGATGCTGTAATTCCTCATTTTACAGCTGTGCAAATAGAGGAGCAGAGAGAGTAGATACCTTGCCCCACTGATAAGTGAAAGAGCTGATATATGAACAAAGGCATTTTGGTCCTAAAACATGTCATTCTAACCATCTCAATATACTGCCTACTTTATCAGTTATGAAGATGAAATTACATAGCACATTTAATATATGAATGACTCAGTGAATTCTCTCTAATTCTTTTTTTCTTCTTTCTATTTAGAAAATAATATTAGGACCACAAGGTGTTGGAAATGTGTCAGAAAAAGGGAACACTGCAATCTAGTGATGGTCTCAATCATGGTGGCACAGAAAAATCCCCTGGGGAGCTTTTCAAAACATAGATGTCTTGGCCACACCCCATGCTAATTACTACAAATCAGAACTCTAGGGGTTTGGGGCATGGATATTAGCGTTTTTTAAAAGCTTCCCAGGTGATGGAAAGGTGGTTTTCTAGTTTTAGAATTCTTGCTAATGGTACCCTCTTACTCCTGTTTGCTGATCTTTTCCTTTTTTTCTCATAAACACAGTAAGAAATTCCACACAGAGGAGAGGTCCACATTAGGGGCCACCTTAATCCAAACAGAAAAATTGATTTGGATTTCCTTAAAAAGTTACGGCAAAACTTAGAGATTTGTTAGTAGAAGTTCCACTTTATGGAAGCAGATTTCTGCTGATGTAGAAATATGTAACCTCATTCTATAGTGAGCTGCAGTTATCATGTAGGATCTTACAAAGGGTTAATTTTGTCTATTGTTTAAAGATTTGTGTGCCTCATCCCCATATTTAGTTGTATAATTTAAGAATTATTGTGAAATTTACATATCATAAAATTAATAATTTTAAAGTGGACAATTTAGTAGCTAAATACATACTCACAGTGTTATGCTACCACCCCCTCTATTTCCAAAATATTTTCATCACCTCCTAAGGAAATTGCGTTAACAATTAAGCAGTTACTCCGTTTTCCTTTGTCCCTTCTCTTCTGCCCTTAGCTCTCAGAAACCACCAAACTCTTTTCTGTTTCTTTCTCTTCTTTCTTTCTTTCTTTCTTTCTTTCTTTCTTTCTTTCTTTCTTTCTTTCTTTCTTTCTTTCTTCTTTCTTTCTTTCTTTTCTTTTCTTTCTTTGTCTTTCTCTCTCTCTCCCTCCCTCCCTCCCTCCCTCCCTTCCTTCCTCCCTTCCTTCCTTTTCTTTTCTTTCTTTCGACGGAGTTTCACTGTTGTTACCCAGACTGGAGTGCAATGGCACGATTTCGGCTCACCGCAACCTCCGCCTTCTGGGTTCAAGCAATTCTCCTGCCTCAGCCTCCTGAGTAGCTGGGACTACAGGCGTGCACCACCATGCCCAGCTAATTTTTGTATTTTTAGTAGAGACGGGGTTTCACCTTGTTGACCAGGATAGTCTCGATCTCTTGACCTTGTGATCCATGCGCCTTGGCCTCCCAAAGTGCTGGGATTATAGGCGTGAGCCACCGCGCCTGGCACAGTTTTCTGTTTCTAAGGATTTACCAATCAGGATATTTCACAAAAATGGGAATTGTACAGTATATGACCTTTTGTATTTGGCTTCTTTCAGTTAGCAGAACATTTTCAAAGTTCATTGACATTTTACCATGTGTCAATAATTCATTCCTTTTTATGGCTGAACAATATTCTCTTGTATGTCCATACCAAAATCTGCCCATCCATTCATCTGTTGCTGGACACTTTGGAAGTATTTTGTTGAAAACTTTTCTCATCTATATTCATGAACAATATTGGTCTGAAGTTTTCATATAGTGTTCTGTCTGGCTTTGGTTCAGAGTAATCCTAGCTTCATAGAATGAGTTAGGAATTCCTCTGCTGTTTCTTGAAAGAGTTTAAGAATTGGTGTTAATTCATCTAAATGTTAAATTCCTTTTTTTTTTTTAAGATGGAGTCTAGCTCCATTGCTCAAGCTGGAATGCAATGGCGTGATCTTGGCTCACTGCAACCTCCTTCTCCTGGGTTCAAGCAATCTCCTGCCTCAGTCTCCTGAGTAGCTGGGATTGCAGGTGCCTGCCACCATGCCCAGCTAATTTTCGTATTTTTAGTAGAGAAGAGGTTTCACCATCCTGGCTAGGCTGGTCTTGAACTCCTGACCTTGTAATCCACCTGCCTTGGCCTCCCAAAGTGCTGGGATTATAGGTGTGAGCCACCTTGCCCAACCTGTTCAATTCTTTTAAATGTTTTCAAGTCATATGGTCCTGAGCTTTTCTTTGTTGGGTGGTTTTTGATTACTGACTTGATTTCTTTACTTGCGAGAGGCCTGTTGAAATTTTATAGTTCTTTAGTCAGTTTTGGTAGTTTTTGTGTTTCTAGGAATTTGCTCATTTTATCTAGGCTATTCATTTTGTTGGTACACAATTATTTATAGTACTCATAATCATTTTTAATTTCTCTAAGATTGAGAAATAAAGCTTAGAGATCAAAAGTGGGATAAATAAATGAAATAATAATGTTTATAAATAACAATATTTATATAATTTAATAATTATATAATAATTTTATGTAATAATGTTAATGTATAATAGTGTTTATAGTGTTTCGTTATAAAACGTAATATTCCCACTTTCATTTACGATTTTTGTGTATTTGTTAGCCTTTTTGTTTCTTAGTCTAGCTAAAGGTTTGTTAATTTTGTTGGTATTTTCAAAGAACCAATTTCTTGTTTCATTAACTCTTGTTTTTCCAATCTCCATTTCATTTATTTCTGCTTAGTTATTATTTATTATTAGTTATTCATTTATTATTACTTAGTTTGCTGTTCTTTTTCTAGTTTCTTAAAGTGTAAAGTTAGGTTACTGATTTCAGATCTTTTTTTTTGATAATATAGATTTTATAACTATTAATTTCCCTCTGAGCACTGCTTTTGCTGTGTCCCATGAATTTTAGCATGCTGTATTTTCATTTTATTTTAGGATATTTTCTAATTTCCCTTGTGATTTCTTCGACCTAACAGTTGGATAATGTTGTATTGTTTAATTTTTATATATTTGTGAATATTCCAGTTTTTCTTCTTTTATTGATCTCTGGCTTCATTTATTGTGGTTGAGGAAAATGCTTTGCATAACTTCAGTTTTTTAAACTTTATCATGACTTCTTTAGTGGCTTAATATATTGTGTATCCTGTAGACGTTCCATGTGCATTTGAGAAGAATAAGTATTCTGTTATTGATGGTGGAATGTCCTATATATGTCTGTTGGATGTAGTTTGTTTATAGTATTGTCCAAGTCCCGTATTTCCTTATTAATCTTATGTCTAAATATTCTATTTATTGTTAAAATGTGGTGCATTGGGCCGGGCTTGGTGGCTCACACCTGTAATTCCAACACTTTGGGAGGCCGAGGTAGGTGAATCATGAGGTCAGCAGTTCGAGACTAGCCTGACCAACAAGGTGAAACCCTGTCTCTACTAAAAATACAAAAAGTTAGCTGGGCATGGTGGCAGGCACCTATGATCCCAGCTACTGAGGAGGCTGAGGCAGAAGAATTGCTTGAATCTGAGAGGCAGAGGATACAGTGAGCCAAGATTGCGCCACTGCACTCCAGCCCTGGTGACAGAGTGAGACTGTCTCTCAAAAAAAAGTGCATTGACGTCTCTCATAATTATTGTGTAATTGTTTGCTTTTTCCCTGCCATTCTGGAAATTTTTGCTTTATATATTTGGTTCTCTATTATTAGGTGCATATATGTGTATAATTTTCATATCTTCTTGATATATTTACACTTTTATCTTGATATATTTACACTTTTATAGTGGCTTTTTTGTCACTTGTAACAAATTTTGACTTAAAGTCTGTTTTATCTGATTTTAGTATAGCCACCTCAGGTTTCTTTTAGATGTGACTTACATGGAATATTGTTTCTCATTCTTTCACTTTTAGTCTATTTGTGTCTTTGGATCTAAAGTGAGTCTCTTGTCACAGCATATAGTTGTATCAATTTTAAAAATATATGTTTTACTAAACTCTGGCTTTTTGTTGGAGAGTCAGTTAATTTACACTCTAAATAACTTCTGATAAGAATCTAGGGCTTACTTCTGCCATTTTGCTATTTATTTTCTGTATGTCTTATAGCCTTTTGTTCCTCATTTGCTTCACTACTGCCATATTTTGTGTTTAACTTTTTGAGGTGTGCTTTTTTGATCCCTTTTCCATTTTTTTTTTTTTTTTTGTGTATAAAGACTTTCTTTGCGGTTTCTATGGGGATAACAATTAAAATCCTAAATTTATAACAACCTAGTTTAGATTAATGCCAACTTAAATTCAAAAGGATATCAACATTCTGTTTCTATACAGGTCTCTCCTCATATTATTGTTTTTACAGATTATATTTTTATACATTGCGTGTCTGATAACATAGATTATAATTATTGTTTTATGCATCTATCTTTTAAATACCGTAGGAAATAAAAAGAGGAGATAAAAACAAAAATACAGTAATACTGGCTTTTATATTATCATATAGTTACCTTTACTACAGAGCTGCGGTTTTTCACATGGTTTCAGGTTGCTCCCTAGTATCCTCTTGGTTCAGCCTAAAGCACTGCCGTTAGCCTTTCTCATAGGTTAATATTACTTATGAATAACTCCTTTGGTATTGGTTATTCTGGAACTGTCTTAATGTTTCCTCATTTTCGAAGGACAATTTGCCAGACATAAAATTTGTGGTTGACAGTTTTTTGTAGTACTTTAAAAATGTTAACTTCTTTATGATCTCTATGATTCTGATAATAAATCAGTTGTTAATCTTATTCAGGATCCCTTGTATGTTGGATGAATTGCTTCTCCTTGACTGCTTTTCAGCTTCCCTCTTTCCCCTCAGTTTCCAGCCATTTGATTATAATATGTCATGGTGTAGAACTCTTTACATTTATTCTTCTTGGAGTTTGTTGAGCTTCTTGGATGTGTAGATTTTTGTATTTTGCAAATTTGGGAAGTGCTCAGCCATTATCTTTACACATTCTCTCTGCTATTTCTTTTTCTCTCCTCCATCTGGGGTTCTCATGACGTATATGTTGATGTGCTTTATTGTTTTCCACAAATCTCTTTGACTTCATTTATTTATATTTAATTTCTTTTATTCTTTCTTCTGCCTGCTTAAATCTGCAATTAAATTCTTTGGTAAGTCTTCATGTTGGTTATTGTACTTTTTATTTCCAGAATTTCTGTTTAGTTCATTTCTGTAACTTTTCTCTCTATTGATATTCTCTACTTGTTTATACATCACATTGCTGATTTCCTTTAGCTTTTTGATTTTTTAAGGACAGTGGATTTAAAGTCTTTATTCAGTAAGTCCAAGGTCTGTGATCCCTCAGGTACAGTTTGTGTTAATTTCTTATTTTGATGAGCCACAGTTTGTTGTGTCTTGCATTTTAAAAACTGGGCATTTAAAATATGATAATGTATTAAATCTAGAAATCAGATTTTTCCTTCTCCTCTGGGTTTACTTTTGTCCCTTGCTGTAGCATGTAGCTATTTGTTTAATGACTTTTTGAACTAATTTCTTAATGTAGTATTCTTTTTCATGTGTGATCTCTGAGGTCTCTGTTCCTTTAGCCTTTGTTCGGATAGTGTCTTGATAGAGAATAACTTGAATACCACAAGACAAAAAAGAAGAAACAAAAGAAAAACTAAAAAATTTAAAAATCAGGAAAACCAAAACAAAAAACCTCTCCCAGTGTTTACAGATTGGCTCTTTGCTGACGAACTTATTCAACACTTTGCTAGGCTATTTTTAAGCTCTGGCTGAGCCTTCACCTCCTGTTTGCATTTGGAGATCATCTGGAGCTGAAATAATAAGTTTTATTAGTGAGCATATGCATGGATTTTTAAATTCTTCAATATCCATGAATGCTATGCATGTCCTATTTCCCAAGGAAACTCTCTCTTCAGCTTTTCTGCCCGATCTTTGGGTGCTCTATTATATGCCCCAACTATAATCTTTTGTCCCAGGTAGCTGTGGGTTACTTGATACCTTACAGTATTTTCAAGGAATCTCTGCTGCATTTCTGCTCTGAATGAGTCTCCAGTTAGAGAAACAAAGTAAGGTTCTTTGCATTATTCCCCTGGGGAGTTCCCGTACAGGTTATAGCAAATGTCGTTTTTTGCAAATAAGATTATCTTTGCTTCCTTTAGAACCGAGGACCGGGGTTGTCTACTAGGGAAGCCACCTGCAGTTTTGAAGACTGCTGTCGAGCCAAGGAGGGAGTTGAAGCAGGGGCAGATACAAACACCACATACTTTTCTTACTGTTTTTAAGTCTCCTTTATCTTTTATTTTTAATTTTTTTGGTTTTAGCATTTGCTTGTTTGCTATCAACCTATTTTCAAGAGTTCTGTTAAAGTTGATTCGGACACTTTTGTTTGATTTTTGGATATTTCTGTGGGAACCCACGCTCTTGGAGTTTGGCTACTCTGTAATCTTCACTGATGTCACTTGCAGTTTACTTTTGGGGCTTTAGTTGTTCATGTTTAATATGCGCTGTCTGTTGAATACTATTTCCTTTTTACTTCTTTTCTCTTATTAAATTATGTGCATATATTTATTTTAGAGTATAGGTACTCTAGGTCTTCTCTTTATCAAGTCCACTATCCCCATAAAAAAGATGTATTCACAGTGTAGTTGATAAATATGTAATGTTAAAATATACTTCATTTTTTTCTTTCACACAGTTGCAGATTTGATAAATCAAAAAGATCATTTCAGAAATAATCTTTGTGCAAGTTTTAAAAACTTCTGGCTGCTAAACATAAAATTGAATTATTGGCAAAGGCAAGAATTTTGAACAGAATAAAATAAAAAGTTTTATGAAGTTAAAACAAATTGTTTTGTTGAATATTCTTTATAAGAAATAATTACCATAGAGTCTTCAAGACTTTATTACTAGAGATAAATGGAAATTCATTTATCTCAGCCATTTTGAAAATATGATTTTAAACTTTAATATTAATTAGACTGCTGCTCAATAGTTTACAAACAGAGGAGGTAAGGAATAATTTTGGAGAAAGTATTAATTTATGAATTATAATTAAATTCTCATGTTATATAGTCTACTTTAATAATTAGAAAGCAGTTAATGGAAGAAAAAAGCATGTTCTCTTAATGAATATCAAAAAGCATTGAAGTTAAATAAAAGAAAAAGGTAGCTCTCGATGAAACTTCAGTCTGAATCGTCCAAGTAGTTAGACTGAAAGAACTTTAAAGGCAAAATTTTGTTGGGGTTTGGGAATACCAAAATTTAGGATAAAAAATATTTCTTTTATCCTAACTTATTTTGTTTTGCTTTGTTTTGTTTTAAGAGAAGAAAAAATTTACATAGACTCTTTGTGTCGCAGTGAGAGGAAGTAGAGCACAAAAGGCCATCTAAAGGATGAAATTCCCATAAGGAGTTTTCTGAACCACTTATATCAACTGGTCAGAACTTACTTTTAATTAAATTTGCTGGGTGGGGGTGGTGGCAGGACAATAGCCTGTTTTAAGGACAGAGGGCCAGCTTTAACCAACTTTGAATTTCCTGGCCCCAATCCATTGGTGTCACCACTTTAGTGTTATTTAAATGCAGGATTTTCAATTTAACTCCCTTTTACGGGAGATAAAAACCACAGTTTCTTTTTCAGAAAACTGCCAATGAGTCTCCCTGTGCTTTATTAAGTAAACAATTGCATTTTCAGTAGAGAAATGCAATCTAAATGGTAGCACATTAAAACATTATAGTGTAAATGTGCAGATGAAAATCCTAAAAATGAAATAGGTTATTCATAGCAGTGAATTCATTTATATATATTTAAACTCAGTGTGAATTTGTTTATACAACAGACTTAGGATATTAACTATAAAAATTTGATTCATTTTTATAAGACAATAACAAAAGTCCATTTCCCTTTTATGCTTTGTATTAATTATAATTTCTGCTCTTATACTTCGTGATTTTGAGCAATTTATACTTCTTTATGTTGAATATGTAAAAATTTTAGGACCATTTAATTTTTTGTCAGTTTTAGAAATAACCTTTGCCAGGTGCAGTAGCTCATGCCTATGATCCCAGCTCTTTGCGAGGCTGAGGTGGGAGGATCGTTTGAAGTCAGGAATTTGAGACCAGCTTAGGCAGCATAGCAGGACTCCCATCTATACAAGATATTTTAAAAAATTAGCATAATGTGGTGGTATGTGCATGTAGTCTCAGCTAGCCAGGAGGCTGAGACAGAGCATCCCTTGAATCCGGGGGTTCAAAGCTGCAGTAAGTCATGATCATGGTATTGCACTTAAGCCTGGGAAACAAAGCGAGACTCCATCTCTAACAACAACAAAAACGGAAGAAATAATAACTTGGATCATATTTTGTTTGTATCCATTTGAATATCTGCCTTTTCATTCTTAGTAATATTTTAAAATATAGATTATTTTCTAATAGTGAACTCAATTTATGTATTTGAATAATGAGCACTTACTGCGCTAAAATTATTAGAAATCAAGTGAAGCAATTAAGTAACTAAATAAAGTGACTTTTATAATCTTATGATATTTCTGTGTTTATTACATATTTTAAAGAGGCCATTGTCAAATTCCCTTCCATGAAAGCCTTCTGTGCATAGGTTCTCTCTTCCGTGATTGCCCTTCTTTTCTTCATCTAGTTAAAACATTCCCATTCTTCAGATTTTAGTTCAGGGATCAATTACTTGAGGGCTTTTTCTAACCTCCCTTACTACATTAGCTCCATCCCCGGTCCCCCGCCCCCACCCGCCGCCGCCACCCGGCCCCTCTATATATTCTCGTAACATTATCCCTCTCCTCCCTGGCATTCATAATCGTTTCCAGTTTGACTTATTTGTGATTATTTGATTAATGTCCGTTTCCTTGACCACAGGGAAAAACTCCATGAGGGCAGGGAACTTGCCTGATTTTGCTTATCATCAGAATTCTTGAGCCCTGCGTAGGCCTGGTCCAGAGCAGATTCCAGTGAGTGCTTGCGTGTTGTATGGACACTGTCCTCTGAAGTACCACAACGTGCTGTCCTATTTTGTGCTGATAAATGAACTTGAAATAATTTTACTAGAAAATAAAATTTATGTATTATATGTATGCAAAATAGATCTTAATTAGGAACATTAATGCAAATATCCTAAATAAAATATTAGCAAATTATATCTAGCAATGAGCATAGCAAAATAATAATACAGAGAATAATACTAAGAATGTTTCAAGACCAGTAAATGAAATAGTGACTGGAACATGTGACTAAAATATACTTTAGAGATTTGATAGAAAATGTCCATATAAAACCATTTGTGCCTTTTGTCTTTTTAGTGGTATATTTTTGGTTAAATATAACCAAAAACTGGTTTAGTCAGTTTTCTTGGTTAAAACTGATCATATATATTAGAGAAGGGATATGTATTAAATTGTTTCTTTGCTTTTCTGGATCAATTCCTTCTGACATCACCCTGAGCTCTCAACCTTCCATCTCTCCTGTTCCTTTATTTCTTAGTTAGGGTAGATTTCCAGCCTTCTGATAACACATTTCTGTTTTTTCTGGAGAGTTCCATTAGGCATTTCTCCACATGGGTGTCTACTTAGGCTTAAAAAAAGTTTCTATCCTAGGATTTGTTTTTATCTAGTTCATGTCCAGGCAGAAAAAGATGTGATGAAAAGATTTCATTGGTTCTGTTTGCTGTGTCTTCTTTCCTGGTCTTGCCTTAATCTACCATGGCTTTATAACTGTGTGTCCTAGTGTGGTTTGTTTTGAAGCTTTCTCCTCCCTGGGGCATACTATCAAAATTCATTTATAGTGACCCACAGTTAGATTTTCTTTTGTTAGTCTTTAAATATTTTCCCATTCCAAACACTCCCCTCAACCTACCAAAGACTCCTTAAGTCTCTAAGGGACATATGGGAGAAAAATCACTGATATATCCTTCTTGACAGATATATAAGTGAAAGATAAGAAAATAAATCAGCAAGTGGTGGTTGGTCTTTCAGCAGCCCTGCTTTCTCAGACTTTCCAAACCACCAAAGTGAAAAAAAACACAGAGGAAATATTTAGTGTCCTTGTATTTCCATGTGATTATATATCTGGCAAAATTTGGCATATATAATATGTATGTTTAATTTCCCTCCTATTTTTAAATATGAGCTGAAATAGGATACATTTGAATTATGATACCTTCTTCAAGAGTTTCATTAGACCAAAATAGATTTTATTATTTACAAAAATAATGGTAAATATTATGAATTGTCTCTAGTATTTTTTAATGTGTGTTTTAAAATTGAATTGGTTGGTATACTATTTGAATGTGCTTTACTTATGTGTAAAATATCATTGTTTACTATTTTCCTGCAGAGCCCCAGCTCTTGCCCCTATGCACATAAACACCAAACAATTTGCTTCCATTGAGTTAGCATAAAAATCGTCCGGGCTTCAGGATAAATACCCATAAAGTAATGCCTCAAAATGTGCCTTTTTGTGGAAAAGGTTAATGTAGCCGATTATTGGTATAATTGAAAATAGAAGTTCACAGTTTCTGTGTGAAGCGCTGCATTAATTATGCGGTGAGAGTACACCTAAACACAGGAGGTGCTCGCGTTTAGGAGGAGTAGCCACAGTTACGTGGTGTTACACTAGCTCCACATTTACATACATGCTCCTCGTTTTGTTTATTGTAGGTTTTCCTCAGAGAATAATGTGTTGCAAATAAATATTGCATGTGTATGTAGGCAGTTTTTATTTAATAGGTATTAGAGTAAATGACTATGAATTTGTTTCTAAGCATGTTCTGTGTAAAAAGAGATCATTTTATCATTTTAGTACATTATCTGTAATGTCAAAATGGTAATATTTAGATGAAATTATTTACTTGTGATTGTGTGGACCCTGAAAATAGTGTACATTACATCTATAAATTGTTGTAAGGAATATCATATTACTGAATGTTTAACATTAATTATACTTTTATCATCAACTTCTTTAGAGCTTAATGTATTGATTTATTTGTACTTCTTAGAGGTTCAAACAAAGTACTATTCTAAAAAATTCTTACAAATCAAAAAATTTAACTAGTTTCTTAATACACAAAAACCCTCACTACTAATGACCTCCTGACCTTAATTCCCAGGAAACTGTCACATTACTTCTTTACCCCTTTGTCTAACTTAACAATGTGACCCAAAATACTGCGGAGCTTTAAAGTTTCTCAGCATTGTAAGGTCAAGCTTTGGTCACCATAGTTACAGTTTAGATCTGCAGGGCAGAGGTCAAATAGATTAATGATGTCAGACACATCTTTAAATGGCTCTAACACCCCTTCACCATGCGGTAAACAGCTGAGCATATTTGATATGGCAAAGGTATTCTTCAGTCTTGCTAGTAAGAATATCTTTGGAGATGTCGGGTAAAAAGATTTTTTTATAAGAACTTACAATATTGGGCTGTGACATCAGCAATAATAGTTGCCTGGTAGATTTGTAATAACAGATGCAGATTGGAAAGTATGTTAAATAGTTCAGATTAAACTTTCCTGCACGTCTGTGTTTTGTTTGTCTGTCTGTCATAATCTAATTGATCATCCACCTATTTACAAATAGGTATCCTCACTTCCCTGTTAATTTATGGCTAAACATGACAGTGGATAGAAAAAACAAGCTTTCTGATTAGGAGTTTATGCTTCTTTTGTGTGTGAATGACACGTCTATTTTCTCCCAATTTGGAGAGTATGTAATTAAAACAGAATTATTTAGAAACATATTTTTGGAAAATCTTTCTCACATTAGAGAGCAGATAATTATCCATTAGTATTTTATATTCAAATATCTTTTTTATAGCCTTGGACTCTATTTACAGATCATGGGTTGTATATTCAGTTTTTTTTTTTGTCCTACAAGGAAATTGTTTCCTCCCCTTTGAATCAGAATGGAAGGCGAAAAAACAAACTATTTTAAAGTGAGCATTACTTATAGAAAAATTCAAATTTTTTTTTTTTTTACAAATAAAAAACACTCTGTAGATAAATTGTAATCAAAAAACACAGAAATACAGATGAAACAAAAACGTTATGTCAGGTGACACTGCAGTTATTATTAAAATATATTTAAGTGAAAAATATCAGAATTTTACTATAGAATATGTGTATTTAAAGCTCTGCCAGTATGGAATTTTGCAGCCAGTAGACAGAAATATGTTTAAGCAGTAGGCTTAGGTTAAGTTAAACATTAAAGGATACCCTGTTTCTGAAGGTTTTGTTTCCCATGTGTATTTTGTGCAGCTGTAAGATTTTAAGCTTGCTGGAGCATTTGCTCTTGATCACATACTATAAAGGTAGACAAAGGGGAGAATGAGGAGGTTTGGCAGCTGGGAGGTGTTAATATGGAATTTAATAGCAAAGAAGAAGGGGGTTGGGGCTTTTCTAGGTGAAACGGAGATTGGCAGCTGGGAGTAGGAAATAAGTCCTGGAGTCTGAGAAGAACTGGTAGTTCCGTTGCCTGTGAGTTTCAGATGACAAGCTGGCTTTCATGCGAATGAATGGATTGTCTCCGGTTTTGCTTTCAATTCAATGGAAATCATTGCCTTGTAGATATGGTGGAAACCAGCTACTCAGCAAAGACATTAATTGCTGACCTGTTTGGCAGCACTTACGGACATTGGTTCAACAAACTGATGGAGTATTCTGTTTGGTCATTATGCCAGGAGAATGGCAAATCAATATTTAACTACCATTTGAAGAAGCTACACCACTGAAATGCTGGTTTAGTATAAAACTGTTTGTTTAGGCATGGGAAGTGTCCTGAAATGCAAGAAAAATGATTTTATTCTAAATGTAGAAAAATTTTGTAATCAAATAAGGTATCAGGTTGAGTTCTGACTTTCAGAATCTGAAGTATTAATCTGTTTCTGTAAAAATTGCTCTATGCCTTGCTTTTAGATTTCTTGCCCCTGACTCATTATTAAGGTGAGTAAACCAACCATTTATTTATCAAAAATATGTGGAATTGAGGATACTACATTTTATTTATTCTTCTTCCTTGAAGTCTACTTTTCTACCTTCTATGCCTTTAAAATTTTTTTTTAATTTATGTATTTACACTTTTGCTAGTGTCCTGACCAGAATTGTACATATATTGCTACTGTAGTGCATTAGTAACAGTTTCCAGTCCTTGGTGCACATTAAAATCATGGGGAGAACATTAAAATCACCTGAGCATAATGCCCAGACCCACCCATGACCAGTTGAAATAATATAGTGAAAAGAATGCAACCTTTAGGGCTGGGTGTGGTGGCTTATGCCTATAATCCCAGCACTTTGGGAGGCCAAGGTGGGAGGATCTTTGAGCCCTGGAGTTCAAGACCAACCTGGGCAGCATAGTGAGACTCTGTCTCTGCAAAAAAATTTAAAACATTAGCCAGGCGTAGTGGCATGTGCTTGTCGTCCCAGCTACTCAGAGTGCTGAGGTGGGAGGGTTGCTTGAGCCTGGGAGATTGAGGCTGCAATGAGCTATGATCCTGCCTCTGCACTCCAGCCAGGTTGACAGAATGAGACCCTGTCACAAATAGTAATAATAATAATAATAATAACAATTATGCACCCTGTGACTCTTGGGAACCATACTTCCCTTTGGCTCTGGTTCTCTCACATGTGAAACTGGGAAAGTTACCTAACCTCCCTGTTTTCTTATCTATAAAAGGCGATAATAATAATATTTAATTTGAGGGTTTCTTGTGAGGATTTTATAAAATATTGGCATAACTTCTAGCCTAATCCCTGGTAGATAGGAGCCATTCAATAAACAATAATAAATATCACTCTCTCCAATTAGATTGCTGTGGGACCTTGGGCAAGTCCCTCTTAGCCTTTTCAGGCCCCATCTTTTTGCCTACATAATGCAGTTAAACTTGCCAATCTCAAAGAGTACTTGTGAGCATCAAATTACAGATGTGTGTTGAAGGGCTTTGAAGAATAGAGTGCAGTATAGTAAAGCAAGATGTAGCTTGTGCTATTGCTAAAGCTCCTAGTTCTAAGGCTCAGAGAAAGCACCATCAAAATTTGAAACTGTTTGTTTCAAATTCAATACTTCATTTATCATTTTCTCAGAAAGTTTCCTGGAATGCTCTAATGAGTTGCAAACCACACCATCACTCCTGTGTTATTGAATACTTAGAGTGACAATATCCATGAAGACTTTTCACCACCTTTTTCTGTCACTGTTTGGAATTTGTCTCATCACTATCTATCACATAGAATTAATGCAGACTTGAGGATTTTCCTCAGCTTTCTGCACCCCTGTGCATCCCTCTTGGCTACAAATACCACTTCTGTAGAAGAGACACATTGCCTTGAGGCTGCTCCCTGCCTCCTTTCTGAGCTGATCTTGGTATTTCTTCACCTGCACATCTTTTTAGAAGTCCAAGGAGAGAGTCAGAAGCCAACTAAGTTGGATTTGGCTAGAGTTATTCACCTACTAGCATTTTGCTTTACTTAATTCACATTTTTATTGCCCTCAGCATGTTGTCTTATACTTACAGACTTTTTTTTTTCGCAAAGAGTATAACATTATGTTGTTAATTCACTTTTCCATGGATCTGTGTCACATATAAAGTGGCATATCAAATATTCTTACAGCTTAGTAGTGACCTTCGAGTCTGTAAACCAACAGCTCTGCGATTGACCAAAAGTCAGGGCTCCGATTAACGGAATTTCTTTGTTTTCCAGAAGTATTGGACATCAGTCCATGATGTGCATTCATAAGAGTACAGGCTGTACCTGCAGTGAAATAATTTTGCATGCATTTTGTGTTTTACATAGCATATATAGCAGTGGTTCTTAAACTTAGCATGCATTGGAATTACCTGGAGAACTTATTGAAAGACAGATTGCTAGACCTTACCTCCAGAGTTTCTGATTTAGTAGTTTTAGCATAGGAACTGAGAATTTGAATTTCTAACAAGTTTCCAAGCCCTGCAACTGCTGCTTTGGGGACAATAACATGGGACCCATTTATATGGTGAGCGCTAAGGTGCACTACACAGATTCCATTTTAACAGTAGGGCACTCGTTTCCTAACCAAAGAGGGTACTGGTTGTCATGGATTCCAGGCCCTCTGGGAGTTGCCCTCAGTGGTTGGGAGCTGCCTCACTAAAACTCCATTTCTTTTTTTTTTTGAAGGAGAGGAAGAAAGAGGAAGAAAAAGAGGGAGAGAAAACGGGAATGTAGCTTTATTCTAAAAATGGGTATTAATAATGGCCGATCAATATTTTGTGTATTTAAGGTGGAGAATGTATATTTTGTGTATTTAAAGTGGAGAGCTCTATAAATATTTATTGAGTTTACTTGTTCCGGATCTGAGTTCAAGTCCTGGATATCCTTATTAATTTTCTGTCTCATTGAGTCTAAATCTATTTATGAGTCTTATGCATCTGGGTGTTAGGATCATTAGCTCTTACTGTTGCATTGATCCTTTTACCACTATATCTTTGTTGCTTTGAAATCTATTTTATCAGACTAAATCCCCCAATCAAAAGATACAGCCAAAACCTAAATCCCCCAGTCGAAAGATACAGCCAAAACCTAACGGTATGCTACATCCAGACCCATTTCACATCCAAAGATACACAAAGACTTAAAACAAAGGGATCGAGAAAGATTTACCAACCAAATGAAGAGCAAAAAAAAAAAAAAATAATAATAATAAATAAATAAAAAGCAGGAGTTGCAATTCTCGCATCTGATAAAACTCCATTTCTGTCCCTAGTTGTAGCTCATATAAAATGACAGGTTAATGCAGGGAGTATACAGGCCCATCCTTCTTGCTTCAGTTCAGGATAACTCTGAGGGGCATCCCAGCTCAGAGGCCTCTGCTGCAACTGCATCACAGCTCAGCTTTTCTCTATCTAATCTCTCTCCTCTTACTCCCAAGAGCACTCTCTGATTAACCCGTGTCTCAGAGTCTTTTCCAGATAATTTGGCCTGCAGCAGTAGATAATAAAATAGAATTGTATTTGTTCAGTACATGTCTGACAGTAATTAAATATCACAACTCCTCGTGTAGAAGCATGAAGAAGTTTGTGGTGGTTTATCTGGTAATCCATGAGGCCGAAGCCCTTAACCATTTTCTCCTGTGCTTCAGCATGTCAGTCCTTCTCTTTTTAGACATACTTGGTTACTGTCCTCCTTCCAGTTCATCTGTATTCTATTTGCAGAAGCTTTCCCACAATTGCCATTTTTAGAGTACACATTTGCTCCATTTCATTTACAACAAATACTTTTCAAGACAAATTCCATGCCTCTCATGAAGCAGGTTGTTGTTCTTTAGTGGGTTACAAGTAGGATAATTCCTCCAAATCTACCCTAAAATCTCAGATGCTTTTCTCCAAGCACTTTCCCCAATAATAATAAAGACAAGCATTAGTGCTTCATATGTGCCAGGCACTTAACTAAGTATTTAGAGATATTAACTCTTTTAGTCTTCATAACAACCATCTGAAGAAGATACTGTTATTCTTATTTTAGAAAAGAAAAAAAAATGATAGGTTAAACAACTTACCAGGGTCATGTAATCAGAAAGAGGTGGAGCCACATTTTAATTCCAGGAAGATTGGCTCCAGGATCTGTGCTTTTCACCTGTATAATGTGCTACAAAGTTTCCCATCTTATGTGTTGTCAGTTGGCAGTTATTACTTTTTTGTTGAAATAATTTTTAACAGCTTTATTGAGATATAATTTACATATAATACAGTTCACCCATTTAAAGTATACAATTCAATGGGGTTTTGTTCATTACATAATTAAGCTTTTAATTGTAAGAAATATAGAAATAAAATTAGCGATTTTAACCATTTTTAAGTGTGTAATTCAGTGACAAATACTTTAACAATGTTGTGTAACCGTCACCAGTACCTATTCAAACCTGTTTTATTAGCACAAATAAAAACTCTGTAATTAGTAAATAATAATTCCCTAGTTAGGTTGTTGATCCATTTGGAGTTAATGTTAGTATGAAGTGGGAATCCGACTTTATTCCTGTACTTGTGGAAATTTAGTTGTCCCAGTGCCATTGGTGGAAGAGACTAATTCTTTCTGTATTGACTGGTCTCTTCATACCCTTGCCAAAATCCAATTGACCATAGATGCATAGGTTTATTTCTAGACTCTCAATCTGTTTCATTTGCCTATATGTCTGTCCTTATGCCTCTATTACACAGCTTTAATTATTATACCTTTCTAATAAGTTTTGAAATCAGGAAGTGTGAGTACTCCAACTTTGTTCTTTATCAAAATTGTTTTAGCTGTTTGAGGCCCTTTTAAAATTTACAGTGTTATGCTTTTGTACTTATCAGTATTCAGTGTTTATTTGTCCAGGCTTGAATTTTTCTCTTATAGATTGTATTCCCATAGTGGCTATCACCTTAGAAAGATTTCTTTGCAAGCTATTAGCTAATAGTTCATTTCCTGAGTTATAACTCTGCTAGTATAAGTCTATGCTTTCTTAGCCACAAATCCCTAATCCAAAATTAAAACCTGTCCTGACCAGAAGCTTTTTACAACAGAGACTGATCTGGATTGATATAAGGCTATTTGGCCTTTTTTTTTTTTTTTTTTTTTTTTTTTTGAGACGGAATCTTGTTCTGTCTTCCAGGCTGGAGTGCAATGGTGCACTCTCTGCTCACTGCAACCTCTGCCTTCCAAGTTCAAGCAATTCTCTTGCCTCAGCCTTGCAAGTACCTGGGATTACAGGTGTGTGCCACCACACCCGGATAATTTTTGTATTTTTAAGTAGAGACCGGGTTTCACACGTTGGTCTGGCTGGTCTCGAACCTCTGACCTCGTGATCCACCTGCCTCAGCCTCCCAAAGTGCTGGGATTACAGGCGTGAGCCACCACACCCAGCTTATGTGGCCTTTAAAAAAAAAAAAAAAAACAAAAAAACTTACCTAATATGAATATTCATATCTTTTATAGTAGAAATATTCATATATTTGAATAGACTAAGCTATCTGGGACTTCACAATGGATATTATATTACATATTGCATGTAAACCATATTTTGGTTTCTTTCCCTTGTTAAACTGAAGTGATTCTAAATCTTAAAACACATTTTGCCCAAAGGATTTCAAATGAGTGATTGTTGACCTGGATTTTTATTTTTGAGATATATAAGGAAAAAAATTCCCAATGATATGATAGGTCCTGTCTTAGAGTAGTTCTTACAAAGTTTAGTGTTCAGTATGATCTTTGTTTCAATTGCTATGAAAGAATATTTGGGGTTAGGTAAATCTTTGTGGAGTAAAGCTACATGTATTGGGAAGAATTTTTTTCCCTAACATTATTTATTGCTTATAATAAACAATGGACATTGTAAGAAGGAAGATAGTAGTAGCAGTAAGAAATAGCAGTGTGGGTGGTGTTTCCTATATAAATGTGTTGCATGAGGAATATATGTGCTTATCCCTTCATCTAAGAACAGATTCTTTGTCTCCATTATGTTTATACCAAAATCCAACACTAAGATTTTCTTCATTCAGCCCTCCTACCCGTGTCCTCTGATAACACTCTCTGCCTTGACTGGCATCAAGTCTCGTTGTTTAATTCACACTCACAAGAGGAGAGGAAGAAAGACAGTTAAGAGAGATGCTTGTCTCAATCATATAGTTTCATGAACTAATAGGTTTTTGAGGTCCTGGCTCTGAAGAAAATGCTCATCAGGTTTTCAAAATCAACCTTGGGAAATAAAAAGGATACTGCTTTGTTTGTTTTGGTACCACATATACTATGAGGGGCTTGACTTTTAAAATGTTAATCTGAATTCTTTTGTAGAAGTGACCTACAGATTTGTCAGGTATTCCATGTTTTCAAAAAGGCAGCCTGAGAAATTTCCTAATTTCAGTTATTCTTGAACCACCTTCAGAATTTTCACCCTAACTGAGTAATCTTTGGGATCATTCATGCAGTCCTATATTTATTACATTGTATTACAAAAATTGCATTTAACAAGAAAAATTTATAACTATCATGAAAGAAAAAATCAATATTTTCTAAATAAATATGTAACAACTAAAATTAAAAATGTACATATCGCCGGGCACGGTGGCTCAAGCCTGTAATCCCAGCACTTTGGGAGGCCGAGGCGGGTGGATCACGAGGTCAACATATCGGGACCATCCTGGTCAACATGGTGAAACCCCGTCTCTACTAAAGATACAAAAAATTAGCTGGACATGGTGGCGCGTGCCTGTAATCCCAGCTACTCAGGAGGCTGAGGCAGGAGAACTGCCTGAACCCAGGAGGCGGAGGTTGTGGTGAGCCAAGATCGCACCATTGCACTCCAGCCTGGGTAACGAGCGAAAAAAAAATGTACATATGTTTGCTACCTAAAATCACCTCAGAAACCACTGGAAACAAATGTACGACACTCTCAGGAACACTGCCCTAACGCTAAGTCTCAAGTAAAAAATTGATGCATTCTTCAAGATGATGTAAGAAGAAGAATTGGAGGGAAAAGCCACAAATTTTTCTTTTAAGTCTGGGATTAAAAACCCATTCTTGCTTTCTTAATTTAAAAACAAACAGTTAAGTACCAATTGAAGGGATCACCATGGAAGTCCGCATAGAGTTCCTGCAACTATATGTTGTTCTGTAGAAACAATCTATTTACATCTCTGCTGCCCCAGACTGAAATTTTTTAAGAGTGATAATTTGTCACAGCCATTTTTCTTTCTTTCTTTCTTTTCTTTCTTTCTTTCCTTCTTTCTTTCTTTCTTCTTTCTTTCTTTCTTTCTTTCTTTCTTTCTTTCTTTCTTTCTTTCTTTCTTTTCTTTCTTTTGGTAAACCTGTGACAATGGGAAGTAAATAGTAAACAAACAAATCCTGTGCCTCTTGTTCCTTTGTGAACACTGAAGTTGTAAATAAAATAATAATGTGGATTTCGGAAATGTTCGAATTTTGACTTCTCTCTTTGCTGTTCAATTGCCCTAGGTACTTGGACTCCATTTCAGAGATTAGCCATCTGTAAAACAGAGGACTGATAATGCTAGCCATTTATGGCAAAGGGATGGAAAGACTTTATGTATATCAAGTTCTAGAATGACATCGTTGGCTATGTAAATCAGTTTGCCTGATTTTTCTGTAACAGTGCATTTAAATACAATGTTCATGAAATATTACCACTTGTAATTAGAAAATTGATGTTGGTTAGATAAATTGGTTGACTTTGTATTTTCTAAACACTTCAGAAAGTTTCTTACTAGCTATAGAGGTAGAGCCTTCAATTAAGATGACTTTTAAAGAGATAAAATGAGGTTATTGTTAGAAACAAAAACCAATTTTTCATTAAGTTTAATTAAGTTCAGTTTCTCCTTCATTATGTTTGTATTTAATAGAATAATTTATGTCATATTTCCATTAAATCTTTTACCAGTATTTTATAACAATACATTACTAGTGTTTGGAAATATAAATACAAATCTCTTCTAATTTTCAATGTGTGCTTAATATTAACCATTCATTTCTTAAGCTTTGATCATTTAAATGCTTTATTTAGTAGTTTTCATATGCTTCTTGTAAACCTAGTCTCACATTAAGAGGATGCTTAAAATGCCATCTGGTAAAGTAAAACAAGTTCATCGTATTTCCCACATTACTTAACCGTGATGAGTACAGTCTAGTTAATACTTGTAGGATTCAAATGAATAAAACCTGAGATATTCAGATCAAGGATATATTATTAGAGAAGACAGCCATTAGGAAATGAATTTTTGATTCTTATGGAACTGAAAAATGTGGTATCATTTAAAATTATTAGTCTAACGTTTTCCTTCACTTGACTAACACAGGGAAAAAAGTTTTTAAGAAAACTGTGGAAAATCAAGGCTTTAAAATTTTTATATTTGGCACCGGCCATAATTGGCACTAGGAAAGGAAGTAACTAAAGTTGTGTTAATATAAATACAAATGTTTTGTTTCCATCTGAAAGAAGAAAGGTTTTCGATGTCCTCTGGTGTAGATATTTATTGGAGAGAAGGCTATTGCCAATCTACATTCCACTGCAGTTGATTTTAAAATATGGAGCTAAACAGGAAATGTCCTGAGTGATGTGACCATCTGCCAAGTCTAAATGGAGTCTGAGCAAGTGGATGTGATCTGTACAAAACAAGCAAACGCGTTGGAGTATAGTCTGAAAGATTTTTAAATCATGAAGCTTACAAGCCCAATATAATGTTTATTTTACATACTAGTAATTCTTGTGCAAATGGGTTTATTGTAACTCTTGTAACAACTGTGATAATTTTTGCTAAGTGAAATTAAACAGCATCTTATTCCAGTTTCAGAGTTTCCATCTGATATACTTTAGAGTGCTTCAAATTCTTTAGTAGTTCTTTTCTGAAATCGTTCTTTCCCTGCCAAGAAACCTGTTTTCATAGTAATTATAAATCGGGAATGCAGGTAAGAGGAAAGAAGAAACACAAAAGGGTGCTTTATATAATCCCAGCCTTCTGCTCTGTTCAAAGGTGCCAAAAGAAATCAGGGATTGTTAAAACTCACACTGAAGGATTTATAGTAGCCATCAAATTGGTGACAAGTTACAATGAAAACTTTTCCTTGTAAATGTGCTCAGCTAACACTATGATATCACATTTTAATAATCGGTGGAGAAAAAGTTCTTTTGGGCAAATTAAAGTGTATTCGATAGTGATTTTTTCCCCTTATGGAAACATAGATAGAATAATCATTTAAATAAAGCTTTAGGAGTAAAATGATACACTATTATTTTAGTTATACATGTTATATACATTTTTATTGAAATGTAGATGGCTACACCTTATCAAGTTACAGTTTTATTGTTTCAGTGTTGTTTACATTAACTTCCATTAACTCTGTTGTGATTCATAGTTTAAAATGGGCCACAAAAATTACATTTATCATTTCACAAATTTAAAAAAGTATCAACATCAGGCTATCCTATTCCTTTAATGGACCAGTTTAATCCTTAGTAATATAACCCTTTAAAGTCTACATGTCAAAGAGAGCATTTTTGTTGAAGAAAGTAAACACAAAAGAACTTTAAAGTTTTTAGTATCTGTTTCCTTAACTGATTTTAATGGACTTCCAAAACAATCAAGGGCAGTGGGTGGCCTCTTACTTGCAGAAGCCAATTTTTTTTTAAGTGCATGTGTTTCTTTTCCATGTTGACCTCTTACTGGGACATATTTGTTCTCTTTTCAAATGATATTTGCTAAATTAGCTTATTGAAATGCTAAATCATGGTATGTTGATTTTCAAGGGTCAATTTGAAATTCCAGCTTTTATAAATTCCAAATGACTTAAAAACACTGACATATATATTCATGCTCAGATAATAAACTGCATATTACAAATGACTTGTAAAGGTTCCACTAGTGATTGTATTATTTGCATACTATTAGCATTAAAGAACATGTATCATTTACTTACTCTTTCATGCAAATTTATTGAAGGCATGAACATTTATCGAAGGCCTGCTCTTTAAGCAAATACAGCTTATTTTTGTTAGGTACCTAATATGTGTGGGTCCCTTTGTTAAATGCATTTAATGCCATATATTATTTAGTTCTTCGTCATAACTTTGATGTAGCATACTGTCTTTATCTCTGTTTACCAAATGAGGACATGAAGATGA
The DNA here is from genome assembly GCF_049354715.1 of Callithrix jacchus. NCBI lineage: Eukaryota > Metazoa > Chordata > Mammalia > Primates > Cebidae > Callithrix > Callithrix jacchus. The sequence continues at coordinate 21,485,562 of NC_133506.1, forward strand.
TAAAGAGACTCATCCAATAACATATTTTTAGAAAGTGGTGGTTTAATGGTTGAAACTCTCATCTGTCTGACTTTATGTACAGCTATGGTGCACAGCAGCATTCTATAAAATCTATCCTGTAGCATTCACAGTTTTCTAAAATACTACCGTGGTGATGATAGTTTTATCACTATTGAATTCTGCCATACTCTACCCATAGATTCTGCTTTCTCTTCTCTGATGGCAATATCGTTTGGATATCTGTCCCCATCCAAATATCGTGTTAAAATGTAATCCCAGTCTTACAGATGGGACATGGTGGGAGGTGTCTGGAATATGGGGGCAAATTCCACATGGATGGCTTGGGCCATCCCCTTTGTCAAAAGTGAGCTCTTGCTGCTCTGAATTCACAGGACATCTGATTGTTTAAAAGTATGTGGCCCCTCCTCTCTCTCTCTCTCTCTCTCTCTCTCTCTCTCTCTCTCTCTCTCTCTCTCTCTCTTGCTCGCTCCTGCTTTTGCCATGTGACATGCCAGCTCCCCTTTTGCCTTCTGCCATGATCATAAGCTTCCTGAGGTCTCATCAGGGGCCAAGCAGATGCCTGGCATCATGCTTCCTGAACAGCCTGCAGAAACATGAATCAGTTAAACTTCATTATAAATCACCCAGTCTCGGGTGTTTCTTTGTAGCAATGGAAGAACAGCTTAATACAGATGGCTTTTCTCAGTCTCCTTTGCTTCAAATGCAGAGAGAGGCCAGTATCAGAGACAGAAACTGCATGAGGCTATGGCCTTGGATGGCATCACCAGGAAAGTGTGATGCAAAAATAGGGTTGAGGATAGAAACCGGGAAACACCAGTGATATGATCAAAATTATGCTTTAAGGACATGAATCTAACAGCCAGCGTATCTCTTTATTAATGTTCTCTGCTTATTCATACATCATTCTCCTGGATTTCTTTTATTTTGTCCATAGTTTTCTTTAGGTTCTCCAACATACAACAATTAATTTAAAGTCCTTTCATAGTATGTCCAAGGCTAGGCCTCCTCAGGAGGTTTCTCTTTTACCCGAAACAATGAGTGGGCCATACTTTTCTGTTTCTTTGTATGCTTTGTAATTTTTTGTTGAGAACTGGACATTTTGAATATTGTAATGTAGTAAGTTTGGAAATTCTTCCCCCTCTTCAGGGATTGCTGTTGTTAACTCGATGAAAGCTGCAGTTGTCTATTTGTTTAGCAACTTTTTTCTATTTTTTTTTTTCAAAACAATATTCTTTGTCATGTGTGGTCACTAACATCTCTGTTCCGTTAGTTTTGCAGTCAGCCAGTGATCTTACAGAAAATTCCGTGAATGCTTGGATACCATAAAAAAAAATAGAAAAAAGTGTCTATCTTTTTAAGTTCCTTTGATAGCTGTTTTAGCTCAGTAGGGTTAAAACAATGGCCAGCTTCTGTTCTTTTGTGCTGGTTTCTCAGTGAACAACCAAGCATATAAAACTGCACAAGCACAATTGTTGGAGGACAATGTCCTTATTTTCCACTCTAGCACCAACAAGCCATACCAAGGACGTGGTCTGCTCTCCCTTTGGCTGCCAGCTTGGAGTTGGGGCTAGAGGATGGTAGCTACTTTGTCAAATGCCAAAAGTCATTGAAGTTTGCCAGTCCTCTTTTTCATTTTACACTCTCTTGATGTTGCAAGTGTCTCACCAGACTTCAGAGTCAGAAATACTGTAGTTTTTTCTGACAGTTCTTGCTCCTCAAGTGATTTCAGTGTAGACATCAATTCCTGGAGCTTCCTGTTCAACCATCATCTTTGACGGCATTCTATTTTCCCTTTGGTCCATTTTTAAATTTCTTTCTACTTTTTTTTTAAATAGGTGACTTTTATGTAAGTAGTTTTACGTAATTTGAAATTTCAAGTACAGTTGACTCTGAATAATGTGGTAGTTGGGACTCTGACCCCCACACAGTCAAAAATTCACATAGGACTTGATTTTCCAAAACTTTATTAATAGTCTACTGTTGACCAGAAGCATTACCTAAACCATAAACAGTTGATTAACACATGTTTTTATGTTATATGCATTATGTACTGTATTGTTGAAATAAAGTAAGTGAAACCAAAGAAAATATCAGAAAGAAAATCATGAGGAAGAGAAAATACATTTACAATGCTGTACTATATTTGTCCACACCATAAGTTTACATTGTCTTTTCACAAAATGAATTGTCTGTCAGAAATAGCAGGCCATCTGCAGCTGCAGACCTCTATCTACAGCACATATCAAGCAATTCTACTTTTTCATGAAATGTGACTTCTCTGCTTCTTGCAAGGACTCTGGACATCCTATTGGCATTTTGCATGAGTCCCATGGTGGTTATTCAAGATTTATGATATCACACTAAACACAGTGGAAAATACATGAGAACTGAGAGAGAGAGAGAGAGAGAGAGAGAGAGCACTTTTCTTTTTTTGAGATAGAGTCTCATTCTGTCACCCAGGTTGGAGTGCAGTGGCAAAATATTGGCCCACTGCAACCTCTGCCTCCTGCGTTCAAACAATTCTCCTGCCTGAGCCTCCTGAGTAGCTGGATTACAGGCACCTGCCACACTCAGCTATTTTTATTGTATTTTTAGTAGAGATGGAGTCTCATCACATTGGTCACGCTGGCAGTCCACTGGCCTCAGCCTCTCAAAGTGCTGGGATTACAGGCATGAACAACCATGCCTGGCCATCGGCCATTATTTTTTATTCTTTTAAAGATAGAGACGAGCTAAGCCAACATGGTGAACCCCTGTCTCTAGTAAAAATACAAAAAATTAGCAGGGCGTGGTGGGGCGTGCCTGTAGTCCCAGCTACTGGGGAGGGTGCAGCAGGAGAATTGCTTGAACCCAGGAGGTGGAAGTTGCATTGAGCCAAGATCACGCCATGCACTCCAAGCTGGGCGACAGAGTGAGACTCTGTCTCAAAAAAACAACAACAGAAAAGAAAAGAGACAGAGTTTGTGTCTCTTGCACAGGCTGGAGTGCAGTGGCAAGAGAGAGATCACTTTTTACCGTGACAAGCAAATAATGGGAGAGAAAAACTGTTCACATCAAGATTAGCCACACCATGTTTTATCGTAAAAAGTGCTGCAATTAACATACAAGTGCATGTGTCTTCCTAACAGAACAATTGATATTTGGGGGAGTATGTACCCAGTAATGGGATTGCTGGGTCAAATGGTATTTCTATTTTTAGGCCTTTTAAAAATCCTCATATTGTCTTCCACAATGGTTGAACTCATTTACATTCCCAGCAACAGAATGTAAGTGCTCCTTTTTTCCACAACCTGGCCAGCATCTGTTGTTTTCTGCCTTTTTAATAATAGTCATTCTGACTGGTGTGAGATGGTATCTCATTGTGGTTTTGATTTGCATTTCTCTAATTATCAGTGGTGTTGAGCTGTTTTTTGATTGTTCGTTGCATGTATGTCTTCTTTTGAAAAGTGTCTGTTCATGTCCTTTGCCCATAGTTGTTTAAGTTATTTAATTCATCTTGAGTTAAATTTTGTATATGGTACAAGTGAAGGGTCCAGTTTTATTTTTCTGCATATGGCTATATCAGTTATCCCAGCACCATTTGTTGAACATGGAATCCTTTCCCCATTGTTTTTGTCATTGTTTGTTTGTGTTGCAGAAGATCAGATAGTTATAGGTGTGTGGTCTTATCTCTGGGTTATCTATGCCATACCATTGGTCTATGTGTCTCTTTTTGTGCCAGTACCATACTGTTTTGGTTACTGTAGCCCTGTAGTATACTTTGAAGTCAGGTACCATGTTACTCCAGCTTTGTTCTTTTTGCTGAGAATTGTCTTGGCTATTTGGACTCTTTTTTGGTTCCATGTGAATTTTAAAATACTTGTTTTCTAGTTCTGTGAAGAACATCAATAGTAGTTTAATAGGAATAGCATTGAATCTATAAATTTCTTTGGGGAGTATGGTCTTTTTCATACTGATTCTTCCTATGAGCATGGAATGTTTTCTCATTTGTTCGTATCACTGATTTCTTTGAGCAGTGGTTTGTAGTTCTCCTTATAGAGATCTTTCACCTCCCTAGGTGGCTGTATTCCTAGTATTTATTCCTTTTGTGGCAGTTGTAAATGGGAGTTTCTTCCTTATTTGGCTCTCAGCTTGACTGCTCTTGGGGTATAGGAATGTTAGTACTTTTTGCACATTGATTTTGTATCTTAAGACTTTAAGTTGTTTATCATCTAAAGAAGCTTTTGGTCTAAGACAGTGGGGCTTTCTAGAGATAAGATTGTGTTGTCTGCAAAAAGGGGTAGTTTGACTTCCTCATTTGGGTGTCCTTTATTTCTTTCTCTTGCCTGATTGCCCTGGCCAGGACTTCCAGTACTATGTTGAATAGAAGTGGTGAAAGAGGGCATTCTTGTCTTGTGCTTGTTTTCAAGGGGAATGCTTTCAACTTTTGCCCATTCAGTATGATGTTGGCTGTGGGTCTGTCATATATGGCTCTTATTATTTTGAGGTATGCTGAAGGTTAAAATTTAACACCAATAGACTGCACATGGTGCCATTTGCCGTTGAGAGAAATATAAGCAAATATTAAAATGCAGCATTAACTGTAGTATATACTGTACCATTATCAATTTCATAGCCAGCTCCTGTTGCCACTGCACTGAGCTCAAATGTTGCAAGTATATGCCTGTTTGGACTATTCCTAAGTTTCATCCTCCCCAGCTCTGTAGTCCCTTAGCTCTATTATGTGGCTCCCAATGGAGTCCCACCTTAGGATTTTTACATTAATGGCAACTTAGATGCATGTCTCTTAAGCTGACCCATGCCTGACTCTGCTGTATGTATGGATTTGTGTCTGCTTGTAGATCTCTGCAGCATAGCTCTGAGTCAGTAGCATTTCCATAGCATTTCCATAGCTAACCTCAAACCTGTGCTGTCCAGCCTAAGTCTGTGACCCATGGATGTCTAAAACACTAAAGGCTTCACTGACATGTTGAATCGAAACTCACCATATGTTAAGTAAAACCAGGTTGAGATCTTAAAATGTGTTTATCTTCCCCACAGTAAGTTTTTTAGACCCGAGAAAGTGGAGAGATATAAGGCAGAGATTATCCTTACAGTTTAGAGAAGTGTATCTCATTGAAGTATTGTTAAATGAGAGCTGATCTTAACTAAGATATGATTTCATAATACCTGTGAAGCACATTTAGGTCAGGAATTTAGAAAACTTCTGAACGGGGATGTTAACATGAACATTGATATGGAGTCTATGTCTTTCATAAGGAATGGAGGAGTGGCCAACAGAAATTAATGTTTGAAGTCAATAACCTAGTATGCAAGTCTTTATGATCTAACTCCATTTCATTCTGTAAACTTCTTTCATCATCTACACTAGCCATGCCAAGGGCCAGAAAGTTGAATATATTCTGTCTTCCTTAGTGTTATTTCTCTTTTCTCCTTTTTACATTTTCTTACCTTATTTCCTCTGCCTGGAATCTCTTTCTCCTCATGGCTGTAAGCCATGTAGCATGTTTGCTCTTTCAGACTCAGATCATCTTGTGCAAAGCCATTATTCCTCCCTTTCTTTCCCACCTCCTCTCTCCTACCAATACAGAAGTAATTCCTCTTTCTTCTTACTTCCTGCTGTAATTTCAGCGTGAGTATAATTTCTTACAGTTTTATATCAATGGTTTAGCCTCATTATTGCTTACCATATGTGAGGGGAGTTGTTATGGACTGAATGTTTGTATCTCCCGGAATTCATGTTTTTAAGCCCTAATCCCAAATGTGATTAGATTAGGGGTTGAGAGTCTTTGTGAGTTAATTAGGTTAAAATGACATCATGAGGATGGAGCCCTATGATAGGATTACTGTCCTTATAAAAAGAGGAAGAGACGCCTGAGCTTTCCCTCTCCACCATATGATGACACAAAGAAAAGGTGACTACCTGCAAATCAGGAAGAGGGTCCTCACCAAGAACTGAATCTGTCAGTACCTTGATCCTGTACTTCCCAGTTTATAGAACTGTGAGGAATAAATGTCTCCTGTTTAAGTTAACCAATCTATGATTTGTTGTAGCAATCCAAATTTACATGTAGAGGTATATTATGTCCCATGAATAGCACAGTAGTTTCAGTATACATGAAGTCAGTATGTCAACTGAGATTGTGTTGAATTTATAGATCAATTTAAGAATAACTGACATCTTTAAAATATTAAGCTTTTCAACCCATGAAGATGGAGTATTCTTCTATTTAGATCTTTAATTTCTCTCAGCTTTGCTTTGTAGTTTTCAGTGTATAGGTCTTATATCTTTTGTCAGAATTATCCCTAACTATTACATATTTTTGATGCTACAGTAAATGGAAAAGGTTTTTATTCAATGTTAAACTGCTTATTGCTAGCATGTAGAAATACATTTTTAAAATATTGCTTTCATAAATTGCAAACCTTCTAAGCTTATTAGCCCTAGAAGCTTTTTCACAGAATATGCAGAATCTTCTACATAGTTGTGTTTTACTTCCTCCTTTCTTATATGAATGGCTTTCTTTTTGTTGCCTTTTTTTAGTGTCTTATATTGCCTTACCACAATGGCTAGAACTTTCCATACAATGCTGAGTAGCAGTGGTATGAGGAGACATCCTTGCCTTCTTCCTAATCTTAGGGATAAAGCTTTCAGTCTTTCACCATTGAGTATAATGTTAGCTGCAGGTTGTGTTTTAAAAATACATGAAAGTTGCCTATTATTCCAAGTTTGCTGAGAAGTTTTCTTTTTTCTTTAATCAGGTAATGATATTGAATTTTGTCAAATGGTTTTATGCATCTATTGATGCATAAAATACATATGATTATATGTATTTTCTCATTTGTTCTGTTGATACGGTGTTTTATATGGGTTAAACCATTATTATATTTCTAGAATAAACTCCATTGGGTCAAAATATACTATCTTTTTAATATATTATTGGATATGATTCATTAACATTTTAAGATTTTTGTATCTATATTGATTAGGGCTTCTGACCTAAAACTTTCTTTTTTTAATGTCTTTTCTGATGTTGATATTAGGGCAATGTTGATCTCATAGAATATGTCAGGAAGTGTTTCCTCATCTTCAAATTTCTGTAAGGGTTTGTGAAGTATTGGTATTATTTTCTCTTAAAGTGTCTGGTGGAATTAATCAGTGAAGACATCTGATCCTGGAGTGATTATTGATTATTTATTTTTTGTGGTAGAAGGTTTTTAATTACAAATTTAACTTTTATAATAGATATAGGGCTATTCATATTTTTTCAGCAAGGTTTGGCAGTTCAAGTTTTGTAAAACTAATTTGTCCAATTCATCTAATTTGTCAAATTTGGGGGAATGGAGATGTTTATAATATTTTCTTGTTATCCTTTTGACATATGTAATCTATAAAAAAGTCATTTCTCTCAGTCCTAATTTTTGTAATTTGTGTCTTCTTTATTATTTTCATGATCAACTGGCTAGAAATTTCTCAATTACATTGATCTTCTCAAACAGCAGCTTTTGATTTCATTGGTTTTTCCTCTGTCGTTTTCTGTTTTTTATTTAATTCATTTCGACTTTGGTATTTAGGATTCATTTTCTTCTGCTTATTTTGTGTTTCATTTACTCTTCTTTTTCTGGTTTCTTCAGGTGGAAGCTAGGTCATTACTTGATACATTTCCTTTTTTTCAATATAAATATTTAGTATTACGAATGTTCCTCTAAGTACTTCTTTAGCTGCAATCCACAGATATTAGAATGTCATGCTTTAATTTTAATCAACTGTACATACTTTTTAATTTATCTTTTATTTTCTTCTTTCACTCATGGGTTACTTAGAAGGGTGTAATTCTGTTTCCAAGTATCTGGTGATTTTCCAAGTATCTTTCTGTCATGGATTTTTTTTTATGTTTGTTTTTAGAGACAAGGAATCTTTATATTTCCCAAGCTGGACTAAAACTTTTGGGCTCAAGTGACCCTTCCACCTCAGCCTCCCAAGTAGCTGGGACCAGAGGTGTGTGCCACTGCACCTGCTATGGATTTCCAATTTAACTTCATTGTGATATAACAATATACTTAGTATGACTTAAATCCTTTGAAATCTATTGAGACTTGTTCTATGGTCTGGGTGTTGTCTATCTTGGTAAATCTTCCATGCACACTTGAAAAATGTGTACTTTGCTGTTCATGAGTAGAGGTTTCTATAAACATCAATCCATGTAGTTGATAGTTTTATTCTATATGCTTACTGGTTTAGCTCTACTTGTTCTATTAATCATTGAGAGAATGGTGTTGAAATCTCTATCATTGTGGATTAGTGTATTTATTCTTGTAGTTCTATAGTTTTTGCTTCATATGTTTTTAATCCTTGTTATTAGGCATAAATGTCTAGGTTAATTGCATCCTTTTGATGAAAGAATCCTTTTATCATAGTGAAATCCTCTTTATTCTTGGTAATAACATTTTCTCTGAAATCCACTTTGATAGCCATTCTGATTTTCTTGTATTAGTGTTAGTATGGTCTGTATAGTGACATTTTTTTAACTTTTCTGTGTCTTTAAATTTAATGGAGATTATCTATATCAGCCTATAGTTTGGTGTTGATTTTTAAAATCCAATCTGACAGCCATTAATTTTTAATTGGTATATTTAGACCACCTTTTTTTTTTTTTTGAGACAGATTCTTGCTCTGTAGCCCAGGCTGGAGTGCAATGGCATGGTCTTGGCTCATTGCAACCTTCACCTCCTGGGTTCAAGCGATTCTCCTGCTTCAGCCTCTTGACTAACTGGGACTACAGGCATGTGCCACCGTGCCTGGCTAATTTTTGTATTTTTAGTAGAGAGGGAGTTTCGCCATATTGGCTAGGCTGGTCTTGAACTCCTGACCTCATGATCCACCTGCCTTGGCCTCCCAAAGTATTGGAATTACCACCATGAGCCACTGTACCCAGCTGACCATTTACATTTAACATAAATATTGATATGGCTAGGTTTAAACATAACATCTTGTTGTTTGTTTTATATTGTTGGCTTATTAATTATAAGTTCTTTTTAGTGGTTGTGTATAGTATGCACATTTAACTTATCCCAGTCTACCCTTCAAAAATAACACTGTAGTTTATGTATGTAACAAGCTCTTAAAAGTGTATTTTTATTTTTCTCCTACCTGTTTTTTTTGTCACAGTATTATCTTTATGTATGTTGTAGACCCCACAATACATTGTTACAAAATGCTTTAAATAGTCAATTATCTTTTTCCCTTTTATTTTTAGTTGACACATAATAATCGTACATATTTATAGGACACAGAGTGATATTTTGATACATGCATACAATGTGTAATGATCAAATCAGAGTAATTAGGATTACAAACATTTATTATTTCTTTGTGCTGGAAATATTTGAAATTCTCTCTTCTAGATTTACAATATATACAATGTTATTATTAACTATTTTCTCTCCACACTGCTGTAGAACAGTAGAACTAATTCTTTTCTAGCTGTAATTTTATATGTATTAATAAACCTCTCTCTGTCTTCCCCTCCCTGCTACATTTCCAGCCTCTAGTAACCATAATTCCACGCTTTCCTTTTACTTCTGTGAGATTTTTGTTGTTGTCGTTTCCACATGTCAGTAAGAACATGTGTTATCTTTCTGTGCCTAAGTTATTTCACCTACCGTAACAGCCTTCAGGTTCATCCATGTTGCCATGGATTTTTAATTTTTTATTGCTAAATAGTATTTTATTTTACGTGTGTGTGTGTGTGTGTGTGTGTATGTATCAATCACATTTTCTTCATTCCTCTATCTGTGGATGGACTTTTAGATGAATTACATATGTTGGCTATTGTGAACAGTGCTGCAATAAACATAGGTGTGCAGGTATCTCTTTGATATATTGATTTACTTTTTTTTGAATGAAACCTATTAATGGGATTTCTGGATTATATGGTAGTTCTGTTTTTAGCTTTTTAAGAAATCTCCATACTGTTTTCTGTAATGGCTGTACTAATTTATATCCCACCAACAGTGTGTAGGGGTTCCCCTTGTTCCACATCCTTGCCGGCATTTGTTATCTTTTGTCTTTTTGATAATAGCCATTCTAACTGGGGTGAGATGATATCTCATGTGGTTTTAATTTGTATTTCCCTGATGATTAGTGATGTTGATCACTAAAACAAGTTTGGTGTTCAAACTTCTTGGCCATTTGTATGTCTTGTTTTGAAAAATGTTTACTTAGATTCTTTGCCCATTTACAGATAGGATTATTTTTTATTTGCTATCAAATTGTTGGAGCTCCTCATGTATTCTGAATGCTAGTTCCTTGTTGGATGAATAGTTTGAAAATATTTTCTTACATCCTACAGGTTATCTCTGTACTCTGTTGATTGTTTCTTTTCTTTTATAGTCAATTATCTTTTACAGAGATTTCAAAATAGGAAAAACGTCTGGTATAGTTATCATTTCTAGTGCTCTCCATTCATTTGTTTTCATCCATATTTCCATTTAGTGTCACTTCCATTTTGTCTGAGGGACATCCTTTTATATTTGTTTTCTTAAAACAGGGTACCCTTTTCATAACATTCTTTTATATTTCTTATAATGTAGTTCTGTTGGAATTAAACCCATTCAGCATTTATATATCTAAAAAAGTTTTTATGTCTGAATGAGGACTTTTTTTTTTTGAGATGGAATCTCACTCTGTTGCCCAGATTAGAGCACAGTGGCATGATCTCAGCTCACTGCAACCTCCACCTCCTGCATTCAAGCAATTCTTGTGCCTCAGCCTCCCAAGTAGCTGGGACTACAGGCATGGGCCACTACACCCAGCTAGTTTTGTTGTTGTTGTTGTTGTTTGTAGATATGAGGTTTTGCCATGTTGGTGAAGCTGGTCTCGAACTCCTGACCTCAAATGATCTACCTGCCTTGTCCTCCCAAAGTGCTGCCACAGCTGCTATGGCATTTCTGGGTGCCATACTCCATTTCCTCAACTTAAGGAGAATGTCTGGATCTACCTCCATTCTTCCTCCCTACATTGGCATGTGGAAAATCTCTCCAGGCAGCAAGATGGGGCAATCCTAGGGCTCATTTTATTTGCTTCTCTTCTCTCAGGGATCGCTGTTCTGTACTGCCTAATGTCCTATGTCTGGTACCTCTTGAGTCATATATGTTGTCTTATTTTTAGATGCTTCAGACTGGAGGGTATAGCTGATTCATTTTATTCTATTTTGTCCAGCACTGGAAGTTCTTGTACTATATTTATACTATACTGTGAGTGATAATGATCTATAATAATATCCGTTGGTACTTAAAATGTTAATGGTAAATGTCCTTTAGTGTGGTAATGCCATAGGATTTGCTATAGAATATTATTACTACAAAGATGCAGGCTGTATTCACATGGGTCTATATAAACTTCAACCAAATGATTTGGTTGAAGTGACTGGTCAATTTAAACTGTTGCTTAATTCTATCAAAAACTAATTTTTTGTTCTTCAAATCAATTAATCATTCCATTGAATTAACTAAGTTGAGCAGACTTCTAAGTATATGTGTAGTCTAGTTATATTATTTCTGTCAAGTGATAGGGGTCCTGGAAAATGCCTATTTATTTCCATTCCAGTAGGTTGATTCCATGTGTTTGCTATTGTGATAGTGCTGCAATGGACATATGTGTGCAAGTGTCTTTATAATAGAATGATTTATATTCCTTTGGGTATATACCTAATAATGGGATTGCTGGGTCAAATGGTATTTCTGTCTTTAAGTCTTTGAAGAATCTCTCTTCCACAATGGTTGAGGTGAGAGAACAAATTTTATGTTACTGTATGCTTTCTTTACTGCCTGAAATTTTTTGGTTTGTGTATTTTAAAAAATGGAATCACACAGAAATTGTATTTATTTTCCATTCATCCAAATAAGTAAGTGACACTTATTTCTTCCTGGGGGTAAACTGCCTTTTTTGACAACCATTCATCCAATCAGTGTGTTTATCTGGATTGACTCAATCGAAGCAAAACATGCAGCATGTGATTTCCTTTTTCTTTGTAAGTCCCCTGTCAACACTGATGGGCATCATTGTGAAAAGGCATCTCATGGTGGTTTTGCTGGTTCGCGGATCTGTCTTTTTTTTCCCCAGTACAAATTTGAGTCTGCCATCATGCTTTAGTTACATCTTTGTCATAATGTAGATTATAATTCTGTTTATTTCAGATTTATTTCCCCGTCTGCTAGACTTTGATACTGATCTTGTATGGGAGAGGGTGTGTCAGTATGTTGCTTCCTGCTCTAGATCCACAAATTGAAGTGCCATCCACCAGCTGTTACATTCTCTGAATAGGCAGCTTGCCAATAAACCAGAGATTTTCTGGTATACTGCGGGCCTTGTCAATTATTTTAATATGCTTAGATAAAGAAATATTTTCCTCATACAGAGTATGCATTGGCTGTTTTTCTTGTACCATTAAAGAACTATTATAGTTGAGTTATATGTGTATGTGCATGTGTATGTATGTCTCATGCTCAGTGTCTTCTGGATTTAATTTGTTGCCTGTAATTAAAAATTATGAACTCTGAGGAGCAGCGACTCTTTTATATTAGTGTTGTTTTCTAAAACACTTAATTTCTGGTTGCAGTCTATGCAATTTTTAGTTGCTTTGAAAATATGACACAGAAAGTGTTCTGGAATAAAATGTACCCAAGAGAATTGTGTTTATCCTGTTCATTTGCTGCTCATCCTTAATTCTTGCCTTTTTCTGATCTTTATAAACACATTGCTCTAAATATTCTAGCTTGGGTTCTCTTAGATTAAGCATTTTATGCCATTGGTGGTAAAACCGAAAAGGAAGGTTCGGATCATAGTGGAAATGTCTGTGTGTAGGTCTGTGTGTGAGTGTCGGTGGGGTTTTGCTACAAAGGTTAAATCACAGAAATGTTATGATAGTTTATAGAAGATGTGTCTCAGTTACAGCTGAGTTAAATAAGAACCCTGAGGTGATGCTCTAACAAAAATGGACACATGATGCCCTTTTCTTTAGTGTCCCTTTAGGGTTGCCTAATAGGATCTTAGTCAACTTACAATCATAAACAGACCAATAGAACAAAACCTTTTTCCTTAAAGGAAAAACAGTTTCAGAGTCGTGGGGTATTAAATTTGATCATGTTGTTAGAATAGTTTCTTTTTCCAAACAATGAACACTGGGCTGTGTTTTCTTGTTCAAGAAGGAAGAAGTGGCTATATGCTGATGAAAGAAGGAAGCTACTTATGTGGGTAGTAGCAAAGATATGTAAATGGCTTTAATAAGGCAAAATATCTCGTGTATAAACACTTCAAAATCTAGAACTCGTATTTCATTAACATAGGTATTCTTTCCTTGTTTAAAACTGACAAGATATTAAAAAGTTATATTTGATATTGAAATATTAAAGAAAGTTTTTTATATTGGAATTTTCTCAAGGTGAGACAATTGTAGAATTATACATTTGTTTAAATACTTCTGGAAATCAAAACAAACACTTCTAAGGGGGTCATAAAGAATGTTTATTGACTTATTGGCTCACTGTACCCTCAAAACACTGACATTGCTGTGTCACTGGATGATTTTTCATTAATTAAGGAAAATGGCAAGTATTTTATTTGCAAACAATTATTGATTTCAACATCACCTTGATGTCTTTTTACAGATGTAAGGCATTTTACACATCCCCCCAACAATTATTTGGTTGGGTTTATTTTAAATAAAAATCAAGGGATGGTATTTTTTTTTTTCTAAAAGCCCAGAGTATATAAATGTGAAACTCTGCAGTAAATGATCTGAACTTAATGTCCAGTTTGCTATTGAAACATTACAAATCACTAACTATAAAGGTTGAAATGGAATTGCAGCATCAGAAATAATATTTTAGTTCTAGAAATGCAAACCAGAAATGGTATATTTTGTTGCCCGTAAAATCAGTACTACATTCTTATATGGAATAGAAAATATCCTTTTTACAGAGTGTTAATTCTCTGGAGCCAAATAACTGGGTTGTAAAAAATGCTGCAAAATGAGAATTTAGTTTAAAATAGTTGCAGGTGGGCAGTGTACCCTAATTGACATGGAACTAGAAATCTACCAAGAGGAAGCCTATTAACCAGGTCTCAAAAATTCCTGTAGGTAAAGCTCTAGCAAATATGAGCTTACAATCAAAATCATAAAACACACAAGAACCCAAGATACCATGAAGAATATAACTATTGAAAAAATAAGATATACAATAAAAATATATATGTTTAATATGATAAAAAATAATTAGAGGAATTGAAAATAAAAGTCAGTAAATTAGAATAACCAGTTAAACTGGACAAACATAAACAGAGCTATAATAAATTAAAAGTATAATAACTGAAACTGTAGATTAGACCGTAGAATGAAAACATCTTATGAGTGAATTAGAGAAATTACCAATAAGCATAAGAGAAAGATAGAGACATAACACATGGAAGAGATTAAGGTACATCAAGGATATATTTAGAATATATGTCTAGTTGGAGTTCCAGAATGAGATAATAAGAGAATAGGGTAGAGGTAGTATTTGAAAGCAGAAAGGCTAAGAATTTTCCAGATGTGATTAGGGAAGCACATGCACACAAAGCAAGAGAAGTCAAAAGAAATCTAATGGGGGAGGCGAGGTCACTCACGCCTGTAATCCCAGCACTTTGGGAGGCTGAGGTGGGTGGACGGATTGAGTCCAGGAGCTCAAGACCAGGTTGGGCGACATGGGGAACTCCTGTCTGTACAAGCAATACCAAAGTAGCTGTGCATGGTGGCGTGGGTGCCCTGGAGTCCCAGCTACCCATTAGGTGGAGGTTGCAGTGAGTAGAGATCCAGTCATTGAACTCCAGCCTGGATGACAAAGTAAGACCCCCATCTAAAAAAAAAAACAAAAAACAAAAAACAAAATTGAAACCCTGAACAACCTTAGTGGAACTGCACATCACCAAAGGCAGAGAAGATTTCTAAAATAGTTAGAGAAAAAAGAGAACCTAACAATAATGAGGCTGACAGTTGGCTTCACAATAGAACAGAAGCCAGTGTGACAGCTATCTTTAAAGTTAATATTATTTTTAGGAAGAAAAAAACAGAGCAGAGAAGCACAAAATGCAACACTAGAAGTAAATCCAAATATCGTATCTATCAGTAATTAAAATAAGTCTATACGGACTAAACTCACTAATTAAAGAAAAAAGATTGTTAGAATAAAGGCACATTTAAAACATACAGAAAATTGACAGTCAAAAAAAGAAAAAAAAATACATGCCAGGCAAATATTAACTGAAGAAAGGTAGTATAGCTATGATTTCAGTTGCTATGAGACTTTAAATATCTTTATGTCTGACTATTATGGAAGAGTTTGTTAATGGAGATTAGGAATAATTTTTTTCTTTAGTGAAATAGATTGAAAATATGCTTGTTGGATAGAAATGATTGTGTCATAAAAAATAAAATTTAAAGTAAGCGTATTGCTAGAGTTAAATAATTCTAAGGGGTATTCAATTTGATCATGCTGTTAGAATAGGTTTTTTTTTTTTTTTTTGTCAAACAATGAACGTTGAGCTGTGTTTTCTTATTCAAGAAGGAGGAAGAGGCTATATGCTACCTGTATCTAATATGAAGTTCAAATATAGAAAAGCAAAAATTCACAAATCCAAAGCCATATGGAGACTTTTGAAAACTCTCTAACAGCAATTTATGTACCAAGCTCAAAATAATTTTAATAAGAATATAGAAGATTTGAAGGAACACTTGGGTCATCAGTTAGCATTTAAAGCAACTCGACAATACTACCGAGGTGGTTATTTCCTACGAAGACTTAACCAGAAGCCCTTTTTCAGTTGCTATGAGACTTTAAATATCTTTATGTCTGACTATTATGGAAGAGTTTGTTAATGGAGATTAGGAATAATTTTTTTCTTTAGTGAAATAGGTTAAAAATATATTTGTTGGCTAGAAATATCGTACAGGCATCTCCGGTCTGGAACAAAGAGGATTTAAGAATCTAAGCGTGTCCAGGAGGACTTTGTCCTCCTCTGGGCTCAGCCATGTTCAGGGTACTCTGTCACTTGAACTAATTAGAAGATTAGCTAAATACTGCACCAGAATGGCGTTGTATCTGCTTAGATTATTTCCTGCAAGATTCTTGTCAGATTATCTAAATGGACAGAAAGCTGGGACTTCATTGATCTTTCATGATAGCCTATATGTACTGGTTTTATGCTTGCTTACAAATTCATATTAGTACCTATGGTTAAATTCATTCTCAGATTTTGTATTTCTATCATACCATGCATAATTATATTTTTATTGGAGTGAAGATCTAATTATAAGCTATAAATACTTACCACAAAAAAGTAATAATTGTGAAGAATCTAATACATATATGTAGTTTACAGCACTATGTTTTCAATTTGTTGACCAGAGGTCAAAATCCAAAATAACCTGGGCCATTAATAACCTGGAATTTTACTGTCTGATTTTGTCTAATAAAAAAAGAGACTATTATGTCAAAACAACAATAACTTGAATTATTACTGTGGATCGTAACTTGACAATTTGGAGTGATGGAAAATGAGAATATTTATTAAATATGTCAAAACAGGACAAGATCTTAGAGGATACTTTCTTTTATAGAATCATGAGAACCTGTTTGACAAAAATTTGCTTCTTTCTGACATATCTCATGGGAAGAACCCCAATAATGGATAAGATATACTTATTCTTCATCTAAGTAACCTTTATTTGCATAAAATAGCAGTAAATAGGATAACAATAAAAGTTCTGTAGGTCTCTTTCTGAAGTACACACTAGTTAAAATTATTTAAATATCACCTTTTACATATGGAAAAGGCAAATACGTATTCCCTTTTACATATGGAAAAGGTCCTAGCCTAGAAGTATTTTGATTTTATATTCTTGTAAGTAAGTCAAGATGGAGAGTTGTGTAGAGAATAAGGAAACCCAGAAGAATCATGTGTGAAAGATTTTTAGAACTAGAACAGTGCAAGATTGTATCAATATTGTATACTGTCTATATACAGAAACTGTTTGATATAGCTGTTTAGTCTCCTTCTTTTGAACGTCTGCAACTTTTCCCCCTTAGCATTGTTTAGCTATCTTGCCTTTATCTTTTCAATGAAATAGATGTTACATTCCTCTAGGATAGGAAGTCATTGTCTTTGGCTTTCTTATATGCCCATCCTTACCAGCCCATTGCTTTGCAGATAGTAAATACCTAGTAAATATTTGTTAAGTAACTAATTCCCTGAAACTCACCATCTTTGTCATGTCTTAGTAGTCATTCTATAAATACTTCAGCATATCACATATTAATCATTGACATTTCAGAAGCAAGGAGAGAGATCTGATGACTTGATTCCAAAATTAAGTTTTGTTTCTTTATAGGAAGGGCTCAGCGTTCTTCAATTTTGTGTCCCCTGACACCTTACAAAGAGCTTTTCTTGGGATGGGCTTTTAATATGAAGCTGTTGTATGCAAATGTGGGTTCTGTTTATCATGAGAAGCTGTAATGCATCCTTGCAGATAACTTTATAGTCCTAATGGTCAACAGACAGTCTTTAGCCACCATATCTTCATTCAGATCTAGTGATATTACTCTAGTGGCAACGAATAAAACACAGTAAGAAAGTACAGCACCATTTCTATTGGATACAGATTTAATTTTCATTTAAAGTCTTTCTTACCCTGCCCTACTTTCTCTATTTTTGTTTTCTCTTGGGGTTTCATCTGTTCATCTGTGGGTCTATACTTATTTATTTGGCAGGTATAATCTATCCCTCTCTCTCCCTCCCCCTGCCATCTCCTCGGAAGCTGCTCTTACTTTGTGTCACCCTAAAGCTAGTGGTGACTGTTTTCTGACTTCATAAGCAGCTTTATGCACCTCTCTCTCTCTCTCTTTCTTTATTGAAATGAGCTGTCTTTGATTATAGTTTGTCAGTGTGGTCTGACTGCTGACATTGATTCCCAGCAGTGAACAACTTTGTCATATTGTTCAAGATTAGGTTTCGATGTGTCATTTAACAGACTAAAAAGCCATTCTCAGTAAAATCGAATTCCTGTGGGAATCGTTGTTAAGGATGCTCTCAAAATGAACTAAATATGTAATGCTGTGGAAATGTCACTGGAAAGGCATCAGGTGACTACATTTACTGAAACTACCAATATCTTTGCTGGATTCTATATTCTGGAAATGCAATTTAAAACTTGCTTGCCTTTATTTAGGCAAAATGTGATTCACAATAATTAAGTTTTATGAGCTTCTTCACTTAGGCAGGTCAAATAACATTTTTACTTTTAAATGTAAGAAAATATTTGCCCTTTCTTCACGTATCTATGTATGACTCTAACTAAATTCAGGGCTGGACCCAGAAGTGGCTGTCCCTTTATGGCTAGACATGTAGTACCACTAAAAACGAATATTATTTAACTATATGCTATAGTGGCTCTGAAACCAGACTGTATGGGTTCAAATGCCACCTTTGGTATTTACTTGCTGTGTGACTTTTAGTGTTATGTAAGTTTTCTGTGACTTCGTTATTGCATCTATAAAATGGGGATAATGCTTCCTTTATAGGACTGTTGGATAAGAGTTAATACACTTGTAAAATATGTGCACACTTAGTGTGGATGACTCATATTAAGATTTCAGTATTATTTGTCATGCTTATTATGCTGTTTTTGTTTTTTTTGGTGGTTGGTAATGTCCAATATCTATTTAGAGATATTCCTCTGTCTTATGTGTGGAAAGGAAGCAGAAGTAGAACCAAAGGTTACCCTCCTTGTTGACCCAGCGGCTTGTCTCTCACACCAACTTTGCATACACTCACTAACAGAGTGAAAGCTCAGCAGTGGACCACACCAGCTCTTCTTGGGTGGCAGTGTGGGGGCCCTTCGTGATTACTTAAGTAGACTCCTGAGAGTCTGATCTCCCTTTGCTGCCAATTCCTCTTTGAGAGAAGACTAGAAATGTTTTCCACATTTCTTTAAATTTTCAGTGATAATGTTTTGTTTACATGGATTGGCCATATTATTACTGAGGTTCAACCGCCAGGATCTCAGTCCCTGCTTCAGAGGAGTATACACATGGGAGGACTCAAAGAGAAGCCAGGTGGGTACGGCCTGCTACCCACTGGGTGTCTATATGGGTTCATTAGCTATAGACATGGCATTAGAGAGCTATTAGTTGCATAACATCTTACTCTCTGTGTGGAATCATTTTATAGGCACTGGCTGTTTCAGATCAAGTAAGGTTTACCTCTAGAGAGAAGCTCAGTCGATGCCAGAGAAGTATTTATTTGCCTCAGATTCTTGTCCTGTTTTTGAGGCTGTTTGTAGTATGTGCCTCAGACCTAGGCCTTGAGTCAGTCAAAGTAACACTGTCTATCACTTCTTTGTCTTGGCTAAACTACTACATACAGAGCCTTCACTCCCACGGCAACTCCTGCCCATGTCATGCACATCTCAAGCTTGGTTCTGTTGGTACCTGACATGAATTTTGAACCTGTTTTGTCTTTTGAGCAGGTCTTACTTTCATGGGCTGTCTTTGCCTGGGCTTGCTCTAGGCTCTTCCTCCAAGCTCTAGTTTTTTTTTTTCCCTAGTCCCTTAGCCCCATGCCAGGTAAGTGATGGGTCCTTAGTAAATGTTTACAGAACAGAAACACTGAATCCCTCTGCAATGGAAGCTTGTCTACTTTGCTGTGACCTCGCATTCAGCTTTGACTATGATGGTACCCCTACAACTGTAGGTCTCAATGCTTAGTAAGCCCTTACTAAGTGCCAGGCACTGTGCATATCCCTTTGTATTCAGAATGTCATTTTATCCTCTCATGAAACCCTATGTTATTGGTATTTTATTAATATTATTATTCCCTTTGTACAGGTGAGGAAACTGAGACCCGGAGAGATTAAGTAATTTACCTAGAGTCATTCAGGCCAAGTAACCATTGAATACGGAATTGAAATCCATGTCTATCTGAAAGCAGAGATAGATCATAACCTATACTGTGTTGCCTTGTATACCATATCATTTGGAAAATAGCATGCACATCGAGTCAGCTATCCCACAGGCAGAGTTTGTATTTCATCTGGTTAGGCCAAATGATGCTTGCTAATCTTCAAACCACATTTTGAGTGGCAAGGCCCTGTTGCCTCCCACTGGGATAAATATGAGGTATATGGTACACTGTGTTTTAGCTTCCTTAGCTGGATTGAGCTCCAGTTGCTGATAGATATAAAATGTTTAATAAGTAAACACTTCATTATCCCCTTTGGTTTCCTTTCTGACTTCCCTACTTTTCTATCAGTGCTCTCTGGCATCAGCATTTACACAAACAACTACAAACACTCTCACGCTTGTCTTAGTGTCTTCTGGTAGAGACCAACCTGAGCCTACCAGCTTCTAGAATGGAAAGCCCCACCCAGACAATGGGACTGCCTCCAATCCTCCAGCTCAGGACTTTGGCTGACTTGAGGTCACTCTCATGAATCCCTTCCAGAAAAGTATCACTGGACATGAGGTAGTCAAGGTTCAGACAGCCAGAACCTTGCCTGTATTGATCTGAAAGTGTTTGCAGATGACAGCATAGCTGGCATTCTTCCCTGGGGGAACTGCCAGGACCCTTATTTGAGAAAAAGATACTGTGTTCTTGCTCTAGTGACCATAGGGCCTCTAAACTTAATATGAACCAAGATTGCCCAGTATTCTGGGATTTTTTTTTTAAGGGTGAAAAAAAGAGATTCAAGTCTTCAACTCTAATAAATCTATCACACTTTTGAGGATTCATTAGGGATAAGGGTTAGGGAGTAGTCATCTACATGCTTTCACTCTGAATCCTGCTCCCAATGGAAGTCTCTTAATGTTTTCTCTCTACCAGGTTCTAAAGTTTTCTCTGGTTCGCATTAGACCCAAATTTAAACATGGCTCCTTCTGCTTCACTTCCCACAGCATTATTCCCATAATGCTGTTGACTATGTTAGAACTTTCCTGAAGGTCTGAGGTTAAAGGATGGAGATTACATAGAGAACACTTAAAATTCATTCTCACTAAGATACCAAAAACTATCACCATGTTACTAAGAATTAGTATCGGAGTCACTCTTCCCATGCTGGTGGCTACTTCTCACATGGGCCTCTAGACCTGTTATATTTTATCTTCTTGTTTTACTTTTCTTCTCAATATAATGTTCTCATAGGAGAACATTAGAATATTTTAGGCTATCTTTGATTTCCCTACCAGCACCTCCCTGTAAGGCTGCCCAGGCTGTAGACTGTGCAACTACAGGCAGCACTATTTAGCATAGTTGTGATGGAAATAGCATCCCCTGGAGTTTATGAAACTTGATAGCTCTGTGTTCTTTCAACCCCGAAGACTTAGACCCCACTCTCATAAAACAAGTGCAAGTTGGAATTTTCTATTATTTTATTATATATAGCAATTAAACATCATTTTCTTTCAATCTGTTATTTTCCAGAAGTGCCCCAAGAATCCCACCTCAGCATAACCAAAAGTGTCACTAACGTATTTTTTCCCCAAAACAGAATAGCAGTTTTCCTTCTGTGAGGAATTCTATCTTCCTTCTAAGCTCAAATTGCATCCAGCTTCTAAAATTGCAATTTCTCTGCTTGTGCCTTCTATTTAGCCAAGTAAAGGATGACACAGGTTCTATCTAGACCTTAATCAAACATACCACGGTGAGGATTTCTGTCTTAGCTATGACCCTGGGCCCTTTGGGAATTCCAGTTCCCCCTAGGCCCTTCTGGAGCCAGCTTTTTATCTTGATATTGCTCTGCTTTCAAGGCAGGCTTAGAAAACCTTTTGATTAAAGATGTCATGTTGACTTTAATGGAAGCAGTTCTTCATACCTCTCATTCCCCCAATAAGCTGTTTTCCACTGGCAATGATTCATAGAAGCCACAGAAGAGTTTGAGAGTTAAGCCATTCTCAAACAGTTACGGACCCTAGGGCAGTTACAGACGTTAGATGACGGAGTTGAATTTCAGAATCTATAGCCTGAACTCATGCTTAGTAATGTTGGGAAGTGTAAACAGAGGGATAAGAGCCAAGGCAAAGATCTCAGAGGAACCTAAATACAGTAACTATCTCTGTAACCTTTGCATAATTAATTTTTCAGTCTTCTTGTGTGTAAAATGAGGATGATAATCCCTATGTTACGCCTGTTAAAAAGATTAAACAAACGAATGTCTGTAAAGTTCTTAGCATGGGGTCTGACAATAATAAGATATCAAAAAACAATGTAGTATCATCAAACCCCTAAATCTGTGCCTCTGAGGGGTGTGGTATCCTGATATAGACTGGTAGTCTTCCTAAGTAAGTTTAATCTCAGGCAGCAGTGGAAAGGTCCAGTGAGGGAGGAATCAAAGATCCTAAATAGGTGTACATAACACACCCCTTTTGACAGAACAGTGACCCAAGACTGTCATGAGCAGAAATTAAGGGATCATCTTCCTCTGAATCTCCTAGGAAACTTGAAACCAGTGGCAGAGTCTCAGGGCCCATGAGAAGTTACATGACCACAAATGTAGCCATAGCCTACTGTTAGCAGCTAGACCTGCTTCATCTGTCCCGTGTCATCTCAATAAAACATCAGCCATTTAGTCCTCAACAACAAATTTTAAGTTATAACTTAAGATTGTATTTAGAACCATTTACTTTCTAGGTAAAAATTAGCATCTAAAGTATCATGGAAAACATTTACCTGTTTTGAGGGCTGAGCCATTCTTGTATCTACCTAGTCTTTGTACCAGTTTACCCTTGTGAATCCAAGAATATGCTCTTATCGTAGCCATCACCTTCTGGCTCTCTCTCTCTCTCTCTTTTCCATCATCTTTAATATTATTTTCATAGTATCTTGCTTGGCAGGTCCATGTCTTCGTTGACTCTGCAAGGACAGACGTATAATGGAAATGCTGTATGTCTTTACTGTGTATAAGTGCCTGCTCTAGAAGACCTTTCTGTTTTTTTGTCACTGTTTCCTTACCCATTGTCCAGCACTTTTGTGTTTCAGATGTAAATTAAAATTTTAGATAATTTTATTTTTTGTCTTGATAAATTAGGGGAGTAAAACTTCAATGAAGATTAGGTAATATATAAGGCACCTAGCACATGGTTAATTGTTTAATAAGTGATTGTCATAATTATCTGACATTAGTGGTTATATTGGCTAAATTGTGGTGGTAATATGTTTTCCTCACTATTGTAAACATTAACCACTCAAAATAAAACATACTGTGAACATTAGAATATCTTAGGCTATCTTTGATTTCCTCTCTGAATTCTTGACTGTTGCATAGACCTTAAAAAGTGGCCACATTGTAAGTGCTATTATTTGTATGGATTTTTAGAGTTGGAAAGAATTGTTGGAACCCAGGTAATCAGTCAAATCCATATTTACAATGTAAAATTAAACTATGTACTCATATATATCAAACATTTACTATTTACTATTAGTCCTAAATGTTTACATATATTAACTATTTTATATTACAAAAATGTAGATACTAATATCATTCCTATTTTATAGATGAAAAGGAACTTAGGCACAGAGATCTTAAGTAATATGCCTAAGATACCAAGACTTTAGTAATTCAAAGAACCCTGGTAGAAACTCAGGAAAAAAAAAGGAAAAAGAAACTGAAACTCGGCCAGTCTGGCTCTTACCAGCAGTCTTTTAACCACTCAGTATACTGAGCATATACTGTTCACTGTGTAATTTCTCAGAAGTAAATCAGAAAAATATTCTCTTATGTCTTTACAATAGACTATACTATCCAAAGTTTCAAAACATAAATAGTACTGAGAAATCCAATAGATTTCTTAATGAATGCGTGTGGCATCAACTTTCCTGGACAGATCTAGAGTAAGTTTTTAGGTAATGCAGAAAAATTATTCAGGGAGAAGGTAAAGTGATAAAGAGTAATGTTGGAACCTGAGAAAAAACACACCAGCGTATACATATTGCTCATTATGTTATAGTGACAATTATGCTAATACTTCTTATTTCTTAAAAGCTTGCTATATGCCAGAGTAAGCTTTTAATGTTCCTAGCAAACTTATGAGATGTATACTATTATTATGTCAATTTTATAAATGAGTAAACTAAAGCTATTAAAGGGTTGAGCCGATATTGAAGCCCAAATACTCCAACTTCAGAACCTGTGCTCTTTACAACACTGTTCTTTTGGTCTCCCTAAATATGTATATGTGTGTGTGTGTGCATTATGTGTATTATGCACATAAATAGAAAATTATATATAATCATATATA
The DNA here is from genome assembly GCF_049354715.1 of Callithrix jacchus. Lineage (NCBI taxonomy): Eukaryota > Metazoa > Chordata > Mammalia > Primates > Cebidae > Callithrix > Callithrix jacchus. The sequence goes on from NC_133506.1 coordinate 21,509,907, forward strand.
TTATAGATGATAATATAAAATATTATAAATAAAGTTGCAAATCACCTTAAATATATTTCCAAGTAAAACTGATAGTTATAAGTTTAGGACTTTTTTCTCTTGTATTTGAACAGTGGTTCATGTTTACTTTGGTCTCATAAATGAAACCTGTTTGTCATTACGCTTCCTAAACTTGAATATTTTATGGACTGTTTTGAAAGAAATTCTCATGGACCCTTAGTATTAACATAAAAATTTTTTTATTGTAATGTTACTTTGAAATGTACAAATCCATAATCAGGTATAAATGTATTATGCTTGTAGCTCCTAAAATTATTTAAAAATGGATTTTGAAACTACAAAAGCAATGGCATTCAAATTAATGACACAAGTTTCATGTGATAATGATGTTTGCTGAACGAATTTGCTACTTAAGAAATCAATATGGTATAGAGTTATACAAAACGGGATCTTTAGAGTTCAGCATGGCAGAAGCACCATATACCATGTGATGAAAACATCTGCTGCTTTTTTTTCCTGCTGAAATTGCTATGAAACCATTCACATGAGGGGCAGAAATAGCCTTTGCTCTTGGTGTGAATGCAGTATTTATATACTCAGTGTCTGCCTTTGTTTGTTCCTCCAAAACAATGCTACTTGGTGCCAATTGATTGTAAATGTGATTTTTCAGTATTTGATCAGAGCGGGGTATAATAAGGGAGTCATGCAGATAACATTAACCAGCTTTTCCTCTGCTATCTACATTCCATCCCTAGAGGATCTCATCTGGTGTCATGGCTTTAAAAATCGTTCACTTCCTGACAACTCTCGAGTTTGTATCTATGGCGTGCGTTGCTCCTCTGAACTTTGTATCTAACTGCCTAATGGACATCTCTACTTAGATTTCTAAATTGTACAGTTTACAAGTCCCAAACAGATCCTCTAGTCCCCTGACCTGCTCCAAACCTGCTTGTCCTGTATTCCCTTTCAACTCCCAGAAGGGCAACTCCACTCTTCCTGTAGTATAAGCCTCAAACCTTAGTCACCCTTCGCTTTTCTCTTTTTCTCACATCTTAAATCCGGTCACCCTGAAAATCCTATCAGCTTAAAAATACATCCAGAATCTGAATACTTTTCACTGACTCCATGGCTGGCACCCACACCCAAGAAATCATCATTTCTTGCCTGGATGATGGCAGTCACCTCCTAATTTATCTCCCTGTTTTCACCCTGGCATTCCTAATCATGTAATGCAAATACAGTATTTTACATAGCAGTTGGAGTGATGCTTTAAAAGTAAAACATCTGGCAGATTACTACAGCATTCCCAGTCTTCAACCCTCCAAAGGGCCCATTTCAGAGTAAAACCCAAAACCCTCAATGGCCAACAAGGCCCTGCCACTGTTCTTTCTTCAGTCTATTCCAGCCATGCTTTTCTTCAAACACGCAAGCATTGACTTCTTGTAACCTTTGCACTGCTCTTCCCTGCGCTGGAATCCTGTTTCCCCAGATGGTCTCCTGATTTGCACCTTCTGGCCTCTGCTTAGATGTCACTTTATTAGTGAGGCCTTCCTGACAATCCTATTAAAAAACTCTGATCCCGGCATACTTCTTCCTCATCACTTTCTCACCCGCTTTATTTTTTTTCCCCATGGTGTCCTTATCACCATATATTAGCATATACATATACATGTGTATGTATTTCAATTGCTTATTACCTGTCTGTTTCTACTAGGGAATATAAGTTCGATGAATGCAGAAACTTAGTTTTATTAAAGTGTCTAAAATAGCGCTTGTCACTTATATGTGTAACAAACACTTGTTGAATGAATCAATTCATGCTTAGTTTTTAAAAATTATCAGCAGAATAAAAACACAAAAGGCAGTGTTATTAGGGAGAGCTTGCAAATCTGAGGGTAAAAATTTTATACCAGTGTGTATGTAACATAAAGGAATGAACTGTAAGTACAACTTAGATTTTCTAAAATGTTAGAAATCTTTTTACCACCAACTTTAAAATTTTTATCAGCCTAACATCTTTTTAATTTTGCAGTTGAACATAACTTCTAACTTCTCCTAAATATTTGCATGTATATTTACAACTTATTTAAAAGGTAAACACGGCCAATTGTGTGACCACCACCACCATGCTGGGGTGTTAATATAGTTCAGATTGTCTGGTGCTTTGTATATCAGCCACTAGCCTAATTTTCACTTGGAATTCATCCAATTATTGACACCACTTAGTTTGTAAGATTTCCTGGACTCAGAAGAGAGAGAACCTTTCTGAACTGAAGCCCTGATATGCAGTGGAGATTTACATTCAGAGGGAAACAGTGTCTGTTGAACTGTGTAACAGCTATCCTTGTAGGAAACTCGAACAGTGTCCAAAGAGCACATAATTGTGGTGATTAAACTGATAAGATTGTGACACAAAGGAAGAAAGTACAAATTGAAGTTTCAGCAACAGGTATAAGGCACGTCATCCATTCTTTCCTGGTAGTCTTAAGAAAGTAATAAGATAGCTTAATTACATGATTAAAATACTCAAAGTCCAGCTGGAACCCCATAGTTTCTACCTGTGATTGCTTGCTTGCTTTTTTCTTATTAGAAGTGTTGAGATCTTTAGATAGTTATGGTTGACCTTTCTGTTGTCTTTTTTTTTTTTTTGAGACGAAGTCTCTCTCTGTTGCCAGGCTGGAGTGCAGTGGCGTGATCTTGGCTCACTGCAAACTCTAACTCCCTGGTTCAAGTGATTCTCCTGCCTCAGGCTCCCAAGTCGATGGAATTACAGGCACGCACTACCACACCCAGCTAATTTTTGTATTTTTAGTAGAGATGACGTTTCACTATGTTGGCCAGGATGGCCTGGATCTTCTGACCTCCTGATCTGCCCACCTCGGCCTCCCTCTCCCAAAGTGCTGGGATTACATGCGTGAGCCACCGTGCCCAGCCTCTGTTGTCCTCTAGTTTTTAGCTTTTATATGAAAGTACTGTTAATATAAAATTAAACCAAGCTGGTCTTCACATTCTGCAGTTTTCCCCCCAGTGTAAATTAATGACTTACTCAAAACAGTTTTTAAGTCATTAGCTAAAATGTGTACACATCTTAATAATGTATAACAAATAATGCATTCATAAGTGCACAGTGTCTTATATACAGTTATTATAATGTATGTGACATATTTGTTTGTACTTCAAGAATATTGTGAAAACAAAGGATGAAACCATGATTTGATTTTCACGTATATGAGAACAGAGTCTCTGTTTAAACAGAAAATTGGATCATATTAAAGCCATACTTCAGTATTGTAGGAAGCATCCTGTTATATGCACATGTCTTTCCTTTCCTTTCTCCCTTTCTTCCCTCTGGTTTCAATAGGTATTGACTGAGTACTCACTATGTGCCAGGCAGTAAAGTACACACTCAGTTTGGGGATGGTATGAAGCCTCATTTAGCAATCCTCGGCTATCCTGGAGTAGCATTTTGAAAGTACTTAGTTGGAGTCAGCTTGCATTGAGTTGTTCTACTGGACATGGGAAAGATGAGGCCCATTTCCCTGGATTTGGAATCTGGTCGTTTTGCATGTGCCAGGGTAAGGTGCCATGTTCATTCCCTAAGAAAGTCTCAATCACTTGTTAGTTTGGCTTCAAAAACTTTCAGCAAACTGAACTTTAATTTTCAGTTATGCGAACACACACACACACACACACACACACACACACACACACACACAATCTATCATCTAGCTAGCTAGCTAGCTAGCTATCATCTATTTATCTGTATCTGCAAGGTCTTATGTCTTATTTTTCTTCCTAAGTTCTTAACTTGTTTTATTTTTTCTCCTCATTCTTCCTCTGAATTCCTCGTTTTAGTTTACACCATTAAAAATTTGCATTATGTGTTGTAGCAAATTGTTTTTAAGGAAAGGTATTATAATGATTCAATACAAAAACATAAATGTGTATATGTCATGAAGTCTGAGAAGATAGTTTGAAAACTGCTCTAAGATTGAGTGTAATAGAAAGAAGAAATGTTTTTAAAAGAAATTAAATCAATTAATTAACTTATTTCGCTCAGACCATTAGCCAGACAGAATATGAAAGGAAAGTCAATGCTTTCCTGATAACCAATTTCAAAATCTAGGTGGAGACCAGAAGTTTCACAACTTACTACCAGTGTCTCCTAGTATAATTTCTTTGTATTCATTACTTTTTCATTGGTTACTCATAGGGAGATGGCTACCTGAGAGAGCTCTCTGTTTCAAAGTGTGTTTTTTTCAATAAGAAAAAAATATCTGGACATTTTTGTGTAGGATATTAGACAAAATATTTTTATGGAAAACCTTCAAGTCTGAACTTTGTATAGGTTTCCCACAGTACAGAAAGAAGGCGGAGTTTTTGACTGAAGCTGACCTGTATTTAAGTTGAGATTGAGTGCCATATTCCTTCTGTTTTGAATCCTTGAATACTTGTCCATCATAGCCAATCCCAAAGCTCAAGAGTTTCTTTTTTTTTTTTAATTGCAATTTAGGTTTTCTAAAAAGAATTTTAGCCTGTTAAAAAAATATGTTGTATGGTAACACTTAACAGTTTTTGAGAAAAATGATACATGTGAGATATGATGGATTTTAGAAATGATAACAGCACCCTCTGGTTAGTGTTCCTTTACTACTTCTGTTATAAATCAGGAGTTGGCAATTTTGACAGCTAATCTCTTTTCTGTCAGCTAAAACTTGACTCAGCCTTTTAACTATAAGCAAACTGAAAATGAAGACTCTGTCTCTTAAGATATTGATATATATTTTCCTTGGAATTATAGTTTGAGCCTCTGAATTTTTGTGTCTTTTGGGCTGATACACCCTATTATGAACAGAATAGGCCTTTATTCCTTCACATCTGGAATAAAGATATAACTTCAGATACTTATTTAAAAATTCGTGTTGGTTTCATAATAAGCAAAATGGTATTGTTAATTCATAGCACAGGCATTATTTTAAAATAAACTAATGGTGAAACTAAGATTTTAAACATAAATCTGCAGTATGGTATGTGCTCTACTATCCCTATTCCAGCTGTTGAGGATTTGAAGTGAGAACGGGCCAATTTTAGCATGTGTTGGAACCATCCATTTGTCTATTTGACAGAGATCTTTGAATCTTCCAGTTGAAAAGGTCTTTGGAGGACATCTAGTTCAACTCCCTTAATTTACAGTTGAAGGATCTGTGGAGAAAGTTACTCCCCAACTCTCATGTTAATAAGTACAACATTGTTACTCAGTTCATTGCCAAGCAAACCTTTGGAGGAATTTAACAGTTCCACAAATAGCCAACAAATAGCAAACTTTATATTCTTATTTGCAGGCAGCTCATCATATTCAGGAAATAATTTTCCCCAGGAGTGCTCTGACTATAACACATGGAACCTGTTTTCACTGAGAGAACAACTGAAATTCTTTCAGAAGAGGAGATGTTTTGGAATCTCTGTTGTAATAAAACACAGTATAATGTTACATGCATTAGAATGTAGTGAGGTCCAACTTCCATTTTGATTCCACCATTTAATTTAATGCTCCCTTCCTCCTCTTCTCTTGTTTTCTTTCCTTGTCTCCATGTTTCCAAAAGGAGCTCTTATCTTGGACAACCTATTTCACTTTTAAAATAGAAATAATATCATCACATCTTCCGGGATCTGGGGGGCTAAGCCCAGAAATTCTCATGACTTTCTTACTACTGAAGACAGTTTTAAGATCTTTACATATTTTTGGACATATTTATTAGGAATCTTCTTCTAAAGTTGTTTTTAGGTGCTTCAAATTAAATGATCAGATTAATTCCTAGAAACATTGTCTTTCGACCTCCTCAGACTGCTGGGGGATTGACAGGAAAAGTTGGAATCAAACACCTAGTTATTAGGGAATATATTTCTTTTTTTTTTTTTTTTTTTGCCTAGATTAACCATTCCCCTCCTCCCCCTCAAGTCACTATGGCATACAGACCTACCTTTATTTAAAAGGTTGAAAAGGTGTACTTCTATTTTTAAATTATAAAATAAGGCATATTCTCTTTATAAAATTTGGAAAAATAAAACAATTTAAAGAAAATTAAATGTGTGTAATTAGCATCTAAAGGTGATCTTGCAATATACTGGTGTTTATATATTTCTAGTATTGCTTCTGTAATTCCTTTTCATTTGGAATTACATCAACCATTTCTTTTTTTCTATTTTGTTCCATTGAATCAATATATCATGGACATTTTGTCATGTAACTAAATATTCTTATAAAAGTTGACTTTGTGTTACAAAAGTATATCATAGGGATATATCACAATTTAACCAGTCACTACTATTAGCCATTTATGTTTTTTCCAAATTTTGCTATTAGAAGTAATGTTGTAATGCACATTCTTGTGTGTATATCTATGATAATTATCTTAGGGTAAACACCCAAATGTGGAATTAGTCATATAGTATTTTCATATGTAATACCAAAAAATCCTCTAAAAATTTTTATTTCTCACCATAAGGCCCATTTACCTCTGTACTAATAACACATATATATATTATTATATATAATACATATATATATTATTATATATAATACATATATATATATATGTATATATATATATATATACACATACATAATGTGTGTGTGTGTGTGTATATATATGAACTGGTTTTCACAGCACCTGTACCATTTTACATTCCCACTGGCATAGCACAGATGTTTCAATAGCTCCACATCCTTTTTAACACTTATTTTATTGATAGTAAATAACGTTATCATTATAAAGTGATATCCAATTGAAATTTTTATTTGCTTTCACTGATAGTGATGGTGAGCATCTTGCATGTACTTATTGGCCATTCATGTATCTTCTCGGGAAAAATGCTATTTAAGTTCTTTCCCCATTTTTGAATTGACCTGTTTGTTTTTCATTACCATTGTTGAATTTTAGGAGTTCATTATATATTTTGGATACTAATCTTGTGTAAGATAGACTTTTTTGTAAATATTTTCTATCATTCTAGGGTTTGTCTTTTTACTCTCTTGAAAGTGTTCTTTTTTTGAGACCAGGTCTCATTCTTCCCCCAGTCTAGAGTTCAGTGGTGTGATCACAGCTCACTGCAATTTCAATTCCTAGGCTAAAGCAATCTCCCATCTCAGCCTCCCAAGTAGCCGGGACTACAGGTGTATGCCCCCATGCATGGCTAACTTTTAATTTTTTGTAGAGATGAAGTTTCTATATGTTGCCCAGGCTGGTCTCGAGCTCCTGGGCTCAAGCAAACCTCCTGGCTTGGCTTCCCAAAGTGTTGGGATTACAGGCATGAGCAACTATGTCCAGTCTTGAAAGTGTTCTTTGATACACAAAACCTTTACATTTTGATGAAGTCAAGTTTATCTAAATTTATCTAAATCACACTTGGTAATGGTGTATAATTCTTTAACTATGTTGCTGAATTGAGTTTGCTAGTATTTTGTCTAGAATTTTTGCACGAATATTCACAAGAAATACTGACTCGTAGTTTTCTTTTCTTGTAGTGTCAGGATACTAGTCTCATATCAAATGAGGCAGGAAGTGTTCCTTACTCTCCAGTTTGTGAGAAGAGTTTGAGAAGGATTGGAGTTTTTTTTTTTTTTTTTTTAACGTTTCGTAGAAATCACCAGGTCCTATGCTTTTTTTTATTGGAAGCCTTTTGATTATTGATTCAGTCTCCTTAGTAGTTAGGAGTGTATCCAGATTTTCTGTCTTCATTTTTCATTTTTGGCGGATAGTGGGTTGCTAGGAATTTGTTTATTTCATCCAGATTATTCAATTTGTTGGCATACAAATGTTCATAGTATTCTTTCTCTTCATAGTCTTTTTTTTTTTTGTAAAACCAACAGCACTTGCTTGTGCTGCATTCCATAAATTTTTGTTTGTTGTGATTTTATTTTCATTACTCTTAAAGCATTTTCTAATTTTGTCATTTATTATTTGATCTATTGTTGTTAAGACTGTGTAGTTTGATTTCTCCATACTTATGAATTTTCCTATTTTCCTTCTGTTATTGATTCCTAGTTTCATTCCACTGTGATTGAAATTTTTTTCATATGATTTCAATCTTTTAAAATTTATTGAGATTTTTTTGTGACTTAATATTATTGTCTGTTCTGTAGAATGTTCTATGTACATTTGAAAAATGAGTAATTTATTGTTGGATAGAATATTCTGTATATATGTGTTAGGTCTAATTCATTTATAGTTTTGTTCAAATTTTGCATTTCCTTGTTGATGTTCTGTCTGTTGTATCTGTTATTGAAGGCAAGGTATTGACTCCCCAACTGTTATCTCCCTTCAATTCCAATATGTAGAGCTGTCTATTTCTTCCTTCAATTCTAGCAATGTTTGTTTCACATATTTTGGAGTTTGGTTGTTTTGTGCATAATTTATAATTGTTATATATTTTTGATGAATTGACCCTTTTATCAATATATAATGTGTGTCTTTCTCCTTTTACAGTTTTTGACTTAAATTCTATTTTGTCTAATAATAGTATAGCAACCCTATCTATCTTTTGGTTACATTTGCATGTAATATTATTTTCCACCTATCAACCTGTTTCCATCTTTCAACCTATTTTTGTCTTTTTTTTTTGAGATGGAGTTTTAATCTGTCACCAAGCTGGAGTGCAGTAGCATGATTTCGGCTCACTGCAACCTCTGACTCCCAGGTTCAGGCGATTCTCCTACCTCAGCCTCCTGAGTAGCTGGGACTACAGGTGCATGCCACCATGCCCACCTAATTTTTGTATTTTTAGTAGAGATGGGGTTTCACCATATTGGCCACGATGGTCCCAATCTCTTCACCTTGTGATCCACCTGCCTCGGCCTCCCAAAGTGCTGGGATTACAGGTGTGAGCCATCGCGCCCGGCCCTCCCTGTTTGTGTCCTTAGATCTCAATTAAGTCTCTTGTAGATGGCATGTAGTTGGATCATGTTTCACTTTAATTAATTTGCTAATTTCTGTGGTTTGGAGATTTTAATACATTCACACTTAAAGTGACTACTGTCAAAGAAATATTTACTTGTCCCATTTGTTATTTGTGTTCTTATAGCTTTTTTGTTGCTAATTTCCTCTATTACTGTCTTGTTTTTGTTCAGTTGATTTTTTTTGTAGTGAAAAGCTTTGATTTCTGTATTATTTCTTTCATTTATATTCTACAGGTATTTTCTTTCCTGTCATTGTAGGGGCTAATAAAACATTCTAAATGTATAACAATGTAATTTGAGTGGAAACTAGTTAAATTTCGGTCACATACAAAACTACTTCTATATAGCTTCATGTTATTGGTATTTATATCTTTATACATTGTCTACCCAGTTACAATGGCTTGTATTTTAAATTATGCATTAGTCTTTTAAATAATTAGAAAATACAAAGTAGAGTCACAAACCAAAGTTGCAATATTACTGGTCTTTGTACCTGCCTAAGTATTTAACCTCTACCTGAGACCATTACCTATTTACATGGCTTCAAGTTACTGTCAAGCATCATTTTATTTCAACCCGAAGGACTCGCGTTAGCATTTATTTTAGGGCTGGGCTAGTGGCAAAAAAAAAAAACAGCCTTAGCTTTTATCAGCCATACCCACACTTTTACTGCCTGAGTTCTAAATTAGATGAAACAGAGATGAGCACTTTGCATCAGTCCTTCTAATATCACTCAGGCAAGTTAGGACAAATGTACAAATAATTTGCAAATAAAGTCTGTTCTGCTCTGTTTGTTTTGAGGGAGGGACTGGGAATTGGAATGCTTTGGCTTCCAGACCAAGACCACTGTCATGCCAGGGATGGGAAGGAGCAAGTATGAGTAAAAGCACCACAGAAGTTTTCTATTATCTTAAAGATAGGTTTTTCTTGTTTTTGTTTGTTTGATTAAGTATTTGATTGTTTGCTGTAAACTTTTGAGTATTTCTCACAGCTCTATAAAAGTAGGTTTAGACGCATGCTGCTTGTGTTTTTTGATGTTTCTGAAGGTGGGTGGGTGGTGGGGGTGTTTAAAAACTTGATACTTCCTAGTCCACCATTTAGCTAACATCTTAAAATATTTTTTAATGTGGCTAAATTTTTATATTGTCCCTTTAAGGTATATTTATGCCCTGCAGAGTAATTATACACAAACCAATAAGCTAAGAAGGAATGAAAGGAGAAATAATTTTTGGTGCTATTTTAACTGTGAATTTAGAATAGGAAACTTTTTTTTGCAAGTGTATTGTTTTTGTATAAAATTAACAAAATATAAAAAAATAATTGTATCCCCTTTATTTGTTGTATTTGTACCTTTTACTCTTTTCAGGTTCCAAAATGTGACTTAATTACGAAGGTTATTAGCAATTTATGTGGCATTTCCAAAAGTTTCAGCACTGATACCACTACCATTAGTATAGTTTCAGAGTTGAATTTTAATATTTCTTTTTTGGGAGGTAATTTTGAAGAGTCAGACATGAAAGGCAATTGTCAAATTTCTTCTTTGTTTACAATTTTGGTTGATTAGTAATGACAGTTTGTGAACTGGACTGCTGTGATGAAATGGAGTCTGAGACTGGGTTATGGCCAGCCAGAAAGGGTATTGTGACCAATTTATGATGTTTGCTATAGTCCTGGAAGGTGGCAGTATTTATGCCAATCATTTTCCTTCTTTATTTTAAGCATCCCTTGAGCCCCGATCTAATAAAGTCCTCAAATCACCTATGTGTTGCTTTAAATTACCGGCTGTTATAAGGTACTTAATTTGAATCATGTAAATCAATAATAAATTGGAGATGATTTATCTAGTAGATCATCTTTGAGGAACTAAAATATTTAATGAAAGTCCATGTAAGGAGCATATTTAAATGTCAAAAGACCATAGGTTTATCACATTGAATTCTTTATTCCTTTGCAATCTAGACATTTAATTCACCTTGCTTCTATTCAGGTCCCAACCAGCTTTGGACATGCAAAACGATATGATTCACACAACTATTTGACATACTCAGCCTAAATTTATACCTAGTGTTTACCTAGGTAACAGCAGTATTTCAAAGCCCTCTTCTTCATTTACTCTTTGGTCAAAGGAAATCTCTTTTACCCAGTGTTAGCTGATTATTTTGGTATTGAGCTTCATGTCTCTGAGTGTCATATCTTTATGTATATTTCCTGAGTTTTCAGTTTTAGGCATTATCTATCTATTGACATTCCATTACGAAAAGATAATTTGTTTCTTCTTTCTCTCCTCTCTCCATGGTACCCCATAATATACCAGACCTTCTCCACCCTTCAGCTTTCTAACTTAATTATATCAAATTAATGCTATAAAAATTATGATATAACTCTGATCAGTGTTTGCATTACTATAACTATGAAAAGCAATCAAGAACTAGACATATAGTAGCTATAGTATTTTTTTCCTTTACTGTGCAGCCCTTGTTTTCCTTGGGGTTAATAATAGCATTTGGAGTTATTTGCTTGGTTTTCTATGTATGTATTGTTAATCCAAACCAAACATCGTTATCTAAATCTCTTCTTAGGTATTCCATCATTTTTGTCCTTGTGAGGAGACCTTTCCTGGAAATTTCTGACCTTCTGTCCTTTGAACAAATTATCCTATAGGTTTTGTGTCAACCGTCATCATCCTGGCCTGTTCCCTTACTGTTACCCTTGGGACTCTTCACATCTCTCCTCTCTATTGTTTTCTGTGTCTCATCTTCCTACATCTTAGTTTATTCTCTTATCTTGGTGACTCTCATCCCTCTGTATCTTTCAAAGAAATGCTACTTTGGAACTAAATTTTTGAATGATCTTGTACGTGAAAGTATACCTTTTATTTTGTTGATGGTTTCACTGACTACAGAATTCTAGATTCAAAGTTTTTTCTTAGTGTTTTGAAAGAACCGTTTTTGTTTTTTCTCCTCTGGAAGCTTGTAGTACATCAGGTACTGAAATTTTTCAATAATGTGCTTTGATGTGGGTTTATTTTTATCTATTGTGATGAGCTTTCTGTGAGTACTTTCCCTCATGTTCTCCCTGGGGAATTTTCTAAATTATATCATTGATTTTTACCCCTCCTCTTGTTTATCTTTGTAGAATTTATACAATTGGATGTTGGATCTACTGGCCTGGCCTTTCTTTCTTACATTTAATCTCTTTGTCTTTGATATATTCTTGATTCTGTCAACTTTTTATTTTTTATTATATTTTTTGTTTCAGAGACTTATTTCTTTTTGTTCCCTAAATATTCCTCTTTTTTTCTTTTAGTAAAAGTATTTTGTTTTTATGTTATGGTTTTCTTATCTCTCTGATATTAATACCAGATTTTAATAGTTTTCTTCTTTCTACATATTGCATTTTCTTCAAGTTGCTATTACACCTATTAGTTTGCTTAATTTTTAATCTTTCATATTACTGACTTTCCTCAGATATCGTGTAGTCTTTGCTTATCCGCTGACATGTAAGGGTATGGGACAAAGTAACTCGATTAGGGTTTTTGTGCATGTTTGTCCATATAGTTTTGCAGTATGAAGATTCATTTGGGCGATTCAGTTAGGTAAACTTCAGAGTTATCATCTGTAGATTTTTCTACTTAGGCAGATGAGATATCCCAGAGAAGGATCCTCTAGCCTCCTTCCTGTGGAGGGAGTACCTAGCATTTTCAGAAATCCCATTAGGGAGGAAAAATGGGGAGATTCTGGCAACCATTGTGCTTACATTCATTTAATCTCTCTGTTTTCAGTGTGTTTTCCACCGTTAACTATGCAGAGATCTTTTGCTTTACCCCTTAGCTCTTATTTGAAGATGAAGATGGACATTTGACTGTATGATATCCAGGGATGAAATTTAGATATCCACCTGCTTGTTAGATATTTTTTCAGCAAATCTTTTTTATTTAGCCTTATTCCTTCACCCTTATCTTTAAGGTACTCATAATCACCAGCTCCTTAGCCTTTTAGAGTTTAGCAGTGTAAATTTGGTTGTGCTCTTACATCATGGACTCAATTATTCATCCCTCATTTCTCTCCAATTAATTACCTTATTTTATCTTTTTTTTTTAAGAGCGACATTTTTTTTTTTTTTTTTTTTTTTTGAAACAGAGTTTTGTTCTTGTTGCCCAGGCTGGAGTGCAATCTTGTCTCACCACAACCTCTGCCTCTCAGGTTCAAGCGACTGTCCTGTCCCAGCCTCCCAAGTAACTAGGATTACAGGCATGCACCACCATACCTGGCTAATTTTTGTATTTTTAGTAGAGACAGGGTTTCACCATATTGGTCAGGCTGGTCTCGAGCTCCTGACTTCATGATCTGCCCACCTTGGCCTCCCAAAGTGCTGAGATTACAGGCGTGAGCCACTGTGCCCGGCCGACAGTGAAACTCTTATAATAAATTGATTTTATTCTTCCTCTTTTTTTACTTATCATGTCTTCCATCTGGTTTCAGCACCCCTCAACTTTCATTTAAGACACCTTTGCTGTAATCCCAGCACTTTGGGAGGCTAAGGCAAGTGGATCACGAGGTCAAGGGATCGAGATCATCCTGGTCAACATGGTGAAACCCCGTCTCCACTAAAAATGCAAAAAATTAGCTGGGCATGGTGGCGCGTGCCTGTAATCCCAGCTACTCAGGAAGTTGAGGCAGAAGAATTGCCTGAACCCAGGAGGCGGAGGTTGCAGTGAGCCAAGATCGCGCCGTTGCACTCCAGCCTGGGGAACAAGAGCGAAACTCCATCTCAAAAAAAAAAAAGACACCTTTGTGTTGATAAATCTAACACATACTTTTGGCCTTTGACTTATCTGACCTCTCTGAAGATTTGCCCCAGTTAGGTACTCTCTCCTAGTTTGTCTACAACTTCTCTGCAAGCTCTTAGTTTTTTCAAACTCTATGTCTTTTACGTTCTTCATGATTCTTGCTTTTATAGGATATCACTCAAGACTGGTAATATCAATAAATCTAATATATAATGTTAGATCAATATATCTAATATCAAATATATAATACATGATATATATCTATAATATATAACATACATGTAATATAATATCTAACAGATCCCACTGTATTTTATATATATGTGTATGTGTCTGCATACATACACACACATGCATATACACGTCTAGAATCAGGATACACGCCAAATTGTCCTGCCATGTAGTTTGGTCACAGACTTTTAGACAAGTTGCTGTCTAATGAATAATTTTTTTTTGCTGTGTGAAGATCTAGAAAATATCGCTAAAAATATAGCTGACGTTTCTTTTACTTGCTCCATATTAAATGGTAGAGCTGGAAGTACTCGTTAAACCCTGATTCCTTGTAGCTTAATTCTTCAGTCTCAGTTTTAGAGTAAAGAAATACCAAGTGGCTAAATTAGCAGATTTTGACAGACTGTATAATGTTCTCTTTATAATGATAATGGTTGATAGCATTATATAAGTGTTCTACGCTATTTGGTAAGAGGTAGTATTTCTGTTTTCTTATTTGTAACGTTATCATAATTTCTACCATAGTTATGAGCAGATTTTAGATTGGCAATGTATTGAAAATGTTAATGAAATAATGATATCATAGGAGGCAGTTTAGTCTATAATCTCAAATGTAATTTAGCAGAAAATATTAAATAGCCATTTTGTAAACTGACAAAACTCAATTTTTAATGGGTTGAAATACAGATGGAAAGAAATGCCAGAATGGATTAATAGTGTTATAATAGCTGATCCTTTTAGACCAGACCACACTGTCTTCAAGATATATGCCCATTAAAATCTTGGTATTCTAATTTTAAATATGACAGTATTGCTATTAACATAAAAATATGACTTGATTAATAGCATTCACTTTATGACTATTTAACGCTCTCATAGTTAGGAAGAATCCCTCAGTCTAGTATTCAAGAGAATCTTCTTAATTTTTAGATTTTAGAATAGAAGTAGAAGATTAAATGAAAATTTACCAGTTGTTTTATGAAATGAAAAGAATGTCTGTTGTTGCCTTTTCAGATTAGGCATATGGGTACTTAGTGTTATCTTCCTGGTGTTAATTTTATACTACTCCTGTATTTTTACTAAGATGAATTTGGTTTTGAATGCAAAAATAAATTATTTAAAAAGAGATAAATCTTTTGCAGTGAAGTGTTGGCGATAGCGATGGTCTGCAGCAGTGTAATCTTTGAAATTAAGTGATAGTGCCAGTAAGGGCTGCTTACAATACTTCTTACAGATACTTACGTGAATTAATGGAATTGTACATTTATTACCAGGGAAGATAAATATGATCACTGAAATGGTATGTGAAACATCTAATTCCTAAATTAATTAGAATGAATAAGAACTTTCATTGAGTGAATTTTTATTGTATAGCCAAATATACTTCTGAGTCCATAGGGAGTTTTGCCTTTGAGTTGGCTCATAAATATCATGCCTTTCGATGAGGCAACTTGGTCCTCCAGTGACTAAACCCCTGAAGGGGATGTCTGATATTGTACTGCTTATTGAACTTCCCTCTAAATTTGGGACCGATACAGTGAGGGGTTACTTTTAATGTACCATATTTACTGCTTTAAAAACTAAGTTAATTACTCTTCTTGGTCAGTTGTTAATGAATTGAGGGTTCAGCTTAACCTTCACGAACTGTTTAAGCCAAGCACCTAATGATATTTAAACTCACTGTAATATTTCACTTAAAATGAATCCCAGAGGTAGAAGTTCTAAGGTGTAAGGAAGCCACAGCATTCCTATTTATATGTATTTATTTCTTTTACACTAGGCCAGACCTTTATAATTTATAACCAGAATGATTTCTCTGGCCTTTAAATGTCCACAGTGCTTGGTAATTTCTTCCTTGTTCATGGTCCTGTTAGGTAAAAGTTTTACACTTACAAAATTAGATAAAAAGCTTATCCTCAAGAAGCATACAGCCTGATAACTGTATTCAGTATCCCCACAAGAATAAAGAAGTGATCTAATGGAAAGAGATCAAGTAATGATCAAATATTTCACATTTGGAAGATCAGAGAAAGCTTCAAGGAGGAATTGCCTTGAACAGGTGTTGGAAGTTAGTATAGATGGGCTTTGGTCCTTTTAGGGGCCTTTACAGTGCTATGCCCACCTGAGTCCATTTATAGCTGTGGATGGTTTCTGGCATGCAGATGGTTTCCTAAGTCAGGCATCAGCACCCTTTTACTTAGTTATGCTGCAGTTTCCACAGAGGAACGGAGAGGAATTAACACCCTCAGGGGCAACCCTCAGACAGTAATTGATGGGAAAGAATGTGTGGATCAGTGGCCCTGCCTCCCCAGCCTCCTCCAAGAGAACCATTTGGTAGTGTGACCTCTGTGTTTTCCAGATGGTCCCTAACAGGATTGTGCTCCAGTGGCTCACAGTAGTAACTTCATTAATGCAGCCATTATTGCATTTTCTTTCTTTTCTCCCTTCCCATTTTCTTATATTTCTTGAGGTCACTTCTGAATTAAACCTTCTACTTTCAAATCCTTTTCTTAGCATCTACTTTTGGTAGAACCAAACTAAAACAGTTTGATAGAGTTGGAGAAAGAACAGTGTGAGTAAAGTTGTGCAGATTGAGTATCGTGTCAGTCAGTGGTTCCGTTGAACTGGACTATCAGGTTTACGGTTCCAGGGCAATAAAATTAGTCAGGTTTCAAGGAACTTAAGAGTCAGAATAAGGATTTGGAGCTTTTCTTCAGGCAATACAGATTTTCCAAAGGCTGAGCAGAGGGAGGTGACATGATCATAATTTTGCTTTCAAATAGTTACGTGATGGCAGTCTTTAAAAGAGATTAAAGATGAGAGAGTCTAAAAGTGTGGAGAACATCTGGGAGGCAGTTCCGTCATTCTGGGGTCTAGGTTAGGCAGTAACACAAGTGGGAGTGGAGAGGAAGGATAGTACATGCTACATTTAGCCACCGGTTTGATATGGATGCCACAGGAGAGAAAGGCATTAAAAATAATGCAAGTATTTCTAGCCTTGATTGCTAACTGGGAGGATGGCAGTGCTTTGTTCAAAGCAGAAAATACAGAGGACAAACATATTTAAGTGAGATGAAACGTTCAGTTTGCTTCTGAGGCAAAGTCTGTCAGTTGCGTACACACAGTCTTTCTCCCTTTCTCTCTCAGTATGAAAATCCTCATTTTGTTCAGGCCTATAGTATGTCCAGATAAATATATTTCCCAGCTTCCCTTGCAGCAGATTGTAGCCATGTGACTAAGTTCTGGGTAATGTGATATAAACAGTGTTGTGGTAGACTTCAAGGAAGGCTGCATGAGATGCGGAGACCCATCTAGAGGTAAGTCCCTTCACCTTGCCCTCATTCTTATGGCCTAGAATCCAAAAACATGGAGGTCCAGCTGCAATCTCAGACCCTGAGGTGATTTCGAGTGTGGAAGCCGCATGATGGGAATTTTTACTGACTAGGGAGACCACACAGCACAGCCGCAAATTGCCTACCTCCAGAATTATATTTGTTTAAGGGAGAAATAAACATTAGTTTCTCTGAGGCATTGGCATTTTTGGTCTTCTTTTATACATAAGCAGTTGTATCTAATGCTGACTGATGGCACAGAGCAAACTGAGTCTGAATTAAGAGTAGAATATCCAGATGAAGATGTTCAATAGGCATTTAGAAATAAAAATAAATAAATTTAATAATAGTGATTAACATTTGAGTGATAATTATATTTCCAGGTCCTTATTTTATATGCAAGGAGCATAGAGAGGCTTAACAGTTTGCACAGGACATATAACTGGTAACTGGCAGAGCTGGGACTGAAACCCTGTACTGTCTGATGTCACAGTTAACTATTGTGCTGCAGAGTGGGACAGAACTTAGAAGAAAGGTCACAGGAATGTATTTTCCAGAGAAGATAAGCTGAAATAATTCTTTAAAACTACTGAAAACACAGAAGTATTTATTTGCCTATATATTGCACAAAATTGTTTTATGACTTTTATATAATATACATAATATCCATGAGACCCACAGGTTTCACACGTAAAATTATGTCAAGAGAGAAATTCAGCTGCCAATCTGAATTATAGTAATTGGTGAATTAGGGAAGTTTATTAATATTTCTCTTGTCTTTTTAGAGGTGTTTTTTAAGAGTTCTACCAGGTCAAAACTAATGGAAAGGCCTTGAATAATTATAAAGTTAGAAAAGAATTTAGATATTATCTAGTGCACAGGCTCTGCCTTTCAGATGAGGAAGTGAGACCTGAAGCGGCTCAGTGAACAAAAGTTGTTTATCAGAATTAGGCACAGAACCAAGACAATAATTCAGCCTTCTCATTCGTCCTCAAATTTCCCATATTGCAGTTAGCTCTAAGTTCTCCTTGATCCTGATCCCTAGGCTGTGAAGTGGTTAAGTATTATATTTAGAGTACTTCCACAGCAGAGGGGGTAAGTCAGGCCAAAATTTATCCATGGTAACTATCTGTTGTAAGAGAAAATTATTTGTCCCAATTCTTCTCTTTAAAAAATTCAGATTCTGCTTTAATGTGATTATTTGGCTGAAATATATCATGGCAATAAAATTCAAACTCCTCCTTAGAGCGTACAAGGGCTTATGTGATGTGCTTCCCTGCTGTTATCACAGTACTTCCCTTTGCTGTAGCCATGTCATTCCTGGACATTGTCAATCATGTTTCTACCTCAGGGCTGACTCACTCACAGTCCTTCCTTCTAAATACTCTACTATTATTATCTGCAGCCTAATTCCTCACTTCCTTTATGTGTAGCTCATACGTCATTTCATAGCACGTATTACTACCTGATCTGTTTGAGTGGAAATGTTTATTTTAGCATGCGTTCATTAGTCTCCCTGCTCTTGCTAGTGTCAGGAGCATAGGCACTTTGTTTTGTTTTTTGCTATATATTCAATACCTACAGCATTGTCTGTCTAACACGTAGTATGTATTCAATAAAAAAATGTGTTGAGATTATAGGCGTGAGCCACGGCATAAATGAACACAGTATGTGGGGCTAACATAAAAGTAGTATTCTATAATATAGATTGTTATTTTAGAGCCCACTTAATAGTATTACTTTCTGTTTTTTAAAAAACATTGTGGAATTACTGTAATCAGAAGGTTTTAATCTATTGAAGGCCAGAAAGTAAAAATTGTTTATCTGGAGCACTTCATGTATGAGGCCTTTTCAAAATCTTCCATCTGTAGACAATTTGAGCTCCTTTGTTCTTCAGGCATTCCAAATTTCTGGAATGTTTCTGCAGTTTCAAGCTAAGACTAGGTACCTGGCCACCATTATCTTATGGTAGAAATGACCCTCTAGTGGCCTGAGTGAGCTGACATATTTTACTTGTGGTTAATAAGGTGCAACTTTGAAGAATTGCTTTCAGAGTCCAAATATTTTTCAGTATAGAGACTCTGAAGATTTTATGCATACAAATTTGTGGTCACAGAAAATGGTAATAATAATAATAATGGTAAGCAACGTTTGTAGAACTCTCATTATGTGTTTGCACTACATGTTGAGGTTTTAAGTGTGTGTCACCATCAGCAGGTAGAGAAAATTTTCTATTTAGACAAAAATAGATCAGTTTATATTCTTAAACAGAAGAGACAGTGCACAGCTCTACCTGCCTTTCAGGAAATTGTAATTTTATGGTCTTGCAAGGGAGATGAAATAAGCATAATAAATAGTAGTAAATGCAGAAACACTGTGAAAGGGACGTAAAACACATTCATAACAAAGCCCCAGGTGACTGAAACATAACCTGTGCATAACCAGCAATGAATATGAAATAGGAATATTTCAGATGATTTTTTAAGACATTTTATTCAGTAAAGAAATGCAAGCCTTTTTATTTTGCTTGACAAGTATTTAATTTTCTAGTGTGACCAATAATACAGAAAATAAAGAGAAAAGCATAACATTTGTAAAACAAAATGAACAAATAAATGATTTTAGAAAGCAACCCCCACACTTCATGATAGAGAGAACTACAGAATAATCAGAATCATAAAATTCAGTCTTCATCAGATAGGAATTTGGTCATTCCTAGCTAAACAAAGCAACCATCTTCATTTGCTAAGTTTCCTGAAGAGTTAAGACTACTCACAAAACAGAAAATTCCGGTAGGTAA
The DNA here is from genome assembly GCF_049354715.1 of Callithrix jacchus. Taxonomy (NCBI): domain Eukaryota; kingdom Metazoa; phylum Chordata; class Mammalia; order Primates; family Cebidae; genus Callithrix; species Callithrix jacchus. Next base: position 21,530,015 of record NC_133506.1, read on the forward strand.
CAAATGGCAGCAATGCAATGAAATGGAAAGAAAAATGGCCAGTTTACCTGAATATTGTCTCATCAAGACAGTTTTGTAATATTCTGCAAGAGTGGCTGGAGAATCGATTTGCTTGTATATGGTTTGACAGAGCAACATTTTTTTTTTTTTTTTTTGCAATCTGAGAAAGCAATTCCCAGAGGATTTAAAATAGAGAAATTCATCATGTGATTTTTCTCTTCTCAATGAAGCTTTATCTATGAAAATGACTTGCATACATAGTTAATGTTATAATAATATGGCACAAAATAAACAATTCTTTTAACCATTGTCATATGTCATTGAAGACACATGCATCTAGAAGTTATATGTAATTTATGGATTTTTCTGAATATTTAAAGTGTCATGAATGGCTGATTTTAGTTTTAGTCACTATGTTTTTATTGCCAGTAAGTTACAGATACAGCAGACAAGTGAACACAAAAGTAATTCTGTGATTGGCTTAGCTGGAAGATATGCAACTTCTAATTTAAGTTCTCAAATTCTATAATGTGATTCTGTACCTGTTTGACATTACTTGCAAAGCAAAGAGAAAACATTGCTACAGCATACCTTGTGAAATAAGTGCAATGAGTTATCAAATCAAATGAGGCAAAATGAAATGATTTTGAATCTTTTTTATATTTGAGTTTTCATAGTTATGGCTTTCTACCATGTTTCAACTCCATTTAGATATTAGTTCTTCAGAAAAGCTTCACTGCCACCACCACCATCCCCTTTCCCAGTATTAGGTGCTTCAGTTATACACTCTCCTAGCACTTTTACCTCTCCTTTTTGGCAACTGATAACCTTGCAATTGTTGGTTTAAATTCTCTCATCCAGCCTTTATTACAAACACCCCAAAGGCGAGGATGATGTCAGTCTTGTTAACAACCTGAGGTGAGTCAAGCACATTGCTCCATCAGTTCTTCCTTCTCCTGAATCATAAGCTTTCCCTTCTCTGTTGGCTCATCCCATCAACATACAAACACGCTATTGTTTTTCCTTTTTTCAAAATATCTCTCTTGACTCTATTTCTCCCATTTCTAACTTTCTTACAACTTTTCATCAAAACCCCTTGAAATGGCTGCCAATACTAGTTACCTTTAATGTTTTTTCCTCTTTCATCCACTCTACTGAAAATGCTTTAATTAAGGTCACCAATGAGCGCTAGTGGTCAATTTTCATTTGCTTATCTATATACATCGGGAACTGTTGGTATAGGTTCCTAATACTTTCTCAGTGAATCAGCTACTGCTTGGCAAGTACACACATCAGTTTTCTTCCACAAAAGATTCGTTGATAACTGTATTACTTTCTTGGGGCTTCAGCAGCAAAGTGCCTCAGTTTCTGCTTAATACTGCAGAACTTCATTCTCTCAAGTTCTGATGGCCAGAGTCTGAACTGAAGCTATTCAGGGCCACACTCGCTCCAAAGGCTTCAAGAAAGAAAGAATCTGCCCCTGCTTCCAACTTCTGATGGCTTTAGGAATTCCTTGGCTTGTGGATACACAGCTCCAACCTCTGCCTCCATCTTCATATGGCCCACTTCTCTGTGTGCGTCACTTTTATCTACATCTCCTAATAGGACAGTTGTCATTAGATTTAGAACCCACCCACATAATCCACGATGATGTCATCTCAGGATCTTAATTACATCTGCAAAGACCATTTTTCCAATTAAACTCGCATTCAAGTTTCCAGGCATTGGGATATGGACATATCCTTTCTGGGGGCGCCATTCAGCTCACTATGGTAGTGATTCCAGTGTTCAGTGCTTTTGTTCATAGTGGAGATATGATGTAATATTCTCAATGAGATGCAAATTTTACCACTCATTACTTTTATAATTCAATAGATAGTTATTAAGTACCTCTTATGCATCATTATAGCTCCTGGAAAAAAAGCGTAAGCAAATCCCTACTCTCATGGAGTTACATTCTAGTTGGGGGAAGAGTAGAATTATTCTTATATTACTTAAAGTACATCAGTACATTTCCTAAAGTTATCTAAGCCATTTTTTTTTTTTTTGACAAGGATCTTGCTCTGTCACCCAGGCTGGAGTATGGTGGTATGATCTTGATTCACTGCAACCTCTGCCTTCTGGTTTCAAGTGATTCTCCTGCCTCAGCCTCCCAAGTAGCTGGGTCTACAGGCACATGCCACCACACCTAGCTAATTTTCGTATTTTTAGTAAAGACAGTGTTTTGCCATGTTTGCAAGGCTGGTCTTGAACTCCTGGTCTCAACTGATCCACCCACCTCAGCCTCCCAAAGTGTTGGGATTACAGGCATGAGCCACCATGCCCAGATGACAAGCCATTTTAAACTTATAATTAACTTTCTAAAAGTCACAATTTTATAAAAGCCAGAACATACACAATACAGAGCAATCTTTTCAATTCAGTGGTTGCCAGACTATATATCAGATGTTTCACCCATGTGCTAAAGCACAAAAAAAGTGCCAAAGTCTGATTAAATTTATGTTTATCTGTTGACAAGTGATACAAAGTCATGCATTTAGTGTGATTGTAAACCCTAGAGTAAATGAGAAAGTGATAGTGTGACGATCCTGATTTCTCTCATTAATGTTTTATTTATACCACATTATTAGTCTAATTAAAATAAATATCAACAGTGTACCTTCCGTATCACGAAGCCCATTTCAAACCAACTTCTGTTTCATTGTAACACCTCTCCTGCTTCCACCTTTTCTGAAAGACTTAATTATGCTGTTTTCTCACTGGCTGTAAATTATGTATATTTTGTTATTCTTACTAGCACCATATGCCTAGACACTTCACCCCCCTTAACCATTACCCTGTATTGTGATAGTATCTTCCATATGCGTACTCCCTAGTGAACAATGAGCTCTTTAAGAGGAGAGGCTGCATCCTTTCAGTTTTTATTTTCCCAGTACTCTACAAATACGTGACATGTAGTGGGTTAAAAATGAATTAATTTAGTCAACTGTAGGCTTGACAAGCACAAGGAGCAGGATTCCTTGGATGCTGAGTGACCTAACTGTATCAACCAACTGTCTAGTATTGGGTTCTTCCTTGCCACTTTAAATAACTCAGTGTCCTTGTCTATGAAACACAGAGAAGAATAGTAATAATGAAAAGACTTATGGATTATTTGTGAGACACAATGATGTGTATTAAGCATGCACTTACTGTGTACCTGACTCTTAGCACTCTGTAGATCGTAGTGATTAACATTGCTTGGCTTTTGTTTTTAGCATTATTGCTTTAAACATCTATCTTGACAATGCAGTGGATTTTTACTCACACGAATAGCTTTCAATTGAAACACATGGAGGTTTCAATTTGGCAGGACCCAAGATTTAAAATTGTAGGCAGCTTAATAAATAGAAAGTATAATTAATGGCTCAAATTTTGAAAGCCATTAACTATGATATTTTAGTGACATGACTTGGAAGAGTTAGCTACATAAAGCACACATTTTTATAAAAAGAAAAGTAAGTGGTGATGTTTTCTAAGCCTTCTACTGTTTCTCCAAAGCATCTTTGTTTTTATTTTCTCTCTCTCTCTTTTTTTTTTTTTTTGAAATGGAGTCTTGCTCTGTTGCCGGGCTGGAGTGCAGTGGTGTGATCTCAATTCACTGCAACCTCCACCTCCTGGATTCAAGAGATTCTCCTTCCTCAGCCTCCTGAGTAGCTGGGATTACAGGCACATGCCACCATGGCTGGCTAATTTTTGTATTCTTAGTAGTGACAGGGTTTCACCATGTTGGTCAGGCTGGTCTTGAACTCCAGACCTCATGATCCTTGTGATTCTCCCGCCTCAGCCTCCCAAAATGCTGGGATTACAGGTGTGACACACTACACCGAGGCCCAAGCACCTTTTTTTGAGTGGATATCATCCTTAAGTTCTCATTCTTTTATATCTTGTATCTGACAATTCACTATGTTTTAAAAAGGGTTTCTCGGGCTGGGTATGGTGGTTCACTCCTATAATCCCAACACTTTGAGAGGCCAAGGCAGGTGGATCACCTGAGGTCAGGAGTTTGTGACCAGCTTGGCCAACATGGTGAAACCCATGACTACTAAAAATACAAAAAAATTAGCCAGGCCTGGTAGCAGGCATCTGTAATCCCAGCTACTAGGGAGGCTGAGGTGGGAGAATTGCTTGAATCTGGGAAGCAGAGGTTGCAGTGAGCGGAGATCATGCAATTGCACTCCAGCCTGGGTGACAAGAGCAAAACTCTGTCTCAAAAAAAAAAGGTGGGGTGGGTGGTGTTTCTCATTAAATATTTCTTATATGCATCCCTTTTCTCTTAATCAATCTGTTAAATCTCTCTTCACTTTATCACTTTGAAAATTGAAGTCACAGAATTGAAGCAATGAATAATAATAGTACTTATATAAATGGATTTTGCTTTATATTACTATACTCAAAATTTATTTTCAGTTAAATTTTCTTGAAATGTTTCCCATTAAGATGTTTTTAAATAAATTCTTTCGTGTATATTTAAGATATAAAACATGATGTTATAAGATACATCCATATAGTAAAATGATTACTATAGTGAAACAAATTAACATATCCTTTATCTCCATAGTTACCCATTCCTCTCACAGTGGCAAGAACAGCTATATCTACTCATTTAGCAAGAATCAGAATAAAATACACTACTATTAACTATAATCCTCATGTTGCATATTAGATTTTTGGACTTTCGTTCATCCTGCATATTTGCTATTTTATATCCTTTGACCTGCATCTCCCTAGTTCCTCCTCTCACCTCAACCCTTTTATTCATTTTTTATAGATTCCACATATAAGTGAGATCATGCAATATTTTTCTTTCTGTGTCTGGTGTATTTAATTTAGCATAATGTCTTCCAGGTCTATCCATGTTGTAGCCAATGATAGGATCTCTCCCCTTTTTCAAGGCTGAATAATATTCCCCTTTGTATGTATACCACAGTTTATTTTATCCATTTGTCTGTGGACACACAGGTTGTTCCTATATCTTGGCTATTGTGAATAGTGCTGCTGTGAACATGGGAGTGCCGACATCTCTCTGTCATACTAACTCCCTGTGCTAGTAATATATGCCCAGCAGGATTGCAGGATCTGATGGCAGTTTTGACTTTAATTTTTTTGAGGAACCTCCATATCATTTTCCATAATGGCTGTAGCAATTTGCATTCCCACCAACAGTGTAAAAAGATTCCCTTTTCTCCACATCTCACCAACACTTGTTGCCCTGGGGACATGGGTATGGAAAAGGGAAAACCATTGCTGAAGTTATGGCAGTTACTGCTAAGAGGACACTAGTACCATGGAACCTCCAGGCCTCCCTTAGGTAGCCAAGGAGCCAGGGTCATAAGTAGAGATCCACATTCAGAGTTCGTGGAGAAGATTGCCTCTATTCCATAGGGTACCTTTGTGCACATTAGAAGAAGGTGCCTCTTTCTTTGGGGGCATATAACCCTGCAGCAGGGCACATGGCATGGTAAACAGAGCCTAGGACTCACTCTATCTGCCAGATACCTTTGGGCAGGGCACAACCTGAGCAACACACTTTTGTCCTAGCCAGAGAGCACTTGTGATTAGGAGAAATTCTGCCTGGTAAGAGAACATGTGCATTATTTGTGTCTGTCCATCTTTTGAATTTGGGGTGATCTTATGATTTTCGTTGATAAATAGAATGTGATAGAAGTAACTTTATGTGACTTCTAATGCTAGATCTTAAGAGACCTTGCATCTTTCATTTTTACCCTCTGAAAATTCTGCTCTGGGATCACTGTGTAAAGAACTCTAATCCAGCCTCCTGGAGGATGAGAGACCGCGTAGAGGATAACTGCAGTGCTCTAGGTGACGGCCAGCACTTCTGGCAGCTGCGTCTTCATAATAATCCCAGGCAAGACCAGAAGAGCAACTGCCAAGTCATAGACTTGCTGAACCACAAGATCTTGAGGATAATAAATGAGTTTTGTTTTAAGCCTGTATATTTTGTGGTGGTTTGTTATACAGCAGTGGATAACTGATACACATATGTAGGCCAAAAGGGAAGGAACAGAGGTAATTCACAGTCTAGAAGTCATCTGTAGGCTCAGTGTTCTCTCAGCTTCCAGACATTAAGTCAGATCATTTCCCTTTCATGAACAGAGATATTACCACATTATACAAGTCAGTTTGCTCTGTAGGAGCATCAGAAATGACTACAGAGATTTCCAGGATGGTTCCTGATACTCAAATGGCCTGGAAATGTCTGCTGCCATAGTGTCTTTCTAGTTACTGTGTGCCTCACAAAGACTGCAACAAAAGACTAAAAAATATTAAAAATGAAGCACTAAGTTGCTGGCTTATTCTAGTTACCATAATCCCTGAGAGTGTGCTGTTACAATGTTCACAGTAATGTATGCATTTGCAAAGAAATGACTTCTAAAAACTAGCTGAACTAAAAAGTCATATATAATGAAGCAGTAGAAAGTGTAGCAGGAATTTGAAGAATTAAGAGAAATTAAAAATAAGTGGAAGGCTGGGCGCAGTGGCTCATGCCTGTAATTCCAGCACTTTGGGAGGCCAGAGCAAGTGGATCACCTGAGGTCAAGCGTTTGAGACCAGCCTGGCCAACATGGCAAAACCCCATCTCTTCAAAAAGTATAAAAATTAGTCAGGTGTGGTGGTGTGCACCTGTAAACCCAGCTACTCGAAAGGCTGAGGCAGGGAAATCACTTGACCTCGGGAGGTGGAGGTTGCAGTGAGCTGAGATCCCACCGCTGTACTCTGGCATGGGTGACAAAGTGAGACTCCATCTCAAAAAGCAAACAAACCAACAAAAAACCACCAAAGTGAAATACCTGGAAAAATTAGAAATATATACATTTACTTACCAAATAGGGGAAATTAAATAAGCAGGTGGATATTTGTATTTTGGCTAATTTTACTCTCGTGATTTTGGTTTTATGAAATTATTATTTTCTTTGATTTTTCTTTTGTTGTAAGCTACAGAGCAAATTATTTTGATGCCAAAGTGAAAAATATGGAGTTATTTTGGAATAATACAAGCTTCTTTCTCTTTCCCTTCTTCTCTCTCTCTCTTTTTTTTTTTTTTTGGTTATTATTGATGTTGGTTTTCCTTTTTTGAGACAAAATCTCACTCTGTTGTCCAGGCTGGAGTGTAGTGGCATGGTCTCGGCTCACTGCAGCTTCCCCCTCCCAGGTTCAAGCGATTCTCCTGCCTCAGCCTCCTGAGAAGCTGGGATTACAGGTGTGCACCACCAAGCCTGGCTAATTTTTGTATTTTTAGTAGAGACGGGGTTTCGACATGTTGGTCAGGCTGGTCTTGAACTCCTGACCTTGTGATCTGCCCACCTTGGCCTCCCAAGCCTCTTCTTCTTTCTTTTAAACTAAAGTCTTTTATGAAATGGAAATTAATAATGAATGACACCTGCATTCACACTGGATTCCTGCTGGAACTTCTGCTCCAATTTCTAATGCTCTTCTTCTGGTAGGCCAGAGGGCCAGGCCCAAGCAGTCAATAGACTGTAGCCTGGCCTTCCTTGGTCCTAGAAGCTGAATATCCATCTTTCCACAAGAGATGACATAAGAGCAAGAAATGAGAATTGCACCGAGTGTGGTAATAATATTGACCCTGCCACTGAAAACTCGATATCTGGTACTGTGGTCTTGCAAATGTAGAGCTCTTTCTTCCTAAGGATGAAGGAGTGAGGGTGAAAGGATAAGGGTGGGAAAAGATCTACCCTTTGGGATTAAATTAAGAGGGTATAAGACATATGACCTATGCTGTTTTGCTTTTTTTTTTTTTGAGACAACGTCTTGCTCTGTCACCCAGGCTGGAGTACAGTGGCATAATCTCTGCTCATTGCAACCTCTGCCTCCTGTGTTCAAGCGATTCTCTTGCCTTAGCCTCCCGAGTAGCTGGGATTACAGGCACGTGCCTCTATGCCTGTCTAACTTTTCTATTTTTAGTAGAGATGGGGTTTCACCATGTTGGCCAGGCTGTCATCAAACTCCTGACCTCAGGTGATCCGCCCTCCTTGGCCTCCTAAACCGCTGGGATTACAGGTGTGAGCCGCCATGCCCAGCCTGACATTTGCTATTATGTGCCAAAATGGAAATGGGTATTTAGCTTCTTTTTAACTTGGAAAATGTCAGATTGATTCAGTTAAAATAGAAGAAATATTAGTGAGTGTATCACGTAGTAATTATGCTGGAGTAGTGTGAAATCAGACTGAATTTGAACCATGGTTCTGCTACCTGATAACTGGGTAAATTGGGCAAATCACTCAATTTCTAATCACTTTGTCTCCTTGCCTATAAGACGGGGATAATCACAGGCCCTGCCTTACAGGATCGCTATCAGGGTTTAGTAAAGCAAAGCATTTAAAGCACTTAGCACAGTGCCTAGCACACAGTCAGCGCTCACTAAGTGGTTGCTACTATTGTGGCACAAGTCTTTCAGATAATGAAGCAGCTTAAATTTTAAATTATATGTTATTTTAAATAATTTAGTTGAAACCAAATCTCACCACTTTATCTAAAAAGTACAGTATAATTAATATGATTGATAATTAGTGTCACTATTACTCATAAAAAGTATATAAAAATGGACAAATAGGACAATGTTGTCAGGGATACAGTAAATTAGAAGCATAAGAAGGAAGTTTAGGATAAATCATTTATAACCTTGCTGAAAGGGAATAGGATTGCCAGAGAGATACTTTGTCAGGCTGAGTTATAAAATGAGTGCATTCTCCTGTGTTCTGAGTTGCCCAATCCTTCAGATTGTTCAATGGAGTGGTTACTTCTCAGTTGTCATCTTACGTGACTTAGCAGCAGCCTGTGACAAATGATCGCCCTTCCCTCCTTGAAACATACACTTCGCTTGGCTGCTAGGACACCACATTCGCCTGGCTTTCCTTCTCCCTTTCTCTCTGTTCTCTATCAGTTTTTTTTTTCTGATTCCTCCTTATCTGCCCAGCCTCCTAATGTTGAAATAACCCCCAGAACTCTCTTTCAGCCTCTTTTCTAATAGGTGATCTCACTCAGTCTCACACATTTATATACGATCTATGTGCCGATGACTCCCAAATTTGTGTCTTTACTGTGTGTCTCTCCTTTCAATTTCAGAACCACATACCAACTGTCCGTCTTTTTCTCTTCACTTGAATATCCAGCTCCACATATCCAAAATCAGCTTTTTCTTTGGCCATCACCATCTCAGTTAATGGCAACTCTTGGTATCACTCTTGATTTCTGTTTTTCTCTCACATATAACATTTATAAACTTCAGCAACAAACCTTGTCAGTTTATACATCCACCATCTGTGTGTGTATAAATACATATATGTGTGTGTGTTCCATATATATATATATTTGGAGAGAGAGAGAGAGAGAGAGTTCACCACTGCACATTACACCCCTATGACCACCATCACCCTGCTTCAAGCCAGCATCATCTCGCTCCTAGATTGCTACAATAGCCTCTGTCTCCTTGCTTCTACTCTTGCCCCTCTATAGTTTGTTTCCAACATAGCAGCCAATGTGGTCTTGTTAAAATTTAAATTAGATTATGTCATTTTTCTGTTCAAAGCCCTTCAGTGGCTTTCCTTTTAGGGACATGGATAATCAACCTCCCGTTCCCTTTCTGACGTTGTCTCTTACCAGTTTCTCTCTGGCTCATCCTGCCCCAGTCACAGCAGTCTTTCTATTGAACTGTAATGTAAGCTCCATGAGGGCAGGGATTTTTGTCCATTGTGTTCCCTTTGTACCTCCAGCATCTAGACCAGTACTTGGCCTAAAGTAAACCCTCATTAAATATTTCTTGAATATATTATGGACAACTTCTGAACCCATCACTTTTGCACAATTTTCCCATAAAGGTCATTGTTCAAGGCATCAATGTATTATCAGTCTTTACCAAAAGTCTGAGGCAATGATCAGAGTTTGTTCATCATCATGTTATTTAATTTCTTTCTCCCTCAGGATTATTGACACATTTCCCCAATTCTCCATTTTCCTGGGTGCTGTCATCCTCTGACTCATTCCCCTTCCCAGAACTTGATTCCCTTGTTTATCATAGAGTATAATACAGATTTTTTTACTCTTGCCCTGGACTAGGTATGGAAAAGTTTAATCTATGGCTTGGGAAAAAAGAAAGGGAGAATGGCATTTTCCCATTTTCTTTTTATTGCAGTGCTTTGATATTTGATTTTTAAAATCATTGCAAGGATAGTTCTAGGGGCAAAAATTAAAGTTGGCTTTCTGTAAAGTAACACTAATTGCTGTAACACACAATTCCCCAAATTTCAGTGGCTTTACACCAAAAGAATTTTTTGCCTTTTTCATGCACATCTAGTTCGAACAGGTGTTTCTGATCACTGGGCTTCTAAAGTGACTCCTTCAACCATGCAAACCTGCCATCATGAAAATTGGCTATGGAAGAGGGAAAAAGTGTAGATTATTGAGGGATGTTTTATCGAACATGTCTGTGACTATACCTCCACTCATATTTTACTGTCTGGAATTTGGTCATACCTGAATGCTGGCAAGGTTGGGGAAAGTGATTCACATGTGTACCTTGGGAGAATCAGAAACAAGTCTGGTGATGACCCATCCAGAGTCTCCATGCTTTGTAGTGCAACTTTCTCTCTCAGTCTTTATTCATAAGCCTCTGACGTGTGGATCCTCTTCTTGCTTGCTGTTGGATGTGATAATACTAGTAATAGTATAAATGATAAATTTTTTCTGCCAGTCACTGCTTATATTATTTAATTTTCAAAAACCTGTAATGTAGGTCTATTATTCTCACCATTTATAGATGTGGAAATTGAGGCAGTAATGTGTCACTTGCTTGTAAGATTTGAACCAGGCTGTCTGACTTCACAGTCCACCTCCCCAACCAGGACACTGTATTTCCTGCCTCTCAAGTTTTGAAGAGTTAGAGCACTTTCCCCTTACTGTACTCCTTTTCCAGGAGCCAGGATGAACCTGGAAGGAACTCTTGAAACCCCATTTCAACTTCAAATTTCCTCCATTCGTTTGCTGATTTGACCGATACACTTTTGTCCCTAATTCTTAACCAGAATGACTCAGGGCCTCCCAGTTCTCTGATCAGTTTCAAATAGAGTGACAACTTGAGGCTAAAGGATGGGATGAAGGAATAGAGCCCTGTTTGTATAAGAATTCTCTCAGAGTATTTCATTGTGGGCACTTTTCACGGTTTTAATTCTCCTAATTGAAACACATTTCACCAAACACTCCAAGTGATATGGTAATTAAAATTAAATATGTTGCCAAAAAAGGCACAGTAAATATTATAAGCAGTCTATAAACTGTTATAATACCACCTGCTAATGATATTTATTCGGCAGAAAACAAGGCCTATAAATTATATACTGATACAACAGAGTGCTATTTTTTAGTTTTATTGGAGCCACCAAAATACAATAGATACCAGATACTGAAATGAGTTAGAAAATATCAAGATGCAGATTTTCTTTTTGAGATGGAATCTCCCACCGTCACCCCTGCTAGAGTGCAGTGGCATGATCTTGGCTCACTGCAACCTCTCCCTCCTGGGTTCAAGAGATTCTCCTGCGTCAGCCTCCTGAGTAGCTGAGATTACAGGTGCCCACCACCACGCCCAGCTAATTTTTTCATTTTTAGTAGAGATGGGGGTTCACCATGTTGGCCAGGCTAGTCTCAAACTCCCGACCTTGTGATTTGCCTGCCTCCCCTCCCAAAGTGCCAGGATTACAGGTGTGAGCCACCACACCCGGCCAATGCAGATTTTCAAAGGAAATACTCAACTAATGGATTTCATGCCCCAACAAGAGTGTTAAAAAGCGATGTTGTTAGAGATTAAAGATTTTTTTGAGGACAGTTTCTTTGGAAAATAGCATCTGCTGTTATTTGCCACTTTTTATCCCACAGCAAGGGAGGGAAGTGTGTGTGTGTGTATGTGTGTGTGTGTGTGTGTGTGCATGTGTGTGTGTGTGTGTAATGACTTTCTTCACACCCTGACTATAGGAAGAGGTCTTAGAGGAGACGAGGAGTTTATTGTCCTCCCAGACTTGGGACAGAACAGCTAGCTCATGTTTGATGCCCACCTGAGGTATCTGAAAGTGAAAAACTGTCAAAAATGGCCTTTGGAAGCCAAGCCGAGGCTGTATTTGGGCTGTAACTGAACTCTACTCCAGATGGGTCAAAGGTCTGTGACTCCTGGGGACCAGACATGGGACCCAGGGAAGGAGAGACCACTGTCCTAAGTAATTTTGACTCCTGTTTGAGAGGACTGCCAGAGACGGCAGAGCAACTCCAGCAGAGTGTTTGAGTAATGCAAGACTGGAAAACCAGGGGCCGAGGGGGAATTAGCTGCTGGGAGGGATAAAATGAATTGTCCATGCCACCGGAGTTATAATCAAAAAAGGACAGTAGAGGAGCACCGGAGACCTCAAAAATAATGTGTGTGTGTGTGTGTGTGTGTGTGTGTGTGTGTCCATGTGTATCTGATAGAGAGAGATGTAAACATCTGCAAGGCCAAGGGAGTGTGAAGCCATTTTACAATAATATTAGTCAAGTGAGAACTTTGCAGCCCCCTTTTCCCACATCTCCCTTTCATTTAGACCCTAGAGAGGTCAGATTACCACAGTCCAAGCTGGGGGAAGAGGGATGGTAGTCTAACCTTTCAATAAAGACACAATTGTTTAATTTATTAGACAAACTTCAGTGTACTAAGTTGAGACTCTGTTCAACAACTAATGTCTTTTTATTACCTGTGAGTATCCAGAGATATCATGGAGCCTGCCAGAGATTTCATTCATTGGAAAGGGAAACACTCCTTTAGTGAATGGATTTAAAGACAGTGGGACCAGGCCAGCTGAGGCAGGCAGATCACTTGAGGTTAGGAGTTTGAGACCATCTAGGCCAACATAATGAAACCTCATCTATACTAAAAATACAAAAATTAGCCAGGCATGGTAGCGCACACCTGTAATCCCAGCCACTCAGGAGGCTGATGCAGGAGAATGGCTTCAATCCGGGAGACAGTGAGCTGAGATCACACCAATGTACTCCAGCCTGAGTGACTGAGCAAGATTCCCTCGAAAGAAAGAGGAAGGTAGGAAGGAAAGAAAGAATGAAAGAAAGAAAGAAGGGAGGGAGAGAGGAAGGAAGGAAGGAGAAAGAGATAGAGACTGTGAGACACAAACACAACATTGACTTTGGATTATATCCCATGTTTTACATTCATGATTACATCTCATAACGTAGTGTGTTGATTGTGCTTATAAGAAATACATTCCTCCTCAGTAAATATGGATTTTCTAATATCACTAATTTTTAATTTAGAATTAATATTTGAATATATTAATTTTTTGCCTTTTAGAGAGTAACAGAATACTGTATAACTTATTTATTGAGGATCGATTGGTATGTACCTTAAATCTTAAACAATTTGAGAATTATTAACAAATCTATGATAAAGTCTACTGCCTAGAGAATCTTTTCTCTGGCACAATGGGAAAGTTAGGTTCTAGTTAAGAAACTGAAGAAAGGGTAGGTCTTTATGTGACCATGAGTTTGCTCTAACTAAGAAGGGTTTTTCCCCTCTGCTTTTTACCCTTTCATCTGAGTCTTCGTAAAAAGAAAGCATATCCCCCGTTTATGCTAAATGCTTGGCAGATTAATTTTTCTGCATCACAGTTGAAAAAGTTGCTCTTAAACCAGAGAAATGAATAAATGGTTCTTTGTAGATTGGCTTGGGATTGTTTTCAAGGACTTTCTCCGACCATGTCATATAATGGATCAATCAACAGACCTTTTCAGCACCCACTAAATGCTTATTATTGTGCTTGGCACTACAGGGTTTGGAATTCAGTCCAAGTAAATTCAATAGATTATAACTGAATACTGCCCCATGTTAGACACTGTGCTAGGCTCTGAGAAAATTAGCATGAATGATTAAACCCAAGGCGTGTAGTCTGGCTCTGAAATACATATATAACTAATACTGTATATGGTGGGATGAATCACAAACAAAGCTGAGTGTGAGTAATGAGGAGGAAATGAGTTATTCTAATTCTAACTGAAAAGATTGAGGAATACAAAATAATAGCTATCATTTATGAATGATAGATGGTCCAGGTACTCTACAAAGAATTGATATTTATAAGGCCCCTTGGAATAGTTTTCATATCCTCATTTTATTGACTAGAGGGTTTGGAAAACTTAAGCAGCTTGCCCAAATCACATAGCTAGTAGTTGTCAGAATCAGCAACTACAATCCAGGTCTATTTGATTTAAAAGCCTGTGCTCTTCTTAGCTACCCTGTGACATCTGAGCTTGGGGGGATCTTTTCAGACTAGAAGGAGCAGTGTAAGTAAAGGTACAGGTTTAAGAAGGAAGTTTTCACAGATAGGTTGTAGTCCATTATGACTGGACATGACTTAGAGGGCCTGGAAAGACTAAAGGCATATTGTGGAAGATTTTGAATTCCATGCTATGAGAGTGGGCTTTATTCTAGGTACATAACGAATAGCCACTCAAAAATTCTATTTAGAAAAAGACAAATAGGCAATGTCAATATCTAATAGTTGCAAATTATCTGATGAAAATCAATGTATCTCAGTGTAATTTTAAAAATTGTGCTATTATTATTAATACAATGAGAATATTTTTAAAAAAGACATAGTCTAAATCACCTTATAAGTGAGTCTACCACTACAGCTGTTTATTTGCTTTTGTGTTTATATGCATGTTGGTTGTAAGAAGTACACATTGGGCTAATGTGACTAGAACAGAAAGAAATTTCATGTATAAATGACACCATTTTAGGAAGTAAATGTCAACTGCTAGTACGCTGCACACACTGAACAAATAATGTGTTCATATTAATGAGGAGAAAAAAAAGGAGTGAAAGACCCTTATCACCTCACAGCTCACTGTGGCCTATGCACACCAAGCTTTGAGGTCTTGCATCAGACTCATATCTTCAGTGGGAGTAGTTAGCAGAAGTAAAAATCACATTGAGTCAGTGTTAATTTGAACTTTATTGATTTTGTAATTTCAGTATTTAATATGTAACTTTGCTTTGGTTTCATAATTACATAAATGTTATGACCCTAAGGAGTTTATAATATTTTAAGTTACTATGGATTTAAATACAAATATGCTATATAGTCATACCTAAGGTTAAGATTGGAGACCCAGGAACATGTTTTTCTCTTAAGTTTGAAAAATACTTGATAAACAATTCCTGCTGAAAAACATTAAGACTGTACCTGGAGGAGAAGGTGCTGGAGGCTGGGGCCGAACTCCAAAAAAGAAAGGATTATAAGCAGAAACACAGAAACAGGAATAAAGAGATGGTTGCACTAGAGCATGAAGTCCTTTTTGTGTTAAGTAGGCAAGAAAGCCAGACAATCAAGAAACTCTCATGTCACTGAAGTTTCAAATCACCACAGAAAGGAATCAATATGGACTCTTTAGGAACATAATGAAAATGTGACTTCATTTGAGTTGCTCCCAAAACACATTCTGAGAAAATGATTTGAGTGAAGGAGTTTTTTTGGGGGAGTGATCCTAGGAAGGGATCACTGGTAGGGGCTTGGTGAAGTGAGACAGAAGAGGAAGGGAGCACCATAAAGAGTATGTTAGTCATCAGGGTGCAGTGGCTTACCCCTATAATCCCAGCACTTTGGGAGGCTGAGGTGGGGGGATCATCTGAGGTCAGGAGTTTGAGACCAGCCTGGCCAATATGGTGAAACCCTGTCTCTACTAAAAATGCAAAAATTAGCCAGGGATGGTGGCAGATGCCTGTAACCCCAGCTACTCAGGAGGCTCCCTTGAATCTGGGAGGCAGAGGTTGCAGTGAGCGGAGATCCTGCTACTGCTCTCCAGCTTAAGCGACAGAGAGGGACTCTGTCTCAAAAAAAAAAAAAAAAAGTATGTTACCCCAAGCATGTTAATCACTGTGGGTCACTAGAGCTTAATCCTTCTGGGAACTCTGGGAGCAAATGCAGAACCTGTGCCTTGGGGTTATCCCTTCAACAGACAGAGAGGCTGGAATGTTTATATGCCTTCACTAGTATTTGGTTGAGAGATTTCCCAGGGCACACAGACTTAGCAGCAGGCCTGGCCTGAGGCAGAAGGAACAAGGCCGTGGCTGGAAGCCAAAGAAAGCCCCCAGGCAGAGCAGTGCAGGTGCTGGCAGTTGGAAGCAGGGCTGTGTGCAAGAAAGTGGTGAGGCCAAGGGGATATGGGAAGAGCATACAGTGTCTGCTAGGTGACGGTTTTAACACTGTCCGTTTTATGGACAAAGGACACTGACATTTCAGAGTTTCCATCATGTGCCTTGAATTATGCCAAATACTTCCACATTTGATTTTTATAAAAATTCTATAGTATAGATATTCTCTTCATGAGGGGATGGAGGGGATCTCTAATAGCAGATTAAACTCACCCTCAGAAAGTTTAGTACCTCTTGAAGGTGACACTGCTGAGTCATGATGAAGTTAGAACTGGGAGAGGATTTTGAACTCAGGTATTGCTGACCCAGAAGCTTCTGACCCTTCTATCTACTGATGGAATGGAGAAACTAGAAAGAGAGTTAGAAAATTAGAAGGACAGAAGGTAATAATTAATTCAGATTGTGCCCTATTTTTCATTTATATGTTTATTAAGAAATTAATTGTTTTCTTTATTCTAATTGCACATGGCTAATAACAGTCTCATTTTCAATGTGTTAAATAATAAGCTTTTTGTGTCCTTGGGTGTTTACTTTGGAGATACATGACATAGAAACATCCTTAACCTTTAGGGATAATATTCTCTTATGTTAGTGTTTCTGATGGTTAATCTTAAGTTTTGTTTTTTTTTTTTTGAGATGGAGTTTCGCTCTTGTTTCCCAGGCTAGAGTGCAATGGCGCGATCTCGGCTCACCGCAACCTCCGCCTCCTGGGTTCAGGCAATTCTCCTGCCTCAGCCTCCTGAGTAGCTGGGACTACAGGCACACGCCACCATGCCCAGCTAATTTTTTGTATTTTTAGTAGAGATTGGGTTTCACCATGTTGACCAGGATGGTCTCGATCTCTTGACCTCGTGATCCACCCGCCTTGGCCTCCCAAAGTGCCGGGATTACAGGCTTGAGCCACCGCGCCCGGCCTAATCTTAAGTTTTTAATAAAATCAGTAATAATAATGACAATACCATTTCATATTATTCTTATAGGACTTTTCATTACACAAAATAAATTACTAAATTAATTTTAGTGAGTCCTTATAATAGTTCTGTGATGCCACTAAGAGTCTTTTTATTACCAACGTATAGACAAAGATGCTAAAATCGAGGTAAGTGGCTTGTCTGTTGCAATTCAGCTCATCTTGATAAAGTTGGGCTTGAGAACTGCATTATTTCAGGATTTGTTTGTGGAATACAAGTGTAGCTCCCTTTATACAATATATGCAGTTCTGAAAAAGTGAATTTTTATTACTGAATCTTGTTATTCAAGGCAATCCTATTGTGAATCCTTTGGTAAACCGAATGGCTTGTCTTTTGTTCAAATGCGGATTTCTTTTTGCATTTAGATTTTCCTGAAAGTGAAGAGTACTTTGGCCATTTTTGCCTTGGAAATCATTACATTTGTTTCTTGATGTATGTTGTACATCTTGAGGTTTTCCTCTTATGGTGATCACAGAGATTTTCCTTGGAATGTGTCTTTCCACTTAACAGTTGCTGCAATCTCCTGCAGCATTTGCACTGGTTAGTATCATTTCTCAACTATTGATTTCAATTACCTTATCGAGGTCCTTAGGACAAGAAGGGAGAAATATAATACCCAACTCTAAAGAAAGAGATTTTGAAGGGAAATGTGCTCAAATGTGGATTGAAGCTTTTTTCTGTTCTAACATGAGAATCAAGCCTATCTACATTCATTGATGTTGGTGCGAATAGAGCTATTGCATTCCTGTGGACATTAAGACCACCAACGCCTGTATGTGACTTGTACTCAGTCCTGAGGATGCTTGTGGTTTGTCAGAGGTTTGGGAGTATGGCTCCTCTCTGATGTGTGTCCCTACTTAGCACCGTGGATTTAGACTCCTCTTCTTGAAATGGTGCCATCTATCTTTGATCACTGCTGTCATTTCCTAATAACCCACAGCTTCAGGCTGTTTGGCGGTGTTGCTTTGGAGTGCTTTTTTTCCTGCTTACCTTGCATGTAGTTGTTCCAGTTCATCTCATCTCACTATATAAGCAGTTGCTTAGGAATTCTGTTGTAATCTGTCTTTACATTCCTACCTCATGAAAGTGAGGCATAAGCAGCATGCTTCAGTGATGGGAAGTTGATCAAATGCTTTAAGTACCTGGATTCATTGATATGCCAAATGTGGGACATAAGCAACCTTCATTCTGCCCCCTCCATCTTATTTTATATTACTTTAAATAGTAGAATATACTGTATACCTCATTATAAATGGGAATCTTAGAACTTGATAAAAATTTAAAATAAATTACCCATAGATCCACTACCTAAAGTTTTTCTATTTTTTCCAAGTAATTAAAAAATGTATTTATGGTCAATATATATATATAATTTTATATTTTGCTTCTTATATTTAACAGGATATGATTGGTATTTCTGAATACATATAATTCCTAAGTATAATTTTAATATTGATATACTATTTAGGAATCTTCATATCTTAACTTATTCAACCAAAACCCTATTATATTATGTTTTAAATATTTTAATACATATCACTAAATTGTCTTCCAATAGTGTCATAAAAATTCATTTTTTTTTGTTTGTTTGAGACAGAGTCTTGCTCTGTTGCCAGGCTGGAGTGCAGTGACGCAATCTCAGCTCACTGCAACCTCTGCCTTCTGGGTTCAAGCGATGCTTCCACCTTAGCCTCCCAAGTAGTGGGGACCACAGGTGCGTGCCACCACATCCGGCCAAACTTTGTATTTTTAGTAGAGATTGGGTTTCACCATGTTGACCAGGATTGTCTCAGTCTCTTGACCTCATGATCCACCTCCCTCAGCCTCCCAAAGTTCTGGGATTACAGGCGTAAGCCACCGTGCCTGGCAAAAATTCACATTCTTATTAGCAATGCATAATAGTGCCTGTTGTACCAAACCTTGTTCCTCCATAGCTATTCTGATTAATACCATTGTTTCTGGTAATCTGCTGGACAAGAAATGCCATCTTCTTATTTTAAATTGCATTTATTTATTAGACTTCTGGCAAGGATGAAAAATTGTTGTATGTTTTAAAAATTCTATTATTTCTTGTAAAATTTCTGTTTATATTCTCTGCTCATTAATCTAGTAGTTTCTCAGTGGTTTTCTTATTGGTATGTATGACTAATTTTCATCGTAAATATATTATTCATTTACCATATTAACTGTATACATTTTCTAGCTTGTATTATTAACATTCAGTAGCTGCAAATTTTTATGTAGCTAATTGTATTAATCTTTTTTTCATGTGATTTTTTTTTCTTTATTTTCCCAGCGAGGAAAGTATTCAGCTGTAAGTAACAGAAATCCTAATTAACAGTGACTTACACAAGAGAGGGGTTTATTTTTCTTGCATAAGCAGAAGTCTGGTGGTAGGTTGTAACAGCACTGGTTAGTTTCTCAGTAATACCATTTTAGAACCAGGCTTTTTTTTTTCTCTTTGATCTCTCATGTTTTATCATTATCAGATTAAAAAAATATATATGCACAACTTCTTCATTAAGGAAGCTAAGGTCCAGAGAAGTTAAGTGATTTGTCCCTGCTGCTCAGCTAATGGAGCATTCATGTGGTCTCCTTCTTCTGTCTCTACACTCTTTCTGTTGCATTGTGCTGTCACATATCTTGCTATGCGTTTGACATTGGTACTGGCTAATGGCATATAAAACATACAAATATGACTTTGCTGTGCACTCCCTCAAGATGTGTCCAGGCAATATCATGTATTGGCAATTAACATCTCAGCTATTAAATTCTTTGACAATAAACTGTAGGTTAAAATATCATGGCAATTCAATATCTGCTAAGTTAAAAATTTTATTTACTCTCGTTGTATTTTTGCAGATGTAACAGAACTTTTTGAGAGAAAGAGCCCAAATGTTTAAGAGCATGGTTCAGTTCTTATTTTATGTATTCAAAACTAATTTGTGGTAGGAGACCCAGAAACCTACTGAAGTAAAATACCAGACAGGCTTTGATCAACGAAAGAAATACTCTCATCAATCTTTGTAAGCCTCTCATTGGTGAATCTAAACCACATATATAAAGTCTACATCTTTGCAAGGCATTCAACCTGCCCCTGTGGTAACTGAGGTCATAAATTAGTTTGGGAGACAAGAGCAATAGATAATATTTAATCCATAAAAGATGTAAACAGTAGTTGAAAGCAACTGTAAATTACCACAGAGTAGGGCATGTCTACTTTCTAAGCAATAGAATACATCATATTTTCTTAACTTCACTTGTTTATGAGCAAACATCATGATATTTTGCCAGAACTATAAACTATAGTTTATTTAAATAAATATTAATATATTTTTCTTTAAAATAACTTTAAAGTGATTTAGTTTTTAAAACTTAATCTTGCTGAGTTATAATACCCATGAATGCATGAGTTCAATCTTCTAGCTGCACTTTTTTTGTTTTTAGCTGTATGTATTTTAACACTTTAAAATAAATACAAATGTATTCAAAAAATGGTCTCCACATATCATCTAAAAATTATCTTATGTCTCAGTCTTTGGGAAACAAAAGGGAGGAACAATAGAACAAATTTGCAGTGATTCCATTAAAATATATGAATTAAAGGATTCTCTTGTTCCCCTAAGGCCATAATCAAAATTATAGTTCAGATATATTGTCTGCTAGGTAATAGGATATTAATAAGGATTTCTTATGTGTTCATAGATATTTTATATAATTTAGCTTTAAAAACAGCCTTCAGATAACAGCCTTTCATGAGTGTTGAAAAGACTTCAGTTTCATTCTTAATCTTTCAATAATAGATCCCAGGAGTGAATAAGGTTACACATTTCACTTTTATAATCATCTTTGCTCAATCTACTGAAGGTAGGAATGCATTAATATGGCAAAGCACATTATTTTTTCTAGCCTGCTTTATAATTTGTTGAGAATGATTGCAAATCTTACTAAAAGCAATTCAGATACTTCAAAAAGAACTCATCATTCATGATTAAAGACACATAAGCCTAAAGAAGTATCTCCAGCTAATTTTGAAGAATCATTAAAATATTTTGGGAATCAGCCCTCTTAACCAAATATAACAAAATTTAGAATTCTGTTTACAGTTAGACATTTCTAGGCTTATATTCATTAGCTCATAAAATCCAGACTATAGATTAAAGGGAAACATTTTAAAATGTTAACTGTTTTAAATGGAAATCTTTCTAAAATGTCCTGTGCGCTTCTAAGTCTTCTTAAATGATAGTGGACAAAACATGCATTTTCTTTAAGGCCCGGGATCATTTTTTATGAGCTTCTCCTAGTAAAACCATACTGTCCTCTGGTTCTGTGGTTTCCAGCTTTTCTGTCTCTGGTTTCTGTTGGACTTTATTTTGCAGCTATTACGCTTGTCTCTCTAATACGCCTGTACCTTGACTATCCCTCCTCCAGTGTGTTACTTGCAGTATTCTAAGACCTCAGAATTAGATAGTGCAGTTTGTTAAAGGTGTCATTTTAGCATCAAAAAGTGTGGACACCAGGGGCTTTTTTCTTCCTACTTCTAATTCAGGGTAGTAGTATAAATATTTGCAGTTGTGAGACGATTAAAGATTCATTAAATGAGCTATTTAGTGAACTATTTTCTAGTTTTTATTAGTTCTGATCCTGAATGATGAAAACTTTGCCAGTGCTTCATCAACACCCTGGGGTATACAGTTTTCATAGGTTACTTTTATATACAAGATTGGATTTAGTCTGAACTGTCTGGGGTTACCAATGTTTACCATTCTGGGAATTGGTAAAGTGAAGACATTCACCAAACACTTAGAAAATTAAAAAAAAAAACATACATTTTAACTGGCTATGACATAGCAAAGAAATATTCTCTGTCTTTTACAACCGTGCTATTTAGATTTTATCCATTTATACTTCTCGTCTTAGTTGCATACAAAAATCCACACGTGTACATCTCCCCCCACCAAACACAGAAAACAATAACCTTTATTATCATTTCATTCATTCCCTTGTGGATCAACTATATGTCCAATGAGGAGATCCAGGATGTCCTATTACCATACAGCAAGCAGACCTTTTTTGGGGAAACAAGTTGAAAAATTGTGAACCATTAATTGTGTGGGGTGTGCAAGACATCTTACTGACAAGAGAGGAAGAAAATACTGGAACTACTATTTATATTTATCTCATAATGTAAAAGTCAGAAGGCTGGGCACAGTGGCTCATGCCTGTAATTCCAGCACTTTGGGAGGCCAAGATGGGCAGATCACTTGAGGTCAGGAGTACAAGACCAGTCTGGCCAACATGGTGAAACCTCATCTCTACTAAAAATGCAAAAAATTAACTATGTGTGGTGGTGCATGCCTGTAATCCCAGCTACTCGGGAGGCTGAGGCAGGAGAATCACTTTAACCTAGGGGCGGTGTTTGCAGTGAGCCGAGATTGCGCCATTGCACTCCAGCCTAGGTGACAGAATGAGACTTCATCAAGAAAAAAGACAAAAAAAAGGCAGAGTAAATAAAGACTTACTGATAATTAATATCCAGAGCTTATAATTTAGATATTTAGATGAAGTATCTTAAATGAAGACTGGGAATTTGACAATCCAAGGGAGCTGACAGAAATTCCTTCTCTATATGTTACCTTTCCAATTATTGAAACATTTTGTGATTGCAACATATTTTAACATATTTCGACAAGATGACATAATGTTAATTATGTACAAATAAGACCTTAAAATATATGGATAATTAGAATACTTTTGAATGAGATGAGGAATGACTGGGAAAATATTTTTAATTACATCGAGGTCCACAGTTTTTCTGTAACAAAGTACTGAAAAATTTCATTTAAGATGATTTATATAGATTTACACAAAAGCCAGGCTTCTGATTTGGTTGACGTTTTCTATGACCACCAGTGGCAGTCAGAAAGCAATTATTTTGATATAAGATTCAGAGAGCTTCCAGGTTGGTGAACACATAGAGGTTCTGTGAATGTGGTGTACCCTGAGCGGGCACGAAAGCCCCTTCCCCTTTACTTTGGCCTACGCGTCCCATCCATTTGGCTGTTCCTGAGTTGTATCCTTTACACGATACTAGTAAATGTAAAAGAATAAAAAAGGAAAGCAGTTATGTTGAAAAACCTGAAATATACTGAATTAGTTCCACACACAATAAAGTCAATGTTTTAGTAATGAATCAAAAATTCAGTGCTTTCCAAAAGGAATTCATAGAGACAGCATTCTGAGATGGCTATTTGGCAAAGCGGTCATCATCTTGTTTTACTGCATGTTATTTTCTTAAGGCTCTTTTAATCATAGGCCAGTTTACATACTTTATAAACAATCTAGGTTAATATTGGCAGCACATATCACAGATACTATAATTTAATAATTATTCAGAAAATTATATATATCTTTAATCCTTCCCCAATACTCACTTTAATAATTATTAATTTATTACCAAAAAAAGATGTGTAATCTAAGAACTCTGAGTATCATGGCAGGTAAGACATTTTTCAGGGCTATTTCTTAATAAAAATTTCCATTTCTTTTAGATGTTTCTACATAAAAACTTTTAAAATATATTCATTTGGTATTATTATTTAGGGGCTAATTTAGACTGATTGGGCTCGCAATAAAGGGACTTTAAAAAACGACATCATCAGAAAGAAGGCAAATAATCAGCTCTTTCTGGATTATAGGAAGGGGAGTTCTGATAAATATTCATACATATGGAACATACATACGTTTGCAAGAGAACTGTCATCTGAAGAAAAAGTACACATTTTTGTGTTTAAAAAAATCTATCAATATTATATCGATATAATATTGAAATATAGTATATCGATATAATATGAAAGATACTCATATATAAATATACATGTAAATATTGTGACATATAACCAAATTTATATACATGTGTGTGTAGATAGTAGGTAGATATCTATCTTTGGATATATTTTTTCTTCAGAAATTAGTTGTTTTGCTTTAAACTTTTCTCCTTAAAAAAAAATTTTACATATAATTTTACCAATTCTCATTTGTTTTTACTTTTGGTTTTTGTTTATCTAAATGTCATAAATAATAAGCACAACATAATTGTATGGTTATTATTTCATAGATCTGTTTCTGATAGAAGGATGGTTTCCAGCTTCATTCATGTCCCTGCAAAGGACATGAGCTCATCCTTTTTTATGGCTACATAGTATTCCATGGTGCATATGTGCCACATTTTCTTTATCCAGTCTATCACTGATGGGCATATGGGTTGGTACCAAGTCTTTGCTATTGTGAATAGTGCCACAACAAACTTACGTGTGCTTCAGTCCTCATAGTAGAATGTTTTATAATTATTTGGATATATACACCCCGTAATAGGATTGCTGGGTCAAATGGTATTTCTGGTTCTAGATCCTTGAGAAATCGCCACACTGTTTTCCACAATGGTTGAACTAATTTACACCCCCACCAATAGTGTAAAAGCATTCCTATTTCTCCACAGCCTCTCGAGCCTCTGTTGTTTCCTGACTTTTTAATGACTGCCATTCTAACTGGTGTGAGATGGTATCTCATTGTGGTTTTGATTTGCATTTGTCTAATGACCAGAGATGATGAGCTTTTTTATATGTTTGTGGGCCACAAAATGTCTTCATTGAGAAGTGTCTGTTCATATCCTTCACCCAGTTTTTGATGGGGTTGTTTGCTTTTGTAAATTTGTTTATGTTCTTTGTAGATTCTGGATATTAGCCCTTTGTCAGATGGGTAGATTGCAAAAATTTTCTCCCATTCTGTACATTGCCTGGTCACTCTGATGATAGTTTCTTTGTGTGTATGCTGAAGCTCTTTAGTTTAATTAGATCCCATTTGTCAATTTTGGCCTTTGTTGCAATTGCTTTTGGTGTGTTAGTCATGAAGTCTTTGCTCATGCCTATGTCTTGAATGGTATTGCCTAGGTTTTCTTTCAGAGTTTTAATAGTTTTAGGTCTCATGCTTAAGTCTTTAATCCATCTTGAGTCAATTTTTCTATAAGGTATAAAAAGGGGTCTAGTTTCAGTTTTCTGCACATGGCTAGCCACTTTCCCCAATGCTATTTATTAAATAGGGAATCCTTTCCTCATTGTTTGTTTTTGTCAGGTTTGTCAAACATCAGATGGTTGAAGATGTGTGGTGATATTTCTGAGGCCTCTGTTCTGTTCCACTGGTCTATGTCTCTGTTTTGGTACCAGTACCAAGCTGTTTTGGTTGCGGTTGCCTTGTAGAATAGTTTGAAGTCAGGTAGCGTGATGCCTCCAGCTTTGTTCTTTTTGATTAGAATTGTCTTAGCTATACGGGCTCTTTCTTGGTTCCATATGAAATTTAAAGTAGTTTTCTCAAATTCTGTGAAGAAAGTCAATGGTAGCTTAATGGGGATAGCATTGAATCTATAAATTACTTTGGGCAGTATGGCCATTTTCATGATACTGAGTCTTCATAAGCACGGAATGTTTTTCCATTTGTTTATGTCCTCTCTTATTTCCTTGAGCAGTGGTTTGTAGTTCTCCTTAAGGAGGTCTTTTACATCCCTTGTAAGTTGTATTCCTATGTATTTTATTCTCTTTGTAGCAATTGTGAATGGGAGTTCACTCATGATTTGGCTCTCTATTTGTCTATATTGAGGCATAGGAATGCTTGTGATTTTTGCACATTGATTTTGTATCCTGAGACTTTGCTGAAGTTGCTTATCAGCTTAAGGAGACTTTGGGTTGAGATGATGGGGTTTTCTAAATATGCAATCATGTCATCTGCAAACAGAGACAATTCGACTTCCTCTCTTCCCTTTATTTTTTTTCTCTTGCCTGATTTCCCTGGCCAGAACTTCCAATACTGCGTTGAATAGGAGCAGTAAGAGAGGCCATCCTTGTCTTGTGCTGCTTTTCAAAGGCAATGCTTCCAGTTTTGCCCATTCAGTATGATATTGGCTTAGGTTTGTCATAAATAGCTCTTATTATTTTGAGATATGTTCCATTAATACCTAGTTAATTGAGAGTTTTTAGCATGAAGTGGTGTTGAATTTTACCGAAGGCTTTTAATCCTGTGGTGTTTGTCATTGGTTCTGTTGATGTGATGGATTATATTTATTGATTTGTGTATGTTAAACCAGCCTTGCATCCCAGGAATTAAGCCGGCTTGATCATAGTGGATAAGCTTTTGATGTGCTGCTGGATTCATCGTGCTAGTATTTTATTGAGGATTTTTGCATCAGGGATATTGTTGTGTCTCTGCCAGGTTCTGGTATCAAGATGATGCTGGCCTCATAAAATGAGTTAGGGAGGAGTCCTTATTTTTCTATTATTTGGAATAGTTTCAGAAGGAATAGTTCCAGCTCCTCTTTGTACCTCTGGTAGAATTTGGCTGTAAATTTGTCTGACCCTGGGGTTTTTTTGGTTGGTAGGCTATTATTACTGCCTCAATTTCAGAACTTGTTATTGGTCTATTCAGGGATTCGACTTCTTCCTGATTTCGTCTTGAGAGGGTGTATGTGTCCAGGAATTTAGCCATTTCTTCTAGATTTTCTAGTTTATTTGCATAGAGGTTTATAGTATTCTCTGATGATAGTTTGTATTTCTGTTGGATCAGTGGTGTTTTCCCCTTTATCACTTTTTATTATGTCTATTTGATTCTTCTCTCTTTTCTTTTTAATCATCTGGCTAGTGATCTATCTGTTTTGTTGAAAAACCAGCTCCTGGATTTATTGCTTTTTTGAAGGTATTTTGTGTGTGTGTGTTTATATCTCCGTTGGTTCTTCTCTGATGTTAGTTATTTCTTGTCTTCTGCTAGCTTTTGAATTTGTTTCCTGTTACTTCTTTAAATCGTGATGTTAGGGTGTTGATTTTAGATCTTTCCCACTTTCTCCCGTGAGCATTTGTGCTATATATTTCCCTCTAAACACTCCTTTAGCTGTGTCTCAGATATTCTGGTACATTGTATCTTTGCTCTCCCTGGTTTCAAAGAACTTATTTATTTCTACCTTAATTTTGTTATTTACCCAGTAGTCATTCAGGAGCAGGTTGTTCAGTTTCCCTGTAGTTGTGCAGTTTTGAATGAGTTTCTTAATCCTGAATTCTAAGTTGATTGCACTGTGGTCTGAAATACTGTTTGTTATGAATTTTGTTCTTTTGTCTTTGCTGAGGAGAGTTTTACTTCCAATTATGTGGTCAATTTTAGAATAAGTGCAATGTGGTGCTGAGAAGAATGTATATTTTGTAGATTTGGGGTGAAGAGTTCTGTAGATGTCTATGAAGTCTGCTGGGACCAGAGCTGCACTCAAGTCCTGAATATCATTGTTAATTTTCTGTCTCATTGATTTAATATTGACAGTAGGGTGTTAAAGTCACCCATTATTATTGTGTGGGGGTTTAAGTTTCTTGAAGGTCTCTAAGAACTTACTTTATGTATCTGGGTGCTCCTGTATCAGGTGCATGTATATTTAGGATAGTTAGCTCTTCTTGTTGCATTGATCCCTTTACTGTTATGTAATGCCCTTCGTTGTCTCTTTTGATCTTTGTTGGTTTTAAAGTCTGTATTATCAGAGACTAGGATTGCAATTCCTGCTTTTCTTGGCTTTTCATTTGTTTGATAAATATTCCTCCATTCCTTTATTTTGAGCCTATGTGTGTCTTTGCATGTGAGATGGGTCTCCTGAATACAGCAGATGGATGGGTCTTGGCTCTTTATTCAATTTGTCAGTCTGAGTCTTTTAATTGGGGCAATTAGCCCATTTACATTTAAGGTTAGTATTGTTATGTGTGAATTTGATACTGTCATTATGATGCTAGCTGGTTATTTTTGCCTATTGTTGCAGTTTCTTCATAGTGTTGATGGTCTTTATAATTTGGTATGTTTTTGTAGTGGCTGGTACTGGTTGTTCTTTTTCATATTTATTGCTTCCTTCAGGAGCTCTTGTAATGCATAACTGGTGGTGATAAAATCTCTTAGCATTTGCTTATCTGTAAAGGATTTTATTTCTCCTTCACTTATGAAGCTTACCTTGGCTGGATATGAAATTCTGGGTTGAAAATTCTTTTAAGAATGTTGGCCCCACTTTCTTCTGGCTTGTAGGGTTTCTGCCAAGAGATCCACTGTTAGTCTGATGGGCTTCCCTTTGTGAGTAACCTGATCTTTCTCTCTGGCTGCCCTTAACATTTTTTCCTTCATTTCAATCTTGGTGAATCTAACAATTATGTGCCTTGGGGTTGCTCTTCTTGAGGAGCATCTTTATGGTGTTCTCTGTATTTCCTGAATTTGAATGTTGGCCTGTCTTGCTAGGTTGGGGATGTTCTCTTGGATAATATCCTGAAGTGTGTTTTCCAACTTGGTTCCATTCTCCCCATCACTTTTAGGTACACCAATCAAATGTAGGTTTGTTCTTTTCACATAGTCCTATATTTCTTGGATGCTTTTTTTGTTCTTTTTTATTCATATGTTTTAATCTTGTCTTTATGCTTTATTTCATTAAGGTGATCTTCAATCTCTGATATCCTTTTTTTCTGCTTGATTGATTTGGCTCTTGGTAGTTGTATATGCTTTACCAAGTTCTCATGCTGTGTTTTTCAGCTCCATCAGGCCATTTACCTTCTTCTCTTAAGTGGTTATTCTAGTTTGGAATTCCTCTAACCTTTTTTCAAGGTTCTTAGCTTCCTTGCCTTGGGTTAGAAATGCTTCTTTAGCTCAGAGGAGTTTGTTATTACCCATTTTCTGAAGCCTACTTCTGTCAATTCATTAAACCCATTCTTTGTCCAGTCTTGTTCTCTTGCTGGGGAGTAGTTGTGATCCTTTGGAGGAGAAGAGGCATTCTGATTTTTGGAATTTTTAGCCTTTATGCATTGGTTTTTCCTTATCTTCATGGTTTTATCTACTTTTGATCTTTGCTGTTGGTGGCCTTCTGATGGGATTTTTGTGTGGACATCCTTTTTGGTGATGTTGATGCTATTTCTTTCTGTTTGGTAGTTTTTTAAAAGTCAGGCCCCTCTGATGCAGGTCTGCTGTAGTTTGCTGGAGGTCCACTCCAGACCCTGTTTGCCTGGGTATCATCAGCAGAGGCTGCAGAACAGCAAAGATTGCTGCCTGTTTCTTCCTCTGGAAAATTCATTTCAGTGGGGCACTTGCTAGATGCCTTCTGGAGCTCTCCTGAGGTGTCTGTCAACCCTTGCTGTAAGGTTATCTACCAGTCAGGAGGCATGGGGATCAGGGATCCACTTGAGGAGGCAGTTTTTCCCTTAGCAGAAGTCGAATGCTGTGCTGGAAGATCTGCTGCTCTCTTCAGAGCTGGCAGGCTGGAATGTTTAATTCTGCTGAAGCTGTGCCCACAGCTGCCCCTTCCCCCAGGTTTTCTGTCCCAGGGAGGTGGGAGTTTTACCTATCAGCCCCTGACTGGGGCTGCTGCTTTTTTTTTCAGAGATGCCCTGCCCAGAGAAGAGGAATTTAAAGAGGCAGTCTGGCTACAGTGGCTTTGCTGAGATGTGGTGGGCTCCACCCAGTTCAAACTTCCCAGTGTCTTTGTTTACACTGTGAGGGGAAATCTGCCTATTCAAGCCTCAGTAATGGCAGATGCCCATTGCCCCTAACCAAGCTTGACTGTCCCTGGTTGACTTCAGACTGCTGTGCTGGCAGCAAGAATTTCAAGCCAGTGGATCTTAGCTTTCTGGGCTCCATGCGGGTGGCATTCGCTGAGCAGGACCACTCGGCTCCCTTGCTTCACTCCCATTTCTAGGGGAGTGAACAGTTCTGTCTCACTGGCATTCCAGGCAGCACTGGGGTATGAAAAAAAACCCTGCAGTTGGGTCAGTGTCTGCACAAATGGCCACCCAGTTTTGTGCTTGAAACCCAGGGCCCTATCAGTGTAGGCACCCAAAGGAATCTCCTGATCTATGGGTTACAAAGACCATGGGAAAAGTATAGTATCTGGTCCAGAATGCATCATTCCCCTGGCACAGTCCCTCAGGGCTTCCCTTGGCTAGAGGAGGGAGTTCCCTGACCCATTGAGCTTCCTGGATGAGGTAACACCCACCCTGCTTTGGCTCTCCCTCTGTGGAGACCCCCTGTCTAATGAGTCCCAGTGAGATGAGCTGGGTATCTCAGTTGGAAATGCAGAAATCACCCACCTTCTGCGTCGAACTCTCTGGTAGATGCTGACTGGAGCTGTTCCTATTCGGCCATCTTACCAGCTCTCTCTGATAGGGTTTAACATGCTGAATGACAACAGCATTATGAGCCTTTCCTTGTTTAGATACTGGCATTATGCCTTCTGTGTGAGATTTAATGGGCTTCAGTTATAAGAGAGGGTTCCTAGGGGCATTATTGACATTTAGAATGATTTCTCTAAGTAGTATCTTTGCTGCTTGTTAATTGATGGCACTGTTATCATGACTTACGGCACAACATTCGAAGTAGCAAAATAAAAGCTCATGCAAATTTTACTAATTTCTGTTTTATTGATTTATGAATTTAAGTGTACAAATGTTAAAACAAAATGAACCTACAAGTGCCTTCTAAGGTTAGAAGTTGCTCTTTCTAATGTGTAGTTATCTGAAGTAGGAAACTACCTTAAGGGGAAAAGTATTGAGGTGTAAAACATGAAAAATGTCTTCTAAAAATGATTAACTTATTAATCTTGAAAATGTATACAAATGGGACTTCGAGGCTTTAAAAATAATTCACTGTTTTTGCTTGGAGTAAATTCAGGAAATAAAAGATATAAAATCAGTATTATTTTCTATTTGTTAGCTATGATGTTCAGCATGATTTAGATGATTTAAATTTACAAGGGAGACAACTCTTGGTCTATGTATACTTATTAAACGTATTTCCTTAAGTACCAACTCAGGAAATCTTAACTGAAATTCAGGAGAGTTTCAACAAATTTTAAGAGACTGTTGAATACATTTCTTCTTTATAATTCTAACTTATTTTGATAGTTTGATTTTCTTTTGTACATAATAATCTAGCAACTAAATGCTGCTTAAAATAAGCATTCTGTTTAGTCTTTGTAAGGAATATTTACTTATGTAATGATAGGATTGTTACAGTCATATTTTTTTGCTTGATTTTTATTTAGACCTGTTGGCAGTGCATTTTTCAAACATTCGTTTGTTCATTCCTGTTTTATTCATTTACTAAGCATTTGCAGAGTGCCTACTGTAAAATTGGCATTGTTTTTGTTACTTAAAAATACAATTCCCAACATACGTCGAATGCTTTATTGTGCTATTAAGTGTATTAGTTGGTTATCTTTTTTAATCCCCAGAATCATATACTGGGAAATAACCTATTTATTGATGAGGGCACTGGGTAAAAAGAGATGAATAAATTATAATAACTCTCCTTGGGAAGTTCACAGTCTAATGAAGTTGGATCCAGAAAAATAATTAATTAAAATTTTATGGGATAAGTGCTATAGAAAAGCTTGTATTTATACTTGGACCTTCAGAAGAAGGATTATCTAATTGTGCCTGAAGGAGTTAGAAAAGATATCACAGAGGAAATGACATTTGAGGTGGGTCTTAATTGTTAAACATAAATTTGTCCAGGGAATGAAGGCAAAAACACTGCTTATACCAATCATGAAGTGATGAAGGAGCCTGGTATTTGGTGGTCCCAGTGAGTGAGCTGCCTGACATTAGACTCAGGTGTTTTTGTGTATGGTGTGTATGTGAACATGAGTGTGAGGATGTGGGACAGTGTGTGTGGTCTGGGTATGGAAGATGTTAAGAAGCTAAGACGGGAGGATAACAAGGCTGGAGAGGTAGACTGGGACTTCATAGTAAAGACATTCATTACAAGGTTTATTTACTTTTATTTTTTAAAGTTTTATTGTATTTTTAATTGACACATAATAATTACACATATTTATTGAGTACAACGTGATGTTTCAATACATGTATATTATAATGTGTAATGATCAAATTAGGGCGATTAGTACATGTATCACCTCAAATATTTATTGTATCTTTGTGGTGAGAATATTCAAAATCCTATATTCTAGCTGTTTTGAAGTATGTAATGTATTATTTATTGTTAACTGTGATCACCCTACTGTGCAGTAGAACCCTAGAATTTATTCCTCCTGTCCAACTCTAACTGTGTACCTGCTGACCACCCTCTATACATCCACCTGTAGCCTCCTGCCTCTCCTAGCCCCTGGTAACCACTATTCTATTCTCTACTTCTATGAGATCAACTCTTTTAGATTTCACATATAAGTGAGATCATAGTATAATTATTTTTCTATGTTTGGCTTATTTTACTTATCATCATGCCCTTCAGTTCATCCATATTGTTGTAAGTAACAGGATTGTCTTGTTTTAATAAGGCTGAATAGTATTCCATTGTGTATACTTACCAAATTTTTCAATCTATTCATCTGTTGATAGACACTTAGGTTGATTCTTTTTCTTGGCTATTGTGAATAATGCTTCAACATACATGGCAGTGCAGATGTCTCTTTGACATGCTGATTTCATTTTCTTTGGATAGATACCTAGGAGTAAGATTGATGGATCACACAGTAGTTCTATTTTTAATTTCTTCAGAAGCCTTTATACTGTTTTCTATAATAGCTTAACTAATTTACGTATCTACTAACAGTGTGTAAGAGTTCCCCTTTCTTCACGTCCTTGCCAGCATTTGTTATCGTTTATCTTTTTAATTATGGCCTTTCTAACTGGGGTGAGGCGATATCTCATTTTGATTTTGGAATGCATTTCCCTGATGGTTATTGTTGGTAAACATTTTTTTAATAAACTTGTTGGCCACTTGTATGTCTTCTTTTGGGAAGTGCTTCTTCAGATCTTTTGCCCATTTTCTAGTTGAATTTTTTTTTTGCCTTGGAGCTGTTAGAGTTCCTTATATTTTCTGGATTAATATCCAGCTGGCAATTTTTTTTTTCCCATTCTGTCAGTTTGTCTGTTCACTCTGTTGATTTTTTCCCTTTGCTCTGCAGAAGCCTTTTAGTTCAAGTTAATTCAATTTGTCTGTTTTTACTTTTGTTGCCTGTGGTTTTAAGGTCTTATCCAAAAAATCCTTGCTTAGCTTATGTTATAAAGTGTTTTTTTTCTTCTAGTAGATTCATAGTTTTGAGTTTTACATTGATTTCATTATGGCCAGAAATGTTATTTGACACAATTTCAAATTTTAAAATTTTGTTAAGATTTGTTTTGTAGTCTAACATATGGTCTATCCTGGAAAATATTCCATATGTTCTTGAGAAGAATGTATACTCTACAGATGTTGGAATGTTCCATAAATGTACTTTAGGTCCATTTGGTTTAGAATGCTGTCTAACTCTGATTTTTCTTTGTTGATTTTCTGCTTGGATGGACCTGTTCATTGTTGAAAGTGGGGTATTAAAGTCTTCTATTATTAATGTATTACAGTCTGTCTTTTCCTTTAAGTCTATTAATATTTACTTTATATATTTAGGTTCTCTGATATTGAGTGCATATGTACTTACAATGTTATTTCCTCTTCCTGTATTGACCCCTTTTTCATTATACAATATATTTTTGTCCCTTTTCACAGTTTTTTACTTTAAGTCCATTTTATCTGCAATGAATGTAGCCACCTCTGTCCTTCTTTTGGTTTCCATTCCATGGAATATCTTCTTCCAGCTCTTCACTTTTAGGCTATGTGTGTACTTATAGATAAAGTGAGTTTCTTGTAGGCAGCATATATTTAAACCTATTCAGCCACTCTATGTTTTCTAATTGCAGAATTTAAACCATTTACATTCAAGTTAATTGTTGATGTACTCCTGCCATGTTGTTCCTTCTTTTTCCAGTTGTTTTGTAGAACTTTTCTTTCTTTTTCTCTTACTTTCCTCCTTTGGGGTTAGGTGGTTTTCTCTAGTAGTATGTTTTAATTCCTTGCTTCTTATTTGTATTTTATTTATTATAGGTTTTTTTTTTTTTTGAGACGGAGTTTCACTCTTGTTACCCAGGCTGGAGTGCAATGGTGTGATCTTGGCTCACAGTCTCCTGGGTTCAAGCAATTCTCCTGCCTCAGCCTCCCAAGTAGCTGGGACTACAGGGGCATGCCACCATGCCCAGCTTATTTTTGTATCTTTAGACGGCGTTTCACCTTGTTGACCAGGATGGTCTCGATCTCTTGACCTTGTGATTCACCTACCTCAGCCTCCCAAAATGCTGGGATTATAGGCGTGAGCCACTGTGCCTGGCCTATAGGTTTTTACTTTGTGGTTACCATGAGGCTTGCATAAAACATCTTACAGTTATAGCAGATTATTTTAAACTGGTAACAACTTACCTTAAAAAGAAAAGAATCACACAAAAAAGGCTGTATACTTTAACTCCATTCCCTCCAATGTTTGGAAGTGTTGATGTCACAATTTACATCTTTTTATGTTGCCTATACCATAATTAAGTAATTAATTAATATTATTTTTAATAGTTTGTCTTTTAGTCTTCATATTAAAGATATACGTGGTTTTACACACTGTGATTACAGTATTGGAGTAAATATTAAATTGAGTATAGTCTGTCTGCATACTTTTACCAGTGAGTTTTATACCTTCAGATACTTTGTTTACACACAGCAGCATCTTTTCACATATTAGCATCCTTTTCTTTCAGTTTGAGGAACTGCCTTTAGCATTCTTTTTTTTAGAACAGGTCTGGTAGCAATTAATTGTTCATCTTGGAAGGTCTTTATCTCACCTTGATTTCTGATGGAGAGCTTTGCTGGATTCAGTATTTTTGGAAGCTTTTTTAACTCTAGCACTCTGAATACATCATCCCACTCATTTTGGGCCTGCAAGGTTTCTCTCGAGAAGTCTGCTGTCAGATGTGTTGGAATTCCTTTATATGTTATTTGCTTCTTTTCTCTTACTGCTTTCAGGATCTTCTCTTTATCTTTGATGTTTCAGAGTCTGATATAATATGTCTTTGGGTAGTGATATTTTGTTTGAATCTGATTGGTGAGCTTTAAAACTTCCCTGAATAGTCACTAAAAAGCTTTAAACTTGAGGGTCAATTTGAATGAAAACATGAGTCATGCCTCTGTATAAATGAATATTTAGAAAATAGTTTAAAAGTTATGAGATTAACAACTTTAGAAGATGTTAAGTTGAACCAACTGCTGTATATATATGTCTGATGTATCTCTTAGAATTTATTATCTCACTTTAGAAAAATTATCAATCAGAAATATTGTTTTTACTTTATAAAAACTAATAGCGATGGTATGTTTGTTGGAATTAAAACTGTAGAACTGAAAAGAAACATATCACTGTTTAAAATTTTTTAAAACAATAAATATAGGGTGTTTCCTGAATACTATGCAACTGCATGCTATCTAGTCTTGATTACTGAGCTACTAGTCAGTTCGTAGCTCAGCAATAAATAAATGAATAAACATTCATTTATTACCTTTTTCTTCTTTGAGACAAAGTCTGCCTCTGTCACTAAGGCTGGAGGCAGTGGCATAATCTCAGCTCAGCAGCAACCTCTGCTTCCCAGGTTCGAGTGATTCTCATGCCTTAGCCTTCCTAGTAGCTGGGATCACAGGTGTGCACCATCACACCCAGCTAACTTTTTGTGTTTTTAGTAGAGACAAGGTTTCCCTATGTTGGTTAGGCTGGCCTTGAATTCCTGGCCTCAAGTGATCCACCTGCCTTGGCCTCCCAAAGTGCTGGGATTACAGGCATAAGGCACTATGCCTGGCATATTACCTTTTTTCCTGTAATTTGGCTCATTGATTCTGCTGCTAACCTGCTGGGCAGAAACCATGAGCAATATCTGACTTAACATTTTAATGAGGAACAAAAATAGAGTGGATTGACTAAACAGAGAGGAATAAATAAGGTAATTTGGTCTAATCCTTTCATCCTTCTATTAAGAAATGTTTCTTTGTATTAAAACACATATTCAACTTTATTGTTATCCATACCTGTATCATTTTTGCAGAACCACAGTAAAAGGCCCACATGTGGCAGAAAAAGTGAATTACAGCTCAGGCTGATGGCATAATTGAGACTGTCAGTCTCTTGGGTACCACGGAGAAAGTAGAGAGTATTGACAACTAGGCAATGAGTGTTAACATCAGAATAGTCTTTCTGCAGTGGCCCCTGTGTCCAGAGAATTGGGAGGCGGGAAGGAGATTATTGACTGGACAGAGTTTGGCCACTGGAAGTGCCTGGCAAGTAGCATTAAGCATAGTAGAGGTTCAAATGCACAAGCGAAGAGGATACTGTAATGAGACAAAATAAGAAGCTTCAAGATTCCAGGGAGTTGACTCAAAACATACAAAAGTTGGGATGAATTAGAGTGGCTTATTATGACTCTGAGCACTGGGAGCAACAAGATCACAAAGTGTTTTCTAAGAAAATCTGTCATCTGTGGCATGATTTCAGCAAGTTCTGAAGGTTAGCACAACATTGTTCATTAATTTGCAGGTAACCTGTTACTACATTTTGAAATTTTAGAGTTGTAGCACAAGATTTTCCATAGGAAGCATCAGGTTTTTGATATTTACATTATTCAGATCTGTATGAATAGTTCTGTGTCCAAGAATTTACTTCCTTGCTTCTTCCACACAAATATATATAGGTCTACTTCTTTCCAGGTTTTTTTTTTTTTTTTAAGAAAAAGATGTTTTCAGAATGCTTTTTATACTGTTTCATTTAAAAAGTATTCAAAAAGTATACTTTTTATACTTGCTCCAACAATGACTCCATAAACTGGCATTATCAATATTATATATATTAATTTTATATATATTTTAATATATATAACCTTCATTGGAGGTTTGAAGTCCAATTTTAAAATCGAAATGTTAGAATTTTAATTTAAAGCAACGCTTGTAAATGAACATTCAGACTAAATTCAATAAGATGTTGAGGGAGACTTTTCTTATTGCAATGGAATTGAAAACTAAAACTAAAGGCAAAGAGGTATCAGATGCCCCATGCTCTAAAGAGAGCTTCCAGTGATCACAGATTCACTCCATTTAGTTTAAATGCCTCCTGATTAGGCCTTGCTTTCTCCTGCTATTACCCATTCCTGTGATTATGGTTGAAGGTTGGGTACCCTAGAAAGCAGACTCTGAAAGATTAGCACACAGGATATTACTCAGGGAGCATTTTCAGGATAAAAACCTGTGGAAAAATGGGGGGAAAAAGGGTAGCAGGAGACGTTAAACTATGTTGTAATGTCAATAAAGGCCTCAGGTGAATGTTTAGGAAGCTGATATGGCCCTTCAAAATTGTCTTCAGTTGGGGCAAGGCCTGGGCCTTTATATGCCCTCAAGTATCAGCACTGGGCAGGGGGCCATGACTCATATCCCCAAGATACTGGATATGAGCCACCCAGGGAAGGGGCGTGATCTAGAGCGAGGCAGCTGTTTTCTGCTGAGGTAATTATTGAAGGGGCTGCCAGCTAAGGATTATCTGCTGTCGTTTGATGGTGTTCCTTTATAGGAAATGTTCTATTTCTCTCTGGCTGCTTTCAAGCTTTTTCTTGTTTAGTTTTCAGAAGTTTAATTATAGCATGGATTTTTTTTTTCGTCAAATTTATCTCATTTGGGGTTCACTTCATGAATCTGTTGGTGACCCCATCAGCTGTTCTTTCTTTCAATACTCTTTCAGGGCCTACTAGCTTTCTCCTCGACTTCTAGGATCTTCTGTTTTTGTCCGATGGTTTCTGAGGCTCTGTTCATTTTAGGAGACTCTGGGCTGTATTGAAATCTTTTATTTTAGTAGGTAGTAACTCTGTTAGGTTTAGAGCCTAAGTCCCAGCCTACTTTAGTGGGCAGTAGTTCCAAGGACAATTTAATTTTCCAAGATTTTTTGGTCTTACTTTGGTGGGCCTGGTGTATCTGGTGCAGGTGGGATTCCCTGTGGTCTATACTGTGATGCCTGAGGGGACAGAACACTTTTTTTTTAGGCTGGGCTTCTTTATGTTTCTAGATAGGGAAAAGAAAGTCTCGGGCCTGACTGGAAGAAGAGTTCTTCCAGGCCCAGCTGCTTGTCGTAGTGGAGATTCCCCTCCGCTGCTCCCTCACCAGCATCTCCGCTGCTCCCTCACCAGCATCTCCGCTGCTCCCTCACCAGCATCTCCCGCCTGCATGTGTCTTGGTGAAGGAGGGATTCTCAGGCCTGCTGGAAAAGAAATGACCCCTGAGGTCAGAAGCTTGTTGAGACAGGAAGCCCCTGTCTGTGGGAGATGGAAAGCCCTTCCTGGGCTGGGTGCTTGTGGTAAGATCCCTATTGCCAGTGCTCCCCGGCCATCAGCATCCCTTGGTGTGGGAGAGGAAAATCAGGCCCACAGATCCTCCTGGCAGGTGGCTGTTGAGGTCTGATGCCCCCTTGCTGGTGCTTGCCTATGTCTTTTGGTGGGAGAGGGGAGCCACAGGCTCTGTTGAGAAGGAGAGCATTTTTTCTGCTGGTTTATCAGCTTATCTTCAGTGACATGCCTGCTGAATCCCAGGGAGAACTGAACCTACCTGGGCTGCCTTCTGTTGCTACGTGGGATGTCAGGAAATGCTGCACATGGGTCACCTTCCTTCTTTCGGTGGGAGGTTGTAAGATTCCCTGAAACTGTGCTGTTCTCCAGTCCTGGGTTCTCTAATCAGTTCACCCTCCTTCTTGTACCTTTCAGAGTTTTACTTTGGTTGCCTCTTGCATTATCTCCAGGGTTTACAGTTTTATGTAGCAGGAGTGGGTGGGAGGAGGAACCAGAAATAATAAATTATGCTACCTTCACCAGACTTCAGCTTCATCTGAGAGGGCAAAATTTTGTAAAATAGAATATCCTAAACCCTTATCAACCTGTAAAAACTTTTTAAAAACATCTTCAATTCATGATTCTGATGTTTAACTATTTCATTTATGTATTATAAAAATAACAACATATACTTTATAGATCTATTTATTATAGTTATATCTTTTTTTTTTTTTTTTTTAGAGACAAGGTCTTGCCTTATCACCCAGGCCGGAGTTCAGTGGCACTGTCACAGCTCACTGTAACCTCAAACTCCTGGGCTCAAGCAATATTCTTGTCTCAGCCTCCTGAGTAGCTAGGACCAATAAGTGCATGCCATGATGCCCAGCAATTTATTTATTTTTGTGGAGACAGAGTCTCTCTATGTTTCACAGACTAGAACTTCTGGGCTCAAGCAGTCCTCCTGCCTCAGCCTCCAAAAGTGCTGGGATTATGCCACCACACCTGGCCTATAGTTATCTAATTTAATGTGACTATTTTACTTACCTGTTTATTTCCGGCAATCATTCCAGAACAGCCACAAATAGTGACTACTTAACAGACAGTTCTTAAATAATTAAATTATAATGTGTATTCTTTATAAACGGCATAGAAGTTTAGCTAACTTGCCCAAAATTATATAACTTATTGATGAAACTAAGGATTAATAGTAAATACTTTTTTTGGTAGACACCACATCTGTTGCATCTGAGATACCATATGCAAATTCTCTTATTACTTGTTGTTGCATCTATTTTATTTCTAGTCTTTGCATGTCTCATAGTGACATTAGAATTACAACTAGTTTTGGTAAGTATTATTTAGTTATCCTGAGAGATTTGTTAAATAATAATAATTTTATAAAGCCTCTGTAGTCAGTAATCAGCTTCTTACCGATGATAATACTTTTGTCTGAGATTAATATCAATGCTTTTCAATGCAGCAGAATAAAACTAATCTCCATTATAGAATCCACAGCTGGCCTGATGGAACTGTAATAACAAAAGTAATTGGTATTTTCTGATGTCCACAGGATGCAAATTATAATTTGTCTCCTGTGTACAGATAAAAAGTGTGTCTTGTATGGTAAATAATTAAACCTGATATTGATAAAGTTATATTTTTCCATGTCTTAAAGGAGATGACTATGTTATACTTACAGTTGATGTAAACATAATAATGTATTTATTGCAATCTTCAATAATGTAACTTTTATTTAAACGCAATTAAATAGAAGGCAATTAAAATTTGAAATTATTAGACTAGGAAAGAAAAATTATGGTTTTTTATTGCTATCTCAGGTTATGATGAAGATTCTCTATTTGATGGTCTTGAATTCAAGGATGAGGAGTGCTAATGATAGAAAACTTAGGACAAAAGAAAACATACATTTTACTT
The DNA here is from genome assembly GCF_049354715.1 of Callithrix jacchus. Taxonomy (NCBI): domain Eukaryota; kingdom Metazoa; phylum Chordata; class Mammalia; order Primates; family Cebidae; genus Callithrix; species Callithrix jacchus. Next base: position 21,570,394 of record NC_133506.1, read on the forward strand.
TCATTTTGTGAATTTTAATATAAGCATATAAAATATTTAGGTTAGCCAGTTTGCATTTATTTGGTGAGAGTCAAACTTTAATGTACTATTTATTATCGTTTTCATAATCTAAATTTAGCTCCCCTTTAAGCATTGATAATTAAGACATATATACCCTCATTAATAGCAATGTATGTTTAATTGTTCATATTACCTAAAGTCATACTGAGAATTTTTATCTTTTTAAATGTTGAATTTTGGCTAATGTTATCAGGATATTAAATATAATATTTCAAAGGAGTATTCTCATGGATAATTCCAGAATCTGTGACATCGAAATTACTGATTATAATAACGTTAATAAATAATATGGGAAAGGTATAGCAAAATACTTAAATTTTTACAATTTTAAGTTGTAAGATGTGGTAGCTTCGGTTAAAAAACCAGTTATACTGCCATTGACGTTGGTGTTAACTGCATACATTCCTTTTTGTGGGCATTGGATATCCATTGATTTTGAAAGAATTCGGGAGAAACAAAATACTTTCTTAAGAGATAGTCTGGCACACTGGAAAGAACGTTTGTTTGATGTTGGATGAAAGGGCTCAAGCATTGGATTGAATACTTACTTACCAGCCCATAACCTTGAGCAAGTAATTTAACCTCACGGTAGCCTCAGTTTCCTCATTTGTTATAGGAAAAGTAAAATTCCCAATTCACAAGATGGTTTGGAGGATTACAGATATTATAATGATCAACTCCTAAACATTGCCTGATAAATAATATATGCTTAGAAAATTGTCTTCAGTATCTATTTATATATTCCATTATTTGGTTATTAAGGGCATATTTCCCACCTTGATAAGCTTGCTGAAGTATGTGTCAGCTTGTCCACTGGCTAGGTGATTCAGAGCATAACTTTCTAATGGAAATGAATCACACAGGAGCTCATTTTATGATTTTCATACGTAAGTTGGATTTGTGCAAGGAGTTAGATCAAACTGCTTGATGACCCAAGCATTGTGTTAGGGTGATGCAGAGCCAGGTCAGCTTCCGCGTGAATCAGCACACTTTAGATGTGTAACAAGACTTTCGCAAACTGGAAGAAAAATATTGCTTTAAAATGATATGTCTGGATTGGAAAAAGAAGAAATGGGAACATATGTTCTACTGAATTTTCATTAATTTAGTGTAAGCAGAATCGGCACTACTAGAGAAAGTCTTCATATGCTACAGTAGTTTAAAAAAGAGAAATACAGAAACAGATATTATATGATTTCTACTTTAATCCTTATTCTGCCATGTTTTGTTTGTGGATTGAAGACTTGTCTTCTCTTCTGGGAGGTGCTTAAGAGTGTGAACTTTCTAGTAATATTACATGGCTTCAAATACTGGTGTCAACCTTTGATCTTGGACATGTTACTTAACCTCTCTGTGTCCCAATTTTTTAAGATATAAAGTGGAAATAAACAACAGTACCTACTTTATTGGATTCTTTCAGTTACTAAATTAGCTAGTAAATGCCTGGTATCTAACAAAAATTATAAATGCAAGCTATTTTTTTTAGTTAGGATTCAGGGTATTAATGTAAATGTGAGTAATTATCTGGCGATTACATTTAGCCATTGCATTACATTTCTCCTTAGCCTTCCACTACACTTGTACAAAAGCAATGGGTACCTAGTACAATGGCTGGCATACATGAAGTGTCTTAATGGTTGGTTTTAGATGAATGGAATCAGAAAGCTTAGAATTATCATGGGACTATGATATTTAGTTTTGAAGTTCTTATTGAGCTGAAGCATTCTTACATATCTTTGTGGGTTTTTGATAAATTTTCCACATCTTTATAGTAAGTTAATATCATTTCAAGTTTTTAAACCTTAAGCTTCTGAAGTATACTTTAAATTTCCAAGAAATTTAATTAGAAAGTAGTGGAAATTTTCTTACTCTAATCTTTTCTAGCTGAGTTTTTTATTTTCATTTAAGTTCAAGACCTGTTATGTTTTGTAACTAGTAAACATGAAAAGCAAGTGGTTAAAGAGACTTGCCATTAGTTGAGATAGTTTTAGTATTTTTACATTAAAAGCAGACCATTTAAAAATTTGTATATTTGAAATCTGTGAGAAATTGAAACTAAGTATCTGTTCAAGTATAGGTGAAAACTTTTCATTGATGTAGTTTACATTTAAATCAGAAGCAGCCCATTGAACTGGAATCTCATCTAACATACCAGAACATTTGAATCAGACTAATTATTTACAAACATAAAATAATACTGATGATTTAGGTATTCTCCAAGCTATACTTATGCATGTTACATTTCAGCTAATTTTGACTTATTTTAATATACATTTTAAAATAATGTTCTTAAACTCTTAAATTTAGAAAGTACATATGTTCTTTTACTCATAATACTGTGGAGAACTTTTTTGACTTTTAATTTTTGTGGCTACATAGTAGATGTGTGTGTGTGTGTGTGTGTGTGTGTGTGTGTGTGTGTATGAGGCACATGAGATTATTTAATACAGGCATGTAATGTGTAATAATCCCATCAGGGTAAATGGGGTATCCATTACCTCAAACATTTAGCCTTTGTGTTACAATCTACTTATACTCTTTTTTTAAATGTACAACTAAATTATTATTTACTATAGTCAACCTGTTGTGCTATCAAATGCTAGTTCTTACTCATCCTTTCTAACTACTGTTTTGACCCATTAACTATCCCCATTTCCTCTTCACCCCTTGAATACCCTTTCTAGCCTCTGATAACCACCCTTCTATTCTCCATCTCCATGAGTTCAATTATTTTAATTTTTAGCTCCCACAAATAAGTGAGAACATGCAAAATTTGTCTCTCTGTGGCTGGCTTATTTTATTTAACATAATGATCTCCAGTTCCATCCTTGTTGCAAATAACAGATTCTCGTTCTTTATTCTGATGGAATCGTACTACATTGTGTAGATGTACCATGTTTTCTTTTTCCATTCGTCTGTTGATGGGTGTTTAGGTTGCTTCCAAATCGTGGCTATTGTAAACAGTGCTGCAACAAACACAAGAGTGCAGATATCTCTTTCAAATGCTGGAATACTGAAATTTTCTTTCTTTTCTTTTTGAGACAGAGTCTCACCCTGTTGCCAGGTGCCAGGCTGGAGTGCAGTGGCACAATCTCGGCTCACTGCAACCTCCTCCTCCTGGGTTCAAGCAATTCTCCTGCCTCAGCCTCCCCAGTAGCTGGGACTACAGGCACACGCCGCCACACTCAGCTAATTTTTATATTTTTAGTAGAGACGGGGTTTCACCATGTTGGCCAGGATGGTCTCGATCTCTCTTTCTTTCTTTTTTTTTTTGAGACAGAGTTTTGCTGTTCAAGCAATTCTCTTGCCTCCCTCAGCCTCCTGAGTAGCTGGGACTGCAGGCATGCACCACCACACCCAGCTAATTTTTATATTTTTAGTAGAGACGGGGTTTCACCTTGTTGACAAGGATGGTCTCCATCTCTTGACCTGGTGATCTGCCCGCCTCGGCCTCCCAAAGTGCTGGGATTACAGGCCTGAGCCACCAAGCCCAGCAATTTCCTTTCTTTTGGTTACCTAGGAGTTGGATTGCTGGATCATATGGTAGCTCTATTTTTAGTTTTTCTGTGAAATCTCTAGACTGTTCCCCCAGTGGTTGTACAATTTACATTCCCACCAACAATGTACAAGGATGCCCTTTTTAGAGAACTTATTTTATAGAAGTCCCAATATGTGGATACATACACTCATACACAGACACACGCACACAAACACACAGATTTTTATTAGAACATTATCTCTAACAGCAAAACTGGAAACAACGTAAGTGCCCATCAGGAATGGGAGTAGTTTTACTCAAACTTTGGAATCTTATAGTGTGTTATATATTATTTCATTAGAGTCATGATATATTGATAAATGAGAAAATTATGTCACATGGCAATTTCATTTTTGTCATAACCTCAGAAGCATCAGCTATTTGCATATATGTATAAGAACAGGGAGAAATGTGTGGAAGGAAATGGTAACTAAGAGGAGCTGAGTTTGGAGTTTCACTCTGTTGCCCAAGCTGGAGTGCAATGGCGTGATCTTGGCTCACCACAACCTCTGCATCCTGGGTTCAAGCAATTCTCCTGCGTCAGCCTCCTGAGTAGCTGGGATTACAGGGATGCACAACCATGTCCAGCTAATTTTGTGTTTTTAGTAGAGACTAGGTTTCTCCATGTTGGTCAGGCTGGTGTCGAACTCCTGACCTCGGGTGATCCACCTGCCTTGGTCTCCCAAAGTGCTGGGATTACAGGTGTGAGCCACTGCACCCAGTCTTATACTACATTCTTTAACATGTTCAAATGAGTATCATTTATTTTATATTTTATTTATTTTAAATAGAATTTATTCTACTTACATATTTTATGTTTTTTATTAACAAAGTAAACAGTCTGCTACACTGATCATTCTTCAAATGGAAACATAAGAACAGGAGCCATCCTTTTAACACCTGGACTCAGAGTTAGCCTCTGAAGGAATGTGAGATTTAGGCTAGCCACCATTAGCGACCAGTCTGTCTAAAACATACCTGTTCAGTCAAGGTGCCAGCAGGAAACAGACGATGCTGTCAAATTACAATAGTTTAAGAGCTGGAGCCAGGTGTGGTGTAGGAGAACCTCAAGGAGTTTTTCATGGACCAGAAGCCACCAACAGCACTGCTGTTGCCACCCTAGGCCCAAAGAGACAAAGAGAGTGGGAGGATATCAGAACCCAGAAAGATAAAAAAGTCATGGTTGCAAAGAACCTTGATTAGAATGATGACATTCTTTCAAGGGATATAGCCCACTCACAGTAAGCCTACAGGAAGTGAACCGGGGAAGAAAATGTTGAATGCATTCTAATATCTCCCATCGTCTTCCAGGGCTCCCCACTGACGGAACCCATGTAAAGGCAGATGTTAAAGAGGGCCTTTTGCAGCACTTTGGGAGGCCGAGGCAGGTGGATCACGAGGTCAAGAGATCGAGACCATCCTGGTCAACAAAGTGAAACCCCGTCTCTACTAAAAATATAAAAATTAGCTGGGCATGGTGGCGCGCGCCTATAGTTCCAGCTACTCGGGAGGCTGAGGCAGGAGAATTGCCTGAACCCAAGAGGCGGAGGTTGTGGTGAGCCGAGATCACGCCATTGCACTCCAGCCTAGGTAACAAGAGCGAAACTTCATCTCAAAAAAAAAAAAAAAGAGAGGGCCTTTTGATGTTGAGTACCCATGTCAACAGCCTTGGGAAGAGAACAGGGGCACATATAGAGAATGGGTTTTGAGGAATAAACAGGAGCTATCTGACATAAAATAGCCAACATTTGTTTTTGAGTTTTTTTGAGACAGGGTTGCATTCTTGTCGCCCAGGCTGGAGTGCAGTGGTGTGATCTTGGCTCACTGCAACCTCCACTTCCTGGTTTCAAAGAATTCTTGTGCCTCAGCCTCCCAAGTAGCTGGGATTACAGGCATGCATCACCACACCCAGCTAATTTTTTTTTGTATTTTTAATAGAGATGGGGTTTCACTATGTTCGCCAGGCTGGTCTTGAACTCCTGACCTTAGGTGATCCATCTGCCTTGGCCTCCAAAGTGCTGGGATTACAGGCGTGAGACACTGTGCCTGGTCCCAACTTTTGTTTTTGAATTAAGTAATCAAAATAACCCAGAAGAGGAAAACATAGTTATAATATTCAAAATATTGGCATCCATTTACTTTATGGACTTACAGAATTATTTTTAATTGGCCTAAGCCCAAAGACAGAATTTTAAAAAAATCTGAAGATGGACTTGTTCCTCACCCTCTTCTGTGCTTAAGTCCTAAGTTCTTCCTTAAACTCTCATGAGGGCATAGCAGTGAACATCTCAGAGTAGGCACAGAAAACTATACTTCCCCAAGATGAACGTGGCCCCAGACCCACAAAGTGCCAGACTTTGGTCTTGGTCTGAAATAGTGGAGGTTTTCTGTTACATCCTAGCATGCTTGCAAGGAATGACACTGTAAATCAGGCCATGGAATGGGAAGCTGACATTTACTGACCCGTGGCATGTGCCAGGCTCCATGGTATACATTCATGTAAGTTACCACTTTTAGTCCTCTCAGCAAACCTGTACTTTGACCATAATTGTATCGTACCAAATTACCGTTTAAGAAACAGAAACTCCAGGAGTTTAATCTGGAGTTTAAGGAACTTTCTCAAGGTCAGTGATAGAGTCAGGAATTGGACCTAGATCTGCTTGGCTATATCCGGCACAGCCTCACTTGGCTGCAAAATTGGAAAGGAGTCATGATCTGTTATGGGAGGTCTCTCACCTGTCCCAGAAATATATGCCTTTCCCTTTCCCCTCTCTCTCATTCTCTTATCTTCCATTCATTCCCTTAGTTACATATTTAACAAATATTTGTTCAGTACCTGCTCTGTGCCAAGAATCATGCATTGTACCATTGATACCAATGAACGTGGCCTCTGCCTTCATGGATTTTACAGCTTAATAAGAATTCTCAGGGGAATCATCCTGTGCATTTTCACTAGCCCCAAGTCTTTTTCATTTGAGGTCATCTGCATCTCAGTCTTCCCATGTCTTTATTAAGGCTGAGAATTAATTTTTGTCTGATTTCTTTAAATAAAAGTATAGTATAAAATAAACAAAAAAAATCTCACTTGCTGTTTCACTATTTTAGAGAATTGAGGGTGCTATAATATTATAAGAAAAATGAAATACAGGTACTAGGTAAGATAATATTTCTGCTTTCTGGTTTTATTGAAACAAATCAGCCAGCTCCACAAAAAGTGTCAATATATGGGTACATGTTGAGGCTTATGTTTTAATCGGGCTAAAAGCATATCATATTCTCTTAAATAAGCACAACTTTCATTTCTTAAATTGAAAATTGGTTTGTATTTATTCAAAACCTTTCTTGTTAAAGACAAAACTGCTGTTCAAGTGTCTCATATAATTATAACCATAAAACTAATAAACATTTGAACTAATTTTTTCTCTATTTAGATATGCTTGTTCACTCTTTGGAAAGCCCCAGATTGGGTTACTCAAGTAATCCCATTTTTGTAACTGAGCCAGTATCATCATTATCAAAATTACAATTGATCTACAATTTAGTGTGATAAAGGCTGACTGGTGTGTAGCACATTCCGATTTCTCTCATTTTGCATTAGATACATTGCATAATGGACCTCTAGGAATTGCCTGCTAATGCTTTACTTCCCTCTTTAACAATTAAGTTAGGTGATCTTGGGTAGAGTAACATTCAATAGACTTCATGCATATTGTTTTCTATAAGCATCTTTGGATGTAGTTTTGGGGAGTGGGAGGGCTGGAATACACGCACAGAAACACATACACATATCTGTAATTTGTTAAGAGGGAGTTAATATTAAACATCTGAGTTGACACTATCTTATGGTGGGTTCTTCTGGATCTGATCCTGGACAAGCAGGTTAACAACATCTTTGACCCTCTTTAGCTTTTTACTTTTGTAAAATGAAGGGGTTGGATCAAATAAGCGGGGAGGTTGTTTCTTTGTTTGTTTTTAGCTTTTGGTGTTTTTTGTTTTTTTTTTTTCTTTTGCCCATGCTACAGTATTCCTAGAAGTCACTGAGTACCTAGTGAGGCAAACAAGAAGCAGCTCTAGCTCCTTGCTTGTACTTCAACAACCGTAATTCTGTTTTGTTTTATGTGTTAATCATCCCAATTAAGACTTCCAATTTCTGATGCCTTTTCACCTATTTATCAGTAGTAGGGGTCATTGTATTCTATTTTTGGCTTCATAGTGAGTGACAGCTTGTACACACAACGCAGATACTGAATAATCAATCTTTTGTACAATTTCCGTAATAACATGAACCGAGGTATTACGCATGCGTTTATGCCTGGTTTCTACATGGGAATCAGTTAAGCCTATTCTTAATTTTCTCTTTGTCAGCTTCAGAGCAGGAAATTACATTGTTGCCCCAAAACTCTGGAATTCTGTTGATTTTGTTTAAAAGGTGCAAATCTAGTAAAGCCTGGACAGTGGCCTCTTGCCAAACTGATAGCTGTCTTTGTCAGCGCAGATAGTATTTCCACAGCTGCCTGGTGAGATGGTTGCTTCCTGTATAAAGTGGTTCTAGAGTCATGCATGTGCTTGGGATTTTAATTTATCAGACTTTTTAGTACTTCCTACTTAGAGCTTCAAACTATAGGAACTATAACGTGTGCCATTCTGAAAGGTGGTATTTCAGCTTTTTTATCTTTGGGGATAACATGTTTGAATGAAACTGGTGTGTTAAGTAGAGCTCCTGGGGAAGTTTTTGCCCGGTCCTTTTGATATCCCATGTGCTCCATTGTAATAAGAAAGCAGAATAAATAAACTGAATTAGGTGGTCAGGATTCTCTGAGGATGAAAAGAAGTATAATTTCCTTTATAATGATGAAAAGCAAACAAGAATCCTGCACAAATCGTTTTAATCAATGTTTAAAGACTAGTTTCCCAGACTCTTGTGTGTTTAGCAGAGTCTTGGGTGTGGTGGAAATGGAGTGGAAAAATAAACAATTACTGTGTAGATAATAAAAATTACTGGGCAAAAAGAAAAAAAAAGTATTTGAAACACTATTTTTTTTTTTTGAGCTGGAGTCTTGCTGGGTTGCCCAGGCTGGAGCGCAGTGGCGCAATCTAGGCTCACTGCCCCCTCCGCCTCCCAGGTTCAAGTGATTCTCCTGCCTCAGCCTCCTGGCTCATGATCGATGTGAGTTACCTCTCCCAGCATTTTTTCGTTTGTATTTTGAGAAAAACATATATTAATGTGGTATTTACAACTGCCATGATCATTTTTCATTTGGGCTAATTATCCCAAGAAAGGGGTTCCTATATCATATTCATTTTTTTGTTTTAATACTTTAATAGTGAATATTTATGGCTATAGAAATTTGATACTAATTAAAAAATTTAAAACTAGATTCAAATGAAAGAAAAAGATTCTCATAAATTTTAAAAAGTAACCATTTCTTAGGATATTGGAAATTAATTCTCCATATTTGACACTATGAAATTAGCTTCAGATAACCCTTTTCTCCGTTTTGTGTTCATGTTGTTTTCACTTTATAAACAGTAAAACTCCATCTCCTTGCGTGAACTTATTTTAGGGGGAAGAAAAAGTACAATACACAAATTCATTATCTTGTAATAGCTCATTTTAGTTTTACATTGAATCAGTCTTTGAGACAATAACTGTAACTTGATTTTTCCTTCCTTCCACTCGTAATAAAGGACACATTTTATTTCAGGGAACTATGAATTAAAATAGTCTTGCTTCATAAGCATGCTCAGAGAAGAGGTTTTTAAATCTTGTTTTAGAAACAGTGGCATCATCTTCATGAACTTCAAGTTTTCCTCTTTCCTTTTCTTCTTTTCCTTTCTCTGTGAAACTCTAGGATAGGAAGCATGTCCAGAATTCCCTCTAGGAATAAATTTAGATAGGGACCTAAATATATTTTATGCATTCTTACTAAGCATTTCCAAACAAGCTTTAAGAATTTCTTAAGTAATCTTCGATTTTATAGAAAGAAAAATGGTCAAAGTTTGCTTTCTTCACACACTTCGGTAAACAAACACCTCTTGTATTAATGAAGAAATTGACTAAATCTACCAATTATCTCACTATTAGAAAACATGTCTTGAAAATTTATTAGATACAGGCCAAACCATTAAACTCAGACCTTGCCTTTAAGAAGCTTTCAATTAATTAGGATATACCTCAATTTATTGGATATAATGAAATAGAAACTAAATGATTATTAATTTTCGACACACAAAATCATTTCACTTCTGTAAAATGGAATAAGTAACATGAATCCAACTGACCAATGAATGTTGGATAACCAGTAATTGGAGTGCTTTGTGGAGGGAAAGTAGTACTAGAAATAATGAAGTTTCACCTTTACTTGCATATTTTTATATCATTTTTACTGAAGAAAATTGCCTTGATATTTTTGCTAATTCAAACTTTTTGTTATTTTTTAGAGAATAGAAATGTATAAAATAGACAAATTCGATGGATTCCTTGGAAAAATCATTATTGGATTTATAGTTATTGGAACTTCTTTGAATATGATTAAGCTGATTAAATCAAGATTAAATTAAGATTCTATTACATGGATGGTAATACATATGGAATTACCTTAAAAGTGATTGTGTGCTATGTAGAATGCCACAATTTTGTAAAATAGTTCTATAGTGAAGTTAAAATGTTACTGGATATGCTTATGTAAAATACATGAGCACACATTTGACATAAACTAACTTGATGATTGGCCAGAACAAGAATTCCAATTCCTACACCTACCCATCCACCCACATCTATTGGACAAGCGCCTGGTTAAACAGATGGGCCTTGGGCTGTGCTCTGAAAACAGGCAACCTCCACCTTTATTGAGCAAAACATTGGATGAAAATAGAGTATATTGTCTTACTGTGCTACTGAGCATGTTAATTTAAGTGAAGACCTCCTATTTATTATTGTTGTTGGTTGTTAAAAATACCTTTTTCCTTATGAATGAATATGTGAAAATTGGAGGACAACAGATGGAGTCCCAGGGAACTGGAGAACCTATAGATAGGGAGGTAGTTCTCAGTCAAATATAAAAATAAAAAATCAGCAGGAGTGTGAAATTTCATGTGGTTTTATAAATGCATGTAGCTAAGATTTTAGAAAATGTTTGGTTTAGCCGACAGACATGGGTTGATCATGATATTTCTCTTTTTAACTAAAGGGTATGAGACCAAGTAGAATTCTCAATGTCTGTCCTCAGGCCCCTTCAACAATTTACCACTTCAAAAACTACAAAGCTGGATTCAGGGCAGGACCTTAAGTTTTGGCTACCGTCTGTGTAAATACCACACACTTACAGACCTGAGTGATAGGGTGGTGGATGACTTTATGACATCAGAAGTGAGTTTTGTTTATGGTCCATTAATGACATTGCTTCTTCTTCTTCTGTTTTTTTGAGACGGAGTTTTGCTCTTGTTACCCAGGCTGGAGTGCAATGGTGTGATCTCGGCTCACCGCAGCCTCCGCCTCCTGGGTTCAGGCAATTCTCCTGCCTCAGCCTCCTGAGTAGCTGGGATTACGCACCACCATGCCCAGCTAATTTTTTTGTATTTTTGGTAGAGACGGGGTTTCACTATGTTGACCATGATGGTTTCAATCTCTTGACCTCGTGATCCACCCGCCTCGGCCTCCCAAAGTGCTGGGATTACAGGCTTGAGCCACCGCGCCCGGCCTGACATTGCTTCTTGGACCATGTTGTGATTGAGGGCAATTAGCAAGAGCAACAGTTAGACAGTCCCAGTGTTTACAAAGAAGTGGACCTTGGTTGCTACCTACTTTCTTTGTATTACTGCCGGGCTATTTTTTAGTGGCATGAAATAATTGCTGTGATACTTAAGAACTCTATGAATTAAAACTCAGTGTAGTGTATATTGAATTATCCTTTCTGGTTATTATATTAGGATAAATTAATGCGTAAGGTTGTTTAATACTTCAGCAGAAACCTGCAGTGGAACTTCCTGAATATTTGACCTTTTGAAAGAAATCCAAATGGAATTGTTTTATACTTATTTCGCTCCTATAAATGTGTGTGCTGGGTTAATGAATAAATAGGTAATAGCACAGCATTGTTTAACATTTCTTCCTTTCCTTAAAATAAAAAGGTTAATAGAAAAAGTAGCAAATTGTTATTATTTAGGAGTTATTTCTTACTGCGAAATGTTTTGTGATAGCTTTGTTCTATTGTATTTAACTTAATTTAAATTACCCTAATACTTTTTTGTTACCTTGTCCTTTGAAATCATTGAAATTGGCTAAATAATATTGTTCTATTCTACTTGATAAAATGGAGAACTCAGAAGATTAATTTAGATACAGAATTGAGAATAAGACAATCTCAATATGTGCTTAATTTTATTAGAAGGAAATATATTATAAAAATAGCCATTTGAAGAGAAAAAAGAAAGTGAAATATTTAAATTTTAATACTATCATAAAATAGTAATACAGGCTGTCTTTAAGTAAAAGTAAATATTTTGTGTTTCTGAATATATGTAGGACATATGATCATTATCAGCTTAATCTTGAACTACTCTGATATGCTATATTTCTTATACATATTATTTAATGTCTCTTGTGTTTTGTTTTAAACAGCAAATGCCAGTCTTCTTGGAGGAGGAGGTGGTAAGTACTGAACATCACTTAACATAAAATAAATTTTTATTACTATACCAACTACAAGATATTTAGGAAGTTCTGTGACACTTAAAAGAAAATTAATTTTGTTGTAGTCATCAACCACAAAAATGATAATCTTCCAAAAATGATTTATAATATAAATACCTTGTTTTGCTTAAATGGTATTTTAATTGATTTCAAGGTATATACAATAACTTTTCTTCTTGTCAGACTTTGTATTTCTACTTTTGGCTATGAGCTATGTGAACATACACATAATACATGTGTATACATAGTAATAGTTCAGAGTTACTTTTAGTGTGAATTCTAAAACATTTGGAGGCTGTGGTTTCTTTTTCCACTATAATGACTTTCTTTTGCTTTTCATGACTTCGTAGCCTGAGAGCTTAATATATCAGCCACTTACTTTGAAAAATAAAAAAGAAATTACTGTTGACACTTTGCTTTTTCTTTCTGCTCAGTTAGAGGAGAAAGAGAAGGAGATCAAAGTGAGATGAGGGAGACAGAGATTACTGTACTGGGAATTTTTTTGATACTAAAATCTTGTAACTATTTGTATTTTTATTTCTAGGTTAGAAAGATGAAAGCTTTCATAGTTCCAGTATATATTATATAGTAGGAGAGAAAAAAGTATACAATTAGAACAGAGTCCTTTTCATATAAGGCCGAGATGGACATCACTAGGTTTGTTTTCTCATTCCCGCTCACTCTGTTTCTTGCCTGCTCTCCTGATCCTTTTTCTTACACATAGTTGAAATAGGATTCTGCAGAGTCTTAGGCTTTCATCAGGAGGTTTTGTTGTAATTTTCATTTGGAAATTGAACATTTAACCTTTGTTTCTTTGTAAAAACAATTATTTTTTAAAAAAACAGAATCTTAGAAATAAGAAAAATAGAAAAATGTTTGAACTAGAAAGTGCTCTTCATATTCTCATATGTCAATCCATGTTCTGAACCAGAGTATCATGAAAAGAGTATAGAATTTGAAATTGGACTTACTGTGTGAAGACCATGAAAGTATTACTAAATATCCCCAAGCCTCAGTTACCTCATCTTTAAAGTAGAGGATAATATTAACTATCTAAAGTGTTTGTTGGGAGAATTAAACAAAGATATCTGCTAAGTAACGGAATAGTGGAAGATTCATGAATGTCTATTTCTTTTCTTTGTTCCTAAGTTGTTTTAGAAAACACAAATTTGTAGGATGTTTCATTGTACTGGTTATTGTATTTGGGGAAATTAGAAGGGAAAATTTTCCTTAGAAATTGAATTTCCAGTAATTTTTTTCTCTCTGTCTCTTATAATATGTGAAGAAAACATTCTTAAGATAAATTGTCCATAGTGCTGATTTTCTTTCAAGATATATTAGTATTTTAAGAAACCTCACAAAAACTGTTAATAGCATAGAAAAAGTTAAAATTGAGTCTTTGTAAACATAGTCATCAAGTAAAAACAAATTAGGTAGACGATTCAGTTATTACTTTTGAGTATTTCAAAAAATTGACTTTATTAGTTAAAATCACTTTAGCTGCTATAACAGAAAAAGTAAAAAACATTAAAATCCAAAATAACAGTAGTTTAAAGGTGTTAGAAATGTATTCCTGTCTCGTGTTAAAGTAGTCTAGATATAGGCTGGAATGATTGTATAGTGCTTCTGTGGTGTCGTCAGAGACTCAGCTCTCACTTTTCTGTTATTTCCTATTTCGTAGCTTCCATACTAAGATGACCTCAGGGTGCAGAATGGCTGCTGGAGCTCTAGCCATCATAAATATGGTACAGGTCAGAAGTAGGAAAGGCAAAACATTAAAAAATGTGGGCTCCCAAACTCGAGTCAGTTTTCTTTAAACAGATTTCCCTGGAAATATTTATTTCTGGGATGTAATCTTTTACGATATTTATTCCAAGCATGTAATCTTTTATTCCAAGAAGGAATGCACTCATCAGAAAGAAAAATTACTGTTGTGTTTACTAAGGAGGAAGGGGAGAGTGGAGACTGAAGAACACAATGTAATGTACCTGCCATGGTAGTTACCTTCTATATTGTCAAACTACATACTTGGTGTGTGTAGAATTGACTCTAGTCATTAGGTTCGTATTTTCCTATGATTCCTCTCTCCTCTCTGAGAAGATTTATGAATTTTTAGCAATGATAAGACATTCAGGAATAGTTCAACTCAGTTTTCTATTTAGCTAAAGTCTTTATTTTACTGTCTTCCTCTAGATGGTTGATTTTGCTCAATTTGTCACGATTTATAATTTTTGAATAATAAAACTAGCAACTCAGCGTCGTCCTAAAGATAAATTACAAGTATTTAAGATGGTTGTAATTTCTTTCATTAAAGTAGGCCATCGACAGGTTTAAATTTATTTATGCACTTCTGAAGATGTCAAGATTTCTCTAAAATACATGTCTGATTTTTGGAAAGCTGCATTTAAAAATTAAATTTAAGGAATATTTTTAGGCTTCTCTGAGCTTATTTTTGACCTTCTGATTCTATGATAAATCTTTTTAATCCTCTCAGTGACATTTGTAAAGTAACAGCTAGTAATCATCCAATAAGGAGCAAGTGAATCAATGTAATTCTCTTGGATTTAATCAACAATTCCTTTTTTCAACATGAATTAATATGCCTTCAAAGGTCCCTGAAAAGAATACTGTTTTAATTGACTAAACAATTTGATAAGAATATTTGACACCACATACAAAAATAATAATGGGACCTTAGTGCCATTCTTTAGGTCCTCAGGAGGGCTTCCCCCAAATTCTGTATAAGTAGTACTTGATTATGAAATGTAGACAAAATTATTGTATGCAAAACTGTCTTAGCCATACAACTTTAGCATTTTGTTGTTCTTTTCTGAGTGCTTACCACCAATAAGACAGTTCCCCTGAAAGACATAAAAAATGGTCACATGTCATCCTCTCAGTCCTGATTTTAAAGTGAGAGATTTACTTTACATTGATGTGAATTTTCATCTTTGAGCTAGAAATTAATCTTTCTATGAAAGTATTGCCACTGACCACAGTTCATTGTAATGAGCATAGGTGATTTGATTATTTTACTGAGTCATTTCAGTTAAAATTTGGTAAGTTTTACCAATTTATTTGGTAAAATTAATCATTTCTGTTTATATATTCTAGATAGGTTAAAGGCAGAGACAGATATGTACTAATTTCTTAAGTTAATATAGACTGGTCTATAGAGACCAAATTGTATGTTTCAGGAAGCATTTACAGGAATGTTAGAAATCTGTTAATTTTTTTAACAAACTTTCCATTATTATTACCAACAGTATCCTGTATATTATTTTACCTGTTCTTATTTTAATGGTTGAGAGAAATTTCTTCAGGGTTACAGGACTTATAGGGAAAAGTTGGAATGAGAAGACAGTGTTCTTGACTGCCACTCTAGGGCTCCTTGCCCTGGCACTGTGGTTTTTAATATGCCTCTGCTCTCCCTGTTTTCAGGTGGGTAACAAGTGGGTAACTCTGTTTATACCAAGAAAAGAGTAACAAGTGGGTAACTCTGTTTACACCAGGAAAAATAAATAAGAAGACAGGAAAACATACACTTAAGATATGGATGTTGCATTCCTTGGCTTATTTTCACAAGTCTCAAGATCTATTGATAGCTTGAAAGTCAATACAATGGCACTGTCTTACAGTACTCTTGGATTGCTGCCCAGATGCATAAACTTTTTTTGTGCATTTGAGATTCAGTCTTAGAAGACATTGCATTTTAGATTCATGCTCACCCATCTGTAGTAAGAATGTTGTACATGCACAAGGTCTTATGATGCTGATACTTTTGGAATATATAATAAAATATAAATCATTGTAGCCAGTCTTAAATAATATAAAGAAGTAGAATTAGAAAGAAAACTCAGAACTAAAGGACTAATGCCTCACTTCCTTTTGGGTCATTACTTAATAGACGAACAACATTTACAATCTCTTGCTTTAGATAATATCTTTTCTTTTTCATTGACATAATAGTTAACACAAAACCAGAACCTGCTGATAGAACCCGAGCAGGATATTGTTTATGGGATGTGCTTCCTCTTCCAGTCTGTCAAAGCACCTGAGGGATAATGCTAAACATTTAAAGTGATGGTTCCTGACAGAGTGGTGACTTACTGTGTTTTGTACACATAGCTTTATGACTGCCATTTGAATCATATATATATATATATATACACACACACAAAGATAAAATAAACATATACATTTGTATCAATACTGCAGTTTGATACCTTATTCCTGAGTTGATTCTCTGGCAGGTTAATAGATAAGTACTGTTATCTAATAAGCAGGTGCTATTATCTATGCAGTCAGCCCAGCTGCAGTGCATGCAAAGCCATTTGTCCAATGTGAGACAGAGGGCACATTATGAGCCTCCCCACCTCTGATGGCTTCCTGTTCTCCTTCTGCCCCTCAGAGTAGGCCCTAAGATGGACAAGTTTTAGTGCCTTGTGTTAGTAGCTGCTCCTCTAATCTCCTTCATTTCTTATTTGGACAGTTCTACTTGCAAAGAGGATTCATAATGCTTGTCTGTTAGTAATGTCCCTTCAAACAATGAAGTAGTGTGACGTGCCAAAATTCATGCTCGAAAAAGGGTAAAATTATAACTTGGGTGATAGGTGCACCAAAATCTCAGACTTCACCATTATGCAATTCATCCATGTAACCACAAAGCACTTGTACCCCAAAAGCTATTGCAATTTTTAAAAAAGGGAAAAAAAAGGAGTGAAATCACAAACCATGTGCTGTTATATAATGGTATTTGTGCATCTCCATACACCCGTCAGCTGTTTCTAAACATAGACACACATATGTGTACACACTCACTCAGCAAAGATGAATTGAGTTACTATTGTGTGTCAGCATTGATTATTGATTGGGCAATAAACACCACCTTTTCCCTGTGGCCAATCATGGTCACTGTTCAGCTGAATTGTTAGAGCAATTATAGTTGCCTACATTCTTTTGGATGTTGCAGGGATTCTGCTGGCATAGTCTTTTGAGTTAAAATGATGCTTTAGCATTAATCAAATGGGTATTGGATGCCTCCTTTAAAAGGTAGAAGAGATATCTTGAAAACAACTGTTTTCATAAAAGAGCTGAGTTGCTACCCAAAATTCCTAACACAAAGAGCAATGTGTTTGAAGGGCTTTTTGAATGTGTTTAAGAAGGAACGATTTCATAAATTTTGTCTTAAACATTTGCAAGCAGAGTGGAGCGCCCTCTCACCCTCCCTCCACATGCACACTGGTTTTCCCAGCACATTATTCCAGCACTCAACATCCCCCAGTGATTCTGTTTCACTCTTGTTAAACCTCCAGATGTGGCCAGGCTTCAGGCATGCTGGGAGGAATCTAGGATAGCAGTCAGCAGTGAGGGACTGAGGCAGTTCACAGAGGGTAGAGTGTCGGGGGTTGCTCCTCAGGAGAGTCAGTCAAGCATGGCCAGTAGTGAGTTCGCCAGCTGGCCTGTGCTCAGCAGGGGAGGGGCCCCAGCCATGGGGAACAGGAACAGCCTCTCAGTCGCGAGAGAGAGCAGCATGGCAAGAGAAACTCGGGGGCTCTGGCCTTTGTATTCTGGGAGGGAGCAGAGCGGCAGGAAAGGATGTGATGCTGACCCACAGAAAATAAGGTTTAAATCTTAACTGCCGCGGCCAGGCACAGTGGCTCATATTTATGATTTCAGCACTTTGGGAGGCCAGGATAGGAGGATTATTGGAGCCCTGGAGTTTGAGACTAGCTAGGGCAATATAATGACACCTCATCTCTACAAAAAAAAAAATAAACAGAATTAGCCCGGCGAAGCTGTGCGTATCTGTGGTCCCAGGTACTTGGAAGGCTGAAGAGGGAGGACTGCTTGAGCTCTGGAGGTTAAAGCTGAAGTGAGCCATAATCACAGCACTGCACTCCAGCCTGGACATCAGAGTGAGACCCTGTCTCTTAAAAAAAAAAAAAAAAAAAAAAGAGAATCTTGACTGCCATAGGTGGGATTGATCCTGGGCACTGTGGGTGGTTAAGCCTGCTACAGGAGGCTAAGAGGCCCAGATGTGAGGAGCAGGGAAGGGGCTTAGGGACCAGGAGCCAGGCCAGGTCTGACAACATTCAGTTACACACTGAGCCAACCTACCTTTACCCTCCCTTCTTCCTCCCTCCCCATCTTCCCTCTTCTCTCCCTCCTTTCCTTCTTTACTTTCCTCTTTCCTTTCTCTCTTTACCTCCTTCTTTCCTTCTTTTCTTTTTGTCTTTCTCAGTCAACAGCAATTGCTGATTACCTCTTGTATTCTAGCCTTGAAATCAATGTAGGTAAGATTCTTAGAACTAAGGGCAGCCAGAGGCATAAGCACTTATTTATACATCAATAACTTAAGAACTAAATAGGTTCTTCATGCAGGGAAGACGAAATGGAACAAAGGAAGTCAACAGCTTGTAGTGGTTAGGGAAGGCTTCCCAGAAGAGGTGACACTGGAGCAGTCTTGGGTGATGAGTAGTCGTTTTCAGGAAGCAGAAGGCCGCGATCTCTTCAGATGTATTTCCTACTCTTCGCTGTAGAGATCTTGCTCTGCCATCTCCTCACTGTTCTTATCCAGGCCTTGGTGAAGCAGTTTTCCTTGACAGTCCCGGCGTGCCACTTAAAATAGAGTGAAAAGTGTTAGGTCAGAACTGGAGAAAGGAACTCTGGTGCTGGTGATGTGGGTAGCAGACCTCCATCAGAGCAACCTGGGCAAAGTCTGGTGGTCATCGCCAGTGGAAGCTCCTCCCTGCTTTACTTTCTCTTCTGATTACCTCACCTGCTTTTCAGTCTAGGGACCATCTCTGCAGCTGCTGACTCCAGTTGGATTTCTAGTATGTGTTTTCTTCATTCCACATGAGCTTGTCTAGTTTTTGTTCTTAAAAGTTTAACTTAGCCCTGGTTGCTTTAATCTTGCCTGCTGTTTGTCATTAAGCCTTCCAGATGCTCTTGCTAGTGGAGAAAGGTGGGGTGGGGAGAGTTCGAAATCCAAGCCATGCATCTGCTTTGAACTCTCTTATTGTGATGGCAATTCCAAGGACATAGTTTGTTTATTACACCTCTAACTTTGGTTACTGTGATCCCTTCATTCTAAAGCTAAATTTCAAAGTTATTCATTATGTTTACTACACATGCTCCCACTTCTACGTGAAGCTCCTCACCAAAGATCCTTGTTGACAGGGCAATACTATGCAAATTAAATGTTCCTTCTCATTGTAGCCATACCTGAACCTAGAAGTGTATATTTCCCAATTAAGAAATAAACTTCCTGAGAGCCGGTAGTTTCATATTCATCTCTATTACCCTGGCTCATTCTATCACATATAGTAGTTGCTTTGAGTTATTACTATCTCTCATCCTGGATTCTCAACATGTTTATATAGTTCGGTTTTGACCAGTTTACTTTGGAAAGTTAATCTCTTTATCTTTAAGTGAATTCTAAATGAAAAACAAAAAAATCCAAACTTCAGAAATGCTTATTTCAGGCAACCTGAGGATTATATTCATATTTACACAGTAATTATTTATATCATTGTATTATCTTTTATTTTTAAAAAGTTCTTATAGCCAGGATCTCATAATTTTCTTTAAATACATTTTCTTTAAATGGGCAATAAAGAGAACAATATGTAATTGAGTATGTGGGAAATAAAATACAGATAATTTACATTCTGTAGATCACATGGAAAGAGGAAAAGCCTATTGTTTCATTCATGTTTTACCATATTGAGGGAATTTAACCAACTATATGATTCTCTTTGTGATAGTTGGATTTTAATTTATTAGTAATTTGTCTTTTACATACTAGAAGTAACTTATCGTTGACATCATTTATTACTAATACGTATGCTAGTGTTATCCTACAATGCATTTCTATTTTTTGTTTAGCTTCAGTAAGGTTTAACTAAAGGAAAATTGTGTTGATGCTCTTAACTGGATACTCTTTTAAGATCACTTGTTTTCATTTTGCTTTTGATTTTTAGGGTTTGTATTTTAAAAATTAGTTTTATAACTGGTATCTATTATTTATATGGATATGTTTCTTTCATAATTAACTTTTTAAAAAGTAGAGGTTTAGTCATTCTTCCAGAAAATCATGCTCAAGGTTACTAATTGAAGTTTTAAAGAAAAAAAAATAAGGGAAGCCCTCTTTTCAGATGTAGAAATACCTTGGTAAAAATTCTAGGCTCTTATAAGTTCTCTCACTGTGTTTGGCCAGCTAAAGTATACCTACCTGCTAGGAGGTTGAGATAATATCTACAAACAATACATTAAAGTTAGGAAGTACTCTAACAGGTGCCAGGATATGTCTAGATATCTTCCTAATTATATAGTAGCTACAGTATAATGCTTGTATAGCTTATCTACTTGTGTTAAAGGTAAAATATTGCTAAAACTATAAAAACGAGACTTTCATTGAGATCCTGATTTAAATATCTCTCATCCCCAAAGAGTCTCTCTGAAAGTGACTTGCTGGTACACAGTAGGAAACAAATTTCAAGCAAAATACTGCAGGTCAACCTGTTATGTTTTATGAAACCTGAAGGAGTCACTAGGTTATATTCCTTCAGTTTATGGCATAGAATTTTCATTTTTTCCCTAGATCTGATGTAGCTCCACAGTAATGCAGGGAGGGGCAATTTCTCTGGGAGTCACTTTTATAATCTTTTTAGTTTTGGCACTGTTAAGAATCCTCCTGTTCATTTACCCCTCAAACTGAAGATACTGTAGGGTTGAATGAATCTGGCCAGTTGCTGATGGCAAGAAGTTCAGGATCTCCAGGGTTCAGTCACAGGCACTGTGTGTCCCTCGGGTTACATGATCTCTTATTGCTGCAGCTCTGTCTTTGGCCAAAAGTCATTAATTTTTTTAATGAGTTAGGAAAAATTTATTTTGTGTACTAGTTTCCTCTTCTGAAATGATAGTTATAATGATACCTAACTATTTTACAGGCATGGAATAACTAATTGCCCGCTGTAAAATGTTTTTCAACTACAGAGTGTTAAATAAATGGTTATTACTCTAGTTGTCATTATTATCATCATTATAGTGTAAACCTGAAAGATGAAAGGTGCCAGATAATTGCAAGATATGGTGATGGTATATCCAAATAAAGGGGAATAACTTGAATTGTTGGATGACACAAATCCAGATATCTGTGTGTAGTAGAAGAGAGTTTCTTTTACAGGAAGATAATATAGATAGCTGTACTTTAATTAACCCC
This sequence comes from Callithrix jacchus, assembly GCF_049354715.1. Classification (NCBI taxonomy): domain Eukaryota; kingdom Metazoa; phylum Chordata; class Mammalia; order Primates; family Cebidae; genus Callithrix; species Callithrix jacchus. Next base: position 21,591,910 of record NC_133506.1, read on the forward strand.
TCAAAAATCAGAGAGGATTTTACATATAAATATAGATAGAGGAGTATTCTAACAGTAGTTCATTTCATCTGTATGTATAGTGGTCATTGTAAAGAAGCTTTCTTTCAAATATTTAAATACCCAGAGTCAAAAATAATTATATACTAGAGTATGAGGAATTCCAGCTTCATGCAACATTACCAGTCTAGGAGAAGGTGAGCTTAACACAGTCCTCAGGAGAGGACATGTGATGAAGTTATCTCTTAAGGTATGTGAAAGGAAACCAGAAACAGTAGCATTTTTCTATTCAGACACATACTTGACACTGGGGAGGAACAAGGGATCCCACAGAATAGAGTTAATGGCCCACCTAATGTGTATGTCCAGCAGGCAGCCAGGCCTGGAAAAAGAAGCAGGGAAAGCAAAAGCTAGCAGAAGCTTAGAGTACACAAGGGAAGAGTACTGCTGCAACCTGGAAGGTGACAGAACAGACCAGGTATCCTCATGGGGGCACCTGACCTTGAGTTTCAATGACAGCAGGAGAGACCTAGCAATAGTCTGGAGCCCTCTGAGTATCCAGACCCTAGGTCTGAAAGGGTGACCCAAGTCAGACTGGCACAGAGAAGGTCTAGGCTGCTAGAGAACCTGAGTCTCCAAAATTGGCTTTGGGAGTGGAGCTGAATGGAACTTATGCATGGGGAGAATCGGTGGAGTTAGCCACGAACAACTGGGAGAGAGACACAGTCTCTCTAAGGAATGTACAATATTGGGACGTTGTCTAGGAGAAGACGAACAAGAAGTGATGTCTCAGGATCTGTAGTTAAGATACTCTCTCAGCTTTTGCCACATGGTTATTTCTAACCAACAAAAAGCTCTCAGAAATAGCTGTGAGGGGTACAAAGCCCTCACTAGGCTAAAAATCCACTAACCCTGCAACTTCCTGGAAGCTAAACACACCAAAGGCCTTGTGCTTACAAATGTGGTATGATGTTCACGCCTGCAGGGTCAGCTTTGCAGGACACAGAGCAAAAGGACCTTTACAAAGCTCCAGGTTTCATTTCTAATATGGTTGGAAAAAGCATAATTCACTAGTCAGATTTTGTTAAACAAGGAATAATTCAACATCTCCATGAGTACAAAAGCCCTGATCTGTCATTAGGTTATCTGTACTTAGCAATCTTCTAGCAGGCCCCTCCGCATGCTCTGGATGGTTGGGACTGCCCTCACCTTGCTGTGCATCTGTCGAAGTCAGTGACTTTTCAGAGGTAACTGTCTCTCTTTTCTCTCAGATTACAGATTCGACAATGATCTAGACTATGTCTATTTTGTTCACTTGCTGAATCCTCAGAATCTTGTAGAAAATTTGACATGTAATAGGCACTTGCCAACTAGCTGTTAAGCAGATGACTAAAGAAATGATGGTAATAAATAACCTTTTGGGGTGCTGCTCTGTGCCAGGCACTGTGTAAGAATGGCACATACATTATGTTAATTATCTCAACATTCTGAGTAGATAGGTAGTACTATTATTCTCATTTTACAGATGGAAGATCAAAAGCTCAGTGACGTTAGAGTGAATAAAATATTGGGCAGACCCAGTATTTTAACTAAGACTCTCCAACTCCAAATCCCCCTCTTTTAATCGTTATACTGTAAATTCACGAGTTCAAATTAACTTAGAATTAATTATGTGAGTAAGGAGTATATCCATGGATTTATGTGTCTCTAAACCCTCCTATTCTGATTTTTTTCCTGGGCAACAGATTTTATTCTCTGAATTTCCAACTCATCTTTATTTCTAATTATTATCCTATAGAAATAGCTTTACCCCTCTGAGTTATTTTTCTGGGAATAGAAGAATTAGTAGTGCTAAGCTAGGAATTTCTAGGCTTGTCTCTCCTTCTTTCTCAGTTTGAATATGCTATAGTATCTGTTCTTTAACCTTCATTCTGATAAAATAGTATTTTCAATAAATAGAATTTCTGAGGATTTCATTTTCTTAAATAACAAAAATAAACTATAAAGTTGAAGTCCTCTTTGAATTCTCAATTTCATTTTTCTTTTACGCAGACGATTATTCTCATTCATTTGATGTCCAACGTTTTATTTGTCATAGTTCTATATGCATATATATCTACAAATGACAGGCAGTATTGTTTTAAAACTTTGCGTAAATATATTATGGGCATTCTAAAGTTTGTTTTTATTTTATTTTAATATTTTGCTAAGCATTGTTTAAAAATGTATTCATATGGATATAGAAACCACTAATTATAAAATGATTAAGGATACTTTTGGTTTAATTGATAATGGCTTTATGCCTATAAAATTCAGTTCTATTTTTAAAAAGTAGCTTTTAGGAACATATGTACCAGTTATATGAGAATGTATCTTCATAGTCCTGGTACAGCAAGCGTTTCTGATGAAGATGATAAAAGTGGGAAAATTTGAAGTATGTACAGTATATGGTTTTGGAAGGCAGCAGCAGTACTAAGTCTCAACTCTCCCAAGTTTAGATGTGCCAGGGTAGTACATCTGGATAATATTTAGGTTGGTGCTCTTAAAGCTGCCTAGTGTTTCTTTGCCTATATCAAGGAATACCTGTTTTTGGCCTAAAAAAATTTATGCCAATCTTTATACCCAAGAGTTCAAATGATATGCTGATGGTTAATTCATCCTTTAAAAAATAATACAAGATAACTTTGGTAAAACACCTAAAAAGTTTTATATTTGTCTCTTTTCCCTTTAACAGGGAGAAGAACTCTACAAGTATTATCTTAAATATGCTCCGAATTAATGTTTCTAAAATTTAAATGTGCATCAAAATTGCTTGGAGCGCTTGTTAAAACACAGATTACTGGGCCGTATGCCCAGAATTTCTGTTTTAGTAAGTCTGAGGTGAAGTCCATGAATTTGCATTTCTAAAAAGTTCCCTTTTAATGCTGACCTTGCCAATCTGGGGACCACACTTTAGGAATTACTACTCTAAATAAAAGTGAATAAAGAGGGGACTTTATGTTATGGCAGAGTGAGGAGATTGGTAAATCCTCTCTCCAAAGAAAGTAGCTAGAAGGCTGGACAAAAAGTCCCCAACAAAACGAAATCATAACCATTTTAGTGCTCTTAACATCTAAATAGAATATAACAATCTGAGAAGGATTTATGCTTCAAAACCTGCTGAACTTCATAGTTGGAATCTATGGGATCCTTTTTCCCATCTCTGCTTTCTCCATTTGGTTGTGTGGAGAATCTGCAATGGTTGGGAGTGTTGGGGGTTGGGCAGGTTGTGCCTCTGTAGTCAAACAAGACTCATGTTTGACTCATGGACTTCAAGTCACCGGTGATTACTATGCCTTGAAGACTTGTCAGTGAAAGTGATGTTCTTGGCCAGCTAAGGGCCTAAAGCCTGAAGCTGTGGTTGTGGCTGGGACCAAATATTTCTAGCGGCCACTGAGAACATGCACAGTGGAGACCATAGAGACCCTAAGCTTTTTATATACTCCTGACCAACCCTGAGGCTGTACACATGCGCATAGGATGCACCAAAGGCCAAGCAGAATACAAAAGCCAGAGAATACTTGAAAATGGCCTGAACTATGGAATGCTCTTTCCTACCCACATAAAGATCTGTTAACAGAAAATCGAAGTCTATCTGGCTCAAGATATTTGTGCAAAAGGATCAGTCATTGGCTGAAACTTAGCTACAGTGAATCAGGAGTAACCCTTGGGAAGCCAGAATTAAAAATAAAAACAAGAGGCTGGGCGCGGTGGCTCAAGCCTGTAATCCCAGCACTTTGGGAGGCCGAGGCGGGTGGATCACGAGGTCAAGAGATCGAGACCATCCTGGTCAATATGGTGAAACCCCGTCTCTACTATAAAATACAAAAAAAATTAGCTGGGCATGGTGGCACATGCCTGTAATCCCAGCTACTCAGGATGCTGAGGCAGGAGAATTGCCTGAACCCAGGAGACGGAGGTTGAGCTGAGCTGAGATCGCGCCATTGCACTCCAGCCTGGGCAACAAGAGCGAAACTCCACCTCAAAAAAATAAAAAATAAAAATAAAAACAAGAGTAAAAAAGGAATCCAAGTGAAGATGTCAGTGACTGCTGATCACAAAGGAGACATAGTTTACAGATTTAAGCCTGGGTACGTTATCAAACAAAATAAACAGACAACCCAAAACCTCCCAGCACCAATAACCCTTGGATAAAAAATAATTGTGTTCCTGAGTTGCTATACTATATTATTCAGAACACTTAAAAAATATATGGGGTATGCAAATGAACAGGAATCTGTGACTAGTATTCAGGGAGAAAAAAAAAGTCAAAAGTAGAATGGTGATTACTGTAGACCAGTCTGGTGAAGAAGGAATAAGGAGTTATTATTTAATGGATACAGGGTTTCAGTTCGGGAAAATGAAAAGTTCTGGAGATGCAGAGTAGTGATGGTTACAGTTGGATTTTGGCCATTATTTCTTCAAATATTTATTGTCTTTCCTTTCTTTCTTGAATTCCTATTACAAATATGCTATAAAATAAATATGGGACATGCAAATAAACAGGAGCTTGTGACTACTACTCAGGGAGCAAAAGCAACTGAAAAGTACAATGGTGATTACCAGAGACCATTGGGGTTAAGAAGGAATAAGGAGTTATTATTTAACAAATACAAGGTTTCAGTTTGGGAAGATGAAAAGTTTCTGGAGATACAGAATTGTGTGAATATCTTTAATGTTACTGATCTATACTATTAAAAATGGCCCAGATGGCTAAGTTTATGGTATATATACATAAATATATTTATATATAAACCACAATAAAAAATATAGACAACAGAACAATAGAAACTGTGACTGAGTGTCTTCAGATGTTGGATTCAGCAGACAAATATTTCAGAGAATTATATTATATTGCCATTTAAAATACAGTTAAGAAACTAAAGGAAACATGTAACATATTTAAAGAATTAAAGGAAACTGTCACAACAATGAATCAGTAAATAGATTCTCATTAAGGAGATAGAAATTATAACAATCTGGAGTTGAAGACTGTAGTAGTTGAAATGAAAAAGCCATAGAAGGTATCAATAGCAGAAAGTTGTCATAAGACTCAATGAACTTAAAGATAAATCAATAGAGGTTATCCAGTCTAAATAGCATAGGGAAAAATATTAAAGAAATATGGACAGAGAGCCTCAGGGACCTGTGGGACAAGAAGAAGTGTGCTAGCATATTTGTAATAAAAGTCTCAGAAATAGAATAAAGAAAGAGAATACATATTTGAAGAAATAATGGCAAAAACCTTCTCAAAGTGATTAGAAATATTAATTTATACATCTAAGTAATGTAAAGAACCATAAATAGAATAAATACAAAGAAATTCACATAACACTAAAGCTGTTGAAAGATAAAGACAGAAAATTATGAAAGCAATGAGAAAAGATGGGTCATCACATATAGGGGATTGTCAATGTTATTAATAGATAGCTTATTATCTGATACAGTGGGGGACAGAAGGTAGTGGAATGACAGAGTGCTGAAAGAAAGCAAAAGAAACAAACAAAAAGACCTTTTAGCCAAGAATTCAATACCCAGCAAAGCTGTCCTTAAAAAATGAAGGTAAAATATACATGCCCACATGAACAAAGACTGAAGACCTATCTATTTAATAATACAAAATTATGAAAGAAGTTTATCAGTCTGAAGGACAGTGACATCAGATAGTAATGTGAAACCAAAGGAAGGAATGAAAAACACCAGAAATGGTAAATACAAAGGTTGATATAAAAGTCTCTATCAATATTTTTTTCTTATTTCTTTTCTCCTTTGAAAGACAAAAGACAGAATTGTTTAGTTTATAGCATGCATAAATGGATTATGATTATAACAATAGTATATAAATCAGGGCTAAGGATAAAGACATATCAAAGCAAAGTTTCCATATTTTACCAAAATTAAGTTACTATTAATCTGAAGTAGATTGTGATAAACTAACATGCATATTGTTATCTCTAGAGCAATTGTGAGGAAATTAAGTATAAGAAAAACATAAAAATGTATACATGAATTATACATTACACTAAAAATATGTATTTGATGCAAAAAAAAAGGTAGTACTGGAGGAATAGAGGAAAAACAAAGGGCATTTAGAAAACAAATAGCAAAATGGCACATGCAAACCCAATCATATCAAGAATTACATTACATTTGAATATTTTAAACACTTCAAGAGACAAGGATTAGATTGCATAAAAATCATAAATCTAACTATGTTTTTTATTTAAAAAATTAGATTAAAAGACAACATTAAGTTAAAAATAAAAGGATAGAAAATGGTATACCATGCGAAAAATAACCATAAAGGAGTTACAGTGACTATATTAATATCAGACACAATAGTGTTTAAATCCTGACATATTACTAGAGGTACAAAGAGATAATTCACAAATATGAAAGTTTCAGCTCATTAGGAAAATATAACAATTAGAAATATATTTGTGTCTAATGACATAGCCTTAAAATTCATGAAGCCAAAACAGACAGAACTGAAAACAGAAATAGAATATTCAGCAATACTACTTGTAGATATTAACATTGTATATTCTCAGTAATAGAATAATTGAATTGAAAGGTGAATTTCTTTTCCTCAATAATTGAATAACTGAATGAATATTTGAATATAGACATAAAGTTAGCAAGACAGAAAACTGAAACAATACTATCAACCTGACAGGCATAAAATGATCCACTCAGTGACTGCGGGATACACATTCTTCTCAAGTACAGATAGAACATTTTTCAGGATAAATGAAGTAGTAGACTAATAAAAACAGAGAGAAGACACAAACTAACAATATCAAGAATGAAAGGAATTATCAATATTGACCCTAAAGAAATGTAAGGAATTAAAGGGGCTATTGAGAAACCTATGCCAAAATATAAATCTACTTAGATAAAATAGGCAAATTCCTAGAAACATATAAACCACCAAACCTAACTCAAGAAGAAATGTAAAATCTGAATAGACCTATGACAAGTAAAATAATTAAATCACCAACAATAACAACAAAAAAATCTTTCTATGAGTGATGTCTTCAAAAATGGTGGAGTAGGGAACTCTATCACCACACTAAAACAACAATTGAGTTTACAAATACTGTCAGAATCATCTTTTCGTGTATCTCTCAAGTCTGCCAAAAAACTTACAACAACCTGGTGAGTACTTAAATGAGTAATGGTTGAAATTTGGTAAGAGAGTTTTGTTGCATTTTAACTTTTCTGCCTACTATCCTCCACTCCCCACTATGTTGGTGGCCATAAGGATGGTGACCCATGTTCCTGATACAGTTTGCTGATGCTGCAGGGAACAATATGGACTTTGTTTTTCTATCTTGAAAGCATTGGTCTGTTTGCTGTCTCCCTGAGGGATCAGATCAGGGGCTTGGCTTTGTTTTATTCAACTCAGAGATTTCTCAGTGCTGGAGTGGCCTACTGGGTGTCATTTGCTGAAAGTATTTAAAGGCAAATATACTAGCTACAGCCACCTGAGACAAGGAATGTGAAATCATGCAGACATCAGACATACAGAAAAGCCTGGGAAAGAAGAGGCATAGGGGGAGAAGTGATTTGAAAGGGTTTCACATATGCCAGGAAATCAAGAAAGTCACAGGTAATCCCAGGGCTGTATTCATGTTCAGAAAAGACTTAAGAAACAGAGTTTCACCTCCAGTTCACCTTTAGGCTCAATGAAGGCAGGAAGTGAAGGCTAAGGAAGAGTTATAAATAGCCTGAATAAGTATTGAAGAAATGCCTCAACATACAGTAAGTCTGCAAAGATGGGATATTTTCTTTTCTTCTTTCTCTTCTTTCCTTTTCTCCTCTCTTTTATTTTATTTTCCTTTCTGCTCCTTTTCTCTTCTTTTTTTTATTTTATTTTCTTTTGGCTCTAGGCATTTAAGGAAATATCTGTCAAATTTTAGTTGACCACTAAGCTAAGGGAGTAGAGACCTCAGTGACCACACATAACAAAGAACACAGTCTTCATGCAAACAGTTTAGAAAAATCACTAAACAATCAAAACCCATGACAGGTGCCAACAATAAACCCAAGGGAAGGAGAGAGAGCAGAATCTGATTTTTCAGAGATATGGCATTAGAATATTAAAGTTCACTTTTCATAAAAAAAATTATGAGGCAAGCACCTTCATGTTCCAGGCACTGTTCCAGGTAATAGCAATATACCTATGAACAAAGTAGACAGAAATCTCTGCCTTCCTGAAGTTGACAGTTTATTAAATAAATGTATTTATTCAGTAAGGCCTTAGTTTTTCAACATCTTATTATGGTAATTTTCAACCACATGGAAAATTAAAAACAATTTCACAGTGACTTGTTCGTATTTATCACCCAGATTCTACCATTGACATTTTACTGTATTTGTCCTATCACATACCTATCCCTGTAGCCATCTATTTATTCATCTACCAATTCATCTTTTTTGCTTATGGCATTATAATTTAAGATCACACAATGAAAATAACCTAAATGTTTAATAGTTTCATTAAATAAATTTATATGTTTCCACTCAATGGAGTTATATGTAACCATTAAAACTTATAATTTTCAGACTGAGGAAAATCTGTGTCTAGTTTTAGGAGAAAGAGTGGAATATGAAACTACTGTGCATTTTTATTAACAATATAAAACAAACTATGCAAATATAAAAAACCATAAGCTATTATAGAAAAAGGAATGATACTTTATCTGTTAGGATAGAGGGATTTTTGTAACTATTTTTTTTTCTTTCCCCCTTTTTATTTTTGACTTTCATTAATGTTGTTATTGCATTATTTATTTATTATATACATTTCTAATTTTTTAGTTGGTATAATAAAATCATTAACTGTAATGTACATCTAAAACTATTCAGCAGGGAATTGTAATATATAATTCAGTAGGGAAATGTAATGTGCATCTAAAACTATTCAGCAGGAAGAAAATTGTAATATATTTGATTAACTAATTGCATATTGGATATTTTCTAGTACCTGGATATACAAAGATGAATAAAATGAGCTATTTCTTGCCCAGTAGAAGTTCACAATATTTTAGAGACTATATATCTTCACAAAAGAATAACTATATGATTGTTAGATTCACCAGGATCGAAATGAAAGAGAAAATACTAAGGGCAGCCAGAGAGAAAGGCCAGGTTACCCATAAAGGGAAGCTTATTAGATTTACAGCAGATCTCTCAGCAGAAACCCTACAAGCCAGAAGAGAGTGGGGGCCAATATTCAACATACTTAAAGAACAGAACTTTCAGCCTAGAATCTCATATCCTGCCAAACTAAGCTTCACAATTGAAGGAAAAGTAAAATCTTTTATGAACAAGCAAGTACTCAGAGATTTTATTACCACCAGGCCTGCTTTACAAGAACTTCTGAAAGAAGCATTATACATAGAAAGGAACAACCAGTGTGAGCCTTTCTAAAAATATACCAAAAAGTAAAGAGCATCAACATAAAGAAGAATTTACATCAACGAATGGATAAAATAGCCAGTTAACATCAAATGGCAGTAACCCTAAATTTAAATCGACTAAATCCCCCAATCAAAAGATACAGCCAAAACCTAACGGTATATCCAAAGATACACAAAGACTCAAAACAAAGGGTTGGAGAAAAATTTACCAACCAAATGGAGAGCAAAAATAAATAAATAAACAAAAAGCAGGAGTTGCAGTTCTCACATTTGATAAAATAGATTTCAAAGCAACAAAGATACAGTGGTAAAAGGGTCAATGCAACAATAAGAGATCTTAATACCCAGATACATAAGACCCATAACGAGATTTAGACTCAACGAGACAGAAAATTAATAAGGATATCCAGAACTTCAACTCAGATCCAGAACAAGTAAACTCAATAAATATTTATAGAGTTCTCCATTTCAAATACACAAAATATTGATCGGCCATTATTAATACCCATTTTTAGAATGAAGCAATATTCCTGTTCTCTCTCCCTCTTTTTCTTCTTCTTTCTTCCTCTCCTTCTCTTTTTTTTTTTACTTTTCAACATCCTAGTTCCTCACCTCTACTCAATACATTCCTCTGAACACCTGATTCCTTGTGATTCTCCCGTCCCACTGAAACCTCCAATCCATAAAAAACAAAACAAAACAAAACTATATGATGAACAATAATTGCACTGTGTATATTACATAGTGATTAAAAGAGTGGATTTTGACCTGATTCCTTAGATTTGGTTTCAAGACCCATTTCATACCAGTTGTTTGATATTTGGCTAATTATTCAACCTCTGAGTTTCTTTTTTCTTTTTTTTTTTTTTGGAGACGGAGTTTTGCTCTTGTTACCCAGGCTGGAGCACAATGGCGCGATCTCGGCTCACCGCAACCTCTACCTCCTGGGTTCAGGCAATTCTCCTGCCTCAGCCTCCCGAGTAGCTGGGATTACAGGCACACGCCACCATGCCCACCTAATTTTTAAAAAAATATTTTTAGTAGAGACAGGGTTTCACCATGTTGACCAGGATGGTCTTGATCTCTTGGCCTCGTGATCCACCCGCCTAGGCCTCCCAAAGTGCTGGGATTACAGGCTTGAGCCACCGCGCCCAGCCTGAGTTCCTTAACTCTAATGAAGTTAAAAATACTTCCTACTACTCACATTTATTTAAGGATTAAATGAGTTAATACAATTTAAAAGCTCAGAATAATCTCTGCCACGTTATAAATAGTAAACAAATGTTAGCTATTTAGTTATTATTTTTAATGTTAACCTATTGTTAATATTTAATATTAATATATTGATGTTAGGATTCTGTAATAAGTTTTATTCCTCAGAACTTCTACATATTATGTACTTATACATATTTTAATACGTATATGCTGATACAGTGAAGTAAAGGTAACATATTTATGTTTGGTTGTTCAGATATTAAAGTTGCAAATTTACTTTAGCCCAATCTATTTATATTCACTTTTAAAACATAGTTAAAATTTCCAACCCTTTAGAAACATGAGGCGGAACTCATTTCTAACCTAAAAATCATTTACAACGATTTTAGGGTATAGATTGATTATCTTAGAAAGTCTTATTCTTTCTATTAGCTTAGCACTGGTGTTTAAGTTGTATAAATTTATGGCAGCCTATGGAACTAGCTCAAGGTTTACATTTGATCAGGATATGTGGTTAGATTAAAAGCAGTTTCTCTTTAGCTCTAAGCCTAATGGCAATAGAAAACTATATTGAAAAGAAAAATGTCTCTTGGGTTCTCACAATATATAGTGTAATTCTATGGTAAATACAAATATAAATATTTTGTTATTAATAAAAAGAGAAACACATGAGAAATTTGGATGTTTGCCTCTCAAATTACCAAACTGAAAAGAGGACATTTATTTTTGTGTGTCTTTACCTCACTTCCACAGGGAATTTAAGATGGAACAGTTGCCAGTTTATATTTGTCCTCTTGAATATTTTAGTGTCATTAAATGGGAATAATTTGGATCACATACAAGATTGTGATGGAAATGATAGAATGATGTAATGACTTTGGAGCGAGTTCTGTCTTGTCTCAGGAGAACTCATAATTGGATTGTGTTTATGGAAGAAGATGAAGAAGAAGAGGCATAAAAATGGAATAACCCTTTTATCTTCATCTGACTCTATTCTGTGTCACAGTTTTTATCTTCAGGAGGGCACAAATGGCCTCTACCTGATTTTGCTATCCCATGTATAGGGTCTTCTTAAAGGTTTTCCATGAAATGGAATTTATTTTTGAAAAATTCTGTTCTATTCATCATGTGTTATTTTCAAATAAGTTTCACAGAGAAACTCTGAAGCTGAAGAGGTTGTTTTTAATAACCTGATGTTACATGATAAGAACTGAAAAAAGGTGGATGCAGGGAGTGGATGATATGGTAAAATGCCGTGGGCGTGGGTCCTGAACTGCAGGTTTGTAAATGTTTTCTTGGTAAGTCAGGAGATAATTTAAGCTTACCTGTGTAATTGCTTTATTCCTCATGATCCTTTGAGATGCTTGGCGAGACAGAATGAAAGAACTCCAGCTCTTAACTGTTTGTTAGTGAACTGCTTTTTCTTAAAAAAAAATGCTTTTGGTTCTCAAGGAAGTCTGGCTAGTAATGAAGACAAGTGTTGACTGAGAGAGGAGGGAGGCTGAAGATTAGTGTTATTTTTTGAATACGAAAATAACTTAATTGCACATTTTAAAATAGCTAAAATAGCTAAAAGAGTGTCATTAGATAGTTTGTAACATAAAAGGTAAATGCTGGAGGGAATGGATACCCTATTCTCCATGATGCTATTATTTCACATTGCATGTCTGTATCAAAACATCTCATGTACCCCATAAATATATATATATACCTACTAAGTACCCACAAACATTAAAAATTTAAAAGTTAAATAAAAAATATTTATATGTATACTGTTTTAGAAAAAAGACTATTCCCAGTTCAGTGAATATCTGTGATCTTTTTGGATATTTTACTCCTGTAAATGGCTTCCAATGGTTTCATTAAAAACAACCTAAAATCTTTCTTTTCCATAGTGAATACATTCTGAAAGATATTTCTCCTCATAAAATTTAACTAATTAACCTAAAGCCATCCTTGGAATATTTAAATACTATGTCTGCTGAGTTTGTTTTAGGAAAAAGGATAATCCTAGACTCCAAAAATGTTTCAGATTTTACATCTTAAATTTCTTCATATACATTTAACAAAGTTGCTGACAGTAAATGTTGTATATCTTTTTATGTGTGATTTAGTAATATCCTTTAGGACACACTAACAATTACAAAGTACAACAAAATTTCATTCTGTGCAGAGCTTTTCATGGAACCTCTGACCTCAATTCATCCACAGCACTGTTCTACACAATGCAGTAAAGAAATATTTTTTTCAACTTATTTAGTATTTGAGGTATAAAATCTGGAGGGGGGGAAATGAGAATTTCAGTAGGATTTGAAATGAGATGGAGGGTTAATGAAACAGAGAGATACAAGTGGGAATTCCTGGGTCTGTCAAGAGTAGGGAAGATTGAAGAGGCAAAGATGAAGTTAAAATGCATGGGCAGGGAGGCCGGGCGTGGTGGATTACCCCTGTAATCCCAGCACTTTGGGAGGCTGAGGTGGGTGGATCACGAGGTCAAGAGATCGAGACCATCCTGGTCAACGTGGTGAAACCCCATCTCTCTTAAAAAGACAAAAAAATAGCTGGGCATGGTGGCGTGTGCCTGTAATCCCAGCTACTCAGGAGATTGAGGCAGGAGAATTGCCTGAATCCAGGAGGCGGAGGTTGCGCTGAGCCGAGATCGCGCCATTGCACTCCAGCCTGGGTAACAAGAGCGAAACTCCGTCTCAAAAAAAAAAAAAAAAAAAAAGGCATGGGCAGATGCAAAGGTATCCATAAAGGCCTATCATCCACGATGTTAGCTGGAGCAAATACGCAAATTTTCTTTTCCAAAAGGAGGATATATTTTTTAAAAAATTAAACGTAAGGGGAACTTTGAGAATGATATGTAGGAATTCATATCAAACGAGTGGTCCTGTTTCTCAGCCCATGCTGATGCATTCCCTATCTGTCACCCAAAGAGAAAGAGCACTGAATTCTTAAAGTATGGGAGTTTCCCCTGTGGAGGAATGAGAAGATGCAGTGTACAGTTAACAGCCAAGGCTTAGGGGTGGAAGATGGGAAGAATCCTGAAGAGCATGGGAGGTATTAGGGCCATGTTAGACTGAATGAATGAAATAAATATGGGTTAGGGAAAAGTGGAGGGAGGAAAAAGTTAAATCAGTCAAGAATTCTAATTGCTTATTCATTTGGAAAAGAATGGACACTTATGAATGAGGTCTTGCTGCCCAGATGTTAGGAAGTATCTTAGAAGTCGTTTCCTGGTGGATAAAGCAGTGGGCAGATTCCAGACACTTGGATCTGTTCTTGCCTCTTGTGAGCACACACCACACACTTACTTGATCTGAGAGGCGATGCTCTTCGTAGAAACTAAGATTTTTTTGTCCTCTCATGCCTCACATTATATAGTCGCTGGAGGTAAAAGATCAAAGCTGAAAAAGTCATCTTTGAAGGGGAAACACCTTTCCTAATTCATGTTTAAGATTTTTTTCTGTCTTGGATTCGTAGAAAAACTATGCATGTAGCCAGAGCCCTAAGTTGTTGTGCCATCTGCATACCTGACATCATGTGCAAGTAACAGCCCACGATGGAATTTCACCTAGGGTCTCATTGTGCCCAGGGAGACTTCACAGGCTCCAAATGTCTGCTTTCATCTCATACATCGAGAAGCCATTCAAACTTTCAGGGCTCTGCCAACTTGGCAAGAAGAAGAGTTGGCAAACTTCCCATGCTGGTTTTCTTTTAGTTTAAAGGTTTTGAAGTGGGTCTGAGCCCAGTGAGTAAGGTTGTGATAAACGCTTGTGAGGTCTCTCATTTGTTGACTGTAAGCTTTTCATCATTTGACATAAATGAGAAACATCATTCCTCTGCAAGGGTATTCCCTTTTTTCCGTTTCTTTAAAGTTACCTTAGAGACTTCTCAGTTACTGTATAAAACCATGAATTCTCTGAGCAAATGCCTGTTTTGACAGAGAACTTTAAAGATATATGGCAAAAGTTTAAACAGGTCCTAACTGATGGGATTTAAATACTGTATATAGTAATTAAATAGTTATACTAATAAAACCCTAAAGCGCTGCCTGCATTTCTCTTCTTTAATCTCTCAAATTTTTCTCCAAGACTTAAAATTCATGAATTAAATGAATTAGGCAAGGGAAATATAAATGTGTTAAATTTCCTAAGTGTTTGACATACTGATGAAAAAATTTGAAGTTTATAATAATTCTACAAATTATAGGTGGGGGCTCATTTTACCATGTAGCTTCTTTAAAGAAAAACTCCCATACGTAGTAAAGAAATTGCATGTAAATACTTGCTGCAGAAGTAAGAATACATGAAAAACTCACTCAGTACTTGAATCTATTTGATGTGGTATGTTTAGATGGCTCCTATATGAATGAAATAATATTAAAACAAAGGATTTTATGACTCTTTTATATGGATTAGGTATATATTGTGTATCTCAAATAATTTCTATCTCCTTTAATATTCTTGTATAAGTCACCATTACATGGTTCTAGTTCTTACATGATAATGAGATGCTATTAAATTTCTTCTCTACCTTTTCCTTAAATAAATAAATAAATAAATAAACTCCTGCAAATGCTATGCTATCTTTTTAAATTTTTACAAGATTTTTAGCCATGGGCTTCATATCTAGTGCAACGATTATTGTCTTTCTACTTTTCTAAATGCTTTAAGGCTTCTCTTTCTTACTGGACATAATGTAAAGTGACTTCTTGCTCTTTTGTCACTTCCTGAACCAAAATTACTGGCTTCATTATGCTGTGACAGACTTAGGGCCAGAGGAAGAGGAGAAGCCCTGACTCTCTTTGAGGACTAGAATAATACGGTATGGACATAGCCGGCCGCCTGATACATGAGCATCGCATAAATAAAAGAGAATTATTGCCAAGAAACCCTTACTCAGCCAGACTACATTTCCAGTTTCCCTTGCATCTAAGTGGAGCCTTGTGTCTAGTTTTCACCATTGGAATGCCAGAGAAAATGATGTATGTTCTTTCTAGTCTGTTAGGAAGCAGATGTGACTTCGCCATGCTGTCTTTCCCTGTCAGCTGACTGTAGAAGACTCTCAGGACATCTCAGTGTCATTATAGCCACAAGATCAAAAGGGTTGAGTTTCTGTGTCACCATATGGAGAGAAGCTATCTACCAATCTGAAACAATTATGTCAAACTACTGCATGGGCAAAAAGTAAACCACTGAATTTTTTTTATAGCAGGTAATGTTATCTTCACGAATATAGGGAAGAAATACTGCTGCATATCAGACTTAGAGGGGCCCACTAATCCTGTTGCACCCAGAAGAACAGGAGGAAAGCTGCTCTAGTGTTTGAATGGCACCAGTACCTTGTGAATGAGAGAAGTCTGCTTGACCAAAAGGCCAAGATACAATGGATGCCTTCCACAACTCCCTCGAAGTAGTGACTGTAAAACAGAGGGAAGCCTCTGTCAGGACTTCGTGGTAGATAGATTTTCCACTGCTTAAGCAATAGCATCTGCTTAGTGAATACATCTGCTAAAGAAAAATCCAGGCAAGATAGCATTTACACTTTATTTAGAATGTTCTAGATGGGAAAGCAATAATTGACCAACTAGAAGTGTAGGTTGTCGTTAAATTCAAGCTAATAGAGGAACTGGAAGAGAACATTATCAAAAAGAGAAGTGCTCTCAGGAGACTGAAGAAAATCATGAAAAAAGAGCATTCAAAAGTATTCTGGAACTTAAAAAACAAAATTCTACAAAGCTCAATAGATGAGCTGAAAAAGTAAATTAACTGTGCTATTTATCATGTAGAATTAATGTTAGGAATAACAAAAGAAATATTTCACAATACAGTGCAAAAATAGAAACAAAATCCACACTTAATTGTAAAACTAACTCTGAAAAATGGTGGGGAATATACATAGAGAGATCCAGTATTTCCACTTCTGGCTCTGTATCCAAAAAAATTGAAATTGGTGTGTCAACAAGATATCTGCACTCCCAATGTATATTGTACCATTATTCACAATAGCCAAGATATGGAAGCAACTCAGTATCCATAGATGAATGAATAAAGAAAATGTGAGACACACACACACACACACACACACACACACACACACACACAATATGGAATACTATACAGCCTTAAAAAAGAAGAAAATTCTGGCATTTGTGACAACATGGATGGACCTGAAACATTATGCTAAGTGAAATAAGCCAGGCACAGAAAGGCAAATACTGCATAATCTCACCTATATGTGGCATCTATAAAAGTCAATCTCACAGAAACAGAGAGTAAAAAAGTAGTTACCAGAGGCTGGATGGGGATTTGGGGAGAAGAGGAGCTGTTGATTGTAGGATACTAAATTTCATTTAGACTGGAGGAATAAGTTTTAGTGATCTATTTCACTGTGTGGTGAACAGAATTATAATGTATTATATATTTCAAAATTGCTAAAAGAATTGATTTTTAATGTTCCTATCACAGAAAAATAGTTGGTAAGGTGATAGATATGTTAATTAGATTGATTTTTCTACAGTGTATACATAGATCAAAACATTAAATCGTATATTATATATTTTATATAAAATATAACTTATTTTATATATTTTATATAAAATACAAAATTATGTACTTAATGTAAAATGACATATTTTATATAATATTTATTATATATAATCATCTGTCAAATAAATAAGAAAAAATTTACATAAAGAGCAAAATGGCAGATTTATAAACCTTTAAAACACTTGGGTATCATATTTTGCTTACTAATGCTGCTATTTTATCTTTTGACAGTTTTTAAAAACGTAATTTTATATATTGTATATAGGATGAGGTAAAAGTTCATTTTTTTCCACATGTATGCCATTTATCAGTGCCACTTACTAAAAAGTGTATCCTTTTCCCATTGATTTTAAATGCAGTTTTTATGATGTATTCTATTTTTTTCTGGTACATATTTTCTGGGCTCTTTTTTAAAATCAATATTTTGTCTATTCCAGTAGCCATATCATGCTATCTGCTTATGATGTCTTCAGAGACTGTTATAATATTTGATGGAGAAAGTACTCTCAGCACTATTTTCCTTCTTACAAACATTTTTGACTGTTTATTAAATGAATTTTAAAATCATTTGTCAGTTTACAATGGTTTCTGCAAAACATTGACATTGAAATTCTGTTTTTCATTTCTTTACATATTTTATATGACTTAAAAGTTTTTAAAATAAAGATATTGTACCTCCATTATGACATTTTTACTTATAACTTATATTGTTTTTGTAAGTAGGACTTTAAAAAATTCACTATTATTTGATTATTATTGCTATCAGTGAAATGCTACTGACTTTTTGTATATAAATTTGAATCCAGATAATGTTTTTAATTATCCAATTAACTTCGTTCTTAAATTTGAAACAAAGACTGTCTTTTCTTCCCAATATTTTTACAAATTATGTAATTTCTGGAATCATTTCATTAGATAGAACTTCAAAGCTAATATTAAAATAATTATAACAAAGCAGCCTATTTTATTTTTTTCTTTATGTGAATGGAAATCGCTTCAGTGTTTTACTGTATTTGGTGTTTACTGTTGGATTTTGATAAAAAGTCTTTAAAATGAATTTTTTGGGGGGTAGGGATGGAATCTCACTCTATCTCCAGGCTGGAGTGCAATGGCACAATCTCGACTCACTACCACCTCTGACTCCCTGGTTCAGGTTATTCTCCTGCCTAGCCTCTCGAATAGCTGGGATGAATCTTAAGTAGAGTTTTATTAAAGATGGCTACTGAATATTACTCAATGCCTTTTAGGTGTTTATTGGCACAATTATACTGTTTTTCTCTTCTTATTTGTTAAAGTACGTTATGGTATCAAAGAATCAGAGAGAGAAAAAGTCAAGAAGAAAGGAGTGGCACTTTTATATAGAAATATAAAGCCTGGCTTATACCCTTGTGAAACACTGAGCAAATGAGATAAGACTATAAGACTAAAGTGTTTATATCAGCACTGGATAGGATATAATTCATTTGAAATTACACAGTTTAGAGAGGAAGCACTGATATGAGTGAGGTCTGGATATGAGGCTGGGCTTTTTGAAAAATCTCAGCCCCTGAAGCTGGATCAAGATAGGACAAGCTTATTCGTGAAATTACGAAAGCACAGAAAATACTAAAGAACTGGAAACTGCATATATGAGGTGGTTAAAAAGTTATTCAGCCCCTGGAAATGAAAATACTGGTGACTTTAAGTATATGAAAACAATGCAGAAGATAATTTGTTCTTCTCCGCTAGAGATAGACAAGAGAATGACTAAACAACTAAGTTAAACAAAATTATGGCAATGTAAAGTGTTAGTCGCTGAATCTTTTACCTTCCAAAACAGTTCTCTGCAATTTTAAAAACCGTCTCTTTCTTCTGCTTGAAAGTAGGGACGAGAAGACCTTTCTTAGAATCAAGATTCACTGATTTTATGAAGTATATTCAGAAAAAACAGTTTTGCTGCTTAGTCATCTGTTTATTCCTGAAATCCTGAAGTGTCTCAAACTGTAGGGAATAAGATCAGTATGTGTTGGGTTTTTAGAAACTAGAACACCGTCAAATTGCACAAACTAGAGGAAGGGAAAAGGACTGAACAGACACTTTAAAAAAGAAGACATACATGCAGCCAAAAAGCATATGAAAAAATATTCAGCATAACTAATTATTAGAGAAATTCA
Organism: Callithrix jacchus; assembly: GCF_049354715.1. Lineage (NCBI taxonomy): Eukaryota > Metazoa > Chordata > Mammalia > Primates > Cebidae > Callithrix > Callithrix jacchus. The sequence goes on from NC_133506.1 coordinate 21,611,293, forward strand.
AATGAAAGCCACAATGAGATACCTTCTCACAACAGTCAGAAAGACTGTTATTAAAAAGACAAAAAATAATAGATGCTGGCGAGGTCATTGAGAAAAGGGGATTATATGCTGCTGGTAGTAATGTAAATTAGTTCAGCCACTGTGGAAGGCACTGTGGCGATTCCTTAAAGAGCTAAAAACAGAATTACCATTCAACCCAGAAATCCCATTATTGGGTGTATACCTAAAGGAATATAAATTGTGCTAACATAAAGACATATGCACGTGTATGTTCATCACAGGACTATTCATAATAGCAAAGACATAGAATCAGCCTCAATGCCCATCAACGATAGACTTGATAAGGAAAACATGGTACATATACACCATGGCATACTATGCAGCCATAAAAAGAACAAGATCATATTTTTTGCAGAAACATGGATGGAGCTGGAGGCCATTATCTGTTTCTGCAAACATGAATAACGAATGTTTTCACTTATAAGTGGGAGCTAAACAATGAGAAAACATGGACACAAAGAGACTAACAACAGACACTGGGGCATCCTGGAAAGTGGAGGGTGGGAGAGGGAGAGAATCAGAAAAAATATCTGTCAGGTACTATGCTTGGTATCTGGGTGACTAAATAACCTGTACACCAAAGCCCCGTGACATGAGTATCTATGTATAACAATAAAAGTTGTTTTTTGTTTTTTAAGTGCACAAACTAGAGGCTTCTTTTAAAAAATGATGGAGTGGAAAAGCCAATTTATATGCACTAGCTTCTTTCGAAACCCAACAAAAACAACAAAAAGGAAAACAATCAGTTTATTTACCATGATTTCTTATTCCTGAATTCTTTACTCTGATTCATTTCTTTGATGCTTATCCTTGAGTAGGTTTGTTTGCTTGTCTGTCTGAAAGACAAGCTCAAGATACTTCGCTGTTTGAGGTGGGTTTTTTTTTTTTTTCTGTTTCTGCAGCTCTTCTTTTCTGGTCTAGTTGAACTACTTTTATTGATCAGAATTGGCATGTTGCAATCTACATACTTTTCCACATATCAGTCTCTCACTCCTTGCTCCCACTTTCTCATCTTCCGTGGTGAACTACCCATTCTTTATAATTCAGCTCAAATATTAATACCACCTACTTTGTGTAACCTCCCTGGGTAGAGCTGACTCTTCCTTCTGTTTTGCTACCATTGTGCCTTTACCATTTATTTATCTTCCACCTGTAATGATATGCTTTCACTTTGTTTTTCCTTGTTTGTTATGGACCTAGTTGGCTCAGTCCCTTCTCTACTTACCTCCTCCCCAGAAGCTTCTTTCTTCGATCAGGGCCAATCTTGGACAGGACATTAGCACCAGACACACACACACACACACACACACACACACACACACACACACACCCCGAATAGGTTATATTGAAGGTTTTACTGAAAACTCCTGGGGAAACAGGGAAGAGGTTAACATCATACACTCCAAAGCACAGACTTAGTAAAAGTGGATTGGCTGCCTCTAATTTTCAGAAAACAAAATACGTCATATTTTTCTTCTCATAATGTCATCTCTTCCATCTATTTTATAAAATGTGCCCTTCATCATTCTAAGCAGGTTAGTTGTCACCCTCAGCTTGTATAAACCACCCAGCAGAGCAAAAGCCTCTGTTGTTTCTAAAACCTGCCCTCGGTGGGGAGGGGGTGTCTCTTCCCTGCCCTTAGGTTGCTTATCACAGTCTCCACTATTTGAAAATTCATCTCTTTTTTTGGGAGCCAGTAAATAGCGACAGGAGATTAAGGTGCTAATAACAGCTAACATTTATAGTTAGCTTATTGTATGATAGGCACCATGCTAAGCACTTTAGATATTACATTTAAATAAGATTATCTTCATATCCTTCTACCTGAGGTTTGTCTCCTATGGAAGACTGTAAGCATTTGCACAGTAATGACTGTATTGTTTTTCTTTGTAGTCTTAATACTTAGCAACGCACCTGGCACATAGTAAGTACTTCATAAATGCTTGTTGGATGAATAGTGGGTGCATTGATGTCATGTAATTGGTGGTGAGAAGAATCAGCCTGTTCACAGTACCTTTAGTCACAGTTCTTTTTTATATTTGTTTTTTGTTTTCACTTCACCATGGTTCTTTTCTGCTAATTCATCGTGTGGTCAGTTCGAGCCGTGGTTGTCACTCTATTATCCATGGATATTTTCAGTTCTTATATTCTGACAACTAATTATTCCATGGGAAGTCTTTTAATCAGGATTCTCTTTGTTTATATTGAAATGACTAATACCTTTCTCACATATCTCATTTCAGCAGTATGAGTTGATGCTATATTTTGGACCAGATATTTTGGACCAGGTGGCCTGGTGGCAGCATTCCCACCAATGCAGACAGGTTAGGTCTTCAGTCTGTGCTTGGTGCATCCCTAGGGGAATGAAGCCTCCCCGACGAAGCCGCTGTGAGGTGAGGACAGGCAGGGCTCCTGCTCCCTACCTGCCTGCTCTGAGTTCTATCCGAGCAGCTCCGCTTCTGTCTGTTCTACATACTCATCTTTTGGGTGAAATGGTGTTATAAATACTTTATTTGAAAAGCATTGGGTTAAAAAACTATTCTATTTAAAATATCAAGATAGCCATACATAATGCACATAATAGGTCCTCAATATTAGAGGGCTGAGCAGTATAGCCCACTGCTGAAGGTAAATACAGCACAACAAAAGCACCTTCCCCAAACGCTAACAAAATAAAATGAAATAAAAAACCTCAAAACCAAAAGCCAAAATGTAAGAGTGAAGGGACATTTTCTAGATTGGTCAGTCACAGCAGTGTATTCAGAAAGCAGTTCTTCCTCTGGCTTTGAGAGGCCTGTAGCCATTTATACAGAAACCACTTTGGGTAGGGTACCTCTACTCTGTCAGGCTTACTCCTTAAAATCCTTAGTGGGTGCCAGAGGCCTTTGGCCTGTACTGCACCGGCCCTTTCTTGTTTGTGGAACCTCGAATTCATTTTTTCTCCAACAGACCTTTTGGTTTCTTAAAACTCTCCGGTTCTTGTCCCTGCACGTTTTTCCCTCTCAATGGCATTTGACTCACGTTGCCAGTCATTAATTTCCTTGTATGGAATTAAGGAGATTTTCTGGTCCATTCTGTGGTTAGAGGCAATGAGAAAACCCATCCTCATAGAGCTAGTCTCAACATGAAGCATTAGAATGTAAGCTCCCAACTCTAGAATATAAATAAGGTCACTGAAGACAGGGATTTCTGACTGTTTTATTCATAGATGTTTCCGTACCTCCCAGGGCAGTGTTTAGTAATCTGTAGGCACTCGGTAAATATTGTTTAAATGAATGAAGGAAGGAAATACCGGTCTCACAGTCAGACCTTTTATACTGCCAAGAATGAATTTCTCAACTGTCTTTATCCCTCAGTCTGTTATTAATCATGCTGAAAATATTTCTCTGCTTTGAGTAGCACTGTAGAAGATCCTCTTTTGTTTTCCTATTTTCATGGATGAGCTTCCATTAAAAGAAAGACACTGGCATGTTTCTGCTTTAGAAAAACGGGAGCAAAAGGATAGCTACAACTCCTTCTACTCTCCTCCAGAAAAACCCCTGAAGCCTCACCAATAGACGGCTCGCTTTCTCCTCCAATCACCAGCAGACAGAGGGGCCATGGTGTACTGCTGTGTTCTTCACACCAAGTGGGAGTGAGTAATGTGTGAGATTCCTCTCTAGCATTCTCAGTGTCTCAACCTTCCTTCTATCATGGTGCCTACAGCATCACCTCTGGGTTCAGAATCAAAGACCTCCAGTTTATATCCTCATGTTGGGGTAACATATTTGTCACCTTTCTTGGATTTTATATAATCAGTGGGTCCCCTCCCCAAGAGATCAGGGGACTCAACTGTCTCTAAATATTTTCTCATCTTTTCTTCACCTCGAGTTCCTGGGCTCCTGTTGGGCCTCTTGGGAGCCCTTAGAGTTAAATTCACCTTGAGCATTAATTTCAGTGTCTGTTCTCCATAGTCACAAAAATATTGACCTCTAGTTACACTTTATAAAATAGCAGGGATCCTACCTAGTCCACAGACAGATTTCAGACATAGGATCCTTGTCTAGAAATTTACTAGCTTATGTTTTCTGGGTACCACGGTATCTGAGTACTTTGTGTCTATATATGCTTGCCTACTAATAAGAGTCCAGAGGCTGGTATGAAACATCCCATTTTGCGTCTTGCAGTTGCCCTTAGATTATTCCTGAGGATGTGCTAGTTTAGTTATGGTAGGTGATCTGGACATTGTTCATCTAGAGTTAATCTGGACATTGTTTTAGATAAAAGTACAGATAAAACCATGAATTCTAAAATATTCTCAGTTCTTTAAGGATGATAGAATGTGCTTATAGTTATAGCTAGGTTGATTATAGAATTTATTTAAAACATGACACCTTGAAAGTGGAAGGGAGTGGTATTTATAATCACATTGCCTCAGAAGTCATAAACAATGGCATATAGTCCCTCTGGTTATGACAGAAATCTCGTGTTGGGAAATCCTACCTTCAACTTATTTAACCCTACATGGTGAAATTGTTTTTAAACTCTTCATTGAAGTCGTCTTTCACCTTAAGGATTCACTTTTTCTGAACCATCAATGTCCTTTCCGATATAATTATGTGGACTAATTCACCCATTCCTTCACCTTGTTCGTATTCTTAACCACCTTCTCAGTCATTAGTAGAAGTTGGCTAGGGCTCTAGAGATGTCCTAAGTTTCTTCTTAGATAGCAGCTGACTGGACAAATGAAGACTTTCTCTTCTAATTCGTCCTAATAAATTGGGATTTCACTTTTGTTTTGTTTCAGTGCCAAATGTGGACTAGTGGTGGCAAGATAAGGGTGGAACAGAGGGGGAAATGGAAGGACAGGATAAAGGAAGGATGCCTACCACCTAGGTATACATCAGCACCCAGAATGCTCATGTTCTTGCCCTCTGCCTGCGTTAGCCTTGGAGTTACTGCTCTCTTGAGATGACACTAAAAGGGAAAGGGAGAGTATATTTAGAATACTTATCCCGCCCTAACTTTACCACCTTTGTTGATGCTCCTCAAGTCCTTAACCTTCTTCCCTTCCTGGTCCTGAGTGGCATTCGTGCTGAGTCTCAAATCAGAGCCCCTTGCCCCGCTTCCTCATTTGCCTCATACTGTCTCTGTATTGCCTTCCCCTTGCAAGAACTCCTTCACCACACTAGGAGAAAAGCCTCGAAGAACCCCATTCTTACTCCTTTATGGAAGAGAATGTATGGGGTTAGGAAGCGCTCTCATTTTCTTGAAAATGCAGGACGAGATGAAGTCTAGACACACCAATTTAGAATTCTGAATTTATTTTCTCATCAAGACTCCTTTATAACTGGCTAATTGATTTCAAAATACTATGAGTAGTACTCATTGGCCATATTAGCTATTTGGTATTTAAATAAATGTTTATGTTCTTATCTGTCAGTCTAGGTACCATGTATAATAGTATTTCTATACAAAAATCTGAGCTTAGTTCCTCAAGATTGCTCAGATAAAATTGAGAGAGATTGTCTATTAATAATGAGGTCTGTCTCCCTTTTTTGCTAGTTGTCGTTTGAACACACTCAATTCCAAGCTGTTAAAAGTTAGCAGTGCTAATGATAGCGATGATCCCTAATGTTTATTAAGCACCCTTCATGTAGCAGGTGCTGTGTTAGTCACTGTATCCTAATCATGGTGAATGAAGATATCAAGTGAATCATATATTCCCATTGATTTGAAGTTGCTTGTTATGTTATCTCCCTTCTCCTGCTGGTTTTCCATTTAATGCAGTGAATAGCTATTGGGTCCATATTATTGACCAGGCTAAATCTACTCTTTTTATAATCATGTTCCCTGAAGGTTGGAGGACTTGGAGGGGAAAGCGTTTGCCATAAAATTGATTTCTAAGGACAGGACAGTGAGTAAGGCTGATGTCAGAATGTTGATCTAAAAAAGCCCTTCTTTTGTCATGTTGAATCAAATATCTCGCATGGCTCGGAGTACAATGAACTTAAAATACAAGGAAGGTGCAATGCAAGTCACCAGGATGACTCTGACATCAGTATTTTCCATATCTCTTTAAACCCAACTGTGACTCTGTAGAACTTAAACTGCATAGCAAATATATTTTTTTCACACTTTCTCAAAATCCTGGTTTCCTTCCTTGTCATATTTTTATTTCTCAGTTAAAATAGGTTGGGTGAAAAGGACACAAATTCTGCCATTGCAAATAATCTGTCTCTTCTGGAGGACATTCTGACTCTATGAAGATCCAGTGTTGTCTTTCAAAATTTCATTTACATTCTGCTCATTCACACTTATAATTATTCTTCTCTTAAAAACTGGTAAATAAAGGGAGCCCCCTTGTTTATGTTTTAAGCTGTCAATTGTTAGTATTTTTGGACTTTTTTTCTTCATGGACAGAGGTCTTTCAAGTCTGATTTATACTTCTCTTCAGATTGCACTCTTGAGTTTAACTCCTCACAGACATCTACAATATTCCTTATCTCAGCTAGTTCTCCAGAATATACTTATGAAATGGGGAAGGTTCCATTGTCCCCCTTGCAGGCTGTGGTATGGCTCACTTCTGCTGTGCCCTACTGCTCATATCTCAAGGGAAGCATATAGAGGGGCAGGCTGTGGGGCTCCAAACCCCCGGCAGTCTCTAGGGATGAGTACTGAAGCCCCAGTGGGTGTGTGTTGTGGGGTGCCCTTTTAGTTTAGCCATTCCTAGGTGGCTTGTGTTAGCTCAATTAGACCCTTGTCTTATTGCAAGGACAGAGGACTTTCTGTATTGGTGGTTCCTGCCTTGGTGTACAGATCACTTGTGGACTTGGAGAATGAGTGCAAGGTTTTATTGAGTGGAAGTAGCTTTCAGCAAATGGGGAGCCAGAAGGGAGATGGTTTTCCCCTGGAGTTGGGCCGCTTGGCAGCCTGGGCTCTCCTCCAACTGCCCCAGCCAAACTTCGCATCATTCTTCTGGTTGGTGGCCTGCTGGCCTGCCAGTTTCTGTCAGTGCATTCTTCTTGATGTCCAGCCACCTGTATGTTCTCCGCTGATGTGCTCCTCTTGACATCCAGCTGCTTCTGTATTTGCCTGCTAGGGTCTCACAGGTTTTTATAGGCACAGGATGAGGGGTGTGGCAGGCCAGAGTGGTCTTGGGAAATGTAACATTTTGGCAGTAAATACCTGTCTTCAGCTAGGTGTGGGGTGGAGCCCTAGCCAAGGACCATGCTCTTCCCCTAGCACTTCCCTTCCCAGCACTCCCATATCACTTAGAACCAACCTCTGATTATATAGGCAAAAAACCCCCCAAAAACAAAAAACAAAACCATGGTTCTAGTGAATACCCTGAGAACCACAAATAAAATATGCATCAATGAATTATACTGACATTATAGGAAGATATGCAAATGTACTATTTCTATGGAATGAATGCTCTGGGGACAATGACTCATGCTATACATTGTGGAATCATGAATTTCAGCAATTTCGTTTTTCTGTGTTTTACATTAAAATAGCAGAGAAAGAGTACATGTTTAGAAAACTATTTCTTAGTGATCTGTTAGACACATGCCAGAATGTCTAATGTTTTTCACATGTGGTTCAACTGAGCCTGTAAGGTTTGATAATACACAATTCTGAATTAAAGGAGTGTCTCTAAATTTAGTAATACTTTTCATGTCCACTTTAAGATCAATTATTCCAACCATTATGGTTTAGGAAAATGGGCTGGTTAAATAAAGTGAGTGAAATAAGCAGCGCAGCTCACAAAGAAAGGACGTGATCTGAGAGAAATGGGACTAGTCTTCCCTTTCTCAAGTCCATCCTCAATAGCCATCAGCATCATATAAACTAAAATTTTATATAATCTTATTTAATCTTAATGTAAGATGAAATCTGACCTTTCATAAGCCCCACTGCCTCTACAGAATGAAGTCTACACTTCTTAATATGATGTACAAAGTTCCTGATCTAGCCACTGCCTGCTTTTATAGCTTTTTTATATTTAATAACTTTTTTGCTTTCCCTCTCTGTCTACTACTTTTAGCCACCCAAACTGCTAATATTCCCTTCCAATGTCCTTTTCTTTCTTAGCCCTTTGTTTTTGTTAGGCTGACTTTTCTTTTTTTTCTTGAGATTTTTTTTTATACCAACATTTCTTGATCTCATTTGTGGATTGTTTTAAGTATCAGTGTATTGTTCAGAAAACAGACATGAACCATTGATTAGGTTGGGTGGGGCTCTCTTCTTTGATCCAATAATAATAGAATAGCCAACACTTAAAGAGTGATGTGACAGGCTCTTGATACATCCCATATGTGCAAGTTATCTAATTTGACCCCTATGCCCACCCTATGGAGGTAGGTATATGAGGCTGGGTCTTATATAATAATAACTAGAGCACAGATTGGGTACTGGTTTTGTAGTATCTTTTCCTCCCATTCCTTTATCCCTATATCTGTATGTATAACTAGGTCCAGAGGTAGGTAAACCTTGATTAGTTCATTCACTTCTCATTTTCAGTGATTGCCCAGGAAAGGGCACAGGATTCAGTTGTGTCAAGAGATCACTAGGGCAACTATTAGGTATGTTGCCTTTACCTAGAAAGATGAGATTGTCTCTATGAGAGCATATTGTACACTGAAAAAGCCATTAGGCTAGTTTTAGGCTGCAAGTAACAGGAAACCCAAAAGATTAAACAACAAGATTTATTATCTCACATCACAAGTAGTTCAGAGATAAGGCAATTCTAGGATTAGTTAATTCATTAGTTAATAACAATAAATGTATAATTAAGGATCCAGCTCTTTTCATCTTTCTGCTCTGCCACACTTAGTGTATTGGCTTTTGTCTTCAAGCTTTTCATTTCGTGCTTAGGCCACCTCATTACATAGCATTTACAGACCAGGAAAGGCTCCTCATCGTGTCCTCTTTAAAGCATAAAATAAAAATTCGCACACACCTCCAATAAAACTTTCTGTTTTGATCCATAAGCTAGAACTGCATCTCTTGCTCATTCCTGAGCAGTCAGTGAAAGTGGAAGTGAAATGACGTGATTGCTAAGACTGATCAAGATTTACTCCTTAGGAGGATTGAGTTTCCTAGAGGCACATAGTCATTCAATGTTTGAATGAAATTGGGATTCTGGTACAGGAAGAAGGGGCTAGGACATGTCTTTGTATTAACTAGTGGTACCTGCCACAGCACTATACAAATACAAGCTCTCATTTTTAATATTGGTATATCCATGTTTAGTATATGGCAGTGGTTTCAGAAAGATTCATTTGTGAGATAATTTTTAAGCAAAGAGGGTAATCATGTTTTCTTTCCCATGTTTTAGATTGGCTTGCCTCAGAAGCACATCCTAGAACAACTATTTGAGTGCAAGTAGTGATTTGGAAGGTAGAGGAGGAGCGGAAGTGATACAAGGATACAGGGAAGAGAATGGACTATCATTGGGTGACTGAAGCTTATTGCCGTAGGGGCGCTCTGAGAAATGGTACAGAATTACATGCAGTTATCCCTCAGAAGGAGGAAGGGAGCTGGAGTATTTGTACCCCAACTTTTCTCAGTTATCTGTTGAGAAACTCAGGAAGTGTGTTAATATTCCCAAGGCCCTTGTGATACGTCATTTTGCAGCTTGTGGGGAAGCTTTCAGGCAAAGAGATATAGATATTGGAAGCTAAAAGTCCCAGGGATCTGATAAGGCTCAGGGGATGTGAGACCAGCAGCAACTGCCACATTCCTTTATGTCCATAACACAAAATCAAGAAATGTCACAGAGCCTGCAAAGGCATTGAGATTTGTTTTGTCTAAAAGAGAAAGAAGCACTTCCATGTTTTTATTGAACTCTCAAATGGGGTACTTTCTAAAACTGTATGATTCATGTATGTATTGTAGCCAGTTATTTCCCTGCAAACTACTTACATTCATATGTTCTGTTAGGAAAAGATCTGATTTTAATAACACTAAAAAATACAATACAAATGCAGGATTTATATTGATGCTTACTGAGAGTAGCTTAAAGGTCGAAACCTTATATTTAACCTATTAGCTCTAATTGTTAGTGGAGTACATTTTAATGTTACAGAGTTGGTTAAACTGATGGTATCCTTCCACCTTCCAAGATGATTAAGAGCACTGAAAAATAATTTATCTTAAAAATTTAAGTGTATGTTTAATTTTCTTATTTATGCCATATATAACAGAATGGCAATTACTTATTAAGTCCTAAGAGAATCATTGTTCAAAGCTGTACAGTGTGCTTCATTTAACTCCTATAAATATCACATTCTAGAGACATAAACTTGTGCAGTCAGTAGCAAAAGGTGGTTGTTAATAATCTGTTAGTCACTTTGTACACTCAACTGGCCAAGTATTTTCTCCACTTGTTCTTTTGTTATTTTCTCTTTTATTGTCCCAAGAAAACAAAGCAATTAGCCAAAATTATATGACCGTCTCTGGAAATAATTTTATTTTCCATTTGTACTTTGGGGCAGGGAAGGTAGGAGGAGGAGGGATGGAAATAATTTGTCAAAAATTGAGGCAGGTGTAGTAGATTGAAATAGTAGGCTCTCATAACATATGTCCATGTCCTAACCTCTGGAACCTGTGAATGCGACCTTATTTGGAGAAATGGTCTTTACATATACAATTAAGGATCTCAAGAGAAAATCTTCCTGGATTTAGGGTGGGCTTAAAGTCAGATGTAGATTTGAAATACAGGGATACAGAGGGAAGGTCAGAGGGATACTGGAGACACAGGGACACCTCGAGGAAGAGACCATGTGAATGGATACAGAGATTGAAGTCATGTGGCCTCAAGCAAAGGGATGCCTGGAGTGACCAGAAGCTGGCATTAGCAAGGAAGATTCTTCCCTAGCACCTTCTAAGAACAAATGTATGTTGTTTCAAGCCACCAATTGTGTGGTAATTTGTTACAGAAACCCAAGAAAACTTATATAGCAGGTATTTTTGTTGGTGGTAGTAGTGATAATGGGAGTAACTTTCAGCCTCCAATTTTATGGTTTACCAAATGTTCTCATCTTTGATTTTCAGAGTCAAATGGCAAGCCAAATGATTCAAAGAAATTAAATTTCCTGCCCTAGCTATAGCCATAAACACTCCAGTATCTCAGACACAGAGCCACTGGCCCATAAGATGCTACCTTGGGGAAGGGAAGGTTAAGGAGCTTCCTCAAGCCTCTAAGGTGTAACAGATTCTGGTGGAAAGTTTTTTCTCCTCACCCCATATTTCCTCTTCTAAAGCCAGCCTTATAAAAGCTCATTAAATGTTCCCTCAGCCAGCACTCTGTGTTCACTGTGTGGACACATTCCAATGAGTTTTGTTTTTTTCTTTACCATATGGTGATTTCTATTTGTACTCACTCTAGATTCATTCATTTCTTTATTAAATGCACGTTTACTTCATACTTCCCAAAGACCTAACCTATGTATATACTGAGGGACAGGAGCAGTATAATGATTTTAATATCCAGGTTCTGAAGAAGCATAGCTTTCACATTTTGTGCACAAAACAATACTGTATAACTAATCGTTTGTAACACAAAATTTAAGGATGAAGTTGTGCAGTATTAAGACCCAGTACTTACTATTGCGTGATTGAGATCATTTATGGTCATTCAGTGTTTGAGCAGCTTGGTTTTCATTAGCAGTTCCCCACCCCTGCTTTGGTTAAGAGAGTGAATGCTTCAGATGTGGTGACTTGGACACCTGTTGTTCAAATATACAGCACTGGCAGTTTCTCAAAATGTCAATCACTTCATCTCTGCTTTAATTTACCACATATACTGCTCAGAGTGCTGAATTAATGATGTGAACTTGAAGTTTCAGGTCTTCAAGTGATCCCTGGGTGATGCATTGGGATTAGGTCTTTGTAGCAGAAATTACTGACATGTGTGCAGAGCTTTTTGTGTCTTGCTATTTTTTCAGCTTTGTATGAAGGGCCAAAAGATGAGAAGCCTTATTAAACCCAATTTATGAGAGTCTGTTGTTTTGGATTGAGCTCCTGCAACGAGGCCCATACCAGGCCAAACCAGAATGGAGTCACTCTTACTAGGTGCCACAGAACCAAACTGAATGGCCAGTTTTCAAAAAAAGCAGGAGATTTCACAGCAACCAATCAGAAAGGGCTCAGGCTACTTGAGCTGCATGATAAGGAGATTCTGTCTACTTTAACCTTATAAGGAAAGTAACTTTGAAATGACCAACCTGCTTTTTGTTCTTTGTTTCTTGTTCCTTATTTCTGCTTTCTTTAGCACTTTCTGTCTATAAAGTCAACACCTGCTGCTCAGCACATCAGAACTCCCTGTATTTTGGAGACAGGAAGCTGCTCAATTAATGAATCACTAACAAAAGCCAGCTCTATCTTTAAACCTCAGTTTGTTAAAATTTAGTTTTTGACAAGCTTTAAGAAGCATATAGCCACATTACTTACGATTATACATTTTTAGATTATTTCTTAACTGTGAAGATTCTCAAAAATGTTTAGGAAATAAATGACTGCTAGATTTAGGTTTATGGTGTACTAAGTGGTGAACCATTTGATCTTGAAAACAAAAGACAATGAAAAGTAACACAATTGCACTCATTCCTGATTTCTAAGCATCTGGTCATACTAAAAAATTCTCTTTTTAACTTTTAACTCTAAATAGCATATGGTTTTAAATTCTCATATACTATTATATACATCATTTACTACAATAATTAATCATTTTCTTTCTAAATATTTTCATTGGGATCACTAGTAAAGTCATATTTTGCCTTATTCACAATCCAGGTAAAGAATTTGAGAGCCTTCTTACCTGTGTTTGGATATTCATTTTTTGGATATACTTTAATATGTCCATATATATATATATGATAGCTTCAAGCAATAAAAACTTATTTAACTTGTTTAACTTAACAATTTTTCCATAAACCAATTTGATGGTCAATCCCTGTAATATTTAATTCTTCCTCTGCACATGATATGTTCTTGTTACAAGTCTTGCTGCTTATTTTCAAACAGATTCCAGTTCAAAGAGAAGGACATTTAGGCTCTAACTTTTAAAACCTAAATTATCAATTACCTGTGTGTTTCTAAAGGATGGTATGGAGATCCAGCTGTGAAAGCCTAAAACACAGAGAGGGTCACACCGTCAGATTTGAGCATTGCTTTATCTGGAAGGGTAATTTCATTTTCCTCAGTGTGAGTGGTGAACAAAGAGGAACTAAAGGTAGAGACCAGATGGAGAGCTGGGTCACCTTTCTGGGTCTTCTCGTATTTGAATTTTCTTTTTTTTTTTTTAGATGGAGTTTCGCTCGTTACCCAGGCTGGAGTGCAATGGCGCCATCTCGGCTCACCGCAACCTCCGCCTCTTGGGTTCAGGCAATTCTCCTGCCTCAGCCTCCTGATAGCTGGGATTACAGGCATGAGCCACCATGCCCAGCTAATTTTTTTTGTATTTTTAGTAGAGATGGGGTTTCACGTATTTGGATTTTTATTCTTTGACTCAAGTTTTATTTCAGATGTGGTAAACTTTAAGTAAGAAAGGAGGATACGCTAAGATTCAAATGTAAATATGTAATATATTCTTACTTTTACCCATGCTTCTGTTTTCCTCCATTAGTATAAATATTGACTTAAATATAGAAGAGAAACATAGAAGAGAAATAATTGTTTCTACTTAATAAAGTGTGTTATATATAAATGGAGAAACAATGAATATTCTCGTTGATCAAAAGCATCTTCAAATACAGATGTATTTTAGAAGGGAACGGAGATTGCGTTATGTTTAGCACTTCAGTATACATTTATTGAGCATCTACTTTGTGTCAGATCCTCAGAGTCTAAAAATAGTTTTAAAATAATTTCTTCATTCTTAAGGGGCTTAATATTAATTGGTGTGGAGTAGGGGAAGGATAGTGTTAGAACTGAAAAATAAAAGGCAATTACTAAAGAGAACTATGAAATATATTATTGTCCCTGGAGACAGACTTAGGGGCAATAGATAAAAGAGGCAAGGAGAGAGATTTTGATTTATTACCAGAATAAGCTTGATAATGACCCAAGCATAAAAAAACAATAGAACAACCCTCTCTTTTAGGAGCTGGTGAGCACTTTGTAACTTAGAAATATCTGTGAAGAAAATGAATGCTTTTATCTGAGTGGTTTAGAGGATTGAAGGAACTGCCAAGATTCCTTTGGAATTTAAGATTGTACTTTTGAATCGGTTAGGCATCGTTATAAGAGTTATCCTTTTCTCCTAGAAGTTCTGCCAAGGACTTGGGTGGACATTGTGTTGGTTAGGTAGCTAGGAGGTTGTGGTTGAATAACTGTTAAAGTCTTGGGTATATAGTGAAGAAGAAAAAGCAGGGCAGAATTAATTATGCTTCAAGGTCTCCTAGTATCTTCCCTTAGCTGCCGTGATTTTACCAGGACCCTCACTTTCCTTGAATTAGATGGTGACGTGGTACTGAAGTGACTTGTACCAACAGGCTTAAGCATGAGAACTAACCTGATCATATTATATCCTAAGAAGGTATTCTAGAATTGAATTTGTAGAAGATTTCATTGGTACTTCAGGTATATATTTTGAGATTCAAGTATTGAAGTTAGTGCTAATGTAATTCACTTCATTTATGGAGTATTTTTTACCTTATTAGAACCTATAAAATAATTTTGATCTGATGGAAACAGTCCTCTTGGTTATTGGAGGGAAATGTATCATGGTTTAACTAACTAACTAAATAAATAAAGAAGCTGGGGCATGACAACTCTTAGAAGTAAAAACTTTTGAACTATTAGTCATTGGGAAAAATTATGAAACTGTCTCTACAGTTTCATAAAGATGTCACAAAGAACTGTCCCATGATACCCAACAACATATATACATGTGTGTATATATATACATATACACACACATATATATGTGCACAGCTTTGACTTCCAGTGATCAACATTTAATATAAAATAATTCTCTGTTATAATTATTCTTAAAAATGCATTCTCCATTAACATAAGTAGAATTTTGACTAGCCAATACTTTGAACTTTCCTGTCTTAAGTGGAGGGTTTTACTGGGTACAGAAAAACAAGGAAAATCCATAGCCTGAACAGAAGAGAAATGAGCTTAGTATTATATTATACTTGAGGAAGAATAAAGAATAATATATGAGAGTTGGAGGTATAGCAAACATACCTGAAATAGTCGGCAATTATTGATTTTATTCTCTTCGGGGACAGTTCATCTTTATAAATAAGTATTAACATGGTTAAATGCAAGCAATCTTTAAGAGAAAATGATAATAAGAGATTATTTTTATCTTTGAACAGAATCTGACTTCACCGGGCTTAAACCCAATGGGTAACCAATTAGTGTGTATGTATGTATGTGTGTGTGTGTGTGTGGGGGGGTGTGGGTGTGTGTGCCTGCATGTGTGAGTGTGTTTATGGATGCATTAAGTCACATTTTTTATATTTGTTCCACTTTTGATTGAAGGCAGATATTGCTGGAGAACAGATCTATTTGTGAGACCTTATTGGGAACGTCCAAATTGGCAAAATGACTTGGTGCCCATCTGCAGTAAATTAAGATGTACATCTGACTAGGTTGGGGCTTCATGCCAGTGCCTGTCTCAACATGTTCAGTTTTTAACTGAATTCTGTCAAAATTCCGAGTCAGATAATAATTAATGCCACAGACATTTAGTGCATCTTTATTAAGCAAGTGTTGGTCTCTGTGACTGTAGGTTTAGTCAGAAGGGGTCAGGGTGGCTTCCTGGCCATGATATTAGCCTTGAGCTCCCCCTACTCCCTGCAACCCCCTTCCTTCTGTTTTCTGTTCACTTTCATTCTACATTGGAATTGATTATTGGGATAGTGGTTGGAAAATGTTGCTTCTCTATGGAAGAAAGCTCACATGAGGGCTAATGCTGTTTGAAAGCATTATATGGTGTCCTAGTTAGGATTCTTCCAAAAGCAAAACCTGACACAGTGACTCAGATATGACAGTTTATTTGATAAGTAGTTCCAGGAAATAAGAATGAGGGAAAGGAGAATCTGGTAGCTTAAAAAAAAAACAGATTTTAATGAGCAGATTAAGGATAAGGGTAACTAGGACTCAGTCCTGCTATAGATCTTGGATAAAATAGCCTCAGAATTGTGTATACCTGGGGACAGGGAAGTTGAGTATTCACTGGCCCCATCCTTCATTGTTGGTGGTTTCTCTTGGGGATGTTTAATCTCTGGCATTTCCAGGCTGCCATGAACATAGGCTGAGCAGGTGGAGAGGCAGAAAGACACAAGTGCTTTAGGGTGGCGAGCTGTTGGTGTGTATAGGAACCAGATGGTTTCACGTGAACTCAGAGGTGAGCTAAGAGGAGGTGAAGCAGGGCATCACCGATGGAAGTTCCATGTGGTTTCTATTGAAAAGGAACTTCAGGGCTCTATTAATGTATAGAATGTCTACTTCTGTTTTCTCCAGCTCATCTACTTGTCTCAAACCAACTAAATAACCAAGGAAGTGGCACCAGTGGTTCATCCTGCTCATTTTCCAGCATAGTCTGAAGGTAGACGGTTCTCATACTTTGTCCGTTTTAGACAATCTTCCTCAGGATACAGATGGCAGGAAATAGGAGCCTCTCAGAAATCTGATACAGCTCCTTACTAGGCCTCTATTGTCAGTTTCTTTGTTTCTCCTCAAACCTGGATCTCAAAATACCATGTGCTTAATTGACATAATAGCAATTGTAGTGCTGTTACTATTTGCTATCTTTTCTCTTGTAGCTTACCGTGTTCCCAACATTATTTTAAGCACTATTCTGTGTGAATAATCAGAACAATCCCATGAAGGGGATACCATAATATAATGATCCCATGTTAAAATATGAAAAGAAAGTGAGGTAGAGAACAATTACTTGTCCAAGGTCTCGACCCTGGTAGGAGGTGGCGCATATGGCCTGAGTAAGCTGTCTAGAGTCCCTTGTACATTGAGACAAACCCGCCCTTTCTCAGCACTAAACCCAACTCTTGGCTCCAGGGCAGGATTAGAATATCCCTGGTCCTCATGCCAGAAGGCTTGTGAATCAAAGGCTGGAGCAATGGAGGAGAGATGGCAACTTACTGTCACAAGTCTTCCCTCTGTTACACTTCCTCTCTTCAGTCCGTTCTCCATGCAGCATCTGAAATGATATTTAATATACAGAAATCAGATCACACTACACCCCTGCCTAACACTCTCTAATGAGTCCTACTGCACTTAGAGAAAAATCCACAATTTGCTCAGCTGCTATGAGCCTGCTCTTGCTTGTCTTCTAGTCCTCACCTCCCACCGCTCTACGCATGACTCTCTCAGCTCTAACCATGCCAGCCTTCTTTCTATTCCAGGCACATAGGAACTGATACCCACCTCAGGCCATGACTGTATCCCACTCACTGCTTTGTGCATCGTCACCTCACTGTTCCCTTGTTATCATTCAGATGTCAGCTCAGATGCTGCCTTCTCAGACAGGCCTCTGCTGACAGCCCCACTCCCTTCCTCCAGACATCTTATTCTGTTGCCCTCTTCTGTTTTCCTTATACCATGCATCCCAATCTGAAAAAGCTTCCCATTTATTTTTGAGCCTACATGTTTATTATCTCTCTCTGTGCTCCCTCCAACTCAGCCTTCAAATGTAAGCTCCATGACAGTAAGGACTTTGTGTGTTCTGTTTCACTGGTGTGTCCCTAGTGGCTAGAACTTCCTGGCACATAATGAGTATTCAGTAACCATTTCACGTATGACTGGCTAACTGATGAGTAAGGAACTGAGTGAATGAATGAACAACGGATTAAAAATTTAGTTACTTTATCTTAGAAAAAATTTGGCAATACTAGAAATCAAGACCTTTCTCTGTCCAGCTTATACAACTCTGTTCAAAATTATCTCAATTGCATATAATATTTTGAGCTAAAAACATTTTTCTTTTTAAAATCTCATTCTTTTATTTAGGGGAGGAAAGGGCGTATCAATTGTTTCCTGAAGAAAGTACCCACATAAACAAGTTGACACATCTTTTAGCTTTTCTGACCAAGTTTTGATAATCATACATAGAATTTAGTCAAGGGCCATCCTCCCTTAACTCCTGCTTTTCTAGTGGGAGATGTAGCAGGGAGGTGGTGGTAGAAGAAGGGAGAGTATTGGGGGAGTGAGGGAAGGACCTGTGTGAAGAGGATTTGATTTGACCATTTAGGGAAGGGGGACAATATGAAGGCCCTGAAAACCAGCTCTTAATGATCAGGCTCATTTCTGTACAGGTAAATATATCAGCACTCATGGCACTAAAGCTGTTTTAAAAAAATGCTTCCTCAAACAAAGTAGTTACTTCTAAGTTTCCCTAGGGAATAACTTCAAAAAAAAAAACAAAACAAGATACATTCAACATACATACCATAAATCCTCTATTTTTGATAAGCACTGAGAACTCAAAAATAATGCTGCTAATGTATAGATAGTTTACTTAGTTTCCTTCAGAGACATTGAGAACTTAGGTCTTGCCTCGCTTTGTACCCAAATACAGAGGTGATGAATTCTGATAAGGGTGTGAATCACATTTTTCCCCACTGGTTAGTAGAGTAGAGAGGTAGATTGGGAGGAAAAGATGTAATGGCAGCTGTGGCCAGTTTCTGACTGCTAAGCAAATCTGTTTCACGTGTGAACATCTTGGGCTCGTTTACATTTTGAGATTGTTTTACTCTTCTTTTAAAGGTCCTGATAGTTTCGTAACTCACAGAGAATTATGGTTTCGTTTCACTTACCAGTAATATTGTAAATATATTCACATACATTTTAAAAGACATTATGGCAATGTCCTTAATTAATAACATAGCCATTGTTTTAAAAAGAGTCCCAATTTATTAAAAATAAAACTATAAAACCAAATCTGATGGGATAACATCTTCACATTGCCCTTGTTTGCTTCAGGATGTTTCCAAGTTTATCATGTCTGTGAACTCAGTTACGTTTACTACCCCAGATGGTTTTTTACCACATGAGCAATTAATATAATTGGAAACTATGAAGTATTTATGTCAAGGCAAGAAGCAGTAGCAGCTTCAGTGTGGTGACTTTGCAGGCAGGCAAACATATTTCACTGTGTGCTTCCAACCTAACCCTTCCCCTGCCCTTCCCCTTCTATTTTTATATTAAACAGAAAAAGAGAGTTCACAAAGGCACTCAGAAATTGGCAGTTTCTTTCAAAATGTGGTATATTTCTAATTTCCATATATTTCCTTCAAGTGAAATGGCCCTGGGAGCACAATTACCTTCAATCTTGACAGGTATAAAAAGGCAAATTCTGCCAGTCTCTGATTGAAATGTTAGATCGACTTTTCAGAAACTGGAATGATGGGTGACAAAAGACAGTGATGTTGCTGGGTCAGGTGAAGATGTTGCCATAATCCCTTTTACCCATTTTGAGCTTCTGAGCAAGAAAATCCTATGTCGAGGTACATTAGCACCACCTGCGATCAGCACCTTTAGAGGGCCTGGCAACAGAGAGGTCCTTTAACTCTCATAACCGTACTCTACATAGGAAAGGCTCAAGGAAAGAAAATCAGGCATAATCTCTGAAGACTGTATAATGAGCTCCTGTTCTCATTCTTCATGTAGATTCCATTTTTCTGTATGAAAATGGTCTGCTAACTGTCCATAATTAGCCCCATCTTACTTACCTGGCAATACTCTAGTACTTATGAATTCTATTGGTAGGGGATATCTTTATGTAGTGAATGCATTCTACAAAGAGTGTACATCAAAAGTTGTAAATCCTATTACATCTTAATTACAGAATTGATCCCTCTGAATAATAAGCTTGTAATAAAGACTTGCTAGGGTTTTATACCCTTAAATTCCAAATAGTGTGTTTGCTCTATCACTCTTGATTGGTATATACTTTATGTGACAATAGGTACTCTAAAAGGGGAGCATGTATATATTAACTTGCATTTGGTGACATACTTTTTAGAGGTGCCTTTAAGGTCTTCCCATTTAGTCTGGGAAGTTCTGTCTGCATGGATCTCTCCTCCTTGGGATATTTTTAGTGCTCTCTCTTGTTTCTTCTTTTTTAATCTCCCTTCAGAGTCCATCTTGTTGGGAAAGTGTTCTCTGACCATCTCATATATACCTCCCACTCATATACCATGCTTTACTTCGCTCCTATTATAATCGCAAGGCATGTTATGAACTTATTGTCTATCTTCTCTGAACGAAACTCTATGAAACCAGAGTTTTTCTTTTACTTACTGTTATATCTTCAGACCTAGGACAGTGCCTAGCACATGTATACACAGTTCACAGTGCATGCACACACACACACACACACACACACACCCAGTGCCTAGCACATGTATACATAGCACACACACACACACACACACACACACACACAATAATGAATGCATGAATACATGAACAAAATGCTGTGCTTGAGAAGGAAGGGAGTCTATAAAACCCCCGTTATTGCCTGCTTCATTTTGTATGGGTATGTTTCCTGAGGAGAAAGAGATATATTAGTGTTTACTTCTAGTTTTTATGTTTATCTGTTATAATAGCATATGGTATATCTGGTATATCTAACTGCTCAAGTCTTAAATGTCTTAAAAATACTTATTAATAGATCCTTTAAATCATATGATTCTAAGATTCATCTGTTGACTCAGAATACGATCTGATCATCATACTACTACAGGAAACCACAAGTCATCAAATGACATGACACTCAAAACTACCGAATGTAATCTGGGAGACCTACAGGCTCAATTTTACTAAACTGCATAATGTTTTAAAAATGTATACTTCCATTGTTAACATTTGAGAAATTCAATATATTACACTTAAATATCTGGATTCCCAGCCTTTCTTGAATAGCCTGAAGGTTTGCTGACACGAGACACTGATTCTTGGATGGCATCAGTTAGCTGGAGCTGAATGTTGATATATTGACCACAGTTGCCATCTTTTTGTCTTTTCCTCACTTCACTCCTCTGTATATTTTGCCAATATGGCACTGTCAATGCTTGGTATAATATCCCTGTTCTAAATCAAGCTAATCCATAGTTATCACTTTATATGCTGCTCTTTATTTTCTGAGATGCAGTTGAAAATATTAATTGAGGTTAAGGGAAAACTGTGTCCTTTGTTTCACTTTAAACATAATAAACATTTCGGATTAGAGAAAAGGGAGCTTATATTAAGTGTTTATTTTCCTCAAAATAATCTGTAGCTGAATATTCTATATACTGATTGGAGTTTGGGTGTTCACAAATACACATATTTATCAAAATTCAATGAATGAATATTTAAGATTTGTGCATTTCATTGTATGTAAATTTAATGTAAAGTGGAAGCAAATGTTGAACTATAATTAATCATATGCATGCAGAAGTATTTCAAGATAATTTTTCTGTGTCTGAAAATTTCTTTGAAATGTACCAAAGCCAGATGGATTAACCAATGGACTCAAGGATGGTTAAATTAATAGATATGTGATAAAAGAAGCATAATAGAATAGTCATGGGAGAATCCAGGTGGTGGGTACATGGGATTTTACTCTACGGTTCTTTCAACTTTGCTGCATAATTGAAAATTTTTATAATAGGATATAGGGTAAAATAATCTGCAATTAAATATAATTTTTATACTGTTTTTGCTTTTTGGAAAGTTTTTTCAAATTAAATGTACAATTTTATATAATGAATTAATGAAATAGTAAATTACTATAATTTTTAGATTCTGCCTCTGTAGGTTTAATTTTAAAATAATCTTTTATTTTAAAACAACCAATTGTGATTTGGAAATGTAATTATGGGGTTTTAAAACTTTTCTATAGAAAATTGTCCCTTTGTACCTCGTTTTCTTTCTCTTTCCTATACAATAGTCACCCTTGTTCTCAGAGAATATGTTTCAAGACTCCTAGTGGATGCCAGAAACCACAGATAGTACCAAACCCAATATATATGTTTTTTTTTTTTCCCAACTGATGACCTAAGTGACTAATGGACTGGTAGTGTATACAGAGTGGACATGCTGGACGAAGTGATGATTCAAATACCATGCAGGACAGAACAGAACAGCATGAGATTTATAACTAGTTAGGACAGCATGCAATTTATAACTATATCTTCACACAACCAGTCTCTCAAATAATGTTCTCTGGTCTCTTTAAGTTTTACATCTTTTAAGCTTTTATATGTAGGGAATTAATTTTAACTGGCTATGGCTTTACTCTATACTTTGTAAGATGAAGCCTTTTAGGATTTTAATGTTTTATTCATACATAGTTTTTAAAATAATTGGCATATCGATATAATTAAAAGTTCTGTTTTTCTCTCATGGGCCATTTCTTCTATACATTTAGAAACTTACATTTTACAGTTATAAATAGGAGGTTGTAGAACTATTAAAAACAACTTAATTGTAAATACAGATGCTCCTCAACTTGCAATGATATATCAGGTTATATCCTGATAGTCATAAACTGAAAATATCATTAAGTCAAAAATACACTGGCTACAACTAGCCTACAAATATCATAGTTTAGCCTAGCCTACCTCTAATATGCTCAGAATGCTTACATTAGCTTACAGTTGGGCAAAATCATCAAACACAATGCCTATTTTACAATATCATATTGAGCATCTCTTATAATTTATCATACTGAAAGTGAAAAACAGAACAACTATATGGGTACTCAAGTATTGTTTCTATTGAATGCATATTACTTTACCACCATCACAAATTGAAATAAGCCAAACCATCTTAACTCAGGGACTATCTGGGTACTAAAGAACTTACGTAACCAAATGCCACTTGTTCCCCCAAAACTTATGGAAATAAAAATTTTTTAAAAAATAAATGAAATGGCAAGACGTTGTAGGAAATGCTTCAGCTCCCAGCCCCAAGCAACAGTTTTGACCATTTGATTAAAGAATGTGTGTCAGGTGGAAATATTTGGATTATTAATGGGCAGATTATTAACCCTTTAAGAAAATATTTTCATTCCTTTTGGAAAATAAACCCACCACCTATTCTTTGGAAGAGTCAGCAATATTTCCAGTGGAATATCTCCAGTAACATAAAGCAGAGCTATGCTGTAACTCTTAGAATTCTGAACTCCAGAACTTCCTTCCCAATCACTTTAATCTATTTTGAGATAGTATTATATCAAAACACCATTTACATTACAATATCAGATGTCTTTGAAGCACTATCTTTTGCTCTATGGTTAATACTTAGGGAAGATCATGCACTTCATTTCTCCTCATTTTCTAAGATTTCTCTTTCCTATCAGTCTCCTTTGCATCCAGATTACATCTTATCAAAATGAATTTCCCCCAAACATGTTCATATCATTACAATTTAGTAGAACTCAAGTCAGTCAAGTCAACTAATATTCACTAAATGTTTATTTGTCTGGCTTCTTCCTGGGAATCCAGACCCAAGTAAGACATTATCCCTGCTCTTAAGGAAGTCTCCTGCTCCTATAAAAGGCTATTGTGACAAAAAGGAGACACTGCCAAACATTAGGTGGAGGAATGTTCCATTTGGAGATACTGTCCACTTTCTGATGACTCTTTCTGAAACCATTATTAGGTTGCCAAACATATTGTTGGATACTTATTATTAAGTAGCTGAAATAAAAATGATTCCTTCTGTTTTTTTTTTTTTTTTTTTTTTTTTTAGAAAATAGAGTAGGGCTCAGCATGTGAATTTTGTTTTTAAATTATTTTAATTTTATTTTTTATGGGTGGCAGCATAGTATGGTGGAATGAGCAAAATGAGTTTGAAATCAAACAAATTCTGTCTTCTAATCTTATTAACTCAGCAATCTAGATCTTGGCTATTTATTTAAATCTCCCATGCCTTTCTTTTTTCAGCTGTAAGGTATGGGTAATATAGCTGTCTATGTGAGAATTAAAATTTTAATAGAATAAATTTTTAATAGAATAATGAGTAAAAGTTTCAAGTCCATATGGTAGTAACCCAGTAAGGCAGTGCTCTTATTATTGTTGCCATGATGATAATGATGATGATGATGATGATGATGATGATGATGGTCATGATTTCCATTTGGGTTGCTTGTGAATCAAACCTGGAGACAAAGATTTTCCTATAAGTAGTTCATGTAAGAGGTAATATCAAGGAACACTGATAGAGGAATGAAAAAGTAGGGCAGAGAAGGAAAAAAGCCAATAGGGAGGGCAACTGGAGCTCAATGACCCTGAGCATTCTGAGAGTCAAGTGTACAGAATTTCCCACTGAGAGATAAGGGAGCTGGAGTATTTATCCATCAACTCCTGCCAGTCATTAGTTGAGAGCTACTCTGTGAAGATATTAATTCCTTGGCATTTATAGCCTGCCACTTGTATAGGCAGAGTGGTCTTTGGCAGGCAGAGAAGCTTTCAGGCAATGAAATACAAGTGCGAACAGTTGGAAGTCAGCTTGGCCTGCCTGAAATGGTGAGAGCTGAGGGCATATGGGCGGAGCACTGATAGTATCTGTCCATATGATGATGATGATGAAGCCACTTGATGAAGATGGGAACGCTATATTCTCTCTCTGAGAAATCAAATATAAGTGTAGCTGATTAAATGTAGAGAGAAGCCTGTCTAGGAAAAACGACACTGTGGTCTCCGCCTACCCATACACACAATTTACCCTATAGAATTGAGATTATTCTTGCCCGGGCCAATGAATCATTTTTGGGCACAGAGTTCTGTGTAGTCTTCTGTCTGGTACCTGGATGGGTTCTGGGAATCTGTGGCTGTTCCTTGGATCTGGGAGTCCAGATTTCATTCCTGTGAACTCACTTCCTAAAGCAGCGTGCACTTAGCAGCCTTGATCTCGGGTGATCTAGTCATTACAGCCTACAGGATCCCTTAACAGTTACGATTCAGCTGTAACCCAAAGGTAATGAGCAGAAGAAACAGCTCCACCAGTTCCTTGCTTTGTTTGAGGAGATTTTTTTTTTACCATCTTAGAATTTAATTACGGGATGTGGCTTCTGGGCAAGAAAGCAAGTGAGTTCTTCTTTCTGCATTTTGTTTTGTTCGTAATTGAATCATAGTAATTAAGTAATCATGCAGGGTGTAAGCAATAACTTTTATGAACATTAAGATAGTGCATTTCATAACATCTAAATGCTTTGTTTGTTAAAGTTCACTTTTGAGAAATTTTGATTGATGTCAGGAAAACACTATTAATTTGAAGGTGTGGAAGAGAGAGATAAGGTACCTCATTTAGAATTGTATATGTCAGGTAACTATTATCTTCGGGAAGCAGTGAAGGTGTCTTAGTTAATAAATCTCAGAAGCGATTCAAGCCATAAACCATTATTTACATATATGGGTGTGGAGATATTTGTATACATGTGCACATATATTATTTTAGCCGTGTTCTAGACACTTGACAAAGATGGGATTGCATTGACTGACTGCGTGGTAGTGTAAAAGAGAAAGTGTAAACTCTAATCAGTGTTTCATTTAAATTTATAAATGAACTCTATTTTTTATTTTGATGAATGGGAACAAATATTTAAGGTAATAAATATATTAGTTATAACTATGTTTAAGTAAGTCCAGGGAAGCAGATCTCCCTATTAATTTTCAAAGCATAAGATGCTATCATTCTACATTGTAGATATTAGAAACTGTTGAAACTCTCTGTAAATACACTAAAAATTTGTTGCAAATGGAAATATGAAGTAATTGCTAGAACTTTTCTTTGTATTGATAGCATCAAGTATGAAGGCTAGCTGTTTCAGTAGATAAAACCTAGTTATAGAAATACACGTGTGGTTGACTGGTATGTGCTTTGCCAAAAAAATCAAAGAAAGGATCCTCCAGGAGAAAAGAGAAGCACACATTTTGCAAATCTGCTTTTCAACAGTGATTAGAAGATGGGTGATATTTTGCTACTGTTCATAAGTGATTCTCCTAATATTTTGAGTGGTTCAAAAGAAAGAAGGGTCAATATCCATCATCTATTTTTAGGGAACATGTTTTAGGATTGTGGAGTAAAAAGATAGAGGCTACCTCTTTCTGTCCATATTTTCCACTTCTATGTCAGACAGATCCTGATCGTTATCCCTGTTTACCTCCTGCCTTGTTACTCAACTCTTCCCCCTTCCTGGATGGCTTCTCTTTCTTTTGATCCCAACTTTTCCTTCCTTTGATCTCAGCTAAAGTCCTTCAGCTAATCTACACTTACATCTTTTATTCTCTTAACTCTTATTGTCCATAGGGTCATAATTATACTTCTCAGAACTTGGGTATGCTCTAATCATTACGATTAATGGCCATCATTCCTAGCAAAAATGTGTGTTTATGGCAGCAATTACATTTTATGTATCTTTGGCTAGTCCTTGCACAGTGCTATCTTATTGTAGTATTCACCCAATATCTGTCTTTTCTCTTTTTTTTTTTTTCAAGATCTAAATACAATTGTATTTTTAAACGATGAGTCCAGGCTATACATAAAAATATCATCCTAATTTTCCCCTAATCTTCTAAAATGTCATGTAATTTTACCCCAACATATGCAGCCATCCAGACATTTTTAGGAAACTTTTGTGCATGATTGTCATTCCAAATTCCTGGCTTTTTGGGCTCAGTGACAATCAAAACTACCAAAAATGATAGTTCACTTGAATTCAGATGAGAGAGCCTGGCTTAATTAATCTCATAGGATGTAAGCTGTGCTGGATCGACTGGCTCCATGCAGGAAGGGCACATGAAAGATCTCATCAACCAGTTATCTATATGATCGTGGTGATAAATGTGCATGCATGGCAGAAACTGAATTGGGTTCCCATAAACAAAGTCCATCATACAGACCACATACTCCCAGATCTTTTTTTCTGGTCTGATCTATCTCCTTTGGAGCCATAAATTCCTTTAGGCAGATGTTATACAAAGCTTATTCTTTGAGCTGCCCTATTTTGCAAGCTGAGTCTGGCTAGGTGTTGGATGGTAGAGTGAAACTGAAACTTGTTCCAGATGCGGCAGCGGTGGCTCCTGATCTGGCTCTCTCCTTGCCAAAGCTAGCCTGGTGGGACTGAGACATGTGAAGCAGAGAGATGTCATCCGAGGGGTAGAATGATCAGACTGTGCTGTTATTGCTTCTTGAATCAGTTATCTGTTATTGCTCAAACCACTCCAAAACTTGGTGGCTTAAAACAACTTATTATTCCTTATGATCCTGTAGTTTGGTTGGGCTCAGCTGGGAGATTCTCCTCCTTGATTGTGTACCTGAGGTTACTCATACAGTTGCTTTCACGTGAGAACTTAAGATGGGCTGGAATGCCCAAATGGCTGCTATTCTTCCAGAGTCTCCTCTGTGTGGCTGTAATTATCCTGCAGTCTAGTGTGGACTTACAGCATGGTGGCTGGGCTCCAAGAGGGGGAAGTGAACTGCCAGTCCTCTTTAGGGATAGAGTAGTAGTTTCAGATATTACTTCCACTGCATTTGGTTGCTCAAAGGAAATCAAAAAACCTACTCAGAATTAAAGTGATGGTAAATAGACCACACCTCTTGATTAGAGGAGAGGCAAAGCCACAATGCAAAGGGGCTTGCCTAAAAAATTAGAGGAATTATGGGGGCAGCATTTGGAGGCTTGGCTTCTTCATACTTTGTGTCTGTCTTTCTCATAAAACTTTTATTTCTTCAGAGCAAGGGCTGTACCTTCTTTACATTTTTAGATTCAGAGTATGAAAAATATTTGCTGTTTCTTGAGTAAATGATTACTCCATGATAGTTTTATCTCTACCCCAACTGCCAATGATAAACTCAGATTTACTTTGAGAATACCGGTGTGAAACATTTCTACTATATCTTAATTTTTTTCAATCATTTTAACCTTTTATGTTTATCTTATAAATCTAAAGCTGTAAAATATACTTAGTTTGGTTTTTTTTAGATTAGAATACTAGCAATTCACTGGGAAGTGATCCCTGGAAATAGTATACAAACAGAGGAGTGGGGGAAGTAAGAAAGGGAATGGAGGAGGCTTAAAAAATGATGACAAACAGGAGGCTGAGGCAGGAGAATTGCCTGAACCCAGGAGGCGGAGGTTGCGGTGAGCCAAGATCGCGCCATTGCACTCCAGCCTGGGTAACAAGAGCAAAACTCCGTCTCAAAAAAAAAAAAAAAAAAAAAGGAAGAAAGGATGACAAACAGGTTAACCTGGAGCAACTAGCAGCTGTTTCTACTGGGGAACTCTGCACTTGCCCCAGAGCTATCTCACCTGAAGGATTAGAGCACTGGAGGACACGAATTTCCTGACAGTTATGGCGCTCTATGCCTACAGGCAAAGCCCACTCTAGTGGCCAGGGAGAGCCCTCAGGCAAAGAGACACTTGTGCTGGAAGTCAGACCAACAGCACTGAAATGGTCCAAGTCATGGGGATCTGGGCAGTGCACCAGCAACGATTGCCATGCACACCATTCTTGCGTGGGACAGTGTCGGAGAACAAACCACATTTGATTTCTTGGTGGGATCAAGTATCCAATGAATTTATAGGCCGAGCTAGAATCTGTATTTGGGGAGACAGGAAGAATTTCTCAAGAAGGTAGTTCACATGTTCTTTGACCCCTTCAAATGTTAATATCCTATTGTCATAACAAAATAATGAAATAGAAAAAATTAGACCTCAGAATACTCTATATGCCAGTTTTCTTAATTAAAATTATTAATGTGTTTTGTAAACTGTCTGTCTTAAATGTAAATCAGTCATATTTTTACATCAGGCATTTTCAGTTGTTTCAGCCTTGCTATAAAATTGATTGTCATGATTATTTTAATAATTTTTATGTGATTTCCTTTAATTGCACGGGGTAATTACGCATGGAAGATTATTTCTACTTAATTTTTTCAGATGTTTCCAAAGCAGAGTCAGAATTAATAAATTTTAGACCCCTGCCCAATCCATGATAATGAGGTAGGATTTAATCATTGATTCACTCAACATTTACCAAGTATTTATCCTATGTCAATCACTGTGCTAGGTGCTAGAGATGCAAAAAGGAATGCAATGTGATCTTTGCCCGTGAAAAACTCAAATCTCACAGTCATTTAAATACAATTGCGGTGAAATCTCTTAATTTATAACCATTGTTAGTAATGCATAGTATTACTACACACTGATAACCATTTCCATATCAATTACACCTATTTTTTTTTTTTTTTGAAAGAGAGTCTTGCTCTTTCACCCAGGCTGGAGTGCAGTGGCATGATGTCGGCTCACTGTAACCTCTGCCTCCTGCCTTAGCCTCCTGCGTAGCTGAGATTACAGGTGCCTGCCACCATGCCCGGCTAATTTTTACATTTTTAGTAGAGAAGGGGTTTCACCATGTTGGCCAGGTTGTCTTGAACTCCTCTCAGGTGATCTGCCTGCCTCGGCCTCCCAAAGTGCTGGGATTACAGGTGTGAGCCACTGCACCTGGCCCAATTATACCTTTAAGCCCTTGTAATCAATTCATTCAACTCCACCTCTAATTTAATGACCTTCCCATCCTGTCCCTTCTTTTCCTTCCCTGTTTCTTCCTTTACTTTCCTTCCTTTCTCTTTCTGCTATAGATTGAATGTTTGTGTCCCTCTGAAAATTTTTATGTCGAAATCCTAATTCCCTATGTGATGGTATTAGGAGGTAGGGCCTTTGGAAGATAATTAGGTTATTTGCAGATCTCCGTTCCTCTTTAGCCAGATGAGGACACAGTGAGAAGACTATATGCATGAACCAGAAAACAGGCTCTCACCAGACAACAAATTTGCCACTGTCTTGATCATAGACTTTCCTGCCACCAGAACTGTGAGAAATACATTTCCCTCTCCTACTAAATACTTTTAGCTAAAAGGAGTACCAAGAAAAGCCCTCTCACATTTAGAAAGAAACGTAAGGGCTTTAGACTCTAAATTCACAAAAGCAGGGTTTATAGTTTACATCTATTGTTGCACATCAGTATAAGCCCAGTGCCTGGGAAAGTATTCAATGGCTTTATGTGGAAACTGAGAGCAAGGAGGCATGGTAGAATTCGACTAGAGATGTTAACTGGAGATTTTCATGATTATCAGCAGTAATTTTGTTTTGAGGCATAATGATGCTCTACTTCCTCAAATTTCATTCCAAATGAAGACTAGTAACCAATTGCTTTATTTTTTGAACTGCTCATATTTGCTGTTACCCTTTCTTTTTATGCAGAAGACATTCAAATTGGAGAGGGAAATTATTATTATTTTTTCCTTTTCAATGAATGTGACTGTTAATAGCTTTGGGTGAGTAGCTTCTGTGATATAACATCTCCATATAAGCAGTTATCTTCCTCTGTCAGTCTTTCTCTCTGCACAATTTTATCATGTAGATTATTTTGAGAAATGTGAAAATTAAGATTTAATTTGTCCTAGGAATTGAATCCAAAATGTAATGGAATGGGTTCCTTAATGCAGTGCATAGAGTATAGTGTAAATTAGATCAACTTGTGATTCAATAATCTCTTTATTAGTTTTCAAATATTGATTTAAATAATGATATTAAATTAGATATAGTTGAAAAGATAGTATTGCTTTCACTGCGACAGATGAATGTCATGAAAATGTTTTTCTTCTCTTGTAATGGAATCATATGTAGAGCACAGTAAAGAACAGTTCTCTTCACACCTCATAATTTCTGACATAGTAAGTTATGTTGAAGAAATAGACACATTATGTTGACAATAAATTTTTGTTTACAAATATGCCAGGTGGCCTGGGATACAGAATTGACTGAGGGTGATTACTATTGCCCATCTCAGTTATTACCTTTTGCAAAGATGGCCCGAGTGGAAGGGAAAACTTTCCTGTACTTTTGTGGTGGATTACCACTGAGCTATGGCTATGCATTGGATGTTTTGGAAATGGAATACATAAGAATAGAACTTTGTATTTATTGAGTAAAATTAAAATGATAAAAGATAAAAAGCCAACTTAATATTTTCTCATTTAAATTTTAATTAACTTTCAATTTTGAATGGTGTTTTCCTGAGCCGTTATCCAGTTTCTGCTCTGAAGTTGGCTGTAATTTTACAACATTCTTTTGATGACTGTATATGCACGAATATGTCTGGAGCTATTTTAAAGGTAAAATTCTACTTCTTTCAGTTTTTTGAGTGAAGTAGTAAATTGTTTTCAAGATAGCACTGAGTGAATATTGCACTTAATAAAAATGTTTAATTTCGGTAATCCTTTTTACAGATAAAAGTATATACTTTTTATCCTTTTCCTTAAAATGACAAAGGCTTCTCCTCAGGAAGCTCAGAAAGCATAATGACTGCCATGCTGAACCTGGTACCAGAACATTTGTTTTTTATTCTTTATCTCATGCGACCTTGGAATAATTCAGTGGCCCTAGATTTTTTCAAAACTGACTCCATTTTTCATTCGTTTCATTTCAGTGACCCTTTCAGTTCTCTCTTATGCTACCTTTTTTTAATCTTTATAATACGTAAGATTTAAACTATTCATATCTCTACGTGGGGGTGGGGGTGCATAAAGGTAACAGGGAAGGCACCTGTTTCTCAGAAAAGCAGCAAATGACCACCTTCTATCTCAAAGTAGATTTAACTACAAGAAGAGTAAAGTGCATATGGAAAAACAAAAGCATCTTTTGGCATATGAGGATTTCAGACTCTGTTGGACTTCAGCATCAGTAGAGAGTCTTATTAAAAATACAGTCATGCATTGCTTACAGACAAAGATATGTTCTGAAAAAATAGGTCATTAGGTAAGTATGTTGTTGTGTGAACATCATAGAGTGTACCGACAAAAGTCTAGATGGGATAGCCTACCTCGTACGTAGGCTCTATGGTATGGCCTATTGCTCCTAGGTGACAAACTTGTACAGCATGTTACTGCAGTGAATACTGTAGGCAGTTGTAACAAAATGTAAGTATTGTATGTCTAAGCATATTTAAACACAGAAAAGGTACAGTAAAAATATGGCACCAAAGATTAGGAAATGGTAATTAGGTATAGGGCACTTACCATGAACGGAGCTTGCAGGACTGAAAGTTGCTTTGGATGAGGCAGTAAGAGAGTGAGGAGTGAATGTGAAGGACTAGGACATTGCCGTGCACTTCTGTAACACAGTGAACTCAGGCTATGGTAAATTTATTAAAAATATGTTTTCTTTCTCCAGTAACAAATTAACCTTAGCTTACTGTAACTTTTTAAATTATTTTTCACTCTTTTGTAATACTACTTAGGTTAAAGCACAAATACATTGTACAGTTGTACAAAATTTTTTCTTTATATCCTTATTCTATAAGCTTTTTTATATTTTAAAATTTCATATTTTTTAACTTATTTTTGTTGTTGTTTAAAACTAATTCAGACGCACTCACATTAGTCCCGGCATACACAGAGCCAAGATCATCAATATCGCTGTCTTCTACCTCCACCTCTTTTCCCACTGGAATGTCTTCAGGGGCAATATGTGCATGGAGCTGTCATCTCCTATGATAATAGTGCCTTCTGGAATACCACCCGAGGCTGTTTTACAGTTAATTTTTGTTTGTTTCTTGAGTAAGCAGAAGAAGTATACACTGAAACAGCAATCAATAGTATAGTAGATACATAAAGCAGTAACAGTCGTTCGTTATCAGTTATTATGTACTGTATATAATTGTATGTCCTATCCTTTTGTATGACTGGCAGCCCAGTAGATTTGTTTACATCAGCACGATTCATGGTGCTATGATGTTCTGATGGCTGTGGCATCACTATGCAATAGGAAGTTTTCAGCTCCACTATAATTTTATAGGACCACCTTGTATATGGAGTGCATCAATGATTAAAAACATTGTTATGTAGTGCATTGACTACACGTACTCCAAACCTACAGAAGTGGAATTTCGAGTCCTAGGTCATGGGAAGCTGAATAATGACCATCAAAGTTGGCCTTATATGAGGTAAGACCTGGTCTGATTTGAAGTAAGAAATCAGGGAACTTTCCTTCTTATTTTCTTCCATGGTCTAAGAATTTCACAATTCTGAAGCATGGGTTTCCATTTATCACAGAATTTAAGTTACTATTCAATGTTGAAATTCCTGGCTCTCAATGGCATTATGAATCAGCTGTTCACGGAACTCAACTTTCTTGAATGGGTCATCTCCCAGGTCTTCTACAGCTATTTTGCTCATTTTTAATCCCTTCATTTGCCAGCTTAATATTTGCTAGCTGCTATCATTTGGCGATTCAGTTTTTCCCTCACGTCCCTGTGTTTTGCTAGTTTTTATCTTCATTCCTGCAAGTCAGTAGTTCTGTCTCAAAGGTTGCCTATGAATCATTTATTACTTGTTTATCACCCTTTGGGAAACACCAATATTTTCAGAACCCTCATTTCTCTGTCCTTAAATGAGATCAGAAATGGCTGCTGACATTTCCCTTGACTCTGAAGGGTGTGGTCATGCTAGATGAGAAAATCCTGCTTAATGTGGTGTGGTGTGCTGTGCTGCTGTCGCCACTTAGCTGGGAGACTGAAGCTCAGACAGCTTCGTGATTTGCCAGGGCTTTGCAATCCATCTGTGGTGAGAATTCCAGAATTCCAGCCAGGAGAATCTGACTTATGGCGAACATTGTATTTGATAAACTGGAATCATTGTTTAGAGTGCTCTCATGACCCTAAAGGCCAAAATAGTAGAACTTATGACAGTAGTTTGATCTTCAGAAACTCCACTTAACCCCAAACTATCCTTCTGTTTTCAGAGAGCACTGGGGAAAAGGAAGGGATGCATATTGAATTATCCGAATTCTACCACTTACGCCTAAGAGATATGTATGAGAGAATCTTTTCGTGTTCTACACATTATTTCAAAATTCCTTTTAGTCCTCAGACAACTCTCAGGGGGAAAATAGTACAGAATTAAAATAAAAGTTCTTAAGATCTGTTGCTGAATATATTTTTAGAAACTGTTTCCTTGAAATTTGACTACCTATAAGGAAAGATTTATCAGGAGAGTTTAAAGTTTTATATTTACATATATTAAATGCATGTGTGTTTTGAGACCAAGGTTTTTTGTTTGTTTTAATATTGTTGGGAAACATACTTCCTTCGAATATATAGGTTAGAGGCAGGAGGTGGGGATGGTTAACGTGTATAAAAATAATAGAAAGAATGAATAAGCAATAGTATTTGATAGCAAAACAGGGTAATTATAGTAAACAATAACTTAATTGTACGTTTAAAAAAACTACAAGAGTGTTACTGGGTTGTTTGTAACACAAAGAATAAATGCTTGAGGGGAGGAATACCCCATTCTCCTTGATGTGACTGTTTTACATTGCATGCCTGTGTCAAAACATCTCATGTGCTCCACAAACATATGCACTTACTATGTACTCACAAAAATTAAAAGAATATATAGGTTTAAATTAGAATTCCCCAAATTCCAGTAGAATATATTCTTTTTAAATTCTAGTAGAATTTGAAAGAATTCTAATTTTAATCAATTCTGGCATTCCTGAGTTATGTGAGCTCTTTCAGCTCCCCTGTTTTGTCAGTGCCAAATCAGAGGGTCAAATATATACTTATTTTGCATTTTCTGAGCTGAGTACTGGCTCTGAGAGGTACTTTACATACTTTTATTTAATTCTTCAGGAGAATTTAAAAGCTCCAGGAGCCCATATGTTATAGACAAGGAAACTGAGATTATGAGATGTTAAGTAGCCTACTCAAGGTGAACCTGAGACTCTTAATTAGGTTCATCCTCCTTGAAGAAACCTATATTCCTTTCGTTCCCATAAAGCGGCACATCCAGCCAGCATTCCATCCCAGATGTTGACACCAAGGAGATGCCTGGGAAAGGGCATGGACACTTTTCGTTAGGTAAATGGGGGGCATTGTACTGTAGCTTATACATGACTGCAAAGGAACAAATCTTTTGCATGGTCATCTGGTGTGAGTATGTAGTGAGGCAATTTGTTTTGCCTCAGGTAGAATGCTGACATCAGTTGTAATGAGATTAAAATCTTCTACTCAGCTGTTGCTTGAAATATCCTGTTGTGTTCTCATCCAACTATTTTAACTAATTGAAGTGACTTAACTATATAATTATTTTCAAATGTTTACAATTACGTTTAGATAAATATAAATGAATGTTTGCCTGCATATGAGCAACAAAAGGAATAATTTGGTACCTTCACCCAAACAGTCAAACCCTCCTAAGATATTATTGGTAGAAACATCAGAGTGTATCGGTGAAGTTCAAGTGACACATATAGGCATGTTTTTAATACTAAACTGAAATATTACTTTCAGTTCCACCAAAATGGAGTAGGCCCATTCCTTCTGCGTTCTCTCCCTTATAACTAAAAAGTTCTAGCTATAACACTACAAAGATGGTAAGGGAGTCTCTCAAAGATTAAAAGAAGAGGATGAACTACTAGGAATGTTTGGAACATGAAGAACTACACAACAGTGAGTTACTTGAATTTTGTGTTATCTGTCATATATCCTGAGCTAGGTGCTACAGAAGCCTCCAACTCAGAACTGCCAAAAAGAACAGATAAGAAGCTTCAAGAAAATCTTATTTTCTTTAGTCAAAGGACCAGGAGAAGGGTGGCTTTACACCAAAAAATTTTTGGCAGCATCTGCCAAATACCACTGGAAAACCTACATCTTACCCTCTCCATGATTTCAGTGATGCTAAACAGAAATCAATCCCACCATTTCCATATGTTGATACTATTAGGCTTGATGAGTTACGTGGGTATATTGTTATTTTCTAGAGCAGCTGCTAAGAAAACTATACAAAGCAATACACTTTTAAAAAGATAAAGAAATCAAGATAGAATTTTTTTTTTTTTTTTTTTTTGAGACAGAGTTTCGCTCTTGTTACCCAGGCTGGAGTGCAATGGCGCGATCTCAGCTCACCGCAACCTCCGCCTCCCAGGTTCAGGCAATTCCCCTGCCTCAGCCTCCTGAGTAGCTGGGATTACAGGCACGCGCCACCATGCCCAGCTCATTTTTTGTATTTTTAGTAGAGACGGGGTTTCACCATGTTGACCAGGATGGTCTTGATCTCATGACCTTGTGATCCACCCGCCTCGGCCTACCAAAATGCTGGGTTTACAGGCTTGAGCCACCACGCCCGGCTGATAGAAATTTTTAATACGATCAAATCACCCAAAGTAGAGTAAGAAAAGAGAAATAGAGGAAACAAAGAGAAAACAAGTAATAAAGTGACAGACTTAAGCCCTAATGCCTCAATAAACTAAATTTTATTAAAGTTTAAATGGTCTATGGAAATCTGAAGAACCCAGGATAGTTTGAAGAGTTTTGAAATGGAAGAATAAAGTTTGAATACTTAGACTTTCTGATTAAAAAAAAAAAAACTACAAAGCTATGGTAATGAAGACAACATGGGGCTGGCCTAAGGATAAACACATAGATTGATGGAATAGAATTAAAAGTCCAGAAATAAAGCCTTCCATTGATGGCCAATTGATTTGCAACAAGGATGCCAAGACAATTCAATGGGGGGAAAAATATCGTGTTTTTGACATATGGTACTGGGCCAACTCGATATCCACATGCAAAAGAATGAAGTTAGATCCCTTCCTTACAGCATATACAAAAATGAACTCCAAATGGTTCATAGATCTGAGTGGAAGAACTAAAGCTCTAAAATATTCAGAAGAAATCATAGGTGTAAAATTCATGAACTTGTGCAAAGAATTCTTAGATATTATACCAAAAGCACAAGCACTGACAGCAAAAAGAAAGCTACATACACTGGACTTTATCAAAATTAAAACTTTTGTGCTCAAATCACATCATAAAGGAAGTAAAATACAGCCTACAGAGTGAGACAAGATATTTGTAAATTATACGTCTGATAAGAAGCTTGTATCCAAAATATATAACATACTCTTATAACTCATTAATTAAAAGACAGATAACACAATTTTGGATTAGGCAAGGGTTCTGAATAGATATTCCTCCATATAAGTTATTCAAATTGCTAATAAGCATGTGAAAAGATGCTGAACATCATTAGCTATCAGAGAAATGTAAATCAAAACCACAATAAGAAACCATTTTTACTCACTAGGATAGCTATTCCTTAAAAAAAGACAGATAATAAGAATTGTTGACTAGGATAAGGAGAAACTAGAATACTTATCCATTGCTGGTGGGATTGTAAGATGGTGCAGCCACTGTGAAAAATGCTATCACAGTTCATCAGATTGTCAAACACAGAATTACTATATTAGGTGGCAGTTCTACCTATAGGTATATACCCAGGAGATTTAAAAAATGGTTACATAAAAATTTGCACATTAATTTTCATAGCAGTGTTATTCATAATAGCCCTGAAATGGAGCAACTTAAAGGTCCATCATCTCATGAATGGATAAACAAAATATATCCGTAAAATGGAAAATTGTTCATACTTAAAAAGGAATGAAGTATTGATACATGCTACAAGATAAATGAACTTTGGAAAACTTATGCTGAATGTAAAAAAAAAAGCTAGTCATAAAAGACTACATATTGTATGATTCCATTTATGTGAAATGTCTAGAGTAGGCAAATTAGTAGAGGCCATAAGCAGATTACTGATGGTTGGGGAAATAGGGAGTGAATATAAATGGTATGAGTTTCTTTGGGGGATGAAGAAAATATTCAGCAATTGTGGAGATGGCTGAATGAGTCTGTGAACAAACAAAAACCATTGAGTCGTGTATTATTAAAGGGCCTGGTATGCAAATCAATACAACTAAAAATTTAAATGATCTAGATACATGAATTAAAAGACAGATTTTGGCATAATAGATAAAATCATGACCCAACAATATGCTGTCTATGAGAAATTCACTTCAAATACAACAATATAGGTAGACTGAAAGTAAAAGGATAGAAAAATATATACCATATAAACATTAATTTAAGAAAAAAAATTATTATATTCACACCAGATAAAGTAAACTTCAGAGCAAAGAAACATTATTAGAGGTAAAGAGAGACTTTGTATATTTATATAAAAGAAAACAATCAGGAAAATATAACTATTGTAAATGTGTGCACATCAATAATATGTGTGCCTTGAAATATGTGAAGCAAAATGAAACACTACATCTCAATTTTCTTAAATTCTTTGAATCTTACTGCATGTATAATAGTCTTTAATTATGGCATAAATTAAAATATTTATGTCTATACTAAGTTTCATTCTTGAAAGATCTGCTTCTGTCTTTTTATCCTCAATATACAATATTGTATTAGGTACTGAAGTGTGTGTGTGTGTGTATGTGTGTGTGTATGTGTGTGTATGTGTATGTGTGTGTGTGGCTGTGTGTGTGCATATTTATATCATATTGACAGTGTCTATGATTCTAAAATCATGGCACTTAGAACGATGTGATCCTTTTCAAGCCTCATATTATAACACACACAGAGACACACAGTTTCACAAATGTACAGAATCAATTTAATTCCATGAGTATATAGCTGTAACATCCTTGATACCATATATATGTTCTAAAGCAGCATTTCTTAGTAATTAATATGAATGAGATGATCTTTACCAAAAAAGATAGTATGAAGTTTAAAATCAGAGGCAAAGTTCAGTATTTATATTTGGGAGCAATAAACTATCTGTTAGAAATATTTATCAAGTGAAGATATAATTGCCTGCTCCGTCCCTGAACCTCATAAGTATAAAAATTGTGTTCTTTGAATTTACACTTTTTAAGAGATATATGTTAAACATTTTGTTTAACAGTATATTTTTTTCTGAATGAATATAATATATGAATTTAATTTGCACAAATAATTTATTTTATGTAAATAAATCTAGCTAGCATTGTAACCGGGGCGGGGCACTGGGGCTCAGCTCTGACTTGTGCTTGCCAAAGATGTTACTGGGGGATGGGAGCAGAGCTATGAGGTGTCCCAAACACACTTCCGGTTCTCCTATCCGCTGTTTTCCCTGATGTGCCCAGGTCCTTGACCTCTCTTGCCCCAAGAATGGGGGAAGGGGCCCTGGAGGCTCGGTAAGCTTACCATTCTCCCACCCAAAGAGTTTATCATAGAGTGATTTTATTAGGCAGAGAGACAGAGAAAGAGAGAAGGAGAGAGAGCTCCCACGCTGTCCTGTGAGGGGATTCAAGGTAGGAATCTGCACAGGTAAGGAGCAGTGGGGTTTTAACCCTGAAGTTATTCCGGCCCCATTCATGTTCTTGTCAATGAGAGTTCTTTCAGACTTCCGCCGGAGTGATTGATCTTTGACTCTGATACCGGATTGGCTATTTGGCCCGCAACAGAGCCCCCTCCTCCCAGTTTTCTGGGCCTTTTCAACAAAGAAGCACACCTGGATTTTCCACCTAGACTGCCGGCAGAAAGTCAAGGAACTTTAGGTTCCTGGATGGGTGCGTGGATGGAGGTGTGGTGCTGGGAAGCCCCTGCCTTTGAAACCACACCCCTCATGGACCCACACAGTCACTCAGCATCTAATGGTTTTAATACCTTTTACATTTTAATCATATCTGTTACAAGTAATCTCTAGAGTGGTCAGCTACAGAAAAGTATAAAGTTAGTAGACGTACATGGCTTGGTTATGTACTCGAATTCCTATCACCCGATGCTTCAAGCCTTACCTCAACCTGTGTATACAAAATTAGAATATCAGCACATTTATATTTTTCTACTTGTTCTCTTCTACCTTCTCTTTTTATAACTTATTGATACTAAAATGTTCAAGGCTTATAATGTTTTTATGTTTTGTAACTATAATTCTCACACTGTTTTCATTAGTTATATACATAAATCATTTTAGGGCTGACCTCCAAGTTTTTACAATAGAGGCCCCATTTTGTAAGTTGACTGGAATAATTTCTAATGACACAAATCATGCATGACTGGTACATACTCTTTGGGAAATATCAGGATTCTCAGAGGTTTTACTTGTGCCATTAAATGGAGACAGTAATGGCTGCTACCATTTCTCTGTCTCTCTGGTGTAAAACAGGGCCCAGGGGTCCACATAAAGCTGCAATTTGGGCCTTTTTCTTTTCGCTATTCACATTTCTCTTTGTTTTGACCTCCTGAATGTGAAAATATTTTAATAGCATGTATATTTACGTATTTAAGAATTCAAACTCTACTATTTAGTTCTTAATAGTATCGTGCCTGTGCTTTTTCACAAGCCAAAGATTTTGAGAGGATAAAAGAGGGGACAAGACCTTGCTATCCATTTTAAAGAGCTTTCTATGGAGACCTTTTAAAAGGAGGATGATTAGGATTTTGTTAAAAGAATTTTAAATATGTTAAAAGCATGAGGAGCTTTTGCAGCTGCTAGGCAGAAAGACTTGCTTGCTAACCATGCTTTGTTTTTTGGAAATGAATGTTTACTGTATACACACACACACACACACACACACACACGTGTGTGTGCGTGCATACATATATACCTCTATATACAGGTACTAAAGATAGGATAAAAAACTGACCTCTAGAATATTCAGATAGAGACATCGTTCTGTGGCTGCCTCTCCAAATCATATGGGGTTGGATATAAGAAAGTACAGCCTATTTCTGGGATTCAAAGAGATAAGAAAAGGGAAAAATAGGAAATTTTAAAATGTCACAACTCATTTTATTAATATTACTCAGCTTTATTATTTTAGATAGTAATTCAGTCCCTGTTTGAATATCACAAAGAAAACCTTTCCTCAAGTGATTTTCTTGAGAATGTTGTTATACAATGTTTATTGCATCCTCCAATAGACCTATGAACAAAAGAGTTTGTTATATTTTACTTACCCTGTTACCACTACCTGTGGACGTTAATTAATTTCTAGGAAATGCCAACATTTACTTTAGCACTAATTTCACAGGGCCATTTATTTCCAAGGTTTATATAACAGCAAATACACTGATAAAATATATGGAATTTTAATTTGCCTTTTTATGTCTTAATTTCTCTCTTATTAATAGACTTTAGAATTTGACCTAATTAATATACTAGGAAACTCAGAAACATTCCATGAAAACATAGAATGATGTTTGATTTATTTTCATTCATTTGATATGACAGAAGCTTTAACAGATGGACTGTCAGATTCAAATAAATTTTGTTGCCTTATTGTAATGTGCAATAATCAGGATATTGTTCAGATATATTAACACCTAGACTCTAGGAGTCTTACAGTGTAGTGGAGTCTAGTTGGAGGTATATAGAGAATTTATGATACTGTATGCATACCAAAGAACATCTGTATTGTTATAATTTGTATATAAATTATATATGAGCAATTACTTATAATGTAAAGTAATATTATTTAGAAATCATTTTATTACATTTATTTTTAGATTTGTAACCTGATTAAAAGACTGCCATTTACAGATTTTTCTTCTTAAATGTCTTTAAAAAATTTTTTTTAAATTTTATTGTACTTTAGATTCTGGGATACATGTGCAGATCATGTAGGATTGTTGCATAGGTACATACATGGCAAGGTGGTTTGCTGCCTTCATGCCCCCTCACCTATATCTGGTATTTCTTCCCTCATTATCCATCCCCACCCTCCCCACTCCCTGCTGTCCCTCCCCTAGCCCCCCGAAACTGACCGCAGTATGTGATGCTTCCCTCTCTGTGTCCACGTGTTCTAATTGTTCAACATCTGCCTATGAATTATAACATGTGGTGTTTGGTTTTCTGTTCCGGTGTCAGTTTGCTGAGAATGATGGTTTTCAGATTCATCCATGTCCCTATGAAGGACATGAACTCATCATTTTTTATGGCTGTTTTGTATTCCATGGTGTATATGTGCCACATATTCTTTATCCAGTCTATTGTTGATAGACATTTGGGTTGGTTCCAGGTCTTTGCTATTGTAAATGGTGCCACAATGAACATACATGTGCATATGTCTTTATAATAAAACAATTTATAATTCTTTGGGTATATATCCAATAACGAGATTGCTGGGTCAGATGGTATTTCTATTTCTAGGTCCTTGAGGAATCACCACACTGTCTTCCACAATGGTTGAACTAATTTGCACTCCCACCACAGTGTAAAAGTGTTCCTATTTCTCTGCATCCTCTCCAGCATCTGTTGCCTCCAGATTTTTTAATGATCACCATTCTAACTGGTGTGAGATGGTTTCTCAATGTGGTTTTGATTTGCATTTCTCTAATGACCAGTGGTGAAGAGAATTTTTTCATATCTTTGTTAGCCTCTTAGATGTCTTCTTTTGTAAAGTGTCTATTCATATCCTTCACCCACTTTTGAATGGGTTTGTTTGTTTTTTACTTGTAAATATGTTTTAATTCTTTGTTGATTCTGGATATTAGCCCTTTGTCAGATAGGTAGATTGCAAAAATTTTTTTCCCATTCTGTTGGTTGCTAGTTCACTCTAATGATGGTTTCCTTTGCTGTACAAAAGCTCTGGAGTTTAATTAGATCACAATTGTCTATTTTGGCTTTTGTTGCCATTCCTTTTGGTGTTTTAGTCATGAAGTCCTTGCCTATGCCTATGTCCTGAATGGTTTTGTCTAGGTTTTCATCTAGGGTTTTAAGTTGTTAGGTCTTATGTTTAGATTTTTAATCCATCTGGAGTTAATTTTAGTGTAAGGTGTCAGGAAGGGGTCCAGTTTCTGCTTTCTGCACATTGCTAGCCAGTTTTCCCAATACAATTTATTAAACAGGGCATCCTTTCCCCATTGCTTGTTTTTCTCAGGTTTGTCAAAGATCAGATGATTGTAGATGTGTGATGTTGCTTCTAAGGCCTCTCCTCTGTTCCATTGGTCTATGTCTCTGTTTCGGTACCAGTATCATACTGTTTTGATTACTGTGGCCTTGTAGTATAGTTTGATGTCAGGCAGCATGATGCCTCCAGGTTTGTTCTTTTTGCTTACAATTGTTTTGGCTATGTGGGCTCTCTTTTGGTTCTATATGAAGTTTGAAATGGTTTTTTCCAGTTCTGTGAAGGTCATTGGTAGCTTAATGGGGATAGCGTTGAATCTATAAATTACTTTGGACAGTATGGCTATTTTCATGATATTGATTCTTCCCAACCATGAGCATGGAATGTTTTTCCATCTGCTTGTGTCCTCTCATTTCATTGAGCAGTGGTTTGTAGTTCTCCTTGAAGAGGTCCTTTGTATTTCTAGGTATTTTATTCTCTTTGTAGCAGTTGTGAATGGGAGTTCTCTTTTGGTTTGGCTCTCTGTTTGTCTGTTACTGGTGCATAGAAATGCTTGTGATTTCTGCACATTGATGTTGTATCCTGAGAGTCTGCTAAAGTTGCGTCTTAGTGTAAGGTGATTTTGGGCTGAGACGATGAGGTCTTCTAAATATACAATCATGTCATCTGCAAATAGAGACAATTTGACTTCCTCCTTTCCTAATCGAATACCCTTTATTTCTTTTTCTTGCCTGATTGCTCTGGCTAGAACTTCCAATACTATGTTGAATAAGAGTGGTGAGAGAGGGCATCCTTGTCTTGTGCCAGATTTCAAAGGGAATGCTTTGGTTTTTGCCTGATCAATATGATATTGGCTGTGGGTTTGTCACAAATAGCTTTTATTTTTGTGTGATATGTTCCATTGATACCAAGTTTATAGAGGGTTTTTAGCACAAAGGGCTGTTGAATTTTGTAGAAGGCCTTCTCTGCATCTATTAAGATAATCATGTGGTTTTGTCTTTGGTTCCATTTATGTGACAGATTATGTTTATAGACTTGTGTATGTTGAACCAGCCTTGCATCCCTGGGATGAAACCTACTTGATCATGATGAATAGAATTTTTGATTTGCTGTTGCATTCTGTTTGCCAGTATTTTATTGAAGATTTTTGCATCAATGTTCATCATGGATATTGGCCTGAAGTTTTCTTTTTTTTGTTGCATCTTTGCCTGGTTTTGGTATTAGGATGATGTTGGTCTCATAAAATGAGTTAGGGAGGATTTCCT
The DNA here is from genome assembly GCF_049354715.1 of Callithrix jacchus. Classification (NCBI taxonomy): domain Eukaryota; kingdom Metazoa; phylum Chordata; class Mammalia; order Primates; family Cebidae; genus Callithrix; species Callithrix jacchus. Next base: position 21,655,324 of record NC_133506.1, read on the forward strand.
CTTTTTGTATTGTTTGGAATTGTTTCAGAAGGAATGGTACCAGCTCCTCTTTGTACGTCTGGTAGAATTCAGGTGTAAACCCTTCTGGACCTGGGCTTTTTTTAGTTGGTAGGCTATTATTTGCTGTCTCAAATTCAGCCCTTGTTATTGGTCTATTCAGGGTTTTGACTTCTTCCTGGTTTAGTCTTGGGAGAGTGCAAGTGTCCAGGAATTTATCCATTTCTTCCAGATTTACTGGTTTGTGTGAAGAGTTGTTTGTAGTAATCTCTGATGGTATTTCTGTGGAATTGGTGGTGATGTCCCCTTTATTGTTTTTTATTGCATCTGCTTGATTCTTCTCTCTTTTCTTTTTTATTAGTCTGGATCTTGGTCTATTTTGTTGATCTTTTCAAAAAACCAGCTCCTGGATTTGTTGATTTTATGAAGGGTTTTTTTGTGTCTCTATCTCCTTCAGTTCTGCTCTGATCTTAGTTATTTCTTATCTTCTGCTAGCTTTTGAGTTTTTTTCATCTTGCTCCTCTAACTCTTTCAATTTTGATAACAGAGTGTCAATTTTGGACCTTTCCTTGCTCCTCATGTGGGCATTTATTGCTGTGAATTTCCCTCTAGACACTGCTTTAAATGTTTCCCAGAGATTCTGGTATGTTGTGTCTTTGTTCTCATAGGTTTCAAAGAACATCTTTATTTCTGCCTTCATTTCATTGTTTATCTAGTCAACATTCAGGAGCCAGTTGTCCATTTTCCATGAAGTTGTGTGGTTTTGAGTTAGTTTCTTAATCCTGAGTTCTAATTTGATTGCACTGTGGTCTGAGAGACTGTTTGTTATGATTTCCATTCTTTTGCATTTGCTGAGGAGTGATTTACTTCCACTTATGTGGTCGATTTCAGAGTAAATGTGATATGGTGTTGAGAAGAATGTATATTCTGTGGATTTGGGGTTGAGAATTCTGTAAATATCTATTACATTTGCTTGGTCCAGATCTGCATTCAAGTCCTGGATTTCCTTGTTGATTTTCTTTCTTGTTGATCTGTCTAATACTGACAGTGGAGTGTTAAAGTCTCCCACTATTATTGTGCAGGAGTCTAAGTCTCTTTGTAGGTCTTTAAGGACTTGCTTTACATATCTGGGTGCTCCTGTGTTGGGTGCATATATATGTAATATAGTTAGCTCTTCTTGTTGTATTGACCCTTTTACCATTATGTAATGCCCTTCTTTGTCTCTTTTGATTTTTGTTGGTTTAAAGTCCGTTTTATTAGAGACTAGAATTGCCTCCGCTGCTTTTTTTGCTCTCCATTTTCTTGGTAAATCTTCTTCCATCCCTTTATTTTGAGTCTGTGTGTGTCTTTGCATGTGGGATGGGTCTCCCTAATACAGCACACTGATCGTTCTTGACTTTTTATCCAATTTTCCAGTCTGTGTCTTTTGATTGGGTCATTTAGTCCACTTATATTTAATATTAATATTGTTATGTGTGATTTTGATCCTGCCATTTTATTACTGGTTGGTTGTTTTGCCCTTTGGTTGGCATAATTTCTTCATCGTGTCATTGGTCTTTACTGTTCAGTTCTTTTCTTGCAGTGGCTGGTACTGGTTTTTCCTTTCTGTGTTTAGTGCTTCCTTCAGGAGCTCTTGTAGGGCAGGTCTGGTAGTGACACAATCTCTCAGCATTCGCTTGTCTGTAAAGGATTTTATTTCTCCATCACTTACAAAGCTTAGTTTGGCTGGATATGAAATTCTAGGTTGAAAGTTCTTTGCTTTAAGTATCCTGAATATTGGCCCATACTCTCTTCTAGCTTGTAGGGTTTCCACTGATAGATCCACTGTGAGTCTGATGTGCTTCCCTTTGTGGGTGACCCGACATTTCTGTCTGACTGCCCTTAGTATTTTTTCCTTCATTTCAACCCTAGTGAATCAAGATTATGTGCCTTGGGGTTGCTCTTCTAGAGGAGTATCATTGTGGTGTTCTCTGTATTTCCTGTATTTGAATGTTGGCCTGCCTTGCTAGGTTAGGGAAGTTCTCCTGGATGATATCCTGAAGAATGTTTTCCATCTTAGATTCATTCTCCCCATCATCTTCCGGTACACCAATCAAGCATAGATTAGGACTTTTCACATAATGCCATATTTCTTGAAGGCTTTGTATATTTCTTTTCACTCTTTGTTCTCTTTCCTTGCCTTCTCATTTTATTTCATTGAGTTGATCTTCAATCTCTGATATCCTTTCTTCTGCTTGATCTATTTGGCTATTGAAACTTGTGTATGCTTCTCGAAGTTCTTGTGCTGTGTTTTTCAGCTCCATCAAGTCATTTATGTTCTTTTCTAAGCTGGTTATTCTAGTTAGCATTTCTTCTAACCTTTTTTCAAAGTTTTTAGTTTCTTTGCATTGGGATAGAACATGTTTCTTTAACTCAGAGAAGTTTGCTATTACCCACCTTCTGAAGCCTGCTTCTGTCAATTAATCAAATTCGTTCTCCATCCAGCTTTGTTCCCTTGCTGGTAAGGAGTTGTGATCTTGTGGTGGGGGAGAGGCGTTCTGATTTTTGATGGTTTCATTCTTCTTGCTCTGGTTTCTTCCCATCTTGTTGGATTTTTATAGTTTTGATCTCAGGTAGCTGCTTGGTGAGGTGGCCTTTCCTTTGTCTGCCTGTAGAGGTGCTGCTGGGCTGCCAGGGATTCAGTGGAACTGCTACATCTTTTATTTACTCAGGAAAATTAGGCTGGCTTCGGTGATGGTGGCTTCCCTTCCCCCTGCTGAGCTCAATCATTCCTGGTGGCTCTCTAACTGATGTTCTGGGTGCAAAACTCTGAAGTGAGAGTTTTTAGCCTACTGGGCTTTGTGCAGCGGGGGAAACCTGTCCTTCCATATGGGCTGTTTCCCTGCTTTCAATTCCCCTTCTTTCTGGGGGGTGGATGGCTCCATCCAGCTGGCTTTCTGGCTTTCACATCAGCCAGTTCTTCTGCCTAGATCTGTCCGACAGCCCTGGCACCAGCTGAAGTTGCTGTTCTGCCCTGTTCAGACAGCTCACTGAGGCTTTTCAGCCCAGCAAAGATCTCCTTTTCTGTGGGTTGTAGAGGAGTTGGGTGGAGCACTGTATTCAAACCAAAGTCCCAGAGGGGGAGATCCCCTGGTCCTCTGGTTGGTCACACACACCTCTTGGGTGGGGCGCCTCAACTTGCCCTATTTGGTTTACGCCCATTTTCCAACCAGATCCACAAAATGAACCTGGTACCTCGTTTGGAATTGTGGAGACCACTTGGCTTCTGCATCTCTCTCACTGGGAGCTGCTTTCTGGAGCTGCCTCTTATTCAGCCATCTTGGGATCCCTTAAATGTCTTGATCTTTGAGAAATTTTAGTTCATTCTTAAGTCCCCTTAAAATTTGGAGTAGAAATCACTGTAAGCTTAGGAAAATATTTTGAAATTATTTGTGAAATATCTTTTTTTACCCCAGTAATTTCTATTGTCATGAGCGTTTGAATGTTAACAAAATTACTTTCATCTCTATGTAAGGTTTGGGGTGGAGTATACAAATGTTATATTTCTAGTTTCAGTACAGTACAGGAATCTACAGGCACTTTCATTGTTAGCCTGTGGGGGGTAAACTTTGTATTTGCTTTTCTAAGAGCTAGGAGGTATTATAAATTTTGATGATATTATTATCTCAGTTTGCATATGTTTCACCTGTAAATATTGTATTCATGAGGAAGAAACACCATAACAGATAAAACATACAAAATGTTTTATGTGAGTTACTGGAAAATGACAAAAAGAAATGTGTCATGTAATAGGAAAACTGTGCTTTGAAGCATAATCTCTAGTGCTGGCTCTTCTCTCTTATAGCTTAAACTGTACTACTCTGCATGTCATACACAAAGAATGAACTTTGCAATGAAAAAAAAAGCTGAAACAATTGGTATGAGAAACAACCAAAAAAATATTCTAATCATAACTCCAGGTTGAGGTCAGAAAAATAAATAAACCAGAATATGGGGCATAATCTTTTATATATATATTTTAATTTTAATAGTCCTTGGCAATAATCAGCAATTTACTGATTCAATAGGAAACACGTTACTCTACTGCCATCTGGATATTCTAAATAGAACCCATGCCTCTGGACAAGCAAAAGGCATAATGACTGGAGAGATGTTTTGGCAGAAAAACCACTTTTTTAATGTCTTGGGATTTGGGATGTGAAACCAATGGCCATAATTTTGAAACATCTGCTCTTTTCACAATCTCGTCTACATGGAAAGAGATTTGGAAATAGAACATCCTCAAGCATTATTTTTTTGCAGTGATAAATTTTCATTTTATCTAAATATGTAAATAGAGTCAAATTCACTTCTTAGTAAAACCTATTATACCATTATACAAACATGTAGCTTGCTTCATCTTTTGAATTCAACATTATCTTAAGTTGGTGTATTCATTATTTACCTACAACCAAAAAGAAGGTAAGGAATTTTACACAAAAGAGTATAGATATAATTTTAAAAATTGTTACGTAACACTTGACAGCAAAAGGATAATTGCACCACAACATATTTGTCATGGATAGCAACTGTCACTGGCAATAAAAATGGGGCCTATATGTTCTAACCCTGGGTCATTTTTCTACCATTTGAAATTGGTATCCAACTATCTTTTGGGTGCATGTCCTTATGGAAATAAGAAGTGAGGTCACCAGTGAGTCTATCATCCTAGACCCTAAATTGGTTATATTTAAAAATGAATGGGTCTGCTCTCCTCTTTCTTGCGGGGTCTCTTGGCTTCCTTGGTTGTTTCCATCCTTTCTCATTCTTTCTTTCCCCTCAGAGTCAGGTATTCTAGAGGAAACCCTTTCTCTGGATTTGCTGCCTGTCATGTTCCTGCCAGTCATCTCCTGGGGATACGCTAGGTTCTGATTTTGTGTTCTTTTGCCTTGCTTAGTATAAACTTACAGAAATTTGGTGTGGTCTAGCTTAAGCTTTGTGAGCCCTGTGTCTGCCCCATTCCTCCTGGATCTGATTTACCTTTGAGCTCATCATTGGCCTAAAATGAGTTAGGACCTGCAGTTACAGCCTTACTTGGACTAGATTAGATTGTAGCTCTTACCCTTGCAGAAATAGGGTGGAATTGAGCTCAATTCTGCCCTCACATTCCAGTGCTTTTAATTGATTTTCCACTAGCATCTTCCCCAGGTTGTTCCCTCCTCCTCTGCCTGTGTGACTGACTGGCAGCATGAAGCTAGGGTACATTAGTCCCTTTCAGGGGGCAAAGTTATTGCATAAGTTTCCAGAAAGCCAAGTCCAAAAGAAAAAAGTGTAAGAGTTACAAAAAAGCAAATAAGGTAGTATGCAGAGGAGAAGGAATGTCTCCAAAGGCAATGGAATTTATTTTAGATCTAGAAAAATGTCTTCATGATTTTAATAAGTAAAATATTTAAATGTTAACAGTAATAGGCACTACTACACATCTGTTAGAGTAACTAAGATTGAAAATTGCTGACAGTACCAAAGCCTGGTGAGAGTGCAGAGAAATTGGATCTCTCATTGTTGTTAAGAACGTAAAATCGAGTTTGGCAGTCTATCTTTTTTAAAAAATTAGTTAAGCTTTTCATTTTGAGATAAGTGTAGGTTCGTATGCAGTTATAAGGAATAATGAGATCTAATTTATGCTTTACTCAGTTTCCCTCAATGACAACATTTTCAGATTTATAGTTCAATATCAATTCTATACTTTCTATTCGGTTCTTTTTTTAAAATAAGTTATATTTCTTTGCAGAGAAATTCTAGTTCTTCATTTGCAAAGCTATAGTACAATATCTCTGCCAGGTTATTAACATTGACAGACAAGCTATGCAATCCTATCAAATTATCAACATCATTCTTCTCAGAATTAGAAAAAATAATCCTAAAATTCATGCGGAGCCAAAAAAAGAGCCTGAATAGCCAAAGCAATCCTAAGCAAAAAGGGTAAAGCTGGTGGTGTCACATTACTTGACTTCAAACTATACTACAAGGTATAGTACCCAAAACAGCATGGTACTGGTATAAAACTAGACACAGATCAATGGAACAGAATAGAGAACCCAGAAATAATGCCACATACCTACAACCTACAACCGCCTGATATTTGACAAAGTCAACACAAATATACATTGGGGAATGAATACCCTGTTAAATAAATTGTGCTGGGAAAATTGGAGATGCATATGCAGAAGAATGAAACTGGACCCATATATAAAAATTAACTAAAGACTTAACTGTAAGACCAAAAACAATAAAAGTTCCAGAAGAAAACCTAGGAAAAACTATTTTGGACATTGGCCCGGGCATAGGCAAAGAGTCTATAACTCAGTCCTCAGAAGGAAACAACAACAAAAATAGAAAAATTAGACTTAATTAAATGTAAAAGCTTCTGCACAGCAAAAGAAATAATTAACAGAGTAAAAAGACAACATATAGAATGGGAGAAAATATTTGCAAACAATGCATCTGGACAAGGTCTAATATTTAGAATCTACAAGGAACTCAAACCACTCAACAAGAAAAAAACGTATTGCTATTAAAAAGTGGGCAAAGGACATGAACAGACATATTTCGAAAGGAGACATACAAGCAGCCAACAAACATGAAAAAATGCTAAACATCACTCATCATCAGGGAAATGCAAATTAAAGCCACAATACTATTTCACAACAGTCAGAATAGCTATTAAAAAGTCAAAAACAATACATGTGGGAAAGGATGCAGAGAAAAGGAGATTCTTATACACTGTTGGTGGGAGTGTAAATTGTGCAACCTCTTTAGAAAACAGTGTGGAGATTTCTCAAAGAACTAAAAATAGAACTGTAACCCTATCCAAGAATCCTACTTCTGGGTATGTACCCAAAGGAAAATAAGTCATTATATCAAAAAGAAACTTGTGCTCATATGTTTATTGCAGCACTGTTCACAAAAGCAAAGTCAAGGAATCAACCTAAATGTTGATTGAGGAATAACTGGATAAAAGTATGGCATATATATATAATGGAATACTGCTCAGCCATAAAAAAGAATGAAATCATGTCTTTTGCAGCAACATGGTTGGAACTGGAGACCATTATTCTAATTGAAATGACTCAGAAACAGAAAGTGAAAAACCACATTGCCACGTATAAGTGGAAGCTAAACAATGGATATATATGGACATACAGTGTGGAATAATAGACATTGTAGATTCCAAAGGGTGGGAAGATGGGAAGGGAGGAGGGGGGGCGAGGGATAAAATACTACCTATTGGGTACAATATACACTATTTGGGTGAAAGGTACACCAAAAACCCAGGCTTTACCACTACATCCTATATCCATGTAACACAACTGTACTTAGACTCCTAAATCTATGAAAATGTAAAAAAAAAAAATTTTAAATAACACTTTCATCACCACAAGGATTCCTCTTGTTTCCCTTTTGTAGCCACATTCATTTCCCTCCCACCTTACCCCCTCTTTAAACCTTTTGTCATTTCAAGAATGTTATATAAATAGAATAATATAATGTAAACCTTTGGGATTGGCTTTTCACTGCTCAGCATAAATCTCAGAAAATTCTTCTAGATTGTTGCATGTATCAATAGCTTATTTTTACAAGTCTTAAACTATTCTAAAATCAAAATTTGTCAATAATATTTTAAATTGTGCTAACATAAAAATGCTTTTAAAGTTTTTTAAAAATGTTGAAATTTTGTCTGCATAAAAAGTTAAACATTTTGTATGATGTGTTGATTATTCTCCATTTACTCTCCTCCTACTCTAAATCCCCTCTGCCTTCCTCTGGCTTGTTCCATGTCTCAAGGAAATGTATCATCTTCCACATATCCAGCTCAACAGTGTTTAGTTTCTTCCTTTCTTTTTACCACTAAGACCTAGAGGTTAAGACAGCATGTTCTTATTATTAGAACATTTGTTGGTTTTTAAAAAATCTTCCTGCATCTTTAAACATGGCTCCTGTATTTAATTACTTTCACTCAAAGTTAAAAACCTTTGAGTGTACTATCTGTTTTCTACCAGGACCTTGATACATTTAACAAAAAATAGATAAATGGATGACAAATGATATACTAGGCAAATATTTGTAACTGATATGATAAATACAGGTTTATTCTCACTAATATACAAAGAGTTCCTACAAAAGGAAAAATTTTAAAATGTCAAAAAGAAAAATGGGCAAAGGGCATGAACAAGCATGTTACAGAAGACAAATTCCAAATGGTCAATAAACATAAACTATGCTTCTGCATTAGTATTCAGAGAAATTCTTATTTCTGTACTCATAGCTACTGGGGAGGCTGAGGCAGGAGGATCACTTGAGCCCAGGAGTTCTAGGCTTCTGTGTGCTATCATCATGCTTATCAATAGCCACTGCATGCTTGAGCAACATAACAGGACATCACCTCGGGGAAAAAAAATTGGAATTGCTGAGTCAAAAATCATGTGTTTTTTTTTTACTGATTATGTGAGATTGCTTTCAAAAGGCATTGCAACAATTTACACTTAAGCAACAAGATACATTTTTCAACCATAAGATGGTTGCGTTCCACTTTAGGACTGAAGCACTCTCCCTTCTGTTGAGTTTGGTCAGGCAATAATTTTCAGCTGATTCCTTTTCCAAGAATTTTCCTCAGGGAGAGCTGCCTTGCCTAAGATTATGGCCTCTCCCTGAGGATGGCCTGCCAGCAATTACTCGTGATGTAAGACATGAAAGTCCAACCTCCTTGCCTGCAGATTGGAAAACTCTAAATTAGGACTATTTTCCAGGAAACCCAAACCACAGCATAGCATTAACATTTACCATGTGTAATCCTTAGGAGCATAGGAATTCTAATAGTATAAATTGTTGCAATGTCTTTTCAAAGCAATCTCACATAATGGGTTAAAAAGACAAATATATAACTTTTGACTCAGCAATCCTAATTTTTATTTTCGAGGTGAGGTCTTGTTGTTTTGCCAAAGCTGGAGTGCAGTGGGGCTCTTTATAAGCATGATCATTGCACAAAGAAGCCTAGAACTCCTGGGTTCCAGTGATCCTTTTGCCTCAGACTCCCTAGTACCTAGGACTACAGGTTTGTGCCACCACACTTGGCTTTAAGCAATCCTAATTTTCAGAATCTGTCTTTGAGAGTTAAAAGTTAGAAAGCATTAGCACATAAAAACATATATATATAAACGATGTGCACTGCTGTTTTATTTGTTGGAATAACTGAAAAAGGCTTAAATATCCATCAATAGATGAATGATCTACCAATAGTGTATATTGTGCAGTGAGATATTTTGATAGTATTAAAAAGAGTGAACTAGATCTGTATTTAATGGGATGTGGAGGATGCCCAAATGTCAATGATACCGTGTTGTATCAAAATAAAAGAAGAAAAACAAGTTATAGATGTGTGTTGGTTTGTGTGCATGCATGTGTCCTGCTGTAGCTTATTGAAGATCAACGAATATCAGTGACTGTTAGAATGACATGTTTTATTAGGCTCACTCTTCAGCCAGAACATGCTAGCATGGCTATACTTGTTATTTATGGTGATGACCATTTTGATTGGCTGGGTGTTTGTTCTGAGTAATCAGTGCCTGTGCTGTCCTTGTTAATTATTTTGATTGTTGGCTCTTTCGTTAAAGTGTATTGTCAGCTGACAATTTTTGAAAGCCTGTTTATGAAGTTGGCTTCAGAAGCAACAAAGATTCAATAAACCACTTTTATATTCAGAATATGCCAGATATTTGGATGGAAAAGTAAGTATTCATTCCAGATATTATATCTGTATAACAAATATAAATAAGTTAAAATTATAATCAAAACTTCTAATTCTATGTGGTAGGTTCTCTGTAGACACCCCCTTCGTTATGAATAACATATGTAAGGAGAGAAAAATTATGCATTATATAGTTGAACACCAGCAAAACATTATTTCTCATTCTTCTATGGACTTCTGGATAGAAGACATATTTAGGAGTCTTCTGACATGTATGGACAGAGCAGATATCTAGGAGTGCCGAATTCTGAAGTTTAGAAAACACTGTCATAAGGCATAATGTATCCATTAGAAATGCAGTAGGAAAAAGAGCAGTGACATTTTATAAGGGCTTTTAGCTAGTTGGTGGAGTAATAAGCATATTTTTGTGTTACCTTTGTATAATTTATATTACCTTTCTTCTAGAGAAAACAGTGGAATAAAAGAGCATTTTGATCAGTTTTATAAAGAAATAGATGATTACTTAAGAAATAAATATATTTGGGTTAGAGTTTGCATTTGTATTTGATATGATCTGACACTGCAGAAGGGCAAAGGATCTCATTACTGCCCAGGTCTTTACAAGAAAGGTTCCCCAATGCATGACATGGCAATTTGTTGCCTTTATTTAGACGGATTTAGACAAAGCTTGCAGCATTTAGCATTCAGTTCCTTTGACAGTACCTTTTAACATCCTTCTTATTGTTCTATTTGTGGGTCAATGCAAAGCATTCATGAAGATTTTGTGGTTTAGGGAGCAAGTAAGGCTGTTGTCTAATTTGTTGTAATTGCTCAACTTACTCAAATAGTTTAATTTACCTCTGAATATGTTCAGCAGCTTAGAAGAAAGGTGTTTGTTCAAACATGAAATCTTTATAATTAGAAAAAAGTTATTATATGGGTTTGTGTTATATAAACCTTAGTGAACTTTCTCCCAACCTAATTCAATTAAATGACATGGGTTTAGGTCTTTCAGCATGGGGGCAAGGAAATATTATGCATTGAAAACGTAGGCTTTTCTGAGCAGTAACATACATTTTTCTACGGGAGCAACTTTTTCCTTAAATCTCTTTCTAAACAGTCATTTCAACTTCTGCCTGAGGGAATGGATTAGCTGTATCATTCCTCACTCTCAAATTGACCCCCATCCTGCAAACTGCTACAGTCCCAGTCAGCATTAAGGTTACCAAACCACAGGGGAGAACACAAAACATTCTTTCTCTTTCCTCAATCTATCTTTGAAGTGCCAAGGAGAGAGATTCTGGCAGTATGTAAATCTGAAATTCTGTTTTGCTTTAAAAAAAAAGAGGAAAGAAAGAAAAGAAAGAAATTTTCACTCAGCCATGATTCTCTTACAACCAGTAATCTTTTTCTGTCCTTTGTCTACCTCAGTGTCGTGGAGGTATCTCATTAGTCGGCTGGTATTTCTGACAGAATGCTTTTTAAGAGTTAGATTTCTGGCTAAATTTACGCTGCATTTTTAGAGACAAAATAGCATACAGGGAAAATGAAAAATAACACCAGATCTTGAATAATATTGTTAGCTCACCTTCCATGAGGTAATTATATTTCTTCTTATAAAAAAACTATTAAAACTTTAATTTCACATTATATTGCTTTCACGAATACCTTGGTTAATAGTATAGACATTGAGCTATTACTGAAAATGAATTTTTGTTGGTAGAGTTTGCCGCCAGGAAGAATATTAGAAAACTGAGTACTTTGTATGCTATGACTATTCAGTATCCTCCACCACACAGCACCATTCTTTGGTGAAGAAATTGTCTACTATATGTGAGTTAGCAATCTACCAGCATTTAGGTCCCCCCACCTTTTTTTTTCTCTTTCAATTTTTAGGGATGCTGAAATTAGGTTGTGAGTGCTGATGATGACTGTTTCTGCCTCTGCTTGTATAATCAAAGTAAAATGGAGTCAGATTTATTTTAGAGTGAGCTTACTGTCTTCTTTGTGGCTAAATTGATCCAGGAACTTAAACCTTAGATGTTTGGGGTCCTGTGACTAGCATAGACTGTGAAGAGTAGAGCTATGAAAGAATTTGGATCCTAAGGGGAAAAGTTTGGAAACCACCCATAGAAAATGCAAGTGAAAACCACAAAGAAGAGTTAAAATGAAAAAGAGAGGCAGTGCCAAGCACTGGAGGAACTGAGGTTTTTTTCCTTTACTGTTGGAAGTTCTAGCACTTCGGAAACATGTTCGGTAATAGAACTAAAGCTAAGTATACAGCTAACCTCTGACTAGCAATTCCATTTCTAGGTCTATAACCAACAGAAATGAGTCTATATGTTCATCAGCATGCACAAGAATGTGCACAGCTGTACTTAATAATAGTCCCAAAGTGGAAACAACAGTACAATTGATGCATTAATTGTGGTACATTATTACAAACAATGTAGAAAAAACGATGAGGCGACTGTATGTGTATACAATGGCATAAATTAATTTCACAAGCTCAATGTTGAGGGAAAGAAACTGCTGGATACCAGTAAGACCATTCTACTGTTCAATTTGTATAAACTTCAAAAGCAGCTTAAACTCATCTGTGGTGTTACAAGTTAGGGTGGTGGTTAGCATTATTGTTGGGGATTGAGTCGTAATGACAAGAAAAGGACCTTCTTGAGTCCTGGTGGTCCATTTCTTGTTCTAGGTGTTGGTTAACTGAGTATGTTCACTTTATGATTTGTATAATTTTCTATGTGTATGTTTACTCCAACAAGAAAGATTAAAAAGAAGGAAGAAAAAGTCAGCTATAGAAATGATACAAGAGAATTGATAGTGTAAAACTGTGATTTTTTTGGCCCGTGGGAAAAGATCAAGGAAGAGATAAATGATTAAAGCTGATGAAAATTTGAGAGTCAAAGTTTTAAAGTGTCTTAGCAGCCAGACCAGTTGTTTGAATAAAATGCATGCCATTACCACAACGTTTCAGACTTTCCCGATCATTAGAACACTAAGGAAGATTGTCTCAAAAAGATTTACTCCCTGGTCCTTCTGTGGGAGATTTCAGTTTAGCCTGTTAAAGATGGGGCCAGGAATCTTTATTTTAAAAACAAAACTTAGATAAGAATTAGAATAATGGTCATTTCAAAAGAGGGAAAAAGAATTATGTGATTCTTTTTTTCCCCGAGCAGCCAAGAATGTAGCCTGATTTATTCCTACTTTTCTTTCATCTGCCCCAATCCTCCCACGTATGTCCAATTCCAATTTGAGCAGTGATTCTCAAACTTTAAGTACTTGTTAAGAATGCAGATATCTTGGCCTTACACCAAGGATTTTGAATTGGTAAGTCTGAGAAGAGGCCCAAATAGGGCTATGCATTTTTCATAAGTACCTTCGAAGATGCTCAGATTCAAAAGTTGGTCTCAGATGTGCACCTTGAGAAAGTCAGGCCTGGAGAAAAAAAATGTACCAGCCAAATAGATCTGGCCTCATTTTTTTTTCCTTTTATGACTAGGCTGGTTATCTAGCATTGGTTATATTTAAGTCCCTAATAAATATTAAGGTCATAGGAGATGAGGAGTGTATCTTATTTCCTTCTTAGGAGCAATTTCATAGCACCTGTGATTGTACTCCTTAGCCAATAGGTATTTTTTGGAAGTCATGAAGTCCAGATGATTAAAGTTATTTTTAGTTTTATTATAATCATGGTTGATAATTAACCTGGAAAGCACTGAGTTTCCCTTTGTATTTATATCCCTTGTATTAAAAAGTAACCTATTTTCCCAGTCATTAAACATTCATTGAGTATCTATTATGTACTTGTCTTCTGAAATATCATTTCGGCCCTGTCATTTCATGGTCTCTAGCTGGAGCATGAGTAGCAAAGAAGATTCATGTTCTAAGTAGCACAAGGAAAGTCTTAAGCATTTTTAATATTCCATTATCAGAATTGGAATATAGATAAGTATTTGCCTGCTCCCAGTTCTTTGATAAGCATTCTATTAAAATCAAAGGCAAATGAATTGTCAGAAATAGATTTAGCTTACAATGTAGATTCAATGGTCCTTGCAAGTTGGAGTCACTGGCTCTTTCTACAATTAAGAAAGACCAACTATTCAATCTCCTATAAACGTTGCTTACCTAATACCTTGTCTTTATGCATTATGTAGTCGTTTTCATTCTGGAAGAAGGTACTTTATTAGTTCAATGCACAGACACATGGGAACGAAAAAGAAGAAAAAGACTATTATCACTCTAATCAAATGATTCATTATGTTCAGTTTGGAAGTGTTTGCCTAATATATTTTGTCATAGATAGCATAGCATCCCAGACCTCTTGACATTTCTTTGATACCTAGATTTTATAGTCCTGCTGCTACATGGAAGCACCTTAAAGAAAGGCTAATACTGGGGAACACTAAGTATATATATTTGTTGTATCGTCTTTATTTTTAAACTACAGGCCAATCATATCTGTATTTCTGTGTAAAGAAATGAAATACGAGAGTATCGTAGAGATAAGTTGGTGTTCATTTTTGAAGAATCTTGGCATTGAATTTAACTATTTACGCCCTGGAGCAATTAAGATTCTCAAATATTGCTGATGAGAAAGTAAATTAGTGTAACCACTTTGGAAAACTGACATTACCAACAAAGCTGAACATACACCTATGCTGTGAACAGCAATGCCAGTCCTAGGTGTATACTCAAGAAAAATATGTAAAATATTCAGCAGATGACTGCATAAGAATCTGAATGGCAGCAAGTACTCTAATCCCAGCCAATAGTAGAAAAGATAAAATGAATGAAAATGAACAATCTCTACACATAATAATGTGGATGAATCTCACAGACATAATATTAAGACAAAGAAGTCAGATGTTTAAAAGTATATTCTTTATGATTCTGCTATTCAAAAACAGACAAAACTAACCTCAGGATAGCGGTTACCATTGGGGGTTTGTATAGTGACTGGAAGTTGGCATGAGGAAGGATTTTGGAGGAATAGTGACTTTCTGTTTTTTGATGCTGGTTAGAACGGTATGTTCAATACATGAAAATTCACTGGGCTGTGTACTTCAACATCAGTGCTAATGTGTAACACTCCAATAAAATATTCAAAGAAATGTACAGCATGGTTTGATATGAATTGGAATCAGTTTTCAGTATTTATCAGATAGGCTTCTTTACATTCACCCATTTGAGAATTTGCCAGCCTCAGAGAAAAGTAGAGAATAGTATAAGTATAAACAGTATCATTTAGATGCCCTGAAATAGCCTATTTTTTTTTTTTGCATAGTGTTTAGTGTGTGATATTGGAGGTGTTATTACCAGGTGAAATAACGTTAGGATTTGGTATCATTAGACCAGATTTGAGTTCTAGCTCTGTCCTTAAAATACTGTGAGGTCTTGGGCCCAGTCACTTAATTTTCTCATATGAAAATTGAATATAGCAATACCTCAGACTTTAAAGGTCTATGGAAGTATATATTATTTTATATAATGTTTGTTTACTAGAATGCAAATCTCACGGGGGCAGTGATTTCATTGTTTTATTGATTGTGGTATGCCAAGTTCCTGGATCTGTGTTTGGAAAGTAATCAGCACTTACTATATATTTAAGTGAATAAATTGCTATAACTAAAATATAGAAATAGAAAAGGTATCTGCTTATATTTTAATTGCTGCTCTTTTAGGCTTTATTAAAAGTCACCAGAAACCTGAGACTTGTTGAGTTTAAAATATTGTGAATAAAGGCTTGGGTTAGGTCTTAGAGAAAAGAGATTTTTTTTTTTTCAGGAATACTTGTCAAAATGGACATTTCTTTTTCTTTTTTTTTTTTTTGAGAAGGAGTTTCGCTCTTGTTACCCAGGCTGGAGTGCAATGGCGCGATCTCGGCTTACCGCAACCTCCGCCTCCTGGGTTCGGGCAATTCTCCTGCCTCAGCCTCCTGAGTAGCTGGGACTACAGGCACGCACCACCATGCCCAGCTAATTTTTTGTATTTTTAGTAGAGACGGGGTTTCACCATGTTGACCAGGATGGTCTCGATCTCTGGACCTCGTGATCCACCTGCGTCGGCCTCCCAAAGTGCTGGGATTACAGGCGTGAGCCACTGCGCCCTGCCCGAAAATGGACATTTCTTTATTCAGATGTTCCTTCCATGATGATAGAATCCCAGGCCCTAGAGAGAATATTTAATGCTACACTTTCACCTTTTTGAAAGTATTCCATACCTCACAACAGAGTAGACTGTTGAAAAAGTCACAAAACAACCGTACTTATTGAAAAATTAGATCTTTACACCATATATCCAAAAAATGTACAGCTGCTGATTAAACCCATCCAAAGTCCAGCTTTGCCTTAGTTCACTGGTAGGAGCCAGGCTGGGAAGGGTTCCAGAAGAAGAGTCCCAAAGTCCAGAGGAATGGCTTATTCCAGCTATGGGATCCCATATCTCCAGGCTTGGCTGTGACTTACCTCCTCGAAAAGGTAGCACCACCTCCCTCAGGGCTGACTTTTTGGGCACATGAAGTAGTAGCCTTAACCATGTGGGGCTGATCTTCCAAGATGGCCTAAGCTTTCAAGGTGCTGTAAGGGATAGAGATAATCGAGAACAACACTGCTGTCTGTGAGACAGTACCATTTTTTCATGGTGGGCAGGTGCCAGGTCTGTGAGCATGAGATATTCCTGAGGCTGTTTTCCCTGTACCAGCTCAAGCTTGAGTTCAGACCTCTGCTGCTTGCCTGGACTTCCACTTGAATTTTTCTATGGTCTTGAATTGACTCATTCAGAGTGTTACCCAGTCTTGTTCTATTAAAACTAGCTTTCTCAGCTGCATCTCAAGCTAAACCACAGCATTTGCCCTGCCATTCATTCATCCATTCACCTAATATATGCTAAGATCTGTAGGGATAATGGGCAATAAATATAAGCGGTGATCTGATGTTCTTTGTCCTGGCTGCAGTGCCTCGTGCTTACGTCCTGCAGAGCCCGTCACAGTCTAGGCTTTTCTGATTCTCTGTTCACTTGCCCCCAGTATTCTGGCTAAGGCACATTAATGATGTACATAAAACTGTTTTCTCAGTCTCCAGAATTTGGGAGTGATTGAAAAATTACATTTATAAATTATAAAATATATTGTTATGAAATATTATATAGTATAAAATATATATGCAAAAACATACAAAATATATTACATTTTATAAATGAATATTCATAAAAGTTTTGGTCTCAGCACCCCTTTGCACTTTTAAAAATGATAGAAAACTGCAGAGAGTTTTATTGTATCATATATAGCAATATTTACCGAATGAGAAATTAAACTGATAAAATTTAAAATATTTATTTACTGGGGCCGGGCGCGGTGGCTCATGTCTGTAATCCCAGCACTTTGGGAGGCTGAGGCAGGTGGATCACAAGGTCAAGAGATTGAGACCATCCTGGTCAACATGGTGAAACCCCGTCTCTACTAAAAATACAAAAAATGAGCTGGGCATGGTGGCGCGTGCCTGTAATCCCAGCTACTCAGGAGGCTGAGGCAGGAAAATTGCCTGAACCCGGGAAGCAGAGGTTGCGGTGAGCCGAGATCGCGCCATTGCACTCCAGCCTGGGTAACAAGAGCAAAACTCCGTCTCAAAAAAAATGAAAAAAATTTACTAATTACTTTAAAATAATAAACCCATTATGTTAATATAAATAACTTATTTTTAATGAAAACTGTGTTGTCCAAATGAAAAAATTTAGTAAGAAGGGTGGCATCATTTTATAGTTTTGCAAAACACTTTAATGTCTAGCTTAATAAAAGACAGTTGGATTCTTTTTTTTGAGATGGAGTCTTGCTTCTGTCTCCCAGGCTGGAGTGCAATGGTGTGATCTGGGTTCACTGCAACCTCTGACTCCCTGGCTCAAGCGATTCTCCTGCCTTAGCCTCCCAAGTAGCTGAGACTACAGGCACACACCAACACACCTAGCTAATTTATGTATTTTTATTAGAGATTGGGTTTCACCATGCTGGCCAGGCTGTCCTTGAACTCTTAACCTCAGGTGATCCACCGGTCTCCGCCTCCCAAAATGTTGGGATTGCAGGCGTGAGCCACCACGCCCGGCTGACAGATTCTTATGTCTGTTTCTGTATTTAATTTGTTGTGATGTCATACATCATATAACCTCTGGAAAACTCCACTGTACACTCTTGAGCTATGAGAATGAAAAGTCAAATAATGTCTTAGTATTTATATGAAAATAGCTTTGACTTGTGGGCTCCTTGAAATAGTCTCAGAAATGCCCAGGGGTCTCTGGATCACACATTAGAAATGATACCAGAAACTCACAATTTTATTTATTCCATGTTACATCACATTTGATCAATTGAATTTTAGTGAGTATTCATTCATGGAATCTTAATAGTCCTCTTTGTAATAAGAAAATAATTTATTAATGCTGGCATATATACATTTTATAAATATGTATTTTAGCATTCATTGTGAATGTAGGCAAAAATTATAGTGCCCTATTACTTAGAGCTTTATTTGGACGAATGATGTATTAAATGTAATTTTAAAAAGGAAATGTTCTACACAGGCCAGTGACTTTATAATAAACACACTGTATTGATAAATTTAGTGCAGTAAGATGACCAAGACAAATATTTATCTTTCTGTCAGATGATGCTAATGATGCTGCAATTAAGTTCAGAACTTACTGGAAGAGAGTTTCGTTTGTATTAAAATACCTGCCTGTATCACAGGCACCTAAACAAGCAGTTGTCTTCATGATGACACTGGAGAGCCTAGGTTCCTCATGTTTTGTAAAATGATGACCTTTTTCACAGGCACATGATCTTTTAGATAGCATGCATCAGGAGGAGGAACCAGCATGCGTGTTTCTTAATTCAGATTCCCCACCCCCATGACTGGTATTTATGAAAGAGAAGAAAGGATGTCATTACTTGTTCCTCAAGATGACACAGAGAGGCTTATGCCGCTTGAGCAGAGGCTTCAGAATGTGCAGACTCAGGCACAGGTTTTGATGTGATTTGATGGCCAATAGCAACAGAGCTGCCACTCTTCATGGGTGATTAAAGACAAAGAGAGTGAGATGGCATGAATCACAAAGCCCTGCTGCCACCTGACAGATTTTTCCTCCAATTCAAGGAAGCCGGTATGAGAGCCCCTTTATGTGAGCCTGGTTCCCTTGCCAGAGTCTATTTCAAATTTTTTTAATCTCTGCTACTGGATTGAAAGTGTAAATGCCACTTTCAATATGCCTCAGAACTGCTAATGGCAAAGTTGCTTTTGGGAACCGGTTTATTAATTTAGACAATGCAAAATATGGAGGTCCCAAGTCAAGAACAAGCTATACAACTTTGCCTTATTTGGATATAATTAAAAGGCACAGATCCAGCATAAATGTGTCACTTCCCACTGACATCTGGACTTTCTGTTTGCAAACACTGTTATATAAAGGCTCTTGGAGGTCAAAAGTGCAGAAGGCCTTTCCTTTGTAAAACTTTTGGTATATTATAAAATGGAGAAATGAAAAAGCAGTGTTAAAAAGGAATTTTATTTTAAGGACTTATATTGGAAAAAATAATACTTTTAACACAAATTTTAATGCAATAGAACTGGGGTATTCTCAAAGCAATTACAGGATTTATTTGAACATATCTTTAGTAAACTTTGTTACTAAAACTTTATAAATACACCTGATAGTAGTCATGAGTTTGAATTGTATGGTAAATACCATGTTCTTTTGATCTAGTCAGAATATTCCAGTTATTTGAGTGAATGGCCTCATTTGGAAATAAATCTTAACCTTGAGGCTCTTTCTGGGTGTAATTCTGAAATGATAGGGTTATATTGCTTCATCTTAAAGGAGTGACGTCTCTTCATCAATAAGCAGATACTATTTAAGGTGCCAGTTTTAAACCTAAGGCCACTGGATGGCCAAATCATTGAGGATATAATATTAAAACAGAGGGATTTCAAAATTCTAAAATGCTATATGTAAGTATCTTGTAAATGAAATCCAGAAATATGCCAACCGGTTTTTCATGATATGCTCAACCTCAAGCAAAACTCTGTTTAATAGCTAAACATATGTATCAATAAATACTTTTATATTAAGGATTACTTTCCTCTTGTAAAGCATATATTTCAAACCATAATTTTTTTTAAACCTAAAAAGGATTAAAATAACTTTTCATCTAAGCTTTAGAATTATGGTTTTGGAATTAGCTTTTTGGAACTAGATAAGAGAGGCTGGATGGGTGGTGGCTCATGCCTGTGATCCCAGTGCTTTGAGAGGCTGAGGTTGGAGGATTGTATAAGGGGCGAAAGTCTGAGAACAGCCTGATATTTGGTTGTTATATTTTTAGAGTTTTGGCTGACAAAACACTAAAAACTTTGATGAAGACAAAGACATAGGTAATTAGGTTCCTTGTTGTTGAAATTATACTCTATAGTAATTTAAAAGAGGAATGAAGGACCCTGAGTTACTATTTGTTAAAAACCAAGTAAATACTTATATTACAAATTTTTTTAAATATAAAAAAAAGAAATAAACCAGGCATGGTGGTGTGTACTTGTAGTCCAAGCTACTCAGGAGGCTGAGGCAGGAAGATCACTTGAGCCCAGAAATTCAAGGTTATAGTAAGCTATGATGGCACCACTACACTCCAGCCTGGGCAACGGAGCAAGATCATCTTGAGAAGAGAAGAGAAGAGGAGAAGCAAAGGGGAGGGGAGGGGAGGATATATGAAACAGCTGCTTTGAGTTAGAATTTGGGAAAAAAAATCATAAAACTAGAAAGAAAAGTAGAAGAAATGGATATCAATTCTCTCAATGTAAGATGAAGACACTCAGGCTAAATGACTGAATTGATTTCTCCATTAAGCTTCTCATAGAGCTAGAACCAGAAACCCAGATTTCTGAAGTACAACCTGATATTCTTTCTAGTCTATAACTTCCCACACTCTTACAATTTTACATAGTCAGGAAATGGCATGCAATTTTAAAGGCTCTTACAAGAGGAAAGAGAATTGTCGTACTTAAAAATATACATATATATTATATTTTATATTACACATATATCAATAGCAGGTTTTCTTTTCACAAATTGAGAAAAAGTTTAATTCATATTTAAATACAATAGAAAAATAATAAATATGATGTATTTTAAATGCCTTTTTTTGTCTAATTTTTGAAATTAGAGTAGTCAGGTACAAGGAAGTTTATTATTATAGGCTTTGTACTTTCAACGAAGAGATAATTATGTGTGTGTTTTATTTTATAAATTGTAGGCAGGGATTTTTAGTGTTCAATTTAAGGGAGAGATTGATAATCCACTGATTTTTATTTAGATGACTGCCTCTCAGAATGTATTCTTTGTTAAATGTCACTTATTTCTTGAAGAATACTGTTGAGTCAAAATTTACTTGCTTTTTAACAAATTGTAACTTAGGGCCCTTCATTCCCCCTTTTAAATTATTATAGAGTATAATTTCAACAATAATGAACCTAATTACCTAAGTATTTGTCTTTATTAAAGTTTTTAGTGTTTTGTCAGCCAAAACTCTAAAAATATTACAACCAAATATCAAATGGATTTAGTTATAAGCAGTTTGATTTATTTTTCTAGAGTGTGAATGTATTGCTTCTGAATAAAGGAAAGAGCTCATATCAGGTGCAGGTAAATTCACTGAAACCTAAAGTAGATATTCACTGTAGATGGATAATAATTTTTTTTTTTAATTGAGACGGAGTTTCGCTCTTGTTACCCAGGCTGGAGAGCAATGGCGCGATCTCAGCTCACCGCAACCTCCGCCTCCTGGGTTCAGGCAATTCTCCTGCCTCAGCCTCCCGAGTAGCTGGGATTACAGGCACGCACCACCATGCCCAGCTAATTTTTTTTGTATTTTTAATAGAGATGGGGTTTCACCATGTTGACCAGGATGGTCTCGATCTCTTGACCTGGTGATCCACCCACCTCGGCCTCCCAAAGTGCTGGGATTACAGGCTTGAGCCACCGCGCCCAGCCGGATAATAATTTTTTGAATAAAATTTTTTAAACTACTTTTCTGTAGCTTTGCTATTTTACATGGAGGAGTGTGTGACTCTGGTTTATGTGACTTTTCAGCTGTTTCTTCTAAGAATTCCTTTTTTCTTCTCTAAATCTTCTTAATCTTAAATGTTCTTTCCTTGTTTCTTGGAAGTACTTGCAAATTTTATGGAATGCATTTCTTTAAGCTGCTGCCAGCTAAAAGCCATAGCCCCTAGATTTTACCATTTCATTCTCTTTTCATTCAGGTATTTGCCCATATTAAAAAGCATAACACACACACACACACACACACACAAAACATAACACATTTCTTTTTTTTTTTTCTGTGAAGCAACTGTATCCAGTTCTTAATACCCACTCTTTGACAGGTGCAAATGACATTTTATAATCAGATTGAAAATACACATTTAATACTTGCTTTGTGAGCTTTTGAGGGAAAAGCCATTTTGATATTTAATTAATACATTTTTTGTTGATTATCACATTCTGTTTTTAATAGAAATTTGCTTTTTCTTATAAAGATGTAATTTGAGTCTATTAATATTAACTTTTTCTTTTTAGATAAGGTATATTTTTAAAACTTGAAGGAAAAGCCCGCTTTAATGTATTGCAATCATTTTGTATTTCATAATCTACTTTGCATATCTTTTTATACGCAAATTAATATAAAAGCTTGATAAACAGATGAGAATTAATACACTCAATCTGTGAGGAGTAAAATAGTTGTATCGTTGATTTAAGCTTGTTGGATGCGGTATCTCAGGATGGTAAAGAGGCAGACCAGCAGGTTTCAGGTGATTAAAGAGAATTCTTCATCCTGGAGGAACTTGAAGGAACATGATGCTATTTAAGTAGAATCTAATCAGTAGAAGAAAAGCTTGGATGTAAAAAGATGGAATGTTTCATGTTATTATTTACAAAGCAACTGAACAAAAGGTTAGCAAGATAATTAAGTGCCTTGATGCTAAGTGGAATTTTTCAAAGCAGGTTGATTAGAGGTCTTGTTCTTCTTCTTCAAAAAATTAAACATCTAAGTCCAAATAGTCTAGTTGAAAAGGCTAACTCAGTTACACAGAGGGAGACCAGTTTGAAAGAAAATTCGTGGTATTGTATATGGTGGCTGATGTTCACAATGATGCTCTTAATTGCTGAGCAAAATCCCAATCATCCGTGAGTAGTCATAGCACTAGGAGTATTTTACCATGTTTTAAGTTTTTGAAAACTGAAAATTTATACAGACTTAATATTGCAACGGTGCTAAATGGATTATGCCATTATCTTGGTTATTCCATTTTTCAATTTGTCTGAATAAATAGGATTTGATTCATTTTTCCATTGCCTAAAAAAATCATAAGTAAATATTATCATTCTCAATATAAAATGTTATTTGCAACTGTGAAGCAAAAATTAGATGTCATTTCTCGTGTCTGCATTTTGTATTTCAAGGCACTCCTAATGATAACATAAGGAGACTGCCATGTCCCGGATTGTGCTCTGTAAACAAATGCTAGCAAAGCCCTGGCTTCTCTTAAGCGAGTGGTCAGGTCAAAACACTGATGTTAGCACTATAGCTAAAAATATGAAAACTAGGAAGTCGTGACCTTAGGACCTACTGTTCTACCAAAGAAAGGAAGCTTGAAGCTAACCAGTTGCGCCAAACACTTCAGTAGACATATGTTCTATTGTCACTGTTCTTTTACTGTTTTAACATTTTAATGACTTCAAGTTTACTTAGTAATGAATACTTTGGGGGCAAACATCCAGTAGCAGATTGCTTCATTTATTATCACTGAATTTATTTATTCAGTCAGTCATTGCAGAGCGTTATCTCCGAAGAACACATTTGAAAAGTTAAACTGATCCTCTGCTCACCTGGCAGACCATTGTGAGTATATAAAATGAGTAACTATAATACCAGTCTACCTGTGGGCAGTTTGCAAAGGCTGATGCAGTGAGTGTCATATATGAGACTCTTTTTGAAATCTAAAACAATAACCTAACCCAGACATTCTCAGCTAAAACATATGATCTAAATATTTGAATTAAAGAAAAACCACTTTGGATCATAGACTCTATTAGTATTTAAAACACTCTTGGTTATTTTCACCTGTGCTTTGTTTAAGCCAACGTGTCACACCTTAGCTGCACATTAGAATTACCTGGGGAACTTTAAAAAATTCTCATGTTCTAGCCACACTCCAGACCAATCAAATCAGAATCTCTGTGAAACTTGAGCATCTATATTTTGTAAATCTCTGTACATGATTTCAGTGTGGAGCTAAGGTTGACAACCACTGATTTAACCACTTGCTATTTCTTCATTCATTGTATGATTATGATTATTATTATTACCATTTTGGCCTTTCAAAAAACATACTGTAGCATGACTTTCTTAATTTAGAATCCTGGGATAGGTTTTCTATTATAAAAATATCGCTTTTAGTGGAATTGGACTAAGGAGCATTATAAAAGGCCATTATTTAAGGTTTATATTACTTGTACATTATTTAAGTATATAAGTCACTTTGGTTTGATTTCCATGGACACTTTGATGGACAGAGTGCATTTTAATATGAGCATTAGATATTTTTTATGCTTTCTGTCACATTCTCCCAGGTGACTCTTTCCATCATCCATTACTATTGCATCAGCTGAACAGAGACATATAACCTGATAACTCCACATCTCAGCTGTACCTCAAACTCTTTATCCCTCAGAGGTGTGTTGGCTACTGGTCTTGGGAGTCAGCTAGTCCAGTGCATCCTTATACCTGATTCAGTTCCTGGCCAATATGGGATGGGAGCAAGTGGGAAAATGCTTTCTTTCTATGTCTCAGGCAGACAGTTCTGAAATATATTCTACATATTTCCTGAGAGGGTCCCCCATACGACTGAACGTCAGTTACTCACGTTAGTCACCAGCCCGGCTGCACACCCTTGGATTGGCTTTCCTGTTTTACACTTATCCACTCAACTCTCATTCCAGTTTTTTGGAAACCACCTCTCTGAAGAAACTTGAATCCTTGCCTCAAGCTCTGCTTTTTTATTTTATACAAGCTAAGACAGTATGAAGAGAAACATCATGCTAGGCATGTTTTAGTGCATGCTCCCTTTTCTGTTGTGTTTTTTTAAATCACGTTATATTTCTACTTAATACATTCAGTTTATCACATTATGTTAGGGAACACTTTACTCACAAATCTTGAATGCCAGAAAAGAGCCTCATCCCCATGTTATCTGTTACCATGTTAGCCCCATGCTTATGTCTCTTGCCCTTATATCCTCTGTGAGTTGGTTGCCTTAAGTTCCTCCTCCTGATGTCCTCCCAGCAGCTTGACCTACTTTCTTGATCAGTGTCCACACCAAACATTCACTTCAAACTGTGCAGCAAACATTTTATAGAGTCAAGCCGCATGATAGGTCCGTCACATCAGCATAATTTTAAATGAAACGGGAGAAATTTTTGCAGAGAGCAAAATGATGCTAATGCAGTGTGATGTGCTTGGTGTAGTGGAAAGTCAAGCACTTTACAGTTAGAGTCCCAGTGCAGGGTAATTGTGTCTTCTGTTGCTCAGAAAATACATATGGTTAAACATATTAAAAAGGACCACACAGACGTTTTTTTTTTCTTCAGCATTGAAACCAATTGCTATTTCTTAGTGGAGCATCAGATGTTCAAAACATGTATATTTGACCATTGCAATGACATTCTTTGCCGCGAGATACTCATATAATGAGAGGCACATAGAAGGAGTCACAGCTCCAAAATCACACTTACTCTGGGCCATAGACATCAAGTGAAATGGTGGTAAAATCATCTGCACTCTTGATCTTTTCTCTCTGTCACTTTTTGACTGAGTGCATGTGGTTGAGTACATGAAAGTACTCATGGGTGATGCAACTCTGTTGTCTGGGCATATTTCCTGGCTCAGGAACTAAGGCCATGTGTGACTGTAGCAGATGACTCTCATGTCTTGTGCTACATTTCCTTGGCTTCTGTCTAATTTGAGAAACAGCTGCAGCGGACAGTTCTGTGCAAGCTCAGATTCACTTCAAGCTAACAGCATTTCATCTCAAGCATTAGCACGTCTTTTAGCTTCTGGCCCATGGTCTTATTTTATGTTGCTGGAGTTCCTAACCCACAGACCGTTAGGGGCCAGAAGAATGGGTATGTTAATGCTCCAAGGACAACCATCAATCATCAGGGTCGAGAACCCTGAATAAACTCCTCAGCCCCTCATCATTTAGGTGAGCAATCCTGGGAGGCATCTCTACTTTTCTCAGCAGGTCCCAATAGATCTAAGCCCTGGTTGCCTATAGCAGTAGCCTCAGTAATAGACCTGTATATAGACCTCGTCTTCTTTTCTCTCTCATTCTCCACACAACTTCAGTCTGCTTCCTGAGATCGTCTTTCAAATAAACAATTCGATGTTTAAGTTCTTGCCTCAGGCTCTGATTTCAGAGGAACACTAACTAAGAATGATGTTAGGTCAGTAATGTAATCTCTCCAAGTCAGTACTTACTCATCTATGAAACAGGAATATTAAGATCTACCTTAGAAGGTTGTTGAGAGGATTAAATATAATTTATATAATGCATTTATCCCTATCCATGGTACATGACTCACTTTAAAATCTGGCAGCTGTCTTGATAGACAAGTACAAATAGAAACCTCATTCTAACATGATTTCTATAGAGAAGATCAGAAAGAGACAGAGTGAACAGAACTGAGGTGCTATCTGCATAAATGCTTGCTACTATTTTCCTTTTATCATCCTAAGGCAATTACCATAGGCATGATCAATCCTCTTCAGAGCCAGCCTTTGCACTTGTGTTACTTGGCATCAGGGTGCCCTACTGTTCTGTTCCTCCTTCCCCTCTCTAACAAATGCCTCCAGGAATTAGGAATGCAATTTCATTGTCTTAGTTCACTCACCTTTTAACTATGCCCATTACTATTCCATTTTATTCTAACCAATGAATTATATTCTACTTTCATTAAGGGGTTCCCTAGCCAGCAAACTCCATTACGGCCAAATTTCCCACAAGCACCTCATTTACCCAGCAGCGTTTTGTTTAGAAATTGCCTCTTCTATATATAGGGCATGCTGAGATAACTGAAGCTTATTTCTTTAAGTTACTTTAGAAATACAAATATTAAAATAAAGCAATTTTGTATTAAGCTAAAATATAGTAAATGTTGGCTGTGTTTTAGTTAGGGTTGCTATAATAAATACCATAGCCTGGGTGGCTTAAACAACAAACATTTATTTGTCACAGTTCTGGAGGCTGGGTAATTCAAAATCAAGGTGTGGATCTAAATCAGTTTCTGGTTAGGGCCCTCATCCTGGTTTGTAGATGGCCATCTTCTTGCATGGCAGAGAGAAAAAGGGCTATTCTTCTTCTTCGTATAAAAGACATTTCATCATGAGAGCTCCACTCTCATGACTAAATTACCTCCCAAAGGCCCCAGCTCCAACTACCATCACATATAGGGCTTCAACATTTGAATTTTGCGGGGGACACAAACATTCAGTCTACAGCATGGAGTGACAAATCTTTAAAAATTAGTGCATATTTCTAGCCTTCTTTTAAATAATACATTGAGCCTAATTAAACGTTTTAAAATGTATAATTTAGAGTTATCATACCTGGCAAACCAGTGAGACCTAGTTGATGAGAAGTTGAACTAGAAGTTATTCTCAGTTCTGTACTAGTTTACTTATCAAATGCTTGTTGAATAAGTCATTGAATGTTCGAATGAACGATACATGATTCTTCCATGAGGTGTCTTCTAACTCTAGAATTATATGATTGTATAATTAGCAAATCCTTTCGGAAGAAATCTTCTTTCAACAAAGTTGGTATAAGGTCCTCCGGGAAGGAGGAGGTGCCAGTCTCCTTAGCTGTGGACTGATGTCATTACAGCTAAGGACCATAGTTTAGTTTCTTATATTGGCCTTGCTAGAGCTGGCTAGTTCTGGCTAGGGTAAGGGAACAATAGCTGAGTCTTGAAGTTGACATATTTTAGCAACAATTTTACATAGGAGGGACAATCTAATTGGAAGGAGATCCAGCAAGTTTGTCTTAGAGCTGGGTATACATAAAAGCATATTGTTTTTTACTTAGTACGTGTGCTTTTTGCTGGAGATGTTAGGATTTATGAAAATTATGGAGTGCTAACATCTCCCAGATCACACAGTGCTATCAACATAACCCCATTTCCAGAGTTAAAATTAAGCCTTTTAGAATCACATGCAAACTATGAGAGTAGGTTCTTACTAAGGGTTTGGAGGATATCATAACAGGAATATGCAGGTACTTTATTGCAATGACTCATTTTAGATATTAACAGTCATATAGTTAATTTTTAAAGACATATAACTATCTAATATATAATGGGATATATTATATTTATATATATATATTTTAGCTTACTTCTTCATTTATTAGATATTCATTATATACATTTGCTCAGGTAACTACTGCCAATAATCAAGAAGTGGTTCAGATGGTTTCTGACCTCATGAAGCATACAGAAAAGATGAAATATGTAAGGTATTACTATACCAATGATGGAACCATTTTAAACCTACAGTTCCATAGAAAACTAGTTTTTAAACAAAGCTCTTCTTCAAATACAGGATCTTGGTAGATTAAGAGATTTATGTCGGTATTACAGTATTTTTAAAGAAAATTCTGATCTTTGGGTGAGATATTTAAGGTGTGTGAGATATTTAAGGTGAGATATTTAAGCTTTCTATGTAGTTTTCTTAACTTGAACCAACTGTTATTAAGATCCTTTGAGGCCATCCATTTAAACACCATTAGGTAACACACAAAATGATGATACCTATGACATTGTATGAATCAAAAACTAGATGTTATAAAGACAACAAGTGCACTAAGTAGGATACACTTGTGATGGCTTTGTTTGTGTTTGTTTCTTGTTTTGCTTTAATTCTTTACATTTTGGAGAAAATAGGAGAAGATTAATGGGTTGGCTACCAAAAGGGAAATATGAATTAGTGAAGTGAGAAACAATATATATATTTTCGTCTTGCTAAATAAATGTGATCTCAAAACTTGTGATAAAGGGTGATGAGATCCTGCTAGGTGGCTGTGTGTGTATATGTGAGTGAGCAGTATACCTCCTAGGTCTAATAATATGTTTGCATATTCTTTGAATAAATGGCTCTTTTATTCATTTAATAAATTTAGAACATTCTTAGAATGTTCTACATAAGTTGATTTAATCAGTAACATCTTTCTTTAAGTTTTCTAGTTTTAGGGTGCCATGTGAAAAGATTCAGAAGAAAAGTTAGGCTTACACAGATGACATTTGGGAATGGATACTTTCTGCTATAACAATAGAAAAGTCAAGTACTAGTTTCAATATCATAAGACTAAGATAAATGGTTACCCAGAACTCTGTGCATAGTATACCAATTTGGCTTTCTCTGTAGGTAACTGGTTCTGAATAAAGATGGTGATTTGATTCAATTTCAAACATTTTGAATTCCTCAGAATACCATTAATTGGCACAGTTTTGCTCTTTGCACTCTTTGCTTCACCTTCAATTGACAAAAGTTAGTGAATAAATGAATGATCCATTTTGTCCCTCAAAGTATTGATGTGCTACTTTTGTCATATCTAGAATCCCATATATACTGAGGTTTATTTTAGAGGCTTTTGTTCTGGATTTGAATTATTTTTAGTTATTATAGCCTCATATTTGGAGAGGCTAATACCACCACATTACTCTTCGCTTTTAGAAATTTCCTGGATTTCTACACAATAGATTTATTTTCAGATGAATGTAGAAATTATTTCAAGTTCTAAAAAGTATTATTTTAATTGGTTTAGTGGATTTTATAATTTAATTTAGAGAAACTGGATTTTTTTATAATACCAAGTTTTATTACTAACAACACAGGTTTTCTCATTTCTTTGTGTCTTTTTAATAGCTTTTTATAGAACTTTATACATTGTCTACACATCTTTATGTTTATTTCTAAGTGGTTATTAGGGGTCTATTGGTATTTTGATTAAAATG
Source organism: Callithrix jacchus (assembly GCF_049354715.1). NCBI lineage: Eukaryota > Metazoa > Chordata > Mammalia > Primates > Cebidae > Callithrix > Callithrix jacchus. The sequence goes on from NC_133506.1 coordinate 21,685,160, forward strand.
TTTGTTTCATTAATTTTTACCTTGATATATAGAAATATTATTAAATGTTGTATATTCATGTTCTCATAGCTTAGCTACTTTGAATTCTTTTTTGGTTATAAAATTTTTTCAGTTAATATTTTTTAGTTTGCTTGTGAACTATTATACTGTCTGTACTTTAAGCTTTGTCTCATTTTCACAATTTTTTAATGAATTAATTATTATCATGTTATATTGGTTAAGAGTAAGCTGTTTTATATAGCAGCATATCACTAAAGAGGCATTGTTAGTTCAGATTTGAGTAAAAATGCTTCTGACATTTCATCATTAAAAAGGTTTTATTTTTTTGAGTTTCAGAGAGAAATCTTTTTCAGATTAAATAGACTTATTTTTATTTCTAGGTTATATAGAAGATAAATGATTGTTTTATTAAAATATATAAACAGAATTATTAATGTTTATATAAAACATTAATATATGCACATTCTTTCAAATAAGCTAATTTAAGGAATTTCCTTAGTAAATTTTATAATGTTGAATTATCCCTGCATTTAAAAAAATAAACCCTACTTGATCATAATACATTAGTGTTTTGAAATGTTGCTATATTTTTGCATTGTTTTTTAAATTAATATCAAAAATTGAGGTGTAATTTACATATTATAAAATACATTATTTTAGTATATAATTCCATGAATTTTGACAAATGAATACAGTGGTGTTATCACTACTCGTTCAAGTATATTGCTTTCATTTGCTAGGATTTATTATTTTAGCTTCTAATTCTATAAGGGAAAAGGACCATACTTTTCTGTTTTCTAATATTTTTTGTGTTTGTCTGGATCTGGTATCAGGATTATTTTAACTTTATAAAAGGAATTAAGGAGATTTTTATCTATGTATTTGTTTAGGAACAAATAGTAAACAACATGGTGATCATCTGTTAATGATTTTATAGAACCTGCTTCTTTCTAGGAGTAGATCTTTGACCATCCTTTCATTTTCTCCTCATGGTGATTCTCTTTGGTTTTTAAATCTTCTTGAGCTACTTTTGATTATCTCTATTTTCCTAGAAAATTATCCATTTCATTTAAATTTTCAGAATTACTGGCACTTGCAAAAATTGTAACAATTATGACGTCTGCTTAATTGTATTTTCCTCTTTACCTTAATGGGTCTTAAAAATGTTTTAACTATCTTTTTAAAGGACAGCTTTACTTTTATAATTAGCCACTCTTTGTTTTTCTATTTGGTTCATTTTTGGCTTTGTAGTTTTCCTTTTTTCTCTGGTACTTTCTTCCACTCATACCATATTTGTAAGGTGGTTTGTCTAAAGCTTTGAAATGAATGTTATTTTCAAAATTTTTTATTTTCTAATATATGTATTTAAGGCAATATATGTTCTTTTCTTTTCCTTCCTTCCTTTCTTTCCTTCCTTCCTTCCTTCCTTCCTTCCTTCCTTCCTTCCTTCCTTCCTTCTTTCTTTCTTTCTTTCTTTCTTTCTTTCTTTCTTTCTTTCTTTCTTTTTTCTTTCTTTTTATTTCTTTCTCTCTCTCTTTCTTTCTTTCTTTCTTTCTTTTTTTTTGAGACAGAGTCTTGCTCTGTCACCCAGGCTGGAGGCTGGAGTGTAGTGGCATGAACTCAATTCACTGCAACCTCTGCCTCCTGAGTTGAAGCAATGCTCTGCCTCACCCTCTTGAGTAGCTGAGATTACAGGCAACTGCCACCAGACTTGACTAATTTTTGTAGTAATTTTAGTAGAGATGAGATTTCACTATGTTGGCCAGGCTTATCTTGAACTCCTGATCTTGTGATCCACCCACCTCAGCTTCCCAAAGTGCTGGGATTAGAGGCGTGAGCCACCATGACCAGTCAAGGCTATATATTTTTTGCATTACATGATAAACATTGTAAGACATGAGTATGTAGCATTTTATAAAAATATTCATTGACATCATCTCACAGCTTTTGATGTCTCATCTTTAATTTCTAAGTTTTAACGTTTCTGTTAATGTACATACATAGATTTAACTATGTATGTAGCTCTAGCCATTTTGATAGTTGCTATCTTTTAATAGCATAATTTAAACCATTTATATTTATTATAATGTGATGACTGAAATGTTTATACTTACTCATGACATTATATTATTGGTTTTCTCTATACTGTTTTCCTCTCTTTGGCTGTATTAGATGTGGCTAGACAGATCCCTGATTAAGCTGAAAATCCAGATAAAATATATTTTAAACTCAGAGAGATAAGTTCTAACTTCCACCAGCTGGAAAATGGTACATCTGTATGCAGTTCACTAAATGCTACATACTGCTGTATGGCATGAATTCTGTAGCACTTTATAAAAATATGCCATTCTGATATACAAAGGTGAACTTACTGACCCTTCCACCTGTGAGACATGTGCTTTAAGCTGCTTTTGATGTGTTGGTGAAGTGTTATATTGAGCCATGGCATACATTTGTATGAAAGCTTCTTGGGGTTAGAATTTAAAACTGTGGGTATTAGATACTTTTTTTTCTCTCCAGCTCTGAAAAGAATTATATTTTAAATATTTAATAATCTACATCTTTTGGTAAGTTTTGAGCTATTTTGACTACATTCAGGTGATCATAAGTATGTTATCCAAGCTGGAATGCTTTTGATCATGAAAAGTGACACTGTTAATAATTAATTCTGGATAAACACATATGAACTTGGACCATCAGCAGCAAAATGGAATATAGAGCCATCCTAACCTCACTAGTTAGAGGAAAGAGATCATAGATATATCATAAATGAAAATGTGTACTGTCACCCCTTTACCCATAAAAATACTTACTAGACAAGGTGGCAGGCAGAATATTCAGGCTGCGTTTAGAGGTTTGTGGGGCAGTAAGATTCGATTGAGAGAAGAGATTATGATGCTGTGGCATGGCTTAGATAGGACACATCCAAACTCCTAGACTACCCCATATACTTGAGTAGCTGTCAGGGTGAAACGGCAACCAGATTTCTTCAGAAAAGAACATAAAAATCCAGATTTATCCATTTTGCACAATATTTTAGTTGTTTGTCTCTTATATACTTATTGTAGTCATGTTACTATTTTTCTCTTATCTGTATATTTAAATAATTATTTTATCTTGAGTGACCTTGCCTGCCCAGTTGTGCATTGACTAAACTTTATTTTATTTTGAATAGTTTAGTACCATTGGGCTTCTTTCTGTATATATTACAGACTTAATACATTTAATCCATTTTCTCCCTTATTGCTTTTTTTCCCAAAAGAACACAAGGCTGTTAACATAATTCTCTGGTTTGGGGATGTCAGAGGCTTTGCTCAAATTATTATTTATCAACTTTCTTTGCTCTCTCTTATTCTGTATAGTTTTCTTTTTATTAATTACATGGTATAGCTAGATTGGTTTCCTACAAGTATATCTCATAGCACAGGAAATTTAAAATATATCCAGCAATGCCTAATTTAAAAGCCATTTCAGCTGCACCTTTGCTTAAATCTGGCCACCTCTAGTTCAGAGCAATATTCAAAACACTAAAGCCAATGACGAAGTGGACATTACTACCCCATGTCTACAAAAGAAGAACATTAACTTAACATAGTGCGGTGTCTAGAAGAAAATATACAGCCTCATAAAGTTTGAGGAGACCTTTTTATGTGCTTAAGCTTCAATGTAATACCTTTATAAGACAGGTTCTGGAAAAAGGGGCAATATTATCTTAGGATAGCTAGTATTATAACATACTTTTGCTGTAATTGTCAAACCTTTATTGAAAGCCAACCATATACCAAGCAGTATGCTGGGAATTCTGGAAAAATACAGAAAATATGAAATAATTTGAGATTGTGTAATTATGTAATGAGTGAGAATACATTTAAGTGCTATAGTACTTCCAAGAAGGGAGAGTTTAGTACTTGATCATGAAATTTAGACTGAATGTGAAGGTGACAGGAAATCATTGGAGAGAGAGGAGAAAAGAAGATATGCTGGATAGAGAAGACTGCCGTGGAAGGGCATGGCAAATAGCGATGCAGATGGGCATGACTAGGCATGCATTTGTGTTCACTGGGAATCGCAGTAAGCAGATTTGGATAGGGAGGGTTTATTTGTAGTTCCTCAAGAACAAGACTGAAAAAAAAAAACATACACAATATGATTTTTAAAAGAGAGTCATGAAGAATTTTTGAATGAGAAGGTTACATGAAGCTCTCTGTATCTTAGAAAGTTAAATCTAGCCATGTCTAAGCTAGATTGGAAGAAGCAGCTCAAGGACAGTAGCTAAGGATATAGTTGTTAAGTTTTAGGAACTTTGGGACATTTGATTTGGTCTGCTAGAAGAAAGAAACATTATAGCAAAGAGGAAAGACATACTCCTGAGTGTCTGTGGGTTTTGTTTTTGTTTCTGTTTTTTGAGACATAGTCTCATTCTATCTCCCAGGCTAAAGTGCAGTGGCATGATCACAGCTCAAGGCAGCCTTGACCTCCTGGGCTCAAGAGATCCTCCCACCTCAGCCTCCCGAGTAGCTGGGACCACAGGTGTGGGCCACCATGCCTGGCTAATTTTTTAAAAACAATTTTTGTAGAAACAGGGTCTTGCCATGTTTCTCAGGCTAGTCTGGGTATTTAAATGTCTCACTTTTGAGACTTACTGGTTTTATTGATCTGCATAAGGATCATTTATTAGCAGTAGCAACAGGAGGTCCATCTCAATGTTAATAGGTTTCATTTTCTCTACTGTACACTACTTTTATAGTGACAAAAAAAATTTCATTTTATTTTTATTTTCTGCCCTTAACGATAATATTTTGCATATTTGGATATGACAAAAATGTAATGTTGGTGGTCATTTCTTAAACTATGGCCTTGTGTAATCCTAAAATATTACTGAGATAGTTTAAGTTTCAGGTAAATGGTGGATGATTGTTACAATCAGTTTTACTCAATATATTAATCTACTTTAGGTCTCAAAATTTTAGGTCGGCATTCTATTTTAGAGGCATACATTATAATGTGAGTCATTTTTCTATAAATCAGGTAAAAAGTAGGTACATTTTGATGTTTTATGAAACCATTTTGCTATCATAGCAGTTACTAAATATACAAATGGTATCCTTCAAGAATGAAATGAGAAATCTGTTTTAAATTTCTTTATAAAGTGTATTTTTATTATAATCTACATATACCATTAATAGTTTTCTTATTTGATTAGAAGAAAATATTGGCTAAGTCTCTTATAAAAGGCAGATGTTTTTAAGAGACAGATTGAGTATAATAATGAAATGTATATGTGCAAGTAACATTCTGATTTGTACTTTAATTGCTGTTTATATGCAGTGTGAATTAAGAATAAAACAGGGTGAGGTGAGGGAGGGAAGAAGGAATAAGGAATATAATTAGCATACTCAGTAGTTTGGAAATGTAGCTGTTTTAATTAACAGCTTTGTGGTGGCAAAACAAATGTGCTTTGGGAAAGCTAAGAATAACTAGGATCGTGGCATCCTCTTTGGGAAAAAGTTGTTTATAATCTTAATGTTTTATTGGTTTCTCTGACAGAAAAAAGGAAAACAAAGTATATGAAATATTTGTGTCAGAAGATATGATCAGTTTTAGCAATTTTATGCATTATTAAAAATATATTTACTTATTAATTCAAATAAATGCCAAGCATACTACTTCTACTAATATTGTCTTTGAATCCTTCCACAATTGCATTTATATAAGAATATGTATATAGAATATATTTATTCATATTTTTTAAAATGATCACATTGACATCATGTTGTTTTGAAAACTGCCTTTTACTTAACTAGACATTAAGAATTTAGAATTGTTGACTTGCATGAATAGGTCCGATTGTCAGGTGATTTTCAATTCAATATTTGTCCTTTTCTTTGACTAAAATAGTCTTGATTTACATTTCTTAGCTCTAGGCATGACTGGTAGATGGGGTAGAAAACAGGCTTTCCGAGACAAAGAATCTCAAATATGAGACATGGGAAGTGCTGTTAAAGACATGCCGATGACAGTAGAAATGAAAGAAGCAGAAACTAACTTTGCCTCAGGGAGAGGTAAGGAACTTCGAGGACCTTCTGCTGGCTTTTCCTGTACCCTCATCACCCGAGTTCTTCATCTCTGCAGTTTGTTTTCTCCTGTCTAATACTCACTCACCTGTGATCTTTTCCCTTACATTTTCTCTCACTTAATGGCATTAGTCCACTTCTTTCAAATGAAAAAAGAAGATATTGAGAACTTACAAGGCATTTATAGTTTCTTAAAATACGGTAAATGCTTTTTTTGGAATAAAAACTAATACAAAACTTCCTAGTCCTTTGTCACAACCAAATAGATGCATTAAAATTGTTTTAGTTTACCTGTCTGCCAGCATGTGGTGTCCATCACAATGTAAGTAAGACAATCTGAAAATAAACCTTGAGATAACATATTTTTCAACTTTTCTTTAAAATAAATACATATGCAATATATTATTTGTGGTGGTAAAGTTAGAAAACACAAAGAAGGCCGAACGTGGTGGCTCACACCTGTAATCTCAGCACTTTGGGAGGCCGAGGTGGGCGGATCACTTGGTCAGGAGTTGGAGACCAGCCTGGCCAATATGGTGAAACCCATCTCCACTAAAAATACAAAAATTACCCTGGCACGGTGGTGCGCACCTGTAGTCCCAGCTGCTCGGGAGGCTGAGGAAGGAGAATCACTTGAACCGGGGAGGTGGAGGTTGCAGTGAGTAGAGATCATGCACTGGACTCTAGCCTGGGCGGCAGACGGAGACTCCCAGTCAAAAAACAAAAACAAAAAAAAAAAAATCAAAGAAAAAACAAAACAAAAAAAAAAGAAAAAGAAAAAGAAAATACAAATAAATAAGAAAAGTGATCACCCCCAAATTTCACTACCATTATTTCACCCTACAGCTTTCCTGTCTTTTTTCCCCCTCTCTGGTATAAATATATACATAGAAATACTAACAACAAACATGTATCCACAAAAATGAGTCAAATCTCATGTATTGTTTTATATTCAGCTTTGTTCACTCACTCAACAATCAAACATTTCATTAATAGATGCACAGTTGTCTTCATTTTTAATGATAGTGTTGTAGGACTCTCTCCTTACTTCAGCTAAAAGTCTGGGGTCCTTGTCATATGGCCTTAAAAAATTAGGCTTGCAGACAACTTGAAGGGTGAGCAGGGCAGGGTTTATCAGATGAAAAGGAAAAACAGAAACAGGGACTCTCCACAAAGCCGGAGTTCTGCTAGTGCACTTCCCGCCTCACAGACTGAATCCCAGTACCACCTAGGAAGAAGAGGGGCCAGCGTCCTGCCTGCTGCAAACAGTGGGTACTTCTGTGGCTCCACCCCCATGTGTAATCTGCTCAGTGTTCAGGCCAGTTGCAGTTTTTAGTTTTTCTGGGAACCCCCTTATGCTTGGCTGTCTCAATAGCATAATTTTCTAGTCTGTGACTATATCAGAATTTCTTTAACCAGTCCATATTTGGTTATGTTTCTAATCACTGACTACGTTAGTAACATCTTTGTCAAGACATCTTTGCATGATGTCTAATTTTCTCTTCAGGATGATTTACTAGACGTAGAATCTTTGTCAAACGTTCCGCACTTTTGAAGGTTCTTACTACACATTGTCGAATTGCCTCCCTTCTCTGTTTTGCCTATATATAAGCTGATTCGCTGTGAAAATACTGTTCTGTTGAAAGACAGTTATGTATATATGTAATCTTTATATTCTATGCCAGAACCAAATTAAATAATTGAATTAGATACCAAACATATGTGCCGGGCGTGGTGGCTCAAGCCTGTAATCCCAGCACTTTGGGAGGCCGAGGCGGGTGGATCACGAGGTCAAGAGATCGAGACCATCCTGGTCAACATGGTGAAACCCCGTCTCTACTAAAAATAAAAAAAATTAGCTGGGCATGGGGACGCGTGCCTGTAATCCCAGCTACTCAGGAGGCTGAGGCAGGAGAATTGCCTGAACCCAGGAGGCGGAGGTTGTGGTGAGCCGAGATCGCGCCATTGCACCCCAGCCTGGGTAACAAGAGTGAAACTCCATCTCAAAAAAAAAAAAAAAAAAAAAAACCAAACATATGTATTATTTTGACTCTTTTTCACAGTTAAATGGTCCCAATAATGATGAACATTTCTGTTCTTCGGAGAGGAGTTTCTGTCTTCACTTTGTAAAGTAAAATTTTCCATTAAAATGCAAATCCACTGTTTGAATGGGTTTAATATGACTGGAACTTTTTGGCTTTCCTAGTTGCATGTTTACACACACATTTGTATATACATAATTTTTTAAACGTATATATATGTTCTTTCTGAAGGAATGAGCACTTCTTAAAGTATTTTTGAGGACTAATTTTCTTGAATGCATTTTTTTCTGTCAATTACTTACCTTATACAATATATTATTATGGCCTTTGTAAAATGAAGCTTTTGTCTTTCCTTGGTACTTTTTTCTACTTATTCTATTTAACAATAAAATTACCAAAATATATGATTATTTGTTCACTTTCATGCTATACTTAACACTTTAGAAGTAGCAGAGTATAAAGAAATGGAATCTGAAGACCCAGATTTGATTCCTTAGTATTAAACCTGCTTGTGACTTTAGACAAGTTGCTCAACTTCTCTGAGATTCAGTTTGCTCATCTGTACCATGGAGTTAATAATATCTACCTCTTTGTTTTGTCTTGAGAATCAAATGAAATATGTTTGTTCATGGTTTGTAATCTGTAAAGCCCTTCACAAGATGCAGCCTATTATCATTTGAGCATTTCGTATTCAGAATTACTTCTATTGTGTACATTATGATTTGAAATTTGATGTTAAGTATCACAATTTTAAACATCATTGTATTGAAATTTTCAAATGAAGTGTCACCTTTTCAAAATTCCCATTTTATCTCACAAATATCATTTGCAAATAATTTCTCCCTTATTAACCTGTAGGTATATTTCATTGATGAATAATTTTTAAAGTATAAAGCCATTATATTTGAAAAACAATTTTTTACAGTTTTATTTCCCCTCTGGGGATGTAAGTGATGAATTCTTGATCAAATAGCATTATTATTGCTTACATACAGTGGATATATTTTCATTAGTGTATAAATATGTTACTACATAAACATTTGTTTGAAACCAAATACACCTTATGTGGGAATGAAGGCAGTTTGTTGTTCTTGGCTTCCTATCTCTACCCAAAACCATTTCTTAATCTCTTAATTTCTAAACACAATAGTGTTTTTGAAGAAATACACAGGGAAGAGTGCTCAAAGAGTGAGTTGACTTGGAAGTGTTTATTTAGTCCTCAAAAACATGTGCAAAATATCAAGAAACTTTGTCATCTTCAAATCTGGAATCGTTTTAGAAGATCTGCTTTGAAAATTAAGCTTCTACCACTAAGGAACTGGCTTATCCAACTATCTTGTTTCAAGGAAAATAGAGGAGGCTAGTTGGCTGAAATAAAATCTGGTTCATTATTCACTAGCCTTAGGGATAATCACATTTAGGGGGAAGGCTATAATTAGCTCAACTGTTGCTTTTTACCTCATGTGTGGTAAAATCTAATTGTTTCTTCTTTCCTTTTCTTTTTTTTTGGAAAAGTCTCCTAATATTGTTTTCGACTTACAAATTTCAGATTTCCAAAATTTTAATAAGAAATATAATTGTTTGTAATAATTATACAATATATATTGACATTAACATAAATAAAAAATCATGTATCTTTAAAATTTATACTTTGGAGCTATTGATTGAACTTTTCATTATACTCAGTTATGTATTGTACTATGGCTCTTTGTCCAACTGTGAGTAATTAAAAATATAATCTTACAGAGATCTCCAACATAAACAAATCTGTGCTTCTCTACCTTTCTTTGCCTGCTTACAGCCTCCAGAAAGGACCGGGGTTGGAAGTTTGGAAGTTTATTTTAATTAGAGTTTAAGAGTAATGAACATTACAGTCAAACATATGGACATTCCCAGAAGCATTTCTATAAGCACTGTGTTCATCTGCAGACTCACGCAAACCTCATAATCATATTAAAAGTTCTTCCTGTTTTAAGACCATTTCGCTTAGGCATGTGCAAGTCTCCCTTGTATTTTTTCCGATATTTCTGGTTTAAAATTTAAAATGAAAGTTTAATCTTCTTTTCTTTCATATATTTTTATATTCTCGGCAACCATTTTTCAGAAGTATTTATCTATATTTTAGGTTTTTTGATTGACCTTCAGTATGAATATTCTAATATTTCCGCTATTATGTCAGGACAGTTGAATAACTAGGAATTGTAATTCCTACAGTCTATGATTTTTAAAAATAGAAATGGTAATATAGAATATAATTTTATTATGGTGATATGATTTTTTTATACCCAGTGCATAAGTATATCTTTTTTATATTTTGAATTCCTAATCCTTCATATTTATTTAGCCAACATTTCTCTTAGGAAACTAAATATATTAATTGATTTACATGTTAATTAAGTAATTTTCACCAGGGGTACTTACTGTGAAAATGGTAAAATTGATTTGCTGTGAAGCTTTCCTGATCGCCTAAGTGTGTACAAGGAAATGTAGTAGGGAGCAGTCTGAGAATTGGGAAAGCTTTTAATGGAGGCTGTCGGGCTTCCTTTTGCCCTGCAATTTCACATTATATGTATTCTTCATGGTGCTATGACATACGCCACAAATCCTGAGCTAGATTTGAAGATGAAGAATTATGTCACATAAATCATCAGTTTGATAGAAGAGTTATACTCAAAGCACATCTTAATTATCTTTATAATTATATGAATGAGATAAGATTTGAAGATTGGCTACATTTACATAGATATAAATGGGGATACTATATTGATTTATACATTTTGGTGAGAAGAATATATATTTGTGTTAAAGTTACCAAAAGGTATCTGGGTATGTCAGGGTGTGGCATTCACCATCTAGCAGGGATACAGTTATACCCAAGTAGTTATAAAAGTGTATGTTAAGTACATAAGTATGTATTAAATACAGAAATAAAAATATTTGAAAAAAACTGTAGAAGGTGGAGGAAAGGTTGTAGGGGGCAGAGCCTGGGATGTAAAGGCTTCCAGCAGAGAGAGTGCTTCTGTTGTGCCCTATTAAAATGGATAGTAAATACTATTAAAGCATTGAGGACAGGGGTGATGAGGAGGCAGGGGGAGAGCTTCTGTTGGGAGTTAGGGGAATGGTTATTGGAAGATGGTGCATGATTGGGACTTTGGAGGATGGGTAGAATTCTGAAAGACATCGGTGGAGTAAAAAATATTGGGTAGTCTAATAGCAGGAACAAAGTCACAAATGTTGGACATTTCTGCAGTATCCTGTTTGGCTGTGAAGTACGTAAGAGGGAGATAATGCTGGAGAAACAGGTTGAGACCAGATTGAGAGGAGCCTAAGATGTTAAACTGAGCGGCTGGACTCCCATTTGTAGGAAGTTTTTTAGCAGCAGCACGTAGGATGGCTTAGAAGGTAGAGAAATGGGAAGCATAGCCATGTGCTGCGTGTCAGGAGGCAGTAATTGGATTCTAACAGTGAGGGGCAAATTTAATAAAGCCCTGAATGGGGCAGACAGTGACAGAAGTAATAGGAAGGTGGGAACAGATGTAAGAGGCATCATGGATGAGGAATTGACAAGACTTGGTGATGCCTCACATGGGGAGGCGGACAGGGGAGGATTTCAGGATGAGCTGAGGTTTTGAGCCCATGTGATGTGGAGGAGGGTGGCACTGGCAACTGAGATAGCTATCACTGAGTAGGAACAGGGCTGTGAATTGAATTAAGGTGTTGAAAGGACGGAGAGGTTGACATTTTCAGCAGTCACTGGGAATTAAGAGGCTAGACTATAGGAGAACTCAGCTATTGAGTCCACCACACTGCTGGTTAGTGCTGAATTGATAGAAAATTAATATTTTGAGGAACAAATGATTAAAGTTTTGAAAGTGTGACAAGGCCATCATCATCAATGCAATGCACACAAAAAAACTCCATGTGATTAATCAGATGTCAGTCAAATCACTTAATCTTTCAACAGCTTAATTTACTTAGCTATAAAATAGGAAAAACAGTATGAGATTTGTATCCATCTTCTAACTTCCAGGATTGTATTAAAGCTATTGCTTTGTCAACAATATGTAAAATGCAACTACATATATGTATGTGTGTGTGTGTGTGTGTGCGTGTGTGTTATATATATGTGTATATATATGTGCACATATATATACATACAAATATTATTAGTTTATTATTATATTGAGAGAATGCCAGAAAGAAAAAAAATAAGGTTAATGTTTTAATTTCCTTAATTGTACATTGTAAGATATTGCAGATACAAAGTTTTTTAAAAAGAATTAATTTTTATTGGGCTCTTATTCTGTGACAGGCACAATTCTATGTAGTGTTCAGGTGTTAATTTAATCTTTTAATTAACACCAAGACATTGTATTATTTCCATTTTACAGGTGAGAAAACCAAGGCTTTGGAGAAATTAAACAACATTTATAAAGCTAGGACTTGAACCCAGGCACACAGACCGCAGAGCCAAGGCACCTAAACATTAGTGTATGTTGCCTCACACTGAGTAAACATCTGCTTCTGAACAGGCTGTATTTTGTTATTGCATTTGTATTAATGTGGCCTTCCCTGGTACTTTCTTATTTCTAAAACTCTTCCAGCCAGATGTACTGTCTTTGCTTTAACATATGTTGCTTTTCTTTGCTCTGAAGATAAATTGGTTGAGGGCTGGTGCCATGTATTATATAGGAAATTACATGGCATAGAGAGGGCACACAGGCTTTGCATTTAGTCCAAATGCTTGCTTTAAATTGAAGCCTCTGACTTGTTGACAATGAGACCTTGGGAAAATGTCTTACCACCCTGAATCCTGGTCCATCTGTAACACTGAGTTATAGAGAGTTACATCACATAATATATATGAAAAGCCTAAAGCATCTGGCTCCTAAAGTCAAGCACCAGGGCTGACTTATCACTTTGGCACAGTAAGCTCACAGTGTAGCACAGTGGTCCGCAGTCTTCTGGCACCAGGGATCGATTTTGTGGAATAAATTTTTTTCCATCAGGTTTGGGGGGTGGGGATGATTTCCTGATGATCATCAGGCATTAGATTCTCATAGGGAGCACGCAACCTAGATCCCTCATGTGTGCAGTTCACGGTAGTGTTAGTACTCCTATGAAAATCTAATGCCGCCACTGATCTGACAGGAGGCAGAGCTCAGGTGGCAAGTCTCACTCGCCATTCACCTTCTAGTGTGGGGCTGGGATCCTAACCAGGGTACCGGGGTTGGGGACTCCTAATGTAGAGAATCCATAATACTTTTAGGGACTCACAAAAATGTTTTACTCCCAAACAGTATTTTTTTATTATCAGGAGGGAAATAATAAACTTTTAGGTGAATAAAATGTTGACTATATGATATTATTATATTCATCTTTATGCCAATACAATTGTAAAATATAAATTTTTTATTTTTTAATGGCAGAAGGGGCCACAGGGCTGTGAAAGTCATAACTTAGCACTGAAAATCACTCCTTACTTAGCTTCCTTAAACCGCTTCTGATGTCTGGGTCGTAATGTTTTCCTCATGCATTTTATTGATTCACTAGCTGACTAATTTCTAGATTATATCAATTAAAATAAAACTGACATTTTTTCCCTCATACAATAAGATTTTTCTAACACCCCCTTTCTAAATAGTTCATTGTCTCTTCTGGGTTACCTCTATACCATATGATTAAGTGTCTCATACCACATATAAACTATTTATTCACACATCTATTTCTCCTCCTTGACTCTCAAAGCTTCTTGAGAACATGGGTTATGTCATAGTGATGCAGGACTTCTGCTACTTAGTTCACCTAAATTGGAGTTCTTGTCTCACAACCAGGAAAAATTAGGCATGTGGACACATTGAAGGGTGAGGAGTGCAGAATTTATTAAATGAAAGGAAAGCTCTCAGCAAAGAGAGGGGTCCTGAAAGCAGGTTTCCCCCCTCACAATGAAGTACCACACATGAACCGAAGAGGCCATGCTCCTCCCTTGCATGAGGGGCAGATTCCTGGTGGCTCCACCCCCCATCGTTCCAGTGCACACGCGGACCCTTAATCTGAGCTACATTGATTTATTTCCCTTACTTTGCATGTGTTAAGGGATGAACTTTTTCACCATAGGCATGTTTAGTCAAGCCCTGCATGTACAATGAACTGGGTGGGTCAGAACCTCCAGGGATTCTTCCCTGTCTGCCTAAGCATTTGGCTGTCTCCTGCCTCTATCAGTAGCCACTGCTACATCCTCAGCAACTAGCAGAATACATGGCACATAGAAAGTCAGTCATGAAAGTTAGGTGAATTAAATTGATTCCGTTTGGAACACTGACATTATATTTCCAGCCACAGGTTAACTGCTCTTTGTAAATGTACTTTATAACTGAGATTTCACCTAAAACTTTATATATCTGAAGTGAAAAACTGTCATCTATCCTGCAACATTATCTCCTCCTTATGAGTTTTCTATACTTTTTAGTATTCTTCTCTACCAGCCCAATTATTTCTTAAAAACTGAAAAGTTGAATAAATTAGTTTGTCAAGACTTCTTCCCTCCCTTGCTAAATTAATTGGATTAACAAAAGGCCTATGAAAATAGCCAAGACCTTTGACATCTGCATGTATGGATTCCACTATTAAAAATGATTCTGTGTCCCACTGACCTAATGGGAATATAGTGTAAGAGTGAGAAATGAGCCTTAATTCCTCAGCATCAAAGAGAGACCAGCATTACCCAATTACATCTAGGAGACAACAAATATCAGCACCAGCGTTTACTAGCTTTATGGATGGAGCAGAACACATAATAAATTATTAGGAAATTGGTTGCTGCTTAGTTTGCACCATATAGATGGTTTTTTTTTTGAGACTGTAAAGTGTTACTTTGTTTTTCATTTATTTTTATCTCTCCCGTTCTCTGATTTATAACTTTCTCAGGCTTAAAGAGGTTTTACCTCTTAATAGCTTGTTATATACAGAAGAGTGAAGCACTAGAGTGGGGAGGAACTGTGTGCAGTTTGGACAATTGTGGATGATGATACCAATTACATCTCAGAAGTTGGAGGAAAGACTAATTTTTGTTCTTACTCAAGTCTGGTAGTATATAGTAGCCTGTAAGAGGGCTGGCTACTGGTAGAGATTATTTTTCATTCTTAATATCTCTGAAAAGAGAAGTGGCTGGACTTAGCTGAGGAAAATCAATATATGCTCATGTATAGAGATTGAAAGTTCACAATTTTGGCATGGTCTAATTACTTGGAATTTCATGTTTATTAAATAGGTTCTTCTAAAGTTGTTCAAATTCTTAATTATAAAGGAATTAAGAAATGGTTGGTAAGAAAAAGGGGTAATGATTAACTTGATGTGAGGTTTTAGGGGATGATTTTCACACTTTAGTGATAACAATGACAGTACCTATTTTAGACATGACATTTTTCAATGTTTTCACAGGCATTATTTCTTTTGATACTCTTGACGGGAGTGTATTATTATTATTAATATTTCACAGATGAGGAAATTAAGCTATATGGACTTTAAGTGACTTAGACAAGAGCTTGGCTGGCCGCCGGGGCTCATGCCTGTAATCTCAGCACTTTCAGAGGCCGAGGAGGGCGGATCACAAGCCCAGGAGATCGAGACCATCCTGGCCAACGTGGTGAAACCCCAACTCTACTAAAAATACAAAAATTAGCTGGGTGTGGTGGTGCATGCCTATAATCCCAGCTACTCAGGAGGCTGAGGCAGGAGAATCACTTGAACCTGGGAGGTGGAGATTGCAGTGAGCCGAGATTGCACCACTGCATTCCAGCCTGGCAACAGAGCAAGACTCTGTCCTAAAAAAACACAAAAATCAAAAGACAAGATCTTATACTTAGTAACTGATAGTATTAGGAACAATCTGGGTATTATTCTTATTTAAAATCTCATATTATTCATGCCTTCCTTGCTTCTAACCTCTTTAGTAAGATCTAACCACAGGCTGGCCTCCTGCTACAATTGGAAGGCAATGTGAAACAACCTTTCTATGACCCTTTCCAGTCTTGCTTGCTTCAGATACATCATCTATCTTCATTGGTCACTTGGACTCTAATCAATACTTCTGCTCCCTCTGACCTGGGGTTACATGTGGTCTTTCCCATATTTTGAGTTTGGTCTGAAAACGTGTTTGTCTTATTCTGTCAAATTAACTACTCAATTATATACTAGTAGAAGAGGAAGTTTAGTTTCTCCTTCCTAAGGTTTTTCCTTTTCTCCTTAATTATTCAAGAATCCTGAAGCTTGCTAAATCCAAAGGGAGCATTTGCCTTCTAAGTGCCAAGCAGAAAACAAATTTGAGTTGAGCCAGTGGCTACTACTATTGCTTCCAACTATCACACAGTGTTTTTATGGTAGATTTATCTTGCACAGTACCGTAGCTAATAATTCTTCTTTTTTTTTTTTTTTTTTCGCTCTTGTGGGTATAGGTCCCTTGTTAGCTTACAGGCATGCCCCACATTGCGTGCCATGATTACAAGTTTTAAAATTCACATTTCCAGTTCCAATCATTATTCCCCAAACCACGATAGCATTGTGGCAGGTGGCTGAGTTTAGAAGGGCTTTCTGCATGAGCCTCAGGCTGGAATCATCTCTCATTCTCAGAAACATCCCTGCATCTAAACCCAAGATTGCAGTTAGTGTTCTCCCTTTTTTTTTAATAAAGGCATTTCATTTCAGTATTTTATTGCTCTTTCCTGCAACAGGGCTTTGGAAGAGGTCATCCTTATCCATCTTGACAGATCTCCCAAAGTTTGAATTTTAGGGAGCAAGGCCAGAGTCTTTCTTTCAGTCGGATCAGCGATCTCAGCAAATGGCATCTTTGGTTGTCTTCCGAATTCTTTTTCTCCCTCCTTCATGGAAGAAGATCCCCTTATACTTCACATTCACATGACTAAGAAGATACCTTCAAGAGGCCAGGAAAGTTAATGTCTCTGCCTTTATGTGTGGAAAGGCTGGTATAATTTCAAAATAAATCCCCATTGGACATTCTACTTAATCTCTTTGAACATGCCTATATCACACTTAGGTTTGCATAATGCTCTAGGCAGTTTGCACTTGTACATTTGACTCTTACAAAACCCAATGAAGTAGCTATGACACATGCTAATTTCTTAAATTTGTGGTAGAAAGATTAAAACCTACTCAGTTAACTTGTTCCAGATAGCTAGTATAGGAATATATTAGTTTCCTGGAGCTGTTGCAACAAAGCACCACAAACTAGGTGGCATAAACAACGGAAATATATTATCTCACTGCTTTGGAGGAGTCTGAAATCAAGGTGTTGGTAGGGTTGGTTCCTTCTGAGAGCTGTGAGGGAGAATCTGTTCCATGCTGGTCCCCTTGTTCCTGGTAGCCTGCGGAGTTCCTTTGGCTCATAGATAGCATTCTCCCTGTATTGTAACATAGTCTTCCATCTATACCTGCCCATGTGTCTAAATGTCCCCTTTTTATAAGGACAGCAGTCATATTGGATTAGAACCCAATCTAATGACCTCATTTTAACTTGATCATTGGCAAAGTCACTATTTCCAAATAAGGTCCCACTTATAGGTGCTGATGGTTAGGACTTCAGTATCTTTTATGGGCAACAAAGTTCAACCCACATGATAAGTTGGGTTTTCTGACCCTAATTGTCACAGAATTTTCACTATATTTTGGAGTCTCATGTAATGTAAAATTTTTTCAATCACTATGAAAGTATTTGTTCAGCAATATATTTAATTGTTATCGATTTAAGGGCTCCTGATTCTTTTACAGGATTAGTTTGTTGTTTTTAAATTTTCTTTTTAAAGAATTCTCAACTGAATCTTGACTTATTGTTTTATTATAATCAGTTTTCTAAGAATTACTTCTCAAAATCCTTGAGATGCATTTAAAAAATAATAAACGTGGTTAAGCTTTTAAATAAAAGCAAATAGAGAAATAATACCTATTAGGAAATGCAGATTACCAGTTGTAATTATATGTGTAAATTCTTTGTGTCTAGTCATATTACCCAGGGATAATAGAATGAAAAATGTATTCACCGTTGCTTGGTTGCTCTTGTGTATATAAATCCCTTTCAGTTCACAGGGATACCCTATGTGTAAAGAATTTTAAAGTTGTAAAGTAGAATAGGTGCTTGTTACTATTTATAAGCATGGCCTGGAATAATACTAAGATATTTCCAACATTTGAAAAATGAATTTAACTGTCATTATCTTTTCTATATTCATTTAATATCCATTAGTACAGTAGTTTGAAAAGTGGGCTTTAGAGTAAGAAAAACAAATGTGGTTGTGTCTCAACTGTGCTATTATTGTATGAGTGACCTTGAGCAAGTCATTTAACTTCCAAGTTTCTGGGTTTTTTTAAATGTCTAATATTGAGATAAATAAGACCATTTTCCTCATAGGACTTTTGGGAATATTGTGTAAGAAATATATGCAGCATGCCTATAACAATTCTAGACACTTTGTGGGCAGACTATATACATCGACAATATTGTCACCACCGGTTAAATTAATTAGTTCAATTGAAATTGTAATTACTATTTTACCCTATTGAATCAAACCCTGATCCTAAAAAGCAGGAGTTGCTGGGATTCTGTACTTACAGCAATACTAGAAACGTAGTAGTTGGCAGTAAATTATTTTTGTTTTATGTCAGATATTGGAACTATGAGTCTAATGGGCCTATTGTTTTCAATAGGTTTTTCTGTGCCAGTAATAATTTTAATTGAGTTAGAACTATCCAGAAACTCCTAAGATTAAAATTCTTTTTGTTGTTTGGCTATTGATTTTTGCACTTTTCTTTTTTAGCACCAGATATCTTTTCTTGTGTTTTTGTCCTGAAGACTTTTTGTTATTTGTTAAAGTGACTTCATTTCATGATTTTTATTTTCAAATGCTAATTTGTTAACTTAAAATGGATAAAAATAAACTTTTGTTATGCAAATAACACATCTGCATATGGGAAGATATAGATGAGTGCACACACACACAATTCAAGGCACCCATAGTCCTACATTCCACACAAACACATGTGATTCAAGGCACAGATAGTCTTATACCTCACATAACATCAGTGTTTGCATTTTGAGATACCATCTCTTAATGTCATCCTTTGATTCTTACGCTATGTTTTAGTAAACTGAATTTCATCTGGATTGAAACTCTCTTCTACCTGGCTAACCCCTTTGGTTTCAACAATGTGCAGGGAAGAGAACTCAGCAGCAAGCAGAGTCAATAGGGGCTCTAACATCTCTTTTCCAGCCCTGGGTTCCTTTCATGTAGAGGTGGCACCCAATAGGACTGCTGAAGTAGCATGAATTCACAAATGGAAATTGATTTCTGTTCTCTACTATGGTCAACTGGAGAGAAACGAGCCATGAGGCATCTAAGAAGTTTCTGAGCTTAGAAGGAGAGTAACCTAAGTTTATTCTTCATGATTTTACCATTTGTCTACTGCCTGTCACTGTCTCCAACTCTATTCTCATTTCTCTTCCAAACGGGAGTTAGTGACAATTTACTTCATTAGCATATGTCTTTCCTTTTGTACAACTAAAGGTTTAAAATTCCTTATCTATAATTCTGGAATTTGGTTTTCTGAAACCAAAAAAACTCTACCAAAACTTAATATGAAGTTATTTATAGTAATTATTTGTTATATTTTATGTGAACATCAGTGATTGGCTGCCATGATATAAATGTGCTTGATTATAGGTCATCGCCTCAGATTTCACTGGGGGTTATGCAGCATGTGTTATATGGACTAGATTACCTTCCTAAAATCCAAAGAAGTCTCATTCTAAAACACAGCTCGTCCTAGATGTTGACTAAGAGTTGGGAAACTGTATTAGCGTAGTGAGGTAGCTAAGGAACAGTGTTACAAGGAGAAGAGCCCCAGAAAGGCAGTTGTGTTTCAACTGCACCAAGATTTTATGAACTCTAATTCGGTTCTGGACTCACACTGCTCTTGTGGTAATGAGGATGCAAAGCACCTGCAGCCTCCTCCTCTTTATTCCATCCATTGCTCACCATGTCTTGCAGATGAAGGCATGTTTCCTGAATTCCTAGACTTAATGCTTCTGTTTCTCTTAGTGATACTTAATACATTTGCTTCTTCAAATAAAATGAATTTCCATTATGATAACACTACATCACGGTCAGGCTAGAATGATCCTTTGCTGGAGCCACTTTATGAATCATACTTATTTGTGAGATTGTAACTCAATAAATTCCATGCCATAGTTTTGTTTCTGAATTGAGAAAAATTGCAAGGAAGGGCAAATGTCACACTTAAACACTATGGAAAGAAGAAAAGGAAGGGCTGCAGAAGAAAACAAAATAAAGGAGGAGATTCATTTTTCCATAGTGGATAGCTACTTGAATTATTTTTAATTATTGTGGTTAAAGTTACCAGGAAAAGGCTGGGTGCAGTGGCTCACGCCTGTAATCCCAGCACTTTGTGAGGCCGAGGTGGGCAGATCACCTGAGGTCAGGAGTTTGACATCAGCCTGGCCAATATGGTGAAACCTGTCTCTACCCTAAAAAAAAAAAAAAAAATTAGCCAGCCGGGATTACAGGTGGTGGGCACCTGTAATCCTAGCTACCTGGGAGGCTGAGGCAGGAGAATTATTTGAACCTGGGAGGTAGAGGTTGCAGTGAGCCAAGATCATGCCATCGCACTCCAGCTTGGGCAACAAGAACGAAACTCTGTCTCAATGAATAAAGTTACCAGGAAAACATTTACTAATTGTGTATTATGTTTTCCCCTACAACTACTGTGAGTAATCTGCACTTTTATTTCTCTTTTGGTTCGTAAGTTTCACATTAATCCTATTTTGCTATTTACTGAATAAAGGGTATTGAAAAAAAGGTATTTCTCATTCCAAGTTGGCCTTACAATGCCAGGTGTAAAAACTCAGGCCCAAGTGAAGACTGAGGTCAGGATAAGCCAGGCTCGCAGATCTTCCTGGATTTTACTTTGCATCTCATTCATTCATTCAACCGATACTTATTGATTACTGAGGATGTTTCAGGACTGTACTGGGTGCTGCAATAGTAGTGGATGAAAACAGGAAGGTCCCCATTCTCTTGAAGTACGCCTATTGGAAGGGTGAGGGGAGAGTGACCAGTGTCAATAAGCCGTCAATCAGAGAACAAGCGTTTGGATAATATAACTTTTAAACAGTGAAAGGGGCTGTGGGAAGAATTGACTATGTAATTGGGTAGAGGGGCTGGAGGCCAGATAGGTACGCTTTCAGATGGAATGATCAGGGAAGACATCTCTAAGGAGGTTGCATTAGAGCTGAGAAAGAGACAGATCTAAGGGTTGTGTTTCAGAAAACAGGGATAGAAAATATGACAACCCTCAGATAAGGATAAGTTCATTCTGCTCAATGGCAGTGAGGGGCCCAGTGTGTAAGGTACAGAGAACTGAAAGACGGAGGAACTTGGTGGGGTTTGGGGTTTGGTGGGGTCTATGTGCCACAGAAAGCTGATTTTGTGATTATCACAATGGGAAGCCATTAGAGGCTTTGAAGCACATGAATCAACATATTCTTATTTATAAAGGCCATTCAGGGAACAAGAGTGAAAGAAGAAAAATAAGAGACTTTCCAAGAAATTAGACACATTGGTAGTTTGAGTTATAACATTAGAAACAGAGAAGTTAGAGGATTCAAAATACAAAATTGAACCGCTAATAGTTGCTGTTGTATTGACACTGGGATGAGGAAAGAGATGAAGCCAGGATGCTTTCTGGGTTTGGGACCTGAACAAACGGGAAGGTTATGCAGCTGTTTACTGAGGAGGGGCAGACTTATTAGCAGACTAGCCAGTTTGATGTGTGTCTGGGGAGCTGGTGGGGAAGTATTTAAAGGTTACCTCTTTCCCCTTTTGTGTCCTTTTCGCTTTGTGGTTACTCAGGAAGTTAGAGTGTGTGCTTTTTTCAGATGATCTTTTGTGAGCCTCCTACTCTGAACTTCACTGACCTTGGTTTGCACTGCAACCTAATTTTTGAAATACCAAATACTATGAAGCATCATTCTTTTCCCTGCAAAATGACTAATATATACGAAGATTACACACATGATCAGTTCTCAGTAAATCTTGTGTTCAAAGTTGTAGTTCCAGAGAAAGTGACGGATTTATGTGGAAACAGACATCCTCATCTTGCTTCATCTGCTATGTAATCATTAACTCATGCAAATAACAGGACTGTCTGGGATCATGGGCTATGGGACAGAATGAAGCTCCATTTTCTACAATGGAGAGAAAATCCCAAGAATCAGTATTTTCATACATGAAATTAACCAGCAAAGATCTTCTAAAACTTAATCCCTTTCCAGTGAATGATTAATGCATTTTTTGTTCTTCTTTTCTCTTATTTTATAGTCAAAAGCTCATGTAATGGCAGGATATTACAGCACTCTCTGTCTTTAAATTTAAAGCAGCAATAAGCAGACGTGTTCTGTAACCAGATCCAAATGTTCTGGTTCCTGCTTTAAGTGGAGAAAATCTGATTTGGCAAACAAATAAATGAGCGACAAGAATAGCAAAACAAACTTGACAAAATGGGTCATTTACTTTGGAAAGGGGTTTATTGTAGAATGCCTTTAAATAATGAACAACATTAAAAGATTTAAAGTATAATTTTATAAACAATTTTACTGAGACACATGAATTTCATCTAACATTGACCTTCTGTACTGTGTTGAATCTAAATTTGTAAGTGAATGCATAGATAAACTAGCATGGGATTTTTACTTCATTTTCCCAGAAAACAATATAATCTTTCATTTCATTTTCCTCAATGAATAAAATATTTGTCACTCTGTTATCATGTGAGCGCTTCTAGTAATTTTTCATTTTACCTGAGGTTTCTTTTTTACCCACTGATAAGTTTATTTCTTGGGTCAGCAATAATGTTGGGATAAACTCATAAATAGTTATTCTTTGAATGCTGAAAATAAAATATGTTTTATTCATGAGTAAGTATAGTGTTTACTTGTTGCCAATATTGTATGGGTTAAAATATACATTTTCTTTTTACCATTATCTATTTTAAATAATTCTGGAAATACAGTATGGCATATTCTAATCAGTAAAACCTAACATTGTTTGAGGGTTTTTTCTTTCTTCTTTTCAAGATAGTGTATGTGAAAGCATACATCAGTAATAATAATAAAAGTTGAATTCAGATGAAAATACTTTGCAAATCGTCAATGCATGCAAATTTAAGTATTTTTATTATTGTTGTTATTATTCTTTGTCATTATTAAGGTATATTAGATAATGATGTTAGCGTGGTTTATAATTCAAGCATTACGTAATAAAGACAAGGTACAGTTAATTCTGTATTGGAGATTCATATTAACAAGCATTTTTCATAAGTCAGTTTTAGTCATTTCATAGAAGTCTTTGGTGGAATTGCATTGCTTCAAATACTTGTTTTTAGTACTCGTACATTCTTAGACTACTTGTGTTTAGATATTTGATAAGATGCCTGGCGCGGTGGTTAAGAACATGGTCTACCTATAGTGCCAAACGACCTGGCATTCGAATACCACCCAAGCCACTTCTGATCTGCAAGAGCTTGGGCGAATCATATAGCCATTTCATACCTGTTTCCTTATCTGTGAAATGACAAGAATAATAGTATTTAATTTTGATGATCAAATGTACCAGTTTCTAAAATGCAAAACATTAGAAGAATACCTGGCATGTAGTAAAAAATTAAATGTCAGCAATGATTATTTCTTACACAAGCCTGGTAAAAATTCGAGTTTACTGGTTATTAGGTTGCATGGGTTCTCTTTGGGGTCTTCTTCATTATATTCAGAGCTCAGTAATGCCCTGAGGGTTTTTATTTGGGGGGGTCATATTTGCCTGACTATATGTCCTCAGACAAAAATATTGTAATACATAATTCAAAAACAAAGATTTGATCTTCAAAAGTAAAAAAACAAAGCAGCATCTCCAATTTGCTGTACCAAAGGGCCTGGTTCAATGCCTGACACAAGGTAGGACCCCTGCCGACCTTGGTCCACCCATGGATTACCTCTGCCCAGGATTCTGACCCTTACAAGGAAGGGCATGCTTTCCACATTCTTGGTAAATCTGTGTAGCATAATTCTCTTAAATGTAGCCTTCAACCTTAGGAGACTGCGAAACTCTGAAACTATAGTGTTATGACTGAAATATCAAGCTTTTTAAAAACACTTACTTTAGTTCATTTAGCTGTCTAATATTTTCTCTGTTCTTAAATTTGCAAACTTTTAAAATGTATGATTTTAAATTACATAGTGGATTATTCAGATACTCATCTAACATTTAAAATGTAAACAGTGCACATTTTTTCTAAACGGCAAGAAGCAGGGGATTATCATATGTGAAAGGAAGTAGAAATATGGTCTTTTTATTCTTGTCTGCCTAGATTTTGCAGTTTTAATCAAGTTGGCATTTAAAAATACTGGGCTCTGTTAAGAACTGCGTGATGTTTATAGAGATTTTTAGGTGCGAATTATCTAGCCAGATGTTTAAGCTCAAAAGGAAACAAGTTAAATACAATTAACCAAGTTTTCATTTATCAAGTAGCTAATCCTCAGCAGTAGGCCACAAAATCAGGCTTTTGATCCCAATAATATATATAGGTATAACTATGTAGATAACATAAAATGAAAGTTACAAAGCCTTATTTTGAAACTCTTTGAGCTTGGCCAAATTAGAGAACATTTTATTCATTACAGGTGGCTTCCCAAAAATTTTGGTTACTGATTGCCTTTGTCATTGTCTTTAGGACAACTGTAGACTTTGTCGATATTGGAACAGATAAAATATTGCACTGCAATTTTCCACCAGGTAAATCACATCATTATTATGAGAGTATGAAAATATCTGAAAGCAGGGACAGGGTGGGTGTGTGAAATACATACACATATGCACACAGTATAAAAATAAGGTTGCAAAATGTTGCATCATTTCAGTTGCTCAACTGAAGCTCAACTCAACTCTTGCATAGTTCCCTATGACATGGTGTTAGTGTGACATGTGGGTACATTTTAATATGTTTCATATGCTATGAGGTGGGAGCTCCCTAAAATAAGAATCTTGGGATCTATAAAGTTCTTTTTTCTTTTTTTTTTTTTTTTTTTTTGAGACGGAGTTTCGCTCTTGTTACCCAGGCTGGAGTGCGATGGCGCACTCTCGGCTCACCACCTGGGTTCAGGCAATTCTCCTGCCTCAGCCTCCTGAGTAGCTGGGATTATAGGCACACGCCACCATGCCCAGCTAATTTTTTTGTATTTTAGTAGAGACAGGGTTTCACCATGTTGACCAGGATGGTCTCGATCTCTTGACCTCGTGATCCACCCGCCTCGGCCTCCCAAAGTGCTGGGATTACAGGCTTGAGCCACTGTGCCCGGCTAGGGGATCTATAAAAAGTTCTTAAAACACATCTGATTTTGGTGAATGTTTAAGTATTTTGTATAATTTTTTAAATTCTAAAAGTATTATCAAAATACAGACGGTTTGGGTTGGAGAAACAAAGGGAGGAAAAAAAGCCCAGCCACTACTTAACAAAAATTCTTTGTACCTTACTCTATATCTATATATCTATGTCCCAATGTACCTTCAGGTTTGTACTTTATTTCTTCTATGCACCTACAGCGAAGTTTTAAATATTCCAGGCTCTATTTATAAAGGTTCTGAGTTCCTCAGTATTCCTGGGGAGGAGCTTAAAAATATTTTGATTTTTATAAGTCTCTTTAGAGAACTAGGAAATCATTCCAAAATATTAATTTTGAGCCAAATTTTTAATAGGGTATAGTGGAAATTGTATTAAATAAGAATCAAGAGTTTATGTTCAAGTCCCACTTCTGACAACATGAGTTCTATCATTTGAAGTACTTTACTGATACGTGAATGTATATGAGAAATACACATATACAGTCAAGAGAATAAGTTATGACTCATATGCATTCCGCAGAAACAGGCTCTACGTTCAAACAAGATTTATGGACTTGTTTTCTTGGGCTTTCATTTCCCTGTGAAAGAGTATTTTACCGTGGGCTGGAATATGCTTCTGTTTCTCTTGGTTAATGTATATGGGGAGCAACAGAAGGTAACAGGAATGATTGTGAGGGAGACAAAGATACCTTGGGAAGTGTGGATGAGAGCAGCGGGGCGGGTCAGGTGCGGTGGCTCACGCTTGGAATCTCAGCATTTTGGGAGGCCAAGGTGGATCACCTGAGGCGGTAGTTAGAGATCAGCTTAACCAACATGGAGAAACCCCGTCTCTACTAAAAATACAAAATTAGCTGGGCATGGTGGCTCACGCCTGTAATCCCAGCGATTTGGGAGGCCAAGGTGGGCGGAACACTTGTGGTTGGGTGTTAGAGATCAGCCTGACCAACAAGGAGAAACCCCATCTCTACTAAAAATACAGAATTAGCCGGGTGTAGTGGCGCATGCCTGTAATCCCAGCTACTCCGGAGGCTGATGCAGAATTGCTTGAACCTGGGAGGCGGAGGCGGAGCGTGCGGTGAGCCGAGACGGCGCCGTTGCACTCCATCCAGCCTGGGCAGCGAGAAGGAAACTCCGTCTCAAAGCAGAAAAGAAAGAAAGAAAAAGAGCAGTGGGGAGGAGGAGAGAAGGGTAAGCATCCAGTTATTTATTTGACGTCTATTTGCAACTCTATTAACTATGGAAAGAACAAGAGAGATGGGTATTAGGAGACAAAACACAGTGGAGATTTTGGCTACCCCAGTGTTTTCGTCTGGCTCACTGACTTTCAGTTATCCTCCTTCTTTGCTTATTGTTACTTGTTTTTGGATATGAAAGCGAGTATCCTAAAATAACGTCGACATAATTAACGATCTCAGTGGAATGATAGGAGTTTAAAGAAAGAACAAAGACCATTCCATTTGTATTTTAGAATCCGCTTGCAATTAAATACTTGCAGCCGTAAGTTGCAAATTCCTAAACATATATCATTTACTAATCTAGCTTATTTTTACCTAATCTGCCTATGTAAACTCATCATTATTCTAAGTGTCCCTTAGTAAACAAAATAAGATTCCTTCTTACTCTAATATTTGAGGTCTAAGTACAATCCAAATGTCAGAGGTGATTGTTGTTATTATTTCCGTCATGGAGACCTCCCGATTTTCAAATAAAATATTTATATAAATCATACTCAACACAAATTAGTTTAGTTTTCATTCTGTCTCCAGAAGTGAGGATGTAGAGTAGTTAAGAGTCATAAATTCGGAGCCTGAGTTTGGAGTTTGATCTAACTCCACACCTAACTGTGTGACCTTGAGCAAATGACTTCAAACTTCGGCCCCTTAATTTCTTGGTCTATAAAATGATGATAATTATAGTAATTTTCTCATAATGCTGTTATGAATATTAAATTAGTTAACTTGGGCTAAGTGCTTAAAACAGTAGCTCTTCATATTTCAGTGGTTCACCACATTGGTGGCACATTAGAATCAGCTGGGGAGTTGGTGCTTGCCTCGCCCATTAAATCGGAAACTTTGGGGGTGGGGCCCAGTACTGAGAGTAATTGAAATTGCTCAGGTGATTCCAATGAACAGCCAGCGTTGGGCACGAAGGCCATAAATGGTTGTAATTATCCTGCTCACTAAATTATAAACTTCCTGAGGGTAGAGAGTCCATTACTTCTTTTTATACATCCTCCCTAGCACAGCTAGCACAGTGCCTTATTTGTAACTAATGCTCATTAAATACTATCAATTAAAGAAAACATGTTGATGATATTTTAGATGTGTAAAGACCTTGCGGTACCACAGAGGTGCCAATTTTCAGCATTAATTATTCATTCCCTCATTTATTCATTTATGCATGCTACACACTTTGGAGTCTTGATGCTAAACACTGCAGGCATATATGATTTGGAAATGCAATCCCTGTTGCAAATAGTTTATAATTTAGTATGAATAAATGCATTCATGACTTCAATAGAAGGGAAACTGACTATGTAAAAGTGTCATGTTACAATTTGGGTTCCCTTGGAGGCTTACTCTGAGATGGGGCATGCAGAGTGTTGGTTTGGAAGTACTTTTGAGAATAACGCCTCTGCATGTGCTAGGGAAAAGGAAGGCTGTGGAAGGAGCATAATTGGGCAGGGAAAGAAGTTAGGTTTTGATGCATTCCCAGTGAGGTTTTCAGCTAACCCCACAAGGAGCTCTGGGGCTGGGGTGACTCTTCAGAGTCTTAAGTTGTGCTGAAGGGGGCTAGGTTTTTATTCCTGCATATTGATCATTGCTTGGATACAGCTGTTGCTGGAAGTAGTAACCGTGGATGAGGCATGTTTCTTTAGCAGAAGCAATTTCCTAACACAACTGACAGTTTTGGGTGTCCTCTGGCAGTTCTCCCCCAGATAGGGGAATATGTCCTTCATTCTTAAAGGGGGATTTGAGTGGAGTGTCACAACATCCATCACATGCAACAAGAGATAAACAAAAAAAATGTATCCTGGCTCAAAGAAGAGAGATTTCCTTTATTTAGATGGGGAGGATAAGAGTTAGGGTGAATTGGGAGTTACTTTTTCAAATGGATGCCATTACAATGTGATATTTAAGGATGAGTGAGGTTTCAAGAGGCTGAGCTGAGTTGCACAGTGTTCCGGCTATAGGAAACAATAGAGGTAATGGTGGGGAGGTATGAAGTATAGTGGAGAAGCCCTATATATAGTGGGTCTAGAAGCTCAGGCTAAGGAGCTTAGGCATCATTTGATTGACTTTTAGGAGGAGAAAGAATATGTGCCAGTGTGTATTAGAAAGATTAATCTTGTAGCAATATGGAGACATAGGTCGGGGCAGAGCTTGGGATCAGGCAGATTAGGTAACAAGCTGATGAAAGAAACTATACTAAGAATCAATGTGAGAATTAAATGCCTGAGATAGGCAGGAAAGCAAAGAGCTGGATGGATGCAGGAGGCAGTTTAGATGTACATGAGACAGGTTTGACAGCAGACTAAGTGTGTCTATCTATGTAAGGTTGTGTGAGTGGCCAGTCACGAGGGGATAACTGTAGTGAAGAGAGGCACAGTGACAGAGAAGAGAGCCAGAAAGGCGGTGGCTTTGATCCATTATGATCAGCAAAGGAAGAGACAGATGTGACCAAGGTTTTTGCAGAGCACTGAGTGTGCATGAAGGTCGATTATTCAGGTTGATTTGAATCCTGTATTCTTGTATTACTATCTGGGGCTTTCTTGGCAATGTCACAACATTTTGTCCTGGCCATCAAAAACAGCACATCAGTGGTCTGAGCCCAGTTATGTTGGAGCACTGTGCTAGATGGTAGTAGGCAAAGCTATGAAATAACTAATATTTGTTTTTAAAATGCTAGTCATTAGCGTTTTCTCTTTCTAGCCATCCCTTCCAGGCCTTCAGAGTACTCATCCCCCTTCTTTCTTTCCTGTCAAAAATGGTCACTTATACCACAATGTTGGTTTCTCCAATTACATGTCATCTATTCCTGAAGTATCTGTAGTCAGTCATAGGATTAAATTCAAATTCTCTTTAAATGAATTTTGGTGAATAACATTATTTTGAGCAAGCGGGCTTCTGAGCCCCTGGAAATGATGTTAAGTGTAAGGTCACCCTCAGTGATTTAATTTTGAGGGCCAGTATTTTCAGGATTTGAACAAAGTGGAAAATTAAGTGATACTTGCAACTTCTTAACCTTGGAAGGAGGTCCTGGAATGATATAAACACTGCCTTCTAGGGAACTCAGCTGTGGGACATTGTATGCCTGAATATTGTTAAAATTTCTTTTTTCTCCTCTCTCTCACAAAAATGAGATGGATGAACTGATCATCCCATCATTTTTCATTATGAAAGAACTTTTCCTATTTCATCTTAATGTCTGGGGTATTTCATTTAAGAACAGCTTAAATAAGCCCTATTTCAAAATAAGCTGTGCTGTAATGCCATTAGTTGCCAGCTAGTCACTACGTGAAGTCACAGAACTGTGTACAATCTCTCTTTTGATTCTAAAACCTTGGGAGAAAGTAATTGAGGTATAGACACACGAGAGTCTCAATTTTATTGCTTTGCAGAGAAATTTCAATTTAGAGTTTATCTAGGTTACAGTCCCCAAATATTTCTCAAGGAGGAGAAATCAAATTTGTTGCAAAGTTTCTACTCATATATTATTCAGTCCTATTACCTGAGCTGCCTTGTTTGACATCGTCGGTTGGAACACTCTCTGGGCTATGATTAGAACTCAACCTTGGTTTGGGTGACAACCCACTCTTCTTGCTTGTTTCTCTCTTTCTCACTTTTAACTCCCAGATTCAACACAGTTCTTTGAAATGATTTGTGTTTCACCCTAAGTCATTAGTGTGTGCTTCCAAGTGGCCAATCTTTCCTCCTTTGTTGGTTAATGTTTACAGGAAACCTCCTGGAGTAATGACTCACTGTGGTCCTTCATCACTTGCCTGCCTCCAGCTTCTGTTTGAGACTTTACCCTTCTCTGCGTCTTTAAAACATATTCTGCTCTCTAAGTGGTGAATATGATTCTATCCCTGATCTATGGGTAAACACAGACCACTCTCTATGTATTAGAAAAAGATAGATGTGTGCCACACTCCTCTGTTTTTCTGCAAGAAATGTTCTTTTATCTGCAGACTAAGAAACCATTTACAAAACTCATCTAGGTTGCTTCACAGATGCTTATTCATCGTTAGAATAGTAGAAATCAAATGAAGTGTGGTAATATGTAACTACTTCTAAGAACTAGTTCTCCTTTTAAAAAAACTAGCTCACTCAAGTGCTTCTATTTTTTAATGCCTATTAAATAAAATCTACTTTCCTTACTCAGTAAGTGTCAAGGTACTATAAGATTCTGCCAAATTTGAGTTCTGCTTGTTACTGAAACCCTGAGCCCTTATAGATGATGTTACAGCACACCTTTTCCAAATTCCTTCAGGCAAAGCCTCAAAATCATGAAAGAGGGGAGAGGAATGCTTTGGTGGTTATTTGTGCAGGTCATAAATTGTACAGAACTAGATTTCAGAGTCTTGGAGCTGAAGGGAGTCACAAAGGAAGGTTTCTTCAATCTCTCTTGTTTTAGGGAAAGAAGAAAGTCATCCTGACTAATGCCATAAAGCAACTAGCAACCTGAGTAATTAAATGATTTAACTAAAGCTCACTTGAATGGGTCTGCAGTCCATAACTGCCATCCAGTCCCCAAGAATTGTTTTGTTTTGTTTTTCATCAGTGGATCCCAGGTATCTAAAATAATGTGAGGGACTTAGAAGGCCCTATTTGCTCATTTACTGAAGGCATGAATTGATAAGCAGAGCTAAGGGAAAAAGGAATTCAAAATAGCAGTTGCCTTTCTCTTAAGGCAGTGTTTTTTCCACCACCTAACAATTCCTTTTTTGTTGGTGTGTTTTGAGAGGCAGCATACTAGAATGGTCAAATACAAACGTTTTGAAAAAGAACTGCCTATGTTCAAATTTCTGCTGTGTAATCTTCAACAAATTGCTTACTTCACTATACCTCTCAATTTTCCCGTGTTGGGGTTAATTATAGAACACGTGTTTTTTAGGATTGCTGTGAGGATTACCTGAGTTAACTTGTGAACAGGACTCAAAATGATATCTAGTATGTTGTTGGCACTCAATCTGTGTTAGCTGCTATATGGGAATGGGCAGTCAGTGGCATGTGGTATAACTCACAGGGTTCCTCCTGAAGGCAAATCTGGAACTTGACAAGCTCCTCTGAAACAAGGTGGAATCATGGGGCTTCAGCATGGGGTGCTGAAGACTTGCGCCATGCAGCTCTCTTCACATGTCATATTGAGTCCCTGATTTCTGCAACCACAGAATTTTAAAAGAAACTTGAAACCAGTGTGAATACATTCATATGGTAAATAACAGAACCTCTGAAAAGGGAGCAATGAGATGCTCAAGAAATTCTGTGGGCTTTAGTGCCACAAATGGAATGTCTTCATTGGCTCAGCTGCTCATTAGCTGCCTGTCCTGGCAAAACTATTCAAATCCTTGGAACCTTATCTTTCTCACTTGTAAATTTAATTTAAAAAATACTTCTTGTATAAACTATAAAATAATATGTATATGTAAAGTGCTAAATGTATCAGAGATGTAATAAATGATAAACACTTAAAATAACTCTTATAGTCATAAAAATCCAAGGGATTAGAAAAAAGCAATGCACATTGTTATGCAAAAATGTCATTATTTTATTTGCTTACTTCTTCAGAAGGTAACAAGGTGGCTTCTAGGTAATTAGTGCCATGCAAGTATTTTGTTGCAGGAGCCTTTGTTCATAAAATGTTATTCATAAACTCTGTTAAAATTATACTGTGACTTCATAGTCATCTCTGATACCAAATCCTCCCTCTAACTAGGCTGCTTTTAGGAGACTTTGGTGTTTTTCTTAAGTAGAAGAAGAAAGGCAGAAAGAGAGGAAGAAAAGGAAGGAAAGGAGGAAGGGAGAGAGGAAAGACACAGGCAGGGAGGGAAGGAAGAAAGAAAGGGAAGGAAGGAGGGAGGGAGGGAGGGAAGGGGAAGGGAGAGAAAAGATAAAAAGGAATATAGAGATAACTAGACATGGTAGACATCAAGGCCCATTTTGTCACCCATTTGCACTCCCTATTTTCCCTTCCTTTTGGAGCTTGTTGATAATGAACTTTTTCATCTGACTTTTGTGAGTGAAATAGGGCTGTCATCAATCCATGTTACCTTGTAAGATGACTGGCCAGGTTAGTGGGCAATAACAAACAACTGCAGAATCTCAGAGCTTAAATCAACAACAAAACGTTATTTCTTGTTTGTTCTATGATTCCACTACTGATTAGATAGGAGCTCTATGCTGCTTCATGCTTATTCAGCCAATAGAGCCCCTACCATCTGAAATGTTGCTAACGACCATCATGGGTGAGGGAAGATAGCAAATTAGGATCTGGCTCTTAACACATATCTTTGGCTAAAAGACTGTGTGGCCCTGACAGTTGTTACTTTGAGGCAGGAAGTAGGCTGGAAGGGGAATGTGTCAAATATTTAGTGACCAGAAGGTGAGTAGTCATTATCTGGGATTCCCGGATATTCTGGTTCTCCTCTTCTTCATAGGTGGTAAGATTGCATTTCGATGCCCATTTGAATTAGCCGTTGGCCAGTGAAGTGTAAGTAAGGATGAAGGCTCACTTCCATATGGAAGCTTCAGAATCTAGTGTGCAATTTGGAATATTTTTTTCTGCCTGTCCAAGTGGCCCATTTGTTTATGGCTCTGTCAGTCTGGGTTTTTGAGTAAAGACAAAGTGGAGTAGATTGCTCCCACCAACCTAAGATGGATGCGTACTATGAGCAAAAAATAATAGATTTGTGTTATGTCCTTGAGATTTGAAATGTTGTTTGGTCTGGTACATATCCTAGCTCATTCTAACCAATTCTGATAGGGAGCATATTAGGATAAATTTCCAAAAGTTAAAAAAAGTTTTATTTATCCAGATTAATATATCTTCAAATTTAAAGAGCCTAAAGGCAACTTTTCACTATCATAGGGAGAAAAAAATAGATGTAGGCTCCTTTGATTGGTTCACTTAATTAGTGGGAGGGGTGCTGGTGTTAGTGAGAGGTCATATTTGGGAGCAAGGACCAGTCTATATTAATTATAGCTGCAGGATGTAGTGGGGATATCAGCTTCTTTTCTGCTAGACAGAAAACATAATTTAGGGATTCATCACACATCCATCCATCCTAATTACAGGGTATTGGAGAGCACATGATTTTCATACACACTGGCTTTTCTTTTTACTTTTTCTTTAAATGAGTTCATATATTTTTAAAGGGCAGATTCTTAATTTCTTAGCTTTGTCTTACAGAAATCAATGAAGAAAGGTGGGTATTATTGGCAGGTAAGAGAGCAATAGGTTTGTAATCCAAGCAGATGATTTGTGGACCTCAAAGATTTCACACTCCCTATCCGTCCTGAAAATTACAGTTATGAAATCAAGTACAGATCCTACTACTGATTCAGTAGGTGACCTTGGGCAAAGCACTTAATCACTTTAGATCTTAGTTTCCTCATTTTAAAAATGAGGATAATAATACTGGCATAAGTCATAGGATGTTGTGTGGATAAACTAATTAATGATTGTAAAATGCTTTGAAAGTGCAAAGCGTTGTATAATTGTTAGGTGCCATTATTAAGAAGTATTATTAGTGTGTTGTGTTTAATTCTTATTAGGGCTTCTCTCTGCTTTGAAGTCAGCCTCCACGTGGACTGTGGGGTTGAGATAAGTTTACAGATGTGCTGCTCAAGTGCCTTTTTTGCCTGGAGAAAATACTCGGTACTTAGGGTAATCATCGTTATGAAGAGGAGCTCTTCAAGATAAAGAAGATAGGAAATGATCTCCTTTTTAAAAAATGGAAATTGCTCTAACTTTAAAAGTATCAATCAATTCTTTAAAACCTCATACAGCCCTATGTTTCAGGAAAGTCTAACATCATGCAAAATTTGAAACTTCAGGAATTTCTGCTCAGCATAACATGGGAAATGTTCTTGCTAAGATAACTTTAAATCAGCTGAACCAGCTCTTTCTAATTTTCCCACAGTGTTTGCTTCAAGGATGAAAACAAGTGAGGTCTCCTCTAGAGGAGAGAAATTCTGATCTGTGCCTGTGTTTTGCATTCACAAAAAGTTAAAACCCCAGCCCAAATTAATTTGTATTTGTTTTGTAGATTCTCTGTTGGGAAATGTGTTTCTAGGTACATAAAAACAAGCTATTTTTTTGAAGGTCAAGTATATACCATGTTTGTACATGACTACCTGCTGCAGCTAAATAATATTGACTTCCATGAAAAAAGACCATGGTCAGGCCTTGGGAGGATTTCTCATTAGCTGTGTGTGTTTTGACAAAATAATTTAACATCTGCCTCAGTTTTCATATACAGGAATGTGTGTGTAAAATCATTTCTGCCTACGTAATAGGCTGTGGAAGAGGTCAAAGAAGGTAAAATCTTTGGAAAGTATTATACAAATACAATGAGATAATTAAATTGTATTACATTATTTGATTTAACATTTTAATAATTTTTAATGTACCCCTGAGTTAACAAGCTTCTAAATACATTTCCATGGATAATAAAGATATTAGAAACTAAAATAATTTTCTTGAAATAATCTACATATATGCCTTAGTTTTATATCCTATGACATGATGAGAAAGAAGTCCATATGCACTTTTGAGAAGGTGTCTGTTAGGTAGATCAAGGGGTATCTGAGATGTGAGTGGGCTGCTTTGGTCATTTGCTTTTCTGCTATCACATTCCTTTAAAAAAATGCTGTGCGCAGTTATATACATGTACAGCATTACATTTAAAAATCACCAGGAACAGGGAACATAGGATAGATTTGTTTGCTTTGCAAAAGAATAAAACTTGTACCAAAGTAATCTAATGTTTAAGTCCAAGACACAGAAGAGTTTTTAGAGTTTGAGCTTATTGTTCTATCACAGAGGATAAAAACTTCCAGAAACTTCTCAGTAGGGGCCAAAAGTTTTCAGAGTCTAGCTTTCTAGGATCAGAGGACTAAAATACTCAGGTCTACCCCTGAGGCACCATTATTTTCTACCAAACATTTCACTTCTTGTGATCACCTAAATCTTTGCAAGAAGAACAAATGTCACAATCCATTTATTTACTCTCCTGAAACTGTTGACCACATGAAACAACAGCCAATATACCAGCGTTGTTTATCCCCTCAGAGGTGCCAGAGAAGAGGGTGATGGCAGAGTTGGTAAGGGTTGCCTCCTTATTTTTAGTCTTAAACTGGCATATTTTCTATGGTAGATGCTCTGGTGGGCACCCAGATCCCCCTTTCAGAACTGAGGCACTATTTCTTCACCTGCCGGAAGTGCTGTCTGCTGATGACCTCATGGCTAAGTCCCTCTACAGGACTTGACTGCTGGTGAAGGAACTGCCCTCTCCAAGGTAATGACTGCCTCCCAGGGGCTATCTCACATCCAGTGACTCAACAACAGAGTACAAAGCCACAGTCCTGTGTCTTGATGGGGAAAACTCCCAAAGACTGTCTTAATGCCAAAGCTCTCTGTAAGTTTGGCTGAGACCTGTGCTACAACTGAATTACAGTTTAATTTTTTTTCTCAATCAACCTCGAAGCCATCAGGCTAATATCTAGGGTCAATTCCCCACATAACATGGCCGAGAATGTACTGGGTCTGCTATGGGAGCAAGCTCAAATAGGCATATGTTCTCCAGGAACTGGGAGCGTATTTGCTGGACTGGTTCCAGCGGGTGCTGGTTCAAAGTGGTTGGAACATAAAGCTGAAGGAGGGAGTTT
The DNA here is from genome assembly GCF_049354715.1 of Callithrix jacchus. NCBI lineage: Eukaryota > Metazoa > Chordata > Mammalia > Primates > Cebidae > Callithrix > Callithrix jacchus. The sequence goes on from NC_133506.1 coordinate 21,721,645, forward strand.
ATGAACATGGGATGACTTGCTCATGATACAGAATTTGACACCCTGACAAGGGCTTTGGGAGATAGTGTTAACATATTGCTAAAATGATTCATGAAAGCTTGGAAAAAATGATGACCAGCACTATAAAAAATAGAAATGCCAGAATTTTGCTATAGCAGACAGTGGATGAACTAATCAAAAGGCTCAGAGAAGTCTTGGTACACGTAGGGCTGGAAAACAGCAGATGGCCATGTTCTGGAGGACCTGGAGCCAAACAGATAATAAAAATATTAGTGAGAGGAGTATCATTGTCCCTGAAAAGCCCATGGTAGCTATCCTCTGTTGTCCAAGGTTCACTGAAAAGATGCTGTTACAGAATTGGACTCTGATAGCAAAGGAAATGGTGATGAGCATAAGTCTGGCCCCTACAAAAACCAGATAAATTCTAGTGAAAGACAGGGGACCATCACACACTCAACCAGGCTTCAAGAACATGGTTGACAGCCATTGATCTGGCCAATCCATTTCTTCTCATCATATCAGGGAGGAGGAACACAAGCACTTTCCATTCACTTGGATTAGATAACAGTGCAAACTTACAGTTTTGCCCCAGGGCTCTGTTGTCTGTCTTGGACTCTAAAGGAACCTGGACTGTCTGGACATTCTGCTGACTCTCACATTGGTCTGTTATTTGATGACATCATGTTTGTCAGACTAATCTGTGGTAAGTGGCAAGTCTTGGTAAGGCATGTGTGATCCAGAAGGCAGGAGACAGACCTTATGGGGATGCAGGGGCCTTCGCCATCAGCTTTAGGGGTCTGAGGCATGCTGGGACAGCCTCTCCAAAGTAGAGGAGAAACTTGCAATTAAGCAGTGAGAAGCATTAAAAAGGAAACACAACATCTGGCAGGCCTCCTTGGATTCTGGAGGTAGCACGTTTCACACTTAGTAATACTATTCCAGTCTTTTACTAAGGAACATTTTAATGCTGTCAACTTTGAGTGGGGTTTAGAATAGAAAAGATGGCTCACGCTTGTAATCCCAGCACTTTGGGAGGCCGAGGCGGGTGGATCACGAGGTCAAGAGATCGAGACCATCCTGGTCAACATGGTGAAACCCCGTCTCTACTAAAAATACAAAAATTAGCTGGGCATGGTGGTGCGTGCCTGTAGTCCCAGCTACTCAGGAGGCTGAGGCAGGAGAATTGCCTGAACCCAGGAGGCGGAGGTTGCGGTGAGCTGAGATCGTGCCATTGCACTCCAGCCTGGGTAATAAGAGCGAAACTCCATGTCAAAATAAATAAATAAATAAATAAAAGGAAAAAAAAAAGAAAATAGAATAGAAAAGAGCTGGACAGCATGTTCATGCCACAGTGGAATCAGCCCTGCCACTAGAGTCATATAATCTGGCATCTCTTATGCAAACCTCAGTGGGAAAATGACAAAACAGAACTGTAGTTAAGGAGCAAAGACATGCCCTCTGAAGCTAATAATTATGCACCTTTGGAAAACTAACTTAGTGCGTGCTACTGGGTGTTGGTAGTATGAAGCATTGAAATGAAAGTGCTACATCTGGGATTGAGCACAGCGAAGACCAGAAGGCAGAAGCAAACTGTATGTGCAGGCGGCCCCTTTCCCCATGTGAGGCACCACAGTGGAAACTGCACTTCTTCCTCTGCTCATACAATAGCTGTATCCAAGGAGGGGGATTTTATCCTAGTTGATAAAAGAGGAAAAAGGATGAACTTGGTTCATGAATGTATCAACTTATTAGATGCGTGCCAGCCAGAAATGTACTGCTGCAACACTACTGCCTCATTCAAAGGTGCCTCTGAATTGTAGCAATGAGAGAAAATCCTCCCAGAGGTCATGCACCTTTTGTGTGGTCCAAGTTAAGAATATACACAGATTCATGCTTAATAGTGAATGGCTGGGCCAGCTGGTGAGGGACCTAGAAGGAGAAAGATTGAAAGATTAGGGGGTGGGTGTGGTGGCTCACACATGTAATCCCAGCACTTTGGGTAGCTGAGGTGGGTGGATCACCCGAGGTCAGGAGTTTAAGACCAGCCTGACCAACATAATGAAACCCCAACTCTACTAAAAATATAATAATTAGCTGGGTATGGTGGCAGGCACCTGTAATCACAGCTACTCAGGACGCTGAGGCAGGGGAATTGCTTGAACCCAGGAGGTGAAGTTTGCAGTAAGCCAAAATTGTGCCATTACATTCCAGCCTGGGTGACAAGAATGAAACTCAGTCTCAAAAAAAAGAACGAATGAATGAATGAATAAATTTTAGGAATGAGGGGGTATGGGAAGTGGTGTATAGACATGGGAAGTGGTATATAGGTGGACTTATTGAGTGGTCATGTGTTATAAAGATCTTTGTTCTATGTGTAAGTTAATGCCTGTCACAGGACATCACCACTAATGACACTAAAACTAATGACTATTTTGTATTCCCACTACTACAATCCATAGGTCTAGGAACCAAGAGAAAAGGAACAGGAGTGTCCCTGCTTACCATCTCTCCTAGTCACCTATTTAGGGACATTTTTTGCTTTCCATTTAAAAATATTTAGGCTCTAGAAATCACCACAGGAAAACCTCTAAAAATAGTGCAAATGTTGTTGCTGGCCACTCCAATGTTGACACAATGATTGCGTGAATAGAGTAGACATGGTGAAAAAGACAGAGTCTGCGAATGGGCCATATGGCATGTATTCCCACTCACCAATATTGAACTGGCCACTGCTGTTGCTGAGTGCCTAATCTGACAGCAGCAGAGACCAATGCTAAGCCTCCAATATGGCACCATCTCTCTACGAGAGGTGCCAGCTACTTTGTCAGTGAATATCATCAGCCCCATTGCTCCCTGGAAATGATGGGGATTTATCTTGACTGGAACAGACAAATATTCCAGGGATGACTCTGCCTTTCCTAACTTCTGAAGCTTAGCTACCATCACTATTTGAGGGCTTTAGTTTCTGTTCTATCAACATAGTATGTATATTACATTGCCTTAGATCAAGGGGCACACTTTACAGCAAGGGTAGTTGTGGGAGTGGGCACATCACATTGGATACTGTCGCATATCATACATCTTAGAAGGTGGCAGCCGGAGGAACCCATGGCATGGCTTTTTGAAGGTGAGATGCTAGTTTGTCATGGCACCTGCAAGGAACCAGCTTGGAGATGATACCTGTGGGGTTGAGATGCCATCTTCCAGATATAGTCTATAGCCTAAACTCATGACCATTTTATAGTGCTGTATTCCCAGAACTCCAGTCAATAGGTCTGGGAACCAAGAGAAAAGGAACGGGAGTGTCCCTGCTTACCATCTCTCCTAGTCACCCATTTAGGGACATCGTTTGCTTTCCATTTTTAAATATTTAGGCTATATTTATCTAGAATTCCTGGTTCTAACGCAGGGAATGCTGCCACAAGGTGCCATGGTAAAAGTTCCATCAAACTTGAAGTTGCAGCTGCTCCCTGCTTACTTCAGGTTCCTCATGCCCAGAGACCAGCAGGCAGGGAAAACAATAATCCATACTGACAGGGGTCACCTATCCTCGGGAGGAAGTATGGCCATTGTTGCACAATGAAGGAAAGGAAAAATATGTTAGACACCAAGTTGATCCACTTGGGCCTCACTTAGTACTTCCCTATTCAAATAGACAAGTGTGATTGGCTATGACCTTAGAACTAGGGTGACTAGGGACTCTGTCCCCTCTTAGATGAGGGTCTGTGTTATTCACCAGCTCAATATCTGGACTAGCAGTGATGCTAGCCAAAGATGAGAAGACTTGACAAGGGGTAGTAGAGAATGGAGACAATGAGTATCAGTCGTGACCTTTAGACCACCTGCAATGGGAGCTATAGTTTGTCTCACTAACTTTCCTCTTGTAAATTTCTACAGGAAAAGAGGCAAACTAGGATCCTAGACCCTGCTCCTAGAGAGTGAGAAGTTACTAACTCACTATATGAAGTAAGTGGATTTGAGTGGCCTGAGGGGTGAACTAAAATGGGTGCTGCATGTACCACCTAGACATCCCCTTCAGAAATGAGACATCCAGTCCCTCAGGTGCTGGTAGTGTTGCCTGATGATGATTCAGAACGAATTCTCTCCGTGGGAATTGACCTCTGCTGAAAGTAGCTGGCTTACCAAGGCCATGGTTCTTCCCTGGTAGTAACCTGCATCTAATGACTGGGTGACATAGGAGCACAGAAGCCAAGCCCCACGGCCTTGATGAGAGCCAGTTCTCAAGGGTCATCTCAGGTTCAGAGGCCCCATTAGGATCAACTAAGGTCTCTGTTGCAAGTTCCTTGTAGTTCACCCTCTCCTTCAGTTTAATCCCGTTTCTCTCACTACCTTACAGGCATTGTTTCTAGGAATACTCCTCAGTAAACTTCCTGCATAACAAATCTCTGCCTCACAGCCTGCTTGGGGGGGAGGAAAATTTAGAACGTTGTCCCCACCATCAAAATGCAATTTAATTTAAAACATTTCAGTAAAGCTAACATGTTTTCTGAATTAGTGCCCCCAAAAACATTTCCAAGCACCCACTTTGTGTGTTTTGATTCTTACAATCGATGTCCTTTATTCATTCTATTTACTGAACAATTAAAGAGTGCTTTTCATATATGAGGCAGTGTGCCAAGCATTCTGGATTCAATGGCAATAATGCAAGGCTCCTGACCTTAAGGATCTGATGGACAAAAGAGAAACGTAGCTAAATTAATAGACAATTAAAATACACTATAATTAATAGAACATAATGTGGGAATACAAACATGGGATAACTAATTTAGCTTGTTGAACAAAGCAGCACAGAGAAACATTTGTAAGGTTTTCCAAAAGCAGTATCTGATCTGAACCTTTAAGATTAGTAGAAAATATGTAGATAAAGAGTGAAACATGTTCTAAGAGTGGGAAGCAGTGTGAGGTAAAAAGAGAACAGGTTTGGAGATAAGAAAACACTTCTTTAAGATCAGACCAAGTAGTTTGGTAGATACTAATGTGAGGTGCAGAGAGCTGTTGGCATCTGTGGAGTAACTTCAGGCAGGGGAGTGATATGGTCAGCTTTTCATTTTGGATTTACTGCTCTAGTCTAGTGGATGTAGAGAGAATGGATCAGAGAGGAGACCAGATAGGAGTTCCTTGCAGCAATCTAGCTAAGAAATGATGGCTGGAAATCATGTAGTGGCAGAGGACATGAAGAAAATAAAACAATGGAATCCTGAGATTGGAAGGAAGTTGAATTAATAAATGTGGATAATGGATTGGATGTATAAACAGAGTATTTGAAGATACCCTATTTGGATTAGGAGGTAGAAATGTCATTCTCTGAAATATGTGGAGGGGGTGAAGGTCATGATGGTAAGTGTGTTTGTATGTAGGGAGAATATTGCAGAAAGGCAATATTACAGGCGTGTTCCAAAGACACTCACGCTTCCCTGATTGGTTGTGTTTTCCCAGGTCCTTGGGCCCCACTCACCCAAGAATGGGGAGAGAGCCCTGGTGGCATGGTAAGCTTGTTCAACTACGTATTGGACCCAGAGAGTTTTGCAGAAAAGTGATTTATTAGGGAGAGAGAGAGAGAGAGTGAATGAGAGAGACAGAGGGAGAGAGAGCACTCCCATGTTGTCATGGGAGGGGATCCGGGGATGGAGTGCACGTAGGTAAGGGAGTAGAGGGGTTTTAGCCTCGGAGTTACTCCCGCTCCATTCAAGTTCTCATCTGGTGAGAAACTTTTCCAAACTTCCTCTGGAGTGATTGGTCTTCAACTGTGATGGTGGATTGGTTGCCTGGCTTGCAATAGAGGCCCTCCTTAAAAGGTTTTTGGTGGTCTTTTTAAACAAAGGAAGCTCACTGGGCTGTCTACCGTCTTGAGTAAGGGAATGTTAGACAAAGAACTCTAGGATCCCAGATGGGGAAGTGGATAGAGGTATGGCGCTGGGAAGTTCTTGCATTTGAAACTACGCCCCTTGTGGACCCAGGAAGAGAAGTTAACTTAGTTCCTCAGTATGATGACTTTTCTTTTTTTTTGGGAGCGGGGGTTTGGGGTACAAGTGAGGAACATGCAAGATAGTTGCATAGATACACACACGGCAGCGTGATTTGCTGCCTTCCTCCCCTTCACCTATATCTGGCATTTCTCCCCATGCTATTTCTCCCCAACTCCCCACACCCTGCTGTCCCTCCCCTATTCCCCCCAACAGACCCCATTGTGTGATGCTCCCCTCCCTGTGTCCATGCGTTCTCATTGTTCAACAACCACCTATGAGTGAGAACATGTGTTTGATTTTCTGTTTTTGTGTCAGTTTGCTGAGAATGATGGTTTCCAGGTTCATCCATATCCCTACAAAGGACATGAGTGCATTGTTTTTCATGGCTGCATAATATTCCATGGTGTATATGTGCCACATTTTCCCTGTCCAGTCTATCATCGATGGACATTTGGGTTGGTTCCAGGTCTTTGCTGTGGTAAACAGTGCTGCTATGAACATTCGTGTGCATGTGTCCTTATAGTAGAACGATTTATAATCCGATGACTTTTATTTTTCTATTTTTATTCAGACATTTTGAGATGTCCTAAGACAATTGACTATGTGGATAGGGAGATCTGGTTTAGAGACCACATCATACAGACAGTAGAAGCCATGGATAATCTCACTCCAGGAGCAGATAGACAGTGGGAAGAGAATGGAGCTGAAGACAATTTCAGCTCCAAAGATAGTGACAAGTGCTGACTAAGTTCATTATCCTCTCTGTAGGAATCATGAATTAGAGGATACTATTTGGTGTGGTCTTTTACCCAAGATAAATAATCTAAGTTTCCGTACTCTTTCCTCATTGTCCTAATTGTAAATGTCTTTGGAGGTTTGGTGATGTTTTCTATGTTCCTATTTAGTTCTGAGGATCAGAATTAGACACATTATATTTATTGTTATTATCTCTGACAAGAGCAGCACTAAAAAGCCTTCCTAAGATGCCATATGCTTCACTGCCTTAGGAAAATAGGCATACCATTTGTCCCTTCCCTAAAACAGGTGCTCCCAAAGGCAATTCCTACACGTCCCAGGGGACTTGTGTGTGGGTGTGTGTGTGCGTGTATATATGAATATATATATATATATATATTTTTTTTTTTTTTTTGTAAGTGCAGTTTTTGAACCAATGTAACATGATAGAACATGTATTTAGGATGTAATTGGTTCTATATTAATTAAGAAGGAAATGTATTTAATTATTTCTCACCCCTTGAAGAATATTTTTACCTGTCCATTAAATAAATCAGATTTTAAACAAAAATGGAAAAGTCCCTCAAATGTATTTCAAAATACAGCAGCCTCTTGATTTATGAAAATTAGCTATCATACGTTTTTTTGAAAATAACCCTTTGTTTAAACATTAAAATCAACAGATGACAGCTTTAGTTATCTGAGACAATTTCATGCATTGCAATATTTACTTATTTGGGAGAATGTTAAATGCTTTTAAAAATTCTTTGTACCTGAAGTGAATATATAATAAATATATAGAGTATTTCAGTTGCATGTAATGACTGTGAAGCTGAAGGAAAGACAGGCTTTTTCGAGTCCTGAGTGACTGATGTTATCTTTTCTTCCCTGACTCCTTTTCTCCAAGTTTTCTTTTTTTTTGTTTCCTGAGACGAAGTCTTGCTCTGTCACCCAGACTGGAGTGCAGTGATGCAAACTCGGCTCACTGCAACCTCTGCCTTTTGGCTCAAGAGATTCTCCTGCCTCAGTCTCCTGAGTAGCCGGGACTACAGGCATGCATCACCACACCCAACTAATTTTTGTATTTTTTTTTTTTTTTTTTAGTAGATATGGAGATTCATTATGTTGGTCAGACTGGTCTCAAACTCCTGACCTTGTGGTCTGCCCGCCTCAGCCTCTCAAAGTGCTGGGATTATAGGCGTGAGCCACCACACCCAGCCCTCTCCAAGTTTTCTAAAGGTATAACATCTGTATAGACTCAGGGAAGGATTACACTACAAAGATGTGCTTTCAGTGAGCTTTGGAAACTGGGTGTTCTCCTGCTGGCCAAGCCCTTTTTCTTTCTATCCTGAAGAACCCCAGTCTCTTTTTATTTCCTGATCAATCTCAATATTTCTAATTTTCAACTCTAAAATGGGGATAATGGAGATTTATCCCCATTTCTCTTTCTTAAACAGAAATATATACAAAGCACTCAGAGCATGAGCTAACTCAGATTCTATTGTGTGCCAAGTTCTTTCTATGTATCTATGTATCTATCTGTCTAGTCTGTCTTCTATCCATCCATCCATCCATCCATCCATCCATCCATCCGTCCCCTTTCAGGATTCACAACACCATGAATTGGTACTATTATTATCCCCTCTTGATAGATAAGAAAACCGAGGCAAGGGAAAGCTAAGTAACTTGTCTGAGATTTCCTGGCTGGAAAGTGGCAGGACCAGGCTTAGAGTCTCCACAGTTTGGCTTTTGAGCCGACCTCTTAAACATGCTGTTATCCTGCCTTTCAACGGTGTGAGCTTGTAAAACAATAGGAGCAATTTGGTGTGCCGCAGAATGCAATTGGGGGATTTGGGTAAGAATAGAAAAAAAAGCAAGAGAAATTCTTCATAGGCAGCCAAGAATAAAAGAACCTGAGAGCATCTACACCAATTTCCATAACTTAGAGTGTAAAAGAAGTAGGAAAAGCATTTTGTTTTTCTGCTTAAACTTGTTGCACAGTAGAGGAAGATAATTTTAACTATCTAAACTTGTTTGAGGCTTTAAGAAGTAGGCCTGAGAGACTCAAAAATCAAAGTGAAGTGAAGTAAAATTAGCAATTGTTTTCTAAAAAATTCATGTAACTCTTAGCAATGATTTAGGCTTTCCAAACAACATAAATTATATATGCAGATTACATCTAATTATAATGCCTTTCCTTCTAGATTATTGAACTCATACACAATAGGATTTTAATTGATTCTCACCAGCCTGCATATCTAGTGTTTGATTAAAAATATGCCCATTGTCAAGAAAATAAATTCATTTAGACATTTATAAGCATTTGTAGAAGATAGGTGAACAAAATTTAAATTAAAAAATATAGCTATCTACACTTGAAAGATTACTTATTATTTAATCTGTTTTGAAATATGCTTATAATATCCTTTCAAGGAGATGAGATCTACAGATCTTTAGCTGAATCTAACAATTGTAAACACTTTCTCTGATGTATCCTTTTTTTTTCACATTTTGCCACTTAGCAAGAATGTAATTCACATACAGAATTATTTCTGTGTGTCTGTAACAGCTGTGACTTGTCCATCTTACTAAGCAGTTTGGAATTATCAATTTGTCTTATTTTTAAAATTGTTACTATTTTTTAAAGAATATTTGGAATCATTAAATGAAATTTACAAGAGTTCATTGCTTTGGATGTTCCAGCACTAGGCCTGACAGACCACACAAACACAGAATGAAATCACTGTGCCTCATAATACAACTGAACTTTGAAACAAGCCAGTTTTCCAAAAGACAGGAGATCACAGCAACCAATCAGAAGGGGCCTAGTTTACCTGAGCTGGCATGATAAGGAAGTCCTCAATGTTTTAATTCTATAAGGAAAGTAACTTTGAAACAACCAATTCTCTTGTTCACTGTTTCTGCTTTTTCTTAGTCCTTTTTTGCCTATAAAGCCATACTCCTGCTCAGTTCATTAGAACACTCATTCTGTTTTCTGGAATGAGATGTTGCCTGACTTTAGAATCCAATAAAAGCCAATTTGATCTTTAAGAAAAGCCAATTATATCTTTAAACTAAATTTGTTGTAATTTTGTCTTTTGACAGGATCTTTTTGAAGTTGTATGCCATTGACAGGCTTTTCTGTGTTGTTGTCCAGCACGTATGCTAACTGCAAAGAGCATGCCAGTTGGAATCTTAGACAATGACCATCTGAATAGGCAAACATTTCAGTTGTTTTACAAAATAAGTGTGGTATTTACATAATAAAGTTTGTAATTTATTAGAATAACATTTGAATTTTCAAACTGGCCATTCCCTGAGATTCAGAGCTCTTTTTGCCTGCTTTTTTTTAAGATGAAATAATCTGGATATAAGGAATATTGGTATATTATTAGTCTAAGTGAGACTTAGAAAGATGAGCTTACTGTAGTGTGAATGATGCTTCTTTTACTGTCATGTGAATGGAAAATTAAGGGTAGACATTCTAAATCTGACTGCATAAGGAAGAATTCTGGCAAAAATCAGTTCTTCATTTTCTCTTAAGATATTTAGAATTTAATTTAAATATTATATGCCAAGGTTAAAAGTTATAAATATGTAAGGCAATATTTAAGAACTTACAATATGTAAACCTGATTTCTTCATGGTACTCTGGTTATATGATTGGATAGGTAAAAACAAATTTGTAAAATATGGTAAATATGGGAAATTGTCCATATATTTGGAATTCATGCAGGAAACATGATATTTAGAAAGTATGTTATTCTGTTTTCTCAAGTACGTAATGATAAGGGTTGTTTTCTCCACCAAGCCCCTTTCCTGCATTTGTGGTTTTTATTTTTGTGTTTTTTACATTGTTATTGATAATATCTCAACACCAGCCTGCTATTGTTAATTTGTGATATTCCTTATGTAGTCTGGAAAGTAGAAGGTAGTAGGTAGTTAAAAGGTTTTGGTGTCCGATGCAGAGATGTTTCTTTAAAAGTATAGTAAACAAAATGAAATAATTTGAGATGTTTTTGAAACACGGCTTCTCTAACTCCACAGAATTTTATGACAAAAAATGATCTCTTATGAGAATATTTCAATGTGAAATACAAGAAATTCTTTGAATTTAAAAAATTATCACTTTATGCATATATTGAAAGTTCTCATTTGATAGAAATTATTTGAAATAGTGGTAGTTTCCTGTGGCTGCTGTAACAAACTACCACAAACCTGGGAATTTGAAACAACTGAAATTTTTTTTCTCTCACTCTTCTGGAAGCCAGAAGTCTGAAATCAGTGTCACTGTGTGGAAGTCCAGAAGTGGGACGAGCTCTGCTGTGCTCCCCCAGAGGCCCTAGAGAGGAACCTTCCTCTTGCTTCTTCCCGTTCCTGGTGGCCACTGGCCTTCCTTGTCTTGTGGCTCTCTCACTCCATCTCTGCCTTTGTGGTCACGATGCCCTCTCCTCGTTTGTCTGGGTTGAATTTCCCCAGGTGTCTTTTATAAAGACATTTGCGATTCATTTCAAGCCCATCTGGATAATCTAGGATAATTTTCCCATCTCAGAATTCTTAAACCCATTTGCTAAGACCCCTTTTCCACAGACGGTTACATTTATAGGTTACAGGGGTATCTTTGAGGGCCATCATTCAGCTTACCCTGGTAATGTGTATTCATATTTAATCTTCTTCAAAAGGAATTGAAGCCAATGAGAAAAGCAGTTTCACTAAACTACTCTGAGTTGCTGATAAATGTAAAACCTCTCTTTCTCCAACTAGTGTTACATGTAAAGTTACCTGCTATGCATTGCCACCTGGATGGGCTGCCTTCACATAAACTAAATTCAAATAAAACTCAAAAACCAAATTCACCATCTTTTTTCCTGAGGTAGCAACTCCTCTTGGCTCCGAATTCTCCTTGTAGAGTCACCATCATCCCAGCTACTGAGGCTTCACTTGGCCGGCATCTCTTACTCTCGCTTCCTTCTCTCCCACATCCTATCCTCAAACGACCTCCCTCTTGAGTTTTCATGTACTTAAAACATCACCAGAGACATAAGCACATTGAAACCACCTCAGATGTTTTAATTTGAAGACCGGGGTATTATCATAGCCTCCTAACTGACCACCTCATGTTAGTATTCCCCTATGACATTCTCTCTTACAGCCACCAGGTAAATCTTCCTAAAACACTACCTTGGCCATCTAATTTTCCTGCATAGACACGTTGTTTGCCTCCTTATTTCATCTGAGATTAAATATAAACTCTGCCTGGCCTTGATTTATTTCGTAGCCTTATTTCTGATGCCCTCCACCTGATCCTTGGGTCCAGGGGCATTGCTCTGTTCACAGTCCCCTGGGTGTGCCATTCCCAACCCCCTTCCCACACCCCCACTTCTGACATGCCTTTTCCCACCTTGGCTTTCCAAAGTCTACTCACTTTTCAAGAACCATCTAAGATGTGGCTTGAAGTAGGACATTTCCCTCTCACGTTTTTTTGGTGGGGCAGATGGGGTCTCGCTCTGTTGACAGGCTGAAGTGCAGTGGCGTGATGTCCGCGCGGGGTTCAAGAGATTCTCCTGCCTCAATCTCCTAAGTAGCTGGGATTACAGGCGCACGCCACCACGTCCAGCTAATTTTCTTTTGTATTTTTAGTAGAGATGGGGTTTCACCATGTTGTGCAGGATTGTCTCGATTTCTTCAGCTCGTGATCTGCCTGCCTTGCTCTCCCAAAGTGCTGGGATTACAGGTGTGCCGCACTACGCCCAGCCCCCTCTCACATTTCTAAGTAACGTCTGCATCCTTTTGGAGGAAGGACACTGAATGAGCAAAGATGATGCCTTGACCCTTGTTAAATTTCTTCACAGTGTTTTGCACATAGTAAGCATTTAATGTGTATTTCTCAAGTGAATTTTGCAAAGGCCCCCACTGGAAGTGGTTTGCTGTTTTCACATTGATTTGTGTATTCCTCCTTCTTTGCATGTGCTTCTCTGATCACATATTGTTCATAAACCTTTTGACTATTTTTCATGCCTAACATTTGGTCATAACTTTGGCTCTTTCCTTCTTACTCCCGCTGCCCAACTGGAGGTTTAAGTTTATTTTCCTGTATGGTTCTGTCGGCAGAACTGTTCAGAGAATTTGGGCCAATGGGGACATCCTGAGAGAGTTTTACACAAAGTGCCTGTAAGTCTGTAAATGTTGTGCAGCATAGGACTATAGGAAGGACCTCTGGTTTTCAATACTGAAGGCATTTTATTTTTAAGATATCCAAAATAGGCATAGCATGTATAAAGGTAAAAGCCCTGGACCTGCTCTCTCTCTCTTTAGTCTGAAATTATGTGTTTGCCAGAGTGTAATAGCTCTGGACAGGAAGTTATGCCCTCAGGGCATAATTCTCACAAGGAAGAGAATAATGTTTAGACTCCTGTCACATCCTGAACCTCAATCCCTTTATGTCTGGGTGACCTGCAGGGAGAGCTTGTTTTCTAGTCTTCCTTGCCAGGAAGAACTCTGGGGTTAGCATTTTAGTCCACAGTTTCCTGATGCATATTTATTGAGTGTGGAGTGCAATGAGGATATGGAGGTGAAGGTGGTGTGGCCTGTGTCTTCAAGGAGCGCTGTCCCTGTGGATGTCAGGAAGAAACTCCAGGAAAATCCTAAAGAGAGTGTTTAAAATTGTAGATATCACAGTAATACAGTCAGTGTTGGGTTGTTTCCGTTTTCCTCATAATCAGAGGCACCTGTGTAGGCACTCAGCATTGTCCTACTATTCTACCCTGTGGCGGTTGTTATTTCAGTTATTGCGTGACTTTTCCCGAGCGCTTTCACTCAACGTGTAATGGTTTGGGCTAGAGGTTCCTTCACTATACCCACTAGCATAGGTGGCAGAGCCAGATTTGTACCTAGACAAGTCACTAAAATGCTCCATTTTCCAACTTTCTGAAAAGCAACAATACTGATCATACTCATAAATAAATAAAGCTCATTGATGTTGAATTAGCTCCGCCCAGGAAGAATGTCCCGTCACAATAGTGTTCATAGAGGCCCTTCTTTGCAATAGAAAGGTAAAAAATGCAACATAAAATTGTACATTGTGCTGGCATTAATTATGAATAGATTATAACAGTTACTTTCTGACTGACGTATTTATCATTTATAAAGACACAAGACCTTATTTTCATCTTTCAGTCAGTCCTTTATTTTGATCAATACTGTATTCCTGTATGTAACTCTCTCATATCGTACTTCTGAGTTATGTTGAAGTTTTGAACAACTATTAGACAGATGATGAGTGTTCTATGTTGGGTACAAGCATCCTTTGAAAAATCAAGAAGATGAAAGCAGAACCAAGAGTGTAAGAGATTCATTCTAATGTAATACTGGGATAAAAATGTGAGGATGTGATGTCAAATGGTAATAAATGCTGAGGTTTCCCAATGATATGAGCCAAATTTGACAAAATACAACATTTTAAGAACATATTTATAAACTAGTTTAATGTTCAATGGGAAAAATGGAATTTGATTTATTTATGTTTTGCTTTACTGCATTTATTAATTTTTAAATACCACACAATTTATTTTCAGGGTTTATTTATCTTTGTGTTTAATCGATGTAATTCTATTGCTTATAACATTGCACAGAGCTTGCCATCTATAAGAATATGAACTGTATGAAAATGCATCATTTTAATGTGATAATGAATGGAATGGGAGTTTAGCTTCATTTCATTTTTCGTGATAGAATTTGTTTCAGAAGTTCTTATCTCTCACATCAATGTCACTTTCAAATATTTCTGGCTTAATAGGAACTTCTGAAACAAATTCTATCATGAAAAATGAAATGAAGTTAAATTCCTATTCCACCCTCTCACCCCCGTCTCCTTCTCTGTCTTCCTCCTGGCCTCTTACCTCCCTGCCCTTCTCCCTCCTTCCCTCTCTTCTGTCTTTCACTGGAGGGCACTACAGCATTTAAGCTTACACCATTGATTGAGGACCATCCCTTTCTAGAGACTGCAGAAGAAACAACTGGAATGTTGAGACACGAAAGATAAGAGTGATCCCGGAAAACCAAATGGGTGCCTGTAGAAGAGGAAATGATGACAGGGATTTTTTTTTGATTCATCACCAGGTTGACTAGATGCCCAGGCTTCTTATTATTCATGTGATCTGTACCTGTGCTCAAAACCTTCTTTATATTCTGTGAGAATAAAAGAGAATGATCACAAAATACTCGAGAGTCTTCTCAGGGTATTGTACTTCATATCTACAATGATATTTTGAGCACCTACTAATGTAGGGGACTGTGCCTTGGGTCCAATGTAGAAAAAATAAAATAGTTTCTGCTGTATTTGGGGAAGAAGTTCAAAATCAGGGTAAGGGAACCCAGAAGAAGCAAAAACTGATACTGATGGAGTGTGTTTAAGTAAAGGCACTGAATAGTGGAAAGGTAAACATATGAAGACTGAAATTCAAATAAGATGGTCTCCCAAAAGCTGAAATGCAGAATAATGATAGTAGATAAAAAGAATAGAATCTCTGACCAGAGATGGTTTTCATACTCTACAAACAAGATGGGATTTGTTAATAGAATACACCTGCTGGGAAATGAGACTGGAGGGAGCTGGCAGAGAGAATAGGTGGGAGAAGAATAGAGATTCAGAAAGATTCCATCAAATACTTTTGCAGCTGCCTTCTATACTGGTTTGAAGTCTCCTAGTTTGCCTTGACTTACCGGTGTCTGAGTCAACTCTACTGGCATATGTGTCTCCAGCTTTAAGAAGAAGAAAAAAATCCACTCCAGTGATGGATATTAAAGTTGTCTTTTAAAGGTGCCCTTCAGACACTAGTTAGTGTTCCAGTTAACCGTGAAAGATATATAAGCCCTGTAAAAGTTGGCGATCATACCAGGTTGTTGATTTTTTATCATTAAACTGCCTAATTGGTAGTTATGTTGAGATGAAGGCTGGGTAAAACATTAAAGTAAATGCTACATGAAAAGTACATCTCCAGCTTGTAAGCTCTCACCCAGCACAGTATCTCTGTGTGCCCTGACACTCTGAAGCCTAATCGTGCCTTCCATGTAGTTTTACATGCATAGACTCTCTTCTTCATTATGATTTGCCAATTCCCTGTTGCTCACATCGTACTACAGCAATAATCTTTGTCATTTTCGAATTGGTGTCCAGGTGTTTGCTGTCATATTACACCCATTTTTAAATGTTCCTCAAACCCACTGAGGTGATGTGTGGTTTTCCGACAGTGTGAATTTTTTTTTCCCCCAAATTTTGTCTCTTTTGTGGAAGAAAAATTTGCTCTCTTCTTTGACAGCTGGACAAGGAGAGATTGCAGTCTCATTTCTCTCACGGTATTCTCTGGCAGCATCATGAATAAGCAACATCTTAGATGGTTGACTTCCAGAAAATGTTTTCTGTCAAGCTCCTGTCAGGATTTTGGACGTCAGGGAACAACTTTTTTCCAGTTGTGATTTTCTGTAATTTCATTTCTGAAGTCTGAATTATGATTTTTTTTCTGAGTTTTTTTCTTTAGTAAAAAGCAAAATGGGAAGAAAAAGTAGCTAAATTCCTCATTGTGGTTGATGTAGAGGGTGGTCCTTCATTAGAAATCTATAATGGGATTTTTTTAAACTGGTAGTTTAATTAATATTATATTTTAAATTGAATTATCTTGATCATGAGTCAATGTATAAATAACCTTTCAGTGATAGTTTTTATGGTATCAGATGATTTTTAAAAATATTATTGCATTTCATACTTACAAAAGAAACTGGGAAACACATTAGACCTTTCAGAATTGCTCTCGGTTGTGACGATGAGAGTGAAAAGAAAGTCTTTTAAACAGACCCGGGATTTTTCTTTCTGCTGCTGTGTAATCTACTTCAAGTTATAATTTTCAGTGGTTCTTGTCGGGAACTCCAATTTAGGACACTCTGGAGATAGACCTCGACAGGATTATTTATATATAGAGAGCTCAGCTTAGTCATTGAGAGCATGGGCTTAGAAGATGGCCCAGCCCTAAACCTGATTCTTCCAGCATCCACGTGACCTTGAACAAATTGCTTACCCTCTCATTTGCTCAGTTTTCTCATCTGTATAATGAGGGTAATAAAAAGCATATTTACTCCATCAGGTTGTTGTAAGAATTAAATGAGTGAATATATGTTAGTTTCTTAGATTAAAGGCACATAGTAGGCTTTTTGATGGTAAAATAATACATACGTACTTAATTTATATCCAGTCTCACATTTTCTTACGAGGCAACTGGACATCTGGTCCAGCAGTGGTATTCATAGTTTAACCTTGGCAGCAACCAAGTGTCCTGGGATTCCTGACTGAGGTTGAAGAATTAATAAGTGTAAGCTGTTTACATTTTAGTGTAGTCTAAGGCAACTCCTTTCTTTTTTTCCTAATATGAGTAAGCTTAATTTTTTTAATATATAGAGTTTATCTTTTAAAGAAGTAAACATATCATGAGATCTAGGCACCTTCTTCTCACCCCATTCAGTCATTTCATGCCTAATTTCATGTAATCCAACTTTGTCAAGTTCTAAAATGTTTATTATGATTTATCCAACTATTCTAGAAGAGGTAGAGGTAAAGGTAATTTATGTGGCTAGGGAAATTCTTTTAATTAATAGTTTTTCTATGACCTGTGACGAGACAGGACTGTGCTTTAGTTCAGTTGCCATCAGGGATACACATACACAATTCAGTGAGAATTTTGCCACTGTTTTTTCTCCTTCAGAGGTTAGAGAATATCTATCATTCAATAAAAGTCTAAAGACTTGTAATTGTCTGACAGTTCCCAGCCCTGTAGCCAACTGCAACTCTATACCATCAAAAGTACGATTTACTGAGGTATCACTCACATTCCCCCTTGATTTAAGTTCTCAAGTTTCAGGATCGCCTAAGAATTAGGAATGATACATCAACACTCACACAGTATTGTACAAGGATAGCTCAAGTAAGTCTAATGGGGAACACTTTTTTTTCTTTTTTTTACAAGCTCAGGGTTGGGGATATTTTTTGTCACTTTCTTAAGCAAGCAGACTACCACACCAGTAGAATTATAAGTTGTTAAATTATTCTCGACTCTCCCAACCTTTCTTTCTATTCCATCTCCAGAGACTACAGTAGGGTTTTAATTTTTTTGTTATTGTTGTGTACTTTTTTGGTATTTAGGGGTTACCTGTGGAGCCCTCTCCAGAAGATTTTACATGCATACAATAAAGTACAAAAACTTACTTAGAAAGCCAGTTATATGGAAATATTCTGATCATGATTTTGAAAATGTGAAGACTAATTTATATGCTTTTATATTAACACAGTCAATAGCAACAACTGACAACTGGTAAAAAAAAAAAAAATTACTGCAATTCCCAAGTACTGATGGGTATAAATGAAATTTTGAGATTCTGTAACAACCGGAATCTAATAGGAAAACATCTGTGATATCTACTGCTGACATAGTCACAAGTTTTCCTGAAACCACTTTGCTTTTTCCCCTCGTTCACAATTGAAGGAAATGGGAAGATTCACTCAGAGGTTAGTGAAAAGGATATTTTTTTTCTTCTAAGTTCATGAACCCCAAGTTCCTGAGGATACAAACATATATAAATCTAGTTTTCTATCCCTAAGGAGCTCTATAGTTCACTGGGAGAAGCAGGTGGCAAGGTCAGAGAGTGCTGAGAAGTGGGGACATTATCACCGCATAATCTCCATCAGACCTTAAATCCGCCCAAATTATCTAATACAGGCACGCCTCAGAGATAGTGTGGGTTTGGGTCCAGATCACTGAAATAAAGCAAATAGCAATAAAGTAAGTTATGCAAAATCTTTGGTTTCCCAGTGCCTATGGAAGTTACATTTATATTCTACTATAGTCTATTAGGTGTATAATAGCATTATGTCTAAAAATACAATGTAAATATCTTAATTTAAAAATATTGCTAAAAATGCTAACAATCATCTGAGCCTTCAAAAAGTTGTAATCTTTGCAGGTGGAGGCTCTTGCCTCAGTGTTCATGGCTGCTGACTGATAAGGGTGGTGGTTGCTGAATGCTGGGGTAGATGTCGCAATTTCTTAAAAATAAGAAAGCAATGAAGTTGGACACATATATTAACTCTTTCTCTTCTTAAATATTTATCTGTAGCATCTAATTCTGTTTCATAGCATTTTACCCACAGTAGTACTTCTTTCAGAATTTGAGTCAGTCCCCTCAAACTCTGCCATTGCTTTGTTAACTAAGTTTATGTAATATTCTAAATCCTTTATTGTAATTTCAACATTGTTCATAACAACTCCACTAGGTGTAGTTTCCATCTCAAGAAAATATTTTCTTTCCATCTCAAGAAAATATATTTTCTCATCCATAAGAAGCAACTCTTCATTGGCTCAAGTTTTATCATAAGATTGCAGTAATTCAGTCACATATTCAGGCTCCACATCTTCAGGCTCCAGTTATCTTGCTGTTTCCACCACATCTGCAGACTTCCTCTACTGAAATGTTGAAGCTGTCAGAGTCATCTGTAAGGGTTGAAATAAACTTCTTCCAAACTCCTGTTCCTGTTGATATTTTGATCTCCTTCCATGAATCACAAATGTTCCTAATGATATCCAGAATGGGGAATCCTTTCCAGAAGGTTTTCAATGTCCTTTGCCTAGATCCATTGGAGTAGTTATTATCTATGGCAGTTACGGCCTTATAAAATGTATTTTTTTAAATAATAAGACTTGAAAGTCAAAATTGCTCCTTGATTGGTGGGGTACAGAATGTATGTTATGTTAGCAAGCAAGAAAACAACCATTAACCCCTTTGTACATCTTCATGAGAGTTCTTGGGTGACTGAGTGGATTGTAAATGAGCAGTAATGTTTTGAAAAAATATTTTTTTCTGAGCAGTAGGTCTCAACAGTGGGCTTAAAATATTCATTAAACCATGCTGTAAGCAGAGGTGCTGTCATCCACAGTTCATTGCTCTGTTTATAAAGCACAGGTAGAGTAGATTTGATATAGTACTTAAGGAACCAAAGATTTTTGGAATTGTCAGTGGGGCACTGGCTTCAGTTTAAAATCACCAGCTGCATTAGCCCCTAATGAGAGAGTCAGCCTAATCTCTGAAGACTTGAAGCCAGGTACTGACATCTCCCCTGTGTTTATGAACGTCATAGGTGGTATCTTCTTCCAATAGAAAGCTGTTTTGTCTACAAAACAGAGGAAGTGTTAGTTAGTGTAGACATCTTCATTAATTGTTGTAGCTAGATCCGGATAACTTGCTGGATCAGCACTTGCTGCTTTCCTTTTTTACATTTGTGTTATGGAGATGGCTTCTTTTCTTAATCCTCATGAACCAATTTCTGCTAGCTTCCAACTTTTCTTTTCCAGCTTCCTCACCATTCTCAGACTTTGTAGAATAGAAGATAGTTAGGATCTTGCTCTGGATTAGGCTTTGGCTTAAATGAATGTTCTGGGAGATTTCTTCTATCCAGACCATTGAAACTTTCTTCATATCAGCAATAAAGGGCTGTTTCACTTTCTTATCATTCATGTGTTCACTGGAGTAGCACTTATAATTTCCTTCAAGAACTTTCTTTTTGTATTCACATCATGGGTAACTGTTTGGTGCAAGAGACGTAGCTTTTGGCTTCTCTCAGCTTTTGATGTGCCTTCCCCACTAGGCTTAATTATTTCTCACTTTTCATGTAAAATGAAAGATCTGCAACTCTTTCGTTCACTTGAATATCTAGAGTCCATTATATAGTTATTAACTGGTCTAATTTCAATATTGTTTTGTCTGAGCAATAGAAAGGCCCAAGGAGAGGAAGAGAGATGGGCAATTGCTGATTGGTGGAGCAGTGAGAACACACAATATGTATCAATTAAGTTCTTCATCTTTTATGGGTGTTATTGGTGGTGCCCAAAACAATTACAATAGTAACATCAAAGATCACTGATCAGAGATCACCATAACAGATATAATGATAAGGATAAAGTCTGAAATATTGCGACAATTACCGAAATGTGACACAGAGACACAAAGTGAGCATATACTGTTGGAAAAATGGTGCTGATAGCCTTGCTCAGCACATGGTTGCCACAAACCTTCAGTTTGTAAAAAATGAAGTATCTGTGGAGCTCAATAAAATAAGCTATGCCTGTATTTTAAAAAAATAAATAAAATTTAGGTTGAATGTTAATAAAATCATGTTTAGAAAACATTGGTATTTTTACTGTTGCATAACAAAATTTCCAAATAAAATTTGCATGTTTTATATGGAAATGTCATTTTACACAATTCCCTTAGCTCTGCTTTGAAAGTTCTGTTGTTACCCAATGTCATACCCACCTCCATCCCTTCTTCTATGTGAAAGTTCTGTAGCCCCCACTGGGCTTTAAAACAAAAAGTAAGTTAAAAGTCAATTGCAGTCTCTTAACATTATTGTTAAGTCAGTGTAATGCTGAGAACTTGGTGGCTGAGTGATATGGTAACTGTTACACAGCGGTCATATGGCAGATTGTAACCCTGAGGCCTATCCTCAATTCAAAGCTCATGTCATTGTCAGCTAATGTGATAACTCATACCTGGTGTTTTGTTTACTATTGCAAATGGCACTGACATTTTGTGAAAATATTGTAAAAAGTTTATGATTCATTTGGTCCATTTGAAATTAAGATAGCCTTGATAAGCTCTAGGAGCATTCACAAATTTAAATTTTTAAATAGAGATGTTAAAGTATTTCATATTACTTTGTGTCAAACCATTCATAATGTACTCTTCCTTAAAAGAAAGGGAAAAGGAAAGGAGATATTAAGTTAAGTGTGTTAATAGGTTATACCAGTGTTTGCATGTTAGGTAGTCATGTGATTTAGCTTGTTACTTGCCATTTGGCATATGTGGACCTGATTGTCAGACTGAATGGGTAGATGAATGTATAGATGGATGCCTAGATGTGTGGATGGACAGAATTAAAAACAAGAACAACTTCCTTAAGCTTCAGTTACTCATCTATAACATGGAAATAATACTTAATTGATAAGATTATTATGTGAATTCAAAGCAATAATGTATATAAAGTACTTAGCTTGCATATAAGTGGGAAATAAATTGTAGCATTAATAAAAATATAAAATTCTGGTTCTATTAAATAACTAAATACTTTTGCCAACAATTAAAACTGACTGTTTTTGTTAGTCTAAGAAACAGAAGTGAAGTTGGATTATAGTTTTATATACTTTGTATCTAGAAAGTTATGTTTCATTGCAAGGCAAGGGCTTTCTTTTCATAACAAAGAGCCTGATGCAGCTGCTTAATAACTGTTAGTAACATTGAAAGGATCTATGTTAATCTGTTAGTTAGAAAGCCATGATCAAAAATGTGAGTGCTGATCTTCAAAAGTTCATTTCAAAGCTCATTTGCTATAATACTATGTAGTGGTTCATTTGCCTTTCTTTGTAACTCATTAAATTAGAACTTTGGATACATCCTTATGGAGTTTTCAAATATCATTTTAAAATTTAGCATTCCAGTGACACTTCTTATTTGCAGATTATTATATAATAATTTTTTGTCCCACTGTCTCACTCCAGTGTAGATTATTAAGTCCCTATTATTGCAACTTACCAAAACTCTCTGGATAAATGTCTATGAGAGCCAGTGTTTTATTTTACTTGTTTATCAAATATGCAATGAATGAACTATCTTGAAACAATGTTTAGAACTAATATGACAGAAAATTGGTGCTGATTATAGTGTACATATGCAACCTGATGTTATTTTGTTTTCCTTGCCTGAATTCTGGCTACATAGACAGAGTTATATTGCTGTTGTGTTCAAAGTTCAAATACAATAGTAACCCCAGATATCATTTTTGTGTTCTTGTGAACCTGGAGTGGGTAACCAAAAGCAAACAATGAAAACAAACAAACAAAATTGGGACAGGTAGAGACAGTAGCATAGAAGGGGATGCAGGGAGGACACAATATGATGACTAAGGATACCACATTCTGATGAAGACTTTTCACTCATGGATTGAACAACTGTTAGAGAGCAAACATATTATTTGCACAGGAATCATGATTATTTTAGAATTACTTCTTGTCAGTGATAGCTTTATTTAAAAGCAAAATCCTACCTCTTGAAATTGTTTTCCCCTTCAAAGCTATTTTTGTCATTATGTTTTTCACTCTTAAATTAAATAGAACTGTAAAACTCTTTGAAAAATAAAGTATATTACCTAGATGCATCTGTTTAAATTTAATAGGTATTAAATTCATTAAAAATACCTGTAAAATATCAATAAGACATGAATTTATGTGAGTCTTTTGAGTTTTTCATTGTAGTTGAATGAATGAATAATATATTCTAACCAGAGTTTTCATCTTCTGGTACTCCTTTTTAGCATCCATAGACTTTCATATGTTGTAAACGTTTTCTTCTCTATATCTAGTTTAAGAAAATAAAATGTTGGGAACACAGAATTGACTTCTGGAGACTGGGAAGTATATAACTAAAATAATACATGTTTTTCTAATTTAATTTTACTGTGGTGTGCTCACTTATAATCTTTTCAGATGTTTTAATTTTACTAAAATACATCTATACATACCTTTGATACTCAATTAACATAATTAAGTAGCTATCATACTTCTGTGTGTAAGATTTCTAGAGCATCACCGTAATGTAGCACTTTATTTACAGGAGAGACTTTTCACAGTAAATGATTTACTTGTATTAGAGTGAAAATATTCTTAACAACGGGTGCATTTGAAAAGTACATGGTGCTCAAGATGGGTTTAAATGGAACATGCGAGAGACAGTGATAACAGAGAGATCACATTCTCTCTGTAATTTATTTTAATGCCATTACATAGGGAATTCAAGGCAGATAAAAACTCCATTTACAGAGACCAAATGTGCAGAAATGGATTGTCAGAATTCCAGATGAATCAATAATACATACTCTCTGGCATATTTTTTTATTAGAAATAACTTGGAAAAAAATTATATTTTATATTAAGTAAATATACAATCATAGTCTTAAAATCTTTTGCAATGCTACTTTCCCCTTGATGAATTACAATGCAATTTTCTAGCCTACTAATTTTACTAAGGAAGCTAACGACTGGAGCAAAAGTCTAATCAGCTGCCAATCAGGATTCCTTGAAGCGCAGAGTGTCAAATATTGAAGCAATTTTTACAACTCATAAAAGCACTTATGT
The DNA here is from genome assembly GCF_049354715.1 of Callithrix jacchus. Lineage (NCBI taxonomy): Eukaryota > Metazoa > Chordata > Mammalia > Primates > Cebidae > Callithrix > Callithrix jacchus. The sequence continues at coordinate 21,745,592 of NC_133506.1, forward strand.
TCCATGGTATATCATAAAACTTGTGATGAAAATCTAGCATTGATGAAGCTACCTTATTTCTCAAGTGCTTTTTCCCAAACAAACAGCTTTCACATTTAACTAAATCTTTCATTAATATTCAAGTCTATTAATATCATGCCATTATGTTATCTATTATAGTATTATATTATCCAGATCTAGCAGGATAATTAGTTATATATAAATGTCAGTCAGAGAACTTAGTGGATTCGTCAAAAATTCCATAAATGGTGGAATTTTTTTTTCATAGGAAAAAAATTGGTCTTTCTTCTGATAATGTTAGAGTGGGGTTTTGTTTTTATGTTAGAGAAACAATGAGGCAGCACGCTTTACTTTCACCCTTTGGATCATGCTTGCATTGTTTATTTTTAACATAATGGCGCATCGCTTCCTGACAAATAACCATATTTCAAATCATTAATTCACTTGTCATTTATCATTTTAATACCAGAAAGTAGTTACCTTCCTTGGTTTAAAAGCAATCTTTGAAGGTACGGTATAGTTGTATTTTTTTACCATGTCAGCTTCCTGTCTCTTAAAATACAGCCATTACGTGTGTGTTTATGTGTTTCTTCATCTGCTTCATGCATATAAACATGTGTGGGTGTCTGGGGTTTTGTTGTTAGCTGAGAGGTGGGGAGTGTCTCCACACATCTGAATATTTGCTGCCGACCTTCTTGATGATCCGTCTGTTAATGTTTTTATCATGCTGGCATACCTCATGTGGCATCTTAATAAAGTAATCATCATTTCCCTCTAAAACAAGTTTGAGAAAATCCTAGTTAAACTATTCTCTTCCACACTTGAGGGCCTTGGTTGTACAGCCAGCAGCTACTAATTCAGGAGGATTTATTTGGCCTTTCCTGAGTTCTCTGAAAAATCTATTTGTGTAAAAAGAACATACTGCATGATCCCCAGGGTTCCTGGAACTGAAAACTCAAGGATTTAGATGAAGCTCCCAGTTTGTTTAATAATTTGAAGTTTTGTTTCAGCAGCTGATGCTTTCCTCTCACATTTTGGCGGGGCGGAAGTCTCAGATGAATGTTTTTGGGCACACATGTAAAAATGTTCTCATTAACCTTGGGGGTGGTGTAACAATAAAAGAGATAACATTTTGTTTCAAAAAAAAAAATACTAACTGAGCAAGTATTTCAGTGCATTGCAAATGTGAAGGAATTGTCATGGCTAACACCATCTCAGTCTCAGTAACTGTACCAGTTTTGTTCAGGTCAAGAATGTAGGGAAACACTGGACCAAGTTGTCATTGGATCCCTTGATGCTGCATAAGACACCCAGACTCCCAGCTCTCAATTTCATTCTTAATGTACTCCGGCTACTAGAATCTTTCTCACAATGATGACAAACATCCTCATTAATAGCACAGATAAATATTCCTGTCACTCTTAATAGAGAGACAATACTCCAGGTCTAGGGGACATCATCTGCAAGAAACTTTCTGTGATTAAGGCACCGCTATTCCAGTTAATTTTTTTTCCTTTTCCATGAGATTTACTGCTTTCAGGGCTACCTTCATGTTAGTCTTCTCTTAAGAGAGCAACGCCATATTGTTTTACTGAATCAGAAAACTCAAGACCACCTCTTTCCCCAAAGTGCTACCATTGCATCCTATCCAGCCAGCTAAGGTAAAAATGCCTTCCATTAGGCTAAGGACCTCCAGAGGTAGTGCTTAATTTTTATTTACTTTTGCCTCCATAATGCCTCATACGTAGTGCCTAATACATGCTATGAATGGTGAGTGACTGCTTAGAGTAATAATAGCTATTTTTTGTGTGACACTAGAAATTGACAGCATGGTAATACATATCAAAATTATAGCTCAAAATCTTGGCAATGTGATGTTTATTGGAAAAAAGGAACTAGAGATCAGAATGCTTTCTCTATGTAAGATGACTGAGCCTATAAAGAAGAGTACAGAAACGCAGCTATCCACATTTAGGTTACAAATAAAATACATTAGGCCATTTATACAGTTTACCAAATGGTTCATCATAGGACTTACTAACCGAAAGTACTCAGATGACATTTAACATCCAGTTTATCTTCAATGTAATCTTCCTAAAATCTCTTTATTAATTTAAAAAAATCCAACAAAATAAACCATTCTCAATGTAACAACTGAATTTAAACTAGGTAGTATGAAATGTTTAGGAAACAGAAACTAGCAGTCCCATGTGGGTCTTTCTACTTTCTCACTTTTGCCTTTGCCTTTGTCTACCTTCCCTCCTTTGCCTCCTCTTTATTTATTTAAATATATATGTATCTCACATACTCAGAGGTTTCTTGCTTAGTTGTGCTTTTTATAAAAATGGAGGCATACTATATACATTACTCTGCAATTTATTTAAGAGTATATTATGAATATTCAGTTGGGTCTTATTAAAGATCTAACATCCTTTTTAATTGCTCCTTAATATTTTGTAGTTTATACCATTATGTATTTAACCAAGAATGTCTTTATTAAATAATGTAATCATCACCTACGCCAGTTAATCTATTATTCTTAGTGATTTAAGCTTCTTTCTCTCATCTGGAAAATACAGCAATAAAGTCCACAGTCTCTCTTCCAAGTGCCACATGCAAAGGGCCCATGAGGTGACCCCTGAAATTCATGTTTTCTTGGAAGTAACCAGCAGACTTGGAGTCCTGTGCATGTTTGTGAAGAGGTCCACACTTCTTCACTTCACATTCAGTGTCTTCCATACTGAAGGCTTCTACTTCCCTGCCCAGTTTTGTTAAAGAAGTTACTTCTTGGGACATGGACAAAATGAAAGAAATAGCAATGTGTGTTTCTGAATTCAACACTTCTTTTTCCTGTCATGGGCTCCGTTAGTTCTACCATGAAGTATGGACTGTCTGGTAAGAGGAAAGAATTTTAGAGATTAACGAGGGCAGATGGCGCAGCCAATTTCCTCAGATACGGATCAGTACTGATATCTAAAAGGTTTATTCTCACAGGTAATGATGTCTGGAGGGTAGCAATTGAAGTCTTAAAGAGAAAACATCTCCATTGCTTACAGGAGCGATTTTCCGGACTAAGCCATGACCATAGTCCTAACGGAAAGTAAGCAAGATCCAGCTCCCAAAGAGGAGTTTGCTTTGGCTGCAAAGGGGATCCAAGACATTAGCTCAGTGAGCCAAGCTGTGGGGAAGGAATGCAGTTCTCCTAAGGACATAGAATGCTAGCAAATAACTAGTTTTGGAGCTTGATCGTGGGGCTGGCCACACCTGTTGGGCTGGCATATTTACATGACAAGATATTTAGGCTTTCTACCCTTAAATGTTCAGCTATAGCTCCGTAAGTACATAGATCCCTAAAGGGTTTGCCCTGGGTACACTGTGCTGGATGTCAGTAAAAATACTGAGGCTAATACCAGGGCCCTCCCTTTGTTAGAACTCTATATCTAATACGCACCCAGGCTTGGTTGTCACTGAGTCACAGGCTGGGTGGGGCTGAGCCTGCAGTTTGAATATTCTCAGTTCTTGACTCTGGATCCAGGTGGAGTGTGCATAGACTGATAACAGCTTGTTTTTGCAGTACTTCTGCAGATTGAAGACTTAAGCCAGTAACTTTCTTCTCAGATAAGTCAAATCCACACATTCAGAATGGGAGCAGGAGGCAGAAGGGAAGATTTTGTAATCTCTTTATAGTTCTAGACTTAACACATCCTACTGTCAATCTGAGTGGATTTGTTCCGGGTGCTTGTATGGCTGAGATATGCCAAATATCTGTCTCCCCGTGCTAATTGGTAGAATTCTTACATGGACAAGTCTTACTTGTAAATAATGAATTGGGTGTGTGGGGGATTTACTAAGGAGTCCGAGGTGTCAGCAGCTTAAACACCTTGTCATGTAAACACATCTGATCTCTCTTCCAGTTCTTACACAGTTAGCTGTCATTACTGACTTCCTATTTTATTTAGTTCTAAATGAAATTAATCTTGATCTATTACTTTGCTCTAGACTGGAAAGACAACATTAGTAATTGTCTTCTCACCCCTACTTCCATTTTGAGCTCACACCTGTAATCCCAGCACTTTGGGAGGCTGAGGTGGGCAGATCATGAGGTCAAGAGATAGAGACCATCCTGGCCAACATGGTGAAACCCCATCTCTCCCAAAAATACAAAAATTAGCTGGGTGTGATGGCACGTGCCTGTAGTCCCAGCCACTTGGGGGCCAAGGCAGGAGAATCGCTTGAACCTGGGCAGTGGAGATTGCCACCACTGCACTCTAGCCTGGTGACAGAGTGAGACTCCATCTCAATAATAATAATAATGAAGATCAGAATTTATGGCATAAGTTATCAGTGGTTCTCATCCATGGGAAGGTTAGAGTTCCACTGTCAAAAATTAGTAATTACCATTTCTCTTATAAGTTTAAGAATCAAATGGAACTGACTTTTTCAGCTTATTTGTTACCTATGGTGGACTAAGAGCAAACAGCTGAATGTTCTTCCGTGGTTATAAAACCCTAATGGAGACCAGTTCCTTTTATCCTTTCATACTGCTTCCGTACCAAATGATTAGATTTTTTGAGGGGGAAATATAAACCTCTTCTATTATTTAGAAATGTTGTTTCTTAATAACCCTTCACACTACACACCAAAGTACAGTTTCTAATATAGTTGCCAGAAGCAGTTCTGAGTGAAACACTGAAATGAAAAGTAAACTCATGTGATTTGATCTATGAAAAGCATTCATAGTTGGAAAAAACTCCAAACAAGGATAGTTAAGGTGCAAGCACTATTTCCAGGAGAGCTGAAAATTACATACGTAATGTGGAACTGTTTCCAGTGAAAGGGAGTACAGAACAGAAGAGAGGATTTCCATAGCCGTTCCACAGAATACTAGGTCTATAGAATGTCAAAAGGGGTTATGTCCAAAACAGGGGTCTAGGATCAGGTAAGTTTGGAAGGTACAGAATTAAATGTCATTAGATAGGTTTACTTCCTGCAGTATGGCTCACTATGCTAGCATGCACTGTGAATTATCAAGACAGGGATGGCGTATGCTGCATTTCCCAAACCTGTATGGTCTGATGAATCTTCCGAAGGCAGTGCCTTTATAGGGGGATGTGATGATGCTGAAGAGAAAAGAGCCCAAAAAGGAGTTCAGCATGCAAAGCAGATTAGTGCAAAAGAACTTGCAGAGGGGAAGTTGGTGCCTCCACAACACTAGTAAGAACTGGACCCTGATAGAATAGCGGACTAGAAGAAAGGAGGGAACAAGGAAGAGAGGACTGGGCTGCACATCCTGGCTTTGACTGGAACGTATTTCCCAAGTGTTTGGTGATCAAAGTCAAAGCAAATATAACCGAGATTACATAGGAGTAGTAAGTGATGGAGGGAGGGAGTCAAGGTTACATAGGAGTAGTAAGTGATGGAGGGAGGGAGTCAAGGTTACACAGGAGTAGTAAGTGATGGAGGGAGTCAAGGTTACATAGGAGTAGTAAGTGATGGAGGGAGGGACTCAAGGTTACATAGGAGTAGTAAGTGATGGAGGGAGGGAGTCAAGGTTACATAGGAGTAGTAAGTGATGGAGGGAGGGAGTCAAGGTTACACAGGAGTAGTAAGTGATGGAGGGAGGGAGTCAAGGTTACATAGGAGTAGTAAGTGATGGAGGGAGGGAGTCCAGGTTACATAGGAGTAGTAAGTGATGGAGGGAGGGACTCAAGGTTACACAGGAGTAGTAAGTGATGGAGGGAGGGACTCAAGGTTACACAGGAGTAGTAAGTGATGGAGGGAGGGAGTCAAGGTTACACAGGAGTAGTAAGTGATGGATGGAGGGAGTCAAGGTTACACAGGAGTAGTAAGTGATGGAGGTAGGGACTCAAGGTTACACAGGAGTAGTAAGTGATGGAGGGAGGGACTCAAGGTTACACAGGAGTAGTAAGTGATGGAGGGAGGGAGTCAAGGTTACACAGGAGTAGTAAGTGAGGGAGGGAGGGAGTCAAGGTTATACAGGAGTAGTAAGTGATGGAGGGAGGGAGTCAAGGTTACACAGGAGTAGTAAGTGATGGAGGTAGGGAGTCAAGGTTACACAGGAGTAGTAAGTGATGGAGGGAGGGAGTCAGGGTTACATAAGAGTAGTAAATGATGGAGGGAGGGAGGGGCAGAGATGGGAGCCTCAACCCTGAGCCATATTGCGTTGTTGAAATAAAGTCAAGAAATGAATGTATCATGCATAGTGTCATGTCAGGAAGTTCAACGTGAGAAAGCCATATTGCTATGGACCCAGTTCCTGGAGGAAGATATATGTCTCTCCAGATTCATTTGACTTCACTTGTCTCCACAGCTGTGGTGATCAGTTCTGCATGGGCTCCAACTATCTTCCTGGGGGGCTACCTACCAGTGCCTCCTCAAATCCCATTCCCACTCCAGATTTCTATGGTGGTGCTTCCTGGGGGGCTCAGGCTGAGAGAGTGTCTCAGCTAGGTAGCAGCCTCTGTTTCCTGTTTATTTACAGATTAATTGTGAATTTATAAACATTTATATTATTACATATCTTACTAGTGTATCTAGCAGGGGCTTAGTTATATGCTAAACAGTTGTAGGTTTTTTTTTTATTTTGAGATGGAGTTTCACTCTTGTTACCCAGGCTAGAGTGCAATGGCGCGATCTCGGCTCACCGTAACCTCCGCCTCCTGGGTTCAGGCAGTTCTCCTGCCTCAGCCTCCTGAGTAGCTGGGATTACAGGCACGCGCCACCATGCCCATCTATTTTTTTGTATTTTTTTTAGTAGTGACGGGGTTTCACCATATTGACCAGGATGGTGTTGATATCTTGACCTCGTGATCCACCCGCCTTGGCCTCCCAAAGTGCTAACAGTTGTAGTTTAAAAGCCCTAATACCTCTGGTTGCTTGACAGATATCAACTCAGGGCAAACAGATACCCAACTAGGATAGGTCACCCCATCAATATTTTGGAAACATATGATTGCCTCACATTTTATGTCTCTATCATTGTTTTCTTTTAATTATTTTACATGTAAGTTAGGACAGCTGACTGTTGGGAATTCCTATTCAGAAATTCATCTTTTAACACCAAATGATTAACCTGTAAGTAATGACTTTTAGTGTCCTGGTATTAACAATAATTTTACACATTTCAAAATTACAGTGGAAGGTAACTTTACCATAATATTTTATCTCATACAGGAGCATAGCATTTCTTGTGTCAAACTACGAGATAGCTGCAGCTTTTGTAGATACCATCCACATTGTTATTAATTTCAAATATATCACTTATTCCACTAGAATTCCATTTTTTCTTATCTTTCCCTTTATAATACTGAGAAAAACAGTATGAAATTGACTATTGAATTTAATAAGATAGTAACTTAATAACTAAAAATATTGGAAGTTGAAAATCAACAATGGTTTTTCCTAAAACTGACTCAAAAACCATTGTCATTTTAGCAAAAAGATGGATTTTATGTGCCACGTAATGAGGTCCTGGGCTCTCTCAAGACTGCGAGGTTGAAGGAACTCTAAAGCTGGAGATCTTTTAAAGATGGAAAAATGACTATGAGATCCTCTAATAAGTAGTTAAGGAGAATAGACCTTTTCTGTTTGCCCTTGGCAAAGTCCTCAAGGTTGCATATGACCTTCCATTAATTTTCTTCATTCCCAATAGCTGTTTATTTTGCCACTGGGAAAGAATTAGGACTTCAGTAATGTCCTTGTCTCACACTTAGGCTTCCTGACATGTTATAATGCACTCTATGTTCATTTCTTGCCTGTATTGCAGTATAGCAATATAGTCAGGACTAAGGTTTGGAGTCAAACAATTCAAGATTTCTAGTCTCTGCCCCATTATTTACTAGCTTTGTATACCCTCGGTTAAGCTGATTACCCTCTCTGAGCCTCAGCTCATGAAATGCGGTTGTGTAACTCATATTACTCTATTGCTTAGGCTGGAGTGCAATGGCGTGATCATGGCTCACTTCAGCCTTGACCTCCTGGACTCAAGCAATCCTCTCACCTCAGCCTTCCAAGTAGCTGGGACTGTAGGCACTTACCAACATGTCCAGCTCTTTTTATGTATTTGTTTGTTTATAGAGATGAGATCTCCTTATGTTGCCCAGGCTGGTTTCACATTCCTTGCTTTAAGTGATCCTCCTGCCTTGGCCTCTCAAAGTGCTGGGATTACAGGCATGAGCCACTGTGCCTGGCCCTGCTATGTTATAGCAGACTGTGTTAGAGTCCTCATTTGTACACCTCAGATGTTCCTTACTGAGAACACTTTCTATTCCTTGCCTTTATTCTGACTGCAGGAGCACAATTGGCTTATTCCAAGGCAAACTGGAAGTCTACAGAGTAATGCCTCCAAAAGTAGTCCCATATTTGGAACACCTCTGAGGCTTATATTACACATTTTCCAGAGTTCACCAGCAGAACTGATCTCCCGTCACCCAGAGAGGTTGCTTGCTTTCTTTTTCTTTCCTGGCCTCATTTCCCCATCCCCTACTAGTAAGTTTTCCTGGGATCTCTTTTCAAATAAATTATGTATACCCCAATTCTTGTCTCAGTCTACTTCTAAGGGAAAAATAAGATATTTGAAAAGTACTTAGTATTGTGTCTGGCACATAATATAATAATTATTAATTCCAGAAACATATTTAATTAGTTCTTTTTTAGAAAAAAACCTGAAAATGCTATATTTTTGAAAACCACCCTCATGGTGGCAACATCTGTTACAGTTATTTTTTATTTTCTCTTATTGTTTTTAAGAAATCATTCTCTGGCCTGGTGCAGTGGCTCATGCCTGTAATCCCAGCACTTTGGGAGGCCAAGGTGGGTGGATCACCTGAGATCAGGAGTTCAAGATCAGCCTGCAACATGGTGAAACCCTGTCTCTACTAAAATGTACAAATTAGCCAGGCATGATGGCAAGTGCCAGTAATCCCAGCTACTTGGGAGGCTGAGGCAGGAGAATCACTTGAACCCGAGAGGAGGAGGTTGCTGTGAGCTGAGGATCACGCCATTGCACTCCAGCCTGGGAGATGGAGTGAGACTTGGTCTCAAAAAAACAAAAAACAAAAAACAAACAAAAAAAGAAATCATTCTTTAAAAACTTGTTTTCTATTTGAACAGCAAAAGCAGATTCAACAGGTGAATTTGGGCAATGACTTTACTGGCACTAATTTTTCTGCCTTTTAAAATTTTCTGACACTTATTTTGATCTGGCAGTTCATCTGAAAAATAATAAAAGCAGAATTTAAAATGTATAGGTAAAATAAATTATATTAGTTTTTGACAGCACTATAGAAAAGCAAGATCTCTCTATTTCATGAAAAGGGCTCAGTTCCCCCTTTTTAGCAAACACTGCATATTGATAGTGTGTTATGTAAATTAACTATAATACCTTTGGAGGTCAAGTGTCTCAGAAAAAAGCAACAGTAACATCTTAGGCAAAATGGAAAGCATTAGATTCACACCTGTAACTCATTAATTTTAACCAAGAGTTAGATTTCACAGAAAGCAATTAGTAGGATGGATCGAGTTCTTTCATACCAGGGTTTTTTTTTTTTTGATTGTAAGACTGTTAAATATTTTCACTGAGCATAGTTGACCTCAGCAGTTTCCAGAACTGTTGGCTATGGATTACTGCATTGTTTCTTTCTTTGGAAACTGAGAAAGGTTTAACTATTTATTACAACATTTTAAAATTAGATTAGAAGAAAGGATGCTTCTGTCTTTTTCATCTCTGTATTCTAAGAGTGTAGCTCTACTGTCAGTGGAATAACAGCATGATAAATGTACTAATTATCTCTGCCATACAAAGCTTATATATAAGTCAAAAGTGGACACTGTGTGTGTATGTGTGTGTGTGTGTGTTCATGTCTGTGTTTTGCTTCTGTGGTTTTTCACTTGTTAACAGTTATCTGTTTAGACAAACTCTTTAAAGATGAATAACTTGGTTATTCAAACATGATAAAAATCACATTTGGTTGGGTCTTGGTGTTCAAATTTACCTGACCTGACTCTTCTCAAATGTCTCTCTTTACAAATTCCAGTAACTTTATTTCTAAGCTATAAGAGGAATTTTTTAGCTTATTTTCACGTAGAGTCTGTTTTTACCTCTCTACAAATAATTTAATATCCCTTCTGTTTGCCTTTTCTTAATGAAGCAGCATTTCTATGTGTCTCCTTTCAGGGATATATATATATATATATATATATATATATATATATATATATATATATATATACACAAATGTAGCTATATTTACATATGTGTGTATATACAAACATATACACACACATATGTATATATATACACACATGTATATATATACACACATATATATTGTTGATAGGTTAACATAATGATCAAATAGAAATTAACTTCCTATGATTCATCAGTAAAACTCTATGGACCTACTTTTACTCAAAATGGTTGCTGTCAAGCATTTTAGTTATGAGTTCATTGACTTTCTAGAAAATGATAGAGGCTATCCTAAGTCCCAAAGCTCAATGATATCTTTTTATTTTCTGAGAAGCCATTTGTCACCATAGCTTATTACACATGGGCTGATGCTCACTCCCCGGAAATAGAAACAAAGAAAGGAGCTGTAGGGTCCCCTGCCACGTTCTATAAATTAGGAAATCAAGGCCCAGAGTATCTGTGGGACTCCTCTAGAAGCTCTTACAGCTGGTTACTTACATGGCCAAGTAAGAGCAAAGGCTGGGAGTAGAACCCTCTTTTCCCATAGCCAATCCATTTCTCTTTTTGTACCCGGTGTCTTGTGGCATTTCCCCAGGGGACTACATCTTGTCTGCTGTAGTAGCATCATGGAGGTCATGGAATATTGGTGCTATAAGATATTTCAGAGATCTCCCCTGACCCCTTTTATACTTCAGAAGAAGAAACTGAGTGCAGAGAGTTGGATTGACAAAGAAATTCACATAGCCAATTGGTGATCTCCTTATAGCCATGCTAACTTTAAAAGGGTGGGGATTAAACCTGCTTTCAAATCACAATCTGAACTGTTTCCTCATCCAAGCTTAAGAGAGAACACATAATACCATATAAAATAGCTATTTATTTCCACTGGCACCAGTGGATATATCCTAGTTCATTTGCACATTTTCCTCTCTCTATGATATAGATTAGCTGGTTTATTTATATATATATCCTTGTCAAAACTGGCAATGCATGTTGGCTGAACCATGCTTGTTGAGAAAACACTATTCATATTTCATTATATTACCTTCAGCAGCCCTTTACTGTGTTATGACTAAAACGTGTGTCTCTGAGTTGCTGCTGGAGAAAAGGACAGCCAGTGAATTTGGCTTCTGACCAGTGACAGTTCCAGTTGATATGAAAGATGTCTTTACTGTGGGGGTTATAGTGTGGTCATCAGGATATTTTCTAGTATTCCTGGTAGAGAATTTTGGAGTTTTCATTCTGAAAATTGATGTCTGGGCTGGGCATGGTGGCTCATGCCTATAATCCCAGCACTTTGGGGAGCCGAGGTGGGTGGATCACCTGAGGTCGAGTTCCAGACCAGACTGGCCAAAATTGTGAAACCCCATCTCTACTAAAATTAGCTGGGCATAGGGCCGGGCGCGGTGGCTCATGCCTGTAATCCCAGCACTTTGGGAGGCTGAGGCAGGTGGATCACAAGGTCAAGAGATTCAGACCATCCAGGTCAACATGGTGAAACCCCGTCTCTACTAAAAAAATACAAAAAATTAGCTGGGCATGGTGGCGCGTGCCTGTAGTCCCAGCTACTCGGGAGGCTGAGGCAGGAGAATTGCCTGAGCCCAGGAGGTGGAGGTTGCAGTGAGCCGAGATTGTGCCATTGCACTCCAGCCTGGGTAACAAGAGCGAAACTCCATCTCAAAAAAAAAAAAAAAAAATTAGCTGGGCATAGTGGTGGGCATCTGCAATCCCACCTACTGGAGAGGCTGAGATAGGAGAATTGCTTGAACCTGGGAGGTGGAGGTTGCAGGGAACTGAGATCATGCCATTGTACTCCAGCCTGGGCAACAAGAGCAAAACTCTGCCTCAAAAAAAAAAAAAAAAAAGAAAAAGTAAGAGAAAGAAAGAAAGAAAATTGATGTCTGTCCTCTATTTTGTGGGGGAGATTTTCTGTGTGCTATCTTGGCTTTCTTTGTTTCCTAGGTCATAGGTAAGAGTTAAGATATACGTGAGTGTCTTTTAGTTAATAAACTTCACTGCCTTCTCACTGCTGTGCTGCTGTACATACCTGTCATAATATGTATGTAATATACTCTCTCCCACACATACCTATGCACACACATTCTCACAAGTAGGGGAATACATACCATTCTTGCCATAATGTTATTTGATATATTTGTGCTTTATTTTACATTTTTCAATGCATTAACATTATGAACTCTTAAATTAATGTACCAAAAGGCATTTATATAATTATGAATATGTTGATTCAAAATCATTTAAAAATATATTCTAATACGTTACAGAGCCCCATTCAGTCACTCCGGTTAGCATCCATTTCTAAGTGTGTTATTACTTATTCATTAGTAGAAGCCCTTTAATTTTATATTCTGCTCCTGGCAATTGTGGCTTATTTGGTACTTGTTACAGCCACTTTAGACAAGTAAATAAAAATCAGATGAAAAAACCTGAGCAACAGCTGGAAATAAACCAATAGTTTCTGTTTAGGTTTGGCAGAGCGAAACACTGCAGGGCTATGCATGGAAAAATACCAGCCAGAACTGTTACACACTGTGAGAAAAGGAGTTTTCTTTGTCCGTGAAGAGTGCCACCTGTGTGTTTGGGCAACAATATAAAATAATTAAATCATTATCACAAGGGTAATAGTATATGTCTTTCTGGTTTACCTGTGATAAGAAAACCTTAAACCTGAAATACATTAAACAGTGTAGAACATACAAAACACCTCTTTGAGAGGCTTATTCTTGTTGTTATTTTAAATTTTCCTTCACTAATGTTTAGTTCAAATACATGATAATTCTAGGGAATTACCCGTCTTTATCAGACCACCCAAGGAAGGACTATGCTCTGCCAACAAGTCAAGTCATTGGCCTGTGACAACTTGCTTCTGACTTGTAAGTCACACTCATTTTGGTAAGCAGATGTCTTCTAAAATGACTGTGTGGCTTAGCATACTGAGCTTTTTTTCTTTCCTTTTCCAAGAAAGTATGGACAGTGCTAAAAAAAAAACACACACACACACACAAAACTGAAGATTGAGCCAGGCGCGGTGGCTCATGCCTGTAATCCCAGCACTCTGGGAGGCCGAGTTGGGCGGATCACGGGGTCAATAGATGGAGACCATCCTGGCTGACATGGTGAAATCCCGTCTCTACTAAAAGTACAAAAAATTAGCCGGGCATGGTGATGCGTGCCTGCGGCGGTCCCAGCTACTTGAGAGGCTGAGGCAGGAGAATTGCTTGAAACTGGAAAACGGAAGTTGCAGTGAGCCGGGATCTTGCCACTGCACTCCAGCCTGGCGATAGAGCGAGACTGTGTCTTTAAAAAAAAAAAAAAAAAAAAAAGACTAAAGATTGTAAGTACCTGATAATTTAAATAACATATTTGTAGGAACTGCATTGCAGTTAAGCCTTACTTAAAGTAAATGATCTATTTTGCATACTTTTTTTCAATAAACAGTTTCATTGCTAAGATGATGAGGGAAAAAAGATGATTAAGGTTTAGAAATCTTGTAGCAAGCTTATTTAAAATTAGTTATGTCTAATTATCTACTTCAGTTATAATTTTGCCAACTGGTTATGTTCATGCTCTGATTAATTGTTCTTTTCTTCCAAGTTATACTCATTTTAGAAAAATCAGTTTTAGCCGTAGCCTGTGAAGCCCTTAAAATTGTCTGGAGACAGATAACTTGATCTCAGAAACTTAAATTATCTTAATACTTTCTGGAATGAGACCAGGAATGGAGGAAAAGAGAAATATTTCTTTATTTTCCCTAATTTTATTTCTTTTTTCGACAGAGGAACTGTACTCTTAAAATTAGGGGGGCCAGAGCCCCTGCTCTGCTGCTGAATTTATTTCTTACTTGAGGAATTAGATGCAATCTAAACCCAGTACTATTTATTTCTCCCTTTAGAAATTGAGGAAGATGCCTTTGGCTAATATTTTTCAAAAAAAAAAATATTTTATATATATATATATATATATATATATATATATATATATATATATAAAATTATTTTGGGCGGGGGGAGACGGAGTCTCACTGTTACCCGGCTGGAGTGCAGTGGCATAATCTCGGCTCACTGCAACCTCTGCCTCCCAGGTTTCAGCAATTCTCCTGCCTCAGCCTTTTGAGTAGGTGGGACTGCAGGTGCATGCCGCCATGCCTGGCTAATTTTTTGTAATTTGGTGGATACGCGGTTTTACCATGTTCCCCCGGCTGGTTTCGAAGTCCTGAGCTCAGGCAATCTGCCTGCCTTGGCGTCCCAAAGTGCTGGATTACAGGCATGAACCACTGCACCCGGCCTCAAATCTGTATTTTAAGAATGTTTTTAAATAGTGGTTTTCAAACATTAATATGATCAGAGTCACCCGAAGGCCTTGTCAAAATCCAGGCTGCTAGATTCTACTTTTAGAGTTTCTGATTCAGTAGGTCTGGGATGGGTCCCCCAAACTTGCTTTCTAAAAAGTTCCCAAGAGGTGCTATTGTTGCTAGTTCCTGAGATCACACTATGGGAACCAAAGCCTTACAATAACTAGCCTTTCTCATGAGAAAATGGCAAGGAAATATACCACACATCAAGAAAAGTTATCTCTTGGGTTATGGAATAGTGGTAATTTTGCACTTACCCTTTTTTTCCCTCTATTCTCCATTTCCTACAAGTTATATATAATACATATATGATTAGAAAACATAATGAATGTTTTTGGAAGAACACTTATTGAACTAGAAATTCATTAATCTCCATTCATTTTTCTCTTCTGATGTTTTGTAGCAATGTAATGATGTCAGTCCTCCTCACCTACCAGGGGAAGACATTCCCTTCCATGTCTTTGAGGGAGCTTTCACTCAGCAACCACCAGACAACTGCTTGGTTCCTATTACATAGTGCAGTCTTGATTGTGCCAGAATTTAGTACAAGGGGTGATGGCTTTCCAAGTTTAGCAAATTGTTTAATTAGACTGCAAAAATTCTCCCCAATTTTTTTTTCTCTACCCTGCCCCCCTCAATTACAATGCCAAAAAGTTCTGTGTAGAACTAAACACTACTGGGAAAAAGGGCCTGCTGAGCGAGTGCTGGGTGGGATGCCTGTTCACAGATGAAGTTCTGCTCACCCTTTTGGGAGTGTATCTATTTTTGACAAATTTGCCTCACTTAAAGCTCCTTAAAGTAAATCAAAGAAAATTGTATATAAAATGGTTGCTTTCACAATTTCAGTCTTTTCTTTTGGCATTTCTCTCCTAATAACCCTCTAGAAATTGTTGCTTTATATTTTTATCTCAGATTTTTAAAAGCAAACTAAATATAACATCCTAAAAAACCTTTCAAACATTTTGGATTCTTTTATTTATGACTCTCACAAGCACATGAGGAGGCTTGACTAGAGAGAATAAAGGTTATAACCCGGTCTGTCTGTTGAGACAGTGATTTTAATTACATTTAATTCCCCTTCACTCTGTATGTTACTTGATCCACTCATTGGTTTAAAAGCCTATCGATAAACACAGCCATGGCTTAGCCTCTTGCCCTTCAACTGGTCTAGAATTGCATCCAGGCTTAAGTGAGTTTGCCACATTTAGATGTCGTACTTTGTTACTGATGAGATCCTTGCTAGATAGTGGAGCCTATGTTTTTCTAGAGAAAAGTTCATATTCCATTATAAAAATAAATAAATAACTTGTTGCAGAAGGCTTTCAAGCTGTTGGCTTACAGTCAAACTGTAACAGCTTGAAAAACCTCAGTGCTTCTCACATACATGTTAATGGCTATTCTCCTTCATAAATACTTTAAAGTGTTTCAGTAAATATTTTCCCAAAGAACTTTAACTTATTTGCAAACTTAGTGAGTATCAAAATGTATGTTGTATATGACACTATGCTAGGCACATGTATACAGTATCATCCAGTTGAAGTTTAGAACACAACTTCCTTTTTTAATTTTTCTAAACTTTTTTGCAAATGAGATCATTTTTATTTTACAAGTCACAGGGTACATATGTAGGTTTGTTACATGAGTATATTGTGTGACCCCATCACCCACGTGGCAAACATAGAACCTGTCACATCCCTCCATTTCTCCCTCCTCCCTTTGGAATCCCCAGTGGTTATTGTTCCCATCTTTCTGTCTATGCATACCCATTGTTTAGCTCCCACTTATAAGTGAGAATGTGCAGTTTTTTATTTTCTGTTCTTGCATTAATTGATGTAGTATAATGCCCTCCAGTTGCATCCATGTTACTGCAAAGGACATGATTTCATTCTTTTTTTAATGGCTGTATAGTATTCCATGGTACGTATGTACCACATTTCCTTTATCTAATCTACCACTGATGGGCCCCTGGGTTGATTCTGTCTTTGCTATTGTGAATAGTGCTGGGGTAAAAATAAAAGTACAGGTATCCTTTTGGTAGAACAACTTATTTTCCTTTGGGCTCAGTAATGGGATTGCTGGGTCAAATGGCATTTCCGTTTCTAGTTCTTTGAGAGATCTCCAAGTGGCTTTCTACAGGGGCTGAACTAATGTGCACTCCTGCCACCAATGTGGAAGTGTTCTCTTGTCTATGAAACCTTGTCAACATCTGTGATTTTCTGACTTTTTAATAGTCATTCTGACTGGCATGAGATCCTATCTCATGGTGGTTTTGATTGCACCTCTCTGATAATTAGTGATTTTGAGTGTTTTTCTGAGAGATTTTCATGTTTGTTTGCCACTTATATGTCTCCTTTTGAGAACTGTCTGTTCATGTCCTTTGCCCACTTTGTAATGGGTTTTATTTTTATTAATTTGTTTAAGTTTCTTATAGATTCTGGATATTAGACCTTCGTCAGATGCATACTTTCCCAATATTTTCTCCCATTCAATAGGTTGTCTGCTTACTCTATTGATAGTTTATTTTGCTGTGCAGAAGCTCTGTAGTTTAATTAGGTCCCACTTGTCAATTTTTGGCTTTGCTGCATTTACTTTTGAAGATGTAGTAATAAATTCCTTGCTGAGGCCAATGTCTAGAAGGGTTTTTCCTAGGTTTTCTTCTAGGTAGCAAAACCTCAAATATACATTTAAAAATATATTTTCTTCAGAAACCAGGATACAAAAGAAATTTCAAATATTCTTATATTTTATTAATAAATGTATGAATTTGAGCATTAAAAGAAAATGTCATCTCAATCCTTTCAAAAAACATATTTTTCTTTTCTGTGTTATCATAATATGTTTCCAAGTGACTTGGAAGTGACTACTTCTACTGGTTGGAAGTGGTAGGATGGGAAGGTACCAAATTTGGTGGCAAATAAGTTTGCAAATCATATTGTAAAAACTGAGCAATTGTGAGACATGGTTATTGCAATAAATTCCGTAAATTATTATGGACTTCCATAAATCGTTAAACTCCATAGTAATCTTAAGTACATTTAAGCTGGATTTGATTCTGATTCAGAAAGCTAAAAGGGATGTTGCTGGGACAACTGGCAAAGTTCTAACAAGATGATAGAGCAGTACTGACATCAGTTTCCTGACATGGAGGGATGTAGTGGTTATGGTCGAGAGTGTCCTTGCTTTGGAGAAATATAGACTGGAGCATTTAAGAGTGATCAGGCATTAGGTCCACAACTCTGCTTTCAGATCTTCAGAAAAAACTGTTCATGAGAAAATGAGAAGTGTGTGTGTGTCTGTGTATGTATCTATATATCTGTGTAAAATCAGGATAAACCTGTTTGCAGATGACATGATCCTGTATCTAGAAAATCCCACAGTCTTAACCCAAAAGCTCTTTAAGCTGATATACAACTTCAGCAAAGTCTTAGGATACAAAATCAATGTGCAGAAATCACTGACATTCCTATACACCAACAACAGTCAAGCCAAGAGCCAAATCAGGAATGCATTCCCATTCATGATTGCCACATACACACAAAAATAAAATACCTAGGAATACAGCTAACCAGGGAGGTGGAAGATCTCTATAGGTAAAGCTACAAACCACTGCTCAAAGAAATCAGAGATGACATGAACAAATGGGAAGACATTCCATTCTTATATTAGTCAGGGGTCTCTAGAAGGACAGAATTAATAAAATAAATAAATATATATATGTATATGTTTCCTTATATATGTGTGAATACATATTATATATAACATATTATGTTTCATATATATAATATACATGTGTATATATTATATAAGACCCCTTCCTTAGAACATATACAAAAATTAACTCAAGATGGATTAACGACTTTAATGTAATGCCCAAAACTATAAAAATCCTGCAAGAAAACCTAGGCAATACCATTTTGGACATAGAAACAGGAAAAGATTTTATGACAAAGACATTGAAAGCAATTGCAACAAAAGAAAAAGTTGACAAATGGGGTCTAATTAAACTAAAGACCTTCTGCACAGCAAAGGAAACTATCAACAGAGTGAACAAACAGCCTACAGAATGGGAGAAAATGTTTGCAAACTATGCATCTGAAAAAGGTCTAATAACCAGCATCTATAAGGAACTTAACAAATGTACAAGGAAAAAACAACCCCATTAGAAAGTAGGCAAAAGACATAAACAGACACTTTTCAAAAGAAGGCAAACTTTTGGCCAACAATCATATGAAAAAAAGCTCAGCAGTACTGGTCATTAGAGAAATACAAATGAAAACCACAAAGAGATGCCATCTCACACCAGTCCAAATGGATATTAATAAAAAGTCAAACAATAACAGATGCTGGCAAGATTGTGGAGAAAAGGGAACACTTATACACTGTTGGGAGTCTTGTAGATTTGTTTAACCATTGTGGAAGACAGTGTGGTGATTCCTTGAAGACCTAAAAACAGAAATACCATTTGACCCAGCAAATCCCATTACTGGGTATATACCCAAAGGAATATAAATGATTCTTTTATAAAGACACATGCACATATATGTTCATTACACTACCATTCACAATAGCAAAGACATGGAATCAACCTAAATGCCTATCAGTGGTAGACTAGGTAAAGAAAATGTGGTATATGTAGGCCATGGAATACCATGCAGCCGTACAGAGAACAGGACCATGTTCTTTGTAGGAACAGTGAAGAGCTGGAGGCCATTATCCTTAGCAAACTAACACAGGGACAGAAAACTGAATGCCACATGTTCTAACTTCTAAGTTGGAGCTAAATGACAAGAACACATAGATAAATAGGGGGAATAACACACACTGGGCCTATTGGAGGGTGGAGGGTGGGAGGAGGGAGAGGATCAGGAAAAGTAATATGAACCCAGGCTTCATATCTGGGTGATGAAATAATCTGTACAACAAACCCCTATGACACAAGTTTACCTATATAACAAACCTGCATCTGTACCCCTGAACTTCAAAGTTAAATGAAAACATAGTAAAAATAAAACAGGGATGTATAAACACAGGTACACACACACACACACACACACACACACATATATAATTATGTG
This sequence comes from Callithrix jacchus, assembly GCF_049354715.1. Taxonomy (NCBI): domain Eukaryota; kingdom Metazoa; phylum Chordata; class Mammalia; order Primates; family Cebidae; genus Callithrix; species Callithrix jacchus. The sequence goes on from NC_133506.1 coordinate 21,765,246, forward strand.
CATATATAATGGGCATACATGTGAGGTAAATTAACAAGAAATCTGGATAAAGGGGATCTGCAGAGAGTTTTTTATACTGGCTTTGCAAATGTTTTAAAAGTTTGAAAATCTTTCAGAAATAAATTGTGTAAAAGGATCAGACCATATGTAGTTATGCATTAATTGCTGCAGTGTTTCTCTGATTCTTTACATCATGGCATTTAGCTTTAGAGTTAAACTATTTGTACAAACTCTTGGTCATATAACATTCTGAGAATACAATTTACTTCTGGCTTTGAATGAATAAAACACTAGAAGAATTGTTTTCTACCTACCGCTTTGTGTCTTATGGCCATTAACAAAAAAATACTGATAGATTGACTTTATTTTTTATGACTCTTTTAAGTTTCTATTTCTAGAATGTATATTACAGTTTTAAGATCTAAGTAAAATACTTTATTGCATATAGTATTGTCTCTTTTTTCACTGTTGAACAACATATTTTCAATTTTGAAATTCTCCTTGTCTATTACTTAATGGTAAGAATTAGATGATTTTTGGTTTTACAAAAATCACAATAGATGGAAAAGAAAACATTGTATTTTCTTACATGTGCATCAAATACCAGGGTTTTGGCTCATAAATCAGAAGAGCACAGAAAGATACAACTGGAGTCCTTCCTAGTTCCACTGTTACAGCCAAAATCTTGACATTCAGGCATATTTACAAGACCCATGTTTCGGTAAGCCCTTATGCGCTTCGAGTGGGCTGAAAAGAATGCGAAATAATTTCACATGGCAACTTTATCAGACGGCTGTGTAAGGAACACAGCATTCTCTTTGAAGGAGAAAATCATCTTTGTAATAATAACCATTTCTTGCTTTCTTTTTTTTTTTTAGGCATGCAATAGCATTAGAAGATTTACTTTGGAACTTGTTTAGGTCATTATCAACACATGTTTGTTTCGGTGACAAAATTTGCTTTTACTACTGTAAAGCTGTAGTGCCTGCAAGCCGCATCATCCTTATCTGGGACCAAGGGCAGCTCTCAGCCCCTTTTATTCCCCTCAAAACCAACAACCAGTGCACAAGTACCTCTGATATTAGATAAAATAATGAAGCTGACAGTAACTATAGTGCCTGTTATTTTAGGAGCATCTACCATGTTCTAAGTGCCTTATATTCTTGATCCAAACTAATCTTCAAAACCATCCTTAAAGAAAAAAAAATCATTTTATGAATAAGGAAACTGAGGCCCAAAGAGCTAAGCAACTTACCTCGCTTCAAAATAGTATTGATGGACAAGAAATTCATCCGTTCTATGTTACTCTGGAAGCTGTGCCTTTTTCACAAAACCTGCCTGAAATCAGAAGGGTAACAAATGGTTACTGGCATGGCTAATAGAAGGTTACATGTGGACAGCACTGGGATTTCAACTAGGTAGCAGATTGTGCTGGCTGCAGTGGGGTGGGGAAACCGACAGATCCTCTGACATTAGGGCAAAGAACTTCCGTAGATGTTATCATTATTACACATGACTCTGATGCCATTTTGTTAAAGGCTGTATCTTCTTTCTGTTTCTATCTACAATGCTCAGTGGTACACAGGACACGATAGGTGCCTAGGAAGTCTTTGTTAAATTAAAGAGTGAATGAATGATGTAATAGAGTAACTTACTGAATTGCACCTTAGTGGCCTTAGTGACTAGAATTAACTGGTGGAAGAGTTAGGGGGCTATTGCCACTTAACATTTCAAGAACAGTTTTCTTTTCTCTTTTTTTTAACTACAGTTGGGTGAAGTAGAAAAGTTTACAAAGAATTAAGAACTGATTTTAAAATGTGATAAGCCCTGACCTAATGAATTACATTTTAAAGCATTTCTTTAGGGAATCAAAATATATAAAAGTAATCATTATCTTCTTTTTTCTTCACTGTTTCCAATTGGTTGTATTTTTTCTCTCTCCTTAGCTAGAAATGCCTACGTCCCACGGTTGTAATGTCTGCTGATTTTATATTACTTAAGTCTTGTGGTTTTTTCTTTAATTGTCAAGCCATTCTTACCTAAGTTCAACCATATTAGAATAATTTTCATACTCCTAAATTAGTATATTAGGTTTTTTTTCCTCAACCCATCTTTATTAGCATAATTAACTTACATATATCCATCCTTTGAATTTCATTTTCCTCCACAGCCCCTGGAAGGTGCTTCAAATTCTCCAGGGCACTTTCATCTTCCCATTCAAAAACATGTCCATTTCATTCTGCCTGGATTAAGAAGCATTATGCACTCCATATGAATGTGGAGGTACCATTTCTTCAGCCTCCTAGTAATAAACTGCTATTTTTTTCATCAGTTTTAATATTCATTTTCAACAGAAACTATCAAGATTGCCATTATACTATTTTCTAATAGGAGGCATGCCCTTTTTAAACATGCTTTTTTAAAAAACCCAGATTCCTTTTCTACAGGGCTGAAATTAAAGCAAGCTATGACCATGGTCTGTGAAGTATAGTTTTATGGCTGTGCCGAAATCTCAGCCTCCTGCTCCTCCCCTTAAGGATTAAGAAGCACATATGCTTTGGTATGATTGATGAAACAATGATGGCCTCAAGTGTATTCTTATTGAGTTCTGGTTTCACAGAACTTACAACAGGGTTAAAACCCCCAAATAATAACTTTCTCCAGATATTTATAATATAAAGTTTATAAATTATTACCTAGCAAAAAATACTGTTGTATAGAAACAATCAGCATTTTCTCCAAACAGAGTATGTTTCTGGATTAATTTCTGAAAACATTCTTAGCAGGGAGGTTTTGGGAGAGTTGGGGACTTTCTGTATTCCTTGACTTTTGCTTTCTGTGTAACGGAGCTTAGGGTAAATTGTCCTCAGCATCCCTCATTTACCTTCCAAAGGACTGAGTCACTGGATAATATTTTTAAACAACATCTTGTGTTTCCAGACATTGCTTCATTTGCAAACTTAGGAACATTTAAATATTTAAAAGAGTATTTATTTTTTTTTAAAAAGAGATTTCATACAAGTGACACAGCTAAGTCTAAACACTGTATTATTTATGTCCCCAGCTTTTGACTTCTTGAGTCTCTTTTCTTAACATTTCAGTTCTAGAGATTTTGTGTGATACTCTAGATACCTTGTTCAGGTAGCAGAGGGATAAAATGTTTTCTTAGTGGATTCTTTAAAAATTGCAGCTGTGGAGGCAGGATTGCTCTTGTTTCATCCTGACAGGAATGGTGGATTTAATAGGTTACCCAGAGCTTTTTATCACATTATAACTCTTTCTGTGATAGTCAGTTTTGGGTCCACATTATGTGACCTGGCTTTCAATGTATTTGAACTGCTGTCAGGCTGCAGGGGAACTGAAGGCTACTAGGTAGTCTTGTAGTTTTCCAGTTGGGAAAACAACAGTCCTGTCTGCAAACTTCTGACAAGGTCCAATGCCGTGCTCCTTATAGCAAAACGGAGTCAGCCTGATTCCTGGAAAATTCTTTACCTGCTCAAAGGAAAGCAGTGTGGCTGGAATGCCGTATCATAATGTAAATCTGTGGTGTTTTGCTCTGCAATAACAGCTTGTCTATCTCTGTGATCATTCATTCCCTGAGGTTGAAACTGTTATCATGTCAACAGAGCTCCCTTCCCAGCTTGCATTGCTAGCCAGCACTCCTGTAGAAATCTCAATGTCTTCTAAATATTCTCCCTCGATCCAGTGTGTGGTATTTAAATTAAGGAAGCTCAGACATGTCTTGAAAGGAACTGAAGTATTGCATCTAGTCTTGCCAATCCGCTGATTAAAATTCTTGCCAAGTGTTACATTATGCACAGCTTCCTTATTTTGGCTGTAAATTTCATTGCATATTTTTCTAGGATGAGAAAGTTTGTATTTTTTATTTCATAAGCCCACATAATAAACACAGCTTTCTTCAAAACCGTTTGAGGTGTTGGATGCGTGTGCTGTGTTAAATATAGGGCTCCTTTGTGGAGGAAAGCACATGTGGCTCATTTTAACTTCACACACAAGCATTTTAGATGGGGCAAAATGGTTCCGCTGGGGAAAAAGGAAGTAGACATTTCGATGAGCTGCAGGATTATCCAAGCCGTAGCTTTATCCTCTCTGAAATCTCTTTTCTATGCACTTGAAGAATGAACAAAACTTTCTTTATGGACACAGAAGAACCCACTCTCTCCTCTCCCATAGCCACTGCCACTCGTTCTGCCCCTGTATTTTAAATTTGTAGTGGGTGAGTATGTTAATTGAAAGCTCTCAGAGCTGGGTGTGGTGACTCACATCCGTAATTCTAGCTCTTTCAGAGGCCAAGGCAGGGGGATCTCTTGAGTTTAAGACCAGCCAGGGCAACATGGCAAGACCCCATGTCTAAAAAAAAAAAAAAGGAAATATTAGCTGGGCATCATGGTACCTTCCTGTAGTCCTAGTTACCTGCAACTTGGGGACTGAGGCAGGAGGATCACTTGAGCCTAGGAGTTCGAGGTTGCAGTGAGCTATGATTGTGCCATGCATTTTAGCCTGGGCAACAGAACCAGACCCTGTCCCCCCTCCCCCTAAAAAAACCTCTCACTTCTCACTAAATAAATGCGTAAATGCTTCTCTAGCATAAAACTTTGTGTAGCACCCTTTCAGCTGCCATTCTGAAGAGAAAACCCCAGTGTCTCAGAGTTGGAACAAATAGATTTAGAGGGAGAGTTGTCCACAAGAGACCATAAAACACATGTTTTGGACCTGATGACTGGGCCTGGATTTGGAATAAGGGGTAGAAAACTGGATAATTTGCTCCATTTACTTCTGTCAATGTATTTTTCTTTGGTAGCAACCTTGCAGGAGAAGGGCATCTTTGAAGGTCTGGAGGTGGGGCTCCGCTGACATTCAGATAACAGAGGCCTGGGGTACGGGGGCTGGAAGTTCACTGCACGTTTGATTTGTACTGGGATCCCCCTATAGGTTCCATTTGCAAATGGCTACTTTCTTTATGTAAAGAAATAGTTCTAGAATTAATTTTTCTTAAGGAAAAACATGTCTCTACCTATTAATTTAGAAACATTTTAGATGAGTACATGGGAATACAAGTTTAGTTATAAAAATCACATGTGACACTGTTCATGCTGTTTTCATTTCAGTATATATTAAAAATGTTTAATGCTAAAATTTAATTTGATATAGGATAATTTTTTAGCTCCTTTAGAATTTTTTTCATGCACATTTCCATGAAAATTTAGAAGTTATAAGGGCAAAATCTTCATCTATACACAAATACTTTTTTGTAACAAAAAAGTAAAATTGCATCAAAATTATAAACTATGAGCCCCATTGAATAATTTTTTCCTATGAAAAACAGAATCAAGTTGTGAAAAAAGTAGCTCTCTGCTAAAAAAAAATAGTCTTTATTAAGTAAAGCCCAACTTACTCTTAATGAGAAAAAAAATGTCAAAAAGTATAATTTTATTGCTTGGCAAAGTGATCAAGATGTTTTCTGCTCCTAAGTTATTTTTTCATACGATAATCATTCCTTAAAACTCCTCATAACAAATAATGGAAAGAAAGAAAGTTGATGTTTGGATTGGGGCAGTGAATGTCACCTTTATTGTGTAGTTTGGAGAAAGGGGCGTCTTATGGTCATCTCATCTCCAGAGTTACAGATACAGAGTCATTAGTCCTTTTAAAGGTACGAAAAGCAGAGTGAATGGTGAAACACTTGCCAAAACAGATTATCTTTTGTATGTGTCAAGATTTTATAGTTTTGCAAATACCCATATACAGACAGGTTTTTAAAAATCATTTTTCTTTAGAAGCCCAGGTAAAAGTTCAGAGTGATTTCTTTCTTGCTCCTTAATATTTTTAATCCTTTATCATCTTACCTAAAGCCATTAGTATTTCCTGGAGCAGATGGGGTATAAGCCATAAAATGACATATTTACTTCTTTGTGGGAGGAAAATTAGGAGAAGAGATTCTAGAACACGATTGAAGTTTAAAAGCTAAATTCCTTGAGGAAAGATTATCTTTCTCCATAGATCTCATTCTCTGATAAAACAGATGAGGTTGTCTCAGAGGCACCTGTTAATATTGACCTACATCATCCCCAGTTCTGACCTTGTGTCCCCAGCCACTGGGAAGTTTTTGGTAGAAAAGGAACCATTGAGTTGGTTCATTTCTTATTTTTTGGAAAGAGAATCATCTCCCTCCCCTTGTACTTGTGCTTGACCTGGTCTCTGAAGGAGACTTCCACAGAAGCAAAGGCACAATCTGTGCCTTGCAAATATACGTATTGTTTCCTCTTTCCTTAAGGTCAAAATTTCCGTTACTGCTTAGACTCTAGTAAGAATGGGTTTGAAGATTATTTTGGGGAATTACTCTTTCAAGGAATGTAATGTTAGGACCTGCCTTTGAGAAGGGTCTCTGTCTGGATGGAGGAATGAGGATGTTCTTGAGAAAGAACTGTGTACTTTTTATTTTCAAGTAAATTTACCAATTGTTTTTAAAAAGGTATGTTCCCGAGCTTTTGAGAGCTCTTCAGAATACTAGCGATGTCTTCAATTTAATAACATCTTATAACACCACTTTCACCAGCTAGTATATTCTTTGCCTGAAAATCCCTGTCATCTCTGATGACAAATTTACTCCTCATTCAGACTGTCTCTCTGAAATGCCAGAAAAATATGATCTTCATTCTCTTCTCTGGATCCTTTAATAGTACCTAACATGAGTAAATTCACCCTTATTTTTGATGGAAATATCCCTCCCTGGTGAGAGCTGACAAAATATAAGCAATCTTAAGGTCACATGGCTACCAGACTGGCACATTCTAGGTTTTTCCAGCTGCCATTTCTTTAGTGGTGTGGTCAGCACTCCAGAGGACCTTTCAATGAACTGTTTGGGGTTTTTTCCATTCTGGCATTCTTTCCACAACGTTTTGTCAGCTCAGAATTTCCCAGTGATTTAACACTTCTGTTATGACCAAAGAGAAATTTCTTACCCAGAATGTCAAGGAATATATCTCAGATAAATGAGAATATATGCCTCCAACATTCGAAATGGCATTAGGCTTCAAATTACAGAAACACCTTCTGTATCCCAGATAGTGACTTACACAAAACATAAACTTATTTTTTAAAGAAAAAAAATGTTTTCTCTCATCAAATGAGACATAGTTAAGGGCTAACTTGACTCTTCTACAGATGATGTCAGAGATTGAGACACCTCCTAACTGTTCTTTCTACCACACCATAGTATAGCACACTCATGCTCACTAGGTGGCTGCTGAAGTCTTACCACCATGTGCTAGTCTTTAAGCAGGAAGGTGGATGAGTAGGAAACCAATAATAATAAATAATGAATAAATAAATAACAAAGATCTGCTGGGGGAGTAAGCCCTTTGTAATAAGCTTGCCTGGAAGCCCACCCAATGGCATCTACCTCCATCTAAATTGGTCACTCATCTTTTTCATCTTTGAAAGACACGCTGATAAACATCGACTCTAATTGGACATATAGCCCATCCAATAATACAGGGATTCTGTTAGCAGGAAAAATGAGAATTGACAGTGGGTAGGCAACCACCAATTTATGTCATGATGATATTTTCTTTGATTTAGAATTGCTTTTTAAATTGCAATTATGCATATGTGGAAGAAAATGCATGAACTAGGTCTTAAAATATTTTGTTTACTATGAATTTAGCATCAGGAAAATACATTTTTATCATACTCTGAGAAGGATTTTAATCAGCTTGACTTTTTTGCTCTCAACCCTAATCATGAGTCATTGTTTCATATTTTTCCAAGAAATTTTAAGGGTCTACTGTAAACATTTCTGAGAAACACTGTTTTTTCCTCATTTGCTACTTCAAGTTCAAAAAGAGAAATAAAAGTCATTGTTTCCTGAGTATCTGCCTATTATTTAGATCTTAGAGTCTGGGAGAAAGAAGAATCTCCCGGTTTTTAAAGATCAGTCCCTATGTTTTTTGGATTTAAGATAAAGAATGCTAGTGTGTTATCCATAACTAAAAACTGCTTCAGGTTCCTGATCTTAAAAATGTGTAAATATTTATTCTATTATACTTCTCTTCTCCTGGGATCACAGCCCAGATCTCATCTTCAAATTGACCAACAAGATGAGAGGTTCATAACAGAAGGTAATTTTTAAGTCAGCCCAGGGCAGTCTCAAATAACCGAATTCCTCACATCTGTGAAGCTTCAAGATGTAGATCACCTTGTCACTGCATTGTATTTTCTCACAGATATTTCTCCTGCTCCCTGAAGGAAACACTGATGCTATTCAGTACCTGACACATGAATCTTTCATGCAGGCTATAGGTGACCTCTAATGGAATCTACTTTTCACCTGATTATTTCAGCTATTTTGTTTTTCCTCCCAAAGGAGTTAGGACAGCTATTTAACCTTATTCTTTTGTGTCTTCCTTTGAGAGTAGATTCTTGCTTTGTATCCTTTCTGATGATGATGATGATGATGATGATGATGATAATAGCTATCTGTCTAACAAACCACTTCCAAAGTTTAGTGGCTTAAAATAACAGCTATCTAATTATTGATTCTATGGATTCACCATAAAGCTGGACAGTACTTTTTCTCTTATATGGGCTCACTCATATGTCTGGCCAATTGCCATGAAAGCTGAATGCTGGCTAGTCTAGGATGGCCTCTGTTGAGATGGTTTAGTCCTGTTCCCCATCATCTCTCATCCTTTTGCTAGCTGGCCTGGACTAGTTCACATGGGAGCTGAGCAGAGTTTCAAGAGAGTGAGCAGAAGCATGAAAGGCCTCTTGAGACTTAGACTAGTACTGGCACAGAGTCACTTTTGCCTCGTTCTGTTGACCAAAGCAAGTCATGAGATCAGCCTAGATTCAAGGGGTGGGGAATTAGATTCTATCACTTGATGGGAGGAGCTGCAGAGTCATACGGCCAAGGACATGGATACAAAAAAGAAAGTAATTGCTGCAGCTTTTACAAAAGGTCTACCACAGTAAGATTCTTTGAGCACTTATTCAGGCACCGTGTGCTAAGCACTGTACACATTATCTCATTCAATTCTCATGAGAACTCTACAAGGTTGATACTAATATTATTCCCATTATATAGATGCAGAAATTCTAAGTGATAGAGACTGGCATTTGATTCTCAAGCCCTTTCAATTACCAGACCTGTGGACTCCAAATGTTCTTGATTGTGTCCTTCTCTCAATACAAATATTGGGAACATATATGTATGTGTATGTTTGCTTATAAATTATATACAAGCACTACCGTTAATCTCTGTATTAAATATTAATAAACTCAAACTTCATTTTTATCTTTTTAGATAAAAATTATAAGTATCAACTAAAGTTTGAGTATATTTTTTAATCCTTTATGTGAGTTTAGTTCTAGTTCCAGTTAATACTGCCTGCTTTAAATGCAAACTTTTAAGGATAGGGACTCTTCCTCTTTGGATATTTAATTAGGATTTGTGGAGGAATGTGAGAGCAAGGCTTTAATTAAATTTAGAGGGAATCTTCTGATTTATGAGCGTCAGGACACATGGTTTCATGTGTCTAGTGAAGACTCAGATCACTTACCACAGGGCTCAGTTGGGCATCACTCTCTGGAGCTGTGTGGATAAAACAAGATAATGTGGAGGAATGTTTCTCAGAGTTCTCAATTGGCAGTGTGTGTCTCCATTATGTGCGGAGATTATGAAATGCAGACTCTGGGTTTCCACTGCATTTTTACCAGGCTCCCATGGTGGCATTGACCACAATTTTACTGACATAAAATCTGAATTCATATCTACCACTTAGATGGATGAACTTAGACAAGTCATCTGTTCTTGAACTTGTTGAATTTCTTCACCTGGAAAATGGGAACAGTGGCCGAGTGTGGTGGCTCATGCCTGTAATCCTAACACTTTGGGAAGCTGAGGCGGGCAGATCACTTGAAGTCAGGAGTTTGAGCCCAGACTGGCCAACATGGAGAGACCCTGTCTGTACTAAAAATACAAAAAATTAGCCAGGTGTGGTGGTGGGTGTCTGTAATCCCAGCTAGTCAGGGGGCAAAGGCAGGAGAATTGCTTGAACCTGGGAAGCAGAGGTTGCAGTGAGCCAAGATCAGTCCATTGTACTCCAGCCTTGGCAACAACAGCAAAACTCCAACAACAACAACAAAAAAATGGAAAAGGTAATAAAGCCCAAGATCACCTTGCAAAATACTTTGCAAATTAAATTTGTGATAATTTTGTCAAAGTGTTTTATAAAATGTAATACATTTTATATGGGATGTGATACATCCCGTAAAAGTTTGTCAGTCTATTAAAAGAAATATTCTACATACTAAAGTACTTGGTATGTTACAGATTACTTTTAATTTCAATGAAAACATGATTCTGAGCTTTCTGCCATATTCATTTGGGTTCCAAGGAAAGAGACCATGGCATATATTTCCTTTCCTCTTTGCGTGAATGGGGGTAGAAGAGAGTAGGGATTTATAACACAGACTTTAAGTTCAGGCAAACATGGGCTCTGACCCCAGCTTCTACATGATCTTGCAGTGATTACTTCTGCCTCTTTATTTATTAAGTTGTGATCCTAGTGAATTCTTTCTTTCGAAATTTTTATGATGATTAAATGAGATACTATAGCCAAAATTTATTGGGTACTTGCAATGCCAGGCATTATTACAAGTGCTTGTCAATTCACTCATGAAAATCCTATGATTTTGAGTGAGGTCCTATGAGGATGAGACAAGAAAATCAAGAAATAGAGATTTAAATGGTAGCACTAGGATTCAGATCTCTGCTGTCTGACACCTTAATCATCCTCTTTCTACTTCATAACACTACCTCTTTTTTTTTTTTTTTTTTTTTTGTTTGAGACGGAGTTTCGCTGTTGTTACCCAGACTGGAGTGCAATGGCACGATCTCGGCTCACCGCAACCTCCGCCTTCTGGGTTCTAGCAATTCTCCTGCCTCAGCCTCCCGAGTAGCTGGGACTACAGGTGCTCACCACCATGCCCAGCTAATTTTTGTATTTTTAGTAGAGACGGGGTTTCACCATGTTGACCAGGATGGTCTCCATCTCTTGACCTCAATATCCACCCGCCTCGGCCTCCCAAAGTGCTGGGATTATAGGCGTGAGCCACCGCGCCCGGCCAATAGTACCTCTTAAAAAGTGAAAGCTTGCAAGTCACTTAGCACACCAGTGGACACAGCACATCTTCAAAATATGTGGCATTATTATTATTACTGTTAATATTATTATTTAATTTCCCCACAGCTTCTTGCAGAATGCTTTGTGTAAGGTAGTTATGTAACAAATTTATGTTGATTTGATTTTTAAAAAACCCTGTTGTATCCTCTTGTGCTTCTAAGACATATATATTCAATGAGAGAAGCCTCTTACTTTTTAGGCTAATGTGATTTATGTGGTTGCTTTTTGATTAAGTTACCATCTTTTACTTACAAAAGAAGATTAAATGAATATGTGAAAATCCAAGAAATCCAAAATTTCCCTTGCTAAAAACTGTTTAGAAAATTATCTTTGTAAGACAAGGAGACCACATAGGGCCAATTTCTAAAATAACTGGATTTCACTAAACGGTGCGTTTAGTGCTTTTCAAAACCTGTATTTAGAACTCCGTCTTGGTTCTCTTTTATTTGTTTTTTCTGTTGCTCTACATTAGTTACCGTACAGTGCCTGATAAGTTTCTGTTCCATGCTTTGCAGCTTGCTTTTTCTCTTTTCAGGATCAACCTGTTCATTTGCTTATAAAATGAGGAGCTTTACTTGAGGAATGTCAGAGAGCCAGATAGGACTCTCTGGGGCAAAATAAATCTTAAGTTAAAAAAAAAAAACTGAGGTGGTTTCATGTCCTATTTCTTTTGCCTTTATTTTAGACATCTAAACAGTGGAATAGGACTATTCTATAACATCCTCAAACTCTAAGCCCACAGGTAATATTAACACAGTGACAACAGTTCCCCTCAAGCATAACTGAAACCTATCTTTCTACCCCTCCCTCAACCGTGTAATTCTTTAGATTATCATTTAAGGAAAAGCTGACTAAGATGGCCTAAGTAATAGGCTGAAGTCCTCTGAATTCAGCCTTTGCTAGATAAATGGAGAAAATATGTCTGGGAGTCAAAGTCCTTGCCTTAGTTAACCATCTGCCTGCAAGCATTTTGCCCTTCTTGTCAGGATGGTAAATGACAGGTATGTCAGTACAGCAGAAAGCCTGGCCTTTGGAATGAGCTACAGCTAGACTCCCCTCAGTCCTGACGAAGAGCAGCCCTGTGAGTGACCTCAGTGCTCACCTGAATACTAGCTGACCTTACCACAGGCAGTCTCTAGGCGGTCCTCAGCTTTAATCTTCTATTAGTCTGGTTTCAGTTACCAAGTAGGAGGAACAACTATTTGAATGAGTAGGAGAGCCTGACTTTGGGTGCTCACCAAGTCTTCAGATTCCAGCATGATTAAGAACTCTGAGACATACCTAGGGAAATGAGCTTGGTCAATTCATTCATTCTAGTTGTCAAAGCTGAATTTTTTGCACAGGTTTTAAAAAAAATAACAGTGATCCAGTAGAATGAAAATTGTCATCATGATATTTACAACAGAAATGAATATATGAGTTAAGAGAAACTGGTGTTGCAAGCATCCCCAAATTTTAATGGTTTTGATAATAAAGGTTTATAACCTGATTCACAGTGTAGTATGGGAAGTGGGAGTGAAGTTCTGTTCCACACAGTCATTTAGGGATTCAGGAACTTTTTGTCTGTCTCTGCACCATCTCCTGCGGCATTGGTGTCCTGCCTGGAGCCCCTGCATTTAACCTGCAGACAGTGTGAGGTCATGTGGAGGACCTTGTGCAGGATTTTAAAGGCTGGATATAAAAAGAGTTATGTCACTTTTATGCATATTCTTTAAACAGGACTTGGTCTCACAACCCCTAAAATTCAAGAGTGTTTGGGAAGTACTGTCTTGCTAACATAGCCCAGGAAGAAAACCAAATGGGCATTTGGTGAACAAACAGCAGTCTAGCCGCAGTCGTCTTGAAAAATTCTATGTATTGTTATTCTGTTTACTCATGGAGCTCAGTTGTCTTTTTTTCCTATAGGATATATATTTCTGGTATGATAAGAAGCATGGCAGTCCTATTGCTCTCTAAAAGATTGTTTTCCACCTTTTTTCCTCTTTTAGATTTCTGATCTTGGGTTCTGTTCTTTTTCTTTTATTTTTTAGTGGTGATTAGGTATAGACAATCTGTGTTAGGCCCAAGGGCAATTCATGGGTCTCCACCCTGTCCACCTCCCCAGGGTAGATGGGAGAAGTGCTACTGTGTTGTATTCCACGTCTTGTCACTATTCAGCCTGCTGTCTTTTTATTCTGACCCTTCGTGAAGCCAAAAGGCAAGGTTTTCTGCACATTGCACTAGATGTGGGTAGAGAAGGGGGTGAACTTTCAGATTCAATGAATTAATGCTTCTAATGTAGAACCTCATCACCAGATTTGTGACGACACTGGCTGTGTATTTGACTTTCCGTTTTACTTTCCAATGCCTTAGATTTGAGCAGCCTAACCACTTCCTCAGTATTGTATCAAGAAAAAAAAAAGCCATACGACTTTTCCCCTCAAATTTAATTGAGTCAAAATCAACTGTATTAAGCAGTTAGAGTCATTTGTTAGCTGGGAATGTAAAAAAGAATAAGCCACCTCCTGTTCCTTCAAGGAACTGAGACTAAAGAGGGAAACAGACTTATAGCATATAAGCATTCTGCTGTGTTTATGTCATAACTATAAAACAGTTTATAAATATGACAATAAGGGTGCAGACCAGAATATTATGAGAACATAAAGAGACATTTGTTTTGTCCGGTTGTGAATGGTCTCTTAAAGGAGAAAACATTTGAGCTAGAAATTGAAAAATGGGAAAGACCTTGCTAGGCAGAAAAGGGGAGGGAATATAAAGCCTGGGTAGAGGGCACCTTGCCGAGGAAGTCACGCTGTCTAGAGAATAGCGAGGTCTTGGGTGTGGCCAAATCAGAGGACGTGAAGGGAGAAGGCGTAGGATGATATGAGGATTGGGAGGTTAACTTGGAACATTTATGAAGGGTCTAAACACCATAATTTGGAATTAAGTGTTTTACAAAGGAAGATATGAAGAATAACAAACATTACTTTACTAGGAAGTAGTCAGATCAGACTCACATTTTAGAAAAATAAGTCTAACAACAGAATTGACAATAGATTAGAGAATTTTAAACTCTTATGTTGAGTTTGTCCATATAGGGATATTACCTTTTTGTCTTTCAAAGACATACTTTGAAGCATTGCCTTTTTCTCCCACACATTTTTTTCTTTTTGCAAGGGCCACAAATATAGCTCTGAAATAATATGAGATCATGTTCTAACTAACTGAAAATGTGTTATATAGTTCCAGTGTTCTATAATGACAGACTAACACGTTATCAGATGACCTTCCTACCAATAGTAATTATAAATTCTTGACAGAAATTGTTTATTGACACTAGCAAGTAACTTAAAGTAGGCCGAAGCTAAAAGGGCTTCTATCTGTGGAATAAGGAAACCATACTGAGATCCACATTTAAGAGATCACATAACTTTGACCCTGAGGGTCCTCCTTAACTCATATGGTAAGTAGCTGAGAGGGATCAAACAGAAAGCAATAGTTTATTGGCATGGGAAACCAAAGGACTGAATTCAGGGTGGTCAGAATAGGAATTGAGGAGGAGATGCCAGAAAGGAAAGAGTCACAGATGGGTTGGCCCCCAGATCTACAAATAAACCCTTTTTAATCCTTGGTTGAGTCTATACATATGCAGAGAAAGACTCTAAGAAGCCTAGGAAGAAAATAAAAGCTAGAAGGTGTAAAGAACTGAGCAAATAATTCAGCAGCTTCTTAACTATATATCTGTAGAATTTGGAATTTTAGTTCTCCCCAAGTTAAAGGGGGTTGGCTAACACCTTGGGTTTTCCGTAGAAACTCCACATGATAGGAGTAAAGACTGTATCCTGGGACTAAGGGATTTATCCTAGAACTAAAGGAAAAACTGAAATAGACCCACCTTAACAAAATTTCCATATTACCTGACAGTATTTTACCTGCTGCTAGAATACACTTCAACACTGGAGGAAGATAATAGAATCTAAAGCCTCTACCATATATTATACACATGTTTCAATATGCCGTCAGTAATTACTAAACACACAAATAAATAATAAAAAGAATCCCAGAGTCAAATGAAAAATGAGTCAATACAAACTGACCCACAGCTGACCTAGATAATGGAATTGGCACACAGGGACATTCAAATAACTATGTAAAATCTGTTAAGGAGTTTATATGACAAGATAAATAGAACGAGTGAGAAGTTGGCAAATTTCAGGAGTGACAGGAAAATAGTAAGAAGAACCAAATGGAAATTTCAAGGATGATAAAAATTAAATATCTGAAATTTAAAAAATTGGGATGGAATTAATAACAGATTTATCACAACTCAGTAATAAAAAGACAACCAAAATTAGCAAAACACATGAGCAGACGCTTCCAAAAATAAGATATATGAATGGCTAATATACATTTGGCAAGATACTGAACTTCATTAGGTATCAGGGAAATGTGCATTGAATACTCCTTTATAGTCATAAGAATTGCCAACATTAAAAAGGCTGACAAGACCAAGAGATTGGCACAGTTTGAACTCTCTTACATTGCTGGGGTTATGTGTAACATGGTAATCAGTTGGGAAAACTGTATGTTAATTATTTGTACAATAAAATATATACTTACCTAGTAATTTCACTCAGTGATTTTTGTCCAATGGAAAGAAAAACATATAGCTGCAAGATGGTTTAAACAAGTATGCAGATTTATTCATAATAGCTAACAACTATAGTGTAATGTCCATTCACAGATGAATGGATAAAGAAATGACAGCATATTCAACAATGGAGTGTTAGAAATATACAGGAATGAAGTCTAAATATGTACAACACAGATGAATCTCAAAAATGTTTAATATGTGGAATAAAAGAAGGCAGTCTCTCTATATGAAGTTTGAAATTATGTAACAGGTAAAACAGTTCTGGTGATCAAAGTGAGAACAGGAACTCCCTCTGGGTGAGGCGAGGGAAAAATGAATAGAAAGGGCACAAAGAAGGCTGGGTGTGTTGCTCACACCCGTAATCCTAGGACCTTGGGAGGCAGAGGTGGGAGGATCATGAGGTTAAGAGATTGAAACCATCCTGGCCAACGTGGTGAAACCCCATCTGTACTAAAAATACAAAAATTAGCTGCGTGTGGTGGCATATGCCTGTAGTCCCAGCTACTCAGGAGGCTGAGGCAGAATTGCTTGAAATCACGAGGTGGAGGTTGTAGTGAGCCAAGATGGCACTCCAGCCTGGCAACAGAGCGAGACTCTGTCTCAAAAAAAAAAAAAAAAAAGGGCACAAGATAACTTTTTGGGTTGATGGAAAGGTTCTATATCTTTATTAGCATCATGGTTACATAAATGCACACAATTGTTAAAACTTGTCAAAACTGCACACTTAAAATCTGTACATTTGATTGTACATTATAAGTCAAATAGAATGGATGGAAATTTAAAAATAATGTAATATAATGCTTCGATATGCCACATGCAGGAACTGAGAGGCAGCGATTTATAAGGGTGAAGAGCATGGTTACAGCATCAGACAAATCTGGGGTTTTGAGTCACATTGTGAGTACTTTGTGAATGTAGGCAAGTTACTGACGTCTTCTAAGATCCTATGAAATGGAGACGATAAAATTAGTACACACCTTATAAGGCCGTCCTCAGTGCAGGGGCCGGCACATGGATGCATTTGGTACGTTTAAGCTGTAGTCATTATTATTACATAGCCCTTCGGCTAGACTTTCATTGCCCAAATGCAGTCAGGAATACTGGGGTAACCATGAAAATTTTGAGAATTAAATATCTGCAAACTGCATTAGGGTGCAATCTAAATAATGCAGATAACATCTGACAGACAGCATATGTTTAAGTATGCTAGCAAGTCCTGTTTTCACAAAGTAACTATCTCTTTGCCAAGAAGAAACTATTTGCTTTAAAATACTTTTCTTAAAGCTCATGTAAAACAATTCATATATAGAGAAATTAGGACATAGTTTTTTCCCTTATACGGTAGTCTTACCCTGTTTCCAGTCTCATATCACCAAAAGTACATGTATTTTCATATATATGTGTGCTGAATATATAGATACACATTACATAATGTAATTTTTTACACATATATACCCATATATGTATATTTAGTATGTGTGTGTATGTGTGTGTGTGTGTACGTGTACGTGTGTGTATAATGTTGTAAACAAAACGGTAACCGTACTATATATGCTTTTCTAAACCTGGTATTTTCACGGAGAAGTCTTTTCATGTGAAGGACTCTGTTTACCTATACAGCTGGCCTATTCTGTTTAACTGCTGTATTGCAGTCTGTGGCATCGATAGGCTTTTAACTTTGTAACTACGTGAGGTACTACCATTAGTGATAAGGACTTGTAAGAAAACCAGTGCTTGGAGCATCACATGTCTAGTTAATGTTCAGAGTCTGGATTTCAACCTAGATTTTGTGAAACACTCAGTCTGGTGTAGACTGGAGTGAATTAATTTTATTGTGAGTGTCTTTGAGCTTCAGGTTAATTGTCAGACTTTGCCGACATGCAAGTGGTGATATGATAAAGGCCAAATAATCTTGTTTCCCTAGGACAACTGTGGGGCCGCAAGTGATGCCTCCATGCCATGCATTGGCAGCAGAAGCCAACGTAGACATTAGACAAGTTATACTTCCCTGAGTGCCAGTAGCCTGTCCCATATCCACCTTCCTCTAAAATAATAATAATGATAATAAAGAGTAAGGATCAATTGCATGGTGTTCGAACTGTGGAGAGAAGGAGAAGTGCTCAGACCTGTAATATTCTGTCTACTTTCACATTCCAGAATACGATTATTCTCTCTTTTCCTTTACTTTGCAATCTTGCTTTTTTTTGTCTGTCCAAAGGGCCCGTTCAATAACAACTAAAATCCCAAATTCTCAATTTCCTAATTTATTTGTCTGTGGTCTTTTAGTGTGTGCACTCACACACAGAGAGTTTTCATTTCCAGTGACATCAAATTTGTGCTTTCAAAACGTAATTTGTGATGCCTGGATGTGAAAGGGGCCCTGGTATAAAGCCAGAGAGCTGGTGAGAGCTCAGGCTGGTCATGGACACAAAGCCTGCTCCTCTGGCAGAGTCGGAGCAGCACAGAGTTTCTCCTTCAGGCCCTGCCAAGTGAGAGTGAGGGGTGGTCTGATGGGTGTTAAGCAAGACCTAATCTACCCTTGCGAGGCCCGCAGTCAGACACCCTGCAGAAACACAATCCGGTTTGTGTCATTCCGTTGTGGGGAGCAGTTGCTAAAAGGTTTGGTGTTGATTTTGGTAGCTTTAATTCTGCACAGATGTTTTAGAGCGCCTTTCTAGGTTTCTTTCTCACCTTTTTTCTTCTCTAACCTGTGGTGTATTCAAGGCAACCCTCACCAGCTCAGGAGAGAGAGAAAATTGTGAGCATTTCTTTCCAACCCTGTGTTCAGTGACATCAAGTTAATAGCTTAAAATTGGATATGGGGAAATGAATTATACCATTGAAGTGGGAAAATGCTACATATCAAGGATTCTCCCACCCCAGAGAACCTGTTGTTTAGAACACCACTTCTGTAACCCTTCTACTTCTGTTCACCACGTAAACCTTCCTCTCACCACACACACAGACACGTGTGTACACACAGACAAGCTAGTGTTTGAAACATTGGACACCCTGGGTTTTCTTCCAAGGGCTATGGTTATTTACAAGAAGAACAAACTGAGTTCTTTTCCTCTTCTTATCTTGAGCTTTACACTTATTTCCAAAAACCGGCCTGGCACAGTTGCTCACACCTGTAACCACAGCACTTTGGGAGGCCGAGGCGGGCGGATCACGAGGTCAGGAGATCGAGATCATCCTGGCCAACATGGTGAAATACTGTCTCTAATAAAAATACAAAAAAAAAAAGTTAGCCAGGTGTGGTTGTGCACACCTGTAGTTCCGGCTACTCGGAGGCTAAGGCACTAGAATCGCTTGAATCCAGGAGGTAGAGCTGTAGTGAGCTGAGATTGCACTATTGCGCTCCAGCCTGGCGACAGAGCGAGACTCAGTCTCAAACAATTAACAAAAAAGCCAAATATAAGCTAACTTTCTTCTTTCTCCCTTAGTGGATGGCTGTATTCATAGAGCAGCTGGCCCCTGTTTGCTAGCTGAATGTCGTAACCTGAATGGCTGTGATACTGGACATGCAAAAATCACATGTGGCTATGACCTGCCTGCAAAATGTGAGTAGAACTTTTTCGAATACTGTTTCAAAATCAGATGAGACGTCTTAACTTGTTTTACTCCAGTGTGTAACTGGAAAAGGAAATGGCAGTGGTGGTATTTAATTAAATGTGCTTCAGTTCAGATTTTGTACATGGTAATAAAAAGTGCTTTCCAAATTGGCCTCCAAATTTATGTGTGTGTGTGTGTGTGTGTGTGTGTGTATGCACATATATCATACACACACACATATATGTGTATATATGTATACGCATATGTATATATATATATGTATACACACATATGATGTTTAACCATTCAAGTCTTTGACAGAGTATCTCTGAAACAGGAAAATAAAAATATGAGCAAAATATGCATTATAGAGTTTAAGTGCCACAGAGTGACAGCTCCTGGAAATGAGGCCAATTTCTTATTTCTTGTTCAGGTTTCTTGATTGTGGTTGTGTTTAGAGCAAAGGAGATCAAAGTGATGTATTGTGTTTTCAGCTGCCATGTGAAGCCTGATTGGCAATTACAGCCAAGGCATCTGTCACACTTCGCTTTCAGGAAAAGCCATTGGAATCTGGTTGTCAGCGTGAGAATGTATTTGCTCTTTGAATGTGGAATGGTCAAAATTTCCATTATATTTTAATAGAGAGAAGTATTGCATTTGATTGACCTTGTTGCTTAATTATTCAGCCAACTGGGTGAGGTCAGACGGAATAAAATACTTAAAGAGAAGCTGGTTAAAGGCATAGCATCTTTTTTTTTTTTTTACTTGAGACAGAGTCTCACTCTGTTGCCCAGGCTGGAGTGCAGTGATGCAATCTCAGCTCACTGCAACCTCTGCCTCCTGGGTTCAAGAGATTCTCCTGCTTCAGCCTCCCAAGTAGCTGGTACTACAGGCACGTGCCACCACACCCAGCTAATTTTTTATTTTTAGTAGGGATGGGGTTTCACCATATTGGCCAGGCTGGTCCAAACTCCTTACCTCAGGTGATCTGCCCCCTTCAGCCTCCTAAAGTGCTGGGATTACAGGCATGAGCCACTGTGCTTGGCCTAAAGGAATAGCTTTTTTTATCCCATAATCTTCAGGGCCTGAGGAGGGAGGTAGAGAGTTTCATTGCAACATTAAGGTGTGCATTGTCCTGGAAATTGAGACACCAATTTGTTGATTATCCCATTCACCTACTTCTTATGATATTGCTGATACATTTTATGTAGAAGTGAAGCTGGTTTTGGGTTTTGTTTTAGCAGTGGAGAAAACATGAATGAAAATTTATAATAGAATCTATAGGATACTATGGGTTATATATATACAGATTGTCTAACAATGAATTTCCTGTGGATATGTGTGAAGGAAGACTAGTGCATTATATTTTAAAGATAATGGTCAAAGTATGTTTAAATGTGAGGATTTGTAGTAAATAGCAATATGTTAAAACAGTTTTTTAAATCAATATTATATTGCATCCTATATTGCTTATGATGGTTTTCCAGTGAAAGTACTTTCATGTGCTACCTAACGATGTTTTGGTCAATGATGTAATGCATATGTGACGGTGGTCCTGTAAGATCATAATACAGATTGAATATCCCTTATCCAAAATGCTTGAGACCAGATATGATCTGGATTTCAGATCTTTTCTTCAGACTTTGAAATGTTTGCATATGCAAAATAAGATAACTTGGAGATGGGACCCAAGACTAAGCACACAATTCATTTATGTTTTATATACATCTTACACACATAGCATAATAGTAATATTACGCAATATTTTAAATAATTTTGTGCATGCAACAGTTTTGACTGGGCCTGTCACATGAGATAATGTGTGGAATTTTCCACTTGTGGCATCATATTGGGACTCAAAGTTTTAGATTTTGGAGCGTTTTGAGTTTCAAATTTTTGGACTAGGGATTCAACCTGTACTATATTTTCACAGTATCTTTTCTACGTTTAGACATGTTTAGATACATGAATACTTACCATTGTGTTACAGTAGTTTGCAGTATTCAGCACAGTGACATGCTGTACAGGTTTGTAGCCTGGGAGCAACAGGCTATATCCTATAGTCTAGGTGTGTAGTAGGCTATACCAGCGAGGTGTGTGTAAGTGCACCTTATGATTACATAACAGTGAAATCACCTAAGGAGTCATTTCTCAGACCATGTTCCCATTGGTAAGTGATGCATGATTATATATCAACTATATGCTGTTTAATTTTTCCTTTAATGACTCTTCATTCCCTTTTCTTTGCTAAGGTCTTTACCTAGTGTGAAACAGTCAAATCATGTGCCAAGTGGCTCTTCACTACTACTTGAAATATATATTTGTGTCAAACAAACCCTGTGTGTACAATGGTGTTTGGAAGAGTTCTCTTTTTAATTCAGAGATCCTGGTCTGGGTATTAACAGTGATTTCCCTCTGCAGAATTATATAGCGCTATGTTCATGAATGTTGGTTCTTTTCCTTTCTAATACCATGCTACCATCATGATTTACCTAACTTACACCACCCTGAGAGCAAGCAGGATTGCTGACTGCTACAATAATAGCAAGATTATTGACTGTTTTCAGGCTTGTATCTGACCTTAAGCCAAGTAATAGTCCCGGTCTGTTTTCTTTCTTATGTATTAAAACACAAATCAAATTTCTCTGAATCTGAACTTTCTAAAGAACTGTATACTCAGAATCGTTAAATGTGCCTAAATAAAATGGTGGCTCTATCTAGTGTATGGGTTCACACTATCACACATGGGATAATTTTTTAAATATGCTTGTATCTGTTTGACATCCATCTGAATACGTTACTCAGTTTCCTTTGAATGCCATTCATCTTATTTTAGGATTATTGAAGACTTGCACAATACCAGACACTGAAGGACAAAGATCAGTACCTCAAAAGAATTCCAATGCTTGAGTCATAACTTTGAACTGAAGTGTGGCTTTCAGGGGCATACTGGGGCAAGTGGATCTTTAGGGTCAGTGATGCTAGAAGTGGCATGTCAGTCCACAGGACTGGCTACAGAATCCATGAGAGCTGAGATCCTGAGAGCCAACGTATACTCAAGTCACTGCATGCAGCTCACATGGCGTGTTCAGTAAAAAACTCATCCAATAGAATAGAAATTACCAGACAGGCATTGCAGTGCCACCTCATAAAAGTCATAAACATGGAATATTTGTGGCTAGGTCTTTTTTCTTCCTGTATATTTAAAAGGTTAATGATTTATATTAAAAGCATAAAGGAAAGCAAGGAAAGCAGCATGAAAATGAGTGATAATAGCTTACATTTTTATGCCACTTTACAGTATTTCACAGTACTTTCACAAGCCCTTATATTTTAAATTGTGTTTTATAAACATTGTGTATGTTCATTTTCCCTTTCCCTATCCCTGAGAGATGTTTTTCTTTCTCATCAATTTGGTTCATCCATTTCAGAGTCATTAACAATCCACAGATGTGCTTCTGTAGTGAGAATGAAAAGGGAGCTCATTACATACTGTTTGGGTCATTTTCCCCCTCCATATTTAATAATTCCATGACAGTTTGACAGCAGAGACTAGTTCCTATCTGTCCTCTGAGACAGCGGGTTTATCATTATAGGGTACTAAAGCCAGTCATCCAGCCACAAGTGATAATGTCTTCATGCATCAGCAATTTGTTTGGAAAATGCTATTGTCTGGGTTACAGACAAACTCGATAATTTTGAGCTGGTTTTTGCCTCTTTTATGCTTGCTAAATTAATCTATTCATAAATGCTTGTATTTGAATTAATTATACTTGTATTCTGTGTGCTGTGACTCATCATGAATGGTAGAATGATAAGCCCCAGATATTTAGTTTACTCTTCACTGCTTGGATGTTTTGAATGATTTCTTTTTGATGTTAAGAATATCCAATCATTCTTTTTAAAAGAAATCTTAAGCATAGAAAGAACATTGGTCAATATTTCATTGAAGGCTATTGCTAAAGAAATGACTTAGAAAGTAGATGGAGGGTTGTTTATGTAATTGGATTTTTTGGGAATTTTCTCTACAATGTTAGATATTTTTTGTATTTATAATATAATTTAAATTTTTATAGATTTTTAGAAGCTTGTTGACATGTGAGACATTTCTATTCATGCTATTGTCATTCCACCAGGCAGTCAGCTTCACATGGGCAAGATTTGTCTATCTCAGTCACAGTTCCAATGTCAATATCTATCATAGTGTCTCCTAAATGTGTGCTGAATTAATGTGAATACATGAAGGATAAAATGAGTGAATTATTTCAGAACTTTTTCACCTGAAAAATAGTAAAAAAAAAAACTGTCACCTCTACTTGTAATACTCTTCTGTCTGCAATTATTCTGCACAGTTCTAGTAAATTTACATACTTAGATCCAGAGTCCTTATAATTGTCTACAAGGCTGTACATGACGTGACCTTTACTTCACTACATCATCTCCTTCTGTGCTCCGCCTACTCACACAGGCTGCCTTGTGTGAACCTGGTCCTCAAAGCCTTTGCACTGGCGTTCTCTCTGCTGGAGTTCCATTCCTCTACATACCTACATGGCTTGTTCCTTACCTACTTCAACTCTTGTTCAAATGTAACATCAGGTGTCACCCTAACCAACCCATTTATGATTTCTTCACTTTTAAAATTTATAATCACATGTCTATAAATTTAATATTCAAATATGTCATTTACTTATTTATTTTGTTTCTTATCTGTTTATGAGAGTAAGGGCAGACACTCTTCTTTTTGTATTTTTCTAATGTATTGCTGTATTCATACAGCTTTAAAAATGTCTGATATATAATAGGGGCTCAAAAGATACTTACTGAATGAATGAATAAAATGTAACTCTAATCCTGTCAAAATCTGCTAGTGGACTTTTCCTTAAATACAGACACATTAGCCTGATTACCTTTGGCCTTCCACTGAACTACTTACAACCTTTTGTATGATATGAGTTGCTCACAATGGTATATCTATGCATGGGGTCTGTATCTGGGTTATCTAGAAAGCTCTTTCTTTGCTCCTTTCACTTGTCTTCCCAACTCAGTTCAAATATCACTTTGCCATGAAACAAGTCTTCTCTTGTCACCTGAGCTAAAAATGCCTTCTTTTTACTTCACACTCCAGAATACTGCATGTTAACATACTGATGGCACTTGTCACATGCTACCTTTTATTGTTGGATATGCAAACTTTCCACCTTTATATATCACAAGCACTAGAGAAACATCTAACAAATGAATTCGTTATTGAAAGTGTCAACCCTGGTTGATAATTGGTAGTAGGTGGAATATAAAGGAAAAATTATGCTAATATTTCTAAGAAATTATGAATTTAGTGTCAATTATCCATTGTGTTTTAAAAAAAATATTTTAACTTACATGCGGTCCAAAATCTCCTGTCTTCAAAATGTACTCTTAATGGAGTTTCTCCTAAGGAGGAAAAAATAAAGAAAAATAAAGAAACCATACCACCCATATTTGATGGTTTTCAGCATAGCTCACATGTCTGTATTTTCTTCAGAATGCTTCACTCTTGGCAGGGCTGAAGAGTCATCAAAGATAAATGGAAAAATATTAACTTGTATAAATGAAATGGTGGAATCTGTTTCTTTTATTCCTTCTATTTCATCTTGGGAAGGCATCAAGGGGTAATATTGTTTAACTCAAGGTTTTCATTAATCATTTGAAGGGAAACGCTAAGGTGAGAGACCATAGCATAATATGTTTCCATGAATGGTGTGAATCCGAGTTCACGTCCTATTCCCAGGTGCAATAATAATCAGATGATAGTACCTTAAAATGTACCGTTGATAATAATTAGTACTTCTCTTGTGCCCTTTATCAAGAAATCTTAGTACTTTGAAACACTAGCTCATCAGTCCTTTTGAAATTCCTATGAGGAAATGACATGTCAAGTAATACTTTCTTCCAATACAAAGAGAAATGCAGATCCAGGGAAAATAAATCTGTTGCTCCCATTAACAAAATAAACCCATATTAGAGGCATGGTGGTGGCCAAGGATCCCTGAGCTAGGAAAGGAGTCTCGGTTAGGTGTTAGCCAGGCCTGCTGCCTGTTTTTATAAATAAAGCTTTATTAGAACACAGTTGTGGCCATTTGTTTACAAATTGTCTATGGTTGCTTTCGTGTGGCAGAGTTGAGTTGTTGCTGTAGGGATTTTATGGCCACAGAACCTGAAATATTTACTATCTGGCCTCTGCAGAAGAAGTTTGCCAGCCCTTGGTCTGTGGCAATCTTCACTTTTTTTTTTTTTTCTTTATGAGACAGATTCCCACTCTTTCGCCCAGACTGGAGTGCAATGGCACAATTCTTGGCTCACTTCAACTTCGCCTCCTGGGTTCAAGTGATTCTCCTGTCTCAGCCTCCTGAATAGCTGGGATTACAGGCATGTGCCACAACACCCAGCTGATTTTTGTATTTTTAGTAGAGACAGGGTTTCACCATGTTGACCAAGTTGGTCTCAAACTCCTGACCTCAGGTGATCTACCCGCCTCAGCCTCCCAAAGTGCTGGGATTACAGGCATGAGCCACTGTGCCTAGCCAATCTTCACTTTTTATAAAGTATGAAAGGTGAGATTCAGAGAGATTAAATATTGAATTTTATTAAATGTGATATTACTTATTCAGATCAAAATTGATAAAGGTGAGACTAAAATACCTACCATCTATTCCCTGGGACATCCTTGCTTCTGTTGCCTTAAGAGAGCATTACCTTGGGAGGAAAATCTGAAACCTTTCAAGTCTTTCAAATAATAAGGCCACCTTGAAAAGAATCCCTAGAAAAATAGGATGATTTTTCCCAACAGGGCCAGATCTGGGAAGTGAATAAGTCAAGTCTCTGATGGGAGAGTCAGTTTAAACTACCAGAGTATTAGGAAGCAAATCACTCTTCCTGGCTTCCCCCAGTGGTGTTAGCTAATGTGCTGAAAGGGCGCCTGCAGTCCACAGGAAATGCAGTTTCTAGAGCAGGTAATTCGTAAGATGGTTCTGAGTTAGTCCTTTGCAAAGGGTGACCTGATTTCAGCCATCATGGGCTCTCCCAGCAGGTGCCTGATTGTGAAAGCAGTGGAGTGGGCATGCTGCTAGGAGGATGACTCTGCCAGCCTTTGATGAAGACCTGAGGGCCCTCATGAGCTCCTTCCATAATTAAATGACTTATATTACACAAAGAGAAAAGCTGCTTTTGAAGATCATAAAATCATCTTCCCTTCTGAAGAGGAAGATGGGATTGTTCCTCCTAAAATCAACTCTGATTGGCTCATTTTCCTTAAGTGCTTAAGGAATTCAGGTTTTATTTGAATCTATTTCTCTGTAATTGCCACCTTTTTCATTTATATTAAGCAGTTTCATACATTTAATCTCCTTAGTGATCCTCATGATGAATGTGAAAATAAGAAGGGCAGAAATATTCTAAAACCCAGAGCAGTGTTTCTCAAAACGCGGTTCCTGGAGCAGCAGCGTCACCTGGGAATTTGTTAGATGCAAATTTTCATGCCCCACCCCACACCTACTGATTTAGAAACCCTTTGGTTTAGCAAGTTCTCCAGAGTAACTCTGTAGTGTGCTCATGTGTGAGGGCGATTGCACTAGAGAGTGGTGGAATCCAGGAGCACCTGGCCTTGAGGTTGCTTTTGCCTATACGACACAGGCATCCATTTGGGTCACAGATGAGGGCATTTTTCGAGGAGAACTCTGACACATTCTTCTTTTCCTTTGTACTACTCTGCACTAGTGGTGACGTCTGTATTTATTTGTATTGTCTTCTTAAAATGACATTTTAAGAAGGGAAGGCATCCAGTGGGTCTCATTTACCCCTGCTATCCTTAGCATCTGACATAGTATCTAGAACAGAATTGGCTCTTGATGTATATTTACTGGAGGACTTAATGAAAGCATTGTTTTCGTCTCATCTTTTGTCATAATCATAGCTGCCACTGCAGGAAACCGACCAAGAAGACACTCAAGAGAGAAAGACATGATCCCAGGAATCTGCAGAGCTAGCACTCTTGCTGCTTTTCGTATCTCTAGTATCCCAGCACCAAACATGCTCCCTGTTTAAAGGCTAGCAGTAGAAGAAAGCACAGGGACCACACTTTGCTTAATGTGTCCACATGCCATATATCTGTCCTGTGCTTAGCATCTTTCATTTTCTCTTATTTTGACCCATTGTGATAACAGAGTCCACCCCAAATGGTTTTGTGATGAAATAACTAAATGATTCTAATGTTAATGGTGTCTTCAGAAAAATATCCACCTTTTGGAAGCAACTGGTGTTTACACTGTTGTATTACTGGCTGAGCGTAGAATTAAACGTCCGTGTTTTCCGTTATTTGCCATCATAACTAGCCTTTAGAGGAAGCCGTCTATACCTCCTATTTCCTATGTGATCAATAGGAAATAACAGTGTAAATCAATTCTGGGTAATAATGTAAATGGGCTCTTGAAGGCAGTTCCCGCTGTGAAATAAGTAGTTAGCAGTGACACTAGCATTAACCGCAGTGGGGGTAATCAGCCTTTGGATGTGTTTAATCAGAGTTATCAGCTAAGATTAAAAAGAGAGCCACTGTTGTGCAGGGATAATCATTTTCAGGATTTAAAAGATGAATATTTGAAGGTGTTCTCATAAATTAAAGCCATCAGAGTGGCTTTGAGTAATTTAGGATGCGCTGAGGTCAGGCACAAGCAAACAGGAAAGGTTAATCTCAGAGCCACGGTGGTTAATGTGCCGAGATGGCAGAATGCATTTATTGAAGTAAGTAGCAAATGCTGAGTAAAAATGTAGATGTTTTTTCTCCCTATGTTCCTTGAGCTATTACATATATGATTTTATTAAAGGTAGTTCACGGTGAACACTTTGTAAATGTGTTAACTTTCCTTGTAGTTAATCAGCAATCCCAAAGATTAAATATCAGGCCATGTTATGACTTGATTAGAGGTGTTTCCACTTGAAAATATTGATGGAACCAAGCTCTGTATTATAGAATATAAGACTGATTCTATGTCAAGAGCACTAAGTGTCATGGTAGGAGATCTGAGATGCCATTAATGCAGAGTGTCATAATTGGTAATGCCCTTCACCTCTGAGCCTGAGATTCCTCATATGTGATTGTCTGGGGGTAAGATCTACCTCCGGACAGTCTGTTAAGCCATATACGCAGAACCGCTTCTTAATACTGTCAGATAAGAGAGATACATGGCTCTATTATTACTTGTAAAGTATCTGCACACTTCATTTGCTTGTTCAGCCCATGTTTTATTGAGTGCTGCCTCGCAGCTAGAGTGCTCTTCTAGAGAGTAGATGACTGTAGCCAAGAAGACAGCAGGCTCCTTGTCCTCTCAGAGCTCAGGTCCTAGCAGAGAGAGGACACTCATGAACAAGTCACATAAAAGCAGAGAACCTCAGATAATGGTAAGGGCTATGAGGAAAAGAAAAATCCCCTTACCAGATGTATACAGTAAGGATAGTTCATACATTTTTCAATTGTTCTCCCTTGCTACAAATATTCTATTTCACTTCTGATGTATTTGTAATTTTAGTCTAATTTTTGGAAATAACAAAGGAAATATTGCTTCTGATAGAGCTGACAGGAATTTTAATTATCACCTATTTCATCTCAGAATTTTACAGATAAAATAACTGAGGCCCAGGGAAACTACTTTATTTTTCCCAGGGTCATGTGGTAAGGGACAGTGCTAAGACTAGAACCTGACTGTTAGTCTAGTGATCTTTCTGCTGAATGTATTGCCTCTTTTAGCCTCTTTGATCATGCCAACCCTCCTACAGAAGCATTGTGAGAATTTAATAACTATTAAGTGAGATGATGAATGTGAATGTATTTTTAAAATAATAATTTCTGATTTCATATGGTATCTTAGTATTAGTAATTTTAGATGAGTTACATATAAATTGCTTATGGTTTCATGAGCTTTGCCAATAAAGTTTATGTCAATAATCAATCAGAATATGTGCAACAGTGACTGGTGTTTGAGAAAATATGGAAGTCCCAGAAGGGAATTAATAAATATTCGATACTAGCCTAAAGACAGACATTTGCTCCTGTCTCTTTCCATTATCTTGACCTCAGAGAAAAGGGATACTGTAAAAGTTATTCTGAGAAACTCAGATGGCAGTTTTATTGGTTTTAAAGATACATTCACAGATTCTTTGATGTTTCTCTTCTGGAGAGGTATAGAGCTTAATTCCCTCTACTTAAACATGACCTGGACCTAATGACTCCTTTGTAGCAAACAGAGTGTGTTAGAATAATGGGAGCGTCTGAAATTAGTTTAAAGAAAAGACTGTGGTTCCTCGCCCCCACCTCTTTCCTTCTCTCTCTCTTTCATTTCACCCTGTGTTAGCTTCCTAGGGCTGCTGTTACAAATTACCATAGCTTGATAGCCTAAAACAGCAGAAATTTATTCTCTCAGTTTTGGAGGCCAGAGGGCCAAAATCAAGATGTCAGCAGGACCATGCCCCTTCTGAAGGTTCTAGAAGATCCATCTTTGCCTCTTCCAGCCTCCATCGGCCTCAGGTGTTTCTCGGCTTGTGGCAACATAACTGCAATCTCTGCTTCTGTTTATACATGACATCTTCCCTGTGTCTCTCTGTGTCCTACCCCTTCTCTTATAAGGACATTTGTCACTGAATTCAGTACTCACTGGAATCCAGGATCATCTCAAGGTCTCAAGATCCTTAACTTAATTACATCTACATAGATCCTTTTCCAAGTTAAGTTCATCTTCATAGATTCCAGGTTTCAGGACATGGGCACATCTTTGGAGTCGCCGTTTAATTCACTACGTAGTCTCTCTGAACATAGCCAGTTTCTATGTCATGAAGCAGTCCTGAGAAGGGGAAAACCAGCTACCATATTGTGAAGGAACTCAGATACCTTCTGGAGAGGCTTGTATGCTGAGGGACCAAGGCTTGCTTGCAGCAGTGTCAGTGCACTTGCAAGCAGGTCTTCTGAAGTCAGCCCACAGCCACATCAGTGAGCTTGGGAGTACATTCCCCTGCCCAATCAAGCCTTCCAGTGTCTGCAGCCCTGGCTGACAGCTTGACTGCAACATCATGAAAGACCCTGAGCCAGAGGTATCCAGCCAAGCCACTCTAAAATTCCTGGCCTGCAGAAACTGTGAGATAATAAATATTTGTTATTTTAGGTGCGGGGTAATTTGTTATGTACCAATACGTAGCTAATACAGCAACTATGACCATGAAGTTTGTAAAGCAGAGGAAGGAGCTCACTATCAGATTGGGTGATAGTGATCACATTTTCTCAGTGCAGAATCTGCCTTGTCAGGGACAGGCCTAAAATGGGAAATGAAAGCCAAATCGCATGGGGGTAATGTTACGTCGTGCAACCAAATCCCTTTGCCATACCTCTGTCATAGGCAGCATATTAGGTTGGAAAAACTATTATGAATGGAAACTTCTCAGATGAATAGTTAGATAGTCAAAGAGAACCTGAGGTTCAGCTTAGTAAAGAAGCATCGTAAGAAAACCAACCAAACCATACAACTGGATATGATTTACCTGCTATTCCTGGACTGTGTTTTAATCTTTACCTTTGCCACTCAGATGCCTTTCTTTTTTTTTTAACTGATAAGAATTACTGTTTCTTTTCTTTTTTTTTTTTTTTTTTTTTTTTTTGAGAAGGAGTTACTCTTTCTATTTTGGGGGTCAAAATTAATTCAGTTTCTATTCTCTGTTAATGTTGCAAGCTAAGTGAAGCAGAGATAACTTCCCATCCACATTTGCTGTGATGCCCTTCTAAATGTGTTTGCTGTATTAGCTGGTATGTTTCCCATTAGCTGTTTTATTTTTCAGAACTACCGAGAGTTTGCCTCATTTGTAATCACATGCTATTTGTGAAATCCCTGTAATTTCCTAAGGCCTTCTGGAGCTTGCCTCTTCCTACCTGTGACATTTTGAGGAAAGATTTATTCTTTCTCTGTGTTTATTCTGCTTAGTGAAGATTATGAGACACAGCCTTAACTGGAGTTTTGCAAGTTCTTTTTAAAATTGTGTCTGTATTGTATTTGGAGTCTAGTTACCCATTTGGAGGTCTGTGGTGGGCAAAGGGCTCTCTTGGGAATCCCTTTCTTTTACAGATTCTCAGTGTCTGCTTTCTGATATCATGGCATGTGATGCCAAACTATTGTTCTTCCTTAGTGGGCTGGTTGATTTTGTTCCTGCTTTCATGTTACTCCTGTACTTGGTACAGTATGTTAAATATATATACACGTTATCTCTCATGACCTTCATTCTCACATAGAACATATATTTCCTTCTGAGTCATAGTATGTTTTGTGAATATGGAATTCAGGGATTGTGTTCAGCTTGTGGAGCTGTTTGGAAAAGCAGCCTGAGAGAGTTTGGGTTTGGGAGTGGCTTGACGGAACTGGGATGAAAGGCACTGGGGATCCCCCAGGAAATCTACTGGTAGGCACCCTGGATTGGCTGGCAGAGGAGAGCTAACTGCTGTGCTGGCTGAGCTGATGAGACTGGGCTTTTCTCCTCCATTTGTCCAGGACATGTCCTACCTATTGTTTTAAAATCAACAAAAGTTGTCTTGATTATTTTCTCCTAGTAATATTTACTGCCTGAGAAGAATGGTGACAGATGGAGAAACCCCACATCAAAATGTATTCCACAAGAATGGTCAGAGCTCTGTACATAGAATATTCCAGAGTTAGAATGATCTATGTAGCTATGTACAAAGGGGGAGGTAAAACAGGGAACTGCACATCAGGAGTTAATCCAATATTTTGAGCCTTTCCTTGAATTCTTGGGATTTCTCCATATACCGAATTAACTGGTTGTCATGGGCACTAAATCTTTTACCTTAAACACATTAATATCACACTACAAGTAACATCTCATTGTTTACACCTACTTTGAGATTAATTATCACACAGCCTTCTTTCCTATCTTATTCTCATCTTTTTTCTTTTCACTCCATTCAGAAATATGGGATCAATATTTTAAAGGCTGAATGTGAGATGTTTTTATTTATTGTTCATCATGGTAATTAGCACCTGTTTAATTATCCTTGTGCTTGAGGATATACATTTGGGGACAATGGAGCTTTTGGTAGAGTCACAATGACAGCAGTTTCAAGCTGGAAAGAAATCTAGAAATTGCTTTTCTGGCAGCTGACACATTTCTAGGCAGTGCCTAAGAACCAGGCAAGAATTTTTACCCTGTTGTTTAAGACTGTATACTTTGCATCTGACAGTCTTTCTGCTGCATAGCAGGCAAATGGTTCGTTTATTCAACAATCACTGATTTGCTCCCTAGTATGTGCCAGGTGCTTTGATTAGTTTTTTGGAAAATAATACTGTACAAAACAGACAGGGACCTTACCCTCATGGAATTGTGCTGTGCTGAGCTGAAATGAATCAAGTGGCTGCCCAAGATCGCACGGATACTTAAGTGATGAAATGGGGATTTTACTTGGGGCCCTTAAAATGAAAAGATCTGGTGCTATTGTCTTCCTGTCTGGGATGTTCTTCCTATTGATAGCCACACTGTCTAAATGGTTAATATCATGGACTTTGAAGCCAAACATTCTAGGCCCAAACTCTGGCTCTGGACTTGGACAAGTTGTTTAACCTCTTTGTGCCTCGGTTTTGCCATCAGGATATAGGTTATGACAATCACCCCACCCTTACAGGGGTACTGAGGCTCCCATGAGTTAATGTCTGTGTGGCACTCAGAGCACCACTTAACTCCAAGTGAACGCTGTACACGGTTAGCTATTTTTCAGTCAGATCACCCAACCATCTTATCTACAATGTCACCTCATCACTATCTTCTTGCCCTGCTTTAGTTGACATCACAGCTCTTACAATCATCTGAGGTTATTTAATGTCTTTGTTGGTTTTCTTCTTGAATGTTTTTCTCTTGCACTAGAATGTAATCTTATGAAAGTGAGGACTTCATTCACTGTCATATCTCCATATTCTAGGCACATATTCACCACCTGTGAATGAGCAAATGTGTGTACATAGGAAACTTTATTTATTAATTTAATTAACATTTTAATAAATGTGATATAATTTAATTATTAACAAGGTTTTATTGGAGGAACTAGCCTGAGAGTACTTATAGCTTCATGTTCTGTTCATTTAATTCCTCTAGTAACTTGGCTAATAGATACAAATAAACCGGGAAAATAGCATTGACATATGGTAAGGTCAAGCCCATATTTCATATTTAATGTATCTACTAAGCAAGTTTTAGGTATGCTGCACATCTTTTTTATATTTTTCAAAAGTCTATAGTTTAAGTAGCAGTGTCAGGATAAAATAAAGCAGGAAGGAAGAGGTTTAAAGAACTTCAGGGACCTGGAAGACATGTTCTGACCTGCCTAATGAAAAGCTCATGAATTGATAGTGAGGTCCTTTCCCCTGATACAGAGTCAGTGTTCAAAGTCTATTTCCAAGCTCAATTTATTGTTAAACCTCATTAAAATAAAGTGATAATTTTATGGGTTTGAAATGTGTTATAACTGACTTTTCTGATTGAGACTGCTAGCTCAAGTGCTTACAACTTGTTTAAATGTTATAAATGTGTTAAAAGCGGGAATATTGATGTGTGTTTCCTCTGTGTTCAAACTATTCAGATTTTATGGGAAATAATAAAGCTTTACAACTTTTTCTTCACTAGAATGCTAGAGACCTTGCAGCAACATGAGAAATCTATTTATTATTTTGTGTCAGACCAAGATGGGCATCTTCCTCTTTGTAGACCACCAGAGTTCATTGTTGTTTGGAACAGAGAGGGAAATAGCATGATAGGGAGATAATATTAATTTAACAGAAATAGAATCTTATTTTATTACAAGGAAAGAAGTCAGTTCCACAACTTAAACTCTATTGGTGCAGAAATATTCTTAAGCATAGTCCAGTAATATGTAGTTTAATACCTGTGTGAAACTAATTTCTTTTCCGCAAGTATCAATTTTTTTTTTTTTTGAGACGGACTTTCGCTCTTGTTACCCAGGCTGGAGTGCAATGGCGCGTTCTCGGCTCACCGCAACCTCCTCCTCCTGGGTTCAGGCAATTCTCCTGCCTCAGCCTCCTGAGTAGCTGGGATTACAGGCACGCGCCACCATGCCCAGCTAATTTTTTGTATTTTTAGTAGAGACGGGGTTTCACCGTGCTGACCAGGATGGTCTTGATGTCTTGACCTCGTGATCCACCCGCCTCGGCCTCCTAAAGTGCTGGGATTACAGGCTTGAGCCACCGCGCCCAGCCAAGTATCAATTTTTATCACAGAACTTTAAATCTAGAAGTTGAGTTTAACTTCTCCTTATATTAAAGGAGCAGGCTGAATATTCTTTGAGATATAAACTTTAACCATATTATGTGTGTGTGTCTGTGTATGTAATATATACCTAAACACTGTAGTTTGAGGAAAACACATTTTTCACTTCTATTCATGTAAGATCTTAGATGCTATATTTTGCAAGGTGCCTTGTAGCATTTCATATCATGGTATTATAAGCTGAGTTTTATAGAACTGTTTCAAAAATTTAAATGATGGACCTTTTACATCATAGTTGAATATCTAGCATAAGGTAAAAAACAGTTCCACTTATGAAGCTGAATATCAATCATTAACTATTCAGTTATGCTTAGACATAGATGAGTGAGCTTGTTCTTTTACAGTTAAGACATATGGTGTTGGGTGTGTGTGTGTGTGTGTAATAGATGTGCCAGAAAGCTAAAATCTTTGCTTAGTACTTTGGGTAAAAAAGTGATTCATGATGGGTGCATTTATTTTATTCCATTCTATCCACATTTTGTGTAAAATCCATTTAAACTGGGGAACTAAATTGCTTACAGTAGTAAAATACATTTCCCTCTGTGAATGTTGGTGCCTTTTTGATGCATTCTGATTTGGACTCTGACACAGTCATAATCTACATACCAAACATAGGCATTTTGCTTTCATAACAGACACTGGCACTGCTAGAGCTATAGGAGTGAGCTGGCTCACCAGAGTAATCTCTCCATCTTGAAGAGATTGGGCTTATTGTTGATAGCCTAAACTCCACTGTCTTGGACCTCAGAGTGGCCTTTCCAATTCATAAAAATAGGTTCTGTAGCATGCCAAGACTTTGAGACCCCCAATTCATCTTTCTTATTTCCCTTCTATGAGGGAATGCTTGTGTTCATAGGCCTACAGCTTAATAGATGAGCAGAAAATGTGCTGAAACACTGATGCTTAAAAATATACAAAATGTAAGTGAGAATCCGTTTCCTTAGCTTTACCTTTGCAATGGGCAAAACAGAAATCACTCAAAAGTGATTTCTTTAGTCATGGAGCACTCAGGTTTCTCTTCTGCGTTTCGTATTTCTGTATGTCGCTGCTATCTGTATTCTGTAGATACTCTACCTGTGACATTCTGGCATTACAAATACATGACTTGCATGCTTATTCACTTTCTCCTACTTTTTCATTCTATCCTGAGCAGTCTAAATGGAAAGCCTGTTAAAGCCTTGTATGTTCTCCATATCAACCCCTGAACATTTCTACTTCTGAAAAATGATGCTGGACTCTCTTGATAACTCTGTCCTTCAAGTTTGCCTCATCGGTGATGCCACTTGACTGAAAAGTCCTCTTGGTAATCCAGTAATTAAATCCTTCTAGCTGAGGCCCAAGAGAGGTCCCTTGTGCTGAATTGCACTGCACAGTAAATGACATTATAATGAGGTTTTAACTTATTACTTAAATGAATGAATGGGAACTTTGCTGCTGCAGTTCATTAGATTTTTATGTTGTAAAGCAGGACTTGCTGCTGCAGATGAGAGTCCATGCAGTCTTCCCTTCTTGTAATTAATTATCATATCAGTATATTAAAGACGGTTTCACTAAAGGGAGAAATACCCTTGTATAGAAAGTCTACGACAGTCTAACAAAACGTGGTGATCACTTCTGTATGTCCCTGAGCTCTGTGTGGCAGGCCCTGTTCTAGACACTTTTGCAATATTATCTAATTTTAATCCTCAAAACAACCCAATGTAGTAGTTACTGCTATTACTTCTGTTACACGTGAGGACAATCAGGCACAGAGAGGTTAAACAATTTTCATAAAATCTTACAGCTAGTAAGGGTAGAGCAAGGATTCAAACTCGAGTCCCTCTCTATAGCTCTGCACTTGTAAATAAGATTTCCTCTCATCCCTAGATATGAACATGAAGATTTGCTTATACATAAATTCATCTTATTGATATGTTTCCTTTGAGTTTCTTCCCTTTATAAATGAAAGTTGATGATGCTATTTAGAAAGCTTTATTTTTTTTAACCTAAAATGTTTAAGCTCAGAAAAGTACAGAGAAAAATAACAGTACTCATGCATTAGCCACCAGGAATTTAAAAAATATTAACATTTTACCTCTAT
This sequence comes from Callithrix jacchus, assembly GCF_049354715.1. NCBI lineage: Eukaryota > Metazoa > Chordata > Mammalia > Primates > Cebidae > Callithrix > Callithrix jacchus. The sequence goes on from NC_133506.1 coordinate 21,802,075, forward strand.
TTCCACTTTTTTATTTTTAAAATAACAGAACCAGTTATTTCTAAAAAATTCTTCTCTTCAGTCCCATTTCTTCCTTCTTCTCTTTCCACTCCTTGTCCTAAACAAGCACTCTTAAGAGGAGAATGTAAATCCTTACTATGTTCTTATATTTCTACCAGAAGCACAGAAATGTCCATAATCCATACAGACAATACTTTTGTGTTTTTAATTGTAGACAAAGGGCCTAATGGTGTATGGACCATACTGCTTCTTGACTTTTTCACTAAACGTTTTTATATATCTATGATGTGGTGATCTCCACTCATTGCAACCCCTGCCTCCTGGATTCAAGCATTTCTCCTATCTCAGCCTCTCTAATAGCTAGGATTACAGGCCCCTGCCACCACACCTGGCTAATTTTTATTTTTAGTACAGACAAGTTTTCACCATGTTGACCAGGCTGGTCTTGAACTCCTCACCTTATGTGATCCATCCAACTTGGCCTTCCAAAGTGCTGGGATTATAGGCATGAGCCACCACACCCGGCCTAAACATTGTAATTTAAAAACCTCTCCATAATGATCTGTCTGGCTTTAGTTGCTATATTTCTTTCTTCCAGATAAACCATATTCTATTTGTTTATTTTCCTCTCAATGAGTGATTAGTTTGTTTCCAATATTTTCCTATTATAAACAATACTGAAATGAAAATTTGGGGGTACATAATGTCTCACATACATTTGCCTCCTGGATCAGGGTTGCTGGTTGGGAGGGACTGTGTAGTAAAATCTAGCAATGAACATGGAAGAACAAGAACCGGGAAGGAGGGGTGTGTCAGGATTACGTTTGAGAATTAAACAACAAAGTCACGCAGGAATATTTATTATAATTATGAGATAATAATAAATTCTACTGCTAACAGATAGCCCAAGTCCGTACTTCATGAAGTCTCTATAAACAAATGTTAGGTGTATGTGAGTTTTATTAAAGAGAATGCTAGGCTAAGAGCCCAGAAACTTGGATTTTCTCTCCAGCTGTGCTCTAAAACAGCTTTGCGCCATAGCATAATACATGAATGGAGCTGGGCACAGAAGCTCACGTCTGTAATCCGAACGACTAGGGAGGCTTGAGGCCAGTTCAAGACCAGCCTGGATGACAGAGCAAGACCTGACTTATTTTATTTATTTAGATTAAAAAATTTTTTCAAAGTCTGGCTCTGTCACCCAGGCTGGAGTACACTGGCACAATCTCTGCTTATTGCAACCTCCACCTTCCAGATTCAAGAGATTCTCCTGCCTCAGCATCCCAAGTAGCTGGGACTACAGCTGCCATGCCCAGCTAATTTTTTTGTATTTTTAATAGAGACGGGGTTTCACCGTGTTGGCCAGGCTGGTCTTGAACTCCTAACTACCAGTGATCTGCCTGCCTCAGCCTCCCAAAGTGCTGGGAGCCACCAGCACTTTGGCCTGAGACCCTGGCTTCTTTTAAAAAAGGAAAACAATACATTAATGGTCTCCAAATCTCTTTTTTCTTATCTGAAAATGAGGAATTTTTGGTAGTAGATATTTTCTTATTTTCTTCCAGCATTAATCTACCCAAGTTAAGGCTAGAATAAGTTCTTTTATGATGTTAACACACCTCCTCAGTGTTGAACTAAATGATCCACAGGCCAAAATCTCCATCATCCTCCAAACTCCTGCCCTGCTGTCCCTGAATATGGTGTCTGCTCATAATTCCAGGCATTGGGCTCTACTGGGTCCTTGATTTATTACGCCCTTGTCCTACTGTGTCAATACCCCAGATCGACTGCTTTTTGGGTGGAGTAATTATGAACTTTGTGGCCCTCAGATTTCTCAGTGGGATCAGGCTCCAGTTACCCACAGTGGTAACAGGCTTGATAACAGCACTGTTTATTGTTTCTTTCCTTCTGTCTCACTTCTCTACTTCTGACCATTGTATTCTGAGGTCACCTAAGATTCTTGTCTCAAGATCTTCTTTCTGGGGAAACTCAAACAAAGATACCCACCTATTCAAACCCTGCCTGTTTTCCTCCCTCTAGCTTCATTCCACAGCCTTGGGTACTCTTCCTGGCCTGCTCAAATGCAAGCTCATGGAGCTTTACCAGATTCTTACCACATTTGTCATTGGAACTAAGTAATGCAAGGTTGCATATGATTATATGCATGTTCTTTTTTAAAATTTTATTTCTCACAGCCCTGGAAGTTGGGAAATATAAGATCAAGGCCTGGCAGGGGCCGGTTTTTGAGATGGCCAGGTTTTGGCTGTAACTTCACACGAAGGAAGGGACAAGGGACCTCTCTTGTGTCTCTTTGTTTTTCAATACATTTGATAGTACATATATTTAAGGCATACAACAATTTAAGGCTCATGTTACGAGACACATCCAGATAGTAAAATGATTACTATAGTGAAGCAGATTAACAGATTATCATCTTACAGTTTCCCATTTTGTGTGTGTGTGACAAGAACAATTATATCTACTTATATCGCAAAAAGTCCCTCATGCCACAGCACTTTATTAACCATCCTCCTCATGTTGTACCTTAGATCCCTAGGCTTGTTCATTCTTCATGTCTGTTACTTTGCATCCTTTTATCTACACCTCCCTCCCTCCCACCCACATTCATGTTCTTACCTTTTATGCCCCTTCCCCTCCCCAAGCATAATATAAACAGCCAAGAGCCAATAATTCTTTTTTAAATTTTATTTTTATTAAAGAAAATGTCATGCACCTCTATGCCTAGCATGGAATGAATGCAGAATGTACCTATGTGGGGTATTGTCACTGAATGAATAATTTAGTCTTAGTAAGTCCATATCCCAGGACTGATTTTGTAGATGCCAGCCATCTCTTTTCCTTAGATTTCTTTGCCTTTTAATTAACTTCCCATTAGGTTTGTGGTTCTTGGTGACCTCCTGAGGGCCTGAAAATCAGGTTCCAGACTGGGCCATCTATTTCACTGGGGTTATATAAAGACATACTTCCTTTGGTCACATTTTCAGAACCTTTCGACCAAATTGGCAGAAGTAATTGGGAATAAGAACGTGTTGGGAAGTCGCAGTTTTAATTTCTTTCTTTTTTTTTTTTTTTTTTTTTTGAGACGGAGTTTCGCTCTTGTTACCCAGGCTGGAGTGCAATGGCGCGATCTCGGCTCACCGCAACCTCCACCTCCTGGGTTCAGGCAATTCTCCTGCCTCAGCCTCCTGAGTAGCTGGGACTATAGGCACGCGCCACCATGCCCAGCTAATTTTTTGTATTTTTAGTAGAGACGGGGTTTCACCGTGCTGACCAGGATGGTCTCGATGTCTTGACCTCGTGATCCACCCTCCTCGGCCTCCTAAAGTGCTGGGATTACAGGCTTGAGCCACCGCGCCCGGCATATAATTTCTTACTTTTATCTAATAAGCCCTTTAATTCTAAATTCACTCATAGCTTTGTTTTAAAGTTATTGTCAGTATTTTATGAAGTTAAAGACAAACGAACTCAAGTCTGAATGATTCTAAATGTTTTGCTTCAAATACCTTTGCCGCTGTTCTGTACTGAGATGGAGTCTAGATTTTCTTTCCTTGTCTTTCTTTTTCTTATCTTGTACAGAATAAGCCTGACTGAAATAAAATATTCTAAATATTGCGGTTTTTAAAAAAATCTCTTTTATTGTGATTGGTATTGCATATGCTTAAAAATTGGTAGAAGAGGCCCGGCATGGTGGCTCACGCCTGTAATCCCAGCACTTTGGGAGGCTGAGGTGAGTGGATTATGAGGCCAAGAGATCGAGACTATCCTGGCCAATATGGTGAAACCCTGTCTCTACTAAAAATACAAAAATTACTTTGGCGTGCTAGTGTGCACCTGTAGTCTCAGCTACTTGGGAAACTGAGGCAGGAGAATCTCTTGAACCCGGGAGGCAGGGTTGCAGTAAGCCGAGATTGTGCCACTGCACTTAAGCCTGGTGACAGAGTAAGACTCCATCTCAAAAAAAAAAAAAAAAAAAAAATTGGTAGAAGAATTCAAGTGAGTGAAACTGAGAGTTTGTGATTTTGTCCAGCCGATCAGTGACTGTTTTCCCAGAACATGATGCTTTGGCTCCGTTCTTCACACTCTGTGAGACGAGGACCAGCCCTTGTGGCCTCTGACTTCCAAGATTTCAGTAGCTGAGGGTATTATTACATATTTCATCAGTTTAAAAGTTGAGGAAACTTTTTTCCCCTCCAACAGTGAAACATTCTATTTATCATTTGTTGAACCTGTCTAGTGAGTACTGATTTTGTAAAATACTTCCCCAAAAGCTGATTATCCAGATTCAGTTCTTTTCAAACTGCAAACAGCCCAGCTGGGCAGACAGGCCTCTCCTTTTGCTCCGATTTATTCTTCCTGAATTGACTTTATCACTGTCCCTCCAGCCGTTTCCAGGGTTCATCACAGATTAACTCTGCTTGTCGGCAGAGAGCAAGCAAACGCCGAGACCGAGACCAAAGGGCACAATTGCCAAAAGGTTCTTTCAGTTCATCCCTCATTCTAATTTTAACTTATTTGGTACTGCCGTGGAAGAGCTGTTTGCCTGAAATATGGTGAATAAATAAATAATATCCTGCATATGGAGTTCATAAAATAGGATGCAGAATGCTAGGAGCTCAAATTTAGATCCAAGGCGCTAATTCTCCTTGCTTCCTTTTCCGCTTCCCTTATTAGCCTCCCTTTTCTCCTTAATGATCAGGTTGAATGGGGTTGTCAGAGTTGAAAGAACAGGATCCCAGATTTTATAAAATGGTTTACTCCTCTCTGTTTGAAATGTGTAACTTTGCAAAATTAAGCATAATTCCAGTGATTTCCTAAAAGGCTGGGATGGCGGCCAGGTGAAATGGGCTTCCTGACCTTTTCTGTGTCCAGAGGCTTCACAGAGGAGCACTGAGGGCAAAAGACACAGAGCCAGCCTTCCGTCGAGGCGACCCACAGCAGCGGGATCCAGCAATGTGTGAAGTCATGCTGGTTCTACATATGAACCAATTTGAATAGAATCTTTTATTTTTTACATGAATATTACATCTTCACATTTTCATAGAAGAGCCTCAGTTTTATTTCCAAAGGTAAAAAGGCAAGATCTGTGTTTCCATAAGAAGAGAACATTTATCCTCTGTCCTGCCTCCTTAGAGAACAAAATCCATTGCTGTCTTGATTTCCAGTTTTGATTGTAGCTCTCAGTGTGAGACCTCCCAGTGCTGTAGAGTTTGCTTTCCCTATGGGGCTCACCCACCACAGGCATAAATATCGGGGTGAGTTTCCCAGCCACCTACTTCTGAGAATCTCTTGTTCAGACTCAGCAAGCTCATTTTTATTTTTGACCGGAACCTTATAAAAAAAAAAATCACAAACAGATAAATGTGATAGGGAAGGTGGCTATTACAACTATTTGTTCAAACAAATCCTAGGCCCAAAGAAAAAATTAACTTGCCTTTCACTTTATTTTAGAAGTTCACACTGTGAGCAAGTATTTAATTATACACTATTTTAAATTCCACAATAAAATAATACTCATAATGTGTGAATTAACAGAAAATACTCCTAATAGTTAGAGCTTTCCAGATACATAAAGGCAATATAGCTTAGTGCTTAGGAATTCCCTAGATTTGGAGACCTTGATTTAAACCTGGCCTTCTCATCAAACAAGCTAGATGTGTTTAGGAAACCCAGAGCCTTTGTTTCAGTTCTCTCATCTGTAAAAGAGACACAATGACAGCGTCTAACTCACAGGATTGTTCCAAGGATAATATAAGGGCGTGCAACACACACAATATCTAGAACTTGGTAAGCACTGTTAACATTAATAATAGCATTTCCAGATCTTTTCTGTTCATTATGACATTTAATCTCCCTGATAACATTTTACTGTAATGTATGCCATGGTAGACCAACTTTATTTTAAAGGGCCACATAGTAAGTATGTTCAGCTTTTCCAGCTGTACGGTTTCACTTTATAAACACTCAACTCTGTCAATATAGTTTAAAGCAGCCAAAGGCAATATAAATATATGGGTGTGTCTGTGTGCCAATAATACTTTATTTACAAAACTAGGTGTCAAGTGAGATTTGACCTGGGAACTGTAGTTTGCTGATTCCTGGCAACTCTCTACTTGCTATTATGAATAAGAACATGGAAGCAGTTTGGTTAGGAGATTGCCTGTGAGAACACTGCTACTTAATGGTATATTTCAAAGAAATATCCATTGTTTTTTAAACTTATTTCAGGGCTTTTCTGCACAACTGTTTTTGACAGCCATTTCTTAAAAAAGCCAGGCAGAAACTGTGTTGCCTTTGCCTTTGGTAACCCCTTTAAGGAGAAAATAGTTTGACTTGATTTGAGCCTTCAGAATCTCCAGAAGAGGAGTCACTAATACATACAGCACACTGGGGAGTCAGGAGAGAGCTTTGCATACCCTCAGAGGATACTTGGAGAGGCGTTTTCCTAGGAGAGCTCTGTCAGGTGGCGGCGCTCCAGCCCCCCAACTACACCACAGGGTCTCCTTGGGTATGTTCTTGGGCAAGGAATCCCAAAGCCAGAGAAGCTGTAAGCTGCCTGCTGGGCCTGAGGAGCTCCAGCCAGGGAGGACTGGATGTGAGGAGAGGAGTCACTGTCACCAGGTCACAGGCGGACTGAGGTGATGGTAGGATGAGGAGGAACAGATGCCCTTTTTTAATTGCTTCTCAGTCAACTTCTCAGAGGCTCTGGAGAATGGGACAGTGGCTTTCTAGCCTCTGAAAGTCCAAATAAAATTTTCTGGACTGTTTTACCTCTAAATTCTGGCATTTTCTTTTTCTGTAATTAAAGTGCTTTATTTATTGAACTTTAAAAAAAATCTAGTGATCATCTGTAGTGTCTGAGATACAGACTTGTGTACATAATTGGTTAGTGTGTGGGCTGATGTGAGCAGTCTTTGACTTTGCTTTACAGCCAAGAAAAACCTCAGCTGTGAATACTGAGAAAACTTCCTGCTAGCATGGATTTTGATTAGAAAAATAAATGTGCGACAGTAGATGCCTCTGTCACTCCTAACTGAGGAACAAATTCAGCCCCTCAAAGCATTTCCCTTTATACTTACACATTTCTTTATGGTTTCTATATAGCACTAAAATATATACATTTTTTTCAGTCAAAAATGTATTCCTGGGTTCTAAATTGTTAAGTGAAAGGGCTAATTTGATGGACATGGATCAAAATTTTGAAATTTTGGTTGTAAAAGAAATCTAGAGGGGCACAAAGTCTATGGCTCGTGTAAAATCTTTTATACATGCTTCTAGGATACACACACATATACAGTCATACACACTCTCATGCACTCACATAAGGTAAAGAGAATGTTTGTCTGGGTGTATAAAAGCAAACAGTAGAGGTTGCTTCCAACCTCTGTATTCACTATATATCCTAATCCAACATATATGTAATAAGATTCAAATGTAATAGGGCTGGCATCAAATTTCTGAACCCATCACAAATTAGAAGCAATAAATATAAAAAAGGCATATTGCTCATAAAGCGTGACTGGCTGTAGCAAGAGATGACAGCTGACCTTTGGATAGCAAAGTAGCCATAAAACGGAAAAAATCGTACCATGATACCATGTTGAGTCGCTTCTTAAATAAAGGTTAACGCATTACATTCTGAGTGTTTAAACAGAAACAAGTATGGTATCTCTTAGGATTAGGTCATTTTAAATTTATTCTGACAATTAGAAGTTTTCATTCTTCATTTGTAAAACTGAGTTTCCTGGAAAATGCACTCATCAAACATCCCTCTTTCTGAAATTGAAGTTGGATAAATGTAACAATTCCACATGTTCATCAGTGTGTTACAGCGTAAAATTCATCTTTTAAATAAGAATATTAATTTCATGTTTATGAACATATTTTGTTTTTTTGAGACAGAATCTTGCTCTGTCTCCCAGGCTGAAATACAGTGATGCGATCTTAGTTCACTGCAACCTCCGCCTCCTGGGTTCAAGTGATTCTTCTGCCTCGGCCTCCTGAGTAGCTGGGACTACAGGCACACACCATCAGGCCCAGCTAATTGTTTTTTTTGTTTTGCTTATATATATATAAATATTTATATTTATATATATATCTATTTATAAATAAATATATATATTTATACTAAAAATATAAATATATATATAAATATATTTATATTTTTAGTAAAGAAGGGGTTCCATGTTGGCCAGGATGGTTTCAATCTTTTGACCTTGTTATCTGCCTCCCAAAATGCTGGGATTACAGAAATAGCTTTTTACTGAAATGAATGATATTGAATCTAATATAAAAGCAACTTGGTATAGAAGAAATCCAGGGACAGCAGCAGTCAGAAAATAATTCATAACTTGATGAGGTAGACTAACTTGAATACCCCTGAGAATGAGAAACTAAGTAAGGAGGCCTTGAGTGGTCAAAGCACATGTTTCAGTTATATTTACTGATAAAAGGGACATCATCATCAATAGGGAAACACAGGATGTACTTTGTGTGAGTGCTAAAGTTCTTCCTACATGAAGACATACTCCCATGTATTTGCTCAGTCTTGGCTTGGTAACATGCACAAAAATATTGAATAAGACCCTTCAAATGAATTTTCAATAAATGAAGTTTGGTGATTTAAGTAGCTTTTTAAAAAATTACATTCATAGTATGGGTGCAGTAAATATTTGGTTTACAGTTTCATCTTGTGTAGTATGGAAAAGCTATAAGCATGGAGCTTGTTACCACAATGTAGAATTCCTAAAATAATTGTCACTTCAATAAATACTTAGAGGAGTAGCTCAGGTTTCAGATTTTTACATGTTATTGACTGAGCCTCCCTTTGGGGAAAATTCAGAAGTTAAAAGATCTTTTAAGATGAGGCAAAAATGCAAGGTTTATTTAACATCCTGGGTTTGGCCCTTGTTTCTACCTCTTTTGTATACTTCTTCCTTATTGCCATATTGTGTTCTGTTTTTTCCTTATATCACGTAAGTTATTATCATTTTATATTACTGAGTTTTATTTTTACTTCCTTTGCCTACTCACTCATTAATTCTTACTGCCAGTATTTTTAAATTTTTCTGAAAAAAACACATGCAGCTGCATTGGGTCAGAGTTTCTCCCAATTGATAATCCACTTTCTTTGTCCACATGTAAAGTATACAATCATTGATAAAAGTGGAGGCTCACGGACTCGTCTCCTGAGGAATCTCATTCTCCTGCTAATCAGCTTCTGCCCTCTGTCTGAGGGATTCCATACTGGTATCTCCTAAGCGGAGACATTTTTCTATCAGATGCATTGGAGTTAAAATTGAGAGAACATGCAATCATTTTTATTTTTTACTAAATTATATGCAAGTGTAGTGCCAGGTCGAAAATTCAGGCTTGGACTTGTTTGTGCTCTAAGGATTGAAAAAGTTGCTCAGATTGCTCTGGAGTGGGTCATGAGTTTTCTTCCTGGATTTTTGTTCAAAATAGATAGGCATCTTCGATTTATTGGAATCTCTTGTTAGAGTGTAGTTATTACTTCCAGAGAATCCATTTGAAGTCAATTTTAGCTTTTTCATATTGAAGGAAAAGAGGAATAAATCATGTATCCACTTTTGATCTGTACTTTTTCAGGAATCATTTTCAGCATTGTTATAGAAATTAGAAAAGCCCAGTTAATTATTGTATCATATAGGTTTTCCAAAGGCAGGGTTTAGAAATTATTAGTCATGTTTAAGAAACCCATTTTTCTTGAAGCATTGAAGTGTTATTAATCCTAAAGAGCAGGTGATAGTTTATATATTGTCGAAGCCTTTAAAAATATAATTAGCCTCTCTGTTACAAATTTAGTCCACATTCATCATGAGGTTTGTTTGTTTCATTGCAAAACTGATGTGATGTTTGTCTACCGGATCAGTGAACTAAACCTAAATGGGAGCCAAACCTTCAACTTCACCCTCTGGCGGCTCTTTTTCCCATTGTCATAACTCCTTCAAATCCCCCATCCCTAGCCCCGGTATTTCCAATTGACTTACAGAAACAGTTGCATTGTTCCTTTGCCCAAATCCCAAGCATTCCCCAGAGAGCTGTTTTCACTTTCTTTAGAGCACTTACAGTTTATCTCTGTAAGAGAATAGTTTTGAGTTTGGCACTTAGTCTATTTATTTTTCATTCTAATAGGAATCACTTTAGAGCTAGCTAAACCCCTGTTAGTCAGCTTCTTAAGTACTGACCAGACCTCTTCCATCTGTATAGAACACTCACTTTTTCATGTCAGAGGTTTAAAGAAACTAGAGAACTCTTTAAAATAATAATAAGGAAAGACTCAAACAGATTCAGGCAACTTCACATATATTTTTCAAAGGTTGTGTCAATTTTGCTAAAATTTTGAGGGTTTTATTTTTTAATATGGCCAAAGGTTAGAATCACACAAATCAGTAAAAAAGAACTCTTTGAATTGGAAATACCACTTATTTCATCCCTGTACTTTTATATAGGGGAATTATTTTTAATGAGAAAGATTTATAGCTGACTGCCAATGATACATAGCAATTAGTGTGCATTATTAAAAATAAATTAAGGCGGAAAGCCGCCAAAGTGGACTTTGTTCTAGAGTCTTGGTAAACAACCGACAGCAGTGCTCACTTGTCTTCATGTGACATAAAATAGTGCCCGTCTAAAAAGTGATTAATAGATATTGAGGGTTGGAACAGGCTGGCATTCGTCTGTTTCTTACAGCCCCTGATACATGTTGAATGCCCTGCATACCTACAGTTCTTAAGGGGATAGTCATTGTTGAGGCATTTAGAGAAGCTAATATCAGTTGAGGGCAATCTTGTTTTGACTATCTTACCACATCTCAAATATACAAAGCCTACATATAAACATTACGTAATGCCTTCAGACATTGCGCTGATTCAAATAGATTTTAATGAGAAAGGCCAACTTTTCCTGTTTCTTAGGCATTCGGAGACTTTTTGTGAGCCCGAATTGTCCATATCTCTTAATCTCTCAACTATTTTTTTTCTCGATTTTTAATCTCTCTCGGTTAGACTGTTGGGAAGAGAATACAATAGGGGGATTAATGGCTCAGGACAGAAATGTTTGCTTATTGAACAATAGGAAGGGAATTTGGTAGAAGTTCTTACCCTTCCTGTTTACATTCAGTAATGTCACTGGTGAATTGAAAGGATTGTCAATAGTGGGTATATATTTTTTTCAATGGTAATATCCAACATCTTATTGTTAGGTGTTCATCAAAATAAGAAGAGGGAGAAAGAAGAAAAGAGAGACAAAAAGAAAAAAGATAATGGATTTGAGAAGTCAAGTCAATTCAGTCACAATAGGGGACTAAAGGATGGATTAAGAGAAGTTTTGTGTGTGTGCATGTACATATGTGTGTGTGTGCACGTGTGTGTGTGCGTGCATGCGTGGATGAGTGTGAAAATGCGTGCATGGGTGCATGTGCCTTAGAGTAGAGGTAATGGGAAGACTCAAGGAGAAAATACTCACTTATTTTGAATACCAGTGACCAGACGGCTGGCCAGGTGCTCACTCAAATTTGTATTGTATCTTTATATATGGTCTTCTATCGTACAACTATCCCCATTTTTCAGATGAGGACCCAGAGTCTTAGAGAAATGAAGAACTAGATCAAGATCTCTTTGAACGTAAGGATTTGAATCCTGGTTTTTTGCTTTTGTCACTCTGAAATCTCTTTTTTCTTTGGCAAATCCAGACATATCAGTAGAGATTCTGGTTAAAAATTACTCTGGCAGTTTTACCAGCTAATATATGTTACTCCATAAATTTTGCAAGTCTGATTAAATAGATTATGTGTAATCCTCCTCTGATGACCTGGGCAAAGATAAAGCACATCTCAGAGCAAATTTGAAGCAATACTTTGTCACTGAAGACCTAACTATATATGTAGCATTGTGCAGGTGCTAAGAAAGGCACAGAAAAATAGACAGTATGGCACTTGCCACCAATGCCTTATGAATTAGATTAAGAGATAAAGCACACACATGTGAAAAACTAAAAAAAATTACTATTATCAACTAACATTTTGGTATAGCCAAACAAGGCATGATTAATTGCCAAAGCAGAAAATGCATATGGTAGAATTTGAGAGATCTGTACTGGACTGCAGTGGCCTGAGAATTCTTAATGAAAGGGGTTTAAGCTGGAGGGAAAGGATGGGCAGGATTTAGACAGGGAGGACAGAGATGGGAGATAAATTCAGGCCTTTTCCAAAGTGTAAGAGCAGGACAGCAGGAGGCCAAGGTATCCCCAAGTGGGTTGAAGGACATAAACAACAGCAGGAAGGTAAGTCAACCACTTTGGACAGAGTGGGGCTCTGCACAGATAGGAAGTAGAAAAGCACCTCAAAAATAGGTTGGGCTCTGGTTGTCCGTCCTGAGTGTCAGCATAGACTGAGCCTGTTGCTGTGGGGACATGGCAAAGGGACATAAACAGGAAAATGACAGGTCGAAAACTGTACTTTGCGAAGACTATTCAGGCAGCAGGGTGGAGGGTGGAGAAAGGGTGTCTGCAAATAAAGAGTGGGGCAACACATATGTCCATCCTGCATTGGGCTACACCAAAAACCCTTTATGTGCCCCTCTCACCACCCACTGCTGCTCAGCCTGCTGCACACAGTAGCCCCCCAACTCATCTACCCAAATCCACGTTTGCCCCATCCACTCTGTTCTCTACAGTTTCGGCCAGACTGATCTTTACAAAACGTCAGTTATTGTCACCTCCTGAAAATATTTCAAATATTATTCTTTCTCCTGTCTCCTACCCCTTAACATGACCTGCAAGACCTGGTGTCTGTCTTCTCTTTGGTCTCATCCTTCACCCTGCTCACTCTTGTTTTCTAGGCATGGTGGCCTTTTCACAAACTGTGTCCCATTCTTTGTGCTCAGCATACTCCCTCACATGATAGGGCCCTTGCACATGCTGTTTCCTCTTCTGGGAATGCTCTTCTTACCCCTCATTGTCTTGTCAACTCCTACTTATCCTTCAGATCAACCCACTCTAATTTCAAGACCTCCTTGACCAGGTCAAGCTCCCTTATAGAAGGGACTCAGAACTTCAAGTAACTATCTCTCCTTTGCAGCTTTTATTACTTTTGCAGTTTCACCACTTGCCTAATAGTTAATTAATGCTGCTTTCCCCCAGTGCCCACAGTGTTTTGGTCTCTATTTAATCACAGAATCTAGCCCTTAGTAGACTCACAATAAATAGAGCATAGTGGAAACAAAATAATATGTCGTTAAAATGTAAGGTGTTGGGTTAGTCCACTCTCATGCTGCTAATAAAAACATACCTGAGACTGGGTAATTTGAAAAGGAAAGGGGTTTAATTGTCTCACAGTTCAGCATGGCTGGGGAGGTTTCAGGAAACTTACAATCATGGCGGAAGGGAAAGCGAACATGTCCTTCTTCACATGGCAGCAGCAAAGAGAAGAATTAGGCTGAGTGAAGAGGGAAGCCCCTTATAAAACCATCAGATCTCATGAGAACTTACTATCACAATAGTAGCATGAAGAAAACTGTCCCCATGATTCAGTTACCTCCCACTGGGTCCCTCCCACCACAGGTGGGGATTATGGGAACTACAACTCACGATGAGATTTGGATGAAGACACAGCCAAACCGTATCAGATGTTATGAACATTTCTATATTTGAAGGCTTCAGCTATTGGCAACATTACTTATTTTTAAATACATTTGGCAGTGATTTAAAAAAGTGTTACATCGTAGTGGAATTATTTTCAGAGGGCTGAATAATCCTTCAAGCCTTGCAGAGTGAGTGACTACTCTTCAGTAGGTCTCCTGTGCTTCCAAGCTAAATGGAGGCAAACGTCCTGATGGTATGTAAAGCTGCCACCCAAATGCAGAGAACCTCTGGAGATGCATGCTGTTCTCATTCAAACTGTCCCATCTGTTCAGACATGGTCAAGCCCTGTGAGAATGAAAGCAGGGCAGGATTACCAGTTTTTACAGATTTTAATGTAAGGCTTAGGGTCTGTGAGCTAAAAGGCTGGTTGTACTTTTTATGTTAAACATAAACAGGGGCTGAGAAGACACAAAAATTACACTTTGGAGTTATATAAAGACAATTCAGCTGCAACTGCATTACTTGGACCTTTTTGCTGCTGAAACAGAAAAATGGTAATTAACCAGTCGGGATGAAATGTCAATTTGAGAGGAAGGTAATGTGAAGTTTCCCTAAATCATCTAAACACCAAAAAATCTGTTACATCTGATTTCCAACCTGCCCTGTTGCTATGAAAACTTATTCTCCACCCAGCTCTCTGAATGCTACATATTCATGCAATTATGATTCTTTCTGAAAGATGCACTCTGTAATGATACAAAGGTGTTTTCCTTTACTCTGGCTAGAGGTTTTCTAGAGCTTCTTAATAAGAGCCATGTTCTTTTGGAATTATTTTCCTTTATCTACATTTCTCTTCATGATCCAAATGGAAGACATTTTTTAAAATGTGAGGTGGCAGTTGTCTTGGGATATATCTCTATGGTGTTCGCTAAATTAAAGCTCATCTTTTCAAGCCCAGTCTTTATTTTGTTTTTCTATAGTTTGCTGGCAAAATCAAAGACCTTGCTTCCTTACTCTTGCACTGTGGAGCAGACTGGTAGGATGATCACAGGGGAGTGAGCAGGCTTCAGTGGTTCTTAAAAAGACAATTTCCATTTCCTTGGCAAGAGGGACCCCATACCGTGCTCCAGCCAATTCTTCATTCTTTCTGCTGTTGGTTCCGAGGGACAGGCTTTTGTGGGGAGGGATTATTTGTTTCTTTAAAATCCACCATGGTTCTTTTCCCTCCCACATTTTCCCCTTTCTTTTGTGGCCTGGAACAATACAATGTTAATGATTCGGTTTCTGACTTGCAGAGAATCCATCTATGCTTGTAAAAATGCAGTTCAATTTTATACTGCAGCTTGAGGTGAGATAGAAGTGAAGATGGCGTAACACGTGAAGTGGGCAAAAATATGTGTAATTGAAACAGTATGATGTTGATGAGGCAGTGTGTGAGGCTGTCAGGAGGCATTATAATAAGCTGATGAACGAGACTAGCTTCCTAGTTCTGCTCTATGCAAATGTTCCATTATTTTTGGTGGAGGAAAGGAGCCTGGCATATTAATTGGCTTTGTTTTTAGAGCTGCAGGTGAACCCTTTAAATTCTGCTTTCTGAAAAGAAACTTGCAATATGTCCATAAATTATGTTTACTTTTGAATGTCAACTTATAAAAAAAATAAAAACTTCATTTAAAAAAAATATAAAACAAAAAAAATTTTGGGATTATTAAACCTTAGAACCAGTGACTAAAAAATTCTGATTTTGTGTCAACTAAACTGCATATGAAATCTTTGAGTTTTTAATACTAAATCATAATACTTTTTAAAAGTACTATAAAACTTAGAATATAGAAAATAAATTATACTATTCTGTGCAGTATTTTTTTTATTTGGAAGTTTACAGTTGTTTGCATAACTGACAAGTTTGTTTCCTGGTGCAATCATCAGCAGGTTATGCAGGTTGTCTCTTTCTTCAGAGGACACTGTGTGTGTGTGTGTGCGCGCGCACGCGCATGTGTGCGTGTGTTGAGAGTGAAACGATGTGGGTGGTAGGAGGAAATATTAACGTTTAAATATCTCTTTCCTCTAAAAGACTGAAATATGAGGTCTTAAAGCAAAATAAATCATTTAAAGTGTAACATGCTGAAAGATCCTTAGTTTTTTATTACCAAGTTATTAGCAGACTGCCATATTGAATACATTTTATGTCATTTTTTCCTAAACAACTTTAAGATATAGTTATTCATTAACTGACTTGTCATAAACCTTTTTCAGAGAGAGAGAATTAACTTTATTCCTCTCCAGTTTTAACATGACCGATAAGGGGGATACACAAGTGAGTATGTGGGGAGGTAGGGAAGGCTTGGTGAGAGGTAACAGAACTGACCCTTGAGTCACTGGGATGTTGGAAGTGATTTTCAGTTACTTTTCTTGGTTCTCAGAAAACCAGGAAGGTAGGGAGGATGTTATCAGGCCCTTTGACCTTCTGGAAGTGACCTTGGAGTTAGCAGAAGCTAGCTGGAGAGAGGAGACAGAGAGATAAACTAGGAAGAAGTAATTGTTCTCCCTAAACATAGTCCAAGGTGGTGCCATTAAAACAAACAAACCAAAAATACACACACACACACACACACCTGTCAATATATAGAGATATGTGTGTGTATACATATTAATTTGTTGACACCACAGAGTACAGTATTAGAGGAAGCAGTGTGGGTGCATGTGATTCAAACATCAATGGTGAGGTCGTGAGGCAGAGAGAGAATCTAGGCAACAGGTGGGGGTCTTTTAGCCCCTTCTCTCCCTCCAGTGGTGCAGAACCCCCAACACTCATATACAGTGTGTTTCCAGAAATCCAACCTGGCTATCCCTTGGAGACTGAGAGAAGAGCCAAGTGTCCAACGTGAGATCCTGTAATTCACGGGGTCTGAATTCATATTGAACACAGATCATGGTTTCGTGGATGGGAAACCTTGTTTAAACATTTAAATTATCAGAATCACAGCAGCCTGAAACAGTCATCCTTGATACTCAAGTTCCTGAGAAATAATTACTAGAAACATGATTTCATTGTATGGAAACTTTTCCAGAAAATGATAAAATAATACTGGTGAAAACTTAGATCACAGAAAACAAAAGTTCAGCTCTAATGTAATATGTTTCTTTTATCTAGATTTATTCATTCTCCTTGTGTTTGTTTTCTTTAACAAATATAAACAAAGAAGAAATGGCCACCTCTTGTCTAGAATGCTTGCTTACACATTATATACTTTAAAAATACATGCAGTCATTTTATATTTTAGTCTAAGCATTTATTACACATCCCAAAAAAATCTGTCCTACTTTTGTCCACTTGTAAGACTCTTTACAGAACCCTTTTTATCTTCTCCTAGTTTTTCCCATGGTCTTAATTTAGTTTAAGAATTTGCAAATTCTCACTTATTGAACTGACTCACAGAATTCTACTCCCCACTATAGGCAATAGGAATAGGCAAGAAAAGTATCGGGAATAGGCAAGAAAAGTATCGGGAACAGGCAAGAAAAAGTAAAAAAAGAAAAAAGAGAATAAAGAAAGAAAAAGGGATGGGAATTTTACAAACATGGAGGGCCTGATTACTAAAAGCCTTATAAGTTTGAGATGCTCATGCCCATTCTTTAAAGAATATTGGAATTAAATCAGTGGTGGTGCATTTAATTAAACTGTCCTAAAACGTGTCCCTCTTAAAACGAATGCCATAATGCTCCTCAAATTGCTGGAAATGTTATGTGTCTAAGAAAGCAAGATATGCCGGGCGTGGTGGCTCACGCCTGTAATCCCAGCACTTTGGGAGGCCTAGGCGGGCGGATCACAAGGTCAAGAGATTGAGACCATCCTGGCCAACATGGTGAAACCCTGTCCCTACTAAAAATACAAAAAAAATTAGCTGGGCCTGGTGGCATGCGCCTGTAGTCCCAGCCACTCAGGAGGCTGAGGCATGAGAATTGCTTGAACCCGGGAGGTGGAGGTTGCAGTGAGCCGAGATTGTGCCATTGCACTCCAGTTGGAAATTGTGGTTTACGTTACTTCTAATTTGAGGCCTATGTTTGGTGATTACACACTCCCAGCTAAAGACAGTGACTCTGCTTTCCATATGTGCACAATCTTCAGCCAACTCCCACTGCAGCATGGGCCCTTCAGTGGAGGGAGAAGTGATTATAGAAAAAGAAACTCTGTGATTTGAGAGGTTAGGGTAGAGGCGTATTTGGGCAGCTCTGGCTATCTCATATCTGGAATTGCACCTTTTATCTTTCTGGAGGATAACTCCTTATATGGTCTGCTTTGTAGACAACTCTCCTGAAAAGCAGTTGCCTAAAACAGAGGATGTTGTGCTAAAAAGAAATATTACCCTCCTTTTGTTGATACTTTTTTCTCAAATATAGTGATCATTATAAAATAGTGATAATGGTTTGATATTTGTAAATCTTGGGTCTTAGTAAAAACCACATATGGTCTGTTTACCTAAATGATCTTTAGAATAAATTGCAGTGTTCTAATCAATTCAATTCAGATTTCACGTGTAGTTATTCTTTGAGTAAACAAGTGTTTTTCGTTAAAGAAAGCAGGTAAACTAAAATATATGTATTTCCTCTTCTGAAGTCTCTGATGGAGTTGGTTTGGAAAAGGTCTCCAGCCAGCCAGGGTGCTGAACATCGCCATGAGTGACATGCTGTTTTGGTTGACGGCAGTTGTCATGTTACAGTCATTTCCTCCTTCAGTCAGCATTTTGGCCTAAAGGCAGTAGATTTATGGTTTTTAGCCTGATTCATCTCCCAGCTGCCACACAACTTCTTTTCACCATATGTACAAATTGCTGGGTGCTTCTGCATACACACATAATTAATTATAAATATTAGATAAAAAGTATATTAAAGTAAATTGAACGTTAAAACTCAAGGAGTTGGCTGGACATGGTGGCTCATGCCTGTAATCCTAGCACTTTGGGAGACCGAGGTGGGTGAATCACTTGAGGTCAGAAGTTCGAAACCAGCCTGGCCAACATGGTGAAACCCCTTTTTTTTTTACTAAAAATATAAAAACTAGCCAGGCATGGTGACACATGCCTATAATCCCAGCTACTTGGGAGGCTGAGGCACGAGAATCACTTGAGCCTGGGAGGCAGAGGTTGTAGCGAGCAGAGGTGGCATCACTGCACTCCAGCCTGGGCGACAGAGTGAGACAAGGTCTCAAAAAAAAAAAGGAGAGCGTCTTTCAAATGTGAACATCTGGACACACAAGTATGTTTGCACAACACTCAATTTGGAATAATTATTAATTGCACTCCAGCCAGGATGATAGAGCGAGAGTCCAGCTTAAGAAAACCCAAAAAACAAAAACCCCCAGAAAACTCAAGGAGTTAATTTACATTTAGACCAGTCTAGATGTGTTTAAAAGAAAAGTAGCAGGGCGGGGGGGGAGGGGGGGGAGGTCGGTGGGAGTTGGGGCAAGGTAGCATGGGGAGAAATGCCAGATATAGGTGAAGGGGAGGAAGGCAGCAAATCACACTGCCACGTATGTACCTGTGCAACTCTCTTACATGTTTTTCACATGTAAGTAAATGAGAGTCTTTTACTCTCATTTGCAATAAAATGCAATAAAAATAAAAAAGAAAAGTAAAAATTTCAGTTCTATAAGAAGTATCTACTGGGGCAAGTACAATGAGTCCTGGCTTACACATGAGAAATAACTGCCTATTGTCTATTATTTTATTACCTAGGTTACTGCAAAAGCTTGTGGGTGATTCCTTTAATTCTTTGAACTAAATGGGGCTTTATGAGTTGCCTTTCTTTGTAGGTTTCTTCTGTATTCAAAAGGCTTTCCTGGCTTTTCATCTCCTTAGAATGAAGTTGAATTTCCTAAGCCTGACATTCAGGACTCTCCTAAATTTAGATGAAAGTTATCTTCCCAACCTCATGAATCATTACGCTACCTCAGACAGTTTCAGCCAAGTTAGGCTTTTCCTTCTTACCTCCATGACTTTCTCCTTTCAGCTGCTCTAACCATGCAGCTCATGGTCCTCTCTCATTCTTCCCTTCTCTTAGGAACCGTGTGATAGAAATAATATAGACTTAGGTCCATAATAGAATAGAATTCTAAACTGGGCACTGTCCCCGACTAGCTATGTAGGAGGAAGCTATGTTGGAAAAGCCACTGCTTCCATCTGGGGCTCAGTTCCTGACTCAGTAAAGAGGTATCAGTCACTGGCACAATAATGCTCCATAACAAACAACCACAAAAGTTCAGTGGTGTAAATAAACCCTTACTTCTCCTTCATTTGTGGGTGGCTGGGCTCAGTTCAGCCTGAAGACTCTCATTTTTTGGTGATCAGTAAGATATAAGGATTATTTTTCTCATGGGATTGGCAGCAAGTCTGAATGTACATGTGCAGTTTAAGCCTTTGTTGGCACAGTGTCCACTTTGGCCTCAGAAAGTCACATGATTAGGGTGGGGAAATATAGTCTACTCCTAGTGGGAGGAACTGCAGTGTCAGGGGAAAAAAGGCAGAGATATGGGGATGAGGTAAAGAATTGAGAACAATAGTGGAGCCTCCAGTAGTATCATTAAGAAGTTAACTCGGATTATCTGGGTTAGGTTTGTGACGTGGTACAAAGACACTGAACACACCTGTCTCTCTCCCTGTGCTTTCCTTACATCCCCCGTTCACACTCTCCTTCTTCCTTTAGTCTTGCAGCTGTCACTCTATCACTGGAACTTCCTGTGCTTTTTACATAGTCAGCATTTAGTACATGGTTTCTAAACATAATTTTATAATCATTTTATTTGCTTTTTTATTGAAATGCATGTGGAACAGCCTATTTGTAGCCCTCGCATCTGCTCATCAATCCTAAGTTTTCAGGTAAAGTAGAATTTAGTTGCCAATTTAGACAGCTATATTGGTTCCCAAACGTAATGAAACAAAGCTAATAACAATTCTTAAAAAAGAAAAGGTGTTTTCTCTGCTTCTCAGTAGCACTTTCTGTATAGCCATCTCTTTGGGTAATAATGTCAGACTTTGATCTTCTGCCAGACAAAGACAGATAATGTTTATATCAGATAATAATAATGTAAGATCATAAGAAATTACTTATCAGCTTATACTAATCTGACTTTGGTCTCTGACCATGGCCACCAGATATATTTGGTGGAACCACTGCGTTGTCAGACCACTGACAAGTTAGATCTGTAACCCAAACACCTCCCCACCTCCCTTTTAATTCTCAGCTTTTTAAACTTTTTAAAGCGACTTAAACTCAATCTTTACATTCCACTACCATTCTAGCACATACATAAAAATACATATTTTGTGCTATCTTCTCGATGTCATGACTGTGTGGTAAGATGGAAAGATTATCAAGTCCCTGCTTTGACATGCGTCAGCGGGGCGGCAGTTTCCTCATCAGGAGCACGGTTCACATTAAGTTTGTTCTTATACATCCTTTTTGATTATTATGTTTTGCAACTCTATTCATTGGAGATGAAGGGATTAGGAAAGAAGAAAGAGATAAAACCTTCATTGACTAACGTGTCTTTATGCCATTCTCAGTCACTGCTTTGGAATCTGGCAGGAGAGCTAATATTCCTGTTTTATTTTCCCTGGGATTAACAATATGCTTATCTTCTCTTGAAGAAGATTTGGTATTTCTTTCTTCCTTGGATTTCTTATTTGAGGTGGCTAAATGTACTGTTTCTTAGAAAACTTGGCTGGAACTTATCATCTAGTGTGCTAGAGTCTTGCTATAAAACATATCAAAATGATTTTCAAAGACTTTAGTTTAAATGCCTATTGTCTCCTGGGTAATATTAGCCAAGTTTCCTCATGTACATTTGGTGGTACATTTTTGTAATTATTTCTATTTGGTGCTATTCAGCTTTTCACAAAAAAAAATGTATGTCTGGTCATATCCCTTGGTCTGTGGGCCATTGTGACTCAGATTTCAAATTGCATACATATGTGTTAAATGCATTTTCATTCTCATAAAAGAAACCTTACTGAACATAACCACACTTCTGGTGGTTTCCATGTGAAATGAATTATGTTCTATTGTAATCTGGAGTCTTTTCATTTTCCTGTGAGAAATGGTTTGAAAATTGTATTCTGTTGTTTAAACTGTTGGGTATCTCTTATGAGGCTTGTACAGAGGATGAGAAGTAAGATAGCTTTGCTTTCCTTTCTTCTTGGTATATCTCCATAGTATAAAAATTAACATTTATTTCTTAAGGAATATGAATGTTTTGTAACAATCCATTTTGAGAAATTCAAATATGCTGAACCTTTTTAAAAAAGATACTCTGTAAAAATGTATGTACTAAGTTCTCAGACTAAGGTTTTTTTTTTTGTTTCATTTTGTTTTTACCACTCACATGTGGAGGAAGTTTGGTGTAGTGGTTAAACTTATGAGCTCTGGGGCAAGACCGGTTTCATTTGGGTATCAATGTCTGCCTCTATTTGACTGAGTAAATTTTATAACTACCCTAAAGCTCAGTTTCATCACCTTTAAAAGGGGGATAATAATAATTCCCATCACACATTTTACTCAACAGGATTTATCAAAGGCCCAATATGTGTGAATTTATATTGTAGATGGTAGGGATACCCTATAAAACAAAATTCCTATTGTTGACTTCTACTGAAAGGAAATAAGCAACGTGAGTAAATGTGTGTGAAAAAGCAGCAGGAACAACTCTGACAAAATAGTGCTGGGTACTGTATTAGGATGGATATTTTATGAACGCCTTTCTGAAGAGGATTTTGTAAGCTGAGACTTTAAGAAGGAAATCAGAGAAGAGCATTCAAGCAAAGGAAACACATCTGGTAACAACTCTGTGCTAAGAACGAGTTTGATATATTTGAGTAGAAGGCAAAAAGGCCAGTGGGACTTGAGCATCATCACCTAAGGAGAAAGTCGTACGGATATTGGACAGACAGGCTCAGGAAATGTAGAGTCCTGAAAGCCAAGAGAGGAGTTGGGATTTTATTTGAAGTATGTTTGGGAACCACTGGAAGGTTGAGAGGAGGAAGCGCCATGGTTGCTTAATATTTTTTTACATATTACTTGGGATATTCTGTGGAGAATGGAATGTACACAGAAGACCTATTATGAGGCTACTGCAATAGCCCAGATAAGAAACAGTAGTGGATTAGATGAGGGTGGTCATTCTGTAGTTAGAGACAGATGGGTAGTTTCAGAGTATACTTTGGAGGTGAAGTCAACAGGCTTGCTCATGGATTGGATATGCGGAGTAAAAGGATGGGAGGAATCAAGAACAAATCCTGGGTTTCTGGCTTGAGCAAGTGATGGATGGCAGCACCATTTCCTGAGATAGGAGAGGGAGGAGAAGCAGGTTTTGGCAGTGATAACAAGACTTATTTTTGGCCTTGTTACTTCAGGGTATTAAGTAGCACCTGAAAATGTGAATCTGGAGTTAGAGGACCAGTCAGGGATAAAACTATACATTTTGGAGTCATTGGTTTATAAGCACTGAGAATGGATGAGACCACCGAAGCAGAGAGAGAATGGAGATGGAAAAGCAGCTGCCCCCAAATGGTGTAGTGCACCAGGGTTTAGACATCAGGCAGAAGAGAAATCAGTAAAGGAAACAGAGAAGGCATGTGAACTGAGCTGGGAAAAAAGAATATAAAGCCCTTAGCATGCTCATGTATAGTAGCTTCTCTATAAATGTTTGTATCTTATGTGTGTTTCTCCAGAACTCTGAGATAAGGAGATTGAGAGATGGTTTCCAGAAGTAGAAGTAGAGAGTGGGAGTAGAAAGATGGGCTCCTGGTACAGAATTAGAAGGTGAGGCAGTGGAAGGAGAGGAATCCCGCAAAGGATGTGTTTTCAAGCAGGTTACCGGCAAAAAACTGGGACTCCGTTCTGCTGGTGACCTCTGGTGAACAGTATAGAATACATCTCAGAGTTGCCGCCCCAGAGGTTGAGGACACAGATGTGTTCATCCTCCAAACCCCATCTGTCATTAACCAAGGGCTGCTCCCTGGTGGCTGAACTCTTCAGCACTGTGGGCCTGCTCTAGATGGTCCAAAAGAAAGCCCTTAGGGGTTGCAGGTGCTGTGCTAGGACATCACAGTGTGTGAGAACAAGTGCTGAGCACTCAGTTCACGATTCACGGTTGCAGGTGCTGTGCTAGGACATCACAGTGTGTGAGAACAAGTGCTGAGCCCTCAGTTCACGATTCACGGTTGCAGGTGCTGTGCTAGGACATCACAGTGTGTGAGAACAAGTGCTGAGCACTCAGTTCACGATTCACGGTTGCAGGTGCTGTGCTAGGACATCACAGTGTGTGAGAACAAGTGCTGAGCCCTCAGTTCACGATTCACGGTTGCAGGTGCTGTGCTAGGACATCACAGTGTGTGAGAACAAGTGCTGAGCACTCAGTTCACGATTCACGGTTGCAGGTGCTGTGCTAGGACATCACAGTGTGTGAGAACAAGTGCTGAGCACTCAGTTCACGATTCACGGTTGCAGGTGCTGTGCTAGGACATCACAGTGTGTGAGAACAAGTGCTGAGCACTCAGTTCACGATTCACGGTTGCAGGTGCTGTGCTAGGACATCCCAGTGTGTGAGAACAAGTGCTGAGCACTCAGTTCACGCTAACCGAGTACAGTTAGTGATTCCTGCTATCATGTTCCTTAAGTGACTGGCTCTCATAGTCATACCTTTCTTTATTGAAATACAGGAACAAATGATATTCCAATTGATAAAATTGAATTATTAAAACAAGAGAGAATTCAGAACTCTTCATAATGGTCACACCAAAAAATGTGATGAACTCATTGAAGCTTATCAGTGGCTGAGTAACTTTCCTTATATTCTTGTTTGAAAGTAGCAATAAATTTTAAGGGATATTCTTGGAGTGCCAGAGACATCATTAAATGTGACACCATCAAATATGAAGATGAACACATATGACCTTGATATTTTGAAATACTAGAATAAGAATTTATATCATACAGTACCTTGAAATCCAGTGCCTTTCTCCCGAAGGGATTAAAAGTTATACTTGATGCTTTTCAGAGTACCTTGTACCCAGGAGACCTCTTGATCCTAACTCCTGGGGTCAGGATGAGCAAAGCGATTAGTGTTACAGGTAAAACTGAATTGCTTTTAAGCTTCTTATCTGAGCACGTGGGATCAGATACTGAGATCAAGACTTAGGTTTGTTAACATCTGATTTGGTTTCCTCATCTATTGGCCATAATGGAAATAGTAAAATGTTTCCTAATGCTTATAATATGCCCTGTAGGCACTGCACTAATCACTTTACAAAATTAGCTAATTTTATCCTCAAAACAACACTATGGTTTAAGTACCTCTATTATCTCATTTTTACATACTGGGGCATCAAGTAAGGAAACTGGTCCAGTTCACATCTCATAAGTACGAAAGTAGGGATTCAAATCCAGGTACCTGCCTCCAGCTCTGTTCTCCTTAGACGACTCTTAGGCAGCTGTTACACAGCTTATGTGGCAATAATAGGCTGTGATCTTATCCCTGGTTATATGAATTGCTTGGAAAAATCACACACATGATTTGTTTGGTACTTTTCCCATAAATCCACTTTAAAAATCATTTTACTAGAGGTTAAAAAAAAAAAACCTCCCACTAGCAGTCTTATTTATAATTGAAAAAATTTGTGTTCCTTTTCATTAAATCTCTTTCATATGGTTTAAACCATATGGTGACTAGTTTTTCATACAGTCTAAAGTGTATACAATTTATTAAGTGTAGTTTTGCCTTTGTGTGAATTCTTATGCTTTATTCTTAGGTTGAAAAACATGCATGATAGTGAGAAATACTCTTACCAGTAAATTTCCATTGAAAATCTGGCTATGGAAGAAAAGTCTGCCAGCCAGACACTTTGTACTTTCAAAAGGAAGCTGTGGATCCAGATATTCTCCAAGTAATACAGCAGTGGCTCATTCCTGTAAACCCAGAACTTTGGGAGGCTGAGGTGGATGGATCACTTGAGCCCAGAAGTTCAACACCAGCCTGGGCAACATGGTGATACCCTGTCTCTACAAAAAAATTTTTTAAAAAAATTACCATGGCATGGTGACATGCATCTGTGGTCATAGCTACTTGAGAGGCTGAGGTAGGAGGATCATTTGAGTCTGGAAGGTTGAAGCTGCAGTGAGCCATGATTACTTCATGACATTCCAGCCTAGGCAACAGAGTGAGTCCCTGTCTCATAAAAGAAAGGCGGAGTGTGGTGGCTCACACCTATAATCCCAGAACTTTGGGACACTGCGGCAAGAGAATCACTTGAACCCGGGAGGTGGAGGTTACTGTGAGCTGATATTGCACCACTGAACTCCAGCCTGGTGACAGAGCAAGACTTCATCTCA
The DNA here is from genome assembly GCF_049354715.1 of Callithrix jacchus. NCBI lineage: Eukaryota > Metazoa > Chordata > Mammalia > Primates > Cebidae > Callithrix > Callithrix jacchus. The sequence goes on from NC_133506.1 coordinate 21,828,076, forward strand.
AAAAAAAAAAAAAAAAAAGAAAAGAAAGAGAGAAGGAGAAGAAAGTAGTTACTTTATCACTCCCCAAATGTAATTTATCAACTGTCTCTTCAGTCTTTTTACTGTTACCTGCCCACTGAACCAAGTAACTAATCATAATTTTCAAAGAAATTTCAAATATGTTACATTATTTGATTTCATTAAGATTTTTGATGCTAGGTAGATCTACAAGATTCCTTTCATAACACAGGAGAACCTGATATCCCACCTCATGGGAAAGGGATTGCTCCTGGAAGCTCTTTCCAACTTTTTTACCATATGGAAGAATTTTCCAATCCCATTTAACTCTAAGATAGTATTATTACTTTGCCCAAGCTACTTTATATTAGTGACTATTTTAAATCCTACTGGAGGGGATTTAAAGGCTCTTGTGCAAGCCTTTCACAGCCAATGAATTTCAAAAATAGGAGTTGCTTACCTTACTGGCCCCAGAATTCTGTTTCCACTTATATCTATGTTAAACTAGAGCCACAGAAAAAAAATAATGACCCAGTAATTTCTTCTCTTATTTAAAATGTCAAGCTCCTCTGTCCCAAAAGTTAGTACTAGATATTGTATGTCTGCATTTTAGTTTTAGTTTTGTTTTTATTTTAGATGGGAAGAAAATGAAGTATTCTGATAATTTAAAAGTACTTATGGCACATCCCTGTAATACTAATTACTTAAAGATGTAGCAATTTATATTTTTTACAGTGTTAATTCATAAGTGGAAAGGACTGTGAGCAAATGAATGAAAGTGAAGTCCTTATAATTTAAACATTCCTTTTTGGAAGGTACTTTAAAAATAAACTGGCTTAAATACTTCCTATTTGAATTATTAGTTTCTTTATTCTTCTCATATTGGTTCTAAGATTTGCAATTTTATATTGCATACGTAATAGCGAAATGTTAAAGACCGAACACCCGAGCCTCTCTTTAAAGTCTGTTTTGTCTTCTGGCTAGAGCCAAATTCCATTTAAAAACTTTACAGAATATGAGACACTATTTTACCATTGTTGTCTGTGTCAGCTTCAGCCAGAGATGAACTCTAGATATCTCTGGAATAATTTAGAGGTTAATGCTAAATCATGATTCTGGCCAATATGGTAATTTCAGTTTTGTAAAGTTTATTCATTTCAAAAACGTAGTTAAGCGTTTTATTCGTGATTTTTGTAATACCACTAGGAAGAATAGGAAATTATAAGGATAGGAAAATATAAGGTTAAGAATTAGGAAAATATAAGGATAAGCATGAGAAACAAATTAGATGGTACATCATCATAAGCATCTTATAATAACGTCAACGCAGATGACTCTCCATATAAGTTGCATATGAACATAGATAAAGTTAACAGTATGATTAATCTCTACTATTGTATTTGCATCCAAGAGACAATAAAATTAACATATGGTTACATAGAGTAACTTCTAAAAAGCTGCAAAAACATTTAGGTTAGATTTTTAATGCATAGTCATGTGACTGTTAGATAAATTTCTGATAATTTTTGTCTCCTTAGGATTTTCTAATGAAAGTAGAAAGCAACATTTTAATTAGGTTTAGTATCACATAAGTGTTCTAGCCTTCATATATAGTTTAAAATAAATGGCACAAACGTCCTTGGTAAGTTATAAAGGTATTAAATTTGAACTGTTATTCTGACTTTAACAAACTATATAAATAATCATAGATCATTATAAGTTAAAATAAAGATATGCTCTAGAAGCAGAATTTCCACATAAGCATTCTACCATATATACTTTAAACCAAGAGCTTCCATTTCTGATTATATGATTGCTAGACTAGATATGTTGACAGTCCTTTCATCACACATTAAAAACACTTAATATATTTCCATGTAGCATCCTCAATAATCATTTAAGATATATGATTGGCTGACTTGAAAATAAAGAAATTCTCTAAGGTCAAAGGACTAAGTGAGAGCTGGAATCTGGATACTCAAGGGAACGTTGATCTCCTTTGACCTGGGCGATCCTTAATGTCTCTGTGGGGGATAAGAACCAAAGCCCAGGGCTCATGCAAGGTGAGGAGTATTTTTAACTCCAAGCTAACCCTCTGATGGATTGGCACCACACATTCATGGGACTTATTTGCTCAGAAACACCCCAGCTAAATATTTACTTTAAAGTACTCTTAGATGATTTATGGCAGCAAATGAGAGTCCTTGTTAGAGGTACACATTCTTAATACAAATCACAAATAACTTTATGAATAAAGTTAAAATGGTCACAAACTCAGTATGAAAAAAAAAAATCACTAAATATATGCGGAAGTCACCATGATCTAGGACCCACAGAAGCAGCAAAGTAGGATTATAGTATTAGAATCATTAGGTAAGAACGTAACTAAGTATTTGTATTACATGTATTAAAATAAAAAGGAATTAAATGCTATTAAGGGGTGAGAGACTATAAAAAATGATTAAACAGCTTTTTTTTAGGAGAATCAAATAGAAGCTAGCAATTAAAAATAGTAAATTTTAAAGAGTACAATATGGATGAACAGTTAAGACCTGGCAAACTAGAAGATCAAAATAATTGCAGCCCGAAGAGTCAAAGAGGTGGAAAATGTGGGAGCCAGATGAAGGGGTGTAGAGGATATGGTGAGCAGATTTTGCACACGTTCAACTGAAATTCCAGGAGAGAGTATAGACAAAATGGAGGACACTGGTATTTGACAATGAAATGGGTAAGAATTTTCCAGAATCAATGAAAGACATAAATCCTTAGTTTCAGGAATACCAACAAATTCCAAGCAGGAAAAATAAAAAGAAATCTACACCTAAACACATTGAGGCCCAATCATACTACTCCAGAGACAAGAATAAAATTATAAAAGCAGCCACTGAGAAAGGCCGATGTACCCACGTGACCAACATCCATTAGACTGGCAGTTCTCTCTCACAGCGTCGGTGAAAGCTGGAAAACATTAGAATAAAAGCTTCAGAGTGCTGGGAACAACAGCTGTCAAAATAGACTTATAAACCCAGTGAACTTGTCTTTAAAGAAGGAGAGCGAAATAAAGACACCTTCCATGAAATGCAGAACAAAGAATTTATCAGCAACAGAGGCTTGCTTTTAGGATTCAAGAAGAGAATCCTAAAAGGATGGGGCAAGTATAAAAAGAAATAGAAAAGAAATTAGTAAATATGTAGATAAATCTAGTATAATATTGACCGTATAAGCCAATAATAGCATCTGTTCATAAGATTCAAAAACAGATTAAAATAATACTGTACAAAAGTTACATGTAAGCTAATAACAGGGAGATCAGGTTTAATGTGCTTTTAAAAAGATTTTCCTAGTATTCAAGAGGTGAATTCAGATTACCTTTAAACATTGTTAAATTAAGTATATTTTAAATAGTAAACTCTAAAATAATAGAAATTAGCTGTATATGAACCAAAAAGTTTTTACACACACACATACACACACACTAATTTTGCATAAAAAATATTGTCTTCTGTAATTTCAGGAACTATTTTGTGTTCATAACCTTGTCAGCCCTACCTGAATCCAACAAGAAAAATGTAAAAATAGTGTTCAGTATTGAATTAGAGAAATCATATGTTTAACAATATAAAGAGACCATTAAAAACAACACTTTAAAGAGATGAGACCTTTGCTGACCTACCTGGGAGGAAACATGCCTGTCCTGAGTTCATGCTGGCCTTACAGTGCAGGATTAGGGAACACATTATATTTGTCCTCATTACAGAGATAATTTAAATGAGAAATAACTTATGGCACTGAATCTACTTTTCTAAACATCATCCACGATCTTGTAGAAGACCCGGCAGCCCTTCCAATGTGCCACGTGGTACTGACACTCAGTCCCAGTCTCTCCTTCGAACTCACAAGGAAATATAACTATAACTGGTGGGACATTTATTTAGGAGAAATAGTTATAGAAACCATAGCATGATGCCGCCATTGTTATTTCCTTGGTAGGAGTTTGCTAATAGTTATTTATCTCCTTTGTGTGACTTCAATTTCAATATGATTTTGGGATAGTCTAAAGCACTAGTATTTAAAGTGTGGTATGGGGACCTCTGGAGGTCCCCCAGGCCCTTTTTGGGGATTCATGAGGTCAGTACTATTTTCATTTAAATACGAATGCGTGATGTGCCTTTTTTCACCCTCTTTCTCTCCTAAACGCATGATATTTTCCAGAGGGTTACATAACAGGTGATGTTTTAACATATCAAATGCAGAAGCATATATGAGAATCCAGTTGTCTTTTTCTAAAACCAGTCATTAAAGATATTTGCAAAGATTTAAACAACATTCTTCTCACTTAATTTTTTGGTTTTGAAAATACGGTTATTTTCATATGTTATTTGTATTCATCTGTAATGGATTGCTAATCTTTACATGAATTAAATATTTTTTAAATTCTCACTTCAATTTCTAATATGGTAAATATAGATATACACATAGAAACATAATGGTAAGGTCTTAATTTTTAAGAATGTAAAGGGGCTTCTGTGAAGAAAAGTTTGAAAATGATTTTTCTAACACAACAGAAAGGGAATATTTATTGTCTAGTAAGGCTTTGAAAAGGTAGAGAGTTCTTAGGTATTTTGGAGGAGACTGTGGCTGGAGCCATTTTGTAATTTTTCTATGTAGCAACACCTATTGGAGAAAAATAAAGCATGTGTGTATTTGGGGGCAGGTGTTTCTAGTATTTCCTGGGCAAACTTTGAGTGCTATATATTATCTGTAATCTTTGTTGGACTTTCTTTGTGGTAAATTAGAGCCCCAAATGTTTTCATAACTTCAACCTTGAACTGTTGTTTTAGGATAGACACCAATAAATATAAGGGGTCCACTGGGAAGGCAGAGAGCATTTTTAGATTTATGAGGGAAAAAAAATCAATAGTCTCCCTAAGGCCGTGTAAGTCACAAGTAACACAAGTAGTCTTATGCAAAGTTGACAATATCATGAAACATAAACCTTTGTTTTGGAATTGCCCCAGAAATTAAAGTGGCATTATAAAGGAAAGTCGATGTTTTAGCCCATACCTCAGGAGGAATTTGTACTTCTGATTGCTTTGCTCTGTTATTTTACTTTGGCTGAGCTCTGGAAAGGATTTTTATTTTTTCTTTTCCCCCTGAAAACGTAGATGACCTCCTCACATTCTTCTGCCTTCTGGCTCATTCACTTTTTCTTCTCCTTCAATCTTTGATTAAAACTTCTAGGCCCCTAGGAGTTATTTCTTATACAGCAAGTCATGAACTTTGTCCTCTTGTTAAGGAATGAATTAATAAGCTTAACACCTTCTTTGAAGAAGAGTTCGGAATGTTTTTTCTGGAGAAAATTAATATTGAATTACCAAGGTTGTCGTCTCACCAAATAGAAGAATAAAAGACATAACATAGCCATACTTGAGGATAATTGAAATTGAATGTCAGTTTGTATTATACTATAATGACTCAAGCTTTCAGGGAAATTCTTATGTCTACTTTCTTATGAAAGGGAGTACATTTTTCCTGATGCATATTTATAACAAGACTCTTTGACACGCTGCTTTAAAAGAGCTTGGATTGAGTGATTCTTACAGCTTTGGACTCCGGAGTTTCAGACACATCCTAGTTACCTATGAAATGCATAGTGTTTATTTTTTTTTTGGCATTAAGTCAGTCCTCCAAAGGGCAATAAAAATAAGACTTCTTCTAATTGCATCCTTTATATTTTATAATATTCCTGTGATACTTTGAATGGGGATAGTGAACAGATACAGAAGAGGTCGTTCAGGCTATTCCCCTACAGGTATCCCTTTTCCTGCATGGGTTTTTAAATCCCAGAATATACATAAAAATTTATGTTGCTTAATTGTATGACAAAAATATTTTGTAGTTAATGATCATTTAAAGGTCAAACAAAAACTTTGTGAGGGCAAAGAGAGTAAGCAATTGATAATGTATCAGTACATGGAGAAGAAGCACAGCATAGCGTAGAGTGTAAGAAAATGAATTCATAGATGGTAAATCTACACACAGATGACTGGGAAGAATTAAAATCTGTGCTTGGCATCTACATTTTACATCTGTTTCTCTGAGAACTTGGAATAAACAATGAACCTGCAGAAGCAATTATAAAAGCTGTGATGCATTATAAAATAGATGTTTTCTTTCCCAAACTGGGATAAAATTATAAAGGAAGCCAAGTTTATCCAAGGCTGATGTCGACTTGTCAAGCTAAAATAGAACCGACTTGAGAATTCGAGGGCATAGTATTTGGTTTGGGCTCTAGTACTTACTTGCTATGCAATATTGAGCTAATTGCTTAACCTCTGAGTGCCTTGGTTTCTCCATTTGTATTTTTAGGATCATCATGTGTGCTCTGACAACTTCACAAGGATTTTGTTGGAAAATATCAGATACTGTATTAGGTACTTTCAAAAATGATCTTATATTACTGATTTCAAATAGTTATGATTAAGCTCCCTTACCCTTTCATTTCTCCCATTCTGACACATTTTAAAAACCATCAAAGACTCTGAAAACATATTCCTCCCCACCCCTTTTTCAGCCAAGACTTTACTCTTACAATATCTGAGAAATATTTTATATTAAAATTTATAGCAAGGTACTAACAACTACCAGGGCCTTGTTATATCTTCATCCAATAAACAACTGCTTTTTTTCTTAATGGTAACTTTATTAGAACTAAAGTCTTTTGACCCCTAGCCAAAATGACCTTGGAAAAGAAGAAGAAAGTTGGAAGGTTCACATTTCCATTTTTTGTTAAAACTTACTACAAAAATACAGTACTCAAAACAGCGTGGTACTGGCATGAACGTAGGCAGCTAGACCAATGAAATACAATTCAGCATCTAGAAATAAATCCATGTATCTATGGGCCCCTGATTTTCAATAGGACTATCAAGATGATTGCATGGACAAAGAATAATATTGTCAACAAATAATACTGGGATAACTGAATATTCATATGTAAAAGGATGACATGGAACCCTTACCTCATACCATGTGCAAAAAAATAGGAGTAAGTTTTCATCACTTAGAGTTCGCAATGGATTCTTATACATGACACCAACAAGCAATAAAAGAAGAAAAATTAATAGATAAATTAGACTTTATTAAAATAAAAACGCTCTTCTGTGCCTCAAAGGACACTGAAGAAACTGAAGGGACAGCCCACTGAATAGGAGAAAATATTTGCCTGTCATATCTGATGAGTCTATCTAGAATATATAAAGGACACTTACAACTAAGCAACTGAAAGAGAAACAATGTAAGTTTCTCTTTAGAATTAGACAATGAACTTGAAAAGACATTTCACTAAAGAAGGTATACAGGCTGAGAAGCACATGAACAAGTGTCCGCACTAAGTCTTTAGGGAAGTGCAAATGACAACCAGAGTGAAATACCTCTTCACACCCGTGAAAATGGCCAATAATAATAATTTAAAAAAAAACGAGTAAAATGTGTAGGTGAGAATGTCGAGAAATTGAGTGGACCCTGCATATTTTGCTGGTGGAAGTATAAAGTGGTGCAACCAGGCTGGCATGGTGGCTCACGTTTGTAATCCCAGCGCTTTAGGAGGCTGAGGTGGGTGGCTTGTTTAAGCCGAGGAGTTTGAGACCAGCCTGAGCAATATGGCAAAACCCTGTCTCTATTTTAAAAAATAAAAAATTAGCTGGACCTGATTATGGCACATGCCATCAATTGGGAGGCTGAGGAGGAAGGATCACCTGAGCCCAGGAGGTAGTTGTTGCAGTGAGCCGAGATTGCACCACTGCACTCCAGCTTGGGTGACAGAGCCAGACCCTATCTCAGAATGAATGAACGAATAAATAAATAAAGTGATGCAGCCACTGTGGAAAATTTGGTGATTCTTCAATACATTAAATATAGAATTGCCATGCGATCCAGCAATTCTACTCCTAGATACAGATGCCAAAGAACTGAAAACAGGTGTTCAAACAAAAACTTGTATACAAATGTCTATAGCAGCAATATTCACAATAACCAAAAGGTAGAAACAAGCCCATATATCCATCATTTGATGAATGGCTAAAGGAAATGTCTCATATACATATACATATACATATACATATACATATATATATATATAAAATGGAATGTTATTTAGCTATAAGAAGAAATGAAGCACTAACACATGCAACAGTGTGGATGAACCTCAGAAACATTATGCTAAGTGAAAAAATCCAGACACAGAGGCCACAAATTGTGTTACTCCATTTATATAAAATATGCCAAATAGGAAAATCCATAGAGACGTAAAGTAAATTAGTGGTCACCAGAGGGAGACGGGAGTGGAGAGTGGCTGCTTAATGGGTATGGGGTTTCCTTTTGGGGTGATGAAAATGTTGTGGAACTAGACAGTGGTGACTGCTGTACAACATTGTGAAAAGTTACTGAATGTCACTGGATTGTAGACTTTAAAATGGCAAAGTTTAAATATTAAAAAATTAAAAATAAATGAAGTGTTTTTTTAGATACATTAGTCAGTAACCAAACCAAACATCCCTCATGTATTTACAGGAAATATCTCCACAACAACAGTGATGTCATTAATATTAATTATAATCATAGATAATAATACTCAGTCTGCACAAGGGGCTCTTCTAAGGGTTTTGCATGGATTTGCCCGTTTAGTCATGATGACAACTCTATGAAATCTCCTTCCTATTTTTATTTTAATTTGAGAAAACCAAGACACAGAAAGTTTATGACTTATATGACATCACATACATGGTTAATAAAAGATTTGATTCTAATTGATTTATTTTCAAAGTCAAAGCTCTTAGTGAGTACATTTAGCAGGATAAATGCAAACAAATAGATACTTCTTGGGCCTGATTTTTTAAATTAGAAAATGTCAAGAAAATTACACAACAGAATCTGAGTTACTGTTTTCTTTTTTTTTAATAACTGTTTTTTGGCATCTACTTTAAGTTCTGGGATGCATGTGCAGAATGTGCAGGTTTGTTACATAGGTATACACGTGCCGTGGTGGTTTGCTGCACCAATCAACCCGTCATCTACATTAGGCATTTCTCCTAATACTATCCCTCCCCTAGCTCCCCACCACACAACAGGCCCCAGTTTGTGATGTTTTCCTCCCTGTGTCTGTATTCTCATTATTCGACTCCCATTTATGAGTGAGAACATGCAGTGTTTGGTTTTCTGTTCCTGTGTTAATTTGCTGAGAATGATGGTTTTCAGCTTCATCTGTGTTCCGACAAAGGACATAAACTCATTCTTTTTTTTATAGCTGCATAGTATTCCATGTGTATATGTGCCACATTTTCTTTATCCAGTCTATCACTGATGGGCATTTGGGTTGGTTCCAATCCTTTGCTATTGTGAATAGTGCTGCAATAAACATACGTGTTCATGTGTCTTTATAGTAGAATGATTCATAATCCTTTGAGTATATACCCAGTAGTGGGATTGCTGGGTCAAATGGTATTTCTAGTTCTAGATCCTTGAGGAATTGCCGCACTGTCTTCTGCAATGGTTGAAGTAATTCACACTCCCACCAACAGTGTAAAAGCAATTCTATTTCTTCACATCCTCTCCAGCATCTGATGTTTCCTGATTTTTTAATGATTGCCATTCTAACTGGCCTGATGTGATATCTCATTGTGGTTTTGATTTGCGTTTCTCTGATGACCAGTGATGATGATCTTTACTTTTTTTCTTGTGTTTGTTGACTGCATAAATGTCTTCTTTTGAGAAGGGTCTGTTCATATCCTTCACCCACTTTTTTATGGGGTTGTTTTTTTCTTGTAAATTTGGTTAAGTTCTTTGTGGATTCTGGATATTAGCCCTTTGTCAGATGGATAGTTCATTTTCTATAGCTAGAAAAACAGTTTCTTTGGAAGAACTGAAAGCTGGTCTATGCCAGATGTGAACAAAATAGCAATATATGCTAGGAGCTAGCTGTTTATCATGTCCTCACTCTCCACACTCCTGGTTGGTTTGCATTCGCCTCTGGTAATAGTTGCTATATACCTATTTCAGAGATTTACACACTATTTTTATTTTCTCAACATTCTTTTTCTATTGGTGTTGCTTTTTTATCTCTTGAAATAAGATTGAAATCTGAGGATGAGAGCGGTTGGTTTTGGGAATTTTTATGAGATTTTAAAAGTCAGTTTCCTGAAAGCCATTTAGGCAAACATTTATAAAAGGCAAAATATAATTAACACAGAATTATTGCAAAAAATGTTATCCAAGGTGAAAGATGTCTAAAGCCTGAAAAAAGTGTACTAAAGCACTCCTTCTGATCATAAAGAACAACTTTGGTGATATAAAAAAGCTATTTATATTTGGTAATGGCCTTAAACTTTAAGGGGGTCTAACCAATTCTTTTTAAAACCAGCACCTTCAATGCCTCCTACCCTATCTAAAACCAAAAAAGGTAAAATGAAAATATATCTCACCCCCTAGTCTCCAGCCTCTTCCCCTCCTTTATTTTTTTCCTCATTGAAATGTAAGTAGGTGAGGGCTGGAACTGATTGTGCTCTGTCAGTGCCTAGAACAGTACGTGGCAAACATGGATACTTGACCCATTTTGAATGAACAAATGCATCTATGCATGAATAAATGAATTTACTAATTTCTTTGAGTCTATTATTTCTGCAAATTATATATTTATTTATATTTATATATTAACATGTAATCTGTAGATTATATATATACTTTACATAAAATATCCACTCAAGCCATTTCCAAATAATTTTAAACATCACAAATGAAATTAAAAGGGAAATAATGATGTAAAAATAAAATTCACAAGTAACCTTAGTATAAAGTACACTAATGGAAAACAAAAGGGAAAATACTAATACTTTAATCAAAATGTGAGAAAAAAATAGAAATAGATTTTTGCTAAGCATAGTTAGTAAATATTTGAAAAATTCCACATCACTAATTAATAAAAATACGTAAGTGGAATTTATAGGAGGTGCCATTTTCTTACAATATTTGTAAAACCTTTGAATCATAATATTCAATTCCATAGAGGAATGGTGAAGTAGGTGTATCAAGCGAAATATATACCATCGTGTGTTGATGGCTGTTAGGACTTTGAATTGGTATAGCATTTGGAGGAAATAATTTAGCAGTATGAATCAGTAGTCTCAAAAATATTTTTACTCTTGCTCTCATAATTTTAATTCTAGAAATCTAGCATGATAAATTAGGATACAAACATACAACGGATTACTGTGCAACTATAAATAAAGGAATTAAAAACCTCTAAGTACAGAAATGGAAATAACTGTATATTAAGTGGAAAAAGCAAAGTAGGTATGATGTATATATTGTATGCTATCCTATTTGGCAAAAAGGAAGAGAATAATTATCATTATTGCCACTAACGTATATAATCTTTTATAATTTACCTTTGAGTATATAAGTGAATATGTACTCAAAGGTACATATTGAATAGGTGAATATGAACATATTCTACCCCACAGGTAATGTTGCCATTAACATATATAATCTTTTATAATTTACCTTAGAGTATATAAGTGAAGTTCATATATAATCTTTTATGATTTACCTTTGATTTTATAGGTGAAGTTCATATTCACCTATATACTCAAAGGTAAATCATAAAAGATAATATATGTTAATGGCAATGTTACCTGTGGGGTAGATGAGGTAGAAGTGGATAAAGAAGACCATGGACAGGCACAGGATTTTTCACTTTCTACTCTTTGTTTATATAAAAACAACTTATAAGATAAACAAATGTATTATCTACTCAAAAATTAAATATTAGAAAACTTCTAATAGAAAAAAGTGGGATTTGTAGAAATGCGTGTTTTCAGGTTGAAGGAAAGGAAAATATATACATGCTTTTGTTTGTGGGATGTTGTCATAATCATGTTTGGGTTAAAAGAACATTAGGATGTATACAAATATTTATTGGCAGCTAGCTATGTACATTGCACTGTTTTTACATTGACTAAATATTGGAAGCATCCCAAATATGGTGATATATTCACATAATAAAAGACCATTGCAGTTAAAATGATGTTGTAAAAAATTATGTAAAATGACATTAAATATATGGAAATGTATTCATGGTATATTAAGGTAGGGCATGGATGGGGAAGCAAGCAAGATGACTGTATGTAAAGTAGGAATTCATATTTATAAAGTGAAAATTTGCAAAGCATGCGTACAAGCTTATATGTACATATAGAGAAAGAACTAGAAGGATACTCAATTAGTGGTAGTGCTTTTCTCAGGGTAGGGGGATGATGGGTATGTTTTTTATTATCTTTATTCTTTAAAGTTCTTCAAATAAATAAGAAACAAAAACAAGAATTCCTTCATTTAGTAAAGGTTTAGAATGGACTATTTATTATATTAAGCATTTTGAGCATAGTCTCTTAAACTTGTTAAAACCACACAAGGTAGGTCTTATGAACCATTTTACAGATGGAAAATCTGAGGATCAGAGAGACTGAGTAGTTTACTCAACACTGCACAACTAGAGTGAGATGCAAAACTGAAACTCTGGCCTGTCTGTCTCCGGTGCTATTTCTCTTTCACCCTACTAAATAATTCAACAGAAAACACTGCTTGCAATTGGAAAACATTCTTCCTACTAGTTTTCTTGTTAAGTGGCAAATATTTGCCTTGCTTATCAGAACTTGCGTTTTTGTGGGATGTGCTAAAATGCTCAAGCATTCCCTGATAGTGATTTAAATTAAACTATCTTGCATATGTGAATTATTTCATGTTTTTTTACAGTAGATAAAATATGCTAATTTGTGTAAATGGTCTTCTGGGTACAGATGCTTACACTGAAAGCACGCTTATCTTAAAAGCTGCTTGTCTTTCATTTGAGGCTTCTTTTATATGCATAGTTTATTTTTCTAATGCTGTCTCAATATAGGAATAACATTAAGGAGGCATTTGTGGTTAAATGAAAGAAAAGAAAGACCAGGTCTCTTGGCATTGGTAAATATTAATGCGCTCATAGAAAATCTTGTTACTAAAGTGGGCCCTCTTTTGAGAGTTTTCTGCCATCGTGCCCCTTTGTGGGCCCTTCTTTTTTGTTGGGGATTGGCATACCGGGTTGTGTGTGCTATTTTGTGAGTTCTGCTTCAGCTCCTTTGTGTGTGCTGACAGAGGGCTCACCTTGGTTTATTATCAGAAGAGTCTAGGCATCTTAATAATATACTGAATTTCTGTGAGAAAAAAGCAAATCATTCAGAAGTAATTAATCTGACTTATTCATTTAAAAGCTTTGCCACAAAATGAACAGTGTTCATTTCGGTCATTTATATATTGTCATCATTAACAAAGTGAAGTCCAACTTTTATTAATTTTCAAGTGAGGAGAAGTTCAGAATTTGAATTGTTTGTATCAATATTCACACATATGTGTGTAAAATTATTACAGCACATATGTAACTTGATTTAAGCACTCTGTTTTACTTTAGACCATGTATCGTGTTCACTTGCCTACATATTTCTAAAAATCGTTTTTACTCCATAAGCAGTAATATTTTTAAATTGTGTTAAGAACTCAGAGAAGGTAACGTTGGAGCTATTATTACCACATTGGTCAGCCTCTAAAAACAGTGTTATGAGGTTGGTGTTAGATATAAATCATGAATGATGATTAAGTCTATTTACTGATTTAATTCAACCATATGCAATTCTGAAATGTGAGAATAGGTGTATTTAACTCATTAGGTAATTTCATTAGGTATATTTTCTGATATCATTCTACTACATACAATTTTGACATCATGTAAGAAGAAAAAAGGAAATTCCACTATTGACAGAATATAGGAATGATCAAATTACTTAAAATAAGTTTTGAAAAATTAAATTTCCCATGCATATTTTAAATTTTCCTTTAGTCCAATGGGTTGTCTGATGCTTACAAGGAAATTATTTGGCAAAGAAACATTTTCTTTTTAAGAATGCATCAGATGAGTGTAGTCACAGGGTGTCATAAATTCACACCCAGTTTTTAAAAATGAGCCTATTGAATTAAAAAAAAAATTGGAAAAACTAAAGCAGTTGTTTGAAAACATTTTTTAGGCCAGAAACAAATACATTAAGCACTTTCAAAGGTTATTACTGTCATTGTACACGTCTTCATCTACTTTCATAGAAGATCAATATGCCAAACATTTTTACTGTCATGAGAGAGAAAAATGATTGTTCAGGAATATAACAAGAGTATTTGGAAATACAGATAGAAGTGTCATTAGCTCACTATTAAGTCTGTACTGAAAAACTTTCCTTAAATTTTGTGCTCAATAATTTGAATAAAGGATTTAAGTCCTTTTGCAAAAACTGTTTTAGAAAGAAATTTTATAAGAATTTTTATCAGAGCCAGTTTTGAGCTGAGGTTGTTACTGGGTAATATTAAGTTGTTTATAAATGGAGTGTGAATCCCCAGAAAAACCACTTCAACAGTTTGGGAAAGAAGGAGACAATTTCTGAAAATGATTTTCTAATCTGAGAAGCAGAGCTGACTATTGAGAAAAGTTTTAATAATTTCAAAAACTGTAGAAATATGGAGTCATGGTTACATATAGCCATTTCTCCATAGTTGTATTTGTGGTGAGTTAGAAAATAGATGTCTATAAAGGTCTGGAAGTGCAAACAGGGTCAAATTTAGGTTTGATTATTATTAACAGTTTTAAGAAAGAGACAGAGAGAGAATAGTACTTAGTATAAACTATCATTATATTACTTCTAAGTATGTTCCTTTCAATTCAGCTATACTAGTAAAATTTTACTTTTTTAAAAAGTAAGGGTTAAAATTATGGATGAAATCTGAAGCATGGACTCAGTATATTGATTTCCTATGCTCAAGTTCCTAGTCCTGGACACTAATTCTAGGAAAAATATTGAAAAGCGGAAAAGAGCTCTCAAATATTAAAACTGTACCATATAGTTCAAAAGTAATATAAACTTTATTTTAAAAGCTTGACTGGTATTAAGAAAGCCTATAATAAAACTCAAATATATTTTTTAAAAACATAGCTAATTTCTTCAATGCAATTCAATATTATTTCAATTTTTACTTAGACACAACTTTCCAGTAACATACTGTAGTAGTAAGAATGCTGGTCCTTCTAAAATGTCCACACCCTAATCTCTGGAACCTGTGAATATTACCTTACAGAGCCAGAGGGATGTTATATAGTTGTAATTAAAGTTAAGGACCTTGAGATGGGAAGATTATCCTAGATTATTTGGGTCACCTCAATCTAATGATATGAGTCCTTGAAGCAGCCTTGCTATGATTTAATCAGATAGAGATGTGACTGAAAAGAAGACCCAGAGAGGTATAACAGTGCTGGCTTTGAAGATGAAGGAAGAAGAGGATTACGGGCGGGCTCTAGTAACTAGAAAAGACAAGAAAATGGATTCTTCCCAAATGTCCCAGTCAACGCTTAGTCCATTGAGACCTGTGTTGGACTTATGTCATACATAACACTGAAGTCATAAATTTGTATAGTTTAAGCTACTAAATTTGTGTTGATTTGTTACAGCAACAATAGAAAATTAATATATACTGTAGTAGGTTGAATAATGTCCTTCCATATATGTCCACATCCTAATCCCCAGAACCTGTGAATATTTCCTTATATGGCAAAAGGCACTTTGCAGATGTGGTTAAGGACTCTGAGATGGGGGATTATCCTGAATTGTCTAGGTGGAGCTGGATATAGTCTGAACAGTCTTTAAAAGACAGATAAAGGGGTTGCCCAAGTCAGGGGAGAAGGTGATGTGCTGACAGAAGCAGAGACTATACTCTGAAGATGGAAGAAGGGCCCACAAGTGGAGGAAAATAGGCAGACACCAGAAGCTGAAAAAGTCAAGGAATTAGATGCTGTCTTCAGAGCCTCAGAAAAAAAATCATTTGACAACACCTCCACTTTAGATCAGTGAAACAGATTTTGGCTTCTGACCTCTGGAACAATGAGATCATAAATTTGTGTTGTTTTAAGTGATTAAGTTTGTTGAACTTTTTTTTATAGCAGCCAGGATACACTAATACAGAGATATTTATGACATAAAGTAAAGCATATATGCAAGATGCTGCATGGGCATAGGGTAGATTTTTGATTCTTCAAATAGAAATTTTACTGGTAAGATCATAGAAACTGTGTTTTCAGGTAAAACCCAGTTTACTTCTTTAAATTTTTTAAAAATCAACATGTAAAATTGTATGTATTTATCATGTACAATGTATTGTTTGGAAGTATAGATACCTTGTGGAATGACTAAATCTAGCTAATTAACATATATATTATCTCACAGTTATCATGTTTGTGGTGAGAAAGCTTTACATACACTCTCTCAGCTTTTTTTTTCAGATATTTCTGTCTGTATTAAGTAAATTTAACTTTAAAAATTTTAAATGTAGTAGCTTGTTAGAAAATGGCAGTCATAGTTCACATCTTTATTTTCACACATTGAGTAGGCCCCTCCCATATCGGCTTTGGATTAGACCACATAACTCACTTTGGATTAGACCACATAACTCACTTTGGCTGATGGAACAGTGTCAAAAATGGCTCCAGCAAAGACTTAAGAAGTGCTTTTGCATTCGACTTGCTCTTTCTTGTAGCTGAGACCCTTTTTCACTGTCCGAAAAAATCTGAGTTAGCCTTTTAGAGGATGAGATACCTTGTAGAGAGGTCCCAACTAAGGACCCTAACAAAAGAGTTTGCCATCCTAGACCATCAAGACCCAGCCAAACTGGTAGAGTCTGGAAGAACTACTCACCCAACCCACTAAATCAGAAGTAAGAAATGTTTGTTGTTTTCAGCCACTAAGTTTTGGGATGATTTGTTTCTTGGCAATAGATAACCTCTGTAGTGCATTTCTTTTCACAGGCCGTAGGGTACATTTCAGATATGACTGTTCCTCCAGCATCATAAGAAGGTAGCATTAGCTATCCTACATTAGGTTTCTTCTGAATCATTTGTTGCCTTTGATTTTCAGGGAGCTGGGCTAGAAATTGGATCAGGGACTTTCTGGGCATCCTGAAAGTACTGGAATTTAGTACCTTGACTTGTACTTTTCAGAACCAATTTTTAAAATCTTTTATCTTCCACAATACATCCAACTAAAAAAATTAGGTTAGCAGTATTTTTGTAAAGTACTTTACCCTTTGAATAGATTCTGAATGAAAAGGAGAATGTACTTCTTGGTAAATGTCTGTATTTTTATAGGCCTATCTGAGTATGGTAGAAGTGGGGTTGTCTAAGCACCACCTGACACGTTTTGATTCTGCGCAATATCACGGCTGATGGGTGTCCTGCAGAAGCAGTTAACAGCACTAAGAGCATACCTCAGAACATTTCCCTAGGTGTTCTAACGTGTTCAGAGGTGGCTGTTACAGTGGTTAAAGCTATGACTGTGGATATAGACTTTGAGCCATCCCATTCTGGCCCCACTTTTTAGTAAGCTATCTATTTCACTGAAGAGTGTGCCAGTTTCCTCATCTGTAAAAAGAGGTACAATAATTGTACTCATTCATTGGGTTGTTATGAGGCTTTAATTAGTAAATGTACAACATTTGTAGGAGTTGCTGGCCTGTTGTAAGTGCTCAATAAATGCCTCTCATTATGTACCAGGCGATTTTACCCCACCCAGGGTCCAACTTGCTGTAGCTATGCTTGTGTCCTGTGTTGGAGAGGAGGTGTTACCTCATTGGGAACCTTTAGTCAGGTGGTTGAAATCAGAGCTTTGTAGAAAATTAACTAAAGACTCATTTGCTTCTGATGAAAACTTACCAGTAAATTTCCTGAAAACCTAAAGAATATGGAAGCAGTCCCTCCTGGTCTCTCAGAGAGCTGAATATTAATCTCTAGGGCTCTGAAGGGGCAGTTTGAAGACACCTTAGCCAGATAACCTCTGGAGTCCCCCCACCCTGCCCCAATCCGGCCCTCAAATTACCACATCATGGCTACTCCTCTCCTATTAGGAAGGTGATATTTATTTCCATAGAAAATAACAAAGTTAACTGACTCCTTTGGGAATGGAAACAATAACAGTGTTCCCTTTACCATGAACTCAGTCAACTAAAATAACCATTCAGGCTTCCCAGCTGCTTTCAACTCTTTACTACCAGGAATTTCCCTTTACATCTTGACAGAGGAACTCCTGCAGTTACCTTCTGCTGTGACCACTCATGTTTGCAGGTGAATATATTTTCCTTCAGAGGAGCTGACCCAAAAGAATTTTAAATCAAAATGAGATTTAATATTACTTGTTATTAAAATAAATTTCTGGTGCCTGTTTTATTTATGTTTTGTTACCATGATGTTTGTATTGGGAAAGGTGTGTTGTGTGTCTGTGTGTATAGCCTGTAATGTGTGAGGATATTATAGAAACTGTATCACCCATATATTCCATTCTACTGCATAATTGCTTAGTTATTTGATAAGTAACTATATCTCTTATGGCCTAATGTAAAATAATGAATCAGATTATCCCAGTGCTGAAACTAGTTGAGACCTTTTGGGAATACTTTTCAAACCATTAATGCATTAATGTACTGCTACCTGTGTTTCCCGAAAGAGTTACTGTAGGTTTCAAAAAGAGTCTCATTTACTAGCTAATGGTATTTTTTCATAAGAATTACTTGGCTTTGTGGAATAGCCTTTCATCTCTCTGCTTTTGGGTTAATTCAGTTGAGTTTCCACCAACCTACATTGTTTCATTCTAATTGCAGACAGTCCCTCATCCTACAAACAATTCTATTCCAAAAGCTCATTTGTTAGTTGGTTATTTGGAACTTAGAGGTACTTTTCAATAGAAAAATAAAAGCTACAAATGTTGGGTGTGTTCCCAGAATAGCCCACAGAAGCCAACTTAACCCATCATATGTCCAGACCTGAGGCTGCTGTCCAACCAAACCGACATGAATAGCAGTGCCTATAAAGGTAACATGCTCTGCCGGATCCAAGTTGGGAGGCCCAGAGCTCATTCTTCTATAGCAGCCTTATCAGTAGGAGTGAGGACATTCCTGTCTTCATTCCTCCACCTCAAAAAGAAGCAAAGTGAGAACACAGCCCAGCCATGAACCAGCCACAGTGACTCTCATTGTTTGGGCCAGGAGTTGGGGGGTAGAATTACTCAGGGACAGGGGACTATGTAATTCAGCTTAAGCATCAAGATAGAGGCAGAGGAGAATGAAGAGTCACAATTGTCTGTGAGTTGTCAAGATGTAGTGAGATTAGAATGAAGAGTAGAAAGGATGAAAACTGGGTGACTGGGTGAGTGCAGACCTGAAACTAGATTCGATTTGAAGGCTTTTGCAACCCTCTCTTCCCTGTTACAATTTCAGAGTCAGCTACAGATTCAAGTTCACCTAAGTAGGATTGCTTGGCAAAGAGCAGGTATTTTACTCACTAGAAGACTTTATAAGAAACAGCTCATTTTTTTCTGTCATTCTTTTGCCCCTGAGGCTCTTGCTGGGATGGAAGGAGGGAGGCCAAGGGAGAATCTCAGGAGAGTATGAGAGAGGATTAGGGAGGTATGACAGAGGTCCTCAGGCAGAAAAAAGGATTTCAGTCTTGGTGTGCCTCTGTGCCTATCTCTGTTGTTATAATGGGAAGAATTTGAAAGTCCAGTGGAAGAGAAAGTGAACTCCTAGAAGAAGGGACGTTAATAGAGGGGCCTCTCCTGCATGTCTACTAGGACAGTATCCACATGTAATAAAGTCAGACCAACATGGTCTTTCTGAATTTAGCTTTTCTGACAGTTTCCTGAGAATTGTCTCAGGAGGAAAGGATGCAATTTTCAAATGTTTCTTTGCAGGAAGGCATATACCTTTCTAAGGAAACCATTATAATCTTAGAAATGAGCTGCTGTCTGTACCACATACCATGATTCTCATCGCTGGATCCCTGATGAAGCTTTCCTCCTCCTGTCTTGAGTGCTCTTCTCCACCCATTTCACCCGGTTAGTTCCTACACGCCCCTTAGCATGCTCATGCCATGTGCTCAAGAAAACCTTTCTTGAGCATGTTTCCCATTCAGTCTGGGCCAGACCCCTGAGATAGAAGCACACTCACAGCATATTTTGCTGCTGCTTTTCATTATTTGTACTCTCTGTCACAATTTGAAATACATAACTCATTGGGGAACTCCTTGTTAAATGATTGTCCTCCCTTTGAAGAAACCACCTCATCAAGACAGAAACTATGAATTAACCGAATTAACCATTGTATCCAGTGCCTGGTTCAGTGCCTAACCAGTTCTAGTAGGTCTTTGTAAATATTTGTCATGAACTACCGAGATACAGAAATGTTGTATCTTAACATATCTTTGTAGGGAGGTCACCTTTAATGGATACGTTTGGCTATTAAGAAACTTAAGTAGGGCACAGAGAAGATGTAGAGAACTGTTACATAAAATAAACTGACTTAAATATAGCATTGCTTAGTATAAGGGTGGACTCTAGAAAGCCTTTATATCTCAAGAAATTTGCCTACTTCTATGTCAAAATTGTATTAGTGCCTATGAACTTTCCAAACTAGTTAATGCTGTTTTGAGTTGATCTGGCTTTAGAAATTCTAAAGTGAGAGAGCTGCCCTTGGCTTGCTGTATTGAGCAGACTATGATTCTTAGGGAGGAGGCAGGAATGGCTGTTAGGAACAGTCAGCATCTCTGCCATCCGTGCACTACGATGGTCTAGAGCAACTGAGGAAAACATGCCTCCATAGAAACCACATGGGACACTATGGATCTTGGTATTGATTTCAGCTACTCACCCAAGTCATTAATTCATAGGAGTGTATGCCCTTCACAAAGGAAATGTTTTTGCTAACAAATGTCTTATTATTTCATTTATTTGTCTTTTCCTCTTTGTGTCTTGTCTCATACAAATAATACTTAACATAGTGACATAAACACCACTAAAACACTTGAGTATTTTCTCAGGATTTCTTGATTTTACCTGGAAAGAAATTGCCCCATAAACCATGCCATTTGAAAGTTAAAAATACAACCATTTCTGCAACTTGCACATCATATACTATGCAATGAAAACGTGCCTAGCCTCCTACTCCCTTGTATTTGCCAACAGAACTTTAGTAAGTGCTGTCTGAGCTACGATCACACTTACATAGCCTATATTTCCTAATCTACTAAAAAGAAAGGGAAAAAGGAAGAAGGAAAGAAGAAAAGGAGGGAGGGAGGGAGGGAAGGAGGAAAGGAGGGAGAAGGTAGGCCTCTTTAGGTGCGTATTACCAGAAGCTTAGAGTGTATATTTTAACTGTAGAAAATCAAAGAATACCCCCAAAATATAATATGTGAATAATGGAGTGCTATTGCATATTTCAGTCAAAATGAAAAACGATAATGTGTAACTAAATATGTAACTTAGAAAAAGTCAATATAAATTTTAATCTAAATGGTCTGTTTGTTCCTTTCTCAAATACTGATTTCATTTTAGTAATATGAGAATGTTTTGTTTTCTGTTATATAGGCACACATAAATAGATTTTAAGCATTATTTGTGATGAGGCGTAAACATGAATCTTCCAATAGAAAGTGGCACCTTGGGTAAATTTTATTGGGGAAAGTAAGAAATCTTTAATTTGAAACTTCATGTTCATAACAGCATTATTTGCAATAGCCAAGCGGTAGAAGCAACCCAGATGTCCATTGATGTGTAAATGGATAAGCAAAATGTGCTATGTACATATAGTCTAATATTATTCAGCTTTACAAAGGAAGGAAATCCTGTCCTATGCTACAGCATGGTTGAAACTTGAAAGGATTATGCAA
Source organism: Callithrix jacchus (assembly GCF_049354715.1). NCBI lineage: Eukaryota > Metazoa > Chordata > Mammalia > Primates > Cebidae > Callithrix > Callithrix jacchus. Next base: position 21,849,902 of record NC_133506.1, read on the forward strand.
AGTAAAATAAGCCAGTCACAAAAACACAAATACTAATACAAGATTCCCCTTATGTGAGATAGCAAAGTGATCAAATTCATGGAAACAGAAGGTAGAATGGTAATTACCAGGGGCTAGGAGGAGGGAGAAAAGAAGAGTTGTTTAACGTATATATAGTTTCAGATCTGTGGGCTGAAAATGTTCTGGAGATCTGTTTACAAAAATGTGAGTACACTTAACACTTCCGAACCACACACTTACAAATGCTTAAGATGGTAAATTTTATGTTGTGTTTTTAATCACAATTTTAAAAAAGAAAAGAAATATTCATAAGAAATTTGAATATTCCGCTAGTTTTAGAAATTACCCTTATTGTTTAGCCTCTTAATTTTGTATATCTACAAAAATGTAGACTTAGAATACAAAATTATTATGTATTCTAAATTTCATTATATAAACTCACTTCAGATGTTAAAAAAACAAATGATTTAGAAACACTATAAAATTATAGATGGTTTGTATTCACTTTTTCAAAGTTGGTTAAAACAGTGTTGATGTTTATGTGAATATTGTCATATTTCATAAAAATGTTAATCTTCAATAATTTACATTTATTAGAATAATAGAGTAAAACATTTTATTTACTATCATCAAAAGTTGGAGTGTTCTAACTAATTTTTTATTATTATTATTATTTTGAGACAGGGTCTCACTTGGTTACCCAGGCTGGAGTGTAGTGGCACAATCTGCTCCCTGAAACCTCTGCCTCCTGGGCTGAAGTGATCCACCCACCTCAGCCGTCTGAGTAACTGAGATTGCAGGTGGGTGCATGCCACCATGCCCAAATAATTTTTGTAGAAAGGGGCTTTTGCCATGTTGCCCAGGCTGGTGTCGAATTCCTGGGCTCAAGTGCTGTACTCACCTTGAGTGCTGGGATTACAACTATGAGCCACTATGTCTGGCCCTAACTAATTATTTTAATTAATAGAAGTAATAAGAGTATAACAGAATACACCAGAACTGCCTATGTTATCTTTTAAAAATATGTTTTATAAATAACTAACAAATAACTAATCTAGTCAGTGATAAATATGTCTGCTTTTCCTTATTCCTCCTCATTTTAGTATTGTAATATTTTAGCATTCTATGCTAGACCCCATGCACAGTTGAAGTTTTCTTTTGTTTGTTTCCCCCATCAGGCTTTTAATGAAAGAATAGTAAGATCTTATATTACTATAGATCTCATATCATTTATATAACTAAAGAGTACGTTCAGTGAAACTTTACCTGAACTTTACTTGTTTCGTACTGGTGGAAATATGCCCAACATAAATAACACCTGACACTGTTACCTGGGGAGAGCGCTCAGGGACCCAGGCCTCCCTGGGCTTCCTTACTGGCCTCCTAGCCCCACCCTTGACCTGTGTCATCCATCATGAATGTGAACTCTCATTACACCTTACCTGATCTCTCAAATGGCACGTATCAGATCTGCTCTTTGTATCGTAAGTATTCATTTTCTCCCCTTTTAAAAAATCTTTCTGACATGTTTACATGTTAAGACACACAGCACATGTACACATGTAACTTCTCTTAAATCCATGTGCTTCCCCCGCTACCTTGTCTCTTTTCTCCTTCCCATAGCAAAACTGATCTTTACTAGTTAGTGATCAACATCCTTAATCTAGCAGACAGGTTTTAGTCTAGTTTTCTATTGCCCAGATATTGTTGCATAATCAACCATGTCAAACTTCAGGGGCAAACAGTCTTGAAGTTAAATAAAGCACTACCTAGTTCTTGTACCTGTGAGTTCGCTCCACCCTTGGGCTCTGCCCCACTGTCTCTTTCTTCTGGGACTCAGTAGTTAGACTATGTCCTTCTCATGGGAAGAGCAGAAGCACAAGAGGGCAAGTGGAAATGCTCAGATCCTACATACCGTCACCTTTTCCTTTTTCTTTTGGCTAAAACAAGTCACTTGAACAAAAGAAAATATACTTCACCGATTTTTTTGGGTGAAACTGCAAAGTCACACAGTAAAGAATGTGGATGTATGGAGAGGGGAAGAATTGGGGCCAATTCTAGAAGAAGAAAACAGGAAGAACCTGCTTCTTCCAGTTTTCTCAAGACCACATGCCGCTACTATATGCCATATGTCTTCTTTGCAGTGCTGATTGCAAGGAGGAACATAATGTACCATAGTAATCTTACCTACCTCCTCAGTAGCAATGAGCACTATAGGCTTTGCCTTCTTTAGGAAATACCCTCTTCTTCCAGCTTTCAGAATGAAACATTGACTTGATTTTCCTCCCATCCATCTGGCCCCCTTTGTTCAGTTTCCTTCGCTAGTCCTGCTTCCTCAAGACCTGGTACCATCTTCTCATCTTTTCTTATTTTAATATGTCCTTTCTACTTAGTGTCATCCATAACCCTGAAACTCATTGCCACCAAAATAAAGTTGAATCAGAAATGCTTAAGTTGTTCCCTTAGTTTCAAAGTCATATATGTAACTAACTATTTTATATTTCTTCCAAGATGTTTCAAAGATACCTCAGCTGCAATTTAAGCCTAAATTTAAATTTAAAATGTTTATAATTATCCTCTCTTTTCCCCCCAGACTTTTTCAGTGCTCCCTAGCTCGGTGAATCCTACCACATCCATTGAGTTCTAGAAGCCAAAAAATGTAAGAGTCATCCTCAACACTTCTTTTCTCATTAAGCTCTGTTGATTTTACTGCCTAAATAGCTCTGGAATGTATCTGTTTCTTTCTGTCACTCTGATTTCTCCCTAGTCTAATCCACCATCCTCTCTCACCTGCAGCATTGTACTATCTTCTGAAGCTCATTTCCTTTTGCCCCATCTGATCTGTTCTCTGCATTGGAGCCCGAAAGATCTTATTGAAAAGCACGTCTAATAATGTCTTCTTTTGAAAATACTTCCAAGGCTTCCCATTGAATAGGTAGAGGTAAACTGCCTGACAGACCTATGCACATTTTTGTTCCTGTCTCATCCTACGCCATGTTTGACTGTATTAGTTTGCAGTTCCTCAAAAAGCATATCATGCAGCGTGGATTTTGTAGAGCCCTTATTTGGAAGGTGAGGCCAGGAAGTAGGAGTGAAGGAATCAGGAGAATGAGGAAAAAAACAGAACAAGCAAAAGCCATTGTAAGAGTGGATTATTGAGTTTGCCTTTCCAGGGAATGGTGGGCTGATTTTACAGGACATCTGCAAAGTTTGCAGAATAGGACCCATGATTATATGCCTGAAGAATAGGTAGCTAGTTGCGTCTATCCACTGGCTCCCCGTTGTTTGACGGTTGCACTCACTTGTGTTTAGCTCCCTGCATTTCAGAGCCAGACATGTGCGCATCTTCCCTGCCCTTGCCTAGTTAACTCCTGTTTATTTTTTTTTTATCCCACCTCATTTCTGTGACACAAAATGCTGCCTTTAATCAGGCTCTTCCAGTTTTTTCAAGACCACATGTCTCTACTATGCATCATGCATATCTTCTTTGTGGTGCTGATTACAGTGATGAGTTTGCATTTTTTTTTTTTTTTTTTTTTTTTTTGAGACGAGTTTCGCTCTTGTTACCCAGGCTGGAGTGCAATGGCGCGATCTCGGCACACCACAACCTCCGCCTCCTGGGTTCAGGCAATTCTCCTGCCTCAGCCTCCTGAGTAGCTGGGATTACAGGCACGCACCACCATGCCCGGCTAATTTTTTTTTGTTTGTTTTTTTGTATTTTTAGTAGAGATGGGGTTTCACCATGTTGACCAGGATGGTCTCGATCTCTTGACCTCGTGATCCACCCGCCTTGGCCTCCCAAAGTGCTGGGATTACAGGCTTGAGCCACCGCGCCCAGCCGAGTTTGCATTTTTAAATGATTATTTCTTTAGGCTCTTTCTGACCACTGGACTGCAAACTTGAGAAGACCAAGGTTCATGTCTGCTTTTGATTTTCATAGTCTTACCAGCACCCAACCTTGAACCTGGTACATAAAACATGTTCAATACATTTTCAACAAATGTGTAAGTGTAGGTGTGTGTGTATTAATATGTGTGTGCATGCTCATGTATTTATAAAGGGAAACTCTTTGAATTTTTAGGGCTAAATAGATTACTCTCAATATCTAACAAGGTTATAATTTTTTTTTTTTTTTTTTTTTTTTTTGTGAGACGGAGTTTCGCTCTTGTTACCCAGGCTGGAGTGCAATGGCTCAATCTCGGCTCACCGCAACCTCCGCCTCCTGGGTTCAGGCAATTCTCCTGCCTCAGCCTCCTGAGTAGCTGGGATTACAGGCACGCGCCACCATGCCCAGCTAATTTATTGTATTTTTAGTAGAGACGGGGTTTCACCATGTTGAACAGGATGGTGTCGATCTCTTGACCTCATGATCCACCCGCCTCGGCCTCCCAAAGTGCTGGGATTACAGGCGTGAGCCACCGTGCCGGCCCTAAGGTTATAATTTTTAATTCAAATTTCATATTCTGTTTTTACTTACTGCTTTCTTCTAGTGCTTCCATAGTTAGATTATACCAGAGGCATCTGTTTCAAAAAAGTCATATGGAGAAAAAACGAAACAAAGCACAACTCTTGCTTTACATTATTTTGATTTATCTGATAGCTTACAGTACTGGTGGCACTTTTCTGAACAAAGTTATCATTATGGAGTTGCTTTAATAAAACAGAGATTTTGAGTTAAAATGGGTAATAGCCGACCCTAAAAGACAATCCTCTACAATCCTACCTTAATCAGTAGAAGCCACGTTGGTTAGTGTTGAGCAATTTGAGGACTTAGGTACTTACAAATATATATATATTTCCTAAAATGTCATGTCCACGTTTTTGTTTCACAAACTGGGAACTGTGATTTGATAACAGGAAACAGGTTGCAAAAATAAATGAGCATTCAGTCTCTGGGGTTTTATGCTGGCATAAAATAATAACAACCAAAATGGGAGTGGAGAGGCAGATGGAAATCAACACAAATTATTTTTAATGAAGTAAAATACTTCCATAAAAGTGAGCTACCAATTGGAAGTTATCACTATTTAGTAAATGCTTTTTCTATTTCTAGTTACTATGTTATATGTCAGATGATCCAGCATCAATTCAAAAAATAATGTGGTACCCTTGGCAAATAGAATGGTCATCTTGGAGATGGACATGGTCTCTGCCTTCACCAAGATGGTTATTACTACTTTATTTAAAAATTCAGTTATTTCTCTGAAAACATCTATACAGATCCATCATGTCCTGAACGTTTTCTAATTTCTTGGAAGAGAAGCCAACGTAGCATGCGTCTAATTCAGTGTCAGAACTCAGCTTCCAAGACATGTTATTAACTGTGGTGAAAGGATTATTAAAATAGTAAATGGATTATGAGAAAGTTGTATCTATGTCAGTTAGTGGTTGCTGTCAATTACTAGTTGCTTATATTCAGTTTCTCTCATTTAGGGAGTGTGGAGAGTAGGATATTAAATGTCTCGTGGGCACACAGTTTTTTTTCCATCTGGCAGTTGCCTCAGTTATGCACAGGGCTATAAACTGAAAATGGCATGTAACCCTTTCATTGAAGACTCTGAGGTTCTAAAATAGTTTCCTCAAAAACACTCTGGCCCATAGAATAAACATTGTGAAAAATATTTTCTTTGGCTTATTGCATATTTGAAATCAGAGAATATCTGTCACACCAGGATCTATAAGCTTTTGCATGTGAGACATTTTTAGGTAAAGTGGTGGCTTTTTTGAGAAATACCAAGGGGATAGTAGATTTCTGTGAACTTAAGGATCACAATTTTTGTTATGCTGAATACCCAGCTTGAGCAAATTTTCTATTTCTTGTTGTTGCTTGTTGACAGATGTGCCATGAAGGTGTTTTTAAGGTCCCATGACCCTAAAAATGGCTTACAGTAAGCAAAAGCAATGTCAGCTTTGTCCTGAGGGGAACTTGGTTTACTTCTAATCAGCTGAAAGCAGCTGAGCAATCGAAGCACAGATTCTGCATTGGTAGAAATGACACCTCCAGTTCAGAATATTCCAATCTGTTATTCTTCTCAGAGCATCTGCTTATTGTCTTCATTGCATTTGACATAAGTTACGGTTTATAAAATTCGTTTGGATTTTCTCCTTAGGTTGTGAGCTTCATGACAGTAGTAACCTTATCTATCCTGATTATTAATAATCTCCTGGGTACTAATAGTTAGTTTAATATATGGAAGGTTTTCACAATAATTATAATGATGAATTTCAACTAGAAATTGGAAACTTGTTGAGCCCCTTCACGGTTAGTGACTGACATGTCTTCCCCAATCTTGATCTAATGAGGCTTTAGACCACATGCTTCTAGCTTTATGAAAACATTTCTAATAAATACAATGAGAACATAAAAGACATTATTTAAATTCCGAATCTTGACAATGTTATACTATTTTATAAGTGATATGGTTTAGCTCTGTGTCCTCACCTAAATGTCACCTTGAATTCTAATAATCCCCATGTCAAGGGTGGGACCAGGTGAAGATAATTGAATCATGGGGGCGGTTTCCCCTATACTGTTCTTGTGATAGTGAGTGAGTTCTCATGAGATCTGATGGTCTTGTAAGGGACCTCTCCCATCGCTCATTTCTCATTCTTTTCTCTCCCACCTCCATGTGAAAAATGACATGTTTGCTTCCCTTTCCACCATTGCTGTAAGTTTCCTGAGGCCTCTCAAGCCATGCAGAAGTCAATTAAACTTCTTTCCATTGTAAATTACCCAGTCTTAGATATTTCTTCATATTAGCATGAGAATGGACTAATATAATAAGTTTATTGCGAAAGATGAAAATTTTAAATTAAATGTCTGAAAGAAAATAAAGGTATCCCGTAGAGTTTGATTTCCTTCATTTGGTATTCTAACAATGGAAATGAAGAAGTAATACAAAGTTTTAAGAAAACTTAGCAATTGAATAATACAGTTATGATTTTAAAAGGAAGTCACTTTCAGGAACAGTAAATTAAAATCTTAATTATTATATTTCATTTCTCGATAGCAAACTGAAAACAAAACAAAGCACTGTGAGACAAATTTGAAATCCACTCATAATACTCTTAAATGTCCTGAGGAATTCAGACGAATAAATTTCATTTAGTTCCAAAAGATTACAGTGTATAAATTTGGACAATAATGTTATTTTTCTCAGGTAAGCATTAAAGAAAATAGACCCAGTATGTCTCTTTTTAAAAGACTGTATCTAGGCCGCAGTCCCAGACCCTACAGCTGCCGAGGTGTTGATGCCTAAGAAGAACCAGATTGCCATTTATGAACTCCTTTTTAAGGAGGGAGTCATGGTAGTCAACAAGGACGGCGACATGCCTAAGCACCCAGAGCTGGCAGACAAGAATGTGCCTAACCTTCACGTCATGAAGACCATGCAGTCTCTCAAGTCCCGAGGCTACGTGAAGGGAGTTTGCCTGGAGACATTTCTACTGGTACCTTACCAATAAGGGTATCTAGTATCTCTGTGATTACCTTGATCTGTCCCCGGAGATTGTGCCTGCCACGCTATGCCGTAGCCATCCAGAGACTGGCAGGGCTCAGCCTAAAGGCCTGGAGGGTGTGCGACCTGCATGACTTACAAGAGGGGAAGCTGACAGTGATACCTACAGATGGATCGCTGTGCCCCCTGGTGCCAGCAAGAAAGCGGAGGCTGGGGCTGGGTCAGCAACTGAATTCCAGTTTAGAGGTGGATTTGGTCATGGACATGATCAGCCACCTCGGTAAAATTGGAGAGGTTTATTTAGTATTGAATAAACTTACAACCAAAAAAACTTAAAAAGAAAAAAAAAAAGACTGTATCTAAGCCACTGATTTCAGGTTTATTAAAAGAAATAAACACAGGTAATTTCCATCTTCTAGTGTGTCCTTTGCTGTGTGTGTATCTGTTTTATTTAACCAGCAGATCACTTGTGCCACAAGGTTTGTGTAACATTAAGTGTTACTTCAGTATTTGTAATATTATCCATTTTAGGATAATTTCAGTCTTTGTTTATTCTGGAAGGCAGAAGTAATCTGCATTCAGTTTCAGTGCCAATTCCATGCCCGGAATGCCTCCCTGAGCGTCACTGCTTATAAAAGCATGCAGTCTTGTATTTCCACAACCATGCTAAGGAGCTGGATTCAGGCCTGTGAATTTGGTAATGCTCAGTACGTTTCAAAACATGGACTGGGACTGAATATTTAGGGAAGATTGACTTAAAGATAATTAGTTCATATATTATAACAGATGCTTTAAAGCAGTTTGTGACTGAGCACATCCACTGGGGGACTCATGCACTGTACAGCATTTTAATAGCTTCCCATGGAGCTGGTTTTTATCCAACTAGGCTTTAGGTGCTGCCATCTCCTTGTGTGGAAAGGATTTGAGTCTCACTGTGGATCCCATCACTGGAATTACTCTAAGAATATCATTGAAAATACTGAGGATCTCTTTAGGATTTCAGTATCAGAGATACTTGTTCTCATCCTTAGATAAGTACTATTAAGGTAGTTTGTATTAGGTAAACCCTGCAAATCTTGAAGTTGATCATTTTTTTCTCTCTTTAGGTTGGTTTCTGTAACTCTAAGAACCAAATCTGGGTTTCCACTTATAATTGCAGTATTTCATGGCATGTATCTGTGTTGAATCCACCTCTGCTCTCCATCTCTCTCTCTCTTTCTCCTTATCCCTTTTTTCATGTTCATATTCAATTCATTGTATCTTGCTTAATTATATTCTTTTTGTTAAGCTGACTTGAGTGCCTTTTTGAAATGAGGTAGATGACTAATTCATTAATTACTGTATGGACTGCTTGTCTGGCTCATTGTATTTTTCATTGTATTTTTCAAGTCATTATCATAACAGGAGAATTTATCAAGTATTTTTGATATGCTATTAGACATATCTTATTATGTTTATGTATCTTATATTTGAGTTAATTTTCTTAGCTTCTACTACATAGGAAGCTGCTGAGAAATTTTAAAGTCTTTGAGAGCATAACTAGTACAAAAATTAATTAATAATCTTGGAAAAGGCATCCTTAATATGTAGTTAGATATTCCATGACATCATTTGCATAACAATATCACATTATGCTTCATCTTCATATTCAGAGAGTTTTAACATACAAAGAGATTGTATTACAAAGGTGTATTTATAAGTCAGTCATTTAGAATGCAGAGTTCCTTTTCATGAACAATCAAGTTTCTAAATGACAGCTGGGATCTTAGGTTACCCCATAAAACCTGTTTTGCCCATAGTGTAGAAGAAATAATTTTAATTTACAGTAACAAATTACAGAAAATATTATTTTACATTTTAAAATAGAAAAAAAAGCACAAAAATTACGTTATTTTAATTTTGAAGCCTAAGACAAAAATGGAATAATTAGGAAATCAGGATGTAGATACACAGGTTCATGTACATGCTAGAGAGAAATTCTGGGTATCTTCAAAGGGAGAAGGATGTATTGTACTGTGTGATTTCACCCCACAGTATATTAATTTTCCCATCTTTTTGTAAATATATCATTAATGGTAGGTACTCTTCTGATTATCAAGCAGAATTAAGTTCCCTTTCAACTTAAAAATTGAGTAAGTAACAGAGGAAAGGAGCAGCAGAAGACACAGTAAGTGAATTGATACTCCTGAGCTAAACAGAAACTGGAGCAGAGGCATCTGAGGAAGGGGAGTGCTGTGGACGTTGGAGAGATTTCTGAGGTGGCTCTAAATGAGCCATAAACTGCTGACATCATGAAGGGTAGAGAGGGCTCATGTGTTGCACAGAACTCCCCAGGGGGAAATAACAACTGCAGATGAAGGGATATGGATCACACAGGTCCCCATGTTGTCCATAGAGCTGGGGCAGGGTGGAGTGAGGACAGGGAGGAACCCTGCAAAAATGGCAGGTTCTTTATTTCCAGGTGGTGGCAAGCTGGGTGTTTGCCATCTTGGAAGTGCTTATACTTTTAAAACTTTCACTTACTCTGGGGGTATCTGATACTATAAGCATACAGAGATGATGCTGAATTTCATTTTAAATATAAGGTTCTGAGCCTGGGGCCAGGTACCATAGCAAAGTATTAATTACTGTTAGTTCTTATTACTTTCTGGCATTTAATACAATTGTCAGTGGAAGTTATTCATACTCACTGCTTATTATTACTCAACACACTCCTCTAAATCATGAGTTGCTATATCTAAAACAAAATACAGTGTACCATTTCTTCATCACTCTGCCACAGCTCCACTTAGGGCCTGGTTCCCTAACATGCACCATCCACCAGGCCTTTTGGTTCTTTTTGTCCTTTTAGTCTCCCTTCAGTCACATTATTCTGAGTTACCTTCTATTCCTCCCCGAAAATGAACATATGCCCTTTAATAACTCTGCCTCCATTCAACGTTTCAAAACTTTTCTCTTCTTCCCTTTACCAGCCAACAACTAGAAACTTAGGTCTCCACTTATTGTTGTCACATTTTTACTAGCAACATACAATCACAGCTGTTCAGAACCGAACTCTGTTTCATCAACGTTACTGAAACTGCTATTATGGAAGTGACCAAAGCTCTCTTATGTGTAGAATTTCGTAGTCTTTTCTCTGTTCTTATTCTCTTTTATTCCTTTGCAGTATCGAGGCCGTTAGCCACCTTCTTCTGGAGCTCCTCCTCATTGTCTCTCTAAGACCTCCTCATTACACAGTTCAGTGTATTGAAATCCTGCCCTTTCAAGTTCCATCTTAGATGCCTCCTCCTCTTTGGGACCCTGCCTGATTCTCCCAGCTGCCCTCAATACCATTTTGTTTTTGCCTGTATTGGAAAGCCTGTTTTCATCTCTGACATATAGGTATTTAGGTATTGTTAAGATCTCTACCCTGGATCCTGAGAATGAGGTTGTTGGAAATAGGAAATTGCTTTAAATTTACGTACTGAGTAAATTCCCAATCAACGGTTGCTGAGGACTGGCATTCTTTCTCCATGCAAGCTTCTGAAATGTTCCCTTTGCTGTACATTATTTACATTTGAGTCATGATATCTATATCTGAGGTTTAAAAGCTGACAAATTTCTCATTTAATTGCCAGCTTCATACCCCCGCTAGTGACTGTGCTGTATTTCTGGTGAACACAGAATTTTATACATTTATTTCAGTGAGCTTACTGCCCCTTCATTCATGGTAGTTCTCACCTAAACTTGTTTTTTATTCCCAAGATCCTTATCATGAGATAACTGTTTCAGCTCATTGGTATGCGAGAGCAAGTCTAATAGCACTGAATCCTGACACTGGTTCTGTATTCCTGCTCTCTCTGGATTCCTCTCCTGGGATGCTTTTTCTCTGACTGCTTTTTTAAGGCCACCAATCGGAAATGCAGTTTCCATTTGATGGAGCTGTAGATGAGCTTACTCTGAAAACACACCACTTGCCCTTGGGTCTCAGGTGCCCATTTGTAGGCCCTGCACACAAACCTAGGAGCTCCCTACTTTGCAGTCTGCAGGCTCTCAGGCTACTGCATATTGAAAAGAAATTTTGTCAACAATGAAAACAAGTCAGTAAATACTTAGGCATTTTCTCACTAGTAAATTGCTGCAATCTGAATCATCACCATGTTCTCCCAAGTCTTCTGCCATTCCATACTAGGTATATCTATGTGACATCCCTGAATATGGCTTCTCCTGGTGGCTGCTACCTGAGGTTTCTTCTTCCCCATCGCTTCCTGCTCAGGGCCTTAGCTGGTTCATATGGCCTCCTGCTGGTGAGGCTGATCACCTTCTTGCCTGGGACGCTTATTAGCTCTGCAAGGTATCCACAGCCTTCCCCAAGAGAGATTGACAGTCACTTTTATGCCCACCAGGGTCTGTGTCATGCTTTTAGCACAACCCTCCACTTAGTTCATCCTGTAGCATATTAGGGATTCCCTCCTCTTGAACTTATCTCAAGTGTCTATACAAGCTTAGAAGACTTACTCAGGAGTGGGGTCATGGTGTCTGTTCAGTGAGTGACAGATTCTTCTTTCTCAGCTCTTTTGCAATAGATAGGAGCCAGTAGTACTGACTCAATTTATAAGACGGCAAAAAAATAAGTAAATAAAACCATGCCAAATCAAAACCAAAAACAAAACCCACCTACCCTGATGTCTTTTTTTTAAAAAAGAAATCCTTTGATCATAGGATTGTAAGTGCTCACTTACTCACTGAGCACTTAATTCTCAGGTGTCTACTTAGGGTAAACTCTGCAAAAGTTCCTGGTATTGTGTCGCCAATGTCAATATGGAACTTGGCCTATTAAATGACAGACAGACGGGGCAGGTGCAGCGGCTTGTGCCTGTAATCCCGGCATTTTGGCAGGCTGAGGGTGGATTGCTTGAGGCCAGGAGTTCAAGACCAGCCTGGGCAACATGACAAAAACCTCTCTCTACTAAGAATACAAAAATTAGCCAGGTGTGGTGGTGGGCACCTGTAGTCCCAGCTATTGGTGAGGCTGAGGCACAAAAATCACTTGAACGTGGGAGATGGAGGTTGCAGTGAGCTGAGATTGCACCACTGCACTCCAGTGTGGGAGACAGAGCCAGACTGTCAAAACAGACAAAAAACATAAATGATGAATAAGTAAACTAAGCACAGAACCGTGTCAGAAGTGCAGTTACCATAGAGAGCAGGAAAATAACAGAGAACAGAGATGGGGGGAAATGAGCTTCACAGGATGGGGTTAGGACCAGAAAACGTGATCCATGAAGTGGATGTTAACGAATGAATCACAGTGTAGGGAAGACAATGTATAGATCTCCGTGTTGTTTATGCAACTCTTTTGTATTTTCAAAACTACTTCTAAATAAAAAGTTACCACCTCACCAGGCCAAGAGAGATGAAACTGAGGGAAAGGAATTCACAACATATCATATGCAAAACTTGTCGCTCATTGGGTGCTACTAGACCTTTAGGGTCACGGTGAAACCCTGGAGACAAAGCTGGTGTGCATGCAGCTGAATCTGGATGGATTTGGATTTCTAAAAGGGAGAGACATGAGAGTTCTAATTAATGGAATGGCATGATGAACTTTTCTTTTAAAAAAATTTCTCTTTGTGACTCTGTGGAAAATAGATAAGAGGTCCGGGACACGTGTGAAGGGTCCATGGTTTAGGTTAGAAGTGATGGAAATCTGTATCATGGAGGTGGCAGTATGACTGACAGTAAAAGTGTAAGTTCTTGAGATACTTAGAAGATGGAATTAATAGGATTTAGTCACTGATGGGATTTAGAGAGAGAAGGAAAAGGATTTAAAGATTTAGACTTATCTAGCCAAAGTGATTCAAATTCATAGGAAAGGATCCTGTGAGAAGGAGCAGGTTAAAGGGAAGAGGAAGAGAACCACTCCTGTTTTGAATAGCCTGAGTCTGCAGTGCCTATTCGATAGCTGAGAGGTGGTGTCTTAGTGGCTGTAAATCTAAAACCCAGATTTGGGGGAAAGATCACAAAGTAACTTAGAGTTACTATGTCTCGAATGTCATACCCTGGAATCCATGAGTAGTCCTGAGGGGTTCACAAACCTTAGATATATGTACATATACTTTCCCCTTGGGCTGAGGATCTGCACTGAGTATTTTCAGTTGCCTTACCCCATGTGCATATCTGTGCATGAGATCACTTAGATCCCTTCTCTGCCTTAATCTATGTCTCCAAGAGGCTGATGTGTTTGCTGGCATTACCTGACTCCTTTGCCATTTGACTTATAGTGAGGCATTGGCAGGAGATGAGAGGGAAGGAGAAGGGAAAGGTTGGGATATTCTTTTCCCGGCTTCCCCGCATTGGGTCCCATTTCTGGCAGAGGTTGTATTCCTCCAGGACTGTGGCTCCTGTCCAGAGTCATAGTCATGTGTGGTCAGCCGATTCTGGCTTATACTGTTCACAATGAGTATCTGACCATTGCCCATGCTGTACTTCCCTCATTTAGAATGACACCCCCAAGTTATTTACTCTGGCATGGTTCTTCTGTCTGGCACTGTAACTGCTCTGGCAGATGGTTTTGACCATTATTAGCTGAAAAAAAAAAAAAAAAAAAAAAGAATTGCAGTGATAGCCCTGGAAGTACTGATAAAGTGAACACTTGGTGGTAAAAGGCAACTTTACGGCAGCTCCGGGAGGAAAAAGAGGGTCAAGTTCAGAAAGCAATTAGAGATTGGCGGAAGTCCTTCGAGGTATGAGAGATATAAACCTCACTGCAGCCTGATAAGATTAACCAATAGTTGTATAGACAATATCTGCAAAAAAAAAAAAAGAACTATTGTTGAAGTATATCTCAAGTTCAGTAGCTATGGAAAGAAAAAGAAAAATGATTGCTTATGGTTGAAATTGAAGACAACATATTCAAAATGATTGTGCTTCAAGGAATCCATGTAGGAGAGATTAAATGAGTTGTGTCATCTCAAGGAGCTTGTTCTTAAAGCTAAATGGTGTGCTCATTTATCAGTCAGATAAGGATACAGTAATCAATGCAAAGGAAAGCAAGATCTCTTTTTTCTTTTGTGTTGTCACATACTCAAAACAATTTTCAGCTCTATTCCAAGTATTGGCTTAAACAATTCTGACTATATCAATTTAACTGCACTATAAATGATACTTAAATGTTTCCCAGTAAGTCATTGGTACAGCACCCTACCAATGACAGGCATTTTGGTCTTCATGGATGGTCACACAGTAAGATGAGTGAACAGACTTTCTCTTACAAGAGCAAAGGTCAGGCATGGTGGCTCACACTTGTAATCCCAGAACTTTGGGAAGCCAAAGTAGGAGAAGTGCTTGAGGACAGGAGTTCAAGACAAGCTTACGCAACATAACAAAATCCTATCTGTACAGTTAAAAATCAATCAATAGTGTATTTATTTATTAGTCCAGATAAAAGTGAATAAATACTTTACTTTTTAATAGTATAGTTCTATTATATTTTAAAAATATAGTTGACATGGTCAAAAATTATCCAGAATCTGACTTGGCATAAAATGATTAATTTTTTTCAGTTTCTTGTTTTTTAAGGAAAAGCACTGAAACCAACTGTGTGGACAGTGAAAATGATGAAAGACTGAGAGAAGCTTTAGAAGTGAAAGTGAGGCAGTAAGGTGCTGACAGGCCCTTAGAAGTCTTGGCAGATGAAAAGATGCTGAGTGTCAGTTTACTTGAAGACTATATATATATAAAGAATGGGTTTGACTCTGATACCACTATTTATTGGTGTGCCCCTAGGAACCCACTCAATCTTACTGAGCCTCAGTTTTCTCTTTGGTTAAATTGGGGTAACCATACTTGTTTAATTTACTTTCTAGGGTTGTTGCGTGTACCCAATGGAATAGTGTATGTGAAGCTTTCCCATGAATTTGGGAACTGATATTAGTTTTATTTCCTTGTTCTCAGCTGGACTGTGTGGAATCTTAAAGATCTAGCCCAATGTGAACCTTTCCCTTTTTAAATTTTTTAATGATTTTATGGTATCATGTTATGTTGCCTAGGCTTGTCTCAAACACCTGGCCTCAAGCAGTCCTCCTGCCTCGGACTTCCAAAGCACTGGGCTTATAGGTATGAGCCACTGTGTCTGGCCTTCCCCCACCCCTCCCCCCCCCGTCTGTCTTTTTTTGAGATGGAGTCTCGTTCTGTCACCCAGGCTGGAGTGCAGCGGCACCATTTTGTCTCACTGCAACCTCTGCCTCCTGGGTTCAAGCGATTCTCCTTCCTTAGCCTCCCTAGTAGTTGGGATTACAGGTGTGTGCCACCACACCCAGATAATCTTTTCTTCTTTTAAGAGAGTGTTTGATTGCACATCTTCCTGAGTGAACAACCGTAAAGATCAGAAAATTCCAGTAACAATAACTTTTTAACCAACACCTTCTAATGAGAACCTTGAACTTATTTCTCAATAAAGAAGAAGGGAGGTTTTGAAATTCAAGAAAAGAGTAAAAGAAGGTTTGAGTTTTATTGAGACTAGGAGACAGAGTTTAAGCTAGTTCTTAATCTATTATTAATAGTGAGGCCTTAGACCTCATTTTAAAAATGACCTCCTTATAGAATATGAAGTGGTACCCTTAAGACCTAACCATTGATGAGCTTACAAAAAGAGATATGTTTTCCCCCATTGGAAAGCTTCCCTCTCAGTGCAGTTTGAAAAATGAAGGTCTACCCAGGGTAGTCATCTTTCATGTAACATTAAATATTAAATGGAATTGGTTGGTTGTAGAGCTGGTGTTCTCTTTGAATTCTTTAGTGTAAAGAGGTCATTCTTCTGGACTATTTTCTAGTGTATCTTATTTTGTTACCCACCTGTGATGTAGAATCTCTTCTATCTTGGCAGGAAGAGAAATTTGTACTACACTTATTTACCTTTGGCAAAGCAGTTGCTATTTTAACACCTATTTGAAAGTGTTAAGACTTTTATTTTATTGTTATTTTACTGTATTTATGTTTATTTTATTATTCAGGATGATAAGACACATCTTCTAATAGGGGACTACAGGAGAGGGAGGTAGTAGAAATTGACGATTCTGTAGGGGGACCATTCTGATTTTAGGATTTCTCTTTTTTAGCTTTGGTAAAAATAAACACCACCAACAAAAAACCATGCCTTAAAATATAAGAACTCTATTTTCTGTGTGTTTATACTGAGGTTCAAAGAGCTCTTGTAGATTACACTTTCTGAGTGGCTAATCTCTACATTTCTAGAATATTTTATTATTATGTCTGCAGCACAAAATAATTAAATGCATTGTATGCTGACTGGATTCCAGACCTATCCTAAACACCTGGCATGTGTTTAATTGCCTAATTCTCACAATATCCTGTGAGGCAGATACTATTATTTTCTCTATTTTACAGATGAAGAACCTGAAGCCCATGGGAGGTAAATCTTTGTTGGAAGTTGTAAAACCTGTGGTAGATCTTGGTATTTTTATATTTACCAAAGATGTTATGATGATGTTTAATTTCCTGTGTCAACTAGACTAGATCATAGGGTGCCCAGATATTTGGTTCAATGTTAACTCTTGGTGGGTCCATGATGGTGTGTCTGGATGAGATTAACATTGAAATCAGCAGACTGCATAAATCCAATTGCCTTCTCCAATCTGGGAGGGCATTATCTGATAGATTGAGGGCCTGAAGAGAACAAAAATGTAGAGGAAGAAAGAGTTCACTCTTTTTGCCTGATGGCTTGAGCTGGAAAATCAATCTTCTGCTCTTGATTGGGACTAGACTTACATAATCAACCTACTATTTCTCAGAACTATCCTACCAGCTTCCTGGATCTCTAGTTTGTGAATGTCAGATGGATTTTTTTAACCTCTATAATTATGGTAGCCAATTCCTATTGACTTTGCTTCTATGGAGAATCCTAACATAGATTTGATGAATGAAAATGCCCATTTAAAATGAAAGGAAACTTCAAATACCATATTAGAAGTACACTTAGAAGTATAAAGTAAATAATATATTTTTAACAGAACAGAAATCCCCAAAGAGTTTTATTTTCACAAATAGCTTGTAAAGAGGTTTAAAATTTTAATTTGTAATTTTTTCTTTTTGTTAATATGTGTGGGCCACATTTTTTATGAATGTCACAATACACCATACCCTAAAATACTTAATTTTTGTGCCACTGATTAATTTAATGTTTATTTTCTTTGGAATATTTATCCAGGAATACACACACACACACACACACACACACACACTCAAACATTTATGTTTATACTTATCCTATACACACAAGTTATACTTACCCTACACACACACATATATGTGTATATGTATGTGTATGTGTGTGTGTATGTGTATAGGATAAGTAATTCCTTTTTTTTATATGTAACTCATAAAATAATTAGAACATGCAAACTCACTCTCTGTTTTCAAAGGTCCAATTCGTTATCACCTCACATCTTTTCAGGAAAGACAGTTATCATAAGCATCTCAAATTTAGTCTTTTACTGCGTAATGTCGAAGTTCAAACACCAAGAAAAGAAATTTATGCTTAAAAGTCTCATGGGCATATTTTAAAAAGTACCCACCATCCTAGAAAGAGACAACAAATGTTTTTACACCTTAATGTTTACACTCTTAACAATTTTCATACTAATTTCCTTTCATAGGCCTAAAAATGTACTTTTCCCCCTCTACCATTTTTCCCCTTATTTATATCATTTTATGTTGGCCTATTTCTTTTCACTTTCTTCCTCTTTCTTCTTTTCTTTTATCCCTTTCATTTTTCTCCTTCTAATAACTTTTTATCCATACTAATAACATAGATAAAGATAGTGTTTGTGTATTAGTCCATTATCACACTGCTGATAAAGACATACCCGAGACTGGGCAATTTTCATAAGGAAGAGGTTTATTGGACTTATAGTTTCACAGAGCTGGGGAAGCCTAATGATCATGGTAGAAAGCAAGAAGAAGCAAGTCACATCTTATGTGGATCCAGCAGGCAAAAAGAGAGCTTGTGCAGGGAAACTTCATTTTTAAAACCATCAGATCTCATGAGACCCACTAACAATCATGAGTACAGCATGAGAAAGACCTGCCTCCATGATTCAGTCATCTTCCACCAAGTCCCTCCCACGACACATGGGAATTATGGGATCTACACGATGAAATTTGGATGGGGACACAGAGCCAAACCATATCAGTATGCAAAAGAGATTTCTAAGGGTTTAAAAAATAAACAATACTTTTTATGACAGTGAGTGAATGCTATTTTTCAAGAGTAAAAAGAGAAGCTATGCCAGATCTCCCCCAGTGAAGTAAAAGAGAGAAGTAGTTATTCCAGTAAATATTGTATTCCAATTTCTGATAAAAGAAAAACTGACTAAAATGTGTCTTAAACAATTTTTTTCTCTTTCTTCATAAAGCAAGTCCAAAGGCAGGCAATTTCTGGTATTTCTTTAGGAACTCTATGACATCAGGTCCAAGGTCAATATGATTCTCTTGACTTTTCCACCTAGTGGTGAAGTGGTTGTTGCAGCTCCAGCCATCACATCCACATTCAAGGTAAGATGAAAGAAATCATTTATCAGTACAGCAAAATGGTGCTAGAAATTCCCAGCAAATTTCCCTATGTAGTTCACTGCCTCACCCATTCTACAGGGTCAGTTTTGGTTGCACAAAAGACTGAGCAATATATATTTCTGCTGCTGAAATTGCCAACTGAGTAATAAATCAGACTTAGAATTTCATATCCAGCCACACTAAGCTTCATAAGCAAAGGAGAAATAAAATCCTTTACGAACAAGCAATTGCTCAGAGATTTCCTCACCACCAGGCCTGCTTTACAAGAGCTCCTGAAAGAAGCACTAAACATAGAAAGGAACAACCAGTACCAGCCACTCCAAAAACATACCAAATGGTAAAGAGCATTGACACAATAATGAAACTGTCAGCTAATGGGCAAAACAACCTGCTAGTATCAAAATGGCAGGATCAAATTAACACATAACAATATTAACCTTAAATGTAAATGGGCTAAATGCCGCAATCAAAAGACACAGACTGAAAAACTGGATAAAAAGTCAAAACCCATCAGTGTGCTGCATCCAGGAAATCCATCTCACACACAAGGACACATACAAGGCTCAAAATAAAAGGATGGATGAAGATTTACCAAGCAAATGGAGAGCGAAAACAAGCAGGAGTTGCAATCCTAGTCTCTGATAAAATAGACTTTAAACCAATGAAGATCAAAAAAGACAAAGAAGGGCATTACATAATGGTAAAAGGGTTAATGCAACAAGAAGAGTGTATCCTGAATACATACGCACCCAATACAGGAGCACCTGGATACACAAAGCAAGTTCTTAACGACCTACAAAGAGACTTAGACTCCCACACAATAATAGTGGGAGACTTTAACACTCCACTGTAAATACTGGACAGATCAACAGACAGAAAATTAACAAGGATATCCAGGAGTTAAACTCAGATCTGGACCAAGCAAACCTAATAGACATTTACAGAACTTTCTACCCCAAATCCACAGAATATACATTCTTCTGAGCATCACATCACACCTACTCTAAAATTGACCATATAATTGGAAGTAAATCATTCCTCAGCAAATGCAAAAGAACAGAAATCATACCAAACAGTCTCTCAGACCACAGTGCAATCAAATTAGAACTCAGGATTAAGAAACTAACTCAGAACTACACAACTTCATGGAAACTGAACAAAAAGCTGAAACAGCTTTTTAATGTTGACTGGATAAAAAATGAAGGCAGAAATAAAGATGTTCTTTGAAACCATGGAGAATGACGACACAATGTACCAGAATTTCTGGGGAACATTTAAAGCAGTGTCTAAAAGGAAATTTATAGCAATAAATGCCCACATGAGAAGCAAAGAAAGATCTAAAATTGACACCCGATCATCAAAATGGAAAGAACTAGAGGATCAAGATTTTAAAAAGCCTAGCAAAAGACAAGAAATAACTAAGATCAGAGCAGAACTGAAGGAGATAGAGACACACACACACAAAAAAGCCTTCAAAAAGTCAATAAATCCAGGAGCTGGTTTTTTGAAAAGAGCAACAAAATAGAACGCTAGCCAGATTAATAAAAAAGAAAAGAGAGAAGAAGCAAATAGATGCAATAAAAATTGATAAAGGAGATATCACCACAGATTCCACAGAAATACAAACTACCATCAGAGATTACTACAAACAACTCTAAGCACATAAACCTGTAAACCTGAAAGAAATGGATAAATTTCTGGACACTTGCACCCTCCCAAGCGTAAACCTGGAAGCAGTCGAAACCTTGAATAGACCAATAACAAGGGTTGAAGTTGAGGCAGCAATTAATAGCCTACCAACCAAAAAAAGCCCAGGTCCAGATGGATTCACAGCTGAATTCTACCAGCTGTACAAAGAGGAGCTGGTACCACTCCTTCTGCAACTATTCCAAACAATCCAAAGAGAGGGAAGTCTTCCCAAATCATTTTATGAGACCAACATCATCCTAATACCAAAACCCAGCAGAGACTCAACAAGAAAAGAAAACTTCAGGCCAATATCCATGATGAATACTGATGCAAAAATATTCAATAAAATACTGGCAAACTGATTGCAACAGCACATCAAAAAGCTTATCCATCATGATCAATCAGGTTTCATCCTGGGAATGCAAGGCTGGTTCAACATACACACGTCTATAAACGTAATCCACCACATAAGCAGAACCAAAGTCCAAAACCACATGATTATCTCAATAGATGCAGAGAAGGCATTCGACAAAATTCAACAGCCCTTGATGCTAAAAATTCTCAATAAACTAGGTGTTGATGGAACGTATCTCAAAATAATAAAAGCTATTTATGACAAACCCACAGCCAATATCATACTGAATGGGCAAAAACTGGAAGCATTCCCTTTACAATCTGGCACTAGACAAGGATGCCCTCTCTCACCACTACTATTCAACATAGTATTGGAAATTCCAGCCATATCAATCAGGCAAGAAAAAGAAATAAAGAGTATTCAATTAGGAAAGGAGGAAGTCAAATTGTCTCTATTTGCAGACAGCATGATTGTATATTTAGAGGACCCTATCATCTCAGCCCAAAATCTTCTTAAGCTGATAAGCAACTTCGGCAAAGTCTCAGGATACAAAATCAATGTGCAGAAATCACAAGCATTCCTATACACCAATAACAGACTTAAAGAGATCCAAATCAAGAACGAAGTGCCATTCACAATTGCAACAAAGAGAATAAAATACCTAGGAATACAACTAACAAAGGATGTAAAGGACCTCTTCAAGGAGAACTACAAACCACTGCTCAAGGAAATGAGAGAGGACATAAACACATGGAAAAACATTCCATGCTCATGGTTAGGAAGAATCAATACTGTGAAAATGGCCATACTGCCCAGTGTAATTTATAGATTCAACACTATCCCCATCAAGCTACCAATGACCTTCTTCACACAACTGGAAAAAACCACCTTAAACTTCATATGGAACCAAAAGAGAGCCCGCATAGCCAAGTCAATTCTAATCAAAAAGAACAAACCTGGATGCATCACGCTACCTGACTTCAAACTATGCTACAAGTCTACAGTAATCAAAACAGCATGGAACTGGTACCAAAATAGAGATATAAACCAATGGATCACAACAGAGGCCTCAGGGGCAATGCCACACATCTACAACCATCTGATCTTTGACAACTCTGACAAAAACAAGCAATAGGGAAAGGATTCCCTGTTTGATAAATGGTATTGGGAAAAGTGGCTAGCATGTGCAGAAAGCAGAAACTGGACCCCTTCCTGACACCTTACACTAAAATTAACTCCAGATGGATTAAAGACTTAAACATAAGACCTACCACCATAAAAACCCTAGAAGAAAGCCTAGGTAAAACCATTCAGGACATAGGCATAGGCAAGGACTTCATAACTAAAATACCAAAAGCATTGGCAACAAAAGCCAAAATAGACAAATGGGATCTAATTAAACTCCAGAGCTTCTGCACAGCAAAAGAAACAATCATTAGAGTGAACCAGCAACCAACAGAATAGGAAAAAATGTTTGCAATCTGCCCATCTGACAAAGGACTAATATCCAGAATCTACAAAGAACTAAAACAGATTTGCAAGAAACAAACGAACCCATCCCAAAGTGGAAGAAGGATATGAATGGACACTTTCAAAAGAAGACATCTATGAGGCCAACAAACATATGAAAAAAATGCTCATCATCACTGGTTATTAGAGAAATGCAAATCAAAACCACACTGAGATACCATCTCATGACAGTTAGAATGGCAATCATTAAAAAATTTGGAGACAACAGATGCTGGAGAGGATATGGAGAAATAGAAACACTTTTTCACTGTTGATGAGTATGTAAACTAGCTCAACCATTGTGGAAGACAGTATGGTGCTTCCTCAAGGACCTAGAAATAGAAATTCCATTTGACCTAGCAATCCCATTACTGCGTATTTACCCAAAGGATTATAAATCATTCTATTGTACACACATGCACATGTATGTTCATTGTGGCACTGTTTACAATAGCGAAGACCTGGAACCAATCTAAATGGCCATTGAGGATAGACTGGACAAGGAAAGTGTGGCCTATATACCCCATGGAATACTACGCAGCCATAAAAAACGATGAGTTCGTGTCCTTTGTAGGGACATGGATGAATCTGGAAGCCATCATTCTCAGCAAACTGACACAAAAACATAGAATCAAGCACCATATGTTCTCACTTATAGGCAGGTGTTCAACAGTGAGAACACATGGACACAGGAAGGGGAGCATCACACACTGGGGTCTGTTGGGGACACTAGGGAACGGACAGTGAGGGATAGGGAGTTGGGGACGGATAACATGGGTAGAAATGCCAGATATAGGTGACGGGGGAGATGGAGGCAGCAAACCACATTGCCATATATGTACCTGTGCAATAATCCTGCATGTTCTGCACATGTACCCCAGAACCTAAAGTGCAATAAAATAAAAAAAGAAAATGAAAATTTAGTATCTGATACATGTATTAGTTTGATATTTCTATGCAGTAAATTCTTCCAAAGTGTTGTGGTTTGAAGCAGCAGACATTTACTATCACACAGTTTCTTTTTCATTTTGAAGCCTTTGACCAACATCTCATTTCCCCTATTTCTCAGCCCCTGGTAACCACCATTTCACTCTCTGCTTACATGACTTTGAGATTTTTGGCTTCACATATAAATGAGGTCATCCGTTTGTCTTTATCTGCCTGGTTTATTTCATTTAGCTTAATGTCCTGCAGGTTCACTCATGTTGTTATGTTATCACAAATGGGAGGATTTTCTTTATTATGGCTGAATAATATTCTATTACACATATAAGTGGATAAAGAAACTGCAATGAGTATACGTGTTACATTTGCCTCTTTCATCACAATATGCCTTAAGTGACAGAGTGACCCACCAAAGGGCTTAACTCACATCTGATATATGACTTCGTCGTGCAGTAAATCTCACATTAAGTATGGTGCCTGTATTAATGTGCTAGGGCTGCTATAATAAAGTACCACAAACTCAATGGCTTAAAGAACGGAGAATTATTCTCACCTATATTAGTGTGTGCGCAGATTGAAGTGTCCTTATGTAAGGTAGCGGTCCTTATTTTTTGGTGCCAAACATTCTAACGTCTTCTTAAAATGTGTGTCAGTGAGAACTGCCACCTGATAGGAAAGCATATTTAGATTCCTTTTCAAACAAATCTCATTGGGTCTAATAATTAATAGTTTTATAGAGTGTATGTATGTCTTATCTTTACAATATATATTTACTTGATTACTGGTGGTTTTTTTGTTTTTTTTTTTGTTTTTTTGAGATGGAGTTTCGCTCTTGTTACCCAGGCTGGAGTGCAATGGCGCCATCTCGGTTCACTGCAATCTCCGCTTCTGGGTTCAGGCAATTCTCCTGCCTCAGCGTCCTGCGTAGCTGGGATTACAGGTGTGTGCCACCTTGCCTAGCTAATTTTTTGTATTTTTAGTAGAGACGGGGTTTCACCATGTTGACCAGGATGGTGTCGATCTCTTGACCTCGTGATCCACCTGCCTCGGCCTCCCAAAGTGCTGGGGTTACAGGCTTGAGCCACCACACCCGGCCGATTACTGGTGTTTTTATCCCAAGGTTACAGTTTTGTTTGTTATAAATTGATATTATCAAAGAGGAGTAGCCTTTAAAGACCTTGAAGATAGAGTATTAGTGTGAGGTTTAAAAGAAAAGTGACAACATTAAAGAATGTCTGCTCTTATATGTATATGCCTTTTAGGAACATAAACTTAGAACTTTAAAACTCTTAGGTCATACTTCCCAATAAATAATTTTTTTCTCAACAGTACTCTATAACCTTTTAGAAATTCGCCAGCAGGTGACAATACTCCTTAACAGTCTTCTAGTTTGCTAGAAGTGTCAGAGCTCAGGATACCTGCCTTTTAATTGCCATATTCAAGGTCTAATTATTTTCTCTCTATTGGGGTAAGAGAACTTTAATGAGGAAAATCATTAGACACCAGTGAGTAAGGGAACAGAGTCTTCTTGAATTCTGATGTGAATTCGCTTCCCCAGCAGAGCATTGGATGGGGATAATTTTTATCAGAATGTCTCCTTCTCAGTTCTTTGAGAGGTCACATAAAATATAAAGAAGACTGCACCACTCTTGTGGTCTTTAAAAAGAAGGGAAGACAATGGGTTAAAGCGCTATTATTACATCTAGACTTATAGAATGTTAAGAGTTTATTAACCTCAAAGTGTCAAAATGTTCTATAAATGAGTAAGAAAATATATAAATCAGGCTACACATACGATAAAAGTTGTCGTTTGAATAAGTGGCCTAGAAATATATAATACTACACAGATTTCATACTTTTTGAATTCACAAAATTTAGACACTCATATTTCTTTAAAACCAATTTTGCTGCTTTATTTATTATTTATTACATTGCCTTTCAGTAATTTTTTTCTGTAATTCTCAGCTGTTTAGAAAAGTACACAATTACCAAACTGTCTCAAAAGCATGATTTGTTACTGTAGCTATCAGAAGGCTGATATCACAAACATTTGATTCTGTAAGAGTATGTATGTGTGCCTGTGTGTATATCATGCATGGTTTTAAGATACAGCATGCTAAATAAATTGTTTATATTTGTGTTTGTGTATATGTATTTACCACTTATGCAGAGAGCATCACCCATGGCAGAGATTGAAGTAATTGCTTTCCACAATATCTTATTTCTCTTTTTGGCAATTCTTGAATGAAGGTATTTTCCACATTTATTAGATAATGCAGTGGGCTTAGTAAGTGGCTGTATTAGTCCATTTGTCTTGCTATAAAGGAATACCTAAGGCTGGGTAATTTATTTTAAAAATAGGTTTATTTTGGCTCATAGTTCTGTAGACTGTATAACAAGTATAGTGGTGGCATTTGCTTCAGGGGAGGGTTTGTGGCAGCTTACAATCATGGCAGAAGGGGAAGTAGAGCTGGTATTTGACATGGTGAGAGAGGAAGTACCATATTCTTTTTAAACGATCAGTTCCCATAGGAACTAATCGAGCAAGAGCTCACTCATTACTGAGGGGAGGACAGCAAGCTATTCATGAAGGACTCACCTCCATGACTCTAACACCTACAACCAGGTAGCACCATCAACACTGGGGGAGATACTTCAACACGAGATTTGGAGGGGACAAACATCCAAACTGTATCAGTGGTTTAGCTGGGATATGAATCTAGATCTTCCTGTCTCTAGAGACCAGTCATATAACTACATAGAAACTGTATTCTTCCTTGCCACTACAAAAAACCCTCTACCAATTTGCCGGTGTCGATTATAAATAATTTCATATGGATTCTTAATGAAAAGAGAAAATTTGGAGCTTCTCTGGAAACTGAAAAAAAAAAATCTGTACTCATATCAACCTTTGAAAATTCAATGAGCAAGCAGAAGATGGGGTTACTTCTGTGATCAGACTGATAATTCCAGCAGGCAAATTTTAGTCACAGTGAGTCCCTGGAGTTCAGCCAGTCTGGCTGCTTTGATGTTGGGTTCAGTAGAACTGAACCAAATGTGCGTGGGAAACAGAAGAACCAGATATTGCCATGACTGCTCATCAGTCAGGATTTCAGAGACTGAAGAACACACTGAACAAACCTGAACCCACACAGGAAAAATGAACATGGCAGGAGCAAACCATTGCCCCCTCAAACAGCATAGGGAAGAAATTTCTGGAGCCAAAGAGTGGGTTTGGGGCTATATAGTCTAAAGTCTGGACTCAAGGGAACCTTGGGTCACCAGTGGGAGTGATCATCCATATCTTGAGTCTCCTAACAACTTGACATGAGTAGTTCAATATGTTCAAGCTTCAGTTTCCACCCTTGCAAAATGAAAATGACATTGTTCTCTTCTCAGGTTATTGGTGAAGAATGAGATAACATTGATGAAAGAAACCTCAATACAGTGCCTGATACACACTAGAGATGATGATGGTGATTATAATCATAATTGTGGTCATAATCACAATAATGCCCTTTCTAGCCACATATGGCAGAGATAATAGCACAGCGGTCCACAAACATATGGGTCAGATTTATCATCAAAGTCTGTGATCTACTGACATGACAAACCCATTAGATCTCCCTCTGTCATCTGGATATTGTTCCTTGCTTTTTCCAAGATCTTTTTGGAAATGAGAATATATATTCCTAACCTTTTACTATTTTAAAAGCTTTCTGTTGAGCATAATATACATATGGGAATGTGCAAATATCAGTTATACAGCTTGAGGAAATTTTACCAACTGAACATTTGTGTAGCCAGTACCCAGTTGAGAAACAGAACATCTTCTCCAGTCACTATAGTTTCCTAGTGAAGTGTATTTTGGGCTAATAGATAAGTTTTGTTAATTTGTCAAATTTAAATAAATAGAGCCATATACTTTGTACGTGTTTGCATCTCAGTTCACTTAGTCAACATAATGGTTGTAAGTTTCATCGATTCATTCATGTTTTGCATGTAGCCCTGCTTTGTTCTTTTTTTTTTTTTTTTGCTATGTAATATTCTATTGCGTGAATATATCACAGCTTATCCATTTTCTTATTGATAGGCATTTGAGTAGTTTCCATTTGGGGTTATTGTGAATAGATATTCTATAAATATTCTTGTGTATGTCTTTAGTGTACAAGTGGATGCATTTTTGCATGCCTAGATTTGGGACTGCCAGGTCATAGTATGCATATGTTTAGTATATTTTCAAAAGCAAGGGTATCGATTCACATTGCTACCAGCAGTGTACTGGGTTGTATTCAATGATTATTGTGTATTGAGAATCATTCTTCCTGCATCGTGGTTATTTTTAAAGCATCCACCTGAGAAGCATGCAGCTCTACTAAGGGCGGGTTCTTGTGGGCATTAGATCCCACAAAGACGGCTGAGAGCTGGACGGCCCTATGATATGCATGTGTGTTAGAGACTGGAAAGCCATCAGAACCATGTATTTCTGCTTCTGTTTTATGGCCTCGTATATTTTTGGTGGCAGTCCTTAATAGCTGTGGATTTATTTTTCTAATGTTTTCCTGGAAACTGAAACGAGTTTGAAAGCAGCCCAATTCATATAGACCACACAAGTAAGAAGCAGCATATTAGATAACACAAATATGGGCTAGAGTGGCGCCAGAGAACAAAAAAGAAACGACTAATGATTAGGTAACTAGTGGACCCAGGCATGAAATTTAGTAATATGCTGTTTAAACATAAAAGGCTAAGAAAAACTTGTTTGAAATTGTAGAAGTGTCTGACAGCTAGTGTAAGGAATGTGTGAGTTTTCACGCTGACATCCTCCCGTACCAAGGGCAGTTTCAACTTATCAGGTAGCGTCCAATTTTAGCAATGAGGAGGAAAATGGGTAATAAAAATGAGATCTTGTGTTAATTCAAACCATTCACAGATCTCTTTATTTTAGGGAAAGTCATGCTAAAACCACAAACCAGCAGGAAGAAGTAAAACTTTCAATAATGGATTGAGCATCGACTGAGCTTGAGGTCTGACACGCTGCTTTCCCATTTTATCCTCAAATCCTGCCAGTTGTGGGTTTTCACTAACATGGTTCCCACAGATTGGTCCCAGAGATGCTAAGTCAACTGTCCAAGTTTCCAAAGTTTGTGAATGACAGAGCCATTTTCAAATTGAGGTTTCTCTGATTCTTTACTGCTTCGTGTTGCCAGAGAGACGTAAGAGGTAAGCACTATGTTTTGGCAGTAAACAGCAGACATACTATAAAAAATTATCTGACGGACAACACAAACACTTTTTACGTCTCTGTCACTGTGCCCTGTGTGGTAGGAGCAGCTGAATGCTGTTTTGCTCTTTCACCTTCTGCTGTCTCACAAAGGCAAGCCAAGCTTAGACAAATCACTGTCTTTGTTGTCCCCTCACCTCCATGTCTGTATTCATCTCAGTTCCCTTACGTTGTAATTTTCTAACCCTTTCCCCTCCCATCGAATGGCCTTATCTGTAAAATGGGTCCTCAGTAAGACCCAGTCTAGATCCAAAATAAATGCGGGGGGCTCTCAGGCAGTGGGGGTAGCCTCATCTGTAAAATGGGTCCTCAAGTTATCCATAGCTCTTCACTAAGATCCAGCCTAGATCCGAAATGAATGCAGGGGCTCTCAGGCAATGGGGCAATATGTGGAATTTCTGGTAGTTTGGGGGCATGTTCTTAGTGCAGACAAGTTTTCCTTTGCCCTGTTGGAATCACATCGGAGCTGTCAAATTATATTGCTTCTCATGTTGCAGTTAAAGTGACTTGGAATGTGCTCCTCTGGCTCTCCCAACTGAAGAGCTTTAATGTGAAGCTTGAGCTTAAGGTAGGGATGAGCTGGTAGGCCCAGGTGAGGGAAGTGGTTTGATTCCTTGTGACATCTAGAATCAGCACCTGAGTGATAGAGTTGGATAGTACTTTCATGACTAGGCATTCCAAACACCTCATTTAATGAGGGAAGCTTTGAAAGTCAAATCCAAGAATGCCAAGTTAGGGAGGAGTGAGAGCTAGAAAAAAAATTTGCCAATGCACAGTACAGTCCTCTTTGATTTTTAAAAAAAGTTATTGTAGGCTGGGCACCATGGCTCACTCATGTAATCCCAGCACTTTGGGAGGCCAAGATGGGTGGATCACCTGAAGTCAGGAGTTTCAGACCTGTCTGGCCAACATGGTGAAACCCTGTCTCTACCAAAAATAAAAATAAAAATTAGCCCGGTATGGTGGCACATGCCTGTAGTCTCAGCTACTGGGGAGGCTGAGGCAGGAGAATCGTTTGAACCCAGGAGGTGGCGGTTATAGTGAGCTGAGATTGTGCCATTGCACTCCAGCCTGGGTGACAGATTTAGACTCCATCTCAAAAAAAAAAAAAAAAAAGTTAAAAACTTTTTGTAATCTCATAGATGAGTAAAATTAAGTGAAACAAAGCTAGCTGGTTTAACAACTAGTATCCATTTCTAGTATCAACCAAAAATGTGTGAGTCAGCATTAAATTGGGCCAGATTTGGGGTGGGAGAAAAAAACGTTCAGATTCGTTCCATCAACAGTCATCATTAGATGTCTTCATTTCAAGCTCAGAAAGTACATAAAGCAACTCGTTGCTCACAGCACGTCCACAGCAAATTATTTCCCTTCCTAAATCAGAACTGTGGTCATCTAATTTCCCATTCTCAGTACTAGTCACGCTTTCCCTCTGTGTAAAAATTCAGATTTTCTTCTCTCCTCTTAAACACTTGGCACCTTTCACCTTCAGAAGGAAATTGCAGCAATTGTATTGGCATCGTGTAATGATATATCCACATGCCAGTCACATTTGCATTTCCTCTTGTTGCTACTGAAAAGCTGCAAAGGAGTCCCTGTCATAGCGTTAGGTCCTCTTGCAGCCCAGCGTTCACAGCATGCTGGCAACAGCAGGCGTTCAGTCAGCAGGTCATAATGGCCCTACCACTTTCTGCTATTCAAAATGGAATTTAACTGGGAACTTCACATTGTGTTTTACTCCTAACCCACTTCTCTTATTTGTTGTAGGTTCCTCTTGTTAACCAGTATGGCAGAAATAAACTCTATTTACCAAACTCTCCTTAACAGATGGAATGTTTAATAGGCCAATACATAATAGGTTTTAAAATAACTTGCTAATATTTGTATTCTCTGTATTCTTAATATGCTTCTTATCTACTCCAGACCTTTTATTTTAACACTTTAGAATATATTAAATAATTACCAGTCATTATTCATTAGGTCATTATATTCTGCACTTAGCTTTATTGCTTATATTTTAACAACTATAAGAAAGACAATGGCATGTGCAATTTGTAGTTTGTTTGCTATGGGCAGGCCCTGTGTTAAGCAGTTAGAGGATCTAAGTGAGTCCTCACCTTATGGATATCACTGTCCCCTTTTTACAGATGAGGAAACTGAGATTCAGAGAGAGTCACTCTTTCAATGCCACACTTAAAAAAGTGGTCACAACTTGGTGAAACCCCGACTCTACTAAAAATACAAAAAATTAGCTGGGCATGGTGGCGCGTGCCTGTAATCCCAGCTACTCAGGAGGCTGAGGCAGGAGAATGGCCTGAACCCAGGAGGTGGAGGTTGCGGTGAGCCGAGATGGCGCCATTGCACTCCAGCCTGGGTAACAAGAGCGAAACTCCGTCTCAAAAAAAAAAAAGTGAAAACACATTATTCTGCTTTAAAAATGGCGTGACCTTTCTTCCTTATTCCATATTCTCATGGACCGTTTCATCCACAGGGAAAGAAGAGGAAATTAGAAATACCATGATTTGTGTCTTAATTGACAGTGAATTGAAAGACGGCATTCAAGCAAAAGTATGAGCACACAGAGCAAAATCTATTCAGACGCTAGCAGTGGGCTCTTTTCACAGAATGTAGGATCTTTCTGAAAACTTTTTTTGAGATAGCTGAACTTTATTGATTCAAATACTAAATTTTTTACAAAGTAACTTTTTAAGTTTTATTTTATTTTTAACGACGAATAGTAATATTGAAGGGGCACACGGTGATATTTTGATACATGTATATCAAATACATATATATATATTGCGGAATATATACAATATATGATACATGTATATATTGCGGAATGATCAAATCACAGAACTAGCATATCTACCACTTCAAATATTTATGGTATTTTTGTGGTAAGAACATTAAACATCCTCTCTGTTGGCTGTTTTGAAATATATAATACATTTCTTTTAACTATAATCACTTTGCTGCTCAATAGAGCACCAGAACTTAT
Organism: Callithrix jacchus; assembly: GCF_049354715.1. Lineage (NCBI taxonomy): Eukaryota > Metazoa > Chordata > Mammalia > Primates > Cebidae > Callithrix > Callithrix jacchus. The sequence continues at coordinate 21,881,713 of NC_133506.1, forward strand.
TTTTCTTTAGCTGTAACTTTATGTCCATTGGCCAATGATAGCTCCCTGCCCCCATCCCACTTCAAGCCTCTAGTAACCACCATTCTACTCTCTACTTCTATGAGTTCAACTTTTAAAAGTAACCTTCAATGGAAATCTTTCTCAAATATTATGTAGGCATTTCTGTATAGCACTTAAACAGATGACCTAAGGACATCACTTGAAAAATCCAGAATTTTACTGCGAGGCGGAATAGCCCCGGTCCGTTTTTATTTGTCCTGAAAAATCCAGAATTTCACTGCGAGGCGGAATAGCCCCGGTCCGCTTTCATTTGTCCTGAAAAATCCAGAATTTTGCCGCGAGGCGGAATAGCCCTGTCCGTTTTCAGTTGTCTTGAAAAATCCAGAATTTCACTGTGAGGCGGAATAGCCCTGTCCGTTTTCATTTGTCTTGAGCTCTGCTCTCTTGACGTTTATTCTCATGTCTGAATCCACTTGGTTCCTCCCTTAGTGACTTCTCTTCCGTCTTGCGTGCTATGAACCATGTAACACAGAGTTGTAAGAAACCTGTGTGTGGAGTGACTGAGATTCTGAAAGAATATCTTTCAAAGGAGAATGGTACTTCAGTTATAATTTTTGGGGGTACCAGCCAAGTTTTACAATTTGAAATACTGATTTATTTATATTCCACAATGTCCACTACATATAAATGCACATGTCATAAAATGATGGTAAACGTACATACGGAAAAATTAGGTATAGAAACATGTAAATTGAGAACCCATATCAAGGAGCTTCTTGGCAGTCAAACCCAAAGAGGCAGATTTAATTGATTTTTATTATCATAGATGATAATGTATAACAGCCCTGAAAGAGCTCATAGAAAGCTTCATGTATCTGTTTTTTAAAAAATTCTCAACCGGGTGCAGTGGCTCATGCCTATAATCCTAGCACTTTGGGAGGCCGAGGTGAGTGGATCATGAGGTCAAGAGATCAAGACCATCCTGGTCAACGAGGTGAAACCCTGTCTCTACTAAAAATACAAAAATTAGCTGGGCATGGTGGTGCACGCCTGTAGTCCCAGCTACTCAGGAAGCTGAGGCAGGAGAATTGCTTGAACCCAGAAGGCGGAGGTTGCGATGAGCTGAGATCGTGCCATTGCACTCCAGTCTGGGTAACAACAGCGAAACTCTGTCTCAAAAAAAAAATTTTCTAAGTCAGAGCTGTGTTGGGCTAAAATTTGGTTTCTTTTCTTTCTTTCTTTTCTTTTCTTTTTTTTTTTGAGACAGAGTCTTGCTCTGTCACCCAGGCTGGAGTGTGGTGGCACAATCTCAGCTCATTGCAACCTCCACCTCCCTGATTCAAGCAATCCTTCCATTTTGGCCTTCCAAGCAGCCAAGACTATAGGCGTGGGCCACCATGCCCAGCTAATTTTTGCATTTTTAGTAGAGATGTGGTTTCGCCATGTTGGGCAGGCTGGTCTTGAACTCCTGACCTCAGGTGATCTGCCTGATTTGGCTTTCCAAAGTGCTGCGATTATAGGCATGAACCACTGTGCTGGGCCTAAAATTTCTTCTTGGTGTTGCTTTCAATTAAAAAAAAAAATCATTAGCAGTAATAACAAGCAATTATGTTAAAATACTGCAAATCAAAGAATGAAATACACAGGTTTGCTCCCTAGGGCCTTAATCTGAATAGATTATTCAAAAAGTAAGGACAAAGCTTTATAGGGCTAGGCAATTCAAGTTAGTATATGTTGTCATTACTGAATTTATGTCATTACAGATATAACATTCTAAACCCAGTTTTTCAACTTCATAACTAAGATATATGATTGAAGATTCCTCAAATGCTTACAAGAACATTAACATCACCCAAATCAGTCAAAATATGTCATCTACCATTGAATTGGACACCCATATCCGATGATTGGTTAGTGCAGATATAAAAAGGCCCGCCCCTTCCCCTCAATTTGTGGCAGCTCTAAAGTGTGTCCCAGTTTCACAGACCTCCGAAGAGTTGGCGGAGGCCTGGTAGTGACTGCCTCTCTGCCCAACTTCCCTCTCTGCCCAACTTCTCTCTCTGTGCAGTCCTGCTTCCTTCATTTCCACCATAGTTGTTAATCTCAAGAAAACTCCCTAATAAGTTTGCTGTACTCCAGGCTCCATCCCAGATGCTGCTTCCCCCAAAAAAGAACATGCCGCGTTACAGATCACTTTGTGCAAGCCACCAGCAACACTGTTCAAGGCAAGTTATAGTCCAGTTTACAAGACAAGGCACAGCAGTGCATACAGAGGCTGAGGGGCAGGCAAACACTAGAGCTTCTGAATGCTCTTACATCTCAGAAGTCAGGGAGATTGCTGAGAGCTGGGGGAGCTAAGGAAGGCTTCTCAGAGGAAGCATCTTTCAAATGTTGTTTTTTCCACTTGAAGCACCTATCTTGGAAGTCAAATGATTCAACACTGCTGCTTTTCATGTGTGTTTGCAGAAGTATATGACAAAAGGGATCATATTCTTATGTTGTAATCTTTCCAAATCCTCTTTCTAAATCCTAGTGCTGTGTATGAATACCACAGAAGTAGCAGTAGCTCACGCAGGCCTGCCAGCAGGTAGTCCTGTTTCCTGCACACAACCCTGTTCAACTGCTGCCCTTCTCTCAGGATTATCATGTAGCTTTTCACCTTAAGAAACGAATGTGCAGTCATTTGACTAAATAATGCTTTTGGCTGAAATACTGGTCACAAACATCTCTTATTTTGTTATGTCTAGTATTTTACCATCTCTGCTCAGCATAACTTATCCTCTTCCTGGTTTGGCTTTTTCTTTACTTACACTGACATGTGATTTTGAAGGCGATCTTGATGATTCATGGTGATATAGTATGTACTTTAAAGAGGTTCTGCCACTCATCATGCTGTTACATCCATGTATTGTAACACTACATTGTTGTTACCTCTACTGGTAGTCTTCAGTTTGGTTTCCCCAGAAGCAGACCCTGAGATTTTAAGCATTTGAGGGTAGGCAGTTAATTAGGGAGGTGACTCCTGGTAGGAAAGAAGAAAAGTGAAATAAGAAAATCCCATCAATAAAGGTATGATATCAAGCATCTTACAACTGTGAGCAAGAATAGCTTAATCCAACTAGGGAACTCTGGTGACCCCTTGTAGAATATGTACCTCCCTTTCCCAGCTAAACGCAAGGGATCTGGGTTACTTTACACTAACTCCTGTCAGTCAGTAATCTTTTAAGAACTGTTCCCCTTGGACATTAAGTCCTGAGCCCTTCCAGTTTCCCAAGTGCTTGAGCAAAGTAGATTCTCAAAGTCAGAGAAAGCTCTTAGGCAAAATAAATAAAATGCAGGTACTGGCAAGTCAGGCCTAAGGGCGCTGAAATGATAAAGGCAGGAGGATGTGGGTGAGGTCCTGGAACATCATCTACACTGGCTGATTAAGAGAAAACACAGTGTTGCAATCACATTGCAGAGACTGGATAGTCTATTCCTCACTCTTGCAGTCAATGACGCCCCAATTTCCTGCTAGGTCTGGGGACTACCCTTGCTTTGCTGTTTTTGCTGTCTTCTAGCCACATAGGTCTGCTTTCTTGACTGCTAATACCCCCAAGAGTTCCGCATCCGAGCCTTTGTTCAGGGTGGAGGTTGGGTCCCTTTGCTGAAATGTGTTTCCACCTGTGTGAATTTCTATTGCAGTCCTTCTCCAACGCTCCCCTTTTCCAAGACACTTCACACATCTTTCTCCTATAGTTGATGGCACTCCATTTTAGCATTTCTCATAATCTGGCCTTTTATTAAGTCAGGTTCATAGACATCTCTGTTTCTCACTCAATTGTGAATTTCTGAGGGGCAGGTGCTGGCATGCAATTACCATGGTACCCACTCCAGTGCTTCATGTATACTAGATATTTAATCAATGCTTGTTGAATTAAATTGAATAATTTAGATCCAAATTAGGTCAGAAAAGGATAGTGTTTTGAAGGGGGCACCAGATTCAGTTACTTGGTTAGGGGAAACATACACTTGAATTTTCTGATAGCTTACACTCAAGCTGTCATTAAAATTAAAATCCTTCGTTAGACACTTTCATTGTTGCCAAAATAATACTCCCTGTGCCTTGGAGCAGTAGATGTAACAGCCTCTGTTAGTTATAATTTTGTGACATCAGGCATCAAGCAGTTGGGAAATTGCAAAAGCTGGTAATATAAGTTTACATATAGTATATTATTATAAATGAGAAAACAGGGCCTAGGGGCAGGGATGCTCTGTAACATACTTTTCTGAGAAGAAAGAAAACTCAATGGAAAGACAGTAAATTTGGTAAAAAGCATTTTCTGCTTAAAATAAAAAGACTATGCCTATTTAGTTATCTTTTAATAATTTCAGTTAACTTCTGCATGGCAGCATGCTAAAAGAAACAAATTATCTCTCAGTCAGAAAACTGCCTGCCTCTCCCTCTCAGTCTCTCTCCCTCTCAGTCTCTCTCTCTCTCTCTCTCTCTCTCTCTCACACACACACACACACACACCCCTCTGAGAGCAATCATTCATTTTAGGAGTCTGGGCTGACTGGACACTGCTCCAGGGATTAAGGGCCTGGACTGGGCAAATCTCTCTGCTGACTGGAGATATCCACCATTTCCTCTCCTGTTCCTCACCCTTTTCTACCTTTGCATACTTGTAATCTAATCCGATTTAAATGAGCAAAATAAACAGCCTTTAATGGGATGATAACTAGAAAAAACGTTATCACTGTGTTTAAATGAATTCAAATAAAGTCATATTTTGAGGGAAAGGGAGGGGAATTTGGAGTCAAGACAGAGGACTGTGGGTGAGTTTTATGGCAAGCCTCTTTAAGTCTGTTTCATAGCTTACATGCCCCAAAGTCTTGTGATGCCCCAGCCCAAAGAACAATGCACAGTGTCAGGAGACTGTAGTAGCCTAAACCCCAAATTACTGTGACTTAATTAAACTCAATGTAGAATTATGTTGGCTTTTTATTGTTGTGTTTTTCTGTTTTTCTATTTTTATTTTTAATCTCACCTGAGAAGGAGGCAGACCAGGGGTAATACAGGAGACCCATGATCATTAGGGACCTGGACTTCTTTTGTCATCTTTCTCTCTGTATTTGTCTTCCATCTTCATTGTTGCCTCATGGTCACAGAAGACATGCTGGAGCACCATCAATCACCAGTTTGTTCCAGGCAAAAAAGCGGGGAGCAAGGAAAAAAGATTAAAAGGACAATGCTTCTTCACTGCGTCAGCAGCTTACTTTCCTTACATATCATTGGCCACCTCTATCAGAAAACAAGAATAGGAAACATATTTTAATAAAAATGCATTTTATAAAAGGAAGAGAAGAATGGCTATCACATATACCAAACACACATAAACACAGAATATTGCTTCTATTAGATTCTCTCTCTCTCTTTTTTTTTTTTTTAATTGAGATAGAGTTTCGCTCTTGTTACCCCGGCTGGAGTGCAATGGCACGATCTCGGCTCACCGCAACCTCCATCTCCTGGGTTCAGGCAATTCTCCTGCCTCAGCCTCCTGAGTAGCTGGGATTACAGGCGCGTACTACCATGCCCAGCTAACTTTTTTTTTTTTTGTATTTTTAGTAGAGATGGGGTTTCACCTTGTTGACCAGGATGGTCTCGATCTTTGACCTCGTGATCCACCCGCCTCGGCCTCCCAAAGTGCTGGGATTACAGGCGTGAGCCACCACATTCAGCCTGCTTCTATTAGATTCTTATGTGGATTAGGCTGCAAAAGAGTAGAGAGAGCATGCTTTAAGTGCCTAAGAAGTCTCTGTAAATTCCCAGTCCTCTTATTGATAATATTTGGTTCACTCAGAGAAAGAGAGAAAAACAGAGAGAATATGAGGGAAGAGGCCTGCCATTTTCTGAAGAACTAAAACTTTTTTTTTTTTGAGATGGCTTGCCTTTTTCACCTTCTGGAATTCTAAGCGCTGGATATTTGTACCAGACTCTATGGTAGGACAGTGCAAATCCTTTATTAACATGACTTGGCCCTTACCTCTTAATATCCCTGTTTCTTCCCTGAGGGAGGGTTTGTCTGGGAAGGATGCGGGTATCATTATTTCCCTGCTGGTGGACAAAGTTGTCTCTCTCTTCATTCTCAGCTTTCAAAAGAAATTGAGCTGAATCTGTTTTTAAACTCTTAGGGATTCATTATCAGAAAAGGATTCATAGTTTAAAAAAAAGTGTTTAAACTAAATGTGACTTATCCTCAAAGGTGCATAGAAAAGAACATTATCAGAGAGAGGGGAGGGGGGGAGAGGGGGGGAGGGGAGGGAGGGAGAGAGAGAGAGAGAGAGAGAGAGAGAGAGGAGAGAGAGATTTGAGTTATCTTTGAAGGAAGTGGAGACCAAGGAGGTCCAAAGTTGAACTCTGTACTCTTAAAGACAAAAACTAGAGTCAATCTTAGGATCGCAGTGGGCTCCGTGCACCATAATCCATAGCCTTTGTTAGAGAGGAATGCCCATGGTCTTTGCTGAGATGATCACTTACCTCTTCAGAATCTCCAATCTAGAATTTCCCATTTCATGTTTTAGTAAGAATATAAAGTTGGATACTGGGCATTCGGATTCCTGATTCTGCTCTCTCCGTCCTCTCAGGCCTCCAACTGTGTATAAAGAAAGAGGCAATGGGGAGTGCAACAGCTGAGACAGGAGAGGTAACATGCCTGTGTGATCCTCAGAACAGCTGCCACTGGGAAATTCAAATGATCATAGGCCATTTCTAAGGAGGTCAATGTAAGGCTTAAGTCTTACATTGATCATTTAGCTCTATCATGTTCATCAACCATGAACAATAAAAATAATGATAATCATTGCTACCAAGAATTTGTTTATTTCTCATATTTGATCTGTCATGTATAATATGATCTAAATGGAATAGACCATTTGATTTACTATTAAATGCCTATTAAAGAGATGGTCAGTTGTTAAGCTTTAATAACTAATTTAAAGCATCTTCATCAATCTTCTATCAATTACCTTTTCTATTTTAAATGGTCATTTTTGAAAAGCTTTGTCATTGAATATATTGTAACGTGAAAAAAAGTGTTTAAACTAAATGTGACTTATCCTCAAAGGTGCATAGAAAAGAACATCTGTCATTGTTAAAGAGCATGTAGCCTTTTTTCTCTGCCTGGGGAAAAGTTCAAAGTTGACAGTGAGTTCACCCGAAGAGATGTAATATGAAGTCAAAGCAAAGGTGAGTTGACAGGACAAGCAAGATAAAGTTTACCAAGGAGTCTTGGCCCCTGTCATCTGTTCCATGATCTCACCTGAAACACAATCTTTGTTCTGCTTTATCTTCCTCTGTATCCAGGAGATTTAAGTAGTAACTGATTCTGTCTGTAGAGCGAGTGTAGTAGACATAACACCACGCCTCATTTTCCTTTTCATGCCGGGGAAGCCATGTTCCCATGTTGAGACTACTTTTTGTGGGTACTCTCTATTCTTTCCCAGAACACTGCTTCAAGGCAAGAGAGGGCAGAATTATTACACTTTACAGTGTTTGGAGCATATTCAGAAGGTGATCTTTCTCAGACATACTTTCCTTACGTAATGTTTCCCTAAAGAAATGCTGCAGAGTCTATTCTGTGGCATCCTAGACCACAGGACTGGAATCACCTCATTGGGAGTAAGACAGGAAGTTTCTAAAATATCTTTACTATATTTTGGCTTTTTTACTCATTATAAAACATTGACTTAGAAGGGCTTTCTATTAAATTTAGTCTAGCCCATTCTCTGATGGGTAAGTCCAGGCATCAAAAAGAGTATATGTTCTAAATATTGAAGTACCATTCAGCCTGCGAAAAATAAGGAAAATTTGTACTGATGTGGAAAGGTGTTCCAGTGTATATTAAGTACCAAGAAGTGGATTAGATTTGAGAGCACTCATAATATTATCCTTTTTTAAAAGTATGGGTAGGTAGATAGATGGATGGATGAGCAGACATATTAGAGTGTCTTGCTGCAACATCTGGGAATAAGCAGTGGGTGCAGAAACTTTGAATAGTGAATTTCTTTATTAAGAAGGACTGTGGCAGTGGCTGGACTGGGGCAGTGCCCCATGCCTGTAATCCCGGCACTTTGGGAGGCCAAGGCGGGTGGATAGCTTGAGTCCAGGAGTTAAGAGACCAGCCTGGGCAACATGGCAAAACCACATCTCTACTAAAAATACAAAAAATTAGCCAAGTGTGATGGTGTGCACCTGTATTGCCAGCTACTACAGAGGCTGAGGTGGGAGTATCATCTGAGGTTAGGATGTCGAGGCAGTGGTGAGCAGAGATGGTGCCTCTGTACTCCAGCCTGGGCAACCAGAGTGAGATCATGTCTCAAAAAAAAAAAAAAAAAAAAAGCATTTTTAGGAAAGACAGCATTCTGATTATCTACTTTTAAGTAGTTTGACTTAAAAAACCATATTAACAGGGTTTATTTGAACCCTTGAAGAGATTGGACCATTTTTATTTTCTTGTTTATACCTTTTTTGTATTTAAAAAAGTCCCTTAAATCAGTGTTATTTTTTAAAGTATCCTTGCTATAATTTTTCGTTATATTAAGGATTCTATTTTAGACTCTTATATGTACTGTTTTAATTCATTCATTAAAAATTAAGGCCTATATGAAAAATTATATGTCTCTTAAATAATTATTTAACTAGGAAAAAAGTGTTAAATGCAATTACACTTTGCCTCATGTATATGATATGCCTAAACTAAATTGTGATAAAAGCATCCCTGGTTTTCATTAATTAGATATGTATACTCTCAGGGGTAAAAGAAAGAAAAAAGGTCATTTTGCAGCCTTTCTTTGAATCCAGGGCAGCCATCCAAGAGACCAAAAACATGACCTCTGAAAAAAATTCCTTTTAATCTTGTGGATTAATCAGGTACTGCAAATTTTTTTTTTCTTTTTTTTTGAGAGAGTTTTACTCTTGTCACCAAGGCTGGAGTGCAATGGCAGGATCTCAGCTCACTGCAACCTCTGCATCCTGGGTTCAAATGATTCTTCTGCTTCAGCTTCCCAAGTAGCTGAGATTACAGGGACTCATCACGATGCCTGGCTAATTTTTGTATTTTTAGTAGAAGTGAGGTTCCACCATGTTGGCCAGGCTGGTCTCAAACTCCTGATGTCAGGTGATCTGCCCAACTAGGCCTTCCAAAATGCTGGGATTATAGGTGTGAGCCACCATGCCCAGGCAGGTACTGCAAATTTTGATGCCAACTTATAAACCATCCACTCAGATTTACATTAGGAATATAACTGTATTTACCTTCCCAACATTATATAAATATGGTGATGAGAAATCAAAATTAAAGTGCTCAAAATTAAAAGAAAAAATGTATTTTTGAAACCAAGGAAAACCATATAATAATGAAATTTAGATTGCATTTTCTATTAGAAAAAATAAATATTAGAATGATTCCTTAGGATGCTAAAATGTAATTTTATTCACTTATGTGTAAACAACATATCACATGTCTAATAAGTAAAAATCCAAAATTTATCTTCTTTAATTCAATTGGCAACTTTTGTCTCCTTAAGTGCATATTTTATATACATACTTGTTATTTTTTTAAAATAAAAACTGCATGTAAAATTCTTTTATTCATTTTATAGATTGCAAATATGCCATAGCCTTCTGTGGGCTCAATAAATATCAAGTGATAATTTGGTTTATAAAAAGCAAATATTTCCAACTCTTGTCAGATTTTATTAGGCCAAAGGTCAATTCAAGGCCCAGGACGAAGTATAGGTATTGTGTTTTCTGAGTAGGTATAAATTGAAAGGAGTTGCTGAAAAGGATTATATGTCATTTTTCAGAGGTACTTCCATAAAAGGGATGATAACCAAGCTGGCCTTATGAACCACAATAGAAGTTTGTCTGTTTTATAAAAGAGTACACCATTTCACACAGTAGGACTCGTCAAATGGCATTCACCAAGGCAGAGACTAGTTGTGCTGAGGCCCTTCAGGAATTATGTTTCTGTGAATAGCGTAGGTTAGACATAATTGTATGTGTTTTGTGTGCTTGTGTATTTACCTGTCATGCATCCCCTTACCTTGCTTACATAATTAAAAGTAGACCCCAAAGACCAAAATTTAAAGCAGCCACTGTTTACTAATCACCCCATGGACATTTGCAAAGATAGTTCAGTTTTGGAAATGAATTTGTAAGTGGAATTTAGTCCACAAACACTCAAAACAATGCTTTCATCCGCTCCACTGGTTGAAGTTGTCCCCAGCGGTGTTGCGTCTCTTCTGTACATTTCCTCAATTGACTTTCAGGTTACCTCTCTGTGTGAGCTCTGGGGTGCCAGAGAAAGGCAGAGTAAAAGAGAGACCTAAGTGCTTGAGGCATAACATCGACAGCAACCAGTATGTGTTCTCAGCTGCAGGTTTACTCAGCTGTTCCAAAGGGCAACGAGGCAGGGCAGCAGCAGGGTCTGCTCTAGATTATCCTTTCCCTTTGAGAAAATGCTCTCTGAAGTGTCACATGGCTATATGCAATATCTACATTTGGTACAGGGTATCATAAAGTGAACTAGTCCTACATTGTGCAAATAAGCCAGTTTAATAATTGAGAGTATTTTCTGTTTAAATGTACTATGTTGAATCATGCATGCAGACATTTGAGCTTAAATTTTGAGACTCAGTATGTGCTGCACGACTGAAGAAATGTATCACATCTGTGCTCCAGCAATCCCTAAGTCTGTAGAGTGCTTCATGGTTTAGGAAGTGCTTTCACAAACACATTTTTGGATACTTACAAAAGATGTGAGATTTACAGAGGTGTTATTGTGATTTTTCAGTTGACAACACTAAGACCCAGGATGGAATAGGGGATAAAAACATAGCTGACCAGGCACGGTGGCTCACACCTGTAATCCCGGCACTTTGAGAGGCTGAGGTGGGCAGATCACGAGGTCAGAAGTTCAAGACCATCCTGGCCGAGGTGGTGTAACCCCATCTCTACTAAAACTACAAAAATTAACCAGGTGTGGTGGCAGGCACCTGTAATCCCAGCTACTCAGGAGGCTGAGGCAGGAGAATCGCTTGAACCTGAGCAACAGAGGTTGCAGTGAGCAGAGATCGCTCCACTGCACTCCAGCCTGGGTGACAGCGTGAGACTCTGCCTAAGCAAACAAAAAAACCCCACAGCTATCAGTATCAAGAGACATGGATACTGCACCTGGGTTTACCCATGACCTTTTCTGGATATATATTTTTTTCTCTGGGCCTGATTTTCTTCATGTGGAACATGAGAGAATTGATGAAATTTTGAGTATCCTGAAATGATGACCTTACACATGAATCAAAGACTCCTGAATCTCGTTATTTCCACAATCCTCTCAAGTTCCACGGGACCCTCATTCGCACTTGTAAATTCAGTACCTACCATACCGAATAAATTTGTACATATAACTCTAAACCAAACTTGGTATATTATAGTTAATCAAAGCCTTTCAAAAAGCATATGAATAATGTATAAACATGAATGTACTCATATTTTGTTAATATACACATGCATTTATGTTATATAGAATTACATTTTTACTTGGCAAATATTTAAAATTAGAATATTATCTAATTTTTAAATGTTAGTAATAATCCATCTGTCGTTGATTATTATTGACTCTGTTGAGATCATTAAAAATTTTGCAAAATCTTTTTATATTCCCAATAAAGAATCCTATTTTCTCAACATTAAGAACATTTATCTTACAGTTATATAATGTTTAGAATTAATATATTTATGACACTTGAGGGTTTTTTCATGAAAGATGCATTATACAACTTGCATCATATCATGTTTTATGCATTTGGTATTTAACTTAGAGAACTGTTTGTTATCATGGAATGGCAGCCACTGTTTCTCTTTGTATGCAATCCGTTAGAACGTTGGATTAGCACTAAATCATTCTGTATTAATTGTGAATATAAGACTCTTGGATTAGCTCTGAATTGTTCTGTGTTACTTGTGGATACACACACATATTTTAATACAAAACATATTTTTCTCCTGAATCCATTTCTCTCGCCTACTTAACCATAACAAACAGACTCCGCAGTTCAGTGTCAGTGCCAGGTTGTATCTGTTCTCTAAGATTTTAATTGCGTTCATTATTTTGGGCTCAGTACTGGTTAGGAATAGTCTTCAAAGATTAAAACTGTTTATGTGGATATGAAAAATCATTTGGTGATCGGCCGAAACCCTCCTGTTCATAAGAGGAAGCTTTTCTGTCAAAAGAATCAGACACATAAATCAGATTTTTCTCAACTGATATCACAGCTCTAGAGAGTCATTAGGGCAAAGCACCTGCACCTTGAAATGCTTTGATTACCCAGTGTGCCGCGAGGACCTGGGCTGTCACGTTGTATGCTGATACTCCCTTCCTCTGAGTTAAAGTAACACCCTAGATTTATCACTATGTTGGAAATTCACTTACCAAGTTGACTCAGTTTGTTTTCCCCACTCAGTGTTGTCCTAGTCAGCAGATGGGCCCCTTATTTATTAGAATGCTGCAGTCACTGAATCGTATCCACCAAGCTCTGTTACTTTTGCAGGGGAAATGTTAGCAGTTTTATTTACCTATGCCAACATTTACCATGAAGCTACCAAATCAGAGTTATTTTGTCTTTTTAAAAAATACATCTAATTTTTTATGCAGACATCTACTCAAGAAACATGAACTGAACACCTATGGTTCTATCTTGTTTTTGTCAAGGAATACAAAGGTAGATAAGAGAGAAGAGCCTGGTCTAATGGAGATGAGGGCACTGGAGTGCTAAAGGCATGGGTTTCAACTTTTCCTTAGTCATTTGTTAACCATCTGGTTTTATCTTCTACTCTGTCTTCCCTCTACTTGTGCGTGTGTAAAGTGGGAAGAATATATCTTTATTAAGCTATAGTATGAGTTAGAAATTAAACATACATAGTATTCAATAAAAGCATCCTGACAGAATAGTTGTTCTCAGAATCATGCTAGTATCAGTAAGACTGAGACTGTCCTCCAAGGAGTGTACCTTTTGTTGCTGTAATTTATGAGAAGCCTAATATAAAAACCCTCCAACTTATTCATTAAATAGACTGATACCTCGTTTTATCCCCCACAGCATATTTTCTGGCTCATTTCTCCCTTTAGTTCACAGTAGGCCACAGTCCTCGTCTTGTTCTGTGTCATCCAGAGTCCAGTCAGGAAACAGGAATCTTAGCAGTTATTTCAATTGAAAAAGGTTAACATAGAAAATCAGTTATACTGATTGGACAGCTACAAATGCAGAAAGAGACTCGTGAGCTAACAGCCATCCTAAGGATGGGGGTACAAATTAAAGACATTAGGGTTATTAGATTCCAAAAGCTCAAAGAAAGCACCCCAAAACTTAGGGTGAGACCTCCACCCAGCTGGCGCTGATAACTCACAGGCTGCAGGAGAGTTTCAGTACAGCCAGCCTTCTCAAGCTGCTCTCTCTAAGGTACAGTGAGAATTACACCAACAATGCCAAAAACAGTAGAAATTAGAAGATGAGGCTGACTGCTGCTGCCGGAGGGAAGAGCTATGGCCAGGGCTTCTCTGATAGGAAAGGTGAGTCAAAAAGGAAGGAGTAGGTCTTCTCCTGCCTGCCAATTTCCTTCCAGTATCCTATGGCAGAATCTAACAGGGAGCCAGCTGTGAAGAGAAGATGTAGCCTCATGGACCCAGCTGTAGCAGCACAGAGCCAGAAATAGAAAGGGGTTGAGGATTACTTACTAACCAGCACAGGTCTGGTGCTAAATCAGGGTGATTTTTATGTCCATGTTGGCGGGATTACAATCTACCCTCAAAGGACTTCAGAACTCACTGGCCCCTTTGGTTTACTATACTCTGGTATGCTCACTTTTGAAGAGACCCCAATCCCCATGAATGTTGAAAGTAAACATTTATAGCTACATACTCAAATTATCTTTTGAAAAGAATGGATCTGACTTTTCCTACTTACTATATCACCTTGAAGACTACTTTCTCAAAAGACTTCTGTTGTTCCTTTAAAATTCTTAAAAGACAAATCTTCGTATAATTCTGTTGGTATCCACAGGGGAAACACCGAATGTGGGAAATGAACTTGTCATTCTTCTCCAGTTAAATGGGGTTAGAAATATGACCGTCACCATTGGAAAATTGTATATGAGGTTAAACATTTATTAAATGCTAAAACTTATTCAATAAATTTAAAATGAGAGATATTTCTTAGTTTTTCTGGTTTCAACGAAATAGAAGATGACAGCCTCTGTAAGAAGATGTAAAAGATGAATTTTTTAAAGTATTTACAAGCTGGCATGTTGTTGAATAAAGGCTTATGTTAGGCTTCACAATTCATTCTAATATTCAAATATCTGTTTGCACAGTATTTTAATTAATTTAACAAATGTTTCCTGGGGTCTTCTGAGTGCCAGGCACTGAGGAATCAAAGTTAACAAGACCAGCCAGGTCTCAGCATGCAGGGAGTGCATATTCTAGTGGAGACGTGGAAAGACGGTGAGCAATTAAACACAGGAACAGTGTGAAAGTGCACAAAGGAAAAACAGGTTTTGTTTTTTGGGTTTTTTTTTTTTTTTTTAGACAGAGTCCTGCATATCGCCCGGGGAGTAGTACAGTGGCACAATCTCAGCTCACCGCAATCTCCATCTCCTGGTTTCAAGCAATTCTGCCTCAGCCTCCCGAGTAGCTGGAACTACAGGTGTGCACTACCATGCCCAGCTAAATTTTTTTTGTATTTTTAGTAGAGATGGCATTTCACCATGATGGCCAGGATGGTCTCAATCTCCTGACTTCGGGATCCACCTGCCTCAGCCTCCCAAAGTGGTGGGATTTCAGACCTGAGCCACCTCGCCCGGCCAAAACTGAGTTGTTTTTGGGAGTATGTTTGTATAAGTAGCCATGAAAGACTTTTTGAAGAGATGCTCTTTAAGATGAGAACTACAGGCTGAAAAGGAAGGAGGAGGAGGAGGTACCTATGTGAAAGACAGAGGAAATGGCAGAGATGACATCCCTTACGCAGAATACAACTTGGCATTTTCAAGGTACCACCATAGAAACTACTGTAGCCAGTACGCAGGAGAGGAGAAGAGAATGAATTTGAAGGGATAGGAGGGGCCAGACCATGTTCCTACAAGGAACTTGTAGGGCTCAGTAAACAGTTGGGGTTTTATTCCAACGAAAATGGGAAACCATGGAATGTTTTAAATCTTGGAGTCACATAAGCTGTTTAATAGTTGTAGAGGTCACTCTGTTGACTGCAGAGAATGGATTTTAGAGGTTCTAGTAGACACAGAGTACGAGGAGAAGAAAGTCAGGATCTAGTCGAGATAAAGATGGTGGTTTGAGATACACTTTGGAAGTGAATCTTTAAGGACTAGCCAGTGACTTGGGTGTGAATGTGGGTAAGAAAATAGGAGTGGGGAAAGGATTTAAAAATGCTTCCTATGGGTTAGAATAAGCAACTGGGTAGATGTTGATGCCGTTATGAATCTGCTAGAAACAGAGAGAGGAATGGATACTTGAAAGATTGGAAGAAAAGTGAATCTTGTTTTAAATGCATAGGATGCTTGAGACACCTGTGAAATATTCAAGTGCAAATGTCAAATAGGCAGTTGAATATCCAAGTTTGGAAATTACCATAGGAGGCCAGACTAGTGATAGGAATTAGTAAGTTATCTATTTATTTATTTATTTTGAAATCATCAACCACGTGCCTGGGTATGTTCACTTAAAGAATCTGCATAGTAAAGAGAATATCCAGTACTGTGAAGACTGGAATAGTAGGAGTGACAACGAAATTCAGCAGAGAGGTGGGAAGGAAAGCTGGAGTCAAGTCCTGTGAAAACCAGGAGAAAAGAGTGATGCACAAATAAAGGAGCTGAGTGTATCTTGTAGGAGCCAATCAAACTTGCCGAGAAGTCTAAGTCGATTAAGAGACAGAGGTGTCCATTAGATCTTGCCCCATGGAGACTTCCATTGACCTTGAGATGAACAGTTTCATATTATATAAAGTTTTATGAGCCTATATATCTTCAGGTTTATGAGCCTCAGGTGGTTGATAGGAAGGAATAATAATCACAACAACTTTTGTCAAGTCTGAGGAAGAACTTTCTGCTGACTTATCACATTTTCAATTAGGGGATAATATTTGATGTAAGTGGCTCTGAAAGGTTTTCTGTCTCCTCTCTGATTGGAATCCATAACTTGAAATTGATCCACCATGGTAACAAGAATGCTATTCTCCTGTTTGATCTTTCAGGCTTTTTCACTGTGGGGCACTCACTGAAAATGATGACCAAGAATTGTTTTAGTGCAACCAGGCTGGGAAAGCCAGTAGTAACCAATGTAGGACAGACAAGAGGTCATCTGAATGACCATATTCTTGTTAGAATGGTAGAACAATATTTTATATATGATGTATTTCATTTTCACTCAATGTCAATTTAAATTACTTGGACTAAAAAGTGAAATACAGTTGACTTATTTTTCAGGGATACTCTATAGCAGAAAATGTAATGTCTGTGGTTGTTACTGAATTATTTCCTTATCAGAGAGCAAGCTGAATTTGTCTGCTGTTATTTTAGTTTATAAGAGTACAGCATTTATTTTTTCTTAACTGTGCTCCACTTTTTGTTTTGATGGCAAAAAGCGTTACTTGGAATGCTGAATTTTAAGTACAGAAATGTGCCCTTCAGATTCTCACATACATAACTTTGCTTTACCACACAGAGACCTGATATATACACATATCTTTAATATATATCTTTGTGCATTTAGCTTTACCAAATTTGTGAACTTTTCTTATTGTAAATCTGCTTTTAAAATTTTTGAAGGGGCATTCTAGTGTTGCTTTCTCCCGCGAACCCCAGACCGATGCCTTAAAAATTTGTCTCAAGTTCCATATAGTCCACACTTTTCTCAACATTTTCTCTTGGCTATCTCTGATCTAAGATGTCTGAGACAAGCTCACTCTCTTTCTTCCATGAGCCTCCTTCCCCCACCCCAATTCCTTCTTATCACAATGTGTAGTTATCAATGAGGAGGTGAAGCCAAAATCTCAATTTTATACTCTCCCTTACTACCATAAGCAATTCATTATCACCATCTGTCCGTATTATTCTTGCATGTCCTTCTCTCTATTCATTGACTTGACACCTGCCCAGCCCAAACTACCATCACTACTCACCTAGACTATTGCAATATCCTTCTGAATCGTCTCCATATATTTCACGCAACCCATTCCCTAGACCGCAGTCAGAATGCCGTTTTCAAAATCCAAATCAAGTTTATCATCCCTCCACTTAATACTCTTCAATGACCTGCCATTGCCTTTGGGATCGTGACCAAACTTCTTAACCCAGTCTACCGAGCTCGCATGATCTGGTTCCTGCAGTTCTCTCCTGGCCCACTTTGTAGGACTCTGTCCCCAATTCTCTCTCTCTCTCTCTCTCTCTCTGTTCCAGACACACTGGCCTTCCTTTCTGGACCATGCCAAGTCCCTTCACCCTCAGATCCTTTGTGCCTGCCGTCCCATCTGCTAAGGATCCTCTTCCTCTCTGTTCTTTGTCACTTAGTTAGTGCTTACTGCTGCTTTTGACACCAACG
This sequence comes from Callithrix jacchus, assembly GCF_049354715.1. NCBI lineage: Eukaryota > Metazoa > Chordata > Mammalia > Primates > Cebidae > Callithrix > Callithrix jacchus. The sequence goes on from NC_133506.1 coordinate 21,899,361, forward strand.
CCAGTGGCGTATCCTCATGAAGTCTTCCCCAAGCCCCAGGTTCAGTCCTATCCCCTTATAGCACTGACTGTTTTCTTTCACAGCATGTACAGCTGTAGATTTTGCACTGGGATCTGGACTGTGAAGGATATTTGATTAATATTTGTTTCTAATTGTACACTACAAATTCCATGAGGGCCTGGATGATGCCTGCTTTAGTTTACCTTTATATTCTCAATACATATTGCCAGTAGCACAAGAGGACTCACTAGGCATTTACTGCTGGATGAATGAATGAATGGTATTGAGAGGACTGCAGAGAAATATAAGGCTGACTCTGCATCCTATTACCAAGACTGGAAAAAACAACTTAAAGTTCATATCCTACTGTGTTAATAGAACCTTCCTTGTATGCAAAGGTCAGTAGTACATTTTAAGAATAAAGTTGATTTTCTGTGAACTTACTATATATAGATTGACATGTAATTAATAATGTCCGACTATGGGGCTTTATGGAAAAGTAATTATTTTCAGATACGTTCTACAGCATTTATTACTGTTACCATTCATAACCATAATAATTAGCATTAGTAGCTTGCAAAACCCATTCACAAACCTTACTTCATTTACTTTAAATGGATTTAGTATAAAATATAATTGGAAACAGTGCTTAAGATATAGATTTGAGTAGATTTAACTTTTCTGTAAATATACTGAACAGAAGTCTAATTTTTTTCCATGTGTTTTTAAGCTTTCAATTTTTCTGTAATTTCTCAACATGCATGTGTCTTGATAATTTTGCAGGACAGTTCTGATTTGGGAAGATCATTCTTTTTCTATTTGTAGCTAAAGTCTCTGCCCGAAAGGAGTATTCGTCATGTAACATGGTATGATTGGCAGTTATATAATTGATCAGAGAGAGACTTTTTTTGTCTCGTCACTGGATTTCATAAGTTGATAGAACCGTAATGGTTGTGTAGCTGCTACTTATATTTCATTCGTGCATACTACATTATGGGCACACAGTAAATATTAACTGTGTTAATTCAAAGGTAATTTGTAATTTAGGAAGTAAATTGATTTCTGTGTCTTTGATAAATCCTGTCATTTATTTAAAGTATTGTTTATCTTAGTTTCATGTATAGATACAGCCATATAAACAAGAAAAGTTCATCTGTAACCCAGTGTTTTCATAACTTAGAAATAATGAGACATTTATAAGTATGCTGAGATTTTATTCCAAGTTGTTTTCATTGTGATTTGTTTTAAATCTTTCTACTAAAAACTATCATATTCAGATTTTATATTATGCAAAAATGTGATAATGTAAATTGGGACGGATTTTCTGGAGTAAAACTGAACTGTACTTATTGAACTATGTAACGGTGTATCCGGTGAATATATATTGAAACGTAACAGTAAATTTAACAGTATTTATTGATATCTTTTTTTTTTTTTTAATTTTTTATTGGATTATAGGTTTTGGGGTACATGAGCAGAGCATGCAAGACAGTTGCTTAGGTACACACATGGCAGTGTGCTTTGCTTTTCTTCTCCCCTTCACCCACGTTTGGCGTTTCTCCCCAGGCTATCCCTCCCCACCTCCCCCTCCCACTGGCCCTCCCCTTTTCCCCCCAATAGACCCCAGTGTTTAGTATTATTGATATCTTTTAACATGCTTATATATATTTCCTGTTTTAAAAATTTACCTGAAATAAATTGTTAGAAAAGGGGCCCTTATACAATTAGAAAAAAGTTATGGAATATAATAACTTAATACTATTTTAGTCTATAAAGATTTCTCATTTGTATAAATACACTTCTGATGAGATTTTGATTTTGAAGAAATTAAGTCATTTTTCCCTTTGTATCCCAAATCAACTTGATGAAGCCCTTATTAACATTTTAATTTGAGAAATCCCAGCACAATCTTACTATTAAAACAATAAGCGACAGTAATTTTGATTGTCATTGTGACCTTTTTAAACAGTAGCTAAAGCATACCAATTGGATAGTTTATGCAAATTGTAATGTTTTCTTTTAAGAAATTGCTTAAAATTATGTTTCAAAGATTTGTTTTACTCTCTTTAATCTTAGCATAGGAGATGTTGAGTTCTGCATTAATGAGGAGAGTATCACCTTAATTATGTAATAGGGTAAGATAACATCATTAGATAAAGGCAAAAATAGGCATGGCATTGCCGCTAATGTGTTTAAGTTTAAAATAATAATTTGAATGTCTCTGTGTGTTTCCTTAGATGTTGCTCTGAGGAGATAGTACGCTTTGCTTCCTGGCCAGCATCTGGGGCAGACTGGCTCTCACATTAAGTATATTAGGTAACAGTACGAAGCACCAGGACACATCTATATAATTGCAGAGACCTTACTCGCGGGGTTAGAATCTCACTTGGGGCCCTGTTTGTTGATATATGTGCAACAAAAAGCCATTAACTTACAGGGTCAAGGGTTAATGGAAGAAATATTCTTGTCTTCCTATTATCTTGCAATGTTTTGCTGGGAGCTGAAGAAAGATAACACTTTTCTCTCTGAGTTTCTCCTGGCAGTTTTAAAAATGGTGACTTCTTGTTTCCGTGACTAAATAAAAGATTAAATGCCAATATGGAAAGCTCCAGAATTGTACTTAGTCAAGCTGACATTCAGACAAGTGTTCCATCACGACCACCTTTGCTGAGGTCACTGGATGGTACCCAGTAACAGAAACTAAGAGGAAGGCACCCAAATACTTTCTTGATTTCTGTGACTTCAGCTTTCTTTTTTCCTGCTCCATTTTAGGTAAATTAGTCATCTTGTGCAAGAAGGTGAGAAAGTTTCATAAAACTTAAAAGGAGAGAACAAAAACTACTGCTAAGTCCAAAAGGAATTCTACTTCTTAAAGAGAGAATTTAGCTAATCAGATTTGTGCCCCCCAAATTCCAATTATTTTAGAGGTTATAAAGAATGTAAAATAAATCCTTGTCCTGAAGAAACTCTTATTCATTAAAACTATGTTGATGTCTTTAAATGGAATTATAGATTAAATTAGTTTGCCCAGATTTTATGGGTGGAAATCATTGACTACCAAAGGTTATTTCTGTCATTTTTTGATAACATTACATGGACTATTTCAATATAATGTATCTGATGAGAGTAGATTGCCCATTGCAATTTAAGAGTCAGTGGAAGGTCTTTTCTTATATGTAAGTGTTCCACTGGGAAATTTTTCCCGGAAATTCCACCGATTAGTGGATTCTCCAGGTTAATTAAAATAAGCCCTTTCAGGTTACAATAAAAGTATCGCCGTTGAGTACTTTAGAGAACTTGTCAACCCCTTTCTGTTTGAAGGCCAGAATACCTTTATAATTTCATTTGGAGGTTAGTCATAGCCATGGGTATAGTTACCACTCCAGAATTGTCTTGAATTGAAATAATCTCGGCCTATTTAACTGTAGTGCTCTGCCAGCAAACACAGGTTGTGCTGGTTTGATTTGACACAGCTTGGATGGTGGGTTTGACTAATTTTTCTAATTAAATCTGCCACAACAGTCAATGTATGTGGACACATATGGTTACAGTCCTCCATTTCACCCATAATTTAGCTTGACAACACACATGTGAGTTTTCTCTTTATTCAGTGTTTATACAAAGGGACTTTTTAGCACACAATTTTCTAATTTTTCTGAAATTCTAACTTCAAAATAATACAAGGGAGAAAATGTAATCACAAGTCTGTTCAATTTAAAATGAAGTGGGTGGAAAACTTTTCCTTAATTGGGATATTTGTTTTCTTCCTGAATTAGTTGAGACCATGCTTTGTAGCAGGTTAGCCAGCCTGGCTGATAGGCTCTGATAAGCCATTTCCCCTGCACCTACCAACAGTGAGAGTGCTTCTCTCCAGAAAAACTACTCTGTTTCTTTGCAAAATGACCCAAGCCTCAGTCTCTTACCATGGACCATAATCATTAGACCAGTTTGTCCACTTAGCATCTCTTGTAGTCAAAGGGCAGACTTTGTATATTCATTTGTGCAGACTTTGTATATTCATACACCTGTTAAAAATTTCAGAGTTAATGTTTTTCCCCAGAGATTATTTTAAAGAGATTATTTCTTCTGTAATCTGTTTTTTTTTTTTTTTACATATTCTCACACCAGGAGTTTTTCATACAGTAAGTAGTAGCTACAATGGCAATATATATTGACCATCTGCTAAGGCATGTTTCTAAACTGTCTCTCATCAGAAAAACCAAGCATATTTGGAGTTTCCAGGGAGAGTTTTACATATGCTCACCAATAACCTAGTCAACTCTGCAGACTGCTACTATATGGTGGTTACTGTTTTGGCTTCATCTGTGGTGCTAGGGTGATTGAACTTGGTGATCTCTAATAGCCATTCCAACTGGACATCTCTACTGTGGTATGAAAAAGGAAAGGGAAAAGCAGAAGTAGAAATGCAGGCAATTGAGTAACGCCGAGCATTACTGTACTTGCCTTTCACAGCCTTCAGTCCTATTTTTCTGATTGTTTTCGTTTTGACTTTCCAAAGATGAAATTGTAGAAACCTCTCTGTTAAGTTTCACCCTTGAAGGGTACAGGAGGTCAATATCAGTGACTTCGGAGACTTCAACATAATTAATTCTAGAAACATTAGGAACATAGCAGAATTTAATTATATATGTCTTTATCAAATTACAGAGCTTGAGTGTGCTTGACAAGGGCATCTCAGCCCAGCATCAAATGTGATGTCACATGTGCTGATCTGAGTGGTGTGCCTACAGAAGAAGCCTGAGGCAGCATGCCTGAGTTTCCTTTTAATACATGACCATATGAGCACCTGCTCTACTGTGCAGACTGTTTCTAACCACAGAAGACAGGAATCTAGTTCACTAGTGGGAGAATTCTGAGGTAAAAATTGGAGTGAAGAAACTTGGATATGGTTTTCACATGCTTGTGAACATCTTTATAACAATTGAATTTTTCAGTTATGGTTAAACACTTATTAAAGGAAGACTTAGAGATCTTAAGCAACTTGTCATTGTTAAATATTCCTTTCTGCTACATAATTTCAGAAGGAAGTTCAGAAGCGTTAAAACCATCCCTCGTCTTAGCACACATCATTGATACATGTGCTTACACATTCAGTCACACATACACAATTGTTTCTTTTGATTTAGACATATTTAGCATGCATTCTGAGTGTTCCTATGTGTAAATTATAACTATTTTTGAAATAAAAATATATAATATGCATACCTTCTGTAACGTAAATAATGATGAGGCAAAATAAAAATTGCTCAATCTGCTATCTTTGTAAATTTGTATTACAAGTAAATATCTGTCTGTGTGTCTCTGTCTTTGGATCTTGTTTCTTTATATTTCTCTCAACAGGCGCACACTTGCACGCGCGCGTACACACATACACACTCACACATCATCCTTGGTGATTTCAAAAGAAATTATTGGTTTTACAGTTTGTATCTGCAAAAGATTTTTTTATTAGAATATTTCATTTTTAATGATAGTATTAGAGCTGTGCCTACCACTGGCATTCTATGATAATTCTTTTTTTTTTATTAGTCATCTTTCACCAGTTTCTTAATGTCAATGGCTCTTTTATTCTTAAACCCTGAGTTGAAATGAATTTCTATTTATACTCAATATGGTTTGGAGCCCACCAGTTCTCACTACACTGGTGCTCCCCATCACTCATATACAATTTCATTTAAGACAAAACAGCAGCTCCAGCAGAAAATAAGTGCAGTCTTCTCCTTTGTAAGTTGTAATTGAGGTTATGGCATAGCATATTGCCTGTGGCAGAATCTATTACCAAGAAATGGAGACCATGATTTGAAGCCGGCTGCAGTGGTAAGCAAAATGAATTAATTATTAGCAGTACAGAATTGACGAAAAATACAGGGTTTCCTAAAGTGAAATATATTGGCATTTTTAAAAAAGAGACCACTGCAGGGAGCATATTGATGAATCACCAAGTCTTTTCCACTTTTCTTGCCTTTTAGAATGTATATCTGCTCGGGTTAAGATGACTATGTGTAAACTAAGTCACATATTGCTCAGAAAGCATAGAAATGTTTTATGGTATTTTTTGTTCTTCTTCTTCTTCTTCTTGTTTTTTTTTTTTTTTTTTTTTTTGGAGGCAGAGTTTCCCTCTGTTGCCCTGGCTGGAGTGCAATGGCATGATCGCAGCTCCCTGCAACCTCCACCTGCTGGGTTCAAGTGATTCTCCAGCCTCAGCCTCCCAAGTAGCAGGGATTACAGGTGTGCATCACCATGCATGGCTAATTTTTATAGTAGAGACAGAGTTTCGCCATGTTTGCCAGGCTGGTCTGGAACCACCAACCTCAGGCGATCCACCCACCTTAGCCTCCCAAAGTGCTAAGATTACAGATGTGAGCCACCACGCCAGCTTGTTCTTCATTAATTTGAGGTTTGCATATTTTAACATATGACTGTTATTGTCACTTGGACAGGTAAACGGGTATACAATGACTGGACTAAAGTACCTTTAGTATTATTTTTTAATAGAGAAATAACTATCTCCTGATCAAGTGTGGCTTAAAGAAGGCAAAATGGAATTTTTTAAGAGTTTATGAACATTTATTATTTTATATCATAAACTGTAAACTCTAGTGACCATAACTTTTGTTGGTAATTAGCAAAATTGAATATCTTCATAACAGCAAGATAGTTTATTTGTATTTCTTTATGTGTTGGTATCCTATTTAATTTAAATTTCATTTAGTTGACTAATAATGATTTTTTACTTTTAAATCTCACCTTTTGAAAACCAAATATGATTATATTTTGCCAAATTTATTTATTTTGTCTAGGAAGAGGTCGCTATTTGGTTGTTTTTATTTTTCTGTTTTTAGATATTGTTTTCATATAATTGTAATGAAACTGTTTGCTTTTAAGCTTCATTTGGATTCTTTTGTGAAAGGATGTTCTCTCTCTGCTGGGTACTTTCCAGGAGTTGTGCACATTGACTTTTCTTTAAGATGTAGAGGATCTGAGCAGATGGTTTTCTCAGCATCTAGACAAATAGGATGCGTGGTTCAAGGTTACTCCGTGCTACCTGCCTATGATAACTGAGAATCCAGAATTTGTCTCATTTACAAATGTCCAACAACATAGGTCCATGGAAAACAGTGACGTGCCAAAGAAAAAGATCAGCCTGCTGGGAAAGGGGAGACCCATGGAAAATCCCCTGAGTTTCAGAGGTTTTCTTGTGAGAGGGCTGTGCTGACCTGAGGTGGGGTCTTCTGATAGTGTTTTTCCCTCCCACCTGCCATTCAAATGCTCTGAACTGATGACCTCCATGGAAACTACAATCACCAGGAAAGCCTCTTATTGCCATGGTCACTAGTGATTGTGCTCATGTTAATCTTTCCCTACTTTCTTCCCAGTTATTTTCTAGGGGTTTCTGTCTTTAACAGAATGTAAGAGAAAAGATGAAGAGGTGTCCAGGTGTGTGTGTGTGTGTGTGTGTGTGTGTGTGTGTGACTGAGAGAGAGAGAAATGTTGATGATGGTTACTGAGGAGGTAAATTCTGGTGCCTCAACAATGAGTTCCTACACAGAAAACCACAGTTAGTAAGTTGATGTCTGTGGAGTTCTATGAAGTCTTTATATGAGCTTCAGTGTGTCCATGGACTCTCTGAAGTTTTGTGCACATGCACGTATGCCTGTTTAGGGGAGAGAGTTCACTGCTTCTACCAAATTCGCAAAAGGAAGTCTGGATGCTTTCAACTTATTTAAGGAAAAGTTAAGAGGTTTTTCTACCTACTTTCAGGCAGTTCTGGCATGTATGGGCCATAGATTGAACCTTAAAATTCAGTTTAATTGATCTTATTTTTAGAGAATTTGTTTCCTAGTCTCTGGCAATAACTTGGCTGTTATCATTTTTACTTATTTTCTTTTATTTTCCTAAGTTTTGTATTTAGGACCAGAAAAAGACAATTCTATGGGCAGCCAGCCAGGCAAGATATTAAAAGTAGTCTGTGCATATTAAATGTTGGTCATGTGAGTGATCATACTAGTCATACTTGCTAAAAGCTTTATGTGCAGTGACCAAACCTGTGTAAAAATTTAGCAAGGCTCTGAAAAGTTCAAGAATTTGGCAAAAGAGACACATCTGGTCAATAAGAGAGTCAGGATTCAAATCTACTTTGAATTCTGAATGCTGATTTTAAACTCCATGTACTCTCCAGCCATAGTGGGTGAACAAAGCCCACCAGTTTTCACACTCTGTTTATATATCTAACAAGACTTATCTTCTGAACATTTTTCTTTTTCCTCTCCTGGCTTTTAAAAGCAATGGCTTAACCAGAAAAAGTGAAATCTAACAAGTGTTTGCTATCCAGTTCACAAAGGTAAGAATTTCAGGTTGTCTCTTAGATTCAAGTTAAGGTTTTCATAGGTAGTCAAATCCTGACTGCTTTATCTCTGTGTGACCTCAGACACATAATCTGGCATCTCTTTGCTTCTGTTCCCATGGGTCTAAAGTGGGGTCATTGTGAGGATTCAATGAGTTTATACAGATAAAGCATTAGAAATAGTGCCTGGCAGGAGAATTGCCTGAACCCAGGAGGCGGAGGTTGCGGCGAGCCGAGATCACACCATTGCACTCCAGACTGGGTAACCAGAGCAAAACTCCGGCTCAAAAAAAAAAAAAAAGAAAGAAAGAAAGGAAGGAAGGAAGGAAGGAAGAAAGAAAGAAACAGTGCCTGGGACATAGTAAGCACTCACTAAAAGATAGCTGTTGTTATTAGTTATAACTCAGATAGAAACTCTTATTTCCTGAGGGCATCTGGTACGCCTTTGGATAAATGTGGCCATGAAAATGACAGTGATTTGAAGATGGCCAAATAGGAACAGCTCCGGTCTGCTGCTCCCACTGAAACCAATGCAGAAGGCGGGTGATTTCTGCATTTCCAACTGAGGTATCTGGTTCATGTCACTGGGACAGGTTAGACAATGGGCACAGCCCAGGAGGGTAAGCAGAAACAAGATGGGGCATTACCACACCTGGGAAGCACAAGGGTCAGGGAGCTCCCTCCCCTAGCCAAGGGAAGCCATGTGGAATGGTGCTATCCAGTGCATATACCATGCTTTTCCCACAGACCTCACAACCCGCAGACCAGGAGATTCCCTGAGATGCCTCCACCACAAGGGTGCTGGATTTCAAGCACAAAATTGGGCAGCCATACTGAGCAAGCTGCAGGCGTTGTTTTTAGTTTTTAGTTTTTTTTTTTTTTTCATACCCCAGTGGCACCTGGAATGGAAGCAAGGCAGAACCATTCACTCCCCTGGAAAGGGGGCTGAAGCCAGGATCCCAGTGATCTTGCTCAGCAGATCCCACCCCCACGGAACCCAGTAAGCTAAGATCCACTGGCTTGAAATTCTTGCTGCCTGCACAGCAGTCTGAAGTCGACCTGGGGCACTAGAGCTCGGTGGGGGTAGGGGCGTCTGCCATTACTGAGGCTTGAGTAGGCGGTTGTCCCCTCACAATGTAAACAGAGCCACTGGGAAGTTCAAACTGGGCAGAGCCCACCACAGCTCAGCAAAGCCATTGTAGCCAGACTGCCTCTCTAGGTTCCTCCTCTCTGGGCAAGTCATATCTGAAAGTAAGGCAGCAGCCCCAGTCAGGGGCTTAGAGGTAAAACTCCCATCTCCCTGGGACAGAGCACCTGGAGGAAGGGGTGGCTGTGGGTGCAGCTTCAGCAGACTTAAATGTTCCTGCCTGCCAGCTCTGAAAAAAGCAATGAATCTCCCAGCACAGTGCTGGTGCTCTGCCAAGGGACAGACTGCCTCTCAAGTGGGTCTCTGATTCCTGTTCCTCCTGATGGGGAGATACCTACCAGCAGGGGTCAACAAGCACCTCATACAGGAGAGCTCCAGCTACCATCTGGCAGGTGCCCCTCTGGGACAAAGCTTCCAGAGGCAGGAGAAGGCAGCAATCTTTGCTGTTCTGCAGCCTCCACTGGTGGTACACAGGCAAACAGGGTCTGGAGTGGACCCCCAGCAAATTCCAGCAGACCTGCAGAAGAAGGGCCTGTCTGTTAGAAGGAAAACTAACAAACAGAAAGCGATAGCATCAACATCAACAAAAAGGATGACCAAACAAAAACTCCATCTTAAAGTCACCACCAGCAAAGATCAAAGGGAGGTTAAGCCACAAAGATGAGGAAAATTAGCACCAAAAGACTGCAAATTCCAAAAACCAGAATGTCCTTTCTCCAAAGGATCGCAACTCCTCGCCAGCAAGGGAATAAAACTGGACAGAGAATGAGTTTGACAAATTGACAGAAGTAGGCTTCAGAAGGTGGGTGGGTAATAGCAAACTCCTTCCAGATAAAGGAGCATGTTCTAACCCAATGCAAGGAAGTTAAGAACCTTGAAAAAAAGGTTGGAGGAATTGCTAACTGGAATAACCAGTGTATATAAGAACAAAAATGATCTGATGGAGCTGAACAAAACAGCATGAGAACTTCGTGAAGAATACACAAGTATCAATAGCTGAATCAATCAGGCAGAAGAAAGGATATCAGAGAAGATTCAACTTAATGAAATAAAGTATAAAGACAAGATTAGAGAAAAAAACAATGAAAAGGAATGAACAAAGCCTCCAAGAAATATGGGACTATGAAAAGACCAAACCTACATTTGATCAGTGTACCTGAAAATGATGGGAGAATAGAATCAAGTTGGAAACACACTTCAGGATAATATCCAGGAGAACTTCCCTAACCTAACAAGACAGGCTAACATTCAAATTGAGGAAATACAGGGAACACTACAAAGATACTCTTTGAGAATAACAACCCCAAGATGCATACATAATCATCAGATTCACTAAGGTTGACATGAAGGAAAAAATGTTAAGGGCAGCCAGAGAGAAAGGTGAGGTTACCCAAAAAGGAAAGCCCATCAGACTAATAGCGGATCTCTCTGCAGAAACCCTACAAGCCAGAAGAGAGTGGGGCCAATATTCAACATTCTTAAAGAAAAGAATTTTCAACCCAGAATTTCACATCCAGTCAAACTAAGCTTCAAAAGTGAAGGAGAAATAAAATCCTTTACAGACAAGCAAATGTTGAGATATTTTATCACCACCAGGCCTGCCTTACAGGAGCTCCTGAAGGAAGCACTAAATATGGAAGGAAAAACTGATACCAGCCACTGCAAAAACAAACCAAAATGTAAAGGCCATCGACACTGTGAAGAAACCGTATCAACTAATGGGAGAAAGAACCAGCTAACATCATAATGACACGATCAAATTCACACATAACAATATTAATCTGAAGTATAAATGGGGTAAATGCCTTAATTAAAAGGCACAGACTGGCAAATTGGATAAAGAGTCAAGTTCCATTGGTGTGCTATATTCAGGAGACCCATCTCATGTGCAAAGACACACATAGGCTCAAAATAGAGGGATGGAGGAAGATTTACCAAGCAAATGGAAAGCAGAAAAGCAAAGCAGGGATTGCAATCTTAGTCTCTGATAAAACAGACTTTAAACCAATATAGATCAAAAAAGACAAAGAAGGGCACTACATACTGGTAAAGGGATCAATGCAACAAGAAGAGCTAACTATCCTAAATATTATGCACCCAATACTGGAGCACCCAGATTTGTAAAGCAAGTTCTTAGAGACCTACAAAGAGATTTAGACTCCTACACAATAATAGTGGGAGACTTTAAGACCTCACTGTCAATGTTAGACAGATCAACAAGACAGAAAATTAACAAGGACTTTCATGACTTGAACTCAGCTCTGGACCAAGCAGACCTAATAGACATCTATAAACTCTCCATGCCAAATCAATAGAATGTACATTCTTCTCAACATCACATAGCATTTATTCTAAAATCAACCACATAATTGGAAGTAAAACACTCCTCAGTAAATGCAAAAGAATGAAAATCGTAACAGTCTGTCAGACCACAGTGCAATCAAACTAGAACTCAGGATTAAGAAACTCACTCAAAACTGCACAACTACATGGAAACTGAACCACCTGCTCTTGAATGACTACTGGGTAAACAATGAAATGAAGGCAGAAATAAGTAAGTTCTTTGAAACCAATGAGAACAAAGACACAACATATCAGAATCTCTGGAACACAGCTAAAGCAGTGTTTAGAGGGAAATTTATAGCACTAAATGCCCACAGGAGAAAGTGGGAAAGATCTAAAATCAACACCCTAACATCACGATTAAAAGAACTAGAGAAGCAAGAGCAAACAAATTCAAAAGCTAGCAGAAGACAAGAAATAACCAAGATCAGAGCAGGACTGAAGGAGATAGACACAAAGAGAACCCTTCAAAAAAAATCAATGAAGCCAGGAGCTGTTCTTTTTTTTTTTTTTTTTTTTGAAAGGATTAACAAAATAGATAGACTGCTAGTCAGACTAATAAGGAAAAAAGAGAAGAATCAAATAGACACAATAAAACATTATAAAGGGACTATCACCACTGATCCCACAGAAATGCAAACTACCGTTAGAGAATACTATTAACACTTCTATGCAAATAAACTGGAAAATCTAGAAGAAATGGATAAAATCCTGGACACGTACGCCCTCCTAAGACTAAACTAGGAAGAAATTGAATCCCTGAATAGACCAATAACAAGTTCTGAAATTGAGGTAGTAATAAATTGCCTACCAACCAAAAAAATCCCAGGACCAGATGGATTCACAATCAAATTCTACCAGAGTACACAGAGGACCTGGTACTATTCCTTCTAACACTATTCCAAACAACAGAAAAAGAGGGACTCCTCCTTAACTCATTTTATGAGGCCAGCATCATGCTGAAACCAAAACCTTGCGGAGACACAACGAAAAATGGAGAATTTAGGCCAATATCCCTGATAAACTTGGATATGAAAATCCTCAATAAAAGACTAGCAAACTGAATCCAGCAGCACATCAAAAAGCTTATCCACCATGATCAAGTCAGCTTCATCCCTCGGATGGAAGGCTGGTTCAATATATGCAAATCAATAAACGTAATCCATCACATAAACAGAACCAATAACAAGAACTACATGATTATCTTAATAGATGCAGAAAAGGCCTTCAGTAAAATTCAACAGCCCTTCATGCTAAAAACACTCAATGAACTAGGTATTGATGGAACATATCTCAAAATAATAAGAGCTATTTATGACATACCCACAGCCAATATCATACTGAATGGGCAAAAACTGGAAGCATTCCCTTTGAAAACTGGCACAAGACAAGGATACCTTCTCTCACCACTCCTATTCAACATAGTATTGGAAGTTCCATCCAGGGCAATTAGGCAAGAGAAATAAATAAAGAGTACTCAAAAAAAAAAAAGAAAGGAAGTCAGATTATCTCTGTTTGCAGATAACATGATTGTATATTTAGAAAAACCCCATTGTCTCAGGCCAAAAACTCCTTGAGATCATAAGCAACTACAGCAAAGTCTCAAGGTACATAGCCAATGTGCAAAAATCACAAGCATGCCTATACACCAATAAGAGACAAACAGAGAGCCAAATCGTGAGCAAACTTTCATTCACTATTGCTACAAAAAGATAAAATACCTAGGAATGTGAAGGATCTCTTGAAGAACTACAAACGACTGCTCAAGGAAACAAGAGAAGGCACAAACAAATGGAAAAATATTCCATGCTCCTGGATACGAATAATCAATATCATGAAAATGGCCATACTGGCCAAAGTAATTTATAGATTCAGTGCTATCCCCATTAAGCTACCATTGACTTGCTTCACCGAATTAGAAAACACTACTTTAAATTTCATATGGAACAACAACAACAAAAAAGAGTCCTTATAGCCAAGACAATCCTAAGCAAAAAGAAAAAAGCTGGAGACATGACACTACCTGACTTCAAACTATATTACAAGGCTGTGGTAACCAAAGCAGCATGGTACTGGTACCAAAACAGATAGCTAGACCAATGAAACAGAATGGTGGCCTCAGAAATAATACCACACATCTACAACCATCTGATCTTTGACCATCCTGAGAAAAAGAAGCAATGGGGAAAGGATTCCCTATTTAATAAACGGTGTTGGGAAATCTGGCTAGCCATACGCAGAAAACTGAAACTGCACCCCCTCCTTACACCTTATACAAAAATCAACTCAAGATGGATGAAAGATTTAAAGGCAAGACCTAAAACCATAAAAACCCTAGAAGAAAACCTAGGCAATACCATTTAGGACATAGGCATAGGCAAAGACTTCATGACTAAAACACCAAAAGCAATTGCATCAAAAGCCGAGATTGACAAATGGTATTTAATTAAACTAAAGAACTTTGGCACACACACAAAGAAACTATCATCAGAGTGAACAGGCAACATATACAGAATAGGAGAAAATTTTTTGCAATTTATTCACGTGACAAAGGGCTAATATCTGGAATCTACAAGGAACTTAAACAAATTTACAAGAAAAAAACAACCTCATCAAAAAGTGGGTGAAGGAAATGAACAGACACTTCTCAAAAGAAGACATTTATGTGGCCAACAAACTTATGAAAAAATCTCATTATCACTGGTCATTAGAGAAATGCAAATCAAAACCACAATGAGATACCATCTCACACCAGTTAGAATGGCGATCATTAAAAAGTCAGGGAACAACAGACGCTGGAGAGGATGTGGAGTAATAGGAATGCTTTTGCACTGTTGGCGGGAGTGTAAATTAGTTCAACCATTGTAGAAGACAGTGTGGCAATTTGTCAAGAATCTAGAACTAGAAATACCATTGACCCAGCAATCCTATTACTGGATATATACCCAAAGAATTACAAATCATTCTACTATGAAGACACATGTACACGTATGTTTATTGCAGCACTGTTCACAATAGCAAAGGCTTGAAACCAACCCAGATGCTCATCAATGTTAGACTGGATAAAGAAAATACACCATGGAATAGTATGAAGCCATGAAAAAGAATGAGTTCCTGTCCTTTGCAAGGACATGGATGGAGCTGGAAACATCATTCTCAGCAACCTAACACAGGAACAGAAAACCAAACACTGCATGTTCTCACTCCTAAGTGAGAACTGAACAATGAGAATATAGGGAGGGAAACATCACACACCAGGGCCTGTTGCGGGGTGAGGTGCAAGAGGAGGGATAGCATCAGAAAAAATACCTAATGTAGATGACGGGTTAATGGGTGCAGCAAACCACCATGGCACATGTATACCTATGTGACAGACCTGCACGTTCTGCACATGTATCCCAGAACTTAAAGTATAATAAAAAATAAATAAAAATAAAAAATGTTTTTAAAAAGAAAATGACAGTGATTCACTCAGAATCATAATCTGTGTCTGAAGTTCCTTTTCCCCTCCTTTATCTTTCTGCACCGCTGCAGAGATAGGAAAAACCAAAGTGTTTTTTCTGCTCTCACACATCACTCAGCACAACGCTTCTCACACCAGATGTATGGGGGTTTCTCTCCACACACCAAGTGATCAGTTCTCTAGCAGACACCAAGTGGGTGTCCTTCAGTTCAATTTAATTCTGACACTCTCTACCTGGAATAAGAGTCAACCCCACAGATTAAAAACTCAGTCCCACAAGACTGCCTCCCACTTTAAATGCTAGTAGCAAGCCCTGGGTTATGTCCTGTACTTCCGATCTGCTGGCTATGGATTGAGGTTTCCAAAACCTCCTTCTCAGGTTCTATTAATTTGCTGGAGTGGCTCACAGAACACAGGGAAACACTTTGCTTACATTTATCCAGTTATTGCAAAGGATATTTTAATTTTAATTTTTTATGGAGTCGATATGATTTACTAACAAGTATTAATTATTGATCTTGAGACTTCTGAAATATTTTTCATTGACTTCATATTTTAATATGAAAATTAAGAATTCCTTAAAAAATTTTTTTTAAATTTTAAGTTCTAGGATACATGAACTTAATAGAAATGTGTGCCATGGTGGTTTGCTGTACCTGTCAACCCATCACCTAGGTATTAAGCCTTACATATAGTAGCTCTTTATCCTAATGCTCTCCCTGTCCCCTGCTTACCTCTCACCTCTTCAGGCCCCTGTCTGTGTAGTTTCCCTTCCTGTGTCATGTGTTCTCATTGTTTACCTCCCACTTATAAGTGAGAACATACAGTATTTAGTTTTCTTTTCCTGCATTAGTTCGCTGAGAATGATGGCTTCTAGCTTCATCCATGTCCCTGCAAAGGACATGATCTTGTTACTTTTTATGTATTCCGTGGTACATACACCACATTTTCTTTACAAAGGATATTTTAAAGAATACAAATGAGCAGCCAGATGGAAGAGATGCTTAGGGCAAGGTATGTGGGAAGAGGTGTGGAGTTTCCATGTCCTCCCTGAGTGTGCCACCCTCAGTATACCTTCACACATTCATCAATCTGGAATTTCATTCAAACCCTGTTCTTTGAGGTTTTTATAGAAGCTTAATTATGTAGTTGTCATTGGTTATATTATTGGCCATTGGTGATCCACTTAAACCTTCAGCTCTTCTCCCCTCCCTGGATATTGTAGGGTGTGGCTGAAGGTACCAACCCTCTAATCATGTCTTGAATTTTCTGGTGATCAGCCTCCATTCTGATGCTGTATAGGAGTCTCCAGCAACCAGGTATCTCATTAACATACAAAATACCCTCTTACCACTCCAGAATTCCAAGGGTTTTAGGAGCTGTGTGCCAGGATACTGGAAGAAAACCAAATAGGCATTTTTTTTTTTTTACAATAGATCACAATATCATAAACTTGGATATTTTTTTTACAATAAATCACAATATCATAAACTGCAACCCCAGCAACTTGGTAGATAATCGTTTAACATCAGAATCGAAAAAGTGGAAGATGAGCGCAGAGTACATTCCAGATCAGTCCTGTTTCATGTCTCTTTTCATTGTATAATCTGAAGTTTAGTCTCAAGATTCTGCCATCTCACAACTACCCATTTCTAAATGGAAAGTTTTCAGCTGGTTGCAGCCAAGAACCACATATGAGGAGGAATAAGAGACAGCAACCTTCTAACTTTTCATTGCTTGGCAACAGTGAATGCTTACAGTTTACCAAAAAATGATATTACAACTTTATGGAAATCATTTATAAAAGGGAGTTTGCAGATATTTTATCTTTGTGATAACACATTCTACTGATCAGTGGATATGTGACTAATCATTTTTGGTAGATACTAAAAAATTAAAGTTTTATAATAAGAGATGTAAATTAGTCATCAGTAGAGAGAAATGGGTGCCCTAAAACATGTAATATTTGGAGCTATAATGCCTTCTAAAGGAGGATATATTATTTTAACCATCATTCATTTAAGAAAAACTGTAGGTACTTACCATGTTCCAGGTACATGGCTAATTTCTGGGGCAACAAAAATGACTAAATTATTGTCATCCTTGCCCTTGAAGTACTGGTTAAAAGAGACAGATAAAGAAATAATTGCAGAGCATGGCACTGAGAAGGATGATAAAGGTTAAAAAAAATAAACGAGTGCCATATAGTTTATGAGACCACAGAAGAGGAAGTTTTCAGCTCTTAAGAATGAAAGGACATACACTGAACATTTATTGAATGAATGAATGAATGAATGGTGTTACCAAGCTAATGTCATCACAGTATTATATGCTATGTCCTGAAATAATAACCTGGAATTTTGCAAATAAAAGGGAAGGTTTAATGGAGTAGTCAAGATAGAATCTCCATTGCAGAACACTGGCCTCAAGGTGAGAAGGGAAGCTTTGATTCCTACAGCCCCCTAAAAATGTAGTAACATACTTTAAATAATGTAAGCTGCATGCTGTTATTTCCTAGAAAGATCTAGTTTGCTGGGGATGTGTCTAGGTGAAGCTTCTGCATGATAGCTTATTTCAAATTATATAACAGAGTATACATTTTAAAGAGAGCCAGCAGTGAATCTTTTGGAAAGAAAAAAGTTATCTTAAAAGTAGATGCATTTTGATTTAGGATTTTGCATGTCTGCTTTCATAAACAGGTTTCTATATCTGGTTTCCTACATTGAAGTTTTCATAGATTTAATATTTATTATAATATAAAACTTCATCTGTTCCCTGGAATTGTGTGTGTGCGTGTGTGTGTGTGTATACATTTATACGTGTGCATATTTATCTGCCAACATCTGAATTCCCTCCATAGCAATACAAATGTAAAATTAGTATGTCATTCATAGAGGTGCTGTTTAGTATTTAAATCTATAGCTAAATACTAATCTATTCTGTGAACAAGACTCTCTGGTATACCATAGCTCTTTAGCACATTATTAATGTTATGTTAGATATTTTAATGTCATTACTACAAGTTAGTAAATAAAATATCTAACATAATAACATTGCCAACTCTTTTCTCACATGAGTTCATGTAACCCTTATGATTTGCCATCTACACCATATTTTAAATGCCAGATATGAAGTTGGTCTTTTTTCCTAAAAACTCAGTGTTCTCACATTCCATTTGAGTCTTCATGTCTAATTGTGATATTTAAAGTAGGTCATTTAGCTGCCGATTTTGCTCCTAACTCTGGTCCTCTTAACACTATCAGATGTTCTTTTCCATCATATATTTTTTTCCCACTTCCAGTTGCAGAACCCACATTAAAAGTAGTTGAGTGGAAAATGGAATGAGCAATAAGCTCTCAGTTTGCTATTCCTTTGAGTAATTTTGCAGTGAAGGTACAGAAAGATAAGATGGTAGGTTTGTTGTGGGGGAAAGGAGGATAGAAGGAGAGTTTATCAAAAGGGAAAAAATAAACAGTTGAGGGATTTAAGATGAGAAGGAAAGAGGGAATGTCTGCTGGATTCAGTTCCTAGAGATGGAACACAGAGAAACCCACAGCCTTCGTCTCCTTTTATTTTCTCTGATTTCTAAAATACCTGTATTTTTATTTTTAACTTTATAATAGCAAAAATGTTGTTTAAGAAGTCAATAATTTGGCAGCCGGGCGCGATGGCTCACGCCTGTAATCCCAGCACTTTGGGAGGCCGAGGCGGGTGGATCACGAGGTCAAGACATCGAGACCATCCTGGTCAACATGGTGAAACCCCGTCTCTACTAAAAATACAAAAAATTAGCTGGGCATAGTGGCGCGTGCCTGTAATCCCAGCTACTCAGGAGGCTGAGGCAGGAGAATTGCCTGAACCCGGGAGGCGGAGGTTGTGGTGAGCTGAGATCGTGCCATTGCACTCCAGCCTGGGTAACAAGAGCGAAACTCCGTCTCAAAAAAAAAAAAAGAAAAAGAAAAAAGTCAATAACTCCTAACATTTTTAGGATTTATTAGTGTAGGGTACCCAGTATAAGGCAAGGACCCAGATCCATGGAGGTATCAGCATTAAAGAAGGTAAATTACAGAAGACGTTCAAAAGCTTTTAGAAGCTTATGTACTCCTTAATAGTTTACAGATTGCCTTATCTCCATTTCTCATCTGTATACATTGACCACATTTCCTCAATGTTTAACAGAGAACAGAACCTCTTCCATATGTTTTATTTATATGTGTGTGTATTATACATATAAACTGTATTTTTAAGGATACATTTAAATGTTCCCTTTCTCTACCTGACACTAATACTAAGAATGGAAAATGGTGATACCATTCAGCACGGAGAGGAATTGAGGTGCATTTTATTATTGAGTACATTCAGGTATAGTTGGACAAATTGGGTAATGGAACCAAATTGGATTATAGGAGATTCTGGCCTTAAAACTATCATTCTATTATGTCTTCTGATGAAATGTAATTGCATTTGAGTTGTGTAAACTGATAAAAAAATTGCAAAATGCAAAGTGAAAGATACAACACTAGTTACATGGAATAGCATGAAATAGAAAAAAACAACTCACCTAAATAAAATATTTCTTACACACTTAAAGCATATATTCTAACATTATATAAGGACGCATCTAAATGAATGCTTATCACTGAGCAATATGATTTCCAAAACGTTATTCAAAGACAGTTTGGCTGTTCATAAATCTTTTAATTTTAAACTGACGATTTACAGTTTTTCCTTTCATCCTCTTGTTTTGAATGCTTGATGTGGGAGTGCTAATTAATGTTAGAATTCTTAGCTAATGTACTTGTTGCTAAGCAGATAGAACTATCAGAGCATTTTATTTTGAAACTGTACTCTTTTTTGACTGATATAGCATTTGAAATCATGCTTGAAGAAACATTTCATGGCAGGGAACCAGTGCTCTTATGAAGAACATATTGCCCATGACCAGTTCACCGGTTCATTTATTTACGCAATGCCTATCGTTCCGGTGGCTCACACATCCATTGTGTTGAAAATCACATGTTAAAGATGTGAACACTAAATTATCTTATCAGGGTGAAAATATGCAATTTATACAATCATAAAACATGGAAGTTAATGGAAAGTTTACTTAGAACTGTACATTTTGCCTGCCGGACAGAAGCTTTTACTGACTGCTTGGGCTGTCTTAGCTGGATTACAGGTTGACTTCTGTATTCTCCATATATGTTTTTTTTTGTCTCAATTTGAGTTTCTTCAGAAGCAGTTTCTGTGCCAGAGGTTACTGTTTGTGTTGTTTATTTTATAGGTTCATAAAATACTCATTGGGAAGTGAGAAATGAGAAAGGGGACAGCAGTTGTGAGAAGTCTTGGAAATGGTTTAAAACCATGTCTCAGAGTTATCCAATCCAAGGGGCAAAGGAGGTAGGACATTTATGGACCAAGTCTTCAGTCAATGGCTGAGTGCCACAAGGTTTGAAGAAGATGTGATGCCCCTGACACTTAACAGCCTGCCATGCAAAAAGACACAGTAGTCTTTGAAGCTTCAGAGAAAGCACTGAGGCAATGAGAGACAATCACCTGTACTAGCAGTTGGACAACAGTTGGGGAACACTGAAGCAGTAACACATGGGTGCTCCAGGTGGGCCACCAAAATCATCTGCCATACCTTCTGTGGGCTTACATCCACCTGATGTGGATGGACAGAGTAGATTTTTTTGAGAGATATGGAGGACTTAGAAAGAGAAGGCTTGGGAGAGTTTGCACTGAAGGAGGGAGAAAGCAATAGCATTGCCTGTGCTTTTGGTTTGAAGGGAAGGGTAAATGTTAATGAAATAGCTTTTGAAGGCCTTTAGGAAGACTGCCTACATTTTGAAATCCTACTTCTACCTGCTGGCCAAAGATCTGGAGGAACCTCATCCTCTCATTATTTATTTATTTTTTTTTGAGACAGAATTTCGCTTTTGTTACCCAGGCTGGAGTGCAATGGCCTTCTGGGTTCAGGCAATTCTCCTGCCTCAGCCTCCCGAGTAGCTGGGATTACAGGCACACGCCACCATGCCCAGCTAATTTTTTGTATTTTTAGTAGAGACGGGGTTTCACCACGTTGACCAGGATGGTCTCAATCTCTCGACCTCGTGATCCACCCGCCTCGGCCTCCCAAAGTGCTGGGATTACAGGCTTGAGTCACCGCGCCCGGCCCTTCTCTCATTATTAAAGGAGTTGTGGGTGTCGATTTAACTGTTCTGGTATCTTAAGGTGGTGAGATTAGGAATAATTTTTCTTTCTTTTTTTTTTTTTTTTTTTTTGGTCTTCCCTGCTTTAGTTTTATAATTAAAAAGGAATTTTCTTATAAAAATACAGCCACTGTGATATCTTCTGCTGAACATGTGTCTCAGCTTACTCACAAGGTCAGGAAACGTGGGCCCAAGTCCTAAACTCAAGAAAATAGAAAAGACAATTTCATCGCCAGTGTAATTAAGTGAGCTTCCCTACAATATGTTAACTTAGCTTCTCATCTAAGTAATATGAATCCAGCTATAGTGGATTTTGGTGTTTATTTTAATCTTGTATTGTCATTAGCCAGTTTGTTACATTAGTTACCCTTGAGTATATTGTGGAAATGGATTTCTGTTGCATTTTTTTTTTTTTTTTTTTTTTAAGGATTTAGGGTATTATGCCTGAGTGAATTGGTTCATAGGGATTTTACTTACTCATTCATTGGGCGCTGCTGTGTTTTTGTTCTCTGTCTGGTTAAGCTGCTGTGTTTCTGTGTATAGCATTTGCACAGTGTTCACATGATGCTTGGGTACATGGGTGTCAGATTTTCATTATGCCCAGATGATGTGAGTTGCGTGGAAAGCCTCCGGAACTGTAAACTCTCATTTCCCCATCATGAATTAGGAAACCAGAGTTCTGCATTTTCATTAACACAGGGCCTTACATCCCAGTTCAGCTTACTACCTGCTAAGCCTCCTAGTCTGTTGGAAAATGTGCGTTGGCAGTTTTCCAGTCTTGCTAAGACTCATAAATAGATGCCTTTCATATGAAATGTATTTGCTTTGGCATATTGACACTGGAATACATTATTCTTTTAGCAGTTGAACAAATAAAAATAAAAATGATGGTTTCTTATTTTCAGTATACTAAAATGAGAATAATTGGGTTAATATCTTAATCTGGCAGTCATGAATCAGATTGTATAGCTACAACCACACAATTTGGTCAGATAAAGGGGTTCCAGGAATAACCTGGAGAGCTTACCGAAAAAAAAGAAAATCCTGATCTCTGAATACCATCTCTCTAAAATCATGATTTAATTGGTCTTGGGTGCAGCCTGGGCACCTGGATTTTTTTGTTCAAAGCTCCCAGATGATTTCAAACATGCAGTTGAGGCTGAGAACACTTGCTCTCATCAGGTGTACCAGAGAGAATACTTTTGCAAGCAAACAGCCTCACCTAATTCTTCCTTTCCCTTTTGTTTCTTCTAAGTCTAGTTCACATCTTTGGGCATAGTCCTTGACTAGAAGAGTGAGAGAACTATTGAATGGTCCAAGAAGATTAAGATGGCTTATTTTATACTCCACTTGATCATATAGAAAGTTAGGGAGAACACTCAAGACCACTGGGAGCTACTACGTAGGTGAATAGATTTGTCCAAAACTCCCTTTGGCACTCTCCAGCTTGCCCTGATGTACTCCTGAGTAAAGCCTATAGTGGACACTTACATTTCCAAAGACTTCGGTCTATTAAAGACTGCCTCATCTCATAGGTGCCTTAGACTAGACCTTGTACAAGTATAGGTGTTTTATTTCATGCCTCTAAATGGATATCTAATATCGTTTAGGATTCAGATGTTTATTCAGAAATCCAGGTATTTGGCATCTCAGAGATTTTAACAAAATGGCGAGAACAACATATATCAAAATATGTCTTGAAGTGATGAGTACCATAGACCTTTTAGAATTACATTTTCTAGCATCTTGTACAAAATAAGACCCTAATTTCTATAAAACTCGATGGACTTTAGCTGGGAATATGATGTCACTTATCCTTCAATGATTTTTTTTTTTTTAAAGAATTATACATGGATTTTTTGCCAAAGCAAAAAAGGGAAAATGTTCTAGCTACTGAAAGCACATAAGATATTGTTCCACTTATGATGGATAACTTCCCACTTAAGATGGGTATGTTTTAGGGTATTTGAGCCTTTTAAACATTGTGGATATAATTTGTATAATATTCTACTTAATAGTAAACTCTGCCATTCACAGTATCCCCTTTCTCACTTTTCTAGCTACGGTTTTGGTAAACCACCTGGTGCACTTGCAGTGCTATCATAAGCTATGGCTTGTCATTACAAGCTCTGGAGAGTGAGTTTCTGTTTTCAGTAATTATTAGGAAAACCATTTGACTATTTTCTGGTAGGTTTAACCTTCATTTAAGTGAGGTATTTGAATATTTTGTTGAAAATATAATCTTTCACCATAAAACTATCTGAATCTGAGATTTCAGTATAAAAGAAGCTCTTTTCAGTCATTGCAAAAAGTTAAGAACCTCTTGCAATTTTCCTCTGAAAAATAAAAATGTGCTTTTATAGAGCTTTTGATAATTATCATACATCTGTGCACTCACACACACCATTGTGTTCATATCCCATCTATGTCATTAGTCATCAATGTCATTAATCACATTGGATTTCATTGTATAGAATCTGGGTATTTCAGTCTAAAAAGAGTGCTGTCATTTGGTTACATTTAGGCAAATTTCTTCAATTTATAATCTGTAATGTGTATTTTGATCTTCTTTAACTGGATGGTCAAAGTACACTTAAATGGCCCCACCAAACCACTGAAGAAATACAGCAGTGATGACTGGTCTCTCTGGGTCTTTCCATGCTCAGCAGTTATAGAGGCATCATGTGATTATTTTTATGTAGTTAATCTGAGAATATGCAAAACAAATTATAATAAAAAGGTGTGGACTCTTACTGGATTATAGGTTGTGCGTATTTATTTTTCACCAGCAAACTTCTTATTTGTTGATCTCCTTCAGAAATATTTTCTTTTCCATTTAAAAATTTTAAATTGAGACCACAAACTCTTCTCCTTTTTTCATGTATAGCAATGCTTAAGTTATTTGTATTATGATTAATTTTATCTGCAAATAATGGAAATCCTAAAATAATAGTGGCTTAAACTTGGTAGAAGTTACTTTTTTATCCTTATGTTAAAAAAAAAAAAAGTATAGACATAAGGAATCCAGGACTGGTAGAGTGACTCAACTGTCATCAGGGAGCTGGGGTTCTGTATCCTTAGCACACTCAAGGTTGCCTCATGGTTCAAGACTGCTGCTAGATTACCAATCATCCCAGTAAGAAGGAAGCTAAAAAAGAGAAGTGGGGCCAGGCGTGGTGGCTCAAGCCTGTAATCCCAGCACTTTGGGAGGCAGAGGCGGGTGTATCACAAGGTCAAGACATCGAGAACATCCTGGTCAACATGGTGAAACCCCGTCTCAACTAAAAATACAAAAATTAGCTGGGCATGGTGGCGCGTGCCTATAATCCCAGCTACTCAGGAAGCTGAGGCAGGAGAATTGCCTGAACCCAGGAGGCGGAGGTTGCGGTGAGCCGAGATGACGCCATTGCACTCCAGCCTGGGTAACAAGAGCGAAACTCCGTCTCAAAAAAAAAAAAAAAAAAAGGGAAGTGGGAAACCAAAAGAGGTGTCCTCTTCTTTATAAAGACTTTTTCTATGAATCCCATACATCACTTCTGCTTAGGTCTTGTTGGCCAGAACTAACTCACGTGATCCTATCTTGTCGACAGGCAGGCTTGGGATGCTAGACTTGTGATTGGGTATATACCAGCCCAAATCCCAAATATATTCAGTGCATTTTTTGTTTTTTTGCTAAGAAAGAAGAGGAAATAGACATTGGGTTAGGAAATAGCAGTCTTTGCTGCCTTACTGTTGTCAGGTGTAAGATATGCTCAAGTTACTCCAAGCAGAAATACTTATATTGCTTATTGCCAGAGTAAAATAAATGATGTAAATAAAACTAGTTAGGGACTTGCCATATTGGCGTTCATTGTGGGGATTTATCTAAAAATGATGGGCTGCAGGAGGAGAAATACAGGGCCAAATACATAAAAATTTCCAACAACTATATGAAAATTCCAAAATTTATCTATATGGTAATCACCTGTCTGATGACTTCATTTATTCAGAATATCTTTAAGAAAGAGAGAGGGTTCTATGTTTGGTCAATTGTTTTGGTCAATTCAGAGTTGGTGAACAATTATAAACTTCCAAAGGTCTCAGCAAATACTTGGCTATTCACAGTATTGCACACTGTAGCTTCTTTAGACACTCTGCAGAATTCTTGAGAGTTGGTCATCAGTAGCACATGATAAAAAGGTGATTAAATCTTCTGGTTGTCTGTTGCTAACAACTCATCCAAAAATGTAGTGGCTTGAAACAACAATTACTGGTTTGCTCACAATTCCACAGTTTGGGCAAGACTCAGTGGGGATGGTTTATCTCTGCTCCATGTGCTATCAGATGGGGTAGCTTACCTGGATGGGCTGAAGGACCCCCTTCCATAATGGTTTAATATATATAGCAAGTAAGTCAGTGCTGGCTATCTACTGGGAGGTCTCAATTCTCCTCATGTGGACTCTCCACATGACTAGGCTGAGCTTCTCACAGAATGGCAGCTGATTTCAAAGAGGGATCATCTTGAAGAATAAGCATTTTAAGAGTACAAGTCCCAGTGTGCAAGCACTTATCAAGTTTCTGTGAATGTCTTATTAGCCAAATCTAGTCCCATGGCAATTGGAAGAGGCTACCCGTGGATGTATAAATACCAAGAGGTGTGGTTCTTTGGAGGCCATTAAAGTAACTTTCTGCCACAGTAAGTTTTCAGGCAGAAAAAATACACGCTATTTATTAAGGTACTACCATGTGCCAGTCACTGTCCTTTAACACAGAGCTGCTCTGCAAAAATAGTCTCATTGTCCCATTTTCCAGATAAGAAAAATCAGGTTCAAAATGTTTTAAATGACCTGCAGGAGGTCACAAAGCTCCTAAGTGGTGAGGCTCCATATTTCAGCCTACCTCTGAATAACTGCCAAGTCCTTGTTCTTTGCAGGGCCTCCAGCTGCCTTTTAAACGACATGGTCCATTGTCACTGCTGCAGGCACATCTGTCCTGTGAGCTTTCACTCTAAGTACAATAAAAGACTTACCACCGGATACATTGTTTTTTGAATTGACAACAAGGGAAAAAGATTCCTGAGCATTC
Source organism: Callithrix jacchus (assembly GCF_049354715.1). Classification (NCBI taxonomy): domain Eukaryota; kingdom Metazoa; phylum Chordata; class Mammalia; order Primates; family Cebidae; genus Callithrix; species Callithrix jacchus. The sequence goes on from NC_133506.1 coordinate 21,925,955, forward strand.
TAATTAACCAAGTACCACTCCTGCGCTGCAGAGATGGCTACCAGTGAGAGCTGTAAAGGGAAAGTGCTTGGCAGTGAAGCAAGACAAGAAACCTGGTTCTTTGTGCTCTGCCCCATTGCAAGCTTTTTCCTAGCAAACCTGACCAGTAACAACAGTGTCTGAAGTCTTTTCTAGAAAGCTCTCCATATAGGTATCTTTTTCCTAGAGTAAGGGCTTATAACAAGGGCATTAAAATATGCTAATTTCTAATACTTTCTAATTGGCGTATCCACATATCAAAGCTTTCACTGGGACACCATTGTCAAAAAAAGTATGGGTCATGCACATGGCCGTGAAATTCCATTCTTTATATTTTAAGCAACATCAAGATTGTTCTTTTCCTTCGCCGTTTGGCAGATTAGAATTCCTCTTTAAAATGGGAGAAGTTAGTTACTTATCAAAGCATTTGATTAATTAGCTAGACCTGTCAGGCCAAACAGAACTAGCCAAGTCTTTTAAATCTCTTAATATCAGCCAATTTTCACAATAACTTGTTTCATTTGTGGCCTTCACATTTTAAATTCTTGCCCATTAGTGACCTGGTATTTGGGCTTGTCTGAAAGGAGAGCATCCATTGTGTTAAACAGGGCTCATTATGGATTAGAGGTTTTCGAATGGGGATGCCTATGCACAAAAGACTGCCCTCCCATTTTCCTCGGAATCGCTAATTGGACCTTCGCCTTGTTTTTACAAGCAAAGGCTAAGCTTCAATAAGGAGACAGGCTTTTATAATGCCACAGTTTGGGTTGTACTGAAGAGCTGGTGACCTATCATTATCAATACTGATGTGGAACTAAAGGAAAGCATGTGTTTGGTTGTGCTAGAGACAGTAAAAGTAATGGCTGCTTTTAAAACCAGTAAAACACTGAACTTGATAGAAGATGAAATTCATTGAATATATCACCCTGCAATAGCTCAATTCCATCAGTACTAAAATGCAATCACCAAACACTCAGAAATAAACACTAGTTTAAAAATAAAAAAGAAAGAAATGAAACACAGGCCTGTACCCACAATACCCATGCATCAACTTCTAAGAAAATAGATTTTTATATTCCCAAATAAATACACGTATTACTATATCCCCAAGGTTTTAGCATCCTCATTGTACATCAGGCTAATGTCTCTAATGCAAATGCTTTTTGAATTTTCCTTAGTTAAAATAAACTTCTATTTTGGTGTGTATTTTCAGCATGTTTTAAGATTCTGTTTGTGTTGCTTGCGGTAATTCTTTTTTAATTTTCTTTTCTTACAGAATTTACTGTTTATTTTCAAATTACTCCAGACCCTAATAGTCTATTTTGCTTTTGGCAGAATTCGTATATCTATTGAATTGCATTCTGTTTTGTTGAATTTCACTCAATGAGTGTCTCTCCAATGGCTTCTATCAGTGACAAAACATTAAACTGCTTCTTTAGGGCCTTTGGGTTGTGTTTGTAACATGTATCCATAATCAGCTGTCATAATAAGCCAAGCATCCTGATTAATTCATTGTACCCTCCAGTTGAAGTATTCACTGATGTAACTAGTTGAAATGCTGATACACAAGTTTCTACTGGTCTTAAAAGAAATGATTTTTCTGGTAGTTTTATCAGTTTTAACAATTCAGATTTCATACATTTGAGGTTAGAAAATTCAGCAGACAGCCTAAATGTGGCATCATGCTAATGGAGTCCTGGAAGCTGCTGGTGTTAAAATGAGTAAATTAAGGAGTCAACACTGCTTATTTAGGCACATTAGGGTAAAATAGTATGAGAGCTCGGACTTAACAAAAATCAATTCAGCACGCAGAGTGCACATCCATCAGGACTTTGTTATGATGTCAGGGTGAACAGCAATTCTGTTTTATTTTATAAAGAATACTACATTAGCATCATCGCATCCTTGGGTGGCCGCGACATTTGCTGTTATGGAACTACTTTTCGGCAGCCACGGGGCCCCCAGGGACTACTCCAACTACATTAAAAAATTAAGTTGGTATCAAATGACTTATTGAACTCTCTGTTGATATCCTTGGGATTTGGTTGTCAATCTGCACAGTAGTTAGTCTCCTTTCACAGCAACTGCATTAAGTAGGAAGTTGTAAGAGTTACTGACGATTTGAGCAAATTATTTTTCTCTATCCAGCCCCTACATACAACAATAGTAATAAACGCAGCTTGAGTGAAAAGTATATTCCAGGTATGGCATGGATGCTTTGTTTACATGGTATGTGGTTCTACTTCACAATAACCCCTAGGTAGATATTATGCCCTTTGTGAGATTTAAGCATTGCTTTAGTCAGTGAATCAAAAATCATAAACCGAAGCTCATGCCATTGACCACAATTATATAAAAGAAGTCTGAAATGTTCTTTTGATCTAGATTTTGCACCGCGAAAGACTTTGCAGATAATGTAAGTAATTCGTAACTGTGTTTTATTTTTATGTACCCATATTCTGCTTGTCAGGAAAAAAAAAGCTGTTGGAACATACTCTTAGCTGTGTTCCCTCTCAGAAAATATTAGCCTTCATTATTTAATTTTACAAGCCTAATTATTGACTAACATTTTAATAAACATTTGACATTTATTAGTAAGAATTCAAAATATATAACCATTTAATTTACATATTATCTAATATGAAATATATTGTCTCATATGAAATAAAACTTACATGCATGAAATACTACACTCTATTCATATTATCATGCCATCTTTTGTTTTTCTTTTCTTTGTTATTTTTTGATTATGAAATTAATGTGAATTCATTGCTAAAGCTTGGGAAAACATAATGAAGAAAATAAGGATGATATATACCACTTAAAGGTAAGCCCTGTCAATAGCTGATATTCTTTCAGAATTTTTTAATATACATTTTCTTCCGTATATGTATACAATTGTATGTGTGTGATATATATATATATATATATATTGTTTTGCAACTAGTCCATGCATTCTAAGGACATAGCAGAACTTATTTCACTAATTACTCGCTATTGGAAGTTGATTCTGAGCTATTGTGAAGATGAACAACATTTCTTTGACCATTCTTGTACATATAACTTCTATGAACGAGGTGAAAGTTTATGCATACTAAACATTCGGATATGTTGCCAAAATACCTTTCATAATAATGCCTATGTAAGAAGTTGCCTGATTCTCAACTTTACTTGTAGGATTAACTGGGACAGCATGGTCATTCCTTTCTTAATTCAGTCCTTCAAAGCCATTTGAGTGCCTACGCTGCATTAGGCACTGTGCGAGACACAAGAGATAGCACTGGTAGGAGACACATAATCCTACTGCTTACCTGGAATGTACCATTCAATGGGTGGAGACTAATCTGAAGTAAGTAACTGTACAAATGCCTTTCTAATGGAACTTGTGTAGTGAAGGAAATGTTACGTCATCGAACTGATCTAGCGTGGAGAGTCAGGAAAGTCTTCCTTGAAGAGGTGACATTTGATGCTTGAAAGGGGTCGGTGTAATGAGTTTAATATACATTGTGTTACATTATGCTAATAACCATTAACAGTTACATTTTTGCTGAAGAATGCTGTTTATGTTTTGGCACTTCTCAAGTCAGATCATTTTATTCTGTTTTATTGTTGGACCAAAAAAAATGGACTAGTTCTCTTTCCACTTCTCTTCCCCTTTTTGCCCCAATTCAAATTAACATGTGATAGTCCACCACTGTTTTTTCTTTCTTTTTTTTTTTTTTTCTATTTATTGTTACACAGGTAAACGTGTGCCATGGTGGTTTGCTGTACCTGTCAAGCCATCACCTAGGTGTTAAGCCCACATTCATTAGCTGTTTCTCCTGATGCTGTCCCTCCCACCGCTCCCTGCTCCCCCACCCCACTATGTGTTGCAGAACTATTTTTTAAAGGAAAAAACAGTCTCCAATTCAGAATAGCTGCATGTCTCCAGGATGAGGTTTCATCTCCCATGCAGTGTTAGGGTAGCTCAACACTACTCATTTTTTCCACCTGAGTTAGGTGAAGCTCTAGCTGCAGTTGTCTAATAATGATTTTTAAGCATCTTAAGCAAAAACCGGGGGGCATTGGAGTAGTACCATACTTAGAATGTGAATATTAGTACCTCCATAGTCTGACTTTCTCTCTCTGGAAACATTTTATCCATCACTGTGTCCACAAATGCCAAAATGACTAGTAAGGAAATGAAAATATGTGGCCCTTGAATGCAATTTGTGACCAACATTATTTTTTCTGATGAACAGAATATATATTTTTTCATTGTATCTGTTATTTTCTTTAGTCTCAGCATTAACTGTCTATAGACAAAATTTTGTAAGGTTCCTTGTTAAACATTTCGGAATGTGCTTTTTACTGTACAAAACTCTGCAACTATTATTTTCCTAAAAGTTCAATCATAAATTGGTAATTTATTATGATTAATTGATGCAGAAAAATTGTATGATATAAACTTCATGTCGAGTTGAGCCAACACCCCTATATATGAATCTCAAAGAGCTGTGGCTATTTGATTTCTTTATTCAAAGAAAAAGTGATTCATAACCATTGTTGATGCAAATATTACTGCTTAAGATGCAGTGGGTTTCTAGTTTTCTCTTTTCTGTGTAAAATGTATGCTTGGTTGACCAGGATTCAGTGAAACCTCTCATTAGGGTACTATGGTTCATTAAGGTTTAAAGAGGCATCACTGAAATTTGAATCGGCCATGCTGAGATTGCCAAGTCTCTCTGAGCGGTAATTGGGCTACATCATGTTATGTGCTTTACTTCTGCAATGGTTTTTAGAGTTGTTACAAAAATAATAATAATAGTGGTTAAAATCTGTGCTATGTAAAACATCGGCAAGCTTCTTAGTGATGGCATCTTTCTGTTTATAAATTGAGATTTAAAAAATCATATTCCTATAAAAAACATTCAAACATCAAATTTGAATATGATACTGAGTTTGTTTTTCACTTAGTGGACAGAGTATGTTAATATAATCTTGTTTCTATTTCATTTTCTCAAACTGGAAGAAATATCTGGTTGTGCCTATAGCACTAGAAAAATCAGTAAGTAATCTAGATATTGATTTACTGAATGCCCAACATGCAGATGGAGAGAAACCATATTCAGTATGTGACAATTCGGTTAAGAGTGAACTGAAACGAGGGTGAAGTTGCTAATAGGCAGGGCATTACTAGGCAGATGCACATCAGAGCCAGATGCACACGGGAAGGGCTTATTTCACCTACATGATAAAACCATTTGTATTCAGGCATTTGAGAAACAGCAATTTACCATAATTGGACCAGCCAAAAATATTTATTTTATTAAGACAAACCCACAATACTAGGCTGTCTGTGCTTTGCTGGCTAGAAAATGCCCTAGTAAGTCATAAATTTATCCTTAAAAACATATTTAAAAAAGAATCTTAACTGGCCTTCCTTGTACCTAGTTCAAATAGTTTTCTCTTTATGCACCATGAAATCTGTCCGTGTTGGTTGCTTTATCTGCACATTTCACTCTGGATGGCGGTTTGTAAGCCTACCTACCTACCTGTGCTGCTCTGTTGGGAGCCTCACTTTGCTCACCTCGGTTTACCCAAGTGTTACAATTCATTACTGGGAGGAACTGGCCACTGCTGTCACCTCACCACCTACCATAAGGCCTAATGTATGATATATATCTAATATATATTTGATGAATAAGTTAATTACTCTGGCTTCCTACCTGTGGTGCAGTGGCTGACACATGTATATCTGCCCTGCCTTTGTGAGTGAGTGAATGTATGCGTTTACCATTTGGGAATATTTTCAGTTTTATCAGCATGACTGTTTAGAGGCATAATCACAGACTTTTAGGAAAAAATGTTTAGGTAAAAGTTCTTTGCGGGTATCCTTTTGGAATATCCCTGTAAGGTTTGCTTTTTGTCAGTTACTCCCCAATCCTCCTGCCTACCTTAACCCTCCCATTAAAATAAGAGCAACAGGCCGGGCGCGGTGGCTCACGCCTGTAATCCCAGCACTTTGGGAGGCTGAGGCGGGTGGATCATGAGGTCAAGAGATCGAGACCATCCTGGTCAACATGGTGAAACCCCGTCTCTACAAAAATACAAAAAATTAGCTTGGCATGGTGGCACACGCCTGTAATCCCAGCTACTCAGGAGACTGAGGCAGGAGAATTGCCTGAACCCAGGAGGTGGAGGTTGTGGTGAGCCGAGATCGTGCCATTGCACTCCAGCCTGGGTAACAAGAGCAAAACTCCATCTCAAAAAAAAAAAAAAAAAAAAGAGCAACAACACGAGATACTTGGTGCATGCTGTCCTGCTGAGTTTTTGAGTTTGCCATCGTTTTTGTTTCTGCTTTTGTGCTCAGTAGTGCATGGCACTATGGTGCTCATGTAAGGTTCACGTTTCGCGATTGTTGTATTCTTCGGGATGCATCCTGACTATATTGGGTCCCCTTGAGACTAGTGTTGCGACCGAAAGAAGCAGCGATATAGTTCCTACCCTCCTGAACCTCAACTTCATGTCTTTGTGAGTTCTTTAACTATTTGGTCTTCACTGAATTGATCAGGCTAAGGAGGAAACAGGGCAGTGTCAAGCTAACCAGTCAGGTGAAAGTATTGTGTTTTGGAAGTAAGGATGGTTGAAGAATGAGAGGGACGGGAAGGCGGGAGTTACAGAGAAGGGGAGAAGAGCAGGTGTGCTAAGGTATGGAATGTTAGTTAGTGGAAAACTAGGTGCACATGTTTTATTATGATGCAGCCCCCTCAGTGCTGCCTCCTAGAGGGACCCTCAGAAAGAGCCACATTTGTTTTCAAGGCTTTCTGGAGTTAGACCTCTTTGGGTTCCCCCACTAGTCTCAAGGGAGCCCAAGACAGTCAGGAGGCATCCCCAGGAGATTGTAAATACATATAATTTAATTGTTATAATTATCTTTTTCCTGTTTGCATCTCAGTTAAACATTGTCAAAAATGTTGAGATGCTACTTCTCTTAGTTTCAATTTCCCCACAGAGCAAAGCCTGAGGTAAGACCTTGAGTGCAAGCAGTTTATTTGACTCGCGAGCCTAGGAAGTAGAAGTGAAGTAGAGGGTAAGCTAGGAACAGGGGTAAACCCAGTGAAGGATGTGCTGTTTAGGGGTTACCACTGTGGGCAGCTGAGGTACAGTCCTGCAGGGAACCCTCTGAAGAATCATGTAGTAAATGTAACCTCAAACCAGCCCATCTAAGTCACACTGTTCAATAGAACTTTTTGTAATGATGGAAACATTGTGTATCCACACTGTCTTCTATAATAGCCACATCTAGCTATTTGGCATCTGAAATATGACTAGTGTGCTTGAGGGAGTACATTGTTAGCATTAGTTAATGTTAGTTAATGTAAGTGTAAATAGCCATATATAGTTAATGACTGCTGGATTGTACAGCACAGGTCTAAAGGACAGGAAGTTCAGGCGTTTATCACCAGCTCTCGTTCCATATGTGGGGCTTTTGGGGGTGTGGGTGTTAACTCCCTCATACTTCCAACCTGCCCTGCCCAGGGCTAAGATAGCTGCCATGACTTGGGAGAAATCCCTGAGGAAGATAAGTTGAGAGAATCAAAGTCCTTGAGAGGAGACATTGCCTTGATGCAGGAAAACTGTCCCTGACAGCTGCAGAGGAAATTGCAGGCGGAGAGGATACACAGGAGGCACAAAATGCCTCTGTTATGCTGCCTTGTGAGGCATTGAAAAAGTGACAGTTTGGTACATTTAAATCTGTTTTTATGATTCTGAAGTATCAAAGTTCACATCCTAAGAAATGTAATTCTGGTAATAATCCTGAAGTTTCCAGTTAATTTAATGCTTTGAAACTTTTAATGTTTTCTAAATAGCTTTTTTTTCTCTTTTAAAACTTTAATTATTTCGATTTAACTCTAATTTAGACACTAGGACAAAACGGTCACCTCATTAGTAAGTAGTATTTTCTGTGTTTTCAGTTATTATATTTTGAAATGCAAGTGGAAAATGGCACCTGCCTTACATTTTTATTTTCATAGAAGTGCATTTGAATTGGTTTCAACCATCATAAAGACTATTTCAACTTATTTGTCACTAATGAATGCCACGCTTTGTAAATTGCATAAGCTAAATAAAAATACTATAATAAAAAATGTGGCACTCTAGTGATTCAAACTGTGAAAACGATGAGGCTCTATTTTCTTAAAGTTAGATTTAAACTATTCTATGGATATTTAAATTTTTACCCATTACATTTTCTGAGAAAATCTTGCTTATCCCTAAACATAGCCGTCAAGCTGTAAAAAATGTAGAGTTTATATAGATAAATGAAGCGAAATAATATATGAGAGTGTTGCTATGTAGATGTTAAAACAAAATTTACTCTTGCTTTTTGCATTTCTATGAAATAACTGTTTAGATGTTAGAAATAAAGGCCAAAATTTGCATTTAAATGGATATATTTTAAGAAGAAATGCCAATTTGTGACCTTTACCCTTGCCGCTAGTGTGAGGTTTTTTTTTTTTAGGATTAACAATCAAACTTCAGGGAAAACACAGGAAATAGAAGCGAATTGATAGAAAATGTTTAGTTTAAACAACTTTCCAGAAAACAGTTTTTATAGCCGGTAGGGAGGCCTAATTGGGCCTTGTCATGAATTAATTTAGTCATGTAAAATATATTTGATGTCTGCAATGATAGCGAAAGATTGATTCATAGTGGCATGAATCAGTGGTCCCAGTCACTGCAGACTCAGTGGAAATGAATAGTTAAAATTGGAAGGGACCAGTATGTTAGCAATCACGTTTCTAAGTTGCTTCATTCTATATATTTGTGTATGCATTTTAAAATCTTAAGAAGATAGTTCAAAATGTATTAGGGAATTTTTAAATTTGTAAAACCTACAGTGGGCACTACAATATATCTACCTGTGAACCACCACAGTTGCTGGTTGCAATTACTTTATTCTATTTCATCTTTCAAGTTGTATTAGCCATTGTTAGAACTCAGTGTGATTAGGGTAATAGATGTTAGGTACTGATTCAAAGTATGTTTTAAAGTATTCCTCTCTGTTCATTGACTAGTTCCATGTCTATGAGAATATGTGTATGTATATATTTATATATGTGTGTATATGTACATATGTATATGTATAGTAGATATAGATTGACTATATATGTAGAGACTATATATATAAACTCTCTATGGACATATGTATGTATGTATGTTTGAGTGAGTGAATGATTGAAAAAGAGATTGATTCATCAAAGCTTACTCTCCTCTTGCTGTGGTTTAATACAACTAAATGGAACATATTTTTAGTTTAGTTTTTGCTGTTGTATGCATGTAAAGTCCCCTATAAACTTTTTTCCAAAACTATGCAATTTCTGGCACTGCTGTTTCTCCTATTGTTACTTTTTATTTATTACTTGGATACATGGGGGGAAAGTCAACCTTTGAACTTCAGACCGTTCTCCCTGGACTGGTTCAGGAATCAGAGGAGGAAGGAGGGAGGATACATGAAGATATATATGAAGTAGGTGTTCTATTCAGAAATGAAAGAACATATGAAATATCAGTTAATGCCAGTTCATATGGAGTCCAAAATTCTATTTAATGTATCAGAGAGTCAATAAGGTCTGAGACAGGCCAACTGAAGTACCTTATTTAGAGGAAAGTTGGCCTCATGGAAATCTGTTAGTCATCACCTAGGCTCAACCAATGGGAAACTGATATTAAGTCAGGACATTCAGTCCTTGGTCTACTAGGGAGAAAGCTCCAGAAATCCGAGCTCTTAAAGTCTGAGTGAGGGTAAGGGCAAGTAGAGGGGGAACGACCCAAGGAGCATAGTCCCTGTGGGACTGACTCAACCTAATTGTAATTACTCGAGGTCAATGTATCTTTGAATCCATCATCACTTGCTCAGATACTGGACCAAAGCAGTTTCTACCACCACTGCTCTGGAACAGGGCATTTCACCATTCTTTTAGAAACTGGACCTTAAGAAACCAGTGGCCATTTCAATTCCATTTTGATATTTATTACAGATTTCTTAGTAGATGCCAGGTGGTGTGTTAGGTCCCATCACTCATATGGTCTTAGTATCCATTAGGGCTAAGTGGCATTTTCTTACCTCCATCTTTCGAATGTAGCTTATACACAAAAGTCAGGCAAGTACGTTATAGACATAGTAGAAAATGTTATGTCAAATAACAACCTGCAGTGAAAGATTTTACTGTGTCCTTTTGATTCCTATTTTTGCGAAACAGGTTTAAATCCTTAAATGGTCACAGAATTTCCCTAAGAGTAGATTGTTTGTAGGTATTAGACAATAATAACCAACCAAAAAAAAAAAACCCCACAAAACCCCAAAACTAATAAATACACAGAAAAACTGAGGGGTCCCTACTCAACAAAAATTTGGAAAAGAGTGGGTTAAACAGGTTATTTTACTTCTACTGCAAAGGAGGCTTTCAGTTTGCTGTTATACTGTAGTACCCAAGGGGGACTAATGTATGCAGAGCTTCCCAAAATCATTTGATCTGGGACTAGTTTGTATTGAAGCACCTGAAGTGACTGGTGTCCTATAGCACAAATTTGTTAAAATTCCAGTGCCCCAGTTTTATCCATCACTAGCAGAAGCTAACCTCAGGGAAACTCAGGGAGGAATGCTGGGAATGGACCTGCTGGTTGTACTTCAAAAGAGGCAAAGACAAAAGGGATCCACACAGAAGCCCCAAAGAGAATCAAGGTTAATGAAGCATTCTGCATATGATGTCTGTCTTTAAAACAGGAATCCTCCAATCTGAAATGGCACAGACACTGTAGGAATAGAACTGAAATGTCTAAAATTATGAATGTTATCCATAGGTTGCCCATACTAGTCAATCAAATTCTAGAAGATGGAAATGACTATATAAATTCTTCCGCTTGCTCTCATCTTGAGGATTAATTTATGGGTACGAGATCCATAGAGGCTTGTTAACAGGAAATCAGACTTTCAGAGCTATATCCTAAATTTTTGTAATGATAGACAGTTAAACAGAATACTTACCTGAATGAATCAGTGTGGCAGAAACATGCACAGGATTTGAAAATTTTATGACTCCAAAAGCATATCTTTATGCCAATTGATAACAAATATTAGATAATTCAAGAAATATTTGGTGAAATAATGAAGGCAGATTGTATAGAAAGCACCTTTGCTTAGAGAGTTCATAAGTTTTTCAAAATGATAAGAGGAAGTAGAACTCTTGTAATTAACTAGAAAGATATGATGCATTGATCTGTAAATTAAAGAATCTTGAATATGAATGTTTCTCTCCTCTTCATTCCTGAGCCTGTCTCTCTCCTCAAGAAAATTTGGATTCCTAAAGACTAAAGTGAGAATGTTTATTACATATGCATAATATCTAGAAAAAGACATCAATTTCTGAAATGAACTTTGTCTTTGCAAAGACCATAGAAAAGGCGGTGAGTGAATCTCTTTATAAAGACAGACTTATCATTGGAACATTTTTGATCATCTAACAGGCAGGAAATTGTTAAATAAACAGTCTTGTTGTAGTAATGAAAAAAATTTAGATGTTTATAGGAGCCCCCAGTGAGGGTAATCACATCTGAATGCATCCTTGAAAACAAACACAACTCAACATTTGAGTGTTCTGTTATTTAACCAATTGGTGTATGAATGGATATGTAACAAAGCCTTGATAATGTGTTTTCTCCCAGTAATTGCATTTCTTTGTAAATTTCTGGCCTTGGAACTACTGCGTCTTAAAATCTCCTGACTTCATAATTCTCAAAATCAGGTGTCTGAGATGGTACTACAAAAGGCTGCTTGAGATAAGAGTGACCATATTTAATGTTACTAACCAGCCAACTCGACAAAATAATCCTTTTCAATAATGTTTTCCAACTAACGAGCAACACCTATCTTACTATGATAAATTCTCCTGTTTTACATAGGAAACAAGATACCAATGACTCTACCTATATCATGCCCAACCAGGAAATTTAATTTGATTAGTGTTTTGCATATACTAAAATACTTCTATCTGGATACATGCAAGGCTCTGTAGGGTGGGGTTAGAATTTTTTTTTTAATGAAACATTCCACATTCCCCCTGAGAGAAATGACAACTATTATGAGGCACAGCTGAAAAACAAAACAAGACACAAGGAGACAAATGAAAAGAACAAACTGAAAATGTGCTAACTCCATATTATTGGGACAAAAATAGTTAACACGTGTAAAACAAGGAGAATTGTTCAAAGCTTTTTTTTCCTTCATGTGAATTTGTTGTAAAGCAAATACCTTGAGTCATTTGTTTATGGTGTGTAAGTGTATGTAAGTGTATGTGGGTGTGTAATCTTTTTGCCCATCTCTTTAGCCAGGAACCATTAAATTCAGTGCCCAGAAAGATGTTGCAAATCAGCTACTATAAAATTAGAATGTGCTAGAAACTCATAATTAATTGTATAAAATTCTTTTACAAGACCAGACAATGGTTCTACATTTTATGTTATATTAAAAACTGAGAAAACGTCATTTGTGAAATCTAATAAGGCAGAACATGATTATGTTCATATTGAAAGTCAGACTAATCTGAGTGGATTAAGGGTGCCTTGTGGAATATCTTGTGTTAGTTGACTAATTCTTGTCCTCATTATTAATGTTCTGAGGCAACTGTAATACCTACAAGTAAACATCAATTCAAAATAACTTCATAAACATTTCTTAATCACCACAGATAGAATATTGTTTGCTGTGTTAATGCAGATTAAATAGCGTAAATTTACTTTTATCTCTTTAAAAAAAATAAATTTTGAAAAGCAGATTAGCAAATGGCAGAGCCGTCACCCTTGATAAAGCTGTTTCACATCTTTGGAGAGCTTAAACATGATACACTGAAGTGTGTTCACTGTCCCTTATGAGCATTAAGTGGTTTGTAAGATAAAAGAGAGAAACCAGAAATGAGAAGGTTTCTATTACAAACTTAGTCATTTCATATAAAGTGATGGCATAGATTGAATCCCTACTCCCACCCTTTGCCCCCTCCCCTTCGCGTCCCAGAACTTCAACTATCCTCTATGATACACAACTGAGCAGGAGACATAGAATCACATTTTTCACAGGGATTTGGAATGTCTCTGTGGTCATGGTCTGCCAGTAATAGAAGCCATATGCTATGGGTCAGGAGGAAAGCTATCTTGAAACAGAAGAACCCATCTCTTGGCCTAATGACCTTGGGAACATTTAGTCATTTCAAGGCATTTATCATTGAAGCACTGTAGGGGTTGTTTGGGCTATGTTTTCTACCATGTGACTCCAAGCTGTGAGGGGGAGAAGTGCATATTATTCACAAAGAAGATAGCATCAGTGGTAAGTAAGTGGCCAATGTCAGTAGCAATAAAATTTCTTCCAGGGCACCTGTTAGGTGATTTGTTGTAGATTGATTTGAGTTTCCCTTTGTGATTTTGAACTCCTTTTAGCTTCTTAATACTTTAAAACACAAGTCTGATGGAATGAGAGATCCCGTGAAAGAATTTGATTTAAACTGAGTACTTTGTGGACATTGGAAAACCAGCTTTGGTCTTGAATTACATTGCCTTTGGAATAGCAGCGTGTAAGACAAAGCGACATGATCTTTGTAATGGCTCTTGGCTCATCTATAGTTGACACACACATGCAAGTTATATGGACTGAGTCACTTGAGATTTCCCATTTCCCATAAAATAATGTTTATCATGCCGTGGTGAGGCTCAAGATTGGTCCCTAAGTAATTTTTGCTCCAGTCTCTTATAGTGATCTCTGAGTATGTCCCCAGAATTGACAGTGATTTAGAGGCATTGTCCATCTAAAATGCTACTGGTGGACACTCATCAGATGGCCAGTATTTGGGTAAAACTCATATTTGCAAGAGGACAGCTAATTTTTGGATATTAGAAAGGAGAAAGCCCCCACCACCACCCATTTCACCACCACTGCCGAATTCTTATTATAGGTATAAGCAGAAATTTTCTAAAATTGAGATTAGGTTTTACAGGAAATTCTGAATGTTCTACTGCTTAATCTCCCAACTACTATACTTCTTTTGTTCTCTATTTTCTCGAATTGAAAGGAGTAGTGAAAATGGTAAAAATACTTTTTCCGTCTTTTCTTCTCAGGGATGTTTGTTACTCATCCCTCTATTTGCCACTAGTATATAAAAAACATCTTTTAGAATCTCCATGTCCTTTTTTTTTTTGAGATGGAGTTTCGACCCTGTTGCCCAGGCTGGAGTGCAATGGAGTGATCTCCGCTCACTGCAACCTCTGCCTCCCAGATTCAAGCAATTCTCCTACCTAAGCCTCCTGAGTAGCTGGGACTGCAGATGTCTAGCCTAGCTAATTTTTATATTTTTAGTAGAGACAGGATTTCACCATGTTGGCCTGGCTGGTCTTGAACTCCTGGACTCTAGTGATTTGTCCACCTCGGCCTATCAAAGTGCTGGGGTTACAAGTGTGAGACACTGCGCCTGGCCAGAATTTACATTTCAAAGCTGGCTGCCTGAAAGAGTAAAGTGACCAAGCCTTAAAGTAATTTTCTGTTGTTATTTTTTATCAGTAGAGACAAGGTCTTGCCACATTGCCCAGGCTGGATTTTGACTCTTGGAGTCAAACAGTCTTTTCACCTCAGCCTCTCAAAGTTATGGGATTACAGGCATGAGCCCCCATACCTGGCCTCCTGCTGTTCTTGGAGGGTTTTCCATTTGTGTCCAGAGAGACTTGGGAAGACTATAATCAGTACTCTTATCATCCAGGAAAACATACATTAGAACTAAAAGAAAAAGAGGAAGGTTAAGTTAAACTGGCCCTAAAACTATTGATGTTCTAAAAAAAATATATTGATGTTCTATCATCGAAAAGGTTGACAGGTTCTTTCAAGGAAAGGTCATTTCAGGAACACAAGAAGTCTTTTTCACTTTACTCTTTGCTCTTATCTGAAAACTCATCATAGTGTTCTCCTATAATATTTTATCATGATTCTTACAGGTTTCAGGATGAAAAATTGAATGTGACTTAAAGAGTGAGGGGCTAGTGTGAGGACACTGCACTCTGAGATAAGCCAGAGTGATTTGTCTTCATCAGATGTTCCATAATGATATTTAACTTTTACTGCATGAAATGAAATTAGTGCTATTATTTTAAAAAAAAAAGCATTTGTAAATTTTAGGTCAAAATTAACTCTAAGAGTTTAAAAAAAATTAACATATTTTAATGTTAAATTTTATTTATCACTTATACTCTAGTTTTTTGACTAATACTAGAAATATTCCCATTGATATCTCTGTGCATTTAAACAATTGTGAAAATAGAGAACTTGGTTATCAGTTAAATGACTGATGTTCTATACAATAACTTTATCACATAGATAAAACGATGAAGAAAAGAAATTAAGTAGGCATTCCTTTGAGACTTTCTGACAATCACATAAGAGGTTTTGATTGGAAAAATTCCTCATTAATGTAGATTGAGTGAATGAACTAATTACTTTGTAATTTGTTCTAATAGAAACTTTCCACTGATGTGAAGGACAAGGGGAAACCCCACCATCTTTACTGCCATGGAAAAGATAAAGAAGTAATGGATCTTTGAAATATTTCCCCTAACTTTCAAAACCTTAGCTTAGTATTGGAGAGTACCTGAGATTACCTTTTAAGTAGATGTTCTCAGGAGAAAAAGAATATAGAAAGGCATCTCTTGCCACATACAATATATTTGAATGACACTACAATGCGGCTTTTGTAGGTGATCAGATAGAAGTGTCTTGCTGTTCTATTGAATTTCATCTTTAACATCCTTCATCAAGGCAGTTACTGCAATACAATGTTGTAAATGAAAGCAAAAAATGACATTATTTGAAGTAAACTTGAGTTTTGTTTTATTACTTGTCGTTTATAAGGTAGTAATATACCATGAAAGGAATTGCATCTTTTGGGTAATAAAGAAATATTCTGTGACCTTGGTATTACTTATACTAAGATTGGTTTTCAGACTTTTCTTTTGGGTAGATTACTATAGAGTAGAGACCATGTCATTCCCCCTTTCCCACCCCATTTAGACATTAAGACATTCTCACTGATTTTTGTATAAGTACCAGTCTTAGTCCATTTTCTGCTGCTGTCTAACAGAATACCACCGACTAAGGAACTTACAAAGCAAAGAGTTTGTTGTTGTTGTTTGTTTGTTCACAAGTCTAGAGTCTGGAAAGTCCAAAATTAAGGCGCTGCATCTGGTGAGTGCCTCCTTGCTGCATCATAGCTTAATGGAAAGCATCACATGGCAAGACCATTCTCTAGAGAGAGGAAATGTGGCCTAACTCCCTTCTTTTATAACTATCCCACTTCTGAAACAACAAACCCACTTGCATGATAACAGCCCTCGTCCATGTAGGAGAATGCTGCTCCCTGAACCAGTCACCTCTCAGAGGTCCCATCTGTCAATAAGGTCACAATTGGCAATTAAATTTCAACATGAGGCCAGGCACGGTGGCTCAGGCCCGTAATCCCAGCACTTTGGGAAGCCACGGTGGGTGGATCACAAGGTCAGGAGATTGAGACCATCCTGGCCAACATGGTGAAAGCTTGTCTCTACTAAAAAATACAAAAATTAGTCGGGCATGGTGGTGGGTGTCTGTAATCCCAGTTACTCTGAAGGCTGAGGCAGGAGAATCACCTGAACCCTGGAGGCAGAGGCTGTAGTGAGCTGAGATTGCACCACTGCATCCAGCCTGGGTGACGAGTGAGACTCTGTCTCAAAAAAAAAAAAAAAAAAAAAAAAATTTCAACATGAATTTTGGAGGGGACATTCAAATCATAGTAATATTTTTTTTTTTTTTTGAAATCTCTCCAGAGCAATAATCTTTAGTCTTGAGTATTTCACTGAAACACTCACATGTAGAGGTATTTTCTGAAAATTGAGACCTGTCTTTATTAAAAATTATTTTTAGTGATGTTTTCTGTTCTGTTTATAGTATGGCTGGGGAAATATAAAGTCTATGTTATTAGGCTTTGTAATGTTTTATTACTAAGGCAGATATAATAGCTCTAGAGAGGACACTGGTAGATAGATTTTTAGACTCAAAGCAGATATTTGTGTACATTTAAAGTAGAAACTGATACCCTACAATTGTTGAGACATTTTTTACATTCTTTGGCTTTCAACACTGATCTTTTTCTATCTGTACAATTAGATGGGTTTGGGTTAATTTTTTTTACTCAGGTGTAGGAAATCAGTAGCACCTGAAATGCCATCGAACTACACTGGAGTCTTCAGTAAAGCAAGACTTTGAGTTCAAACATTGAGTCAGAAAAGTAGATGAACTCAGAAAAGATGAGTCATTTCCAGGAGACATGTCTGCGGTTGAACTTGGGCTTTATTTCCTGTCTTCACAAGAGTACACTTTCATAGTTGTTTTCCATAAGGTTCAAATGCCAGAGTGTATGTGCCCCTCTGTCTTCATTTATAACATTAACAAAAATTCAGGCCTTTATCATTTCATACCGTGGCTGTCAATGGGGCGCTCTCTCCAGCTTCTGGTCTGCTAGTCTTAGCTTCCCTTCCACCATCCCCAGATCTTATTCCCTGGCTTAATTTTTATAAAACAACTATCCGATCATCTCATTTTATGTTCATCAACTTTCACTTATTTATTTTTTATTTATTTTGCTGCCTTCAAACTATAACATCTAGGCTCTTTGTGTTATGGCTGGGGCTAGGAAAGAAAGCCATTATCTAACTTAGTGGCCTCTGAAGGAAATATTAGAGCTTTTCTATAACTTTATTTTTCTTGTCCTTCGAAATTTTCAAGTTTGTGTATACTTTATAATATATATATATATATATATACACTTTACCTATACAGTAGTATATGAATATAATTGATGAATACAAAATACATATATTGAGATATGCTCAAAATAAATTTTACTAAGAGAATGCATACACATGGGTTAGATATAGTTTTAATTTTCTAATAGGTGAGCAAGACAGGTAAATCAAATCTGTCCTGTTGAGGTACTGAACACTGAACTCGATGCAGCCTCCAAGTATGCTACAGGAGTTTAGATTTGTTCACAAATTTATTTTTATTTTTCCATAAAGGCAACAGGTAAACACTGTTTTGCATTTGTTTACCTCCTTTCTTTTTGAGTTTTCTTTCTGAGAACTTCTGTTATCTTGGGCATGCTTCAAAGAGATACTAACTTCATTTCTTACATTTGGCCCAAACTGGCTTCTATTTGCCCACTCTTGTTAACTCCTTTGCCATGAGACTGGATTTTTAATGTATATTCTTGTCTATATGACTTCTTTTCTATTCTGTAGTTATTTCTCTTTCAGCCTTACCTTATGGCCCTATGTTCTGATGCTTTCAACTTGCCAAGTCGTTTTCAAACCCTACGCCCCCATGGTCTGCCATTACCACCACTTCCACCATCACCAGGCTATCCTGTCTCCATTAGTTCACTGTGCCTCTTATGCTTCTTCTCTTACGTAGACATTTCAGTGCATATCTGACACTATCCTGGCTTTCCACCTCATGATTCACTCACATTGATTGTAAATTTTTCTTGTGCTAAGAGCTAAAAATGTCTCTCCTCCCATAGCCTGAGGATCTCAAAATTCCATATTCTCTTTACGGAAGGATAACTTATTTTTTTCCCCCAAATTCCAGTAATCTGGGCGACAAAGTACTGGTTCAAAAAGTTGATAGTCCCAGTACTTTGGGAGGCCAAGGAGGGTGGATCACTTGAGATCAGGAGTTCGAGACCAGCCTGGCTAACATGGTGAAGCCTCATCTCTACTAAAAATCCAAAAAAAAAAAAAAAAAAACCTAGCCAAGCATAGTGGCAGACACCTGTAATCCCAGCTACTTGGGAAGCTGAGGCAGGAGAATCACTTGAAACCAGGAGATGGATGTTGCAGTGAGCCAAGATCGTACCACTGCACTCCAGCCTTGGTGACAGAGCAAGACTCTGCCTCAAAAAATAAATAAATAAAAGTTAAAAAGCTGATAGGAGGGCATCTCTTCACAACACTAACTGTCCCCTGACTACCTAAACCTAAACACTGCTTCTTGTTTTCTTTTTCCTACTTTAGTACAAACTGAGATACTTTAAGACAAAAGGGGTACTTTCTCTCAAGAAGAAAGGCATAAACTTAGCGTCCTATGCAAACCAGTCCTTATGCTTACTATAAATCAATCCAAGACAACTAACTGTCAGAAGGAACAGTAGAATATTCTTTCTGGAATTTTAACAGAAGCAGAAGAAACTTCCCTATAGATTTTCTATGATTGATGTATGCATTCAAGCTCTCCACATTCTAGCCCTGTTTGCCTTCTTAAACTTAGCTCCCTTCTTCTTTTCCTAATATTGCCATCACACTGAGCTATTCTCTATTCCTTCTATACAGCCTGTGTCTCTGCCTTTGTCCATGGCCTTAAATGCCTTCCCAGCCACAATTTAGTAGTTGAAATCTCATCCATCCTTGAATATCTAGCTCACGTATTGGTAATGGCCATAGGACAGCCTCTGCTAACCACTCCCACCAAAAACAACCTTTTTCTCTCTCATGTGACACCTTGTGACATTTATTTTATAACCATGTCACATCCTGACTGTATGATTTTTTTGTATATTATATATTGTGTATTATATAATATTATATGTATTATATATATTTTGTGTATTGTATATTATATAATTTTAAAAATTATATAATATCTAACCTGCTGGTTTGTAAGTTCTTTGAGGACAGGTTCTATGTCAAATTCATCTTTGTATATTCCTGACAGCCTAGTTATAATGATATTACCATATTGGAGGTACAATTGTATTTTTAAAGAGGGTTATATGACTGAAGAAAATGTTTCACAGTGATATATTCTTCCGATGGAATTTTTTAACCTAGTATTACTGAGAATTTCTTGCTCAGCAAAGAGACAGTAGTGTATCATTCTGACACTCTTTTGAGGTTCATGTTTATTCAGTGTCCACTCTCTCACAAGCAGATATTTAATAATTAAAAAAGAAAATCTGTAGCTTGATTATATGCTTAGCCAAGAAATTCTTTTGCAGTTCTAAGGAAAATCTCCAGCAAACCCAATTGCTGTCCCAGCAATGCACTTCAAAGGAAAGAAGAATGCATTTCTTGTACGGAATTCCTGGATATGTTTGATCATTAGTCAGGGCAAGTAGTTTGACTTGAGGCTATTTACTCAGCACGAGTAAAAAGTACAGCATTGCTTCAACCAAGAGGAGTGCCCATACCTTCCCCAAGCTGAATTTAATAATTTGGTCTGTCAGAGGAAGTACAGAGGTTGGCTATAGAAATGAGTCATGACCAGTCAGATTTGGCTGACTTGCGGGCTATTAAAAATATGCCTTCCCCCAAACAGCATTTTTCAGGAATAATAATAACAGAAACACTTGGCACTATGTAATTGACCAAGAACCTGAGAATTTCACGTCAGTACTTATCACTGAAACAGTTTTTGTTGTTTTGCATCTAAGCCAAATCCACACTTGAGTGTTTTTTTAAATATATCTAAATGTTCTATGGCCAATATTTATTTCATCTAGCAAGTGCCACCAAGCATTTTTGGTGTAGTCAAAAATATAAAATAACATTATTAGACTCTTAATTACAAATATTTGGTTAGAGACCATCTGTTTAAGAAAAATGGCATTAAAATGTCAATCTTTTTTTGTTGTTTTTGTTTTTTGTGTTTTTTTTTTGTGACGAAGTCTCGCACTATCACCTGGGCATGGAGTGCAGTGGTGGTCTCAGCTCACTGCAACCTCCACCTCCTGGGTTCAAGTGATTCTCATGCCTCAGCCTTTTGAGTAGCTGGCATTACAGTTGCCCACTACCAAGCCCGGCTAATTTTTTTGTATTTTTAGTAGAGATAGGGTTTCACCATGTTGGTCAGGCTGGAACATTTTTAGAAAATCTAAATATATATTTCATTATATGAGGTAGACTTATATGAGGTGCACTTTTTTGGGAGAAAATGCACATCACCTTTTCATATGTAATTATTAAACACTTTAGGTTTTAATTAAATTTTATTTCAGTTATAAAAATGTTCATTGCCATTTGGCATATTCCTCAGCTAAAATAATTAACAAAAATAATTAAAATTTTCCATGCTTGATTTTCTTATTTCAGTTTTTATGAAAATTATGCTTTTAGCTTATAGAAAATAAAGAAACTGATGTACACGTAGATGTTTTAGACAGTGTCTGTGATTTTTCACCATGAATATCACAGAAAGAAACAACTATGTTTTCATCTTTAGAGAGAAGAAAAAACAAAACATACTAGTGAATCTTTTATTATTGGTTACTTAAAAAAAAGAGTAAAACTTCTGTAATATTAATTTTTAAAAGTTAATTCTCATATTCTAATGGGAGTGTAATGAGTTTTTCTCACAGTGAACTCTAATGAGTTTAGGAACGTGCTGCCATATTTATGGTAGAGGCTATGTAAATTGGACTGATGTTTATTTATGCATTTATTTCATTTGGGAATCTAGTTAGGGACCATAAGTTTGCTCGAGAATTTGTTACAGGAAAGAAAGTGTATGAAGAACTCTTCGTGTCCCAGGAGTGGAATTAAGGTAAAATTAACAAGGAATTGAAGTTATCTTTGATCATGATTTTTGATTCCATTTTTATTCACTTTGAGGAAGTGCCTGTTTTTTTTTTTTTTTGATGTTCAGCAGAGCAGTACAATGCAATACACAGAAGCATAATGTTGAATTTTCATAATAATGTTTGTGATGCAAATGAGGCACACTTCAAAAAGTAGGATGATTACCATTTCTTGGTAAGATGACAGTCCCCTCTTTAAAAAAAAAAATGTTCATTAGTTTTATCGGTAGATTACATATCCGGATTTCAATTTTGAAGTGCATAGTTTTTGCTTATAATTATAATGTGAATTTAAATAGTTTTAGATTGTGCATTTAAAACAATTCTTCTGTCACTGAATTACGCTCTGAATTAATGAGCTGTTTGCCACCTCAGAGCCCTTTGCTTTGAAATTCAGTCCGGTTTCAAATGAACTCTAACCATTTCAGGCCAGCAGCTCACAGAAGGTTGCAGGATTAATGAGCTCCAGGGGCTCTGTGGCTTCCTTAGAAGCATTTATCACTAAATTCTGTTCTTAGGGAATATCATCCTTATGTAAGAAGATGGGGAACTAAAAGTGGAAAAATGCTATTTAAACAAATGATTCGATAATTGCCAATGAATAATGAAGTGTTCCTTCTTCTCGCTATAGATGAAATACAAGAGATGTGTATAAGACCAGAGCTTTTACCGTCTCTAACTGGAGTAAAATTAAAACTGATGGATATTTTAATAAGATTACTAATGTAGGTGAAACAGTCCTCCTCTATGACTTGTTATACGACTCTATATTCATTCATTTACTGGACTTCGTAGGGCTTAGATAAAGAACTTGTACACATCCACTGTCAAATATGCTTTTGCATGCATATACTCTTGGATATCATAGCCTGTTTGCAAAACTGTATCTGTCTCCCTAGATATCCTGTAGGAAGAACTAGTCTTTCCTCTCCTTTTAGATCTTCTCAAGGCATCCTCTAAGATAATAAGACAGAGAGAGTAATATGGGAGGAAAAGTTGTCCCTTGATCTTTAACGAGGCATTTCCTGTGAGCTGACAGTCTCCCCTTTTTAAAATAATGGTTATTAATTTTATGAGTAGATTATATAACCAGATTTTCATCTTGAAGGCAAATCAAGTTGTTTACCTCTGGGGAGAGTTTGTATACCTGAGGTTGTGCCATCTAATTACGACAGCCTACGCAAAGGATGGCAAATTCATGGCAATCCATGGATACTCCACGTTCTCCAGCAGACATCACTTATCAGTCATGGCAGTTTTCTCAAAGGAACAGCATTCTGTGTCACTGAGATGCAGCCTTGGAATAATTTTCAATACTTTCAGTGACCCAGGCAGCCCCTACCTCTTGACTGGAGTTGGCGAATGAGATAAACGTGTTGGCTGACTCCGTTCTGGTTAGCCCTCTTTGGTACAGTTAGGTGCTCTGACCTTTTAGACAGACCTGCAAAACCAAGCCTATCTTCAGCTTCCAATTAGATGTTAAGATGTGAAAACATAGGCATCTTTAAATTGATGAAATATTCAGCCACCTCAGTTCTGTTCCCAGCTAATCATGCGTGTCGTCTACATTTTATTCTACCAACTTTATTCAGATTTTACCTTTCACCTCACGGTTGTTTTGCCGCTAGAATGTGAAAATATCTTCTAATGCCTAAATTGATATCCTTGAATTAAAGGTGTGTTGATGTTGCAGTTCTAACTTCAGTGTTCTGGGGCTGTCTTGCAGCAGAAGGGAGTACAGTTTAGGCCTGCCAAGCATTATGTGATGTCCTTGCTCAAGCCTTCTCTTGGCAAGTATGAACTCTCACATCTAAGAAGCAAGAGCCGATTGTAAGCAGCTAAGTATCCCAGTAAAAATAGGCTCCTAACCCTTACTCTGGCATTTGTGTTTCATCATAGCAAATCTGGATGCAAGAAAGCTACGGGAACTAAATCTTCTCCTACACCTGAAGAGATCTATTACTTCAATCACTCCACTGAAAAATCTACCAAAGATTAAGTATGTTTCTCTTTTGGATTCCTGAAAGTTGGGATTTTTACAAATCACAATGACTTCATGAAATGTCATTAACATGTGGCCAAAAGAGCATAGGATGGAGAGCCATAGTTTCAAAGTAGAGAGCTTTGGGGTTCATCTAGGACACTGAAATTTTATTTGCAATCTGTTGAGCTTGAAAACAAAAAGCATGAAGATAAAACTGGAGGATGAACATCTCATACCATCAATATGTGGGGGATTTGAAGCTCTATGACAGTTCTAAAACCCAGCCTAAGAAAGTATGAAACATTCTGAGGAATGTTCATAAAGATATGCAAATGAACTTTGAAATGGAAAAAATGCAAATCAGTTGAGATGGCACAGGGTCAGTTTACCCATTCTCTCAGGGCATATCAGAGCTTCACAAGTTTAACTCAAAGGGAAATGTACACCTGCTGACTCTCTTCAGGTGAAAAAAGATTCCACTTGCAGCTAGTATGAAATATTTGAGTTTCGTTTGCTACTATTGTATCAGAGATGCTTCAACTAGATCGTTTAATTGTCACCCTTATGCCATTTAAGGAGCTGTTAAATTCTCTCCCTAATGAAAGAGAGATGAGAAATCCAGGACACCCCACACTTAATGGGTTGGTTTCTAAATATTATAGTTTTAGATGCAACTGGTACCTCTAAATAACTCAAAATACTGAAGAGTTTACTATACACAGCAAAATGTGTTATCTCAATTGGAATTAGGTCTATAACCAGGTAGATATGTTTTATTAGTCAGAATGGAAGACAATGGATTGGTAAATATTATAATTTGAAAATGTCTATATAAAAGAAGCCTCAACATAGGAAAAGGTGACATTAATATCAAAGGCAACGGTAATTTATAAAAAAGATAATAGTGTTTTAGAGAGTGATGAATAGCCATGAGGAGGAAGAGTTTTTAGGCCAGATTTTGCAATTTATAATTTTTTTTTAACACAGCAATGACCTTAGAGTTCTGAATGGGCTGTGTTATGGCAGGCAGTACCTTTTGCCATTAAAAAAATAAGGTCTCATATTAGTTCTTTTTTTTTTTAAGCCTTCTGTCTAGAAAAAGAAATGAATGTGTCTTTAGAAATAAAAACACAAAGAAGTTGCTACTGAGGGAAAGAGTTCAAAAGAATCACCTTTTAGGAATTATTTTTTAAGACTACATAGGTGAACTTTTTGGTTTTGGAAATTCTTAAGCATTTTGATTTCATTCTTTCTGGAGAGCCACCAATACTGGAGGTTGGACACCAAATAACAAATTAACCATCCCGTTTCATTTGTAGCCTCCAGGAGATTAGATCAGTTTGGTTACTAATGAATTTTGGTCCCCAGCACAGAACAATTACAATGGAATATGAGGACGGTTTCAAGAACATCAGGAGGATTTTACCAAATTCTATTTAATCTCCTCTCACCCTGTTTACAGGTCAGCTTATTAAAGTTTAAAATTCTTGGAAGATGGTTTCCATGGAGAGAGAAAATTATCTCTTTAGATATACTATTCTAGGGTTAATTTGATTTAACCAAATTTATTTAGAGTTTCACAAGTGAAACACAACGCTGTCTTAGGAGCTACAGGGATACTAAGATGAACATGGAAACAAATGACTGCCCTTAATTAAGTTGGCATGCAGCTCACATACGCAAAGATGTGCACAAATCCAGGATAAAATGTGGCAAGTGCTATCACTTAAGCATAAATAAGTAAGAAATTGTACTCTTCAGACAAAATCTTGTTTGCCCTTCGTAACAACCCTGTTTGAAGATATAATCATTCCCACCACCAGGCGTGGTGACTCATGTCTGTAATCCCAGCACTTTGAGAGGCCAAGGCAGGAGGATTGCCTGAGCTCAGAAGTTCAAAACCAGCCTGGCAACATGGCGAAATCCCGTCTCTAGTAAAAATAAAAAAAAATTAGTTGAATGTGGTGGTTAGTGCATGTAGTTCCAGCTACTTTGGAGGCTGAGGCAGGAGAATTGCTTGAACCTGGGAGGTGGAGGTTGCAGTGAGCCGAGATTGTGCCACTGAACTCCAGTCTGCGTGGCAGAGCAAGACTGTCTCAAAAAAAAAAAGTAAAAGATATAATTATATAATTATTCCCATTTCACAGAAAGCAAAACAGTGTCATAAAGCAGCACATCTGGTAAGTAAAGCCAGGACGTGAACCCACACTGTATACCACCCATCCCACAGTGCTTTCTTGGTGCTAGGGAGGAGCCAATAATAAAGCATTTCATGGAGAAAGTGGCATGGTAATGAACCTCGAAAGACAGATATCATCTCAAAAGGTTGGCAGACAGAGAGGACATGTCAGAGAGTCATGAGTGAAAGAGGAAATTTAAGCTTTGAGGGCAGGACAGATGAGGCTTCCAGCGGGAGAGCAGAGATTGGGAAGAACATCTAAAAGTGAGTTCTCTGGAACACTCCATGAGGGATGGGAGCAGGAGAGAGGAGGAAGTGCAGGCTAGCTAAGGAGACAAGGAAAGAGCAGTCCAGCCAATGCGAGGTCATCTTGGACAGCGAGGTGGCCCAGAAACCAAGGTTCAACAGTGCAGAAAATCAAAGGGGGCCCCACTGTAGTTTGTTTCAAAGAGAAAGATACACAGGGATTAAGAGGACCCCAACAGTTTTCTTGATCTGAGGGGTAATGGTGACTATAGAAAGAATAGTTTCATTATTAGAGTGGAGATAAGGCATAGAGTGTGGGAAAAAATTGCAGCGGACAACGGACGAAGTAAAGGGAGAAGCGGAAGACATGAAAGTTAATCACTGTTTTAAGAAGGTTAGTAGCGGAGGAAAGAGAGAATACACTTTTATCACTTTCGTGCACTCAAAAGCTCAGGTAGTATCCTCATTTTAAAGAGCCTTTGGTAACATCTGATATGGAGCAGGCCCCTAAGGTGGCTCTATGACAGAGCTTTTGTTCTGAGGATGCCAGAGTAAGTGAGTTTGGAGACGGCAGGTGAAACTTGCTTTTGTTAGTGACTGAATTCACTAACAAAATGGGTGGGGAAGAGTTAGGTTGCTTAGCTGTCTCCTGGGTTCTTTCTGGTTGACTGGAAATGCTTTCATGGCCCATCTTCCTGTCTAACTTAAGATGTTCATAGACGTTTTAAAAATAGGGTGGGGCTGGGTAGGGTGGCTCACACCTGTAATCCCAGTACTTTGGGAGGCTCAGGCGGGCAGATCAAAAGGTCAACAGATTGAGACCATCCTGGCGAAACCCCATCTCTACTAAAAATACAAAAATTAACTGGGCATGGTAGCTTGCGCCTCTAGTCCTAGCTGCTCCGGAGGCTGATGCTGGAGAATCGCTTGAACCCGGGAGGCAGAGGTTGCAGTGAGCATAGATTGCACCGCTGCACTCGACTCTGTCTAAAAAAAAAAAAAAAAAATAGGGTGGAGTCTGGAGGTAGAAGACAAACCTGTATAAAGTCAAAGTAAGGAGAAAGAGAAAATAAAGAAAAGGAATAAAGAGAAACGGAGCCAGTGATTATTTGCTGTCACAACCCTTTCGGTTTCAGTTTTCCAGCAATATTTTTCTTTTTTTTTTCTCCTCTTTTCATTATTAAATGCCTTAAGAAATGAGTATGCTGCATTGACAGAGTTACGATGACTTACATGAGAAGAGCTTCTGAGAAGTGAGTTCTTGGAAGCACTGTGGTGGTGGCCAAGTATTTGCTTCTAAGATTTTATTTGACATCTATAAGGAGAAATATGCACAAACATTTTTTTGGTGCTGGAAGTCGGAAAAATAACAAGAATTTAATGAGTAATAGGAAATGTAAGGGGAACCATTAAATATAACTATAATTACATGGACCCCACTTAATCTGCATGTTTTTAGTTAGATTTGGGTGTATTCTGTGTCTGTTAAGGCAGGTGGGCAAGTTGGTTCATTTGGCTGGAATCGTGGGGCAATTAGGTCAGCATTAGAGGCTTGGTAATTCTGCAGTCTATTTAGTTTCAACCTGCTCCATGACCCCAGGACACTTTCAACCTCACCATTACCCCGACTTTTGTCTGTGAGTTCAGGGAGGCACCAATCAGAGAATGTGGATGGCTTTCTAGCACATCGGTCTCCACCAGGAGAACGCTATGGTCAGATAAGTAGGATTCCTCTTTACATAAACACAATGGCCTGGTTCACTGTTGGAAAGATTAGAAACTGCTGTGAGATGTGCAATAATTAATGACTACTGAATGCTTGTTCTTGAATTTGCTTTATAAAAAGTGGGATCTGGGAACCTTATTAATTACCTAGCTTTGTAAGAATACTTGTTCTATAACTGTGTTAGTATAGTTAGTTAATCAGTGACTCATAGTGTACTGGTAGCTGACAGATCTAGACTTAACACATAGAAGGTCTTACTAAGCATGGTTTGGTGAGCTGGCTACTTTGATTCTAGGATAGTTTATGTTTAATTATTATGCCACACCTTGGGCTTATGCTATCTCTTGATGTAATGGAAATAAAATAGATTACATTTTACACTACAAAGTTTATTTAAAAAAAAATTTAAGCTTGTCACTCAAGAGTAAACATCTGTATCCAATGCAGGAAAGATTGCAGGTTTTCTGAGGACTGAGAACACTAAGGTGAGCTCTCTATAAGAAAAAGATAAATGGGCTGGGCGCGGTGGCTCACGCCTGTAATCCCAGCACTTTGGGAGGCTGAGGTGGGCAAATCATGAGGTCAAGAGATCAAGACCATGTTGAAACTCTGTCTCTACTAAAAAATACAAAAATTAGCTGGGCCTGGTGGCGCGCCTGTAGTCCCCGCTACTTGGGAGGCTGAGAAAGAGAATTGCTTGAACCCAGGAGAAGGAGGTTGCAGTGAGCCGAGATCACACCACTGCACTCCAGCCTGGTGCCTGGCGACACAGAGAGACTCTGTCTCAAAAAAAAAAAAAAAAACAAAAAAAGAAAGAAAAGAAGAAGACAAATATACAATATAAGATTAGGTATGAAGTGGTTTTTCCTGTAAGGTGATGGAATTTTCAAAAAGTATTAATAGTTGAGAAAATATTTTCCCATTTTATTATTCTCTATTGATAATAACATATACACTTTTTGAATTGTGGTTAAACTTGAGAAGGCATCTTTAGGCTTCTTTCCAGATGAACTGCAAGATTTTAGAGCATCTCAAAATTTCTGGTGCAGGGACTAATCTTAAATACTTGGAAATTGGCTGTCTTCATTAACTAGCCTGTTACCATAGCTTTCTCACTTTTGCTAATTAAAAAAATATGACCATATGAACACATTGCTAGGACCCCATCCAAGTCCTTAAAAGGGGCCTGGTGGGGGAAGGATCTTGAAGCTTAAGCTCCATTGTTTCATGGTAAATTTATCTCTGATCTGACAGCGTCATAATCTTTCACTGAATCCGTCCAAACAGTATTATACTCAATAGTCCACCAAAACAGCATAACCTTTCATGCTGAGATACAGTAAGTCAGTTGAGGAAGAATTCAGGATTTTAGTCACCGTATCAAGTTTTTTTTTTTAATAAGGCACAGCTCAGTTCTTATCTCTTGGTTTGACTGTCATACAATGGCTTATTGTAACAATGTTATGTTAATATCTTTGTGTCTCTTACAAGCTTTAATTTATTCCCATAGCATGAAAAGAGACTAAATTCTCACGTAAGAACATGAAAATATTTTTAAAGATGTTATCTCTTATGGTATGTCTTTTAACTAATCTAGTTCACGGACTAGATTAGTTGTAGGCATCTAAAATAATAAGTAATCTCAACAGATAGTATATAGTTAGAAATATCATATATCTAAATAATTATCTTGTAAAGAAAACCCTTAACATTCTTAAAATGTTGTTATTTCTAAGCCTAAAGTAAAATGCAGCTTGTTACTTAAGAAAGATTTCGGAAGAGATATAAAGATCCCATTGCACTTTACATGGCTTTGAAAATGTATCAGGATCCGTTGTACTGCATGAAACATACTTAGTTTCATTAGAGATGCTTGGGCCTCTCACTTTGTCTGCCTCCTGCCCCTCTATGTACACAAATTCAGCAACCTAATCATGTTGCCTTTGGTCAAATTTAATTTGTATTTTTCCCCAGTAATGCTGTCTGGTGGCAGTTAAATAGAATTTAATTAAAATAAATATTCACAGGCTTTAATAGAGCTTAATGATCTGATTTGACTTAGTAAAATGAGGCAGAAAGTCTAGATGCTGTAAGATATACCTACATTACTTGACTTGGTTAAAGGTTTAGTAAAACAGAGGCCAGCATTTACAAAAAGGGAGAAATGGGGAAATCCAATGATAAAAGCTATCTGAACATTTAGTTAGAACTACGCATGCACAAAAACGTCCTACTGAATTTGTATCCACAATAAAAATTGGGTTGTTTCTTGTTTTTCTATTTTATTACAACCATAAAATTAAGGTTTGAATAACTAGGCAATCCACTTGTTAAATGGCAATTTGCATTGACAAGCTGTTTTCCCAAATTTCATTTCTGGATCAGTACTTCTCAGCCTTTAATGTGGGCATGAATAACCCAGGGGTGGTGTGAAAATACAGATTCAGATTCAGCAGGTCTGGGGCAAAGCCTGAGATACTGTATTCTGACAAGCTCCTTGCTGGTGTGAGGACTGCCCCTTGAGTAGCAAGGCCCTACACAGTGAAGTGAAGAGAGCTGATTTGGGACAGTTGCCACCTCCATGATAACCATAATTTTATGGATAATAATATGTAAATGATACCACCTCTCACATATGCAGTTGTTTCATATATTTCCATCATCTCATTTTGGTCCTCACAGTATATAACGTCACATGCTTTGTCGCAACCTGAGTGCCACTGCTTGTAAAGCCTGGTACATAAGAATATTAGATTTCAGAGTGTTAGCTCACATAGTCCAGCATGTGCAAAGCATAGCTAGGTTTATCTTTCCGAAGAGTATTCACAAAATCTTGTTACTTCCTCACTCAAGATCCATCCAGTGGAGCATCTCCTCTGCTCACCAACCCCATAAATCATCATTCCTATTCTCCATCTGTTCTCCAAGGCTGATCATCTCACTGCCCTCCACACAGGCTGGATTTATTTCTGAATCCAAATTCTGCACATGCAGTTGCCTGACCAAGAAGGCTCCCACTTATATCTCCTGCTCTTCATGAAATCTTGTAAAATCCTTTCTGCACACACAGGCTCTGAGTGGCCCTATTCCTTGTCATCTGACACAGCCGAACAGATAAAGACATTCTAGAAGTACTGGAATTCTTCTGATGTATGCTGGGAGATGTTTTTTAGCTTCCTTATGTGCTGCATTTTAAAACACTCTAAGATTCGTGTCCATTAACTCCCAAGGCATGCTCTTTTAGGTATTTATCAAGTACATTTCTATAGTTGAAGTTCTGAGGTATGACAAGGGAGCCCAGCCTTAGCGCACCAGTCCAGATGTAACATCATAAGTTATAAACAGCCTTCATTTACTGAATTTGGACTTAAAAGCCACAAAATGAATAGGTAATTAATGTGGAAAGTGGAAAATTTTGATTTAGAGAGAAGGAGCTGGTAAACAATTAAACACTAACTTAAAGGAATTTTCACATTAATGAACAATCGGTACCTCTATGGAGTTATTTAGTCACTTGGGAATTTTTTTTTTCTGTGAGACAAAGTCTCGCTCTTGTCATCCAGGCTAGAGTGCAATGGCGTGATCTCGGCTCACTGCAATTCCGACTCCCAGGTTCAAGCAATTCTGCCTCAGCTTCTGCAGCAGCTGGTATTATAGGCACTTGTCACCATGCCCAGCTAATTTTTGTATTTTTAGTAAAGACAGGGTTTCACCATGTTGGCCAGGCTGGTCTCAAAGTCCTGACCTCAGGCGATCCGCCTGCCTCAGCCTCCCAAAGTGTTGGGATTACAGACGTGAGCCACCTCACCCAGCTGGGAAATGTTTTATATAATAGTCTCACTTGTAGGATATTTCTTAGAAAGAGAGTCACATGATACATTTTTATCACTCTGACTTGCTACTTAAGAGATCTGGCACATACAGCAAGGCGCTAAATATGCCACAAGGGTATAATCGGAAAATGTGGTTAACCTGATGCAGGGGTCTGAGTGGAACTTTGAACAAGGCTAGGATAGGCCTGTTGAGCCCTTGGCCAGCAGGATTTATTTGGTGGTGGTTTTCTAACAGACACTCGGAAGGGATTCTTGGAGGTAATGCAAAAATCTCAAGACTTAATGAATGACTTTGTGGTAGAAAAAACATGGAAAAAATGCAATTTGGATACAGATAACAAACTTGATTATGAAAAAATAAAAACCCAGATACTCCTTATGATTTTGAAATGATACACTTTAGGGGGCTGTAAGAGGTCCAGTAAATTATCCTTTGACATCCAGACCATAAGATTTTGTCTTCTAACTACCCAAAGCACTTGGGTCAGTGTACATTTCAGTGCACTGATGCATCCACTTGCCTGTGTGAACTCATTAAGGTCAGGAGGATGTTGTATTCTTCTAGGCAAAAAGAGGGCAGCATACTCTACATACAATGTTGGGTAAAAATCCCACTATTCCACCTCATAGCAATGCAGCTTTAAACATGTGTTCAAACCTGTCTGAGCCTCAGTTTATCTATCTGTAAAATGGTGATAATAATAGTACTCACCTCAAAGCATTGTTGTAAGGATTACATGAGTAATGAAAGTTGGATTGAGGGGGAAAGAGGCAGAGCATGAAGTACTAATTTAAAGGAATGTTCAGGTAACGCCTATGAGATTAAATACTTACTAATGGTTAACACTTCTATGCAGTGCTATCTAACAGGGCTTCACTCTAATGATGCAAAGGCAGAAGAATGATACAGTGGATTCCGGGGACTTGAGGGCAAGGTTGAGGGGGTGAGAGATAAAAGACTACATATTGGATGCAGTATACACTGGTTAGGGGATGTCTGGGGAGCACTAAAATCTCAGAAATTACCACTAAAGAACTTATCCATGTAACCAAAACCACCTGGATCCCAAAAACTATTGAAATAAATACTGCCAAGCAAATCGAAAGCATTCTATAAATGTTAATTATAGAAAGTGTTCTGTAAGTGTTAATTATTATAGTAATCATGATTACTGGTATGGAGTTAAGAAAAAGGCAAGGGCTGCATCTTTAGAAATGATTTAATTCATGTCAAGTGCTTAACACAGTGCCTGTGTATATGTGTGCCTCATAAATGCTAGTTGTTATCAGAGTTCCTGTTATCCTAGTGCCCATCCTTACCTCACTTCTGGAGTACCCATCATATTCAATATTCCAAAAGATAAATGCAGTTCTGTTTATTGGATATTTATCTAAGGCAACTATTAACCCATTGGAATGGTGATTTTTCTGAGAGATTCTTCTTTTTTAAACCATTGATAACTGTATTTCTGCTATTGAGACTTCTGTTCAGAGCCAATATTTCTTCCATTTATAACAACTTGGGAAATTCCAATATTTTCGATTTTTCCAGTGGATAGTCTCAACTTATTAGTTAGCTCTGTAATATCATCTATGAGGCTGACCCATATTAGATCTTTGTTATGGTCTGTGGTTTGCAATAATTGTCATTCTCAGTTCCCTAAGTACTATATAGGAGAAAAGACAGTAGAATGTTAACTCAGAACAGGGGTCTTTGGAGGTTACTCTCTCCAGCATTTTGATTTTATAGATAAGGAGACGTGACTTGTCCAGTGTCACCTAGCAGATCAGAGGCAAATCCAGGACAACATTCTTAAAGGTCACATATTGACAGTCTGTTAAATATGCACATGTGAGTATATCCATTAATTTCAGCTTGTTTTAAGAATAAAAATCAAAGTTATATAAGGTTCCTGAATAAATATCATAGCAGAAGGGAGACCATGTGATAGAACCTTCAAAAAAATCTAATATATTGTCTGGTTGCTTCCTGAATTGTGCAGGTTTCATTTCTGAATATGGCCTCAAATAAATTGAAAAGGACATCCCTTTAATCCTTGTCAAGTGCAAGATCTGTGTCATAAATGCTTTCAATAATGAGGGGGGACAGGACAAAATTTTAAGGAAAAGAATTTATACAAAAGATTGAATCAGTGCTTTTTCTGGATAAGCAAAGCAATGTGTGTGTTAATTCTACTCTCCTCCTCCCCTTCGTGAAGGGGGTTGGGGGTGGGAGCATTAGCAAGAAAGGAGGGGCCTAATTTATGGCGAGAGTGAGAACTCTTTTCAAGCCTGTGGGCAGAAAGCACTGCCGCACCTCCCTCCCTGCTGGAACCTGCTCTCTGAGATCTGGGACTCCTCGGGGTCTCTGTTTGCCTAATTGCAACTTGTGCTTATGCCCTCCAGTTCTCACTGGCTCCTTTGATGCTTTTCAGCAAGTCCTCTCAAAGCAGCGGGACAAAATGGGAAGGTAAGCAATCCTTTCACATAAAAGAGGGCAGCAAAACCCAGGTGGGGGCTCCTGCTGAGATGCTCCCTTCCAAGGCTCTGACCACACAGTCTGAGCAAACACTGTGACTAGTGGCAGCAAATGAAATTTACAGCCCTCTTAACCTGCAAGCCACAGCCAGCGTCCCACTCCACTCTCCAAAATAAATTCAACATGGCTATTTTTTAAAAAATATCTTTTCCGGCCGGGTGCGGTGGCTCAAGCCTGTAATCCCAACACTTTGGGAGGCCGAGGCAGGTGGATCACGAGGTCGAGATATTGAGACCATCCTGGTCAACATGGTGAAACCCCGTCTCTACTAAAAATACCAAAAATTAGCTGGGCATGGTGGCGCGTGCCTGTAATCCCAGCTACTCAGGAGGCTGAGGCAGGAGAATTGCCTGAACCCAGGAGGCGGAGGTTGCGGTGAGCTGAGATCATGCCATTGCACTCCAGCCTGGGTAACAAGAGTGAAATTCCGTCTCAAAAAAAAAAAAAAAAATATATTTTCGAGGTTTTTCATTTGAGTATCTAAGGACTGAATTAGATGGTCTCCATCTCTACTAACTACATCCCATTCTGGAGATTTAAAAAAAATATTTTTTGCTTTGTTTATGTGTTCATCTCATGCTTGTCAGTTCACCAGTTCCCAGTTTTTATTCTGTTATACAACAAGGGAGCCTAACAAAGGATCACAATAGGAAAAATAACTTGCCCCACGTGGTTAAAATGAAGAGAATTTAATTAAAGGAGTAGTTACAAAGTGTGGGCAGCATTGAGGAACTGACACAAGATGTTGAGCCACTCCAAGATTAGCAACTGGTGGAAGCTGTTACTACCCAGTAGGCCTAAAGGGGCAATGAGAAGATAATGTTAATGGAAGCCAGTGAGCTCTAGAGCCATGGAGGAAGGGCATCCTGCAGCGCTCTTGTTCTCAACGTTGTCTGCTCATTGGAATATCAGGGAAATGTACTAACAGCTGGGTTCCACCTCCTAGAGATTTTGACGTAATTGACTTTTTTGTGGTCATCAAGACACAGTCATAGAAAGACATAGTCACTGACTAAGAGACAGCAGCAAAGCTAGGAGTAAACAGGAAAGAAATACCCTGACCTCCCTCTCCTA
Source organism: Callithrix jacchus (assembly GCF_049354715.1). Lineage (NCBI taxonomy): Eukaryota > Metazoa > Chordata > Mammalia > Primates > Cebidae > Callithrix > Callithrix jacchus. Next base: position 21,961,234 of record NC_133506.1, read on the forward strand.
TGCTCTGATATCCTGTTGATGCCTCCAACTATAAGCCAGACTAGGAGGGAGCTGGTACAGTGCACTCTGCATGGATCAACCTCCTGTAGTCTGTGTGGTAGGGAAAATAGGTAAATAACCTGTGCAGAGCTCACAATAAAACCCTACAAACAGCCTCTGTCCCTGCCACACACAATCCCAGGAATTAGAAGTGAGGGCAGACTCTCACTTTCTCATTAAGGTGGCTTACTCATGCTTTCTTGGTATTGAGCGGGGCACCTTTATGTAGAAGTACCTCCCGAAGGGCTAACCCCATCTGGCATCTCTTGACAATGTTTCTTCTTTAAAACAAAAACAAAAACAAAAACAAAAACGGAGTCTCTCTCTGTTGCCCAGGCTGAAGTGTAGTGGCATGATCTCGACTCACTGCAACCTCTGTCTCCTGGGTTCAAGCAATTCTCCTGCCTCAGCCTCTTGAGTAGCAGGGATTAGAGATGTGCCACCATGCCCAGCTAATTTTTGTATTTTTAATAGAGACAGTTTCACCATGCTGATCAGGCTGGTCTCAAACTCTCGACCTCGTGATCTTCCCTCCTCAGCCTTCTGAAATGCTGGGATTACAGGCATGAGCCACTGTGCCCAGCAACATTTCTTCTTAATATCAGTGGCTCTCCTGCTGCTGGCCTAGCAAGACCCCAAGGTCCACTGGGATGTACATACTCATGGTATTATAATCTGCAGTGTTTGTGGGGGCCGTGGAATGCGGACTTCCAAAGTGAAATAGGACATTAGAGGTCATAGAGATTTTTTTTTTTCCTTAATGGAGAGGATTAAGACCAAAGCAATGAGTTTCACCTAAGCTGGCCCTTGCCTTTTGTCTAACAGGCAATGCCATCTTCTGAATGGGCACAGAATTGTCAGAGAAGAGAGCAGAGGTTGAGTTGGCATACCTACTGTAGTAAGGGATTTTGAGCAAAGAGCTGTATGTTCCTGTATGGGAGCCTAGCTTTTGGTTAAATAATAATACAAAAATGCGGATGTGGATGCCAGGCTTTCCTCCTTTCCCACAGAAGTTGGGTAGTGACTACACATTTAGGTTCACCTTGCTTGAAGCCACACTGTAGTTTCTAATAAGGTTATTATTAGTATTCAGTAGCCATTCTCCAAGGGTTGGCTTCAAATGAGATCAGTAAAGCAGAAGCAAACCGCCCACGGGTTCTTTCCCAATTTCTTTCACCCTAAGCCTCTCATTTCACCAGACATCTGTAGGAAGAAAAGCGAGATCCCTGAAGGGCAGCAACTTTTCATAAGTGACACTTGCAGTTTTGCCAATGTACATATCTGAGGGCTCATTGCACAAGCAGTGCTTATATCTGGGCACATTTCACATGGTAGATTTCTTGTCCTTTCTGATTTTCTCGCCAATCACACGGATACAGGCCACTTACAATGTCTCTGTAAAGCTTCAAGGGGTAAAGGAGGGCAGGGGGGAGGAATAAAGGAATGATTCTTACAGGTGTTATACCAAATGCCTCTAGTTGAATAACTTAAAAACGTGTTACAAATACAGTTTGACCAACTATAACAATGTAAAAGCATATTCAACAGGAAGTGAAGGTCTAGGGGTATGGATAGAGATTTCTAGAAAATTACAGTTAGATAAACGTGAGTTTCCAAATCGGAAAGAAGAAAAAAGGCATGTCTGGCTCAATATATAACATTAATATCATGCGTGGAGATTCTATTAATAACATTTGTCAGCCACTGTTGTGGAAGCTTTACATCCATTTTATCCCCACATCAATCCTGTTAAAGGGGAACTATTATTATCTTAATATAATGGATGCAAAAACAAAGGCTCTAAGAGCTTAAGAAACTTGTCCAAAATCATGTAGCTATAAAGTGGCCAAGCCAGGATTCAGACCTCAGTTAACCCACTTACAAACTCTAAACTCACTTCTCCATTGTTAAACTTGATTAGAATATTGGTTTAAAATGAAGTTTGCCACATTCTTCCCTCAGATCCGTCTTTTTAATAAGTTGCTAGGTGATTTTTATGGTCAGGAGATACTACATGATGTGAGCTACTTCCTGAGTGTAGATGATTTCTTTCTTTCCCTTTAGGCTTCCGTTTTCTAAAATGTGGATGAGAACACTCTTCTGTGTTCTGCAAAAGGTTCAATTTTAAAATTTACATAGAAATTATATTTACATGTTTTATAAACATATAGTTTTATAAATAATAACATGTCCTTTTCTTGCTGATTAAGACATGATTATCAGTATGTAAAATGCTATGAGAAGTCCTAGAGTAAAGATATTTTTGTCTGGAGAATCTGACTTTTGTCTTTCTCTGAAGAGAGAGCGATCTGACTTCTGTCTTTTACCAAATAATACCTATTTGTGTATCCTTCAGTTGTGCCTTTTGGAGAGGGCAGTCTCTCCATGTCACTGCATGCAGTTACAAGTCCTATGATAGCTTTATGTGGTTTATAAATCAGTTAATTCTTTTAAACTGTAAAACTTTAAGATTTTTGTTTTCATTCATTTTGAACATATAGGCTAATAATATCTTCTGAAGCCAGACTAAGCTATTAAATTTTGCTTTCTATGAAAACATAATGTTAGTTGTTAGCTAACTGATACTAGGAGAACAAATTTCTTTTCCCTATAGGGAAATAGTGAGTGTTGAACCCGGGAGCGTTGTCTTCAAATAAAAAGACTTGTAAACACTTGTAGGCCAGCTCCATGAGAATATGTCAGCTGGAGGAATCTTCGTGTTTCTAAAGATAACTGAGAAAGCAATGGCTCTGAAGGTGACCTTCTTCAGCTAATGGATGTTTAGATCTAGAATCCCAGTTTGCTTTTGAAAAACAATAATATGTTAAGAAGGTTTCTAGACCTGTGCTATCAGTGTCCATTTAAGTCCCATAAGTTCCCTATGAGAATGTTAAATCACAAGGGCTTAGATTATATAGGAGTTAAGTGATGCTTTCATTTGATGTTGAATTTCACGGTAACTCCAGAGCCACAAAATATAAGAGCTTCCAAGCTTGACAAATTGCTCCTGTATACCTAGGCACCAGTGGCTGAGAGCTACAGTGCTGCTCCGGGGCTTGTTTGGTTTGTGTCCATTCTTGTCCTTCCCCTACTATGCTTTGTATCACAGGGCGCATACGTCCCACAGGCTGCATTTCCCGGCTTCCCCTGTCTGATGGCTAACGGTTGGGTCAATGGGAGGCATTGTCAGGAGATTAGAGGGCAGAAGGAAGGAGAAGCGAGGGAATTTCTGCCGTGGCAGCATCTCTGCCTCTATGATGCTGTCTCCTTCCAGAGAAGCCTACCAAGGTTCCAGCTTACTCCATGTAACCCCGGTCCCTGTGCTTTGGTAACGCTACCTCTTCTCTGTGGCCTTTGTGGTTTCCTGCCTTTGGTAATCCCTAGATTGCCTCATTCTTACTTATTTGGCTTTTTTTTTTTTGCTCTTCTATTACCTATAAACCAACTCCCTATGTTAAATTCCCTTGACTTAAGTTACTTAATGGTTTGTGTTCTCCTGGTTGAACCCGGATTAATGAAATTTCCGTTTAAATACCAAAAGTTTCCTGGAGTTCGTTATTCTTGTTGAATAACAAACACAACCAACTCCATACATTGATGGCTTTTCAGAATTTATGGTCTCCACAATATTTGTTTCAAATCCTCTTGTAATAATCACTATTTTAAAACGTAATTACTACTACTGATGATGATAATAAATGTACCCTAAAATGTATTCTATACCAAATTTGGATTTGCATCTGGGTGCCATATGCTCTTAGTTCAACTCTTTCTTTAATGCTCACCTGCAATAAAGCTTCTTTTGCCAATCCTCCTTCATTAAAGATTATCCTGTGATGAGAATGCAAGCCTAGGTTCTGCTTGATTTATATGGCATCGCTGTTTCTTCCAACACTGAGTGATTTGTAGCAAGTTCTCAAAAAGATGTGCTTGCAGCTTTCATTTTCTAAGGAACGGGAAGGCAGCCATAATTTTCTCTCTTAAAGTTCAGCCTCTCTTAGCGTATGTATAGAGGTCAAGGTTTAAACATACCTTCATAATGTCTGACTCCCCTTTAATGCAGTTTGATGAATCTTTGTATAGGATTCCTGGCAAATAATAAGCACAAAATAACTGTATGTGGAATGAATAAATGAATGAATGAATATAGCAACTTTCTCTCCATAGTTCTGCATATAATTAGCTATTTTTAAACTGACTCAGAATTAACCAGGAAAAGCTTAAGCTATCCTTCTATAAGGTGAACTTAACTGGATGTGTCTTGGTCTGAAATACCAGCAACCAGCTGCATTCTGTAAGAGCTATCGGAGCAAAACTCAGGTGTTGACACTAAAGATTAATGAACCACCTTCAGTTAATTGATAGCGTCCAAAGGGCACTCCCTTCAGCCTTTTGTCTGTCAGTTGGCAGAGGATCCAGCAGGTAGACACACTCTATTGCTCGTTGAAATTAAAAATTAGGTAATTTAATCTTCTCAGTGCTGCAGACGATTTTTTAAAGTTTTGGTGGAAACAACAGAGCAATTTCTGGGTGAGTAGGTCTTCTTGGTGATTCATAATTTAGCAGATGACATCTTCAAATTTATTAAGTTGACCTGAGCATAGAATTGTCCAGGAGAACAACAATTAATTTATAGTGCTGTAGATGTAGCTTTCAGGAACAATACAATCCCCACTATTACATATTGGGCTTTTAAATTTTAGGCTTGTAGGTAAAGAGTGAGCTTTTCAGTGTTTGCTTTTCAGTGATATACATGTGCGTGAGTATCAATTCTAGTTTTTGAAGGTGGGTGGGAAGGTGTGCCTGAATGTTTATCCAGAGAGTAATTTTGTGCATAGAATGTATGTTGGATAAATATACATTTGCTTTAGGTTAAGGTGTTAATGCAACCTTGTCAAGAAGAAGAAATCTGAAAAGTGGTTAAATCAAAGCTATTTGATTTCAAAGAATAAAAGTACCATCTTTCAAACTATATTATCTTTGCCTAAGAATAATTTTCACCCTGTCTGTAATTTCAGAGTTCTGCGATGTGGAAGCTGTCAATGTTATGTAATTGAGAGCGATCTGACTTTTGTCATTGTGTGCATTCATAAAGGATCATGTTTAGGTGGCCCTACTTGATGCTTTGCTGAAAAGCCCCATTCTACTTCTAAGTAAAAACTGAGTTCCTGGAGAAACCTAATGAATCAAGGCATAATTTTGATAGCTGCTTTGTAAATAGTGGGAATAAGTGTGTAGTATTATGTTCTTTGGGAGAGAAAAAACTTTTTATTTGGGTGTGATTCATATGAGGATATACTCGAAGTAGATTTTGAGCGTTGATACTGGCAGTGTGGATTGGCTTGTAAATGGATGCTTTTGTTTCTCGCTAAGGAACTGCAAATATGCCAGGTGACATTCTCTTTGAAGTGTAAATGTTGTTTCAGTTGAATTTTTTTTTTTTTCTAGTATACTTGGAAAGTGGATGTTATGCCTATGAAAGATTCTGGATTCTAATAAACATGATTCCTAGCCACAGGAATGTTGCTATAAGCAATGGGATTTCGATTTCTGCATGGATTCCTATTTACCAGGTGACTTCACGCCTTAACCTTGTCTAGCCCTCTATCTACATCTGTCATGTTGATTTCTTCTGTGTATTCATTTCTTACTACTTCCAGAGGTAATTATATTTCTAAGACATATTGGTGCATTTTGGTTGTCTCCAAGTCCCCTTGGATTTTGAGGCCACCATTGTCCTTTCTAGACAAATGGAATGGCTTAGGCCTCCACACATGCACTTTGGGAGGTCCTGGATCATACTCAACATTTCCAAGGTGTCTAAAAAGTCTGACATTGTGGTGTCACCTCTTTCTCCAAATCCCTGCTCATAGTATCATCTTTAATGACCAGTGGCCATTTTCTGCCCTATCTTGTACCATCTGCCTTTTAGATACCCCGAAGGCTTATACCCCAATCACAGTTGGATTTTCCTTAAAGTTCAGTGATGGAGAGGGTGATTGAGTAAAGAATTTGTTGTTGTCATCTAAATATAAAACAGGAAACACATTATATTTTAATATGAAAGCATTGTTCTAAAAAACCTAGTAGCCATTCTCTGCCAAAAGGACATGATCACTGACCTTATACTTTATTAGGCCCAAAACCCAAACATATCTAGAGTGTCCATCTCTCTCCCATATCTCCATTTTTTTTTTTTTTTTTTTTTTTTTAGAGACAAGGTCTCTCGTTATTGCCCAGACTAGAGTGCAGTGGTGCAATTATGGCTCACTGTAGCCTTGAACTCCTGGGTCAAGGGATCCTCCTGTCTCAGCCTTTTGAGTAGCTGGGACTGCACGTGTGTGCTACCACACCTGGCTAATATTTCTTTTTTTTTTTGTAGAGACAGAATCTCAAAACCTGGAGCTCAAGTGATTCCCTCACCTTGGCCTCCTGAAGTGCTGGGATTATAGTCATGAACCACAATGCCTGGCCTCCTGTATCTCCCGTTCCACATTCTAGTTTTATACCATTAGTTACTGCAATAAAAAAAATCCTTGTTATTTTATAAAGCAGAAGACTTGAGCCTTCAAATTCTACTCCAGCCTGGATTCTGGGGCCCAACCTTGCATATGGGACAAGAATCATTAAGTTGTTCTCCCTTTTCCCAAATGCAAGGGTCTTTACTTTCACACATGGATCCTCAGCACCATCAGAAAATTTGAAATTGCTGTGTTTTCATTTCAGCATATTACAGTTATATCCTGATAGTTCTTCCTCACCTCAGCAAAGTAAACGTCATGGCTACGGGTAATGTGTGGGTAGTATTGGTTTGTCTAGAGTAGGTGCAGAATTAGACTGTATGTGTTGTCATATTGAACTAAAGAAGCAAAAGATGTTAAGGCACCTGGATGTCTTTCTTTACATCTTTCTCCTGTGGCTTTTGGTCAAGGGCTATCATTGATACAGGACCAGCTATGTAAGCTGGAGGGCACAGTGCAAAATGAAAATGTAGGGCCCTTGTTCACAAATTATCAGGAACTCCAAAAGGTCACAACAGAGGACCAAACGGTGTACGGTCCTTTGTAAGCACAGGTCACATACACACGAAGCCAGTCCTATGTTGATCAGTGGTTGTTGTTGAGTGAGAATTTAATACATGTATATTTATAGTCTGAGATGCATTTGACTGCCACCTTTGGAGAGAATATCTGCTGGAGCAGGAAAAATAATTTGAATGGTAGTAAACAAAGATCAGTTACCTTGAGAAGAACATTCTTTTGTATCCTTCGGAGTTTCATCAGAGAATCAGAAACGTCTCTAGCTATTTAAAGCTGGAAGGGATTTTATACTTCAATGAGGTATTTCTAAAACTGTTGGAAGTGTTAGAGGATCAAAGCGCAAGGAAAGCCATCATTAGCTTTCGGAGACTCTGGACAGTGCAGGAACCCCGCAAAATCATTAGTGAATCCAGGCTTCCTACAGTGCTGTGAAAGGTGATTCTCACCAAAGGTGTGACTCTGCCTGTTTCTGCACTGGAGCAGTGGGTTGCTGTCGGCCTCTCCTCCTTCTTCTGTACCGTGCATAAATCTTCTTGTTGATGAAATTTAAAATGGTAACTAAGCATTTAAGGGGATCTGACTGCTACAGTTGGATGGGAAAGCCAACCCCTTTTCTCAACAAGGGGGAATTTGAAGAAATTGGATTATTCATCATTTGTAAAGTAGTATCTGCCATTTGCATAAATATCTAAATTGTAGAGAACAGCCATTATTAGTTAAAGTAAATGCTACATGCTATAATAGATAAACACTAAAATCTCAGTAGCTTAATACAATGAGCTTCTATGTCTTGTTCACATCAAATCTAAAGAGCATCTGGGGAAATGTCAGTAACTGCATCCCACAGCCGTTCAGGAACCAGGGCTGATGGAGGCTTTGCTATTTTTTAAGCTTTTTGTTTTAATTCAGGGTTATATGTGCAAGTTTGATATATAGGTAAACTTTTATCATGGGAGTTTGTTGTATAGATAATTTTGTCACCCAAACTTAACCTAAGCCAAGTACCCATCAGTTATTTTTCCTGATCCTCTTTCTCCTCTCACATTCCACCCTCCAATATGGCCCAGTGTGTGTTATTTCCCTCTGTGTCCACGTGTTCTCATCTTTTAGCTCCCCCTTATGAATTAGAGCATGTGGCAGTTGGTTTTCTGTTCCTATGTTAGTTTGCTAAGGATAATGGCCTCCAGCTCCATCCATGTCCCTGCAAAGGAAATGGTCTCATTTCTTTATGGCTGTGTAGTATTCCATGGCATATATATGACACATTTTCCTTATCCAGTCTATCATTGATGGGCATCTAGTTGATTCTGTATCTTTGCTATTGTGAATAGTGTTACAATCAACATATGCATGTGTGTGTCTTTATAATAGAAATGATTTATATTCCTTTGGGTGTATACCCAGCAATGGGATTGCTGGGTCAAGGGGACCTTCTGGCTTTAGGTCTTTGAGGCATCACCATTCTGTCTTCCACAATAGTTGAACTAATTTACACCTCTACTAACAGCGTATTATTGTTCCTTTTTCTCCTCATCCTCACCAGCATCTGTTATGTTTTTGGCTTTTTAATAATGTTCATCCTGACTGGCATGAGATGGTATCTAATTGTGGTTTTGACTTGCATTTCTATAATGATCAGTGATGTTGAGGTTTTTTTCATATGATTGCTGGCCTCATGTATGCCTTCTTTTGAAAGTGTCTGTTCAGGTCCTTTGCCCACTTTTTAATGGGGTTGTTTGGTTTCTTTCTTGTAAATTTGTTTAAGTTCCTTATAGATGCTGGGTATATGACCTTTGTCATAGCAAAGATTTTCTCCCATTCTGTAGGTTGTCTGTTCACTTTGTTGATAGATTTCCCTTGTTTTGCAGAAGCTCTTTAGTTTAATTAGATACAATTTGTCAATTTTTGCTTTTGTTGCAATTGCTTTTGGTGTCTTCATCATTAACTCATTGACCATTCCTATGTCCTGAATGGTCCTGGTGTGCCTGAAAGAGATGAGGAGAATGGAACCATCTTGGAAAACATATTCAATATATCATCTATGAGAACTTCCCCAACCTCACCAGGAAGGCCAACATCCAAATTCAGGAAATGGAGAGAACCCCAGCAGGATACTTCATAAGAACATCATGTCTAACACACATAATCATCAAATTCTCCAAGGCAGAAATAAAAGAAAAAATGTTAAAGGTAGCTAAAGAGGAAGGTTAGGTCACCTATGAAGGAAAGCCCATCAGATTAACAGTGCCACTCAGCTGAAACCATAAAAGCCCGAAGAGATTGAGGGCCAATATTTGACATTCTTAAAGCAATTCCAATCGAGAATTTCATATATGGCCCAACTGAACTTTATAATTGAAGGAGAAATAAGATCCTTTTCAGATAAGCAAATGCTAAGGGAATTTGGTATCACCAGACCTACCTTACTAGAGCTCCTGAAGGAAGCACTGTATTTGGAAAGGAAAGACTGTTTCCAGCCACTACAAAACACACTAAAGTACACAGACCAGTGACATTATAAAGTGACCACATAAACAAGTCTGCAAAATAACCCGCTAACACCATAATGACAGAATCAGATCTATGCACGTGAATACTAAACTTGAATATAAATGGGCTAAATACCCCAAATGAAAAGACAGAGGGTGTCAATCTGGATAAAGAAAAAAGATCATGGGTATGCTGTCTTCAAGAGATCCATCCCACATGCAGCGACACACACGGGTTCAAAATAAAAAGATGGAGAAAAATCTACCAAGCAAATGGAACACAGAAGAGAATCTGGAGTTCTAATCCTAGTTTCTGACAAAATGGACTTTAAACCAACAAAGATCAAAAGAGACCAAGAAGGGCATTACATAGTGGTAAAGGGTTCAGTTCAAGAAGATCTAACTATGCTAAAAATATATTCACCCAACACAGGAGCACCCAGCTTCATAAGGCAAGTTCTTAGAGACTACAAAGATACTTAGACTCCCACACAATAATAGTGTGAAACTTTAGCACCTCAATGACAATATTAGGGAGGTCATCGAGGCAAAATTAACAAAGATATTCAGGACCTGAACTCATTACTGGATCAAATGGACCTGATAGATGTCTACAAAACTCTCTGCTCTGCCATTTTCAGCTCAGGGTTTCTGCAGTTGTTGTGGGCATTAATGTTAGTTGGCAGAAAGGGAAAGAGAAAGTGGAGGATTTCATGGCAGATTTTTACAGGCTAAACCTCAGAGTGGCACTTGTTACTTTTTCCCACTTTGTATTTTCCAAGTCTTGGTCATATGACCCCTTCTAATTGCAGAGGAGGCTAGAAAAATTAGCTAGGTGCTCAGTAGGGAAAAAAGGGTAAACATCTAGACAGTGTCTCTCACATGATGCCTGACAGGGATACAGGTTGCCCTTCTACCAGTTCAGTAACCAGAGAGTCATCATTAACAGGGGGGAAATGGCTAGTGATCTATACAGCTTTTGGTATTTTATTAAACCTCTTTGCTTCTAAGTTTCCACATCTGTAAAATGAGGATAAGTGCATCTTACAGGATAGTAGTGAGGATTTGAGATTTGACACAAGTAAAATGGTTTAGTGTAATACCTGAAAATTAGCAAACACTATGGGAATACTACCTATTACCATTATTATTGTCATCACTAACTATATTAATTTGTTTTCACACTGCTGTAAAGAACTGCCGGAGACTGGGTAATTTATAAAGGAAAGGGGTTTAATTGACTCACAGTTCAGCATGGCTGGGGACGGCTCAGGAAACTTACAATCATGGTGAAAGGTGAAGGGGAAGCAAGGCACCATCTTCACAAGGTGGCAGGAAGGAGAATGAATGCAGGAGGAACTACCAAACACTTACAAAACTATCAGATTCCTGAGAAGTCACTATCATGAGAACAACATAGGGGAAACTGCCCCCAAGATTGAGTTAAGTCTACACCGTCTCTCCCTTGACACTAGGGGAATATGGAGATTACAATTCAAGATCAGATTTAGGTGGGGTCTCAAAGCCTAACAATATCACAGAGATTTTAAGGAAGGGCAGCATATTTGAAAATAAGTTAACGTGCCACATGTGCTCAACACATGCATAGAATGTAGTCAAAGTTCTCTGAAACATGTTTTTATTACTTAATTGCGCCTTCCTGGTATTATACTTAAATTTATTATTATGACTTTCTACTCATAAGAACCCCTCAGATAAACTTCATTTTCTTCCATTAGGTTCCCTTTTAGAATATTATCAGTCTGGAACTACAGTCACTTGGGTACATCACCAGATTTACATGTGTTTAAAGTCTACTTTTGCTAGATCTAGCTTGATCTTTGAGGCTCTGTATAGGCCTTTGTAAATTGCTCTTCATTTGTTTTTGAGAATTGAAATGGAAATGGAATGCCTCAGATGCAGATGATGGGATTTGAGGTAGAAAATGCCACTAATGCATAAATATGTAAATGAATCCATTGTGTCTAAAAATTTATTGAGGGCCAGTGCAATGGCTCTCACCTGTAATCTCAGCACTTTAGGTGGCTGAGGCCGGCAGATCACCTGCAGTCAGGAGTTCGAGACCAGCCTGGCCAACATGGTGAAAGCTTGTCTCTACTAAAAAAAAAAATTAGCCAGGTGTGGTTGCGGGCACCTGTAATCCCAGCTACACGGGAGGCTGAGGCAGGAGAATTGCTTGAACCCAGGAAGTGGAGGTTGCGTTGAGCTGAGACTGTGCCATTGTAATCCAGCCTGGGCAACAAGAACAAAACTCTGTCTCAAAATAAATAAATACTAACTAAAATAAACATTTATTCAGGAGAGCATATTAAACATTGATTGATGTTAGTACTTTAACCGATAAGAATGATTTTAAACTTGTGTTCAATTGAGTCCACCCTAATTTGTTTAGAAACTTCTGGAATTGAACGCAATTTGTTAAAAGTAAAGACATTTTAGGCCAGATAACAATATTGCTTTGAGCTTACCTATCTGTAACACTTATTAGGAGAATACATTTATACCTATCTTTTCTTTAATAAGTGTTGAAACTTCGTTTAATTTTATTTTGGTAAGATTCTTTCATAACATTTGCATTATTTTAAAAAATTGTACAAAATTCATAGAACCAATAAAGAAATGTTTGTGGCTTGATGGTCTCAGGTAGGCAGTGTACAATGAAGATTCAAATAATTATGGGTTTTTTCTTTCTTTCTTTTTTTTTTTTTGAGGTGCTGTCTTTGTTTTTGGACTGTATTTGTTCTTCTTTTTGTATATAGCAGACAACTTGAACTGATGGTCAGGTCTGGTAAGAAAAAAAAAAAAAAAGCTACCAAAGGAGAAAAGGTGAATTTCATAGGATTAATAAATTCACAAACAAACTTTGTAGGTCATCATTGAACATTTTAGTTATGTTAGAATAACCAAGCATTGAGCACGATAAAAATAATTTTGCTTCAGGGTGTCATCATTGTGAACCATCATAAGGTATAAGCATATTAACGGTAGAAATTCTGGCACAGAACAAGGAATTTGCACGTGGTCCAATACTATGAACAAAGAAAGGTGTATTTATTTATTTATTTTAAAGACAGAGTCTCATTCTGTTGCCCAGGCTGGAGTGCAGTGGTATGACCTTGGCTCACTACATCTTCCACCTTCTGGGTTCAAACAATCCTCATGCCAAATCTTGTGAGTGAGTAGCTGGGATTATAGGTGTGAACCACAACCCCTAGCTGATTTTTGTATTTTTAGTAGAGATAGGGTTTCACCATGTTGGCCAGGCTGGTCTCAAACTCCTGACCTCATATGATCTGTCTGCCTCAGCCTCCCAAAGTGCTGGGATTATAGGCATGAGCCACCATGCCTGGCCAAACTTTCATATTTCTTGTGATGACACTGAACTTTTAGAGAAAAGACATATGTTGACTTTGTGCTCTGATGGTTTCAATTTAGAAAAAACCATTTGGGAATTTGCTTACCTAAAGTTTATGCATCTGCTTTATTTTCTCACTATTTCTCTTACTGGAAAGCATTTGAGGATTTCTATTCTTTTTAAAAATAATTTCAACTTTGATTTTAGATTTCGGGGTACATGTTCAGTTTTGTTACATGAGTATATTGTGTGATGCTGGGGTTTGGGGTATGAATTATCCCATCACCCAAATAGTGAGACTAGTACCTAATAGGTAGGTTTTTAGCCCTTACTCCTCTTCTCTTTCTCCCCTTTCTAGTGGTGCCAGTGTCTTTTCTTTCCATCTTTATGTCCATGTGTGTCCAGTGTTTAGCTCACACTTATAAGTAGGAACGTGCAATATTTGGTTTTCTGTTCTTGTGTTCATTTATTTATGATGACCTCTAGTTGCATTCATGTTGCTAAAAAGGATATCATTTTATTCTTTTTCATGGATGTATAGTATTCCATGATGTTTATGTACCACATTTGGTGTATTCAGTCGTCTGCTGATGGCCACCTAGGTTGATTCCATGTCTTTGCTCTTGTGAATAGCTCTGTGATGAACTTTTTGGTAAAACAATTATTTTCCTCTGGTTATATACACAGTGTTGGGATTGCTGGGTCAAATCATAGTTCTGTTTTAAATTCTTTAAGAAATTCCTAAATCGTGCTTTCCACAGTGTAAAAAATGAACTAATTTATACTCCCATCAACAATGTATAAGTATTCTGTTTTCTCCACAGCCTTGCCAACATTTTTTCTGTTTTGAGCCATTCTGACTGGTATGAAATGGTATCTCACTGTGGTTTTGATTTGAATTTCTCCAATAATCAGTGAGGGTGGTCATTTTTTTCATATTTTTTAGCTGCTTGTATGTCTTCTTTTGAGAAATGTCTGTTCATGTCCTCTGCTCACTTTTTAATAGAGTTATTTGTTTTTTTGCTCATTCAGTTACTTAAGTTCCCTACAGATTCTGGATATTAGGTTTCTGTTGGATGCATACTTTGTGAATATGTTCTCCCATTCTGTAGGTTGTCTGTTTACTCTGTTGATAGTTTATTTTGCTGCGCAGAAGCTATTTAGTTTACTTAGGACCCACTTGTCAATTTTTGTTTTAGTAGCAATTGCTTTTGAGTCATGAATTCTTTGCCAAAGCTGATGTTCTGAATGGTATTTATTACCTAGGTTTTCTTCTGGGACTTATAGTTTGAGGTCTTATGCTTAAATCTTTAATCCATCTTTAGTTAACTTTTATATATGATGAAAGGTAGGAGTCTAGTTTCATTCTTATGCATATGGCTAGTCACTTATCCCAGCACTATTTATTTAATAGGAGGTCCTTACTCTAATGCTTTTTGTCAACTTAGTTGAATGTCAGATGGTTGAGGTATGTGGCAGTATTTCTGGGTTGTCTATTTTGTTTCATTGGCCTGCGCATATGTTTTGTGCCAGTACCATGCTGTTTTGGTTACTGTGGCCTTACAATATACTTATAAGTCAGGTAATGGGATACCTTTGGCATTGTTTTTTTGTTTGTTTTATTTTTTTGTTAGGATTGCTTTGGCTATTCTGGCTCCTTTTTGGTTTCTATGAATTTTATAGTCATTTTTTCTAATTCTATGAAAAATGATGTTGGTAATTTGTTAGGAATAGCATTGACTCTGTAGATTGTTATAGGCAGAATGGCCATTTTAAGGATATATTCTCTTCCAATCCATGAGCATAGAATGTTTTCCCATTTGTGTCATCTCTGATTACTTTCAGCAGGCTTTTGTAGTTCTCCTTGTGGAGATCTTTCACGTGTTGGTTAGCTACATTCCCAGGTATCTTGTTTTTCGGGTGGCTATTGTAAGTAGGATTACATTCTTGATTTGGCTCTCAGCTTGAATGCTATTAGTGCATAGGAATGCTACTGATTGGTGTACATTGACTTTGTATCCTGAAACTTTACTACAATCATTTATCAGTTCTAGGAGACTTTTGGTGGTGTTTTTAGTGTTTTCTAGTTATAGACTCTTATCAGTGAAGAGAGAATTTGACTTTTTTTTTTTTTTCCTGTTTGGATACCTTTTATTTCTTTCTTTTCCCTGATAGCTCTGGCTAGGACTTTCAATACTATGTTGAAAAGGAGTGGTGAGAGAGGACATCCTTGTCTTGTTCCTGTTCTTAAGGGTAATGCTTCCAGCTTTTGCCCATTTAGTATGATATTGGCTGTGGGTTCATCATGATGGCTCTTATTATTTTGGGATATGTTCTTTTAATGCCTAGTTTCTTGAGGGTTTTTTTTTAATCCTGAGGAGATGCTGGATTCTACTGAAAGCTATTTTTGCATCTATTGAGAGAATCATAAGGTTTTTGTTTTTAGTTCTGTTTATGTGGTAAATCATATTTATTCATTTGCATATGTTGTACCACCCTTGCATCCCGGGAATAAAGCCTATTTGATCATGGTGAATTAACTTTTCTGTATGCTGCTGTATTCTGTTTGCTAGTATTTTGCTGTGGATTTTTGTGTCTATGTTCATGAGGAATATTGGCTTGTCGTTTTCTTTTCTCATTGTGTCGTTGCCAGAATTTGGTATCAGAGTGATCCTGGCTTCATAGAATGAGTTAGGAAAGAGTCCCTTTCCCTCAATTTTTTGGAATAGTTTCAGTAAAAGTGGTGATACCAATTCTTCTTTTGTACACAACTTTATAAACAGACCTGCAAGGATAATTCTGCAAAGGCCATTCATCAAAGAGAATTCCTTTGTGAAGTAAAATTGTAAATAGTCTAAGCATCTTGCCTTCAACTTGCCTCAGAGCCAAATGTATGTAAGGATTGAGAATGTTTGCCATTTTACATTCCTTGGTTTGAAGAGGGGAAGAAAGAGTACATCCTTAAACCCTAAAAATATTACTTGGCCTGCATGGCATTCGCACTCAAAGGCAGAATCTGAGACCTTGCATCAGATGCATGGGCAATGCTACGTCTCCATGAAAGACTACATCAAGAGTGTCAACGTATGATTGCTTGGGGCACATTCATATATTTTTGTTAGGGAGTCTGTGTTCTCTCTTTTGTGTGTTGTTTGATTGCATATGCCTTTAAAGTAAAACTGTAAGCACTATTAGTCATTTGATGAGAAGTAATGAATTTTATATAGAGAAATGTTACAAAATAGAGATAGACTTAGTATAGGGGACTATAGATCATTCAACCATGAACACATATCATTCGTTTAAATTAGTTAAAGAAGCAAAAATATTTGAAATAGTCAAAAGAACATTTTCAATTCTACCTAATAATTTATTTGACTAATATTTTATTTTTTAAATAGTGACTGGCCAAGGTGATGATATGATCTATCCTAGTTATTAACCAGCAGAATTTAAATTTAGTTTTCCAAAACTCTCCATGGTCTAAACTCAATCTGCCCTTCCAGGCTCAAATTCTGCTCTTCTAGTTTGAAGGCCCACCTGAAACAGGCTGCTTCTGTTATGTTTCCCAGGCTTTCTTATATCTAGCCTTTTGCCCTAATACCTTTGTCTTTCTACTTGGAGAACCTATTCTTTCCATCTACCGTACCCCACCTCTATTAAATGACCCTGTCTAATTGCTTCTTGCATGCTTCAACCAGAAGTAATCTCTTGTCTCTGATTATCACATAACACCATTTTGTACTTCTGTGGATTTCGCCTTAGTCATCTCTGTCATACTGATAAATGGACTGTGAGCTCCATATTTTTATCTTCACTCTTATGCATTGCATCATATAAAACCTTGTACATAAAGCAGGTTCAGCAAACATGTACTGAATGAATTAATCAGTGCGTGAATAGTTTTGTTTCCATTCACTAACAAACCACTCCGATTCATGTTTACATATACAGAAGAAGAATGAATTCATTATTAACTAAATTTAATGTATGTCATCTGTACACCTAAATCCTAGTGAATATGACCTTTGGCTTAATATAAAAAAAAGTATTCTTTCAAGTTAGCATTAATTTGACCTATCTTTTAGATTATTCAGGTTGGTTCACTCATGTTGACATTAGCCAGTTTTGAAATACAGACATAAAGGTGTACACATATAGATTTGACATTCAAGATTAACTTACTTTTTTCCAATTAGATTAGGGAAGAGATAAATAATGACTCAGAGGAGAATGGAGAGGCTATAGAGGTGAAATACTGTAATAATGTGGCTAGACTTGCTTGAGACGATGAGACATTGCCTGCTTTGTTAGTCCTTTCATAGAGAAATGACTCAGCACTGTTAGAGAACATGATGAGGTTACATTATTCTTTCATCACAAACTGTTGAGTTAATGGTGGTATATATAGAGCATAGCTCTGATTCATAAGACAATTGGTCATTGTGCTTCTCTTTGTTTTTTAAAGCAAGTTAGTGCTTTAATAAGAGCATAGAACCTTGGTTCTTGTCATGAAATCTGATGATTATAAACAAACTGCGAAAACAATTTTAAATACACCTGGATTTCCAAATGGACAGAGGTCCTTGAAAGTCATTTTTAAGTTCCTTCAGAGCTACAAAGTCTATGTGTTTATCAAACTATATTTTGCAAATCTTAGTAGGAATTGAACTTGTGCATATCCAAACCCTGGCTCTTTTTGGCTTCATGAGAGTAGACTGTATATCATGCTTTTGCTTTAGATGATAAATATACAAACTGTGTTGACTGGTAGAAAGCAGAGCAATGGATCTCTGCAAATTGTAGCATGCCCGGCTCTGACTTGAGACACAAAATCAATTCATTTTCAGTGTTATGACAGGATCTGAGATAGAAGTGAGTCTCTTGTTGCCATCATGAGAAAAAATATGTATGTCTTACCTCAGTCCCAGTTTTGGGGAGGAGCATGGAAGCCAGGTGGGGGCTTCAGTTGCCAACACTGCCTCTGATCACCTGGTATGTTACAAAATCAATTTTATCTTCTGCTGCATTTCATGAGACAATCCAAAGAGCAGTGTTTGTCTTTCTGCTCTTTACACCCTCAGCTTTCATGGAGGCATAATTGCCATGAGTTAAAGCCAGGAGGACAGTGATCACTGCACACTGATTTGGATATAAAATCTACGGCCATTTGAAAGGGAAACCTTCAGGAGCCCATGTAATAAACCCCTGGGGAACTTAAGAGAGCTGAACTGCACCTAATTGCATCTGACATGGCTAAAACATAGGGACCTCTCTAAAGAGTGTGAGGGCAGGTCCCCAAATCCTCTGCTCAGCACTATTCAAGGTTCAGAATAGTTCATGCATTTAGCTAATCTACAGCTATGTGGCAAAACACCCATCAGCTGCATGCAGTCAGCCTCCCTCTAATGGCCCATGAGGTGAGGCCAAAAATTAAAGTGGTATAATCAGAGATTTTAAAGACAAACTGAAAATAACTGATGGAACCATTTGACTTATGCTTTGGATGGCGTATATTATTTTGTGTATGATTTGGGGCCTTAGCAAACAAACACAACTCCCTCCACAAAGGGGATGAGTTTGCTGGGCCAGAGTGGACTCCTGTTGCTGGGAGCTACTGCCGCCCAGCATGGGCAGCTGCAATCACAGTGCCCCATCCCTGCTTGGGTGGTCCTGGAGGGCTGGAGAGCTGTGTGACTCCTCAGGACCTTTGTCACTAGCTTGTATAATGCCTGTGCATCAGTTCTTGAAAGCAAATATCCCAGTTAGGGCCTACATGGCCTACCTACCCTGAGCAGGGAAGGGGTACAACACATATTGCTTTTAACAAATCTTCATCAGGAATGAGAGGATGTTGCAATGGGAAGGAAAATATTAATTACTGCCAGGCCCTTCTCAGTGGAATCTTCTCCCACTCTCTTCCTGCTGGAATTACAGATTCATAGGCTCTGGAACCAGTCAGCCTGGGTTCTTTCACACATTCCCTTCTTCTCGTGGGCTTGAGCATAGTAGACATCAAGTACTGTGACTCAAAGTTCTACCACCTCTGTTGGCTTAAAGGGCAAGCCTGGAATAACCTTGGTCTATAGGTCTAAGAGGCAAAAATAAAAGCTGGTGAACCTTCTCACTGACAAGGCACTTGGCCTCTCGGTGCCTCAGCCTTCAAATCTATAAAACTCACTGTTCTTATCTCTGAGGTTTAGTTCTTGGAATTATACGGGGTAATTCATGAATTCCCTAGCCTAGGACTCCACACACGGCCTCTTCAGGAAGTGTTAGGGTAGCTCTGATGCTAGTCAGCTTAGAAAATCAAGCAGTGAGAAGAGGGGCATATATTGACTTGGTGTTTATGCTGACAGGCTTTGGCGGCTCCTCAAGCTTGTCCATACTCTGCGGTAGCATTAAGAGGGCAGTGTCCTGCAACTTGAGTTTGAGTGCTCATTCTTCAGGAGTTCTGGCTGAGATGCACGTGCCCCACCTTTTCCCAGAACCAGGGCCCTCTAAATCTAAGTCACAAAAGGTACCAGGGGAAGTTCCTGGAAATTCTGATCCAATTCAAGTCCCTGCTGCCAAGGTTTACCTCTTGACTGGCCTGTCTTCCCCTGAATTCTCAGGAGTAGACTTCTATTTGTATAATGTTTATATGGGCTAACCTTTGCATATGTTCATACATTTTATCCTCATAACAATTCTGAAAGACAGTTATTCTTGTTATATCTGTTTATGAAAGAGGAAATTGACACACATAAACATCAAGTCACTTAACCAAATCCCTACAGGGCCCATCTTCAGTAAGTGTCAAAGTAAGGATTCAAGCTCGGGCAGTCTTGCCCTTATCCCACAAATTCTGAGATTCTGCCATAATGCCAGGATTATGCCTTGCTTCTCTCTTGTGATAGACTTTCCAGAGCTTGGCCCAGTCACTGAAACATGGCAAGCACTTTGAATGGTTGATGGATAAATGCATGAATGAATGATACTTTGCAACTGTCCTATTCCCGGTGCATTCTTCGAAGTTTTCTTCCACTTTTTATTATTGCAGTGTTTGAAAATTTGACTTCCTTATTTTACTAGATATATCTTTGTCTTTATATGTGTCATCTCCCAACCAGATGTAAAAGATACTTTCCTGAAGGAAAGAAGCATGTTTTATCCCTGTTATATAACCTCCATAAGAATAGCTGAATACTCAGTTCGTGACACAAAAAACCTAAAATAACTTTCTAAATAGATTGGGAAGTTGGGTTGTTGAGATACAGAAGATTTACTCTCCTTCCCAACTCATCCCTTCTCTTTGCTCCTTCCAATAAAATGCTATTTGGTTGAGTAGTTTAAAGATGGAAAACCATTTAAGGTTAAAACAGATGAATAAGATCATTCTAAGGAAGCAGAAAGGTGTTCAGACTGTTAAGTTGAATGGATCAGAGTATGACGGCATTGATTCTGCCTGTAAGATTTCAGGTCACCGAAGGAAGTATGTTGGATTGCATTATCTCCATTTGCTTTTAAAGAAAAAATAAAGTTTAGTTCGCTCTCTGAAGATAAAATTATTTTTGGAACCATATTCAAGAAGGGCTTGACTATGTAGACCTTCTGTAACAGATATAGAAAACAGTTCCACCAACCCTGATATTACAGAGACACTAACATGCCCTCTTAAATAAGCCATAAAAGTGGTGAGAATGGCCACATTTTTGTGATGGGGTGTTTGGAATTAATTCACCTTCATGAAACAGAGGCCACATCATATTCCGGGTCATGAATAATGACGGCAATCCTGTTTCTCTTTCCTTTGAACCACTTACCTACTCATTGACCTAACATATTTTAAATGCACAAAGGAGTAAGACTTTGTTTTTGGATAGAGAAATATGCAACAACCGTTTCCTAAAAAGACTGTAATTACGTTTGGGAAATGCTAGTAATTAAAAGCTTGAATGGATAAGTTTAAGTTAGATTTATGAAAAACCAAGAGACATATCTAACCTTTCTTAAGCTCCAGGGCAAATGCATAATTTGAACATTATGTCTACAATGTGGGTGTGTTTTCCTCCTTTTCAATGAAGACAGTAATTAGGATAGTAATAGAAGTAATACTTGGGTTTATACAGCCTTTAGCTGAAGTCTACCTAGATAGTTTCTGGCTGTGTGGTAAGCATGTCCAACTAATGTCAGCTTTTGAAGTCACTGAGTTTTTCATGCCGTTTTCCCTCGGGGCTTCCCCTTTCTCTAATAAAACTACCTTAATCCCATCCACATTTCAACTCTGAATCCCAGCACTTAAAACGAACTGTCTATATCTGACTCACTTAAAAAAAAGAGTAGTTCAAATAAAAACAAAGAGTTGTTTGCTTTCCTTTCCTATCTGG
Source organism: Callithrix jacchus (assembly GCF_049354715.1). NCBI lineage: Eukaryota > Metazoa > Chordata > Mammalia > Primates > Cebidae > Callithrix > Callithrix jacchus. The sequence goes on from NC_133506.1 coordinate 21,982,547, forward strand.
CTGCATCTGTCACATACATGTACTGTCCCCTGACATGAAGCTCTAATACTAATCTAGAGCCTTATCCATCTCCAACTTAATATAGGGACGATGTCTACCAATAACTTAGGCAGTTCCAGAAGGGCTCACTCTGTCTTCTTTTGTTCACTTACAAATGGGAAGAATGTCTTTACTAGAGTAACTATTAAAGGATTCCAGTATGCCCTACCACAAGCTGAAATTTGGAATCTGATAAAATATTTTTTAAGCAAGCTTCTGGCTTCTGGTTTTGTTATATTAATTTGGGACTGGATTCTCTCCAGTGGTTCAAACAAAATGAAAGTATGATATTTAAGTATTTAATATACTCTATTACTTCGCTTGTTAGTTTGGGCCAGAATTAACTCCTTCCAGGATCATCCCAAAGTACCGGTGAACTCCGTATTAAAGGGCACTCTCTTCTTTCCTCTGACATCCCACTGAGTAGGAATAATTAGGCAACCACAACTGCTTAACCCTGTGTGGTTTCACATGGAAAAATCGTGGCAATTTCTTTTCCTGTTATCTCTCTCTCGTTTTTCTTGTGATTCATAGCTTGTAACAACAAACCATCCTAAAAGTTATTGGCTTAAAACAATTGCAGTTATTTATTTTGTTCGCAAATTGGCAATTTGGGCAAGGCTTAGCAGAAAAGGGTTGACTCTGCTCCAGGTGGTGTGACCTGGGATGGCTCGAGTGGGCTGGAGTATCTACTTTATCTACTTCCGTGATGTCTCACTAACGTGGCTGGTGATCGCTGTTTCCTGGGAACTTAACTGGGTCTGTTGTATGAGGTCATTGATTCTTTGGATCCAAGATACCACATCTAGAAACTGCCACTCTATTTCAGTCTGGTACAGCATCACTTCTGTGATCTTTTGTTGAACAAAGAAGTCACAGATTCTGCCCAAATTTAAGAGGAAGGGACATAGGACCTGTAAAGCAAAATAAAATGTTAAGCAACCCACCGCCCCCACCCCACCTGGCCCCAACCAACTAAATGGACCCCTCTCGCAGCCAAGAGCATTCCAAAGTTAACATGAAACATGAGTTCAGGCCATGGTGGAAACAGATGATCAGATATGCCTCATTATACCATCCTCCCATTGGAATTGAGGCACAACTGACCAGCCTTAATATTAAAACAAAAACCTTAAGACAATCTGGTCTCTCTGAAGCCTGCTACCTGGAGGCTTCATCTGCATAATAAAAGCCTTGGTCTCCACAACCCTTTATCTTAACCCAGATACTCTCTTCTGTTCATTCCAGGTCTTTAGATAGAGTCTTTCATCTAATTGCCAGTCAGAAAATCCTTGAATCCACCTGTGACCTAAAATTGCTGCCCACCGATTCAATTTCCATTTGTCCTTCCTTTCCAGGACATGGAATATACATCTTAATGTAAATCTTAATGTCAAAGGCATGTCCTTAACATTGGCAAAATAAACTTCTAAACTGATTGAGGACTGTCTCAGATACTTTTTGGTTTACAATCCCCACCTCTCATTGAGAGGAGTGTCAAAAAATTTGGCTGTGTTTATACTATACACTCTTTAATTAATATATGTCTGTTACTACTAATATCTGATACTACAGTTAACCCAAGCCAGAAATTCAGTCACCACCTTTGACACTTTCTTCTCTCTTATCATCCTCTCCTTGACCCACCCTAGAAATACATGTAATATTTATTGCATGTAATTTATAACTCTATGACTTAATCAGATATTATCGTATCATATACATAAATATCCATTACCAAGACTTCTAATTGGCCCTAGAATCTTCTGCTGCTTTTGAGTGTCATCAGCACTATGCTGGTACATACATGACCCCTCATCTACCTACTAGCCAGTCTCTCTGCCTCCAGCCTTGCCCCTTTTAAATCTAATCCAGATGGTTTTATTTTTAGTTAGAAAGAATATTTCCTCTGATTATAATTTCTCAAACATCCTCCATTGCTGTAAGAGTAAAGTGCAAATTGGTTTGCATGGCTCCCAAAGCCCTGCAGGACATGGCCCCAGCCTCCTCCTCTAGCTGCACCTTGTTAAACCTTTTGCCCTCAGCCTTCAGCTTTAACAAAATCTTGATGTACTCCTAATCTCTTTCTTTGAAATGCTGTTTCCTGGTCCCCTTCCTTCCCACCATCCTCCATTCCCTTTGCTGAGATAATTCCATCTCATTCTTTAGATTTCAGAATAGTTTTCAATCACTTGCTCCGGGAAGAATTTTATGACACTTCATTCATTTATTCATTCACAGAGTATTCCTTGAATATCTACAATGTGCCAGGCACTGTTCTAGGCCCTGGGGATACTACAGTAGGCAAAATAAATAAAAGAGCCTCCTGTCATGGGATTTACCCCTATCATGGAAAAGTCAGGCAATAAACAAGAAAACAGGTACATTATGTATTATGTTAGACAGTGATAAGAGCTAAGCATAAATAAACGTGAAGCAGCACTGGCAATATAAAATGTTGGAGGCTGGGAATGTTGAAGTTTTGGGAAAATCCAGGTAAGGTCCTACTGGGAAGGTGTCACCAAGCCAATACTTGATTGAAGTGATGGGTCTAGCTGTGAGGCTGCCTGGGAGAACACTATTCCAGATAGAGCAAACAGCAAGTGCAAAGGCCCTGAGATAGGCATGGGCCACTGTCTTTAAGGAGTGCAAGGGCCAGAGTGGCTGGAGTGAACCGGGAGGAAAGCAGAAGAGAAGATGCGGTCACATAGGTGATGGTAGCCCTGCTCACAGAAAGTCCTGTCAGTTGCTGTAAGGACTTTGGCTTTGGTCATTAGTAAGGTGGGAAGGAAGCATTGGGAAAGTTTGAGACGAGGAGCGACCTGCTCTGGTTTTTGTTTTAAGGGATCCCCTTCACGTCCCAAATCCTCCCACATTAGCCCCTTCTCTCATCATTTAGCTTTTTACCTATGCTGTAACTTGGTTCTATCCCTTACTAGTATCTCCTTTCCGGGAAGAGAGGACTCTGTCCAACTTGTTAGTGTTTTATTCCCACCATGCAGCCCAGTGTCCGAAAACCACAGGATATCAATAAGTATTCATTTGATTACATTGAAATAATAAGTAAATGAAAGCCAGCTCCTGTGCCAATCTTTAACTTTTTCATTTATTATTACGACTCCTTTATATTGATAGAAGTAAACCCAAAACATAAATGCGGAAATGAGGTGCAGAAAATGGTAGAGAAAAAGGGAAGAGAAGAAATAAAATTACTGGAGCCATCATGGCAACCTTCTTTAAGCTAAGAAACCCAGGTTCTCATTCCCACCTTGGAGACTCTAGTGGAGAATTTTACTGAGCCATCTGTGAGACCACAAGATGGCCATTCACTTCTCTGAAGAGCCATCATGACAACCTTCTTTAAGCTAAGAAACCCAGGTTCTCATTCCCACCTTGGAGACTCTAGTGGAGAATTTTACTGAGCCATCTGTGAGACCACAAGATGGCCATTCACTTCTCTGAAGAGAAATGAAGATAAATACTCATAGTGAATGCTTTTTTGATTTTTGGCAGGAAAGAGGAGACACTTCCATTTTGGCTCATTATGAAGATAACAAGACAAAATGGCTAGAGCATAGCATATTTATTATAAAAATTCATGTTGTACCTGGCTGTGTGTTTGCATACATGTGTGCATGTGTGTGTACAAAGGCTTCATACTAGTCCACATGTATTTATCAGTGTGAACTATGTGCTGAGCTAATGCTAAGGATGAAGAGGTCCTGCCCTCAATGGACTCGACAGGGGCTACACAAATCAAAAGCAGTATAGTGAGTAATATGGCGAGGAAATAAATACCTCTTCTAAGAAGCAAATGGAGTTGAATATATTAGATATATTAGTATATTTATACTAATGCCTGCACTGAATATGTGATTTTTTTTTTTTGAGACACTCTTACTCTGTCATTCAGACTGGAATTCAGTGGCCTGATCTCTGCTCAGTGCAACCTCCACCTCCAAGGGTCAAGAAATCCTCCTGCCTCAGCCTCCTGAGTAGCTGGGAGTACAGGCACACCCAGCTAATTCTTGTATTTTATTTTTTTATAGAGACAGGGTTTCACCATGTTGCCTGGGCTGGTCTCAAACTCCTGTGCCCAAGCAGTCCACTTGCCTCAGCCTCCCAAAGCTGAGATTACAGGTGTGAGCCAACATACCTCGCCATGAGTAGCAATTCTTGAATAATAGCAGGAACAATTGCTTCCTGACCTAAATGGTATTTTTCATTTTTGGTTTAACAGGTCAGATTGGAGAAGGGTACATACACTTGGCCACTATTTGGATTATCACAATTTGACTTGTCTTGTGATGTCACAAAATATTTAAACCGGAAAAAAATATATATTAAAAAAAAACACTGCGTGTTCAGCTCTTTTGTTTAAACTGTAAAGAAAAATATGGTCCAAAGAGACTGGGTGTTGCCAGAAATTGCATTTGGGAAGAACAGAGAGGAAAACCAGGCTTCTGAGTCTAGGATGAGTCAAATGATGATATTTTGTTGCCTAAGTCACAAAGAGAATGACAGTCTTCTCCACAGGAGTACTTTGGGATTAGTTAGGTGGTCTCATAACCCATCAGCCCCTGCCTTTATTGGTTGGTTTCTTCTTACTCCATCTAGACATGCTGTTGTTAGTCCTGGAGACTGAGTACACTGTGATGGCTTCATGTTGTCAGCTGGGTTTTCTCATGCCCTACATTGCAAACTGATAAAGGATGTTCCACAGCCAGCCTTAGCACCATGTACCAAGCCTGCCACAGGCGTCCTCTCTTCTGCTCCAAGCTGCTGAGAGACAGAAAATGGAGGTGCTGAATTTTGAGGCTTGCAGGGTTTGTCTGCACTGCATTCAGCTTGCCAGGAGAGCTGGTATGCTGCTTCAGGTCCATAAAGGAAAGGAGAGTGCCAATCAGATAGATACACTTCTGTAAATCTCCTGTTAGTTCCAAAACTGTCATTTGCTTGTAGAAATTTTACCATCTTTATATGACTGACCTAGACAGCAAGAGCTGGTGATGCCCCTCTGTTGTAACGACATTTGCGCATTTGCACAAGTACACAGTGTCAGCGTGTCACTTATCCTAGACAGTTTTATTGTTGTGACCCTGATGTGGACATCACCATGCTTGCTGCACATGATAAACTTGAACCATGTTTTGCTCTCAAGTTTTAAACAAGTGTAATTTAAAACACATATAACAAAACAGTCTATGAGTAGAGATCTTTCCAAATCAGATGCCTTTTTTGGTAGCACGATGAGTAATTCTTTCCAGTGTGATAACATTGAGGGTCTCTGAGAGTCTCCTTATTAAATAATAATCCTTCTTCATATAGGGTTTTGCATGAATTTGGGGAGAAAAGCTATTTACCTACTTAATCTTGAACAAAAGGCATCACTTCCCTGCTTTCTATGTAATTGCTGCTGCGTGCATTTGCACATGTAAACTGTGGTGGGTTTACATCATCTTATACTATGGATATTTTTTCCATATCCAGCAGTATGAATACAAGCAATTTCTGTAGAATTTCATGAATTATAACTAAGGCTAAAAGCCAGATCACTCTTTCCATCTAATGCTGTTATGTTTCTTGCCTTATTTTGTTTATGTGATAAACATTATTCAGTGTATACTACTGGCCAAAGATTGTTGTAGGCACTGAGAGTATATCAAGAAATAGGAGAAGATCTCTGGTCTCATGAAATGTATATTTTAGCAGGGAAGTTGGGGCAGGTGATACATGCAATAAGCAATTATAAATATTTACATAATTTAAATTATATAACTAACTTGAAACTACAACTGTAAATGGAGAAAAATGGGGAGCAAATTAAAGGGGAAGTGGTTAGATCTGGGATTCAATAAGAAATAGAGGGGTCAGAAAAGGACTTATTGAGAAGAAAAGATTTTAGTAATGACTGAAAGGAGATAAAGGAGTAGAAACAAGCAGATATTCTGGGGAAAGATTCTATCTGGCATAGGAATCAGCTAAAGCAAGGACCCTAAGGAGGTAATCTACAGGCAAGGAAGTCCCAGGAGATAACTGTGCATAAGTCAGATGAGCAGAGGGAAGATAAATGCAGCCAGAAAAGGTAGCTGTTTAGGATCAGAGAAAGGACTATAGGCAGATTATATAGGGCCTTGGAGGTAGTCATAAGACATCTGGGTTTAATTCCGAGTGAACTGGGAAGCCACTGCAGTTGTTTGAGGAAAGGAATGACATGATTCAATTTCAGTTTCTGAAGATTAAGCTGGAGAATCTTTTAGCCAGAGTAATCTGTGTGGGGAGGATGACATGGCTTAGCAAGGAAGGAAACAGGAGCCTATGCAGTAATCAGGGAGAGAACTGGTTGCCTCAATCAAGACGGCCGGTTGCAGTAGAAGTGATAAAAGTAGTACAGACTTTGTATGTATTTTGAAGACAGAGCCAACAGGGAAGAATGATTCCAAGGGTTTTTGTCTGAGCAACTGGAAGGATGTAATTGCTTCCAGCTGTTATTTTGTTGGGGAGAATGAGGAATTTAAGTTAGAACATGTAAAGTGGAAGATACATAAGTCAGGAGAGAGATCTGGACAAGAGATAGAATGTGAGAGTTGTTGGTAGGTAGGTGCTGTTTAAAGTCATGAGAATAGATGCAAACTCCAAAGGAGTGAGTATAGGTAGAAAAGAGTACATAAGTCAGGAGAGAGATCTGGACAAGAGATAGAATGTGAGAGTTGTTGGTAGGTAGGTGCTGTTTAAAGTCATGAGAATAGATGCAAACTCCAAAGGAGTGAGTATAGGTAGAAAAGAGGATGGAGTCCGAGTCCTGTCCGTTCCTTCAGCAAGAGGTAAGGGAGATGGGCAGGAATCAGATAGAGAGGCTGAGAAGAAATGACCAGTGATGCAGGAGGAAAACCGAGAGAGGATGCTACTTTGGTGAATGAAGTACTTTGAGGAGGGAGAGATGTTGAAAGGGGCCGGGTGCAGTGGCTCATGCCTATAATTCTAGTAATTTGGGAGAACAAGGTGGGAGAATCTTTTTAGGCCAGGAGATTGCAACCAGCCTGGGCAACATAGTGAGACCCCCATCTCTATTTTGAAGATAGCCAGGCATGATGGCACATGCCTGTTATCTCATTTACTCAGGAGGCTGAGGCAGGAGGACCATGTAAGGCCGGAAGTTTGAGGTTGCTGTGAGCTAGGGCCACTGCACTCCAGGCTACAAAATAAGGCCCTGTTAAAAAGAAAGAAAAGAAAGAAGGAAAGGAATTCTATTGAAAGATGAGAAGCTGAGGACTGAGAATGACAACCAGATTTAGCAACATGGAGGTCATGGATGGATTGCTGGCAGCAGTTTGAGTGTCATGATGGAAATCAAATTCTGATTGGACAAATAGGGATCTTCCCCCCCCCCATCTCTCCCTCCCTTCCTCCTTTCTTTCCTCCCTTCTTTCTTCCTCCTTTCCTTCTTCCCCTTCCTTTTCTCCTTCCTTTTTTCCTTTCTGTGCCATTGAAGTGAACTAAAAACCCATACTTGGATATTTGTTAACAGTATAATTTTAATGAATCCCTCTGGGACTTTTTTTTTTAAACTCTTGGAAGATTTTCACTTATTTGATCTGGCCCTAACATTCCAAAACTGGCATGAATTTTAATTATCCTTAGATTTCACTTGGGAATAAAATGGCCAAGAGAACAGATAAGTACTTTAGAAAATCATTAACTTATTTTAGGCCATTAAATTATGTCTTCTTACACTGAATATGAGGAAGAAAGTGTTAGTAACTTATTTTATTATGTCTTGGTAATTTAAAGTAAATCGCATATTCTTCTCAAAGTACCTCCGGAGTTTACCTTGCCTGTTATGTATGCATGGTTTCCCTAACAAGATAATAAACTCCTAGAAGGCAACAACCAGACCTTCTATTTTTAATAAAATCTTTTGTACCCAGCTATGTCTTGCACACAGTCGGTATGCAACAAATATGTTTCGGTTTCATTTTCTATGCTCCTTCTGTTTGATCCTGCCTTCTTATACACAAGCCTCATTCGGTAACGGGAGGATAGTAATGGAAAACAATCTGAGGGAACAGTGCTAATACTGCTGGAACTTGTAGCCTCTGAAGGCTTTACAGTTTTGATAGAAGTATAGAGATGTATTTGAGAAATTCAGTAGTAAAGAAAGAACCGCATATAGCAATAATAAAAGATGAGCTCCTGATTAGTGACCAAGGGAAATCTGCAGGTAATACATTTTTAAAGGGTCCTGTGCTGGTTGGAGAAACAGACACTAGAAAAATATTATTAAAATATTCTCCTGTCCTCCCTCTCTCTTTACCAATAAGATGAATATATGCTTGTAGAAAATTAGCTAACATTATGTTATAAAAAACTTGGATTATTCAGTGATTTTAAACATCATTCCCAATGGATGCAGAGTATTCTATCATGTGATTGTATAATCTATTTAACTACTCTCCTAGATTGAAGGTTTTAATAATTGTCCTTTCTTTTCCATGACATACCAAGCTAAGGTGAACATCATTTATTGCCATGTCTTTGTGCATATTCAATAGTTATTTCTTTTTTTTTTTTTGAGATGGAGTTTCGCTCTTGTTACCCAGGCTGGAGTGCAATGGCGCCATCTCGGCTCACCGCAATCTCCGCCTCCTGGGTTCAGACAATTCTCCTGTATTTCTTTATATTAAATTTCTAAATGTGGGTCAGGCACGTAGCTCACACCTGTAATCCCAGCTCTTAGGGAGGCCAAGGCAGATTGATCACTTGAGGTCAGGAGTTGGAGACCAGCCTGGCCAACGTGGTAAAACCACATCTCTACTAAAATTTAGCCAGGCGTGGTGGGACACACCTGCTACTTGGGAGGTTGAGACACAACAGTCGCTTAAACCTGGGAGCTGGAGGTTGCAATGACATTGCACTCCAGCCTGGGCGACACAGTGAGACTCCATCTCAGATATATGTATTTTAACGTAGAATTAAAATATTAAAACATTGACATATCCGGAGAATTGTTTTGAATTGTGGTGAAAACATACAATGTGACATGTAGCATCCATTTTAAATGGGAATTCAGTAATGTTAAGTATATTCACATTGTTATGTAATAGATCTCTAGAACTTTTTCATTTATGAAACTGAAACTCTGTCTACATTGAACAACATCTTCCCATTTCCTGTTCCCTCAGCTCCTGGTAATCTTCCTCCCTCCGTCCCTCCCTCCCTCCCTTTCCTTCCTCCCTCCCTCCCTTTCCTTCCTTCCTCCCTCCCTCCCTTTCCTCCCTCCCTCCCTCCCTCCCTCCCTCCCCTCTCTCTCTCTCTCTCTCCCCCCACCTTTCTGTTTTTGACACTGTTTCAATCTGGTCACAGAGGCTGGGCGGGGGGGTGTAATGGCATAATCTCAGCTCATTGCAGCCTCTGCCTCCTGGGCTCAAGTGATTCTCCTGCCTCAGCCTCCCAAGTAGCTGGGACTACAAGTATATGCCACCATGCCCCACTAATTCTTGTATTTTTAGTAGAGACAGGATTTCACCATGTTCCCCAGACTGGTTTGGAACTCCTGGGCTCAAGCAATCCCTCCTGCCTTGGCATCCCAAAATGTTGGGATTAGAAGTTTGAGCCACTACGTCCAACCCGTGATTCTACTTTCCGTTTGTATGAGTTTGATTCCTTTAGATACCATTTATGAAGGGAATTACACAATATTTATCTTTTGGTGACTGGCTTATTTCTCTTAGCATAATGTCTTCAAAATTTAGCTGTATTATAGCGTGCGATAGGTATTCTTCTTTTTAAAGGCTGAATAATATATTTCTTTGTATGTATATACAACATACTGTTTATTCATTTATCTTTTGATGAACATTTGTGTTACTTCTACCCCTCGGTTCCTGTGAATCATACTGCGGTAAACATGAGTGCACCTATCTCTAGGAGACCCCACTATCAATTTTTTCGGTCATATGCCCAGAAGTAGAATTACTGGGTCACATGGTGATTCCATCTTTAATTTTTTTGAGGAAATGCAGTACCGTTTTTGATAGTGGCTACACTATTTTGCATTCCCACCAACAATGTACATATTCACCAAGACTTGTTACTTTCCTTTTTTTTTAATAATAGCCATCCTAATGAATGTGGTAGGCATACAGCTTTAAAATACTCTTTATTCAGAATATTTGCACATGAGATTAGCATATATTATTAGCCTTTAATATTATATATTTTGTCTTTGCTTATTTGATAGGTAAAAAATAATGTGTATTATTTGACTACTAGTAAAATTCAGTATTTTTGATACTTGGTTACTAGCCAGTTTATATTTTTCTTTTGTGATTTATAAGTTCATAATCTATATGTAGTTTTATATTGGGTTTTCTATATGCTGCTTATTTATTTATAAGAGCTATTCATATAATACATTATCCTTTTATCTCTTTTTTATTTTATTTTATTTTTTGAGCCAGAACCTGTCTCTGTTGCCCAGGCTGGAATGCAGTGGCACAAACACAGCTCTCTGTAGCCTTGACCTCCTGGACTCAAGCAATTCTCTTGCCTAAGCCTCCCAAGTAGCTGGTCCCACAGGCTCGTGCCACCATTTCTGGCCAATTTTTAAATTTTTTTGGTAGAGATAGGGACTTACCATCTTGCCCAGTCTGGTCTCAAACTCCTCAACTCAAGCAATCCTCCTGCCTTGAATTCCTAAAGTTCTGGTATTAGAAGCATGAGCCACCATATCTGGCTTATTTCATATTTTTTACAAACATTATTCTCATGTTTCAGGCACATTTTAATTTTGTTTATTACAATTTTTACTTCTATAGTCCTGATAGAATCAAACTTAAGACTATTTTATTTCTCATTTACCTCTACTTTTATATGAAGAAAATCCATGTTCATGTACTAATCAAATACAAATTCATTTTTTTCTAGTGTTAATATTTAAACCAAATTATAGTGCATTAGGAATTCATTAGTCTTGCATTTAATATTATTTTTCTCCAAACAATCTTTTTTAATTTGAAAATCATTGTAATCTTGTCAAATAGAAAATAGTAAAATGAGAATTTGTTACCAAGGGTTAATTCATATGAACATTTTATATGGATTTTAGATCTCGTACGTGTGTGATGTTTACTGATAAATTTTTTTGTCCTTGTACTGCTTTCGTGGATCAAGGACAAGGGAAGCATGTTGCTGAACAAAAATACATTAACATGTATGGGACTAATGCACACTGATTTTCACAGAAAGTAGCTGATTGATTGCAATCTGGTATGGGAGCCTAGAGAGTGGCAAGAGTTTTGATAAAATTCAGTTCAATTAACTTGTGAATTTAAGAGTATAGAGATTCTATTAACAAGAATGAATAGAAGAAGAATCGGGTTTCAGACGTGTGATTTAAGGGGGATATTGACTTAGTGTTGAGGAGTAACCAACTCAAGAAAGCAGTAGGAATTAAAACCAGATTTGAGAATATTCTGTGTGAGAACTATGGAAATAAAAAAGCTAGGAGGGAAAAGTCTGAAGAAATGTGTGTTGGGAAGTGCTTATAGAAGAGAGCAAGAAAAGTGTCTTCCTGTTGTCAGTTAGGTTTTTCCTTAATCTGCGTTCCTACGATTAGCTTTACTGAGCTCTATGGCCTGAGTTATTGCTCTGCTATGTAGTTCCAGATTAGGGGTTAACAGTTCTAGGAGTGAAAGAGTAGTGCTGGAAGAGATGGTTGGGGGTCAAGTATAGGGATGGGGAGAAGTGGAGGCCTTACTCTCTATCTCCAAAAATTTTCATGCAAATGACAATCACTAAAAGTAAATATCCACATAGCAGTGGTGGTGGAAAGGAAAATGTAGGGGGAGACTGCTTTGTTGATCAGGAGCAAAGGGGATCATCTTGCTAAATAAAAATATGTTAACATATATTGGACTAATGCACACTGATTTCCAGATAGTGTTTACGCCTAGGGAAGGGAAAATGGGGAAAAGATGGGGAGGTAGCCTCTTTATGAGAATCTTTAATGTTTTATTAATTGATAGTTATAAAAGAGAAATCTTTTTTAAAAGAGAAAGGATAAAAATACTATCATCCATGAAATGTGGGTAGTGATTAACTTATTACCTCAGGTTAGGTTCCTTTCTAGTTGAGATTTTTATAATTAAAATTTTTTTTAGATAAGAGTCAGAAAATTTAGGATAATAACCTTGGATGATAAAGGAAGAGAGTCTTAGGATATTTTAAATATTAATTAAATTCTAAATAAATTTAAGCTGGGACCTCTCACTGGTTACCATATATGTTTCTCTTTAACCCAAGAAATTGGAAATGAGTTAAGTCAATTTGACAATAACATTTGGAAATTAACAACCTTGGATGATAATGGAAGAGACTTTTAGGATATTTTGAATATTAGTTAAATTCCAAATAAATTTAAGCTGGGAGCTCTCACTGGTTACCATATATGTTTCTCTTTAACACAAGAAATTGGAAATGAGTTAAGTCAATTTGACAATAACATTTGGAAATTAACAACCTTGGATGATAATGGAAGAGACTTTTAGGATATTTTGAATATTAGTTAAATTCCAAATAAATTTAAGCTGGGAGCTCTCACTGGTTACCATATATGTTTCTCTTTAACACAAGAAATTGGAAATGAGTTAAGTCAATTTGACCAATAATATTTGGAAATAGGCCAGGTGACCTGGCTCACGCCTGTAATCCCAGCACTTCAGGAGGCTGAGACAGGTGGATCACAAGGTCAGGAGTTTGAGACCTGTCTGACCAACATGGTGAAACCCCGTATCTACTAAAAACACAAAAATTAGCTGGGTGTGGTGGTGGGTGCCTGTAATCCCAGCTACTTGGGAGGCTGAGGCAGGAGAATTGTTTGAACTGGGGAGGTGGAGGTTACAGTGAGCCAAGATCGTGCCACAGCACTCCGGCCTGGGCGACAGCGAGACTCCATCTCAAAAATAAATAAATAAATAAATAAAATTTTTAAAAATTTAAAAATCGGAAATAACATATTTGCTATTAATGTTTTAAAGGAGGTATTTGTTTAGAATTATTTGTGTTAGTTATTGCTTTTTTAAAAAAATGAATGGTAGAATACCTTTTTCTCAAAATTCTGAATGTGCTATGTTTAAAAGCACAGTTACAAATCTGAAAAGTTAGTAGATTTCTCCCCTTATTTACTTGTTTACAGCAGGTCATGAACTCAGACCTTTTCTCTTCAATGCTTTGCTTCGGAACTACTTATTCTGATACCCTCCTCAGCCGAGGAAACAGCCTGAGAAGGTTCGCCTTATGTGGATTCAAGTAGATGAGTTTCCATTAAAAAAAAAAGAACATCAAGCATTGATCTGCTTGAATAAAGCAATTCTACAAGTTATATGGCATTTGGTGCTTCCTGTAAATTGATGCAAACTTTATTAAAGAAAATGACAGATGGCATATGGCTGCAGGCATAATGCCAGTCCACATGATGAATCTTACCATACTCTAGCCCAGGATAAACAATGTTTTTAATCACCTTGAAAAGACCGTTGCATTAATTTGTCTACAGTAACTGGGTAATTATAAATGTGTAACTAGTTCCTTGTTAGCTTACAAATATAAATACAAGGGCTGGGCACGGTGGCTCACACCTGTAATGCCAGCACTTTGAGAGGCCAAGGCAGGTGGATCACCTGAGGTTGGGAGTTCAAGATCAGCCTGACCAACATGGAGAAACCCCATCTCTACTAAAAATACACAGTTAACCAAGCATGGTAGCACATGCCTGTAATCTCAGTTACTTGGGAGGCTGAGGCAGCAGAATCACTTGAACCCTAAAGGCGGAGGTTGCAGTGAGCCAAGCTCATGCCATTGCACTCCAGCCTGGACAACAAGAACAAAACTCCATAGAAATACATACATATATACATACATACATAAAGGGTAGCAACTGATAGGGATTTTACCTGAGTTTATATTATAGATGGCCTAAGGAGATTTTGTGGCCTTAAACTGACATGATGAGGTCCCCACCTGAACGATGTTGCAATAGACTGACCACAGAGCCTGGAGTTCCTGCACTTTCCTTGAGTTGTTTGAAACATTACTTTGAGAATTGGAAGGCCTGGGGTATGAAAACCTGATCATAAGATTTTTCTTTGTTTGACAAGATAAGCAGGTCTGTGTGAGGCAAGTACTTTCTATGGACTGACTGCAGACAGGTTTCAATCACAGACTCATGTTTTATGGCATTCTCTTCAAAGGTGGGTGTCTAATGTAACTGAATTTTGGGGGATAATTACAGTCTCATCAAATTCTGAGATTAACTTCATGATTTATTTTTTTAAGAAGCTAAAAAATGTTACCCATCACTTAGTTCTCATAATAATATGCTTTTCTGGTCAATTTTACATGAAGAATTTTGTCAAAGAAACATAAATAGATACATTTATAATATTTTTGTGATTCCCAAATAAAGTTCAGATGTATAAAGACTAAAAATGATTTAAAAAATACTTATATAATAGAACTATATCTTAGTTTCAACACATGGAATTTATATAGTTTATTTTAGTGCTTCATTTCAGGGTGCTTCTTTGCAAAAAAAAAGAAATTGCCTTGGCTTATTTAAATAGAAGAATGTGTTAGAAGGATATTCACTGGGCCGGGCGCGGTGGCTCAAGCCTGTAATCCCAGCACTTTGGGAGGCCGAGGCGGGTGGATCACAAGGTCAAAAGATCGAGACCATCCCGGTCAACATGGTGAAACCCCGTCTCTACTAAAAATACAAAAAAAAATTAGCTGGGCATGGTGGCGCGTGCCTGTAATCCCAGCTGCTCAGGAGGCTGAGGCAGGAGAATTGCCTGAGCCCAGGAGGCGGAGGTTGCGGTGAGCCGAGATTGCGCCATTGCACTCCAGCCTGGGTAACAAGAGTGAAACTCCGTCTCAAAAAAAAAAAAAGAAGGATATTCACTGATGGGGCAGAAAGGCAGGAGAACCAAGCATGAATCAGATTCCATAAAGTTTCAAGCTGCTGTAACAGAACACCATAGACTGGGTGGCTTATAAAAAAGAAATTGATTTCCCATAGTTTTGGAGGCTGAGAAGTCCAAAAACAAGGTGGTGACGTATTTAGTGTCAGAGAGGGTGCTCTTCTTTGTAGATGGCCACGTTCTCATTGTACCCTCACATGCCCAAAGTGCAAACACCTCTCTTAGGCTCCTTTTAAAAGGCACTGATCCCTTTCATGAGTGATGTGCCCTCATGACCTCATCCTCTCCCAGAGGCTGTACATCCTAATACCATCATCTTGGGAGGGAGGATTTCAGCATAAGAATTTTGAGGGGAAACAAACATTCAGCTCACAGCAGATAACAAGGCAGTAAGACAGATAGCCAACATCACACCAACATCACTATAGTCTGGGTAGGGCATTTGGTACTGGGCCCAACTCTACTGGGCACTCTTGGTCATGCCGGAATTTTCCTATTGCCAAAGACAATGTCTCAACTGTCCTTACATCTTTGTACCATTCTCCAGAGACTGTGGGTTCTAAGTGGGAACCCTTGACTGGCTAAGTTTAGGTGATGTACCAGTTCTCTCACTGCCTAATCCATTAGCTTCTTAATGAGAGCTGAGGCCCTACCGCCCACCAAGTAGGTAGTAGTATCATTGTTGGACATCCAAGGAACGAAGATCAGATGGGAACTAATAGAGCTGTATGAAAATAAAAATTCTTCATTAAACCATGGCTCTTTTACTAGTATTTTTCTCTTTGTTTTTGATAACCAAAAACATATATAGCAAATAATGCCATTGTCAATATGCCTAACTTCAATAGTTACTTATAGCGGTGACCTTTCCTCTCAGGGCGTTTTCTGCTATAACAAAGGCAGAGTTGTTGTTCCCAAACTGCGCATCTGCCTCCTTTTCTTGTACACGCTTCTGATATTTTCAAGTTTAGGAGAAAGCAGGTATTTGCCTTACGTCTCAACTCATATTTTAAAATCAGTGTCATTTTCCTCTGCTTATTTTGCCATGCTTTTTTAGGGGATAAATACTTACCGAAGACTTCTGCATCAGTTTGCCAGCGCTGCCATAACAAAGTACCACACACTGAGTGGATGCGACCATCAGGAATGCAGTGTCTTACGGTTCTGAAGGGTAGAAACCTGAGATCAAGCTGCTGGGGTTTGTTTTTTTCTGAGGTCTGTAAGGAAGAACTTGTTCCACACCTCTCCCGTGTCTTCTGGTAGGTTTCTGGCGACTTCGGCATCGCTTGGTTTGTAGAAGCCTCATACTGATCACCACCTTCATCCTCACATGGGGTTCTCTTTGTGTGTGCATCTGTGTCCAATATTGGACTGGGGTTTGCCCTAATAACCTCCTTTAACTTAATTACTTCTGTAAAGATCATATCTCCAAACAAGGTCACATTCTGAAGTACTGGGGTTAGAGATTCAACATATCATTTTTTCGGGGGAACAGGATTCAACCCATAGCAGCTTCTTAAAAGGCTACCCCTTCAATATGAAGTATTTGAAATGTTGAGTCATTTCTGGGAGAAACAACAACAACAATAAACCAAACTTTAAGAGTAAGGAATGTCTCACTGGGCATCATTGGTTGTCAACTGAGTATTATACACATAGCTAAATTTCAGAGCTCAAATTGATATGGTTTCTTTGGGAAACTTAAAAAATTACTAATGGCATTTATCAGTTGGAAGATGTTGTTTTCTATTCCGAAAAATAGTCCTTCTTGAATATTTTCATTATGAAAGGCTGTTGTATTTTGTCAAATATTTTTTCTGCATCTATTGAGATGAGCATATGGTTTATTTTCTTGATTCTTTTAATAGTGTGTATACTACACTGATTATTTTGCCTGTGTTGAACCAACTTTGAATTTCTGGAATAGCTCCCACTTGGTCATGATTATAATTCTTTCTAAAAGCTGCTGGATTTGGTTTACTAGGAAATTGTTGAGGATCTTTGCACTTATATTCATAGGGGATATTGGCCTGTAGTCTTCTTTTCTTCTGATGTTTTTGTCTAGGTTTAGTATCTGGATAACACTGGCTTCACAGAATGAGCTGAGAAGTGTTTCTTCTTAGTCTTTATTAGATGAATGTAAGGATTGTTGGAATTCTTCAAATATTTAAAAGCATAATTCACCAGTAGAAACCATCCAGACCTGGGCTTTTCTTTGCAGGAAATATTTTTATTATTAATTCAATTTCTTTACTTGTTACCGTTTTATTCATACTTTCTATTTCTTCTTGAGTGAGTTCAGTAGTTTTCCTCTTTCTGAGTTTTTTTTTTTTTTTCATTTCTTCTTGGTTATCTAATTAATTGGCATACACTTATAGTATTTCTATAAAATATTTTTTGTTTCTGTGAGGTGAGTAGTAATGTCCCCTCTTTAATTATGATTTTAGTAATTGAGCCCTTTTTTTTTCCTTTGCCAGTCTAGTTAATGGTTTGTTGATTTTGTTGGTTCTTTCAAATAACCCACTGTTGGTTTCGTTGACTTTCTCTTTTGTTATTCTATTATCTGTTTCATTTGTTGCTGCTTAAGTTTTTTTTATTTCTTTAATTGTGCTTGCTTTGGGTTTAGGTTGCTCTTTTTCTCGTTTCTTTCAGATTTTCTTTGTGGATGTGCTCTGAAGAACTAGAAAATTTAAGCCAATTCTATTTCCCTTCAGTAAAGCATTAATTATTGTGAAATACTAAGGTAATAACCATAAGGCCGCTTTAATAGTAACTATTCATTTAAATGAGTAATTTAAATATTTACAAGAAAACATTTTTTTACTGCATATATGGATGTAGCCAAAAGGACATCTTTAAAAACAGAAACTTTAAATTCCAACACATTTTTCTTATTTTAAATTTCATTCTAAGGGTGCTGATGGAAGATAGCATTCTATAATAAAATATTTTAATTTTTACTTATAGTAGATGCAATAAACATTACTTCAGCTATAAAAAGTTATGATAGTACTTAGCATTAGACAAATTGAAGTTTTTAAAAAATATATTCTTTACAAATTAAAAGCTATAAATGGAGTGTCCATAATCCTTTAATTCAAAACAATTGTTTTCATTTTCCAATAAATTGGTAAAAGGAAACTTAATGACCTTTTCTTTAGACTAAACATCATGGCTGTTTTCAAGAAAATAGAATTAATAGCAAACTTATAAAATAATATTGTAAAGCAGACAGTTCTAAGTTATCATAGTTAATGCAATAACAAAAATTCAGTTTGAAACCCTTGAAATGAACCTAAGGATATATTCTATAAGTTATGGTCTACTATTTGTAATTTCAAGAATTTTTTTTTCAAATAAGCTGTAGTCCAAGTATTGGAAATGATCTAAATGGAGGTGTTTGTGTCACAATAATGTTCAGATTACAATATGATTAAAATGACCTTTGCATTATAAAAATAACTATTGTTAGATTAAAATCTATTTTTAATAGATTTCAGTTTAATCTATTTTAGATTAAAACAGATTAAAATTACCTTTGCACTTTAAAAATGACTATTAAAACACTGCCAAAATCAGCATCATAATTATTTTGGAATATTTAAAATACATACACCAAAAACAAAACCAGAATCTGCATCTAATTGTCTGGAATAGTTTCTCTAGCTTCATTTGCCAGACATAGGAATGAGTATCTTGAAAATCTAAGGTTCTTTAGGGTTATAGGATTGTATGCCTATCAGCTTGGATTGCCTTTTGCTGTATTTGACTGTGGCCAAAGGTGGAAAAGGCCTTTTTAGATAATCTTACTGGGAAATGTAATCTTGAAGTGTATGTCAAAACTTTTACACAAAATTGGTATAAAATTTATACAGTGAAACTGACTCTAAGCAGTCAATAATAGCTATGTTTCTGAAAAGATGATTTTAAAATCAACTGCAATAAATAACATTTATATGTGCAAAAATCTTCTAATTTAATGGAAATATTGCAGGGCCATTAATTTTAAAAATTATGCTTTTGTAAATGCAAAACATTAACCTCTAATTTAATCCTTATAGGAACATATCTTTTTTAAATCAAATTTTCCTGAAGCAGCCATAGCTGAACTTATTTTTTTTTACCTTTTGAAATTTGCTGTGACGAGCTATGTTTTTAAACAAATAGGAGCCCCCTTTTTCTCTTCATTTATTCTAAGTAACACCTGAAGGCCAACGTTGGAAGGCTGCAGGCAGAGAACCGGTCAGCCACTTTGTTCCTTGCCTTGCTGATGCAAAAGAGAGAACATTTCAAAGTAAAACAAGAGTTGGCATCAGCAAAATTGAGTTCTTTTAAAATAATCTTCCTGTGGCATTCTTTCAGAAAACTAGCATTTACCCTCCCTGTACCACAAGAGTGAAAAAGTGACCTTTTTCAGAGAGCTCAAAGTCAAATTAGTTCTGTAAGTCAGTCTAGGGGGAAGTGAGAGCGAATTTGCGGTCAGGGTTGCCAAAGAGCCAATGTCCAAGAAAAGAAGAGAGGCAGGGTGGTCAGGACGTGCTGAGAAAGATTGAAAAACCGGGGTCCTTGCAGCTGTGAGGCTGCAGTCGTGACTCTAGGGAATACACGAAATCCTGTCTAAAAGCAAAGTTCAGTCTTGAGAGGAAGAGCTGGGAAGGACTCGAGGAATGCCGTGAACTCCACATGAGAGAAACAGATCACAATACATAAATGGAAGTTCAAAGGCAGGAGAAAAAGAGTTATGAAAGGTAAACGCAGAGGGTACCATGTAGGAAGTAACACAGAAGCAATAACACAAGCGATTAGAGGTCATTTTCCTCCTCTTCTGTCAGCAAAACCCATGTAGTAAAAGAAGTGGACTGTAAGTCAGGGAGAGAACATCTAAAGGTTTCTTTCTTTCTTTTCTTTTTTTTTGGATTCAGAGTCTCATTCTGTCACCTAGCCTGGAGTGCCGTGGTGCAATCTCGGCTCACTGCAACCTCCACCTCCCAGGTTCAATGAATTTGCCTGCCTCGGCCTCCCTAGCAGCTGGGATGACAGGCGCCCACCACCATGCCCTGCTAATTTTTGTATTATTAGTAGAGACATGCTGGCCAGGCTGGTCTCAAACTCCTGACCTCAGGTGATCCACTTGCCTTGGCCTCCCAAAGTGCTGGGATTATAGGTGTGAGCCACCAAGCCTGGCCCAGGTTTCTTCTGTGACTTATTTGAAGAAGACAGAAATCTGTTGTCTAACAGATTAACATATCAATGATCAAGAGCAAAGATAACATGACATAGTTAAACTTGGCTGCAGAATTCTTATTAATTCCTAGTGAGAATATACTGATGATAACAAAATTATGCCTGAAATTAATTTAAATACATTATTTATGGTTTATCAGTGCTATAATTTTATTTTTAAATTTCATTTAAAAATGATTTAGATAATATTAGGATCAAAAATTGCTGAACCTGGGAGCACTTAGAATTTTGAGAGGTTACAGTGTTTATTAGGGCATTGTTAGATGTTGTGACAAATAATTATCACATTTCAGCAGCTTAACATAATAAAGGTTTCTTAACACAGCAGCATGGGTAAGTGTTCCCGGCCAACAGGAGTGGGCAGATCCGATACATGTGGTCATTTAGGAATATAGGCTGATGGAGGCTTTCCCACTATCAGTGTATGGCTTCTGTCATTACTCTGGGCACTGATATTCATCTGACCGAAGGGGTAAAAGAATGAACACCTGTGCATAAAAGATTTTATCATTTTCCTTCGCATTTTCTTGTACAGAATATTACCACAGGGCTACACTAAACTACAGGGGAGACTAGGATGGATAGTCCAACTGAGTGCCCAGAAAGAAGGGAAATAGAGATTTTGGTGAACACTAGGAAGTTTCTGCCTGGTATAGATAATCACTGGACTCATGGGAGGGACTGTGGTACCATGTCTACATCTGCCAAAGACCTTAAACATACTGGGATCTAGGTAGGCTCCTGAATGGGTTACAGAGTTGGTTCTTGGATATAGTTTGTATGTATTTTGTAGAACTAGTAACAGTGGAATGCTGTTGGATAGTCATTGCTAAGGCATAGATTTCTTCCAAATTGTATGTATATTCTAATCTTTGGGGTTTGTGTGACTCATTCATATAAAAATAGAAAACATCAGTGTGTATCTAATCTTAAAATTGGCAGTATTCACTGATTTTGTCTGTATAAAATATCTTTTATGACAGAACTGAAGATGTGACATGTCTTTGACAAATTACTGTGTCTAATTAGAATATTATGTTTCAAATATTTTAAAATATATATGTGGGTATATATGTGTGTGCATATATGTATACGTATATGTGTACATGCATATATATACCTTGGTGTGTATACATGTCTGTGTACCCATGTATATAACTAAAAAAATTTATGTGGAGGAGTTGAACTACAGCAGTGGAGCTAAACTTATAATTTGTTTGCTATATCATGGACTTTGGAATCATCTGTTCTCGAATTTTAGTAATGCTATTTAGTATCCACATAACCCTTAAGCAAATTACTCAAAATCTTTAAGCCTCAGTTATTTCATGTATACAGTATGAATAACAATAGCTATTTATCAGACTGGATTATTATAAATAATAAAATGAGATTATGTATGTAAAGCACTTTGCACAGGACCTGGCACATATTAAGTGCTCAATGGCATATATTGTGCATATGATACGCATAGTAGGAAGCTTGACGTGGCCTCTGGGGCCCCTGTAACACACAAGCCAATGATGCAGATAGACACAAAAATAGATAGGAAATAGCTGCTGAGACTTAATAGCTTCATTAATTTATTCGTTTGTTCCTAGCAGTAAATACTGCTAGGCTCTTAATATGTACAAGCTCTGAGTGATGGTGAACACAGAAATTACCAAGGCAGCTTTATTGTTAAAGAGTTTGCCACCTGATTATGAGAACCCTAGCAGTCATAATACGAGGTGACATTTACACAGGAAAAATACCACAGAGTGATATATGGTTTTGAAGTAAGGAAAATTATTTCTTGGAAGGGAGAGATTTGAAGAAAATGTTTTGGACCTTTGGAACTCTAACTGGCTCCTAAAGCCAGTATTTCAAGAAACGGATAGAGGAAAGAGCGGCATCCAATTCAGAAAGAATAGCATGAGCAGGGAAGCAGGGAAAAGCACAGAATATTTTTAGGTAAATTGAAAAATAAGCAAAGGAAGTACTGTGAGGTCAAACTGCAAAGTCGAGGCATTGATGTCATACTGAAGAGTTGGACTTCATCCTGTAAGCAAGGAGCAAGGAAAGGCAAAACGAGAAATAAAAGTGAAGAAGGCAAGTTTTGAGCAGCAGAATGACATCTGTGACCTTGAACATTTTACTTGACCTTTTTCTCCATCCGTTTTCCTTCCCTACACAGCAAGTAGATGGGACTAAGATCCCTTCCTGTCCTCACAGCCTAGGAGGCCACTATATCCTCCAGAGTCACTGTCGTTCTATATCTGCTGAAACCTCCCAGTTCTCTTTGGTATACCCTCACCAATGCTATTTACCTAGGCTCTAACCGATGCTGTTGTCATATCCTTTAGACTCTACGTTTTTCTTCTCTATGGGTCTGATTTTTATCCTCTGCAACAGGAACATGAGCCCTATCTCATTCATTTACAGAGAGGTGTCCTCCAAGCCCAGATCCCCAGCTCCTCAACCACTCTGTCAGCTATGTTTAGATTCTTTCCTAGACCTTTCCCAACCTTCACCTCACGTCCATGGTATGGGCATGGGCAGCTAATTCACTCTTGCACTTTCTCCATATTATTGCTTCTCTCCTACGCTTTTTGTTGTGGTTTTGTTTTTGTTTTTGTTTTTTGACTTGGTATTTCTATGGTTCTAAAAGAATGCAAGTGGAAATATTAAACAGGATCAAATAAGAATTGCTGGGGAAAAGTGATACCTTTATAAGGGTAAAATGTTATTTGTCACTATACATAAACATTAATAATGGGAAAATTTTCTTCTTTTACTTGTTAGAATTGTAAAGATCATTGCATCTGTACTTTTTTCAAAAATCAGGCTGGCCATGGTGGCTCATGCTTATAATTCTACCACTTTGGGAGGCCAAGGCAGGTGGATCACTTGAGATCAGGGTTCAAGACCAGCCCGGCCAATATGGCAAAACCCCATCTTTACTAAAAACACAAAACTTAGCTGAACATCGTGGCGCATGCCTGTAATCCCAGCTACTGGGAAGGCTGATGCAGGAGAATCACTAGAACCCAGGAGGTGGAGTTTGCAGTGAGCTGAGATTGTGCAACCGCACTCCAGCCTGGGTGACAGAGTGAGACTCTATCTCAAAAAAAAAAACAAAATCAGTGCTAGCAATGACCTGCTTTTTATGTAACACTTCCTAGTAGCTTGCTTCTTTTTTTGTGAACAGGATTTAGCAGAGATGTCAGCCAGTCTACTAAGACAATTAAAATTTTTATTGAAAGTAAATAAATGTCTAATATGCCAAAATATCATTCAATAATACGATTCTGAAACTAATGTCATGAATTACGTTCAATAAAAGAACAAGATTTTTTTTTTTGTCTCCAAGTGTAAGTCTTCTCAGGACTTAAAACTGCTTCTTTGAAGTATTCTTTAAAGCTTTCAGCCTCTCTTGTCATGGCTACAGTATTTGTAAGTAATTCAATGAACATTTTTGGAGTGCCAAGGTAAAGAAATAGATTAACATCCAGACTTTGCCATTGAAAAGTCCTCAAAAGGAAATCTAGGGAGGCCAAGGCGGGTGGATCACGAGGTCAAGAGATCGAGGCCATCCTGGTCAACATGGTGAAACCCCGTCTCTACTAAAAATACAAAAAGTAGCTGGGCACGCTAATGCGTGCCTGTAATTCCAGCTACTCAGGAGGCTGAGGGAGGAGAATTGCCTGAACCCAGGAGGTGGAGGTTGCGGTGAGCCAAGATCGCGCCATTGCACTCCAGCCTGGGTAACAAGAGCGAAACTCCGTATCAAAAAAAAAAAAAAAAAAAATGGAAGTCTAACATGTAAATATGGAATTGTATGCAATGTAGTGAAGTAGGAGGTGGGACTTACTTGACTCTGGAGATGGGATTTGGACGCTGGACAAAACTGAGAACTAGCTAAAACAGGTCCAGAGTAGAAGTCATTTTCCTTAAGACACACCCACCAGTGTGCCGTGTCAGTTTACCATTGCCATGGCAACATCTGGACGTTACCACTCCTTTCCATGGCAAAAATCTGACAACCAAGAAGTTACCACCCTTTTCCTAGAAAGTTCTGCATAATCTGTCCCTTAATTTGCATATAATTGAAAGTTGGTATAAATGAGTGCAGAATTGCCCCTGAGCTGCTACTCTGGACACATTGCCTATCAGATGGCCCCGCTCTGCAAGGAGCTGTTCCTCTGCTGCTGCCATACACTGGTGCTTCAATAAAAGTTGCAATCTAACGTCACCAGCTTGCTGTTCAATTCTTGAATTCTTTCCTGGATGAAGCTAAGAACCCTTCCGGCTAAGCCCCAGTTTTGGGGCTTGCCTGCCCTATGTCAGTAAGTGATAGAATAGAGCTTACTATGTGGTCCAGGAGGGGAGTGATCAGTCTGTCTGCGATGCCAAAGGAGGAGTCACTGAGAAGGAAGTTCACAAAATTCACAAACGAGGCTTTGAAAGGTAAATTAGAATTTGCTGGGTCAAAAATGGAGAAAGTATGGCCCAGGTATAAGGAATAGAAAGTGCAAAGACAAAGAAGGAAGTTAGGAGATTGTACAGAACTAAGTATGGCTTGTAAATGGCTGTGAAGTGATGGGGAGTGAGAGAAGAAATGGGGGAATTGTCAGGGACTAGATGATTCAAGGGCTTTTCATGTCCAGCAAAAGAGTTTGGATTTTGACTGTTGATTCCCATTTGTTCATTGCTCATCTGTTTTTGTTTTTTGCCTTGTATTCATGATTTTGGGGACAGTTCCCCTTTTAGGCATCTGTTGAAAGAAAGTGCAAGACCTTCTCCCAAGAAAAAGATGCACACGTAGTTACTTTTGAATACAAACATATCCATGAACTTGGAACCCAAGTTTCAAACCACCGCTAAAAGTCACTATAAGTCATTGACAATTACTGGCAGAGAAACCACATAATCAAAAGTCAGCCATGCACAGTGGCTCACACCTGTAATCTCAGGACTTTGGTAGGCTGAGACCGCTGGATCACCTGAGGTCAGGAGTTTGAGACTAGCCTGGCCAACATGGCAAAACCCCATCTCCACTAAAAATACAATAATTAACTAGGTGTGGCGGGCGCCTATAATCTCAGCTACTCAGGAGGTTGAGGCAAAAGAATTCCTTGAATCCAGGAGGCAGAGGTTATAGTGAGCCAAGATCACGCCACTGCACTCTAGCCTGGGTGACAGAGTGAGATTCTATCTCAATGACAAAAAAATGTGTATTGTCAGCCTGGCACGGTGGCTCACACCTATAATCCCAGCACTAGGTGTGAAGACCACCAGAGGCCAGGAGTTTGAGACCAGCCTGGCCAACATGACAATTCCCCATTTTTCTATTAAAAATACAAAAATTAGCTGGACTTGATATGAAACATCTGTAGTCCCAGCTACTCGGGAGGCTGAGGCATGAGTATAGCTGAATCACTTAAACATGGGAGGCGAAGGTTGCAGTGAGCTGAGATCACGCCACTGCACTCTAGCCTGGGCGACAGAGCAGACTGTCCGGCAAAAAAAAAAAAAAGTGTAAGAGTGAACCTTGGAGGAATGTGGACAATCTATTAGAAGGGATGAGATTCATGTTAAGAGAATATAGGAATTTATTTCAATATTTCAGCCAAGAGATGAAGGTCTACGATAAGGTGGCGGCAAATATTTGTTTTTAATTTGGTTCCTGCTTTGTGTTTTCTGTCTGCTTATTGGGACAGTCCTAACAGAGTTAAATGGGTAAATGGTGTTATTACTGAAGTCGTGATTTCAGATATAAGTGCAGCTTCATGAGGAAGGATGAAGCATTCCGAGGGCAGGGTGGGTTTGAAGTGCCTGTTGGTTAGACCAGTGCAGGTATGGATCAGCAGGTCAAAAGAGATGTGAAAATGATTTTTAAAATATTCTGGATCACTACATAGAGGTGGTAGATTTAATAGTGTGAGAAGATGAGATCTCAGTGGTGAAAGAATATAAATTAAGGACAGTTAGAGGCAGCAGGCTAGAAGATTGGTGGAGCTTGTTCCCCGTCTCAGGAATTTAAGCCTTAACTCTCTTGTTAACTGCTGCTCTGTGTTGAAACCAGGTTTGCGAATGATCAAGCCACTGAGAGATTTCTTTCTAAGAATGAGAACCTTCCCAGGGCTTTGAATCTGGTTAAGTGAAAGAATGGAGAAGATAGTAAATTTTAAGGAACAATTTGATGGATGTTATTAGGTCACAGACTTGACATTCATAAAGCTAATAGGCCTATCTTTTATTGCAAGGTATCTGAGATTGGGTAAATTATTACCTGGATTAAAACTGTGACACTGACACTGGATAATACTCATTACTTACCTTTCTGAACCTCAATTTCTCTGTCTGTAAAATGAAGTATACACACCTACTCAAAGAGTGAAGCAGAGAGAGCAAGATAACCTATATAAGCCACCTGTATAGCTGCTGTGCACATAGGCTGTTGAATAAGGAGTCACGCCTGGAAACTCTGAGTTACTCCTTAAGTTTTCTAATACACTTTACAGTTCTAACTAGTCAGTGAATGACCTATTTTGATTCTCAGACCTGCCAGTACTTCTACCTATCTGAAAAGACAGGAATTGGAAAATCTGTTTTAGAAATACATTTTATGTTTAGCTAAGTTTTTTTCCCCTTTCTCTCTTAAGTATGGGGTGAAACAGTAGATTGTATTGTGGTCACTTTAGAATGTTCACTCTCTTTGGGAATTAAAAAGTCATTACAATTTCTTTAACTAACTGTTTTATCCTACAGCTGAGTACAGTGACAGCTCGAATGTGGCTTCTTGGGCAGATCTTCTAGCCAGATCATGCTAATGAGACTCACTTAGGCTCATCAAAGTCTCACTGATATCTTTTCTGTACTTGAGATAGTAAACTCTCTTTTGAGAATGTTTGAACTGGAAGGGGAGACTTCAGAGTTCATTTAATCTGCTTCATTCTAGAGGCCACAAACTATTCAAGTTTGGTGTGCTCAAGACCTGATCACATTTTCCTCTCTATTCTTTTATCAGAGTTGAAAGAATCTCAGCTATGCACAGTAATATAGAGCCCAGTTTGTAGGGAGAATTGGAAACCTGAAGTGGGGAAGGAAGATTGGGGAGCAGAATTGCAGTGTGCTATATAGTATTGCAGCCCCTCTAGGGAGCTGTAATTAATGTGTGCAAGGAAAACACTGCACGGAAACTAATTTAAAGAACATACTGAAACAATTTTCTCCTGGCTTTTCAAAATAAATAAGGAAAAAAAGAAATCACCATCAAGTTTTTAGGAAGCATGAATTCCAGCAGAAAGGAAATTTGTTGAGAGCCTGAGAAGGGGCTGCTAATAATAGCTGGTTAGAATGTAAAGCCTCTTTTAAACTTAGGCTTCCTTCACTATTTGTCAGGACTCTGTGGTCCCTGATCCATTTATTAAGCATTTCACATGCATGTCACTCTCATTATGGG
This sequence comes from Callithrix jacchus, assembly GCF_049354715.1. Classification (NCBI taxonomy): domain Eukaryota; kingdom Metazoa; phylum Chordata; class Mammalia; order Primates; family Cebidae; genus Callithrix; species Callithrix jacchus. The sequence goes on from NC_133506.1 coordinate 22,010,255, forward strand.
TGAGAGTTTTGTTACAACCCACTGATTGCTCTTCCTTTGCATCTTGGAGACTCAGTCCTTTACACCAGTTGATATCCCACTACCCTTTCCTTTCTGCTCTCCTCCTCATCCTTTTTGATCCTAAGCTTGTTAGGTAACTCCAGAGTTTAGAATGCCTTGTGATGGCATGTCACTTGATATCAATGCTGTGAATTCCCAGTGTTCCCATCTTTTTGTCTACAACCCATAAGAATTTCATTTCTCAATCCAATTCAGTACACACATACATATGTGATTGAAAATTACAAGTTCATGAAGAACATCCTATGTGTGACATGCTTTGATACTTTTGCTTCTCTTTAACTCTATTTCATTTGTCTAGGAACAAGAACAACAACAGGAACAGATGGAAACTCATTGAAGAGGGCAATTAGATTCTCGGTTTTAACCACAATGAATATGCTTCATGCAATGAGGTCTTCAGACTGTCTCTAACAAATCACTCGAAGGTGTCTGGGCCTGAATCCTGCCCTAGACCTACTGAATGAGAGTCCGTACTGGCAACTTCTAGGAATCCATAGTTTAACCAGTTCCTTGGGGTGGTTTTAAAGGCCAAAAACTCTTTTCTGATCTTAACATCTTAACATTACTCACAGAAAGGTATCTCCTTTGCTAGTTGATTTTTTAAAAAACTCTTTTGTGTAGCTATCAATGGCTAAAGCAAGGGCTCTGATCACTTTCTTTTCCCCTTCTAGAGACAGGGTCTTGCTCTGTTGTCCAGGCTAGAGTGCAGTGGCATGATCTTGGTTCACTGCAGCGTCGACCTCCTGAGCTCAAGTAATCCTTCTGCCTTAGCCTCCCAAGTAGCTGGAACTAGGGTGCATGCCATATGTTCAGATAATTTTTAAAATGTTTTGTAAAAACAAGATCTCACTATGATGCCCAGGCAGGTCTCTTGGCTGCAAGTGATCTTTCTACCTCAGCTTCCTAAAATGCTGAGATGGTAGGTGTGAGATACCAGACCTCGCTGGGGTTCTGATCTCTGAATTCCCCCTTCTCCTTGCTGATACAGAAGGTACTAGAAATATTGAACGTCTAGTAATAACTTATATGACAAATGCTATTCTAAGTGTACTGTATGAATTAAACCTCACAATGAACAATGTCTTGTGTGTAGTACTATTAACCCATTTTACAGATGGGGAAACCAAGGCATGAGGAAGTCTAATTTTTCTGAAATGACATTGTAAGTAAATGATAGCACTGGGATTCAGATCTAGGCATTCCGACTCTAGAGCCCATAATCTTGACCAACACCCTCTCTGGTTCTTCACTTAGCATGAAACGAGAGACAGTGATTAGCCCTGTACGTCACTGAGAGTCTTTGGTGATTTCACTAACCTACAGGAAGATAAATTAGGGGGTCATGTGGTCCCATCTCTACTGTGCACCCCCTCCTTGGCTTTAGGGAGCTGATGATTACTCTTCCCCCACTTGTCTTAAGGAGGGAGAGTAGCAGCTTTCTGCTGTTATCTCTGGCTTTGACTCATTGTCTCCTGTCAGGCTAATATCACTCAAGCCTATAATAAAATTCAAATACAGCAGACTTAATACTTAGTGTTGATTACATCATATGACAAATGCTTTTATGGATCATTAAATTTACTGTATCTAAATATTCAAATGATCCTAACCATACAAATGATTCTGACAAGACAAAGGGATAATTTAAAGTGTATATTTAGAGCAAAATGGCCTTCAAAAGTCAATACTAAGGAAACTTTGTCAAGTTTCTTGTTGGGGCATGCCAGCTAGTCTTCAGGAGAATTTTCTAGCATTTCCTCTAACACATGCCAGGGTACGAGGAGACCAATAGGAAAGAGTTGAATTCTGAAGAATGACTTCAGACAATAACCACTGAAGCTGAATTGTGACTGTTGAACAGGCAGAGAAATAAGGAACAGACTCGTGGTCAGAGGGTACAACATATGTGAAGACTAAGGCATGAAAGATCACGTTGTCTTCAAGAGCTGGAACTGAGAGAAGGGGAGAAAATCACGCGAGGTGAGACAAGGAATGACTGAGTTGAGTTGAGAAGCTCTTTCTAAGCTCACAAACTCAGATCTAGTCTTCTCTGCACTCAGCCATGTATGAAAAGACCTGTCAGGATCTTACTGTGGGAGCTCATCCATGCCCTCAGTTTAAGACACTCGCCCCAGCTATACTCCAGCCTTTTAGATGGCTTGGGGCTTGCAGTTGGTTCATACATGTAAAGTGTCTAGAAGTACTTGCCGGGATGGGTACACAAATTCTCCCTCTCTTCTGTAGCCCAGTTCAGTGAAAATTAAAGATGAAAGTGAGGATTGTGATAGCTGAGAGCAAAAGGTGTGTGTGTGCATGCATGTGTGTTGTGTGCATGCATGTGTGTGCATGCATGTGTGTGTGCATGCATGTGAGTGTGTTAGTATATGCATCCCTATGTGCATGTACTTTATACTTGTATGTGTATGATGGAAAGATCCATGTTTTAGTCAAGAGACTAAGATAGAAAATGAAGTAGAAATGTTACAATCTTGTTTCTTCTTTCTGTTCTTTACCTGCTGTGTGTTTTCTCAGTGCTTGAAACAATAGGCTTTTAGTTACTATGGTTCTTATAATGCTAAAAAAAACATCATTTATGTATTGTACTTTATAGCTCAAAGGTTTCCAATATCCTTATTTATGTATTATTTTAATTTTTTCTTAAGCTATGAAAAAATCTGGGTGCCATGGCTCACATCTGTAATCCCAACACTTTGGGAAGCCAAGGCAAGAGGACTGCTTGAGGCCAAGAGTTCGAGACCAGCTTGGGCAACATAGCAAGACCCCATCTCTACTAAAAATTAAAAAAATTAGCCAGCTGTGGTGGCACATGCCTGTAGTTTCAGCTACTTGCAAGGCTGAGGCAAGAGGATCATTTGAGCCCAGGAGTTTGAGGCGGTAGTGAGCTGGGCACTCTTGCCCTGGTGACGGAGTGAGACCCTGTATCAAAACATATTTTTAACTAAAAAAAATGTATAATTCCATATGAGACTAGCCCTCAGTGTGCCTTCCCAGCTGCCCTACCCCCACCCTATATCAGACTATGATTTGCACTATGTTTCTTCATATTTATTTTGAATATTAATAATGTAACCTTATATTCCCCTTGATAGGACACTTTAGAGTTAGCACCATCTTGGGGAAGAATTAACCAACTACCAGGATTTGAATACAGCTTGGTCCTGGGCCTCCTTGGGCCATAGTGCCAGGCAGCTGTAAGTGGTGCTGGAATAATTTCTCTTTGTTTGGCTGCAGATACCATATAGTCTAAGTAATTTGCAGCCTTCCTTCTATAAGAGCTGTTTCTGAAAGGCAGTTCCCCAAGCCCAGCACTTCTGGGTATCTTTGCTTCAGCTCTGAAGCACTTACTCTTTGTAACTGAAATATGGAGAACTATTGTATTTTTTCTTCCCTAACTCAGAGGAAATATTCAGGAAATTTGCTGTAATAACTGATGTGAATTGGAGAGTTTGATTCCTGACACAGAGTGGAGGACAGCATGGTGAGGGGACGTTTCATTCAAGATTGTTCTGTAGCCAGGCACGGTGACTCACGCCTGTAATCCCAGCATTTTGGGAGGCCGAGGCGGGTGGATCACAAGGTCAAGAGATCGAGACCATCCTGGTCAACATGGCGAAACCCTGTCTCTACTAAAAAAGTACAAAAAATTAGCTGGGCACGGTGGCACATACCTGTAATCCCAGCTACTCAGGAGGCTGAGGCAGGAGAATTACCTGAACCCAGGAGGCGGAGGTTGCAGTGAACTGAGATCGCGCCATTGCACTCCAGCCTGGGTAACAAGAGCAAAATTCCGTCTCAAAAAAAAAAAAAAAAAAGATTGTTCTGTTAAGAGGGAGGGAGGCAAACTGCTCACAATCTAGGTCAAGGATAATTTCCCTTGGGATGTTTAGGGTGTGGTCATAATGCCTATCGAAGCTTATTTATACCAATGTTTGCAAAATTCCAAACTTAGGATCGGACTCCAGATCCTAATGGCCAAAGACACCAACTTCACTTGTGAGCGAGTTGGATAAAGATTTATATAAGAGCTTTGGGGCTAAGGGAAATAAAGCATTGTCTGAAGGAGGAAGACTTTGCCTTGACAAAACATTCTCTTACAATGTGATTCTCCTAAGAAACCATGAAAGAGCAGTTAGGGACCCATCCACGCATTTTAATATTTGAAGAGCTTCAGACTGACTGCATGTTTGACAGCTAAAGAAATTTTATTTTTATAAGAATTTATCTATAAAAATAAAAGGATATCTACTTTCTTTAAATCTATACACCTAAGTTTTAAAAATACAGCTCCTCTTTAGCTTTTGCTAGCATACGCTGCCAGACTCATCCAAAAATTAACTCTTCTAATGCATGCCATATTTCATGTTGTTTTGGCTGCTTTTGTACATTCTGAAGAAAACAGCGAAGAGAGTGTTTTTCTTTTCCAATTTAATGTATACGTGTGATAGAGAAACGTAAGCCTGTTGCACTCCCGGAGGATCAAACCTAAAATGGCAATAGATTTGACTGAGTTTTTAAAAAAGAATCCTACTTTATGTAATCTAGACAATAAGGTAGACATGCTTGGGTTTAAAATATTGTGTTTTTAAGATCTCCGTCTAATTCTTACTTTATAACCATAAAGAAATGAGGCTATGTGTTGTTGCAGGAAGTCTCATTGCAAACACATGTACCTGTTTGTGTGTGATTTGTACATTTGGCTCTAGAAGGGTGTCACAATAAAGCGGGATTGAATTTAGCCATGCCCCTTAGGAGTGTGAGTAAAGCATGCATAGGGAAACCTAAGACGTTAATGATATCAGCACAGACTTTAATGGCATTCTGTGTCTTTAAAAGATGGCATCAAAGAAAGCTCAATGTGTCACAATGGAAACCCCAAGTAAGAGAAATGTGGGAAGTTCAAGGAACAGAAACTATTTGGGGAAGATGATTTGAATGTCTTCCAAAACCTTCGAGAAGCATTAAGCTCAAGCTCAGCCCTTTATCTTTGACAAATACCACACTGTGTATCTGCTTGTTATTTCGTGGTCCTGTTGCTCCTGTCAGCTTGTTAAATGGAACTCTGGCTTCAGTTGGGAGATGATAATGTGGTAATCTCTGTGCTTTGCTCGCCTCGATGTCCAGAGGAGCGGCTGTGCCCGACTGTGTGAGGCCGCCCAGTGCCAAGGGTAACCAGTGGCACCTGCGCTGACGGCAAGCGGTCTGCAGCAACAGATTGAAAATGTTCTTTTCAGATCTTTAGATTGGAACTTGAGCTTTACTTTTAAAAGTTTTATGTCCACAGCACGGTTGACAAAATAAATTACTAAACCAATTGCTTTGGGAGCTTCCAAGCTGTGACATTAAGGTAGCTGCAAGTCATCATTCTTGATGAAAGGCGAAGGAGCAGCTTCAGAAATGTGTGTTTGAAGGAGGCTGGGCGAAGTGTGTAAGCCTGCAGACCTATGGTAAACGGGTCTCATTTCTAAGCATTTATTTTCAGGAAGGAAAAAAAAAAGCTGTGTACTTTCAAATTCAGACTTATTTTAAATTAATCACAGGGAAAAAGAGTACCCCATTTAACGACAGTGTTTATTCTCACCGAGAAATGTTTGAAGTGAAAATGCAAAATACCGTTTCTTTTCTCTGCTGAGGTTCCTCATCCCACGGTGCCCACTTTACCCCCAAGCAGAGAATGGAGAAAAACGCCAAAGGTAGCATCATGAAACGCAGGGCTGTTAATTCCCAACTGTGTTAGAGTTCTGCCCTCCTTCCCATTTGGGGAGCTGAACTAAGCCATCAGCACTTTCCTTTTACACTCCCTCTAGAATACAAGTCCTCACAAAATTAAGGGGCTTTATACCCCTGAAGCTTCAGAAACTGCAGGGTAGGGTGAGGGTAGGAGTGGGGTTGAAGGGATGAGAAATTCATAGATTTAAAACAACAATTTTGGAGAAAAATCCAGGCTCTGCCAATGACTGTCAGTGGGACCTAAGCTAGTTACTTAGGCTTCTCGCCCTCTGCTTACCTGTTTGTGAAATAGAAATGATCTTATCTACCTCATGTGCTTGTTGGAAACATATAAAACAAGATAACTTCAGGAGCAAAGCGATTCATATCTGCAGTGTTGAAATGGATAAAAAATAAATTAGATATGTAAGTGCATAGATGATAAATATGCCGTAAAACAAAGGAGCAAAGTGTTGGCGATTGTAAGGAGAGATGTGGGTGTATGCATGTTTGTTACATAATTCTTTCAACTTTTCTGTACATGTGAAAGCATCTTAATCAGGAGGAAGTGATTTAGAAGGGCAAGTCTTTTCTGTGTAAGTTTAATTCCTGCATTTCTGCCTCTAGTTAAATTCCAGATGTAGGCACATGGCCATACTGAACCTTGATGGAGACTGGAAAAAAGAAATGTCTTTTGCATGGATTTCATGGACCACTGTCAGCTCAGCTAAAATTTAGTGATTTCGTTTCCAAGGAAAAGAGATATTAGGGAAAAGTAGGCACCGTGATTGGTCACGCAGAGTTAACTCTCTGTTGCTCATACTGTACGCCAAATCACAAATGGTACCATTCCTGTTAAGGAAGGGAAGCGATGTCTGCTCCTTTCTTCCTTGGGGTGGTGTCCTGCCAAGTCTCTGTCCTTCCCTGGGTGACCCAGGGGGCTTCCTACTTCCATCCCTGCTCAGCTGGTTTTGCATTTCTGTGGCAGCATTTTACTCCACCCTCCATCGTGCATCCTACACTCTCTCCAGAACCCTCCCAGTGGAGGCCTGAGGTTAGCTTTTGTGCGACACTGGGGTCTCTATTCTTCCATGTATTTAAGCTCAAAATGTTTCCTTCTGGCGGAATTTTCTTAAAAGTCTTCAGTATGTTAACTCTTTGAAATCACTGCTGTGTGAAGATAGCTGATTGCTCCATTGCGGGCCCTACAGGAAGGAGTTCTGTTGTTTATGGTTCTTCCTCACTGCCTTCTTGGTGGGCATCCCCTATGAAGCAGTGCAGGGAGGTCTCCATGATAGTGCAGGCACTTGGCCTTTGATTTCCATCCAGGGAACTCCCTCTCTCTATGAGAGAACTGTGTTGTGGAAGCCCACCGGGAACCCTGTGGAAGACCAGCACATAGAATGGACAGAGAAAGACGAACCTCCAAAACACACCAACTTCAACAAACACAAGACCACAAACAGCAGCACTGAGGCAGGCAGCTCATCATGGAGGAGAACCAGGACAGAGTTACATCTATAAAACCCAAAAGAAGTAAAAATTCAAGAAAGACCGGTCAATGGCATCTGAAACTACTCAGTGGCTAAAAAAAGATAAGGGCTGGTTGTTGTCCTTTAGTCAGTGATTTTAATGAAGAGCCATTCCAGAGAAGCAGGGAGGGCAGAGGTCAAATTTCACTAGGATGAAGATGACAGACAGGTAAAAGAGGGAAGATAATAACTGTGTAGGGATTCAACAGCCAAAAGAAGGAGAGGTTTGTGGTCACAAGGGTAATGTGGGATAGGGAAGAGTTTTGTTTTTGTTTCTATTTTTGTTTTCGAGACAGGTTCTCACTCTGTTGCCCAGGCTGGAGTGCAATGATTCAATCTTGGCTCACTGCAGCCTCGACCTCCCTGGGTTCAGGTGATCCTCCCACCTCAGCCTCCTGAATAGCTGGAACCACAGGCACACATCACCATGCCAGGTTAATTTTTGTATTATTTTTGTATACAAAAAAGATTTACAAAAAAGATTTTGCCATGTTGCCCAGGATGGTCTCAAACTCCTGGGTTCAAGTGATCTGCCTGCCTCGGCCTCTCAAAGTGCTGGGATCACATGCACGAGCACCTGGGCTAGAAAGGGCTTTTCATGATGAGAAAGATTTGAGTGTGATCAAGTGCTGATAAGAAGGAACCAGAGAAGAGGCAGAAGTTAATCATATAAAAGAGATAGGAAATATCTGCTGGAGAAAGGTTGCTTAGAAAGAAGGTAAGATGAGGCACCCTCCAGGCAACTGGAGGAGGGATTGGCCTTGGCCAAAAAGACTCCTCTAATGTTGGATAGGAGGGCAGGGCACGCATATGCCATGGTTTGCATGTAGGTCAGCTGGCAGAGTAGAATTGTTACCACTTTATTTAGTAAATGTATTCCTCCAAAGTCATCTGTAATCATATCACATTAGCTCTTTTTGTGACACTGTTCTTCTTTTCTGGAGTTTATTAGCAAATGACAAATATTTCATTACTCCTACTAAACAGTGTCTCCTCTATCCCACACTTATGCATTTCTGAAACCAAGTTCAAATCCTTACGTTTATTTTCACTGAAGGTCATACTATTAGATTTAGATCATGTTTCCAATTTATCAAAATCTTTTTATATTTTAATTGAACTCACAACATATAGCTGATGTATTTCAGTCTTGTGCTGCCCATACATTAAACAATAAGCTGTATGTCTTCATTTAAAGAACTGTCTTTAGCTCTATGTTACTTCTATTTCATCAACCACTCTCTCCTGCCACCCCCTGAGACTCAAGGGAAGAAGAATTAAACTGAGTTGCTTTGATGATAACTGATAAAGGCTTTTGTCCTAAGGAGTCCTCCCAAACTGGATTAAGTGGATTCATTTGTGTTTTGCGGTGTTTATATTTGAGGGAGACGAGGATGTGAAAACTCTCACTCTCTCTGTGTTCGTTCTCACAAATAGATGGATGCTGTCACTTTTCAAGGCTTGTCCATCTGGAATGCATCACAAACACATTGCTGGGAAAGGAAAAGTTCCAGAAAGAGCCTCGTTTTCCCCTGGAACTGTGAAATTGAGTGGCCTAGTTCCCTCCTCCATGTTGTTGTAAATTCACAGGAGTGTAATATAAGCTACATTTTTAACCATTTGGGATAGCTTATGATTGAATAATGCCTCCTGCCAGACATGTTTTCCCTTTCTTTATCACTTTTCTCTCGAATTTCAGCAACAGCAATTGCTGATTATGAAAATGACTCTAATTGTTCAACCTCTCATAACCACATTGAACTACCAAAAACAATCTATCTGCTACTTTGAACAGCTGTTAAACAGGCAAGCAATTTATTCCTTCCTTCTTGCAAGCAACCCAGGAACAGGGCCACGTTCTCTTTGTTCCTTGCGTTGCTTTGGAACCACGAGGGCCTCTTTCTAACTTGAATCAAAATCTGCTTGTTCCTGACTGCTGCCTTTGCAATCAGTAATTTGACTCGGTGGGCTTAATTCAAAGCAGGCACTCACATTCTTGAGACTTTTTGTCAGTCTTCCAGGAAATTAACTCGAACAACAAAAACAAACACAGGCCCTATATTAAACCAGATAGGAGGGAAGAAAAGTCACTGAATGATGAAACAAAATAACAAGAAGAGTCAGGAGAAAAAAATAGAAAATATTTCAAGGCTCCACCTGCTGTGGCCCCATTAGCCCCTCCTTTACCTTCCTGTCCTGTGAGCAGTCATTCTAGTCTGCTGCCAGACTCCCCGAGCCTGCGGAATCTAGCTCCTCCCACCCTGCCCCCAGCAGGTGAGCACACCTGGGATCGCTGCAGGCTGGCTGCCTAGTGATTTCTCTGCATCTCCAACAGCTGGCAGCCCTGCAGAACCCTCTTCCCTTTGCTGGAATAAAGTAAATGAATTAATTCCCTTTTGAGTTAACCCCCGCCTGGCTCCCCTCAGCAATTACTGGAACTGGGATAGAGAAGGAGCTGGCAGCTTTCTTAGAAAACCAAATAGTTTTCCTTTGTGATGTCCTCAACTTTTCTTGCCCCAGGCTTGAAAACACAGGCCCTGTCTTTAACTATCCTTGTGTGAATAACCAGCTCTCAACAAGATAATAGTGGGTTAACATAAATTGTTACAGAGGCACTCCAAATACAAAACAGAGACGTTCCCTGGGAAATCTGATTTTATCTAATGTTTCCTAAATGTAAATAGGCCAGAGGGTATTCCTTTCTGAATACCCTTTAACCAGATACCTTGGAAGTCTATTATGTATTTATTTTAATTTCATTAAAAATATTCTCAGGCTTTAAGTGTGATTTTTCATTTAATTATTTTTTCTTTTTAGAGTAATTTATTGAAGATAGAGATTTTTTTCAATATATTTATAGATATATCTGAAGTATTCATGATTTATATAAAATGTACAGGTGAATATTTATTAATTTATCTAGACTTACCTTTTAGTTTAGGCGTTAAGCATGTTATCATAGCTATGTGCAGTAATGGTGATAGTAAGTGTATTTAATATCGCTACCATTTCTTCTGATCCTTGAATTTTCTCTGGAATAAAGCTGCAGTGTAATGAATGCAGTTAATAAAAACAGAAGGGTGTGTGTAACTGGAAAATGGGGAAATCACTTTGCTCATTTATGGTAGAATACTTAATTGGGTTTCCTCCACACATGTACCTGAGGAAAGTCATTTGTTTTTTAGATTTAAAAATGATAATTTAACTTCAATCCTCAACTTTTAAAAATTTTTAAGGAGTTAAGGACAAGAAACCTAGATATGTTCCACAACTTTGGTGACAATAAACATGAAATATGGAATCCCATTTTTGAAGAATGTAGCCAGTCAACCTTTTAAACCATAACCATTTTTACATAATGCATAGACTTAAAACTGGTGAATCAACCCTGTGCTGTGATGTATATTAACCAGTCTATTGGATCTGTGTATTGGGTGTTTAGGGAACATACTGGCATTATGGGCAATGCAGTGATTTCCCATGACATTTAAAAAATCCATTTCTGTATTACATATTCCAATCTAGTGAAAATTAGATCTCCTCTATTTAGATTTGGCATCCAGCACTTGTTGGCCATGGCATGTGATGTAATTTTAAACTGCTCATGTACAGTTAGGGGGAGATTGATTTATAGCCGTCTTTGCCTGAGACAAGCACAATTTAAACTAATTCTTATTGATCCAGAAACATTTAAGATTGGTTTTGAAAATTCTCAAGAATAGAGAGCTTTGGATACATTTGAGCCATTTTGTTAAGCATAATTGTCATGTATACAAAAGCATGAAACTGTTAATGCTTACCCTTCTTTGCCTTGGCGTCTTTGTTACTCATTGCATACCTAAGGGCTAATTTCTGCTCCAGATGCTGTGATGTCTGCCCAGCTGGCCCAGCTGTTAGGATATACGCTATTTGCAAATGGCAATATAAATAACATATCCAGAATATTTTGCAGGCTGGGGCTTTGCCATTAAAGCCCAAGATATATTTAGTGTCAGGCATAATTGTTTGGTATATTATAACCAGAATGAAGCTGAGAGAATGTGAATAGGTCTAGCAGAGTGACTCATAAAATAACCACATGAAGAAATTATTTACTCAGGCATTTCCGTATCATTATATACTGTGCACTGCATGCTGGATTTCCTGTGACTGTACAATCATTGTGGGCAGAGTTTGTAAAGGTGTCTGATATTGCAGCTTTATTATTTAAGAAGACCAAATTGCATCAGATTCTCTAACCAGGTCTCTGTTAGCATCTGAAGGAGTAGTTCTTCTAATTATTTTCTGATTGTGGAATAGGTTTGTCAGAAATGCTCAACTTGGACTTGAGAAGACCTGGGTTCTAAATTCTAGCAATTTCCATGATGACCCTTGACATTAAACAAATATCCCATCTTTCCTGATATTTTCTATTTCTCGTTTCTCAGTTTATAATATTGAAGATACCTGCATTTTAACTGTTTTTGTGCCCTGTCAAAGAAGGGTGCTTTATACACGGTCTAAGGCTATTTCTTTTCAACTTTCCCCCAAAATCTTCTGTCTCTAGATGTATGTTTTCTCCTGTTTTTTTTTTGTTTTTTTTTTTTTTGATTCATAAGGTGATTAGAATGCAACAATTACATGGCTTCTTAACCACCTCTAATTTAGTGCTTCAAAGTAGGACTTCTGTGCAAGGCAAAGAATATTCTAGAACTCAGTTCGTTTTTATATTCCAAATTATTTATTGTTACATCTAAAAAACACTAGTGTCTGCCCTTATCTGATTCTGAATGCTGCTAAAATCTACTGCTGGACAGAAATTTGATTCATTAACTTCTTTAGATCTTAACCTTTTAAATGTACTGTATGTCCATTTAATCTACAGCTTCACTGAAGCCCTGACAAGGCACTGGTATCCACGACGAAAAGCAAATGTTGATTTTTATCAGTGTGGATGGTACCAGACTAAGAAAATTTCCATCTGGGCCAGGTAATCTGTCTTTCCAGAAAAATCCTCCAACTACATTTCTAATAACAAAGTCTCTGAGATAATTTCCTTTTATTGAGTGATTTCCTCATTCGGTAGAAAGCCTAAGGCCATTTTGAGCATATGGTTCAGGAACATTATTTTAAAATGTGAATTATCAATAGAATTTCAATATAATCTAAGTAGAATGACTTACTTCCCAAATGTTATAAATATAAGCAGGATATTTCTACAAAAGCTTTTGCTTTTGAGTCACAGGAGCTGGAGATTGAAAGCTTTTCTTCAGCATTGTTAGAGCATAGTGTATCATTCTCACTTGCCACCCATCAGTTGTCTCTTGACACAGTGATCACTCCTCCCACATGAGACAGTTTCTTCACTTGGATTCCTCCAACCTCACTGGCTGTTTCTTCCCAATCTCTTTTGCTGGTTCCTACTTGTGTCGCTCCCCACTCATTACTGAAGAGCCCCAAAGTTCAGTCCTTGAACTCTTTACCTATCAACAGTCATCCTTGCTGATCTCAGCTACATTCAGGGCTTTGTGGACTAATAAATTACAGATTTGTGTCTCCAACCCAGACCTGTCTGGTGAATTTCTGACTTGTACATTCTACTGCCTACTCAGTATCTCCACTTGGATTGTTAGTAAACGTACAATTTGTCATCTCCAAAACTTTCTAATTTAGCACTACACTCACTTTCAAAAAATACACACATACCTTCTGCAGTTTTCTGCCTCTTAGGTCACAGCAAGTCTATTCTTCCTAGTTCAAGCCAAAGTTTTTGGTGATCTCCTTGACTACACTCTTTCTCTTGCTTTCTACATAAAGTCTCTTAGAAGATATTGTTAGTGCTACCTTCAAAATATCATAGCAAGAGTTCAAGCAGTGCACTTCTTTTTCTTGCATACTTACTCCAGCGGTCTATCTTGTTGAAATATCTAAGATAGGGGACTGCATGGACCTCCAGGGCCATTCTTAATCATAGGCCTTCTGCCTCAGGGTTTCCTAGGCTGCAGCCAGGTGTGGAAGAGAAGAATCTCCATAAAGGCAGAAAATATTTCTCTGCAACTTTTTCACTAGTGCTCAGACTGAAAAGAGATGATGACTGTTGGTCATTAAAAAATTAATTTTCAATTCATAAGCAATCCTCTTTGGGTCTTTGAGGTCATATATAGACCAAGATGAGCTAATTATCTTATAGATTGTATCTATTTCAGCTGTTATAAAAGTGATTTAAATTAGACCAAGGCTATTTTTAGTTTGTGGAAAGTTAGCTTGTAACAAAAATCATGCTTTTCAAAAAAAGTTAAGCATATAAAAAAGACAGAAAAATAATACCATATGAAAATAGAATTGGCTAGGTATGGTGGCTTGTGCCTGTAATTCCAGCACTTTGGGAGGTCAAGGCGGGGTGGATCACCTGAGGTCCGGAGTTGAAGACCAGCCTGGCCAACATGATGAAACCCCATCCCTACCAACCAATACTAAAATTAGCTGGCGTGGTCATGGGCACCTGTAGTCCCAGCCATTCTGGAGGCTGAGGCATCAGAATCACTTGAACCCAGGAGGCAGAGATTGCAATGAGCCAAGGTCACACCACTGTACTCCAGACTGGGTGACAAGAGTGAAACTCCATCTCAAAAAAAAAAAAGGTAGCCTGGTGTGGTGGTATGTGTCTGTAATCCCAGCTACTGGGAAGACTGGGGCATAAGAATCCCTTGAACCTGGAAGGTGGAGGTTGCAGTCATCCAAAATCATGCCACTGCCCTGTAGCCTGGGTGATAGAGCCTCAAAAAAGAAAAAAAAAAAAAGAAGAAGAAATGAAAAAGTGGAGTTAAATACCACTGTTATAGGACGACTAAACACTATCAAAGGAGTGAGAGGCTGTGATTGTGAGCTAGGAAAGGGTGGATGAGAGCAGTGGTTCATCTGAGATCTCTTGTAGAGATAAGCAGAGTAAACAGTCTCCAGTCTGCATCGCACACTGTAGGAGTGGGAAATAGAGAGACTCAGGCAAATATCCTGTGGTCTCTCATATCCGACTGTAGCAGACACTAGGATCTGGACTGTGAAATCTGAGACCAGTCCTGGAGACACAGATGAAAGTGAAAATGCTACTGTATTTTCTGTCACCCAATTTCTTGTCACAGTTACTGCCATTAAAACATATTAAAAATATGGAAAAGGCTGAAAGGAAAGCTACCAGTCTACTAAGATTTGTAATAGAAATAACCCTCAGTATGTTTTTATTCTGGATTGCCTCGCCTCTTTAGGCTCTGATATTTAAAGATTGGGTTAAACATCTCCTTTTCAGTATATATGGTATTGGCACTTTTTTTTTCTTATTTATTTCTCTTCATAAGGCAGGTGGTTGAAACTAGGTAATGTTTGTCTTTTAAGGCCATTTTCAGAGAGAATCATTTTCACCAGGGGATGATCTGTGTTTTTTTTTTTTTTTTTTTTTTTTTTTTTACCCTTTTCTCTCAATCCCATTGCAAAGATAGAGGGGAGTTAACAACTTTGATTGAAATTATGCCCATTTTCAAATGCTTTCTTTATACTTTTTAGCCTTCTATAATATAAATAACATCGTGCTGCTATTGTATTAACAAATGCAGGAAAAAGAAACACCTTACTGTCCTAGACTGAGCTTAGTTTCAGAAAACTCTACCGTCAGATAGTGGTTATACATAATACTTACCTACTATGTCTGATCATCAGAGTACTATTTTCTGAAGGCATGATGTAATTATCAAATTACCAGATTTTTAAAAGCTATTACGTTTCTATCTCTGTTCATTGATTCTGCATGAGTCATCATCCTTGCAAAGGAATATAAAATTTTCCCCATTGGAAACTAGTAGAATACATATAGAAGGCTTAACTTGTAAAGTTCTCTGCACATGGGGCTCGTGAGCTGTTATATCCTGCAGAAACCCTGGCCATTCGGATATTTGTAATTTTTGTAGCTTAGAAGGTACTTCACTAATCTTCCTTCTCTACAGAGAATGACAACATGTTCTGCTGTGTTCATATGAACTTTTTTTTGAGATGGAGTTTCACTCTTGTTACCCAGGCTGGAGTGCAATGGCGCAATCTCGGCTCACAGCAACCTCCGCCTCCTGGGTTCAGGCAGTTCTCCCCAGTCTCAGCATCCCGAGTAGCTGGGATTACAGGCATGCGCCACCATGCCCAGCTAATTTTTTGTATTTTTAGTAGACACGGGGTTTCACCATGTTCACCAGGATGGTGTCGATCTCTTGACCTCGTGATCCACCCGCCTCGGCCTCCCAAAGTGCTGGGATTACAGGCGTGAGCCACCGCACCCGGCCCTGTTCATATGAACTTTTATGATTATTAAATACATATTACAGTATTTGCATTCAAATTGATACCTTCAATTATAATCTCTAAACAAGATTCCTTCGTGCATTTCATTGGACGAGATGCAAAGAAAAAGATACAGGATAGGATTTATCGATGGCCTAACTCACAGGGATTTATACAATATGTTCCTGACCTCTCTGGTGGAGTCTAATGGAAATGGCTTCAGAGACAAGCAGTACTGGGTTCCAGTCTTGTTTCTGTGACATATATACTGCATGACTTTAGGCAAGTTCCTTTGACTCTTCACATGGTCATTGAGAAAATGAAATAACAAATCGGTATCAGTAAGGCACGTAGGACAGGTAGCCTCTTGATGGATGTTGCTTTTCTTTTTCCCAGACTACCCTGTTGCCATTTTTACACTTTTGCCTAAATGCAGAGTTTTGGTGTATTGTTTTATAGGACATTTTACTCATTTTTGTTAATTGAGCAGGTTTTTTAAAAATAGGAAGCATTATGTTTGAGTGTTCAAGCAGCTTTAGTATATGAACAAATCAAACTCAATATAGTCATGCTAGAGGGATGACCTGCATGCATGGGATGAGAGTGGAGTGTCACAGGAGGCTGATATCAGAGCCAACCCAGGGTGCTGAACATGATCTCAACTCTTCCACTTGACATGATTTGTTCCCCACTTTTTTCTTTGAGATGGAGTTTCACTCTTGTTACCCAGGCTGGGTGCAATGGCGTGATCTCAGCTCACTGCAACCTCTGCCTCCTGGGTTCAGGCAATTCTCCTGCCTCAGCCTCCTGAGTAGCTGGGATTACAGGCACGCGCCACCATGCCCAGCTAATTTTTTGTACTTTTTTTTTTAGTAGAGATGGGGTTTCACCCTGTTGACCAGGATGGTCTTGATCTCTTGACCTCGTGATCCACCCTCCTCAGCCTCCCAGAGTGCTGGGATTACAGGCGTGAGCTACTGCGCCCGGCCCTGTTCCCCCTTTTTAAGAGGAAAAAATGCTCTAGCTTGCTATACCTTGTGTTTGCCACCTGTCTAGTGGGCTAGAAAAGCGGGGGATGAGGGAGCCAAAGGTAATGGCTAATTAGAAAATTCATTTGAAATGTCTCAAATGCTTCAAGAAATAAAATTAACTGACTTTACAACCTTACCAAATTGATGATAATTATATTGGGCTTCCTGTAGTTCCAGTGAATGTGGGTTTTAGCAAAATATACACACCCTGTTGTCAATTTATCCTTGCATTATTATGAAAGAAAATCTTGTAGTGTTCAATTTCTTGTATAGTCATGCCACTTAAATTTGTACTTTCAGTGTAATCGTGCCTTGTCCTACCTATTTACAACTCGCTGAAAATATATTGAGTGTGGATCTAGTACGTAAGTGAGATTGTCTTTGCTAAAAGCTTCTTGAAATCACAGGAAAAGGGGAGAAAAAGCTGTTACAGCTGATCATTGCCAGAGGGTGAAAGTTCAGGAAGTAGAGAAAAAGAAAATTGTAGCATGTGATCAGAGTTCTCGGTTGTATGCTACAGAATCCATTCTATGTAGTTTAATCCAGAAACAATGCAGCCAGGGATGAAACCTGAAAAACACCCAGTCGCAACACTAGACTGTCCTAGAAGAAGCACGATGGCTGCTATTACCCACATATTGTCACTTAGGACATTAAAGTCTAGGGGTCAGAAACTCTGGCACGACTGCTCAAAAGAACCAGGTATACTCCCCCCGTGCTTTCTCCCAAGGAGCCGTTCTTTCCTGCAGCTAATAGTTTATGTTCTTTGTGTTCACCTTCAATGTTCACACATTCGGGTTGGCTTGGTGGCTCCACGTTGCAGGCTAGCTCCAGGGGAACCTGGGAAATGTAGTTTTAACTTTTTATCTTCTATAGGATAGCAATCAAAGTAAGCTAGAAGGGTGTTGGAATAGATGCTGGTTGGACTGCTTTTTAGTATCTGCTCCTGATGGAATTGAACTGAAAGGTGTTAGAGGTGTTGCAGTTACCTGTATGTTTGAATATTGTGAATTGTTTTGATAATGCAAACACACCCATATAGAACTGAAACTTCCTAAGTCAGCAATTTGTCAGGGCCAGAGCTGCCTGCTTGGTTTTGCTCTCTCCTTACCTTAGATACTAGAGTTTTGACTAAAATAGACAGATAAGACTTACCTAGTCTAGAAATTCCTGTGTAGTTTTATCTTTTATAAAGCATTTTAAAATTCAGAAATTTGTGAAAACAGTGACAGTATTGGTTAGGAATGAGTAAACCTGTGCTTTGGAATGAGTACATATTCATTGTACTGAATATGAACTATAATTATACAAAACAGACTTCAGTGGGCGTGCCATGATTTCAGGTAACAAAGTCTAGTTTCACTTCATGAAAGAATGACTGAAGGAGCTGGGCATGGTGGCTCAGGCCTCTAGTCCCAGCACTTTGGGAGGCCAAGGCAGGAAGATGTGTGAGGCTAGGAGTTCAAGACCAGCCTGGGCAACATAGTGAGACCCTATCTCTACTAAAAATAAAATATTACGTGGACATAGTGGCACACACTTGTAATCCTAGCTCCTTGGGAGTCTGAGACAGGAGGATCACTTGAATCCAGGAATTCAAGACTGCAGTAAGCTATGATCATGCCACTGCAGTACAGCCTGAGCAACAGAATGAGACCTTGTCTCTGGGAGGCGGGGGGAAGAATGGCTTAAGGAATATTTCTATTTCCATTTTTCTCTCTTCTAGATTTAACTTTGTCTAAATTCTCTAAGTTTGTTTCTAAACCTTGGTTATTTTTACTCCTCAGTGGTCCATGTTGGAATGTCAATTTCTATTTTCAGAAGTTCTATTACTATATGTAAAACAACAACAACAAAAAACATAGCTCTTTTCTTCTGCACTTGATCAAAATTCTCTTTAAGGTATCCACATTTCACCTTAATATGTATTCAGCTGTGCAGAATGCAAGTGACCAGCTTTACTTGTTAACCCGGGCATGGATGTAGTCCTCGGAGCCTTTTAATTAGAGTCCACTCTTAGGATGATGTGCTGCATTTTCTGCACTGGCACCCACTGGCATACAAAAGGAAAGCTGAATTTTCCGGGTTGAGCAGTAACATGGATGCCATACTAAATTCTGAATAGACACACTCATGCAGCTTCTTGTCCACCAGCCACAGGAACTCAGGAGTTTTACTGCTTTATCCTTCTATGCCCAACACCCCATCAGCTCCAGAGGCAGCTTGGCTGCTTGCCAATGTCAGTGGAAAATTAGCATTCTATCCTCACGGGCTCGTATCCTTTGTCAAGTCACCAAACCTTCAGGAATATTGACAAGTCATCTACCTAGATGTTTTTATTCATTTGCAAGACTAACTTGGACAGAGTTTTGAGTTTTCTTAAGGTTTTAGAGATACAGATAAATCATTAATTAAGGATTTAGAATTCACTAAGAATAAAAACTTTAAAAGGTAGTGATTTGAAGGATATGTTTAGTGCTGGAAGGTGTTTAAGGGTTAACTATTCTGACTTAGAGGAAGCCAAAGGAAGTAGTAGGTAAGGGATTTGCCAAAAAATAACATAGCTGGTTAATATCAATGCTGAGATCGAAACTCAGGTCCCCTGCCTGCCAGATAGGGAATGCGTCAAAGGTGCTTGATACCAAAGCATAGGTCCTAAGTCTTCATCGTCCTATATGAAGCATGTACATGATGCCACATGCTAGCTGAGCCCATGCTCTGAAGGATATCTACATGAAACAGCTACGAAAAATCATATAATATAGGCTACATCCCCAACCTACGTCTTCTCAAATTCACTAGAAGCTGTCCATTTTGTTGACAAAACTGAATTTGAAGTATATGCAACAAATGACTTCAACATTATTTTCATGGCTAAAAGTACCTAAAGAGCACTCTTCCTAGGCCAGGTGCAGTGGCTGATGCCTGTAATCCCAGCACTTTGGGAGGCCGAGGTGGGCAGATCACCTGAGGTTGGGAGTTAGAGACCAGCCTAACCAACATGGTGAAACCTGTCCCTACTAAAAATGCAAAACTTAGCTGGGCGTGGTCATGGGTGCCTGTAGTCCCAGCTACTCTGGATGCTGAGACAGGAGAATTGCTTGAACCTGGGAGGCACAGGATGCAGTGAGCCGAGATTGTGCCACTGCACTCTAGCCTGGTGGCAGAGTGAGACTACCTCTCAAAAAAAAATTTTTTTTTACACACATTACAATTCTTATTCCAACTAGGTGTCCTATAATCTACTTCTATTCTGGAGTTAGCACAGACCCCACAGTTTAAGGAATCCATCCCACAGAATGCTCCACTTCAGATGCTAATTGTAAGCCTGGGCTTCCTATACTTCTGACAGGCTATAAATCAGAGGTTTCTCACAATTCCTTCCTTGGGTTCAATAATTTGCTAGAATAGCTCACAGGACTCAGGAAGGCACTTGACTTAGCATTGTCAGTTTATTATAAAGGACACAACTCAGGAACAGCCAAATGAAAGAATGAGGTATGTGGGAAGGGCCATGGGGAATCCATGTCCTCTCTGGCTTGCCACCCTCCCCACACTGCCATGTGTTCACCAACCGAGCAGCTCTCAGAACCCCTTTATTTAGAGTTTTTTTGTGGGGGTTTCATTACATAGGTGTGATTGATGACCTCATTGGCCATTGGTGACTGGACTCATCTCCAGCCCTTCTCCCCATCCTGAAGGTGGGAGAGTAGAGCTGAAAATTCCAACCTTTAAATCACATGGTTGGTTCCTCCGGCAAGGGCTCCCATCCTTGAGTCACCTTATTAACATCAACTCCGGTATGGTTGAAAGGGGCTTATTATGAGTAACAGAAGATGCTCTTCTCACCCCTATCACTTGGAGAATTCCAAGGGGTTTAGAAACTCTTGTGTCATGAACTAAAAGATGCTCCTGTCACCCCTATCACTTAGGAATTTACTGAGTTTTACATGTTTTGTGTCAGAAACTAGGGCAGAGGCCAAATGTATATTTTGTATTAAGTCACAATCAATAAATACTTTATAAAAATGTAAATTTATGTATAAGTAAAAATAACTGCACATTTCTTGCTTTCACAAACTTTGTTGTCAGTGTGGAATGATCTCTCACCAGTTATCAAAACCCAGAGTTGAGTTCTTACATAGGGAAAAATCGGAAGTAGAGGTTAAAACATGAATATTAACAGTGATGTAGACTCTGGACCACTATCCACGTTTGACTTCCTCCATTTCCGAGATATGAGGCCTCAGGCAAGCTACTTGACTTCTCTATACCTTAGCATTTCATCTATAAATTCAGTATGTCACAGGCACCTAACATTGTTGAGAGATTGAGATGGTTCATGTCAAGTGCCTGCCATGACACCTTCTCAGATCTGGTACTCAATAAAAGTATTAAACATTTGGGCTGGGCACAGTGGCTCATGCCTGTAATAGCAGAACTTTGGGAGGCCAAGGCCAGAGGATCACTCAGGTCAGGAGTTCAAGCCAGCTCAGGAAACATAGGGAGATCCTGTCTTTAAAAAAAAAAAAATTCGAGCTCCTGTTCCCATGTTTTCATTCATTTAAAAGAATCATGGCAAAAATTTTTAAGTAAAAAATGTTTTAAAAATTACTGCAATTTTTTTTAAGTGAAAAAAAAAAAAAAAGCCAGGCACATTGGCTCACATCTATAGTCCCAGTTTCCCAGGAGGCTTATGCAGGAGGATCACTTGAGCCTAGAAGTTCAAGGCCAGCCTGGGCAACATAGTGAGACCCCATCTTTAAAAAAAGTTTTCCTTATTCTAGTAGAATTATGAACGTTTTCTTATTCAGAATAAAATTTAGGAAGCAACCAGAAAACATATATAGATATTGTCATACCAGGCCCCTATTGATTTCAACAGGGATAGCTCAGGAAGTGACCCAGAGCCAGTGAATGAGACGTGAGGTTTATAGAGGACTTACATACAGAGCATTCCAGGAGTGGGAGGCTGGACAGGAAAACCACTAGCATTTGTAAAAAGCATGCAGATTATATAGCATTTTCTCCTAGTAGTCTTCACCAAACATCCTCCCTTTAACCCAAAACAAGAGGCCCGTGATCCCTGTATAGTCTACATTCCAAATGATGGGCCAGGGGTTCAGATGTTCTTCATAGATAAGGAGTGAGTCCCAGCTTGACCACTCCTGGATTCTTCTCAGGGTATGCTTGAGTTTTTGTTGTCAGGTACGTCTGCCGTACAGACTCACAGCATGATTTTCCTCTAAAAAGCTTGATGATGCATTTTGGAAAACATTGTGAAGTTTTAAGTGGACTTCAATTAATTTTGAAAAAATAAACATACATCAATAAATATAATACTTTCCACAGAGCTTTAAATCACTTATATTTCCCTGATTTATAAAATCAAAAGTTTGGGTATGGTGGCTTATACCTGGCCTGAAATCCCAGTGCTTTGGGAGGCTGAGGTGGGAAGATCATTTGAGGCTAAGAGTTCAGGACTAGTCTGGGCGACATAACAAGACCATGTCTCTTAAAAAAAAATTAGCCGAGTATGATGACACATGCACATGCCTGTAGTCCCAGCTACTTAGGAAGCTGAACTGGGAGGATCACTTGAGCCCAGGAGTTCGAGGCTACAGTGAGCTATGATTGTACCACCGCACTCTAGCCTGAGCAAAAGAGTGAGACCCTGTCTCTTAAAACAATCAACCAAGCAAACCAGCAAACAGTTAATAATCTAGGGTTTTACCTACCTGATAGGACATAAAGGAAGCATAATAGAGAAAGTTCCTAGAACTGGCCCTTCCCCTGGTTCTGTGTGGGCAAACTCTCTATGACTGATAGAACCTTCCTCACTTGCTTGAGAGAAGGGAGTTGCTGGGAGTTCTTGTCAGAGGTTTTGCAGAAATTTCCCACAGCTGAGAGTTTCTAATTTAGAGTCATTGTTCCAGTGAATGGAAATGAGCTGAAGGAACAGTGGTGACACTCGCTTTCAGCTAAGCAAGGAGACCTGCCCTGGTCACAGGTGAAAAGCCCGGCCTTGAGTGTTACCCAGCTCCTTTGACCTTTTCTCTCCAGAGCTACATCTCTCTTTCCCTCCCTTCTTTTGCAATACAAGAAAACTGGTCAAAGTTATCCATCTTTCTTCTTTGAAGATGGAAGTCCATGCAAACACTTCCATTTCATACATACTCAAATTCCAAGTGATCCTGAAGGACCATTGAAAGTTAAAGTTGACGTGGCAGAGAGAATGCTGTGCTGATGAGAGTTGGATAATTATATGACTAATTTCTGGCAACATTATAATATGATGCCAGGGTGTCTTTTTTTTTCTTTTGTATGAAGAAAATGTAGTGTCGAGATTTAAAAATAAGTATTAAGGAAATGGAGTTTTCAGAGAAAAACTCTTCTAATGTACCCTCTTATTTAAAAAAAAAAAAATTTTCATGAGACATTGTCATGGTTGTCAACATCATGCTTTATGGCTTTTGAAACCTGAGCTTCAACACAAAATTTCTTTTTACATACTGGGGATTATTGTACTTTTTGGATAAGATAGAGGTCTTATTCAAAATTCTTACAATCATAGAAACAGATAACACACTATCATTATCTGTGACAAGAGGATAGGAAGAGGATGGGAAGGATAATTAAAATGCTGGGATTGGCTCTTTCAAATTTTGTTCTCTGAATCTTAGCACAGATATAAAATATTAGAATTTAAACTCTTAAGATATATTTTTAAAGTTTCTAACCAGGTGTCATGGCTCATGCCTGTAATCCCAGCACATTGGGAGGCTGAGATGGGTGGATCACTTGAGGTTAGGAGTTTAAGACCAGCCTGGCCAACATGGTAAAACCTTGTCTCTATTAAAAATACAAAAATTAGCTGGGCATGGTGGCGTGCACCTGTGATCCCAGCTACTCAAGAGGCTGAGGCAGGTGAATCGCTTGAACTCAGGAGGTGGAGGTTACAGTGACCGAGATTGTGCCCCTGCACTCTAGCCTGGGCAACAGAGGAAGACTCTGTCTCTAAAATAATAATATTAATATAATAAGAAAATAAAAGGTTTAACAAAGGGACTCTCTGGAGGAGGATAATTATGTAGAGGGACTGTGATATCCAGTTGAAGACAGACGTCCAATGGAGAGGGCTGAGGAAATAAGTACCCAGAGTGTACTCCTCTCTTCCTCCACTCTCCTGGTGGGACTCCTTCTTGGCCTGCTGGATACCAGAGGGTCAGGGACACCATTGATGAAGTCCATAAAGGTCAGCCTCCTGTTGCAGAGCAGGGTGAAAAATGGGATAGAGTTGAGTGGACCAAAGAAAGATATTTGACACAGTTTTTCCAATCCTATATTACACACACACACACACACACACACACGTACACACATACACACGCATGCATGCACCCCCCCCCACACACACACCCTTCCTTCAGAACAAGTTTTTCCATTGAAACATTTAAATCTTTGTTCATTAACTCAGGTTCTTTGATACCTTAGGAAGATTGTGAGAATATGAAACGCCAGCATCAAATGTGTCTTGCCTTTTTTGGCACATTACTCAAGTCTTTTAAGGTCTTCTTGATTTCTGGTTCCATCATTCAACACAGTGGTCCTCAAATTTAGTAGCTGCATCTCAGAATATCCTGGAAAGATCTTTAGAGTACTAATTTTTCAGGCCTACCCCAGAGGTTTAGTGAATCTCAGGTAAGGCTCAGGAATTTCTGTGTTTTTTGTTGTATTTAGTTTCCCAGGCAACCCTAATGTAGCCAATGAAAACTCAAGTATCTGGGATCCCTTCATATAACGACTTCAACACAAGGGTTGTGCTAGATATTTTTTTAGAATTTATCTTTGTCCAGAAACTCGTGGCTATTCCACTGGGACTAGAATTGGGAGTGTAGAGTGGAATGCTGGAATTGCCTAGGAGCTTTTCCGAATTTCATTACCTCTTCCTGGGTTGGCCAAGCCTCATTCTGGAATCCTCTCACTGCTACAAGTGAACTGCTATCATTGAAGGGAGCATGTTAAATCCTACCAGTCTTCTAGTGCAAAAATGCTGTAGGACTCTAGATTTACCAATAGTCTTCTTTACATATGATTGTTTGACTTTTTGCATTAATTTTACTATTTGTATTTTCTCTATGTTGTGCTAGAATATTATGATAGACTCTGAAAATATTTTACTGGATTTGAATCATATCCATCAAACCTACGCAGCTGTTTTTCCTTCTTTTCTTTCTCCCATAAGTACTAATTGTTCTAGGAGCCAAGCACATTCCAGACCTTAGGGACACCATAGTGTACAAGACAGCTGAGGTCCCTGCCCTCTTGTGCTTACCTTTCAGTGGGGGATGCAGACATTCAAAAAGTAAATAAAACATGCAAAAAATTTTTTTTGTTGTATTTGTATTTATGTTATTGCATTTTAGGTTTGGGGGTACATGTGAAGATTGTTGCATAGGTACATACATGGCAGTGTGGTTTGCTGCCTTCTTCCCCTTCACCTATATCTGGCATTTCTCCCCATGCTATCTCTCCCCAACTCCCCACCACCTGCTGTCCCTCCCCTATTTCCCCCAACAGACTCCAGTGTGTGATGCTTCCCTCCCTGTGTCCATGTGTTCTCATTGTTCAACACCCACGTATGAGTGAGAACATGTGGTGTTTGATTTTCTGTTCTTGTGTCAGTTTGCTGAGAATGATGGTTTCTAGGTTCATCCATGTCCCTACAAAGGACATGAACTCATCATTTTTGATGGCTGCATAATATTCCATGGTGTATATGTGCCACATTTTCCCTGTCCAGTCTATCATCGATGGGCGTTTGGGTTAGTTCCAGATCTTTGCTTTTTTTTGGTTTTAAAGTTTTTTATTTTTTACAAATATCCTGGAGAATCATGCATTGCTGCCAGCATTGGATGCAATCCGGGGCCACAGGTCTGCACACTCCTTTGCTACTGGTCCTGAAATGGCAGAACCTTTCATCTCGCCTTTATTGTTCACTATGACCCCTGCATTATCTTTAAAATAAAGAAACGCACCATCTTTGCTCCGGAATAATTTTTGTTGTCGAATGACCACTGCTGGATGGACCTTTTTTCTAAGCTCTGGTTTGCCTTTCTTGACTGTGGCCATCACCATGTCACCCACACCAGCAGCAGGAAGTCTGTTCAGCTTTCCCTTGATCCCCTTCACAGGGATGGTACACAGGTTTTTGGCCCCTTTGTTGTCAGCACGGTTGATTACCGCTCCTACCGGAAGACCCGA
Source organism: Callithrix jacchus (assembly GCF_049354715.1). Taxonomy (NCBI): domain Eukaryota; kingdom Metazoa; phylum Chordata; class Mammalia; order Primates; family Cebidae; genus Callithrix; species Callithrix jacchus. The sequence continues at coordinate 22,036,170 of NC_133506.1, forward strand.
GGAAATCGGGAATTTCACATCAGAAGACCCACCACGTCCTCACTTCGACATCTTGAACGTTGGAAAGAAGGGAAAAGGAAGTAGATTCAAAGGACACTGGGATATGAACTTTGATGCCCCACCCCACAAAAAATATTTTTAATATGGGTATGTGGTATAAAGAAAACAAATGGTACTGGGCGTGGTGGCTCACACCTGTAGTCCCAGCACTTTGAGAGGCTAAGGTGGGAGGAATTCTTGAGCTGTGGAGTTCAAGATCAGTTTGGCCAACATCCTAAGACCCCATCTCTTAGAAAAAAAGGAAAAAAAAAAAAACGCAAATGAAGGGATATGGTGAACTGTAAGGAGTAGGTGGAATGGAGGCAATTGCTGGGAGGGCCTCTCGAAGGGTACATAGTAGTTGAAAATTGAAGGTCAAAAAGGAGCCAGTCTTGCAGAGATCCGGGAGAAGAGCATTTGAGGCAGAAGGAACAGCAAGTGAAAATGCCCTGATATAGGAAAGAAACTTCAGAATTCAAGTAATGCAGTGAGGTCATTTCAGAGTGACTTGTCCTTATTAATTCTGTGCTGACCAGCAAAGAGATACTTCCATCTGCTCTGGGTCTCATAAACTACCTCTTCAAATGGCTGCTGAAAATGTTTCTATGTCCCCTCCCCACAAGCTTTTAGCCAGCCCATGTTTATATGTGCCTGTAATAGATTAGAATAAAATAAATACATGAAAACTGCTGATAAACCAAAGCTTTACTAGTAAATCTTGGTCGCTCTCTCTCCTCCAGGAGCTGATCCAGGTTATATGGAATCTGAAGCTTTTACAATTTTAAAGGTCCTTTCAAAAAAAAATTTCAAATAAAATATTGCTATGGCCCCACTTACGCAAGTGAAGGGCCCAGGAGCTTCAGATTGATTAGCTCCATGGTAAATTTACCTGTGCCTGGCACCTGTCTTTAGATAAGAGACTGAGAATGACCAAGAATCAAAATCCACGGAGAGTTGTAAGTAGGAGGCAGTGGAAAAGCATGTGCTTCGTGAATAACCAGACACCCATGTTCTTCCCCGTGTGAGCTGGTGAGGAGAGGGAGAGGAAGACTTGTTTAGATTTAACTATGCAGTTATTATGGCAATCCCCAAGATAGGGGCAGGAGGAAATAAAAAGATATAGGCTGCTATTTTGTATTTTGTAAGGCTGAAAGGAAGCTTTAGGCGAGTAAAGGAAGGTAGGCTAAGGAAATACATAGGAAACCGGGTGAAATGGAAACTGCTGAAAGAGGTAGAGGTGGTCAGGACCACGCCAGCGTGGGAGGTCAGGAGCGTGTGCAGGTTGTGTTGGTGGGCGCAGAGGAGCAGGAGTCTGACATGGGAGGGTGGAGATAGTGTAGGCTGAGTTGGGAAGGTCTGGGCGTGGAAGTGCAGGTCATTGGTGAAGGCAGTAAAACGTGGTAGGGGGTGAGTGTGCAGGCAGAGGAGGACAAGTGATGGTGGTAGTGGTTGTAGGGCAGAGTTCGATTTCATTTGGGCCTGTGGAGATCCATTCTTCCTGCCTTGTGTGAAATGTTTTGTTGCATAATTACTTCTGAGTCTCAAAAAATATTCTTATGAGTAATGGGGAATCACTCATCTCTTACATGATCAAAGCAAAGACTTACCGTAATCACAAAATTCTCAGGCTGTGGTCCAAGTTTGGGTCCAGTGTTTGGACATTTGCTTTCCAGGCAATAATAATGAGGTAAGTCATAATCTAATACATTCATATAATTCGTAAAAAATCTGTAATTGGGAGATATATATAATCTTAAATATTTGTCTTTTTGTCTTTTTAATGCTAGAAACAAATTATTCTTTTAACTATTTTGAAACATATAATAAATTATTGTAAACTGTAGTCATCCTGTTGATGTATGAATCTCAAGGTCTTATTTCTTCTGTCAAACTCCATATTTGTACCCATTAATCAGCCTCAATTCATCCTCCCTCCCCGACCCTTCCTAGCCTCTGCTAACCACCAGTCTACCCTATCTTCATGAGATCCACCTTTTAGCTCCCATGTATGATTAACATGTGATATTTGTCTTTCTATGCTTGGCTTATTTCACAGCAAACTCCAGCTGCATCCATGTTGCTGCAGATGACACATTCGTTTTTACTGATGAATAATGTTCAGTTGCATACATATACCATATTTTCTTTATCCAGTCATTAATTGACAGGCACTTCAGTTGATTCCATATTTTGGCTATTGTGAATAGCGCTGCAATGAACATGGGAGTGCAGATAACCTCTTCATTATATTTATTTCCTTTCTTTTGGATATATGCCTAGTACTGGAATTGCTAGATCACATAGTAGTTCTATTGTTAATTTTTTTCAAGAACCTCCACACTATTTTCCAGAGTGGCTGTACCAATTTACATTTCTACCAACAATGTATAAGGGCTTCCCTTTCTCTGTATTCTTCTCAGCATCCATTATCCCTGCCTTTTTGATAACAGCCATTTTAACTGGGGTAAGAGGATATATTATTGTGGTTTTGATTTGCATTTCTCTGATGATTAGTCATGTTGAACATTTGAAAAGTGCTTGAGTGTTACCTTGATAAAACATAAACCAGGCTGGGCACGGTGGCTTATACCTGTAATTCTAGCATTTTGGGAGGTCAAGATGGGTTGATCACTTGAGGCCAGGAGTTCAGGACTGGCCTGGCCAACATGATAAAACCTCGGATTTAGTAAATACACAAAAATCAGCCGGGCATGGTGGCATGTGCCTGTAATCCCAGCTATTCAGGAAGCTGAGGCAGGAGATCACCTGAGCCCAAGAGGCAGAGGTTGCAGTGAGCCAAGATCATGCCACTGCACCCCAGCCTGGGTGACTGTCTTAAAGCAAAACTAAACCAAACAGAATATGTGGTCAGGGAGAGAGATTTCTTATAGAAAATGTTCTTTCTTCCATGATTTATAACAAATCAAGCCGTCCACCTTCCTCAGCCTCCCAAAGTGCCGGGGCTACAGGTGCATGCCCCTGCACCCAGCCAACATTCTGATCTTCTGTAGGCACTCTAACAGTGTGTTGCTTTTTTCTTGCTTTTCAAGCCTGCCAGGTAGTCACTTATTATCTATCATTACATATCTGATATCTATCATTTTCTGCTTTTAAAATATGTTCCTCATATATATTAAATGTCATATATAAATTAAAATGACTTTGCTTAAATGTCAACTTGTTAGGACATATATGTAATTCTGAAATAGAATAGTGCTGCCCTCCTGCTCCTCCTCTTCCTTTTCTTCCTCTTCTTTCTACTTCTCCTCCTTTTTTTCCCTCCTCTTCCTTCTTCTTCTTCTCCTTTTCCTTCTTGTTCTTCTCCTCTTCCTCCTCCTCCTCTTTCTTCTTCAGTTATTTTGGTGTGCTTCGAGGTGTATCACCTTGATGAAACCTAAACCAAACAGAATTTGTGGTCAGGGAGAGATTCCTTTTAGAAAATGTTCTTTCTTTCAGAATATGTAACAAATCAAGTGGCTGCAGAGCCGTTGTGTGGGTCAGCATAGGTGACAGCTTCATGAATGTTAACGTTGAATGTCACATGTCTGCTGAAAATCAGCATAAGCCCCTGAATGTGGTTTTTAAAAGGCTTATGGTATGCTCAGGCATGACTGCAGACTGAATGTCACATCTTAGATTTATGCATATAAGCCTAAATTTTTAAAAAGAGTAGAAAACTGTAGTATGTGTTTGTTTCTGAATGTTCAAGCGTCTTGCTTTATCTTTCCGCTGTGCCTTCTGTCCTGACTATGTTAACAGATAAAATAATTTGCAAAGACGGACAGCCATTTCCTTGCCAGGGTACAATCCAGTGTGGGGGATTTCTAAATGCTAATTAATTCCAACCTCAACTATTTTACCTGCTGTTTCAAAGGCTAGCAGCTTGTATTCATCACCTGAATGACAGCTGTTTCTAACCTCTTTTCCCTGAAAAGAAATAATGAAATTAAATAAACCTTTTGCATGCTAATCACTGACATTCTGAAGAGACAGTTGAAAAGTGCTCAAGTGGGAGTCTAAGGCAGACTTGAAGAATTGAGTCTTTGTCTACATCAACCAGTTGTTGAATTTTGACCAGATATTTGTGAGGTGTACAGAGAAAGGCTCGCAGGCGATTGATGAGACGGTGTTATCGTGAGGGAATAATTAAAAGCAACTTTAAGTATATTAAATGTCTACATTTAAGCAAGTTGAGCAGTATACCTTTTTATTTAAATTTTATAGTACATACTCTTTTTCATTTTCTTAATGTAGTGAATTTCCTTCCACGTCAATGGACAGGTAGAAAAAGCAAGGCTTTTTAATTTTTTAAAATTTTGTTTACAAGCTGTTTTTGCGTTAGAGTTCATTCAGTCTACTTAATTATCGCATCATGATGGTTGATATATTACTTCCCGATCAGAGCTATCCTTTGCCAACATGTATTTTATTTCTACCATCATTTTAATTTCTCTTTTTTACCATAATAATTGGAGTTAAGAGCATTTGATGGATTCATCCTAAACAAGGTAAATGCTCGGTGAGGGCCACCTTCTTACACAGTAAACATGCACACAGGCAGTTTGGAAAGGATTACTTAACCTGCGTGGAGGATTAGCATGTAAATATCAATAGTAGATTATGTTTCCTGATTTGTTTAAAGGTATCTGCCACTGAATGTTTTCTCCTGCACGTTCCTGACTTTCTGTAAGACCCCAGAGAGCATTGTTTAGTCAGAAGCAGTGGGTCTCTCAGAGTTCATGCATCTCATTAATTTAAGTTGCTTTGATGATGCCTACCTTGGTTACAAGAGGATATGATTCTTTTTATTGTTGTTTTACCGTTATTATCACTCAGCAATTTTATTATCATATGGTAAAATGTGACCTTTTGGTGCTCCTTCTATGAGTTTTTACAGTCATATAGATTTGTGCAATTAGTCACTATTACAGTCAGATGATAGTAAAGTTTTATCTTTCCCAAAAACACTTTTGTGCTATCCCTTTATTGACACCTGCTCTCCTCACCGCTAACTCCCGAGAGGGTATTTTTGTGATGTTAAAATATAAAGAAGAATGAGAAGGAGGAGGAAGAGGAAGAAGGAGGAGCAGAAAGAAGAAAAGAAGGGAGAAGAGAGGTAGGGAGGGCGAGGAGAGGGAAGAAAGGAAAATTGGGGATGCAACCAGGTGAAATATTCATTGGCTTCTTATCAGGGATTGTATGTGTTACCTGAGACAGTATCTTCAATACATTTCATTCCCTTTTCTCATGTTAGAAGGTGAAATTGTTCAAATGGTTTCTGCAGTCATCCTCTAAACTGGAGATGGTATACTATACCTTGAAAGTGCAGTTAGCCCCAGTGATATCTCTTCTCGTCCTACACTGTCAGTGCTAGGCTCGTCTGCTGTCAATCTGACATCATTCCCATCTATGGGATGCAATGAAGAGGAACCAAGAAGCGCATACCCCAGAGTCCTCTTTTCTTAATGGTTCTGAGTCCAGATTCCCAGTGATGGCAACCGGTACGGGAGCTGGGAGGCGGAAGAGATGTGGAGTCTGTTGCAGATGAATGTGTGGGCAGATGTGGGATTCCGGGTGGCTTGCGAACCACTCACCTGACTGCTGCAGACAGTAATCACTGGTGGGACCTTTCCAGGGAATTTCCAGGGCAGTTTCCCATAAGCCACTGAGAACCAGCACTCTGGTGTTGCTTCAGGTTGAGGTTTCTGGGTCTGCCTTCTCACCCTTCTGCTGCCCTTCCCATAACTTCTACTGTGACTTTTCTGTTCTTTATCCACTCTGGCTCACCTATCATTTGTGGAAACCCCAATTCCTGCATTAAACTTGCTATTTCTGGTGTCTCTTCAAGTGACTTGGTTTTCCTGCACAAATCCAGCTTGCTGAACCCTGTTTTAAAGAGAAATTTAGTATGTGTGGCCAGCATTTAAAAATGGGAAGATTTCTCTTTGAAGTCCTAATGGCCATTTTTCTTTTCCTTTTGTTGGAGACTGAGTCTTGCTCTGTTGCCCAGGCTGTAGTGCAGTGGCATGATCTTGGCTTACTGCAACCTCTGCCTCCTGGGTTCAAGCGATTCTCCTGCCCCAGCCTCCTGAGTAGCTGGGTTTTAATAGAGCTTGGGTTCCACCATTTTGGTCAGCCTGGTCTCGAACTCCTGACCTCAAGTAATCCACCTGCCTTGGCCTCCAAAAGTGCTGCTGGGATTATAGGTGTGAGCTACCATGTCCGGCTGACTTTTCCTTTGAGAAATCAAGTCAGGAAACACTGGACCAGTGTTCTGGACTGAAGACAGATGTGTGGAGTTTATGAGTGGCTGCCCCCTTAGAAAGGGTATGATTGTCCACTTTACCACCTAGCCTTGCTAAATAACATCACCTTAGTCTTACTGATTAAAAGCTTACCAATTGCAAAGCTGTTTTCTAGGAACTTCTGGGTATATGGAGATGTGTAAGAAGAACCCAATGCTTTCAAAGAGCTTTGGGGAATTAATTGACGGGGACAAAAGCAAGCGCGTTACTGCCCTGTGATAGCAAAGTACTCGTGTGGAAGGATTGCTTAAAGGAGGGTGAGAAAATAAAGTGAAAACATAAACTCACTAGCTCACTATTTGGGTATTTTCTTTTTTGAGACAAAAGTCTCACTCTGTCACCCAGGCTGGAGTGCAGTGGCTTGATCTCAGCTCACTGCAACCTCCACTTCCTGGGTTCAAGCAATTCCCTGCCTCAGCCTCCCGCCTAGCTGGGATTACAGACACCTGCTACCACATTTGGCTAATTTTTGTATTTTTAGTAAAGACAGAGTTTCACTATCTTGGCCAGGCTGGTCTTGAACTCCTGACGTCATTATCCACCCGCTTCAGCCTCCCAATGTCCTGGGATTACAGATATGAACCACTGTACCTGGCCTATTTGTAATTTTTAAATTACTCAAATAGAGTTTTATGATGGCTTCACTTGGTATTGATACTCCAATTGTTGATGAAATATTAAATGTAATCTGGGCATGGTGGCTCACACCTGAGGTCCAAAGTTCAAGACCAGCCTGGCCAACATGATGAAATCCTGTCTCTATTAAAAATACAAAACTTAGCTGGGCATAGTGGTGAGTGCCTGTAATCCCCAGCTACTGAGAAGGCTGAGGCAGGAGTGTTGCCTGAACCCAGGAGGTGAAGGTTGCAGTGAGCCAAGATCATGCCATTGCACTCCAGCCTGAGTGACAAGAGCAAATCTCTGTCTCAAAAAAAAAATTTTTCATAAAATATAAACTTAGTGAATATGTTGGAATAAATGTAAATTAATCTTTTTCCAAGTAAACAAATTCTCAAAATATGTTTCTTTAGAGTATTTGTTGTTGATTGCTATTTCTATCACATATTTATATCTAAATACCAATACATATATGTATTTTTAATGTGATATGTTTCAGAAAAAATTTTTAAAGTTTTCTGCACTTAAAATTTTTCCAACATGTTGTATTTAAATAAAATACAAGTGGCATTATCAGGTTAATTAATTGCAGATAAAAATAAATCCATGATTAGCATTGCTAAAATATAGACAGATATGAATCTTTTTATTTCTTTTACTTTTGTTCTGCTTCGTGTTGCACAAATATGATAACACATAATTTTTGAAGCAGGATTTTTTTTTTTTTTACTTTATGTTGAGATCTTTTGTGTGCTGAAATTAAAATATGAGAATAAGTAATCAATGATTGTAAGGTCAATGTCTGTTGATTTTCTTTTCCTCCAGGTGAAAAGAGACGTTAGTTTATCAGTTTAGAGAAAACACAGGTGCTTCCTAGTGGCAGGCAATAGCACACTCCATATAGGAGGAATTCATAGATAAGCCTTTTTAAAGATTATTTCTTTTAATTCATTTTCATGCAGTGTGATTTATTTTTTGTGGAGGGAAGTAGATTCAATTTTGTATTCTCCCCCAATGGCTGATGAAAGTCTGGACAATATCTATTTGGTTACGCATGTGAGGTGTATGTGTGCACATGTGCATGTACATATACACATACACACATATATATTTTGGTGGAGACACAAATAACATTTATTTGAACAACTCCAAACCTGTGTAAGTTTGATCCATTCCAGATGGCCAGATATCTGGCTGTCAGATCCTTGGCTCAGCCCATTTCTTATCTCCTAAATATCCCTTTGTGCTTCCCTGAGAGTAGGGCATGTCTTGGAACTGGAGGAGTTTCCTGTTAGGACAGCTCAAAGATTGGCCAAGCAAGCTGGGGACAGTCAAAGTTGTCTTACAGAAAGGTTCACATCTTTTAACTGATGTACCTCTTTGAAAATGCATTTTGCTCTATAACAGTGTTTCTGGGTTTGTTATAGAGGCAGAACAGTAAAGCGAAGTGATTCTGAACATTGGGAAGACCAGCATGATTCCATTTCTGACTCTGGCATTGGCCGCAGGCCCTTGTGTATGCTCTGAAAACTAGCTGAGCCTCAGTTTACCTTCCATATATGGAGGCACCAGCAGTACCTACCTCACAAGGGTGTTGTAAAGAATAAATGTGATAATCCGAGTAAAGGATTTATCAAGATGATTGATTCATAATAATTGGTAAACACATGATAACTGATAGTAATAACATTGGGGCTAAGGCATTTCTGCTAAGACAGTGAGGCTCAAATTTGAGTGTGCATCAGAGTCACCTAGGGGGCTTATTAAAACGCAGATGGCCTGCCCCCCACCCTGCAGAGTTTTGACTCAGGAAATCTGGATTTTGCATTTTTAGCCAGCTCCCAGGGAATGCTAATGCTGCTAGCCCTAGAACCACAGAACAACCACTGACTTAAGGCGTTCAGACTCCAGACCATTTCTTTTGGGCAGGTGAGGATTGCAGTTCGGTCGTGTACCTGAGTGAAGGATCAGATGTGGGATTACATCTGTCAACCTTGGGCAATGCCTCTAAAGCTACGATCCTGGTAGCTCAGTGCTGGCTCAGTGTTTATCAAGTGCAACAAAACTAGGAAGTCCTGTATTTGCTTATATCTAGCATTCAACAACTCACAAAAACTTTCTGTGTTGTTTTCATATCCTTAACTTTCAAGGAGCAGCTCACTCGCCTGATCCAGAGCAATTTTTTCCCCTTAAGTCATCAGAGAACTGTCACCAGCTGCCCCAATTCTGCCTTCCTTTGGCACAGGACAAATACGACATCCTCTGTGCCCCCACCAGCTGATTGCAGCTCTTTTGAGGAGTGGAGATTTTATTTCACTCCGGTTCCTTTTTGGGAGCGAATCCATTTCCCTGGATTTTGTCAGGGAGGGTTTTGGGTAAGCTGAGCAGGCCATGCACAAATACTTGATGGGAGTGGGGAATGGCTGTGAACTAAATATTTTTACTCCTTCACACTAACTGAAACAGCTACCTTATCTGGTGACACGTGTTCCAGTCAAATCCTTAACTAGCTGTGGACCCTCCTCAAATACCATTTGCTTATTTTGGCTTTAACAGTGGGTGGCATCTATCACTTATTGATTGTGACACACCACTGCTACATTCTTCACCTGCAACATTTCCTTTTATCTTTCCTAGGAGTCTATGGCCTGGGAAGTGGGATGGCAAAGATACTCATATAGTAACTGTTTCCAGCTGTTCTAATGGCAACATACACCTATCTGTCTTGTAGTCTTTTGCTGGTGGCCTCTGCTTACCAAACCTGCGGTGCTGCAAGCTCTACAATAGGCCTCCCTGGGCCAAGAGCAGGGCAGAGAATTACAGAGAATCAATGGTGGAGCAGAGGCAGGGTAGGTGGCAGACAGGGGACAATAAGTAACTGGTATCTAGGGAAAATGTTAGGAGACAGAGGCTTTATCAAGTGCCTGGCCCAATACAGGACTTTTGCTAAGTAACAAAACTAGGCTTTGAAGCCTGGATCATCCGAATCAAATTATAATCCTGCCAGTGGAGCATACCTTTATTTTAGGAGCCTGCAAAACAGGTTGACGTTATCACAAAGCAAATTGTATGTATAATCAGCATTGTCCTTTCACGTATATGAGTAGGTAGAACTATCCAGGTGGGGAAGTGTTCTCTTCCCCCATTCTGAGATATTCTGAAATGAAAGGTTAAGAGTTATTTTTAGAAAGTATGTATACTTTTCACTTAGATATCCACTCAGCAATAAGTACAACCATCAGGATTATGCTTTAGCCACATTTGGCTTTTCCCTGCCCCCAGCCACACATTTAACCAAGACCAAAATGTTCACTTTAGTTCCAGAAAGATTTTTTTTCTTTGTAGAACAAAAATTCAAGTGACCTAAAAAGGGAATTGACTTTTAAAAATAATCTCCATATATCTAAGTTTGAAATGTTTAACTCTAATTAAAGTTCAGCATAGGAATGATACATTGTCATTTAGTAGAAGAAATTTGTCTTTAAAATAAGTGTGTTATTTTAGCAATTGCGAAGCGTCATATTTCTGAAGAACAATTTCTCCCCTTCAAAGGCAGGGTTTTAGTATTGAATTGCCTATAAATGTTCAAATGTGACTTGCAGGTCAAAAATCACAGTTTAAGTGGATTTGATGGATTTTCAGGCATAGTTTGTAATGTGATTTTAGGTTACTACTTGTTTCAATTGAAACATCAAGCTAACAGTGAATAAAAAGTAATGGAGGCCAGGCACTTTGGGAGGCCGAGGTGGGTGGATCACCTAAAGGTGAGGTTAGGAGTTCGAGACCAGCCTGACCAACATGGAGAAACCCCATCTTTACTAAAAATACAAAATTAGCCAAGTGTGGTCGCACATGACTGTAATTTCAGCTACTTGGGAGGCTGAGGCAGGAGAATCGCTTGAACCCAGGTCACGGAGGTTGCGGTGAGCTGAGATCACGACATTGCACTCCAGACTGGGCAATAAGAGCAAAATTTCACCTCAAAAGAAAAGAAAAGAAAAGTAATGAAGATACTTGTCCAAGATGATTGCCTGGTGAATCAGGCTCCTTTTGAGAAATATACTCATGGAAGCAAATATGAGCTGACTCATTTATATATTCATGGTTTTATTTCCATATATTTGAGCACCTACTATCTGACAAGTGTTATGCTTCCAATATGTTTATATCTTAATTTTGCACTTTGGCACAGGACTGATATAATGGGCATTGTTGTCGAGAGTGTCTGTCATTTAACCAGCATTTAATGCATCTTATCTCTAAGCCATCCATCAAACCCATTATATTTTTATTATTATTTCCGCTTTATCTTTGTTTAACTGAAGCTGAAAACTTGATATACGTCACAGAGTTAGTCCATGGTCAAGTTGTGCTTTTGACTCAAGTGCACATCAAGGCAAATACAATATATATTTTCAACTATGTTTGCACTTATTGTCCCTTCTTGACCATCTCTAGGGTTGTCTATGCTGTTAACTCAGCTGATCTTTTGATGATGAGAAACATATTGGGTCCTAGTGTTTAAATTTCTGAAAAATCCAATTCTTGAAAATGTGGGGCCAGGTTGAAGAGACAGGGTCTGCTTAGGGCAGATGGCTCCTAGGATGTATGCCATACGGCTGAGTTCTGTCACTCAAGGATACTAGTATGGTTCACCTTGGGGTTTTCAGACTCGTGCTGTCTTGCAGACACTGGTTGTTCATTGGGGACCACATTATACTACTCAGGTTCAAGGGAGATGATTCTTCCATAGATCTCTTCTGTTGTGGGACCCAGGCAGTCTTGCCTGGGTCTAAGGGTATGACTGAATTAAGATTGCAGGATTGAGAAGAAGCAATTAAATCTAAGATGTCATGGGATTTGGCAAGACATAAACATAGGGATTCTAGAATCTTTTGTCAAAGTAAGAATAACCTCTGTAAGAATACGGACCTGGTCTCACCAATGAACTAGCAAGACCTAGAAACATAGGCAAGCCCACATTAGGTATTATTATGTTTTGTTAGGTTCATTGCTTCAAAGGGAGATACCTGCTTGGTGCACAGAAACTTGAGGGAAATAATATCCTAGTTTCAGGCTTATTCCTGGACTGCCTCTTGGATGTTAGGATCTCCATTGAAGAGAATACCTGAAATTTTGGGAGAGTTGGCCTCTGACATTCCGAGAGTTCTTTCCTGGGCATCTGAGATGTTGCAGGGCCTATTTTAGGGAGAACGTTTCGGTGAAAAAACCTGAGGTCAGGATAATGTGCTGTTACAGTCTTCAAACTTAGAAGTCATTAAAAGGCTTTTTGGTTGATTGAGGACTTACTGGCCCATGGGATCTGGTTTTTATGCAAAGTCATCGGGGCATTGCAAATTTAGGACTAGAAGGGTGAGATACTTCCAGCGTATTTTCTTTCAGTACTAAGCCTAATATACAGAGAACCAAGGCAGCCCACTGACGACCAGCAATCATCAGATTTCTCTCTTGCCTCATAGTAAGTTGGGAATGAGTCTTGAGGAAATGGATTGGCTGGTTGAGGGTTAGAGTCATGGCTTACTGCAGTGGTCTGTGGTGTTCATGAGTGGGCCAGCCCTGAATATATGGTTTCTGTTTAGGAAGTTTAGAAGCAGGTATCAGATCCCCATACATAAAGCTATTGAAGTTGAGGAACAAAAAATCCAGTTCTTATAGAAAGGGAGCATCAAGTAGGTAACTGGCCATGGATGTAAATGCAGGAAGCTAGTTATGAGTAAGCCAAGTACACAGCAAGACTTGCGTTTTACTCAAGCATGGTGACTAGATTCCATCTGAAATGCCTCCTTTGATCAATGGGTAATGGCTTCTCAGAGCACTTAGTTGAGAAGGATTCTGAGGCTCCTTATCAGCTAAGTGAAAAAGAGTGTTGTGCTTGATTAGTAATGTCTGTCACAGTCATGAAGTAAGAGAGAGGGGTGGTGGCACATGTGCCACATATTTGTTATCCCTATTAAGCTTTGGAGTCACTGCTGTAGAACTCTGAAGTCATCACTGGCCCCCAAGACTGGACGAGACAAACCCATATAATGTGAATAAAGTATTGTGAATAAAGTAACCCAGCAATCCGCTTCTCTATTGCAGCTGTTTCAAACTATTCCTATATTTTTCAAGTTCATGAAACTCTGACAGTCCCCTATGCTTAAAAGATAACCCCTTTGGCTTTCCTGAAAGGAAGGAAGCCATGTGACATGGGTTCCCCTGTGTCCCTGCCTCCATCACTCAGTGTCTCTTATCTTCCACCATTTTTCCTCCCGTGTTTTTCCATGACAGAGGACAAAGTATCCTCCCTTCCCTTCAGGGCAGCTTCTCCATTTTTTTTTTTTCAGAGCCTATTACTCATCACTTAAAACAGCTGTTGTGGGGAAATAAGGTTTCCTTGGAAATATATTCCTGATCCCAGAGGCCTCTCCCATACCATCCTGCCCTCCCCTGTGACTGTAACTTACCAGTGGGCATGATTTTCACAAATTACTATTTTTCTTTGTTTCAAATTAATTTTGCTCTGTCATCAAGCTATCATATTACAGCCCTAATTCTTACATGGGGTTTGCATGATTTTGTAAAATACAGACAAAGAAAAATGGAAATTCAAGGGTAGTTCCCAACCCTTGCTGAGCGTGTCTTGCTTAGGTTGGATGCTGTTTAATGACATGAGTTGGAGTTCATAGTCAAATGTAAAGAACGTGGATGTAATGCTGCCATCTGACAGTTCAAAGGAAATACAGCTTAGATTTGTCATTAAAATTGTGTTCTGATGTATTTGAAGTGTTAAGATCTATGCTCAGAACAAGGTCTTGAATATTATATTTTCAGTTTATTTGAAGTTGAGATTTTGAATTGTGGCTATGTTTTCTGAACTTGCTTTCTTCCTAAGTTGACCTTATGCAGGGAACAACTTATTAATATTTAAGTAACTAATCCCAGTACTGTCTTCCTTCAAAAGCAACCCACATATCTCATTAGCAACTCACATTAGTATTGATTAAAAAGTTTTCTTACTTACTTTTATAGTCTCTATTTAGCTGAGTTTTATAGTATTTGTGATCTTTCTATCATCATATATCATCAGTGAAAAAATGTTTTTCATATTTTATATATATGCATGCATTACTTTTTATACTGTAAATTGCTCAGCTGAAAGTGGTTTTAAAAATCGTAAGTCTTCCTAAAGAGGGAATTAAGAATTCAATATCTAAAATCATACTTTTTTAAGGAACATGACATTCTTCTAAAACATTGAAAATATACTCATTTCATATTTTTTTAAGACAGGGAAAAGAAAACAGTTCTATTCTTTAAGGATGTGAAGAGAGACAGGGAGCAAGAAAGAACAGCCAAAAACTACTTCTATTTTTAAGAAAAGGGGGAGAAATTGAATATGCTTTTTATAAGGGGAAGACACAGTATACAGAGGTATGTGTCAGACTTTCAGTAAAAACAAGCTGCTTTAATAGACCAGAAGAAGAAGGGCCTGATCATCTTATTTTATGATGAAATGATGAAATGCAGATAAACTGAACCTCTGAGTCAAAAATGGATTGGGTTCTTTGGCCATTTTAAGGATAGCGTTCACCTTTCCATAAAGTGTGAAGGGTTCCTGTCTCCCAGAAAGTTGTAACCTTTAAGAGCAAGTTGTTTTCATTGTTTAAAAAAGCTATAAAAGAAATAAGGGAGTGCTCTGACCCATCAGATGTTTACTGGCAGTGTCTGTCACACAGTATTCTGTCAAGAAAATAGCTCGCAAAGCTTGACATGAGCATTCTGAGGCCAACATCCCCTTTTGATTTCTAAAGGACTCGTTGTTAGTTCTGGTTTTACAAATTGCAAATTAGGGTCTTAAAAAGTATTTGATGTTAGTTCACTGAACTCTCGTTGTCAGCCATTCCACAAGCAGAATTAACTGTCACCATGTATCTGACACTAGGATGGAGAACGAGTAAAACTAGCCCTTAGTCTCAGTGTCGATGACGTGACTGAGTGTTCGTTAGTGTGCGTGCATTTCACCAGCACTTCTTCAGTTTGATTGTTAATCTCTTTGGTTTCTTTTTTTTCTTTTTTTTGAGACGGAGTTTCGCTCTTGTTACCCAGGCTGGAGTGCAATGGCACGATCTCGGCTCACCGCAACCTCCGCCTCCTGAGGTTCAAGCAATTCTCCTGCCTCAGCCTCCTGAGTAGCTGGGACTACAGGCACGCACCACCATGCCCAGCTAATTTTTGTATTTTTAGTAGAGACGGGATTTCACCCTGTTGACCAGGATGGTCTTGATCTCTTAACCTCGTGATCCACCCACCTCGGCCTCCCAAAGTGCTGGGATTATAGGCATGAGCCACCCCACCCTCCCGGCCTAATCCCTTTGGTTTCTAACTCTTAGAAGATATGCAAATGCTGAAGTCCCCAGTGTTCTAATGCAGTAAATAGGGATTTTTTTTTTCTATGTTGTTATGTGAGACACCTTAGGTATAGATTGGCATTAAAACAAGTTTATAATAATGCTATTGATGTGTGAAAACAAGCTTTCTAAATGAAAATCAACATCTGGGACAGCTCATAAACTATTCTTTATAATCCCTTTGGTCGGAATTCACAGAGTGGTTGTTTCTTTTTGATTGAAATGCTAAACCTGGCCGTCTTTGGTTATCAAAAGGAATTTGATGATAAAAGATGTATTTACATACCACATTTGTTGGACATACTTATGAATCTTTGGAAAAACTAATTGTAGTAAAATGGAAAAGGCTGGGACTTTTAGTCATCTGGGTGAACTTGAACATGGTAAAAACATCCTGAAGAAAACTTCATTTTTAAATCTGTAAAATGGAAGTGAAATTCTATATGTATATACATATATGTACTGTATCTAACTACAGTTATAATCACCATCAGTTTTGCCCTTCTCTTCCTCTCCATGTTTAATGTTCCAGGGTCTAAACACCTCACTGCCCTCTACACAAGTTAGTGTTATTGTATATTGTGATGTGTCTCCCACTAGGTGTGTATTCATGGTCTATCCAAGATAGAAGGCATACATTTCTTTTCCCAGGCCTGTGTGGCCATGAAGTATTTCTGAATCATGTGAATTCATTCTGTAACCCCACCCACCAGTGTTCGCCCTTCTCCCACTTCTGCCCTAAAATCTCACCGTTTTGAGTTTATTGATTTTTGTCTTGTAGTTTCTAATTCTGCAAACATCGCTCCCCCACCCCCAGCCTTGCAACTGCAATGCATTATGATTTCTTTTAATTTTTTATCAGTGCTTGAGCTTGGGGCCCCAAAACTATGGACTAGACTCTTAAAGAGCTGAAGGAGAGAGGGGAGAGAGGAGTTCCTCTGGGATAAATAAAAGAAAGGACTCTCAGGGAAGAAGAAGGACCCACAATCACTATTCCACAGATTTACGTGGACGTTTCACAATGAGATTAACCACATTTAGAGTCCTAGACATTTTATTTTTTTCAGTCTGTTTTTTTCTGAAAAGAAACAATTGTTACTGTTTAGCTAAAATACAGCTTTTAGCTGTTTTTTTTTTTTTTTTTTTTAGTAATTCAATAACTTACGTGAAGTTTTTATTGATTTATATGATTGCTCATTGTTTTTAACCTAGTACTAAAATGGAAAACCTAGGCTGGCATTTACTTGTACGACTTAGTGCATGGTTTAAGGAAGAAGGGGAAAAAGGCCTTGTTTACTTGCCCTATAACCTGGTGCTTACCTCTGAGGTTTATTTAACATGGCAGGTGATGACAAACTGCTACTTATGACATCTCTTGCAATGTAATTCACCACTCAATGACAAACGCTTCTGACAAATGGAAACCTGGTATTATTCTAAAACAGAAAAAAATGAATATTCTTTGGATATAAAATAGTAAAAATGTTTCTCTAAACACGTGAAATAAATTAGACCTTTAAGGTGAGACTGTATTGCAAGTGGCAAAGATAAAACGGAATGGAATTTTTGTTTTCCCTAGAATTTTTTCTTGTCAGTTGTCAGAGTAAATTAACACTCTTAGAAGCAGTCCTATTACCATGCCACCCTGTGCTGGTTTTTGTTTTTTGTTTTTTGTTTTTTTTTTTTTTTAGTAGTTTGACTTGTTAGTGCTAATTAAAAAACTATCTGGGAAGTTAATTGGGAGTGATACTAGTTAATTGTGACTGAGGACATAACCATGTTAATTATAGATTGTAGGTCAGATAAAGGGCTAGGCTTTTTACCTTTTGAATCTTAGCTAAGTTCATGAGTTAGTTGTTTTTAAATCATAAAATTTTAGTGTTAGACAATTGCTAGAGAACAAGCATAGCTTCACATTTAATTAGGGGGCAGTTGCTGTGCTGGGCGGTTGGCACAGGCTCCTAAGGGGGTAGTAAATCAGCAGTGAAATTAGGTGAGACTCACTACATGAATACACGTTTATATAACAGTTTTTCTCAGACTTAGTCGCACGTCACCTTCACAATATTTCCTGCCTGCATTATTATTTACTTGATATTTTCCTCTAAGCTAATTACAGTGTTACTCTATTTGTACTTATCTTTGACAATAGCAATAGTACTCAAATTCAGAGGCTGATGTTATTTTTTTAATTATACATTATAAACACATCATTGATGAATTTTTTCAGTATGTGTGCTGCTGAAGTGAGCACACACATTTTTTTTTTTAATTTAGCTTTCTTAATGTCAGAAAGAACTTGGACCACTTTTAAATACCTCACATTTTAGGATACATTTATATGATCTCTATATATGCTATTTATTTTCATAATTTCTTAGTTGTTTTGTTTTTCATAGTTTTAGAAACATTCATTTTCCCCACATTGTGGAAATTGGAAATGCATTTATGTATGTGTAATACTGAAAAGGAGATGGAAAGAAAACATGTTTCACAGAATTACTTCTTGGTCTGTTGTGGAATTATAATAGCAGGTACTAATAAGAACAGGGGTGCTTTGGGGCACTGTATGAAAGATGCATCTAGTGGCAAAATGATGAGAGGCTGAGCCGGGAGCAGGACTAGCTTGCCAGCCACAGCCCATTCCAAAGAGTAATAGACGGCAAAATAGCAGCTCTGATTGATTAGTAATGGCTGACGGCTGTTTCTGTTGAGAACTCTGAGGCTTAGTCTGGGCTCAGCATGGAAGAGTGCAGTGCTGATAGTGATGTCTGCCCCAGGCTGGAAATAGGCAGGAATAGCAAGTATCCCAGGGATTTGCCATCTCTCTGCTGGGGGACGGAACCAGTGTGTAGCACTTCTTTGGCTGTGGTTTTACATAGAAGTAAATGTATTTTAAATCATTTTGTTGTTGGAGCATTGACTTTGTCATCTACTTAATATTTTCATCCTTGTTATTTTTTTATGTGGGTGTATAATTTTATTGCACTATGCATCTAATATAAATAATCATAAAAGTTTCATTTTTCAATTAATTTTATATAATAAAAGTTATATTAGCTCCTTTGCTTTTCTCTGACCATATTCTATTAAAGGCAATGGCAAAAGCCACAATTTCTTTTGCACCAACCTAATAATATCCATTCTTGTCTAGTGCTATTTCCAAGGCTTATCCAGCCTTAAACTGAATTCCACAAAGTGGCTTTGGACTAACTAGATCTCTCTGGATTCTCTTGTTGATGTTAAAGTTGAATTCACTCATTTATTTTCATCTGTTTCTAATGTCTATGTATCACCTTTTGTGTTTTCACACTCCCGTCAGTCAGAATGCAAAGGATTCAACAAATTTATATGGAATTAATGAGCATTCCTCTACAAATGACATCAGAAATGTTTATAAATAACTAGGGCTGTCTTTTAAGAGTGGTAGGTTCTTGACATTGGCTCAGGACCATTTCCAGAAAGGTTCAGATTTTCAAACATACAAATAAGAATGTTTCCTCCCCCTTCAGATTTCTTCTTCTGCTGCTTCCAGAGATGGATGAGAAGACAAAGGCTTGAACTGGCAGATTCTACTCTGGTTCAAACGGAGGCACCAAGATTTTCATTTTTAAAACAAGTCCTGGCACTCCCATCCAGGCTTCTTCCTGTACTAGGGCCAAGGTTGTTTTCTTTGGCACAGCATTCATCCTTAGAACTTCTGAAAGATCTCCTGATTAACCCCTTTCCACTCTCGCATATTCCCCATGTCCAGACTACATCCCTCAGGTACCCCAAATTAATTTGCAGCCTACCCCAATCAAAAATCTCAAGCTTTGCCCCATAGGCCATTTCTCCTTTTTTCCATGCTCATTCCAAACAGCAATAGTTCTCACATTTAAGTATGCATCACAGTCACCTATAGGGCTTGTTAAAACACAGATTGTTGGGCCCCACCCTTAGATTTCAGATCAGGTAGGCTTGGGGTGGGACCTGAGAATTTGCATTTCTAACACACTCCCAGGTTGTTGATGCTGCTAGTCTGGGGACCACACCCAAGAAGATTGCAAAATGTTTCTTTTCTTCATTTCAAGCCCCACCAAACTGAGACTGAATATGTAGGTGTTGGTCTAGTTGCCCTCCAGATGATCTTTATTTATCCAAATAGTTGCTTGCAACATGTAAAAATTCAAAAGGTGGAAAGTATATGAGAATTTTCAGCAGTGATTCTTCTGGTGCCCCTGAATTTTTTTTTTTTTTTTTTTTTTTTTGAGACAGAGTTTTACTGTCGTTGCCCAGGCTGGAGTGCAGTGGTGCGATCTTGGCTCACTGCAACCTCCACCTCCCGGGTTCAAGAGATTCTCCTGCCTCAGCCTCCTGAGTAGCTACAATTATAGGCATGCACCACTATGACCAGCTAATTTTGTATTTTTAGTAGAGACGGGGTTTCTCCATGTTGGTCAGGCTGTTCTCGAACTATTGACCTTAGGTGATCTGCCTGCCTCGGCCTCCCAAAGTGCTTGTATTACAGGCATGAGCCACTGTGCCCAGCTGCCCCTGAATTCTTTCCACCATTCCTGCCAGCTCCTCTTTTCATCCAGCCCTCCGTCCTCCCACCTTTATTCCTTCTTTTTCTCTCCCTCCCCAAACACAAGGAAACCAATCAACAAAAACCCAGAACACACACAGCCTGGAACACAAGGGGAGAAAATGCCTTGAATTGCAATGGCACAAAGATATACAACTCTAGGGACGGCATCCACACAGAAACAATGTGAACAGTGCCCCCTAGAGTTGTACAGCGTGTGGCCTTGTGGAGCAATACTGTTTCTCAACATGTAGCAGCGAGAATCCTCTTTGTAAGCACTGTACCATCTCCCTGGTTGATTTTGGCAGAATGGATGACTAACCCACTAGTGGGAATCCACAACTAGGATAGACCCTCCAGCTCTTTGGCCTCTAAAAGGCCCCAACTTTAGAAAACCCATCTGTAACAACTGATTTACCACAAGAGGTAGCCTTAGGCCCATATCAGTCTAGACACTTGTCAGCAGCCCCACCTTCAGTGAGGACTCAGAAAACACTGTCTCATTGGTTTACTCATGGGGAATCTTTCTGTAAATGCCTCCTGTCAGAATTCTCTTCCCAAAGAGACTAACAGCAAGAGAATCCCAGAAGGGGTCAAAAGTCTAGGGGTCAACTCATTCTTTCCTCATATTCCTGATTCAGTTTAAATCAGCCCCTCAATTTACACATCAATCTATCTAATCCCTCTACAGCCCTTTGGCTCTCTCCACACCCTTGGCTGGGAAACTTTCTTCTTCCCCGACTCAGCCAGTTCACACCCTTCATTATTCAGCACATGTTGAAATGAGCATCATCAGATCCACCACTCCCTGGATGCTTTGTCATATCACTGGGAGAGAAAGTGGAGAATGTTCCCCCAGCAGAAAGCTGCCACACCATCTTGTGTGCAGACTTCCCAGGGGGAGGTCTGTGATGTGTATCTTGTTTTGAATTGCAATGACTTAGTGTTTTCCACTACACTCCCTGGCCTGGTCAGCCTCCACAGCACATCTATGCTACAGACAATAATGACCAAGAGGTTATTTTATGTGTTTTCCTTCTATTATATGGAGGATTCATATGCTGCAGTGCATCTGCCATATTGTATGCCTTATTTTTATTAGAAAGGTCAGTTCTCAGCCTAGACCCCACTGTGATACTTTCAAAGCCCTGTCATTATCTCCCCTCTGCTAAAAAATTCAGGGGAAGAACAGGTTTCTGGTTTCTCATTATTTCTAGGGGTAGAATTCCACATAGAATATAGAAAAACATCTTATAGATGGGACTTTTTTTTTTTCCTTTGGCAGGGGGTCTTCTTCTATGACACCATCCACACACTATTTTAGTGACTTCTTTTTCATCAATTAATACAGATCGACTGAAGACTAGAAATTGGGGCTTTGGCAAGGGTTCACAGTGAATAAAATATATATCTCCACTCACATTTCTGCCCACATGATTCTTTTTCTGAGAGAGTGGTTAGGAACAGTGCTAGTCTTGCTAAAACTGCTGAGTTTTATTTCACACTAATAACACCTGGCATCTTTATGTGCTAAGGATAAATTAAGTACTCAGTGAACACAGAGTAGACATGGGTTTTGCTATGATGTGGCTTATTCTGCACTCATTATATATAGAGAGAAATCTGTATTGTGAAAATGTGTGTGTGTAGGCATGTATGCAGCTTTGCAAAAAATATTAATAGCTCTGACCATTTTGCTGATTTTAGGTAAAGGTAGCACTATCTTGTATATTCTGATTAGTTATTATTAGAGATACTGAGAATATTAGAGGTAAAATGGCCCTTAAAAACCATTTAGTCCAAAAATCTCATTTTATAGACTGAAGAAATTGAGAACCAGAGTGATTATTTTGAGGAATTATAGAATATGTTCTGTAAATTTAGTCAGAATCGAAATAGCACTCAAGGATTTAATGCCCATTCTAGGGCACTTTCTACCATACCATGCTGTTCTTCAAACAGTGAATAAATTATTCAAATACATGAACATTATGTCATTTTACAGAATTCTAAGTTATGCGGTTTTGTTGATTGTTGTTTTGTTTTGTTTTTGAGACAGGGTTTTGCTCTGTCACCTAGGCTGGAGTGCAGTGGTGCAATCCCAGCTCACTACAGCCTAGACCTCCTGGGCTCAGGTGATCCTGCCCACCCCTGCCTCAACTCCCCATCCCACCTTGGCCTCCCAAAGTGCAAGGATTACTGGTGTGAGTCACCGTGCCAGCCTAAGTTATGTGTTTAAATGACTCTAAGACATGCATTCTTTCACATTTTGAAACTATTTTATTTCGAATTTTTAGACTCACAGAAAAGTTGCAAAAATGATTCAAAGAGTTTAAAAAATGTATACCTTTCATCCCACTACCTCTAATGGTAATATCTTAGAAAACCATATGATAATTATCAAGAACAAGAAATTAACAATTATACAGTATCAGTAACTAAACTTCAGACCTTATTTGAATTTTGCCAGTTTTTCTAGTGTTTTTTTTTGTTGGTTTTTGAGACGGAGTCTCGCTCTGTTGCTCATACTGGAGTGCAGTGGCGCTATCTCAGCTCACTGCAACCTCTGCCTCCTGGGTTCAAGTGATCCTCCCACCTCAGCCTCCTGAGTAGCTGGGACTGCAGGAGTGTGCCACCACACGCAGCTAATAACCAGGAACCTATCCAGGGTCTCACATTACATTTATTTCTTCTTAATCTTTTCCAGTCTATAACTGGTTCTCAGTCTTTTCTTATCTTTTATGACTTGGCACTTTTGAAGAGTACTCCTCAGTTATTTCTGTACCATGCTCCTCAATTTGACTTTTGTTTTAGAGGCAGGATCTCACGCTGTCACCCAGGCTGGAGTGCATTGGCTCAATCGTAGCTCGTTGCAGCCTGGACCGTCTGGGCTCAAGTGATCCTCCCATCTCAGCCTCTCAAGTAGCTATAGATGAAAGCGATATATACATATGAAAAGTTATGCTATACCATGCATGGAAATACCAAGCAAATAAAAGTCTATAAAAAGGATGCCTCCTCTTCCTCTTTTCTTCTTTTATCCTTTCTTATCTTTCATATGCTTTTTTTTTTATTCTAACTTTTCTTTCTCCTCTTCCTCCTTCTCCTCCCCCTCCTCACCAATGCTCTTTCTCTTGTCTATCTACTTTCTTCTCCCCATATTTCACCTACTAAAATAGTATTTATTTGGTCTGCATAGCCATAAACTGCTAGCTGATGTTCGGGGGTGGGGGAAACTCTAAGTAAACTGAGGAAGCTGTGTTATCCAAATCATTTACAATTTGAGTTGCTTGGAGAATATGCCACGGAGGAAGCCTGTGAGGAGATGATTGGCATGCCAGTCCAATGTCTTTTCCAACTCAAATTTTTAACATAGTTTAGGACTCACATAACTATTATGTCTTGGCTAGTGGTTATTCAGAAGTAAAATTAAAAATCTGCATCACACTTTTTTCCCCCAGCTAAAATTAGCTCAGAGCACAGTGCAGTGGGTGTCTGGGCCTCTGGTGGACGAGGTGGGATGTGCAGGTAGAGATTACTGAGTACCACATTACTACATCAGCTCTCAAGTTTCAATTTGAGGGTGGGTGTTGACTTAGAAAATCTGAGTGCTTTCATGGGCTGAGTTTCTCCAGCTTTTTCTGCAGCTGTCAGAAGTGCCCTGTTTTGCCCTTCCCTCACACCTCCTCCCAATCATTCTATTACTCAGGGGAAGGAGACCTGGGAGAGTGAAATGACTCATTATTCTATTAGGCAATGGGACACTTGGGTTTTGACTAAGGCTGCTCAGACTGCCAAAGTGTGGACTTCCATGGCAACCCAGAGGCACAGGAAATCTGAGATTTAAAGTTGTGAATTCACTATTGACATGAAAAATGCCACTTGTGCTGTGCTGAAACAGGCATGCTGATTATGTAACAGCTTCCAACACATTCCCTGCCGGTGGTGGGTTTTGATTGACATTTTATGGGCCTTATTACTCTTGAAAACAATACTGAAAATGCCATGACAAGCTCAGGATGGAAATATGAACACACGATCCTCTTCCTGCTGAGCTAGAAAATAGCTCTTCAAAATTCTTGGAAGAAGGTAGAAAAATTAAAAGATATTCATGTAGATTCATAATGATCAATCTCTTTTTGTTTCTTGGGAGGAGAAGGATCCTCAAATATTATAGCAATTTAGCATGGACCAGTCTCTAGAACTTTTCTTTGGGCTTCTTACAACTTATAAACAATGCTGACTTTTAAAGTAGAGAGGGAAATGCATAGGACATCATGGTTTGATTAGTATTTATGGCAGTAAGTTAGAGGTTTTCTGCATTCATATTAATTCCTTGGTAGAGGGAGTTTATTGTGTAAACAATATAGAGATGGAAATGTAGCAGAAATTCGGATCCATGAATGAACTTAAGGTGATTTTTTTTCTAATCTAGATAACAAATTTTCAAAGTAGAATGGAGCTTCAAAAATGTCAATGAAATATGAATGGTATGGTGTATTTGTTTTCATTGAATTGTTGGCTGTCCTCAAGTACATTAGGATACCAAACACTCTGAATTAGGATTTCAACGTCTTCAATTTCCTTCTGCTGTTGTATAACTAAAATATATAAATGAGACTGCATGCATACCAGCATCCCTGGATTTCAAATACTTAGCTGCTTTCTTATAAAATTAATAGAAATAATAGCAGCAACAAATGGAAATCATAGCTAGATTTATTGAGTTCATATTGTTTTTAACTTGTGAACCCAAGTAGTCCCATAGCCGCTGTGCTATACTTTAGTGTTATTTTTAAAAGCCACGCTCAACTAAAAATCGGAAGGAAGCAGGTCTAGTGTCAGTTTTCTCCTAAGATGAATGCCCTCTGCACTCTGAAGTGGTGAAGTAGGTGTGGGGGAATACACATAGAATGAAAAACTTTATTTGTGAAACACTTTGAAGGAAAGGTGTTGCGAACAGTGTGTTTTAAGTACTGAGAGATATGGAGTTAGAAATCACAGTACAGTTGAGGTGGAAAGATCATTTTTCCAAAGCACATGTTCAGTGCTAGCAAAGGTTACCTGTTTTCATGTGGAAATTACTGTAAATGGTCAGCAGATGCTTGCTTTTAAAGAGCGTACTTCTGATTGGTCAGCAGGATAAGCATGCACGCGCTGTTAAGAAGCAGCTGGTGTCAATTTAAAAGATGATGTTCTATCCTCTTCCGGTCTTGACCAGTCTGAGAACAGTAACATCAATATTCGAAGTTATATATTCAATATTCATTACAATATTCTGAAACTAGTTGTTTATGGAAATATATTGGTAGCTTAACAACACAATTCCAAATGCCATTTTTTATAGTTATACTCTTTTGCTGTTTCTTCAAATGATATTACTAGATCCAGATGCACATACGAATGGTTTCCAGCTTAGAGATGGCTGAAAGTTAATAAATATTTTTATAACTTCATTATAGAAGTGATACATTTTATCCAAAATCAAACAGTGCATTTAAAAAAATCTCATTTTGCTTCAACAGTACACAGTAACTGGAAGCATGGCCACTGCTATCTTATTTAGGCAAGTCTACCAAAATCCACACAGCAAATTATCGTGAAGTTGGAAAATAGGACTATTTTTCAATGGGCTATGTTTATATGAATGTTGAAGGAGATGACAAATATTTACTTTTTTAAATTCCTCCTTAGTAAGAACTTGAGAAAACTACCTTGAGTATTTATTACTCATGAATTAGAAGATGATGAGACAACACCCTGAAGAGATTTCTCTTTTGGATAACTGTGGTTTTAAGCTCCATAGCAGTAAAGCTGCCATCAGTGGAATTATTTTAGACGTTATCTTTTCACAATGGATTATGTTTTTCTTGTCTTTTTAATATTAATTTTAATTTACTTATTTCATATAGTAAACCATGCTAATCTTAAGCATATGTAGTTGTGTAACCACCTCTGATTAAGATATGGAACATGCCCCTAATCCCAGCACTTTGGGAGGTTGAAGTGGGGGGATTGTTTGAGCCCAGGAGTTTGACACCAGCCTGGGCAACATAGTGAAACCCCATTTCTACAAAGAATAAAAAGTTAGTCCAGCATGGTGGTACATGCCTGTAGACCCAGCTACTCAGGAGGCTGAGGTGAGAGGATCGCTTGACCCCAGGATGTCAAGGCTGCAGTGAGCTGTGATTGTGTCACTGCACTCCAGCCTGGGCAGCAGAGCAAGACCCTGTCTTCAGATGCTCCTTCATCACCCTTCTCACTTCATCCCTTCTTCCTACACAAGGCAGCCATTCTTCTGAGCTCTGTCATCATCCATCAGTTTTGCCTGTTTTTGAGCTTCATGTAAATAGATTCATGCTATATGTTCTCTTTTGCATCTAGACTTTTGCTCAGCAAGGCAGTTTGAATTAATCTGTTGTTGCATATACAAACAATTCATTTTTTAGACTACCGTGTAGTAGTCCGTTGTATTTATAAACATTTATTTATCACTGTTTTGTCAATGGGTATTCGAGTTTTTCCTATTCATAATTTAGCAATTATGAATAAAGCTGCTATGAACGTTCTTGAACCTGTCTTCTCATGAGCAATTCCGCTCACGTTTCTTTGATATATATACAGGAATTGAATTGTTTAAACAAGCCATTTATGGTATGTGTGGAACAGTAGATGTGAATTGATGGGTGTGTACTGATATTTCAGTGTGGTTTTAATGTGCATTTCCTTGAAAAGAATGATATTGAATACTTCTTCCTGTTCCTATCAGCCATTTGAATCTCCTTTTTGTAAATGCTTCAAGTCTGCTGATTTTAAAATCTTTTTTTTTCGAACTGAATTTTGGGAGATGTTTTTATGCTTTGGATTTGACTCCATCATCAGATAGAGACTGTGAATATTATTTCTCAGTCTGCGTCTTGCCACTTCCCTCTCTTAATGTCAACTTTTGATGAACAGGAACTCTACAAATTGGACTTAAATATACTTTTTAAGTGATTAATGATTGTTTCCTAAGAAAATTTGCCTGTTCCATTTCTTATTTTCTTATTTATCCAATTATCTTCCATGCTAGTGCTTTTGAGTTCTGTGTGAGAAGTCTTTGCCAAATTACTTGGTATTTTCTTAAGCAAAATATTGAACAAAATTTAGCTTTCGTAATGACTCAGGGTCCTCGTTTTTAATAGTAGTTACTACTGTCCAACAAATTTCATACAACCTACCTGGTCGTGTTGCTGCCAGGATTTGGATGATATATTTGAAAATTTTTGATACATGTAAGCTGTTGTCCTTTTTGTTCTACTCCGATACTTCTTATTCTTATTAAGGGTATAGGACTGTTACTAATATTTTTATGCTCAGTGGTTTTTGACAACTCTAAATTTTAAGTTATTATATCAAATTCTGGGCTGGACAAGTAAGGTGTTTGCCATACATGATTGCAATTATCAGGTTTCTTTCTGTATAAAATCTTTAAATTTATATGGTAGGCCAAAAAACATATTAGCTGATAATAATGCTTATTTTCAAATATCACTTAAAATTTATCTTCAAAAGCATTTTTTAAAAAATCTCTTTTTAACACCTTGACCCAGTGAAGTAAAGTAACAGATAATACTCCCTTTAAATGTGTGTACAGTCATTCAGCTGCTGTGGCAGAATATGCAGAAGTTCTCAGCCCCATGTGGTCCTTTCTCGGTTTGTCACTCAACTGGTTGGACTCATACATGGGTTAGATCAACAGCCTCAATCCTGTTTGTTGGTTAGCATCATCTTGGGAGATTGTTAAAAATAAGAATGTTCAGCTACCAACCGAGAAGATTCTTTAAATTATGGGGCTGGGGTGGTGTCCAGGCATCAGTTGAAAAAAAAAAATTTTTTTTTAATGTGCAACCTGTACATGATTCTCCTGTTGGCTTGGGACGGTGTTTGCAACCTTCAGGAGGCATTAGAATCATCTGAAGGGCTTGCTAAAGCACAGATTGAGGTGGTGGTGGGGGGGCTCCGCCTCCAGAGTTTCTCATTCAGTACGTCTGGATGGACAGACCCAATAATTCACAATACTGGAAAGTTCTCAGATGATGCTGATGTGGCTAGCTGGGGACCACAGTTCGAGAAGCTCTGGATTAGACAGGCATTACCATCCCTACCACGTGTAAAACTTGCTGGTCATTCTGATCTGTTGCTGTCTCAGATCTGCCTCTTCTAGTCCTGGGGTTCAGGTACTGTTTTTTTTGTTTTGTTTTCATGTATAGTGCTAAATTATTTATTTTCTCTCTTGCTCAGAGAGAGCTTTAGGATTGACTATGTATCATTTGACCTCTTTTCAAAAGAACTAAGTATCTCCTTTAATATGAACTGTGAAATGAGTTTTGATAGTAGGTATCTCATCTTGAAGACTGCAAGTATGTCAAAAGACAGGAATTTGAGAATAAAATTTAGAAGGAAATAAACCTTAGAAGCACTCATTCGGCCAGAAAATCAGATCACAAAATTATAGCACCTATCTCCAGTTAAAAAACAAACAAACAAACAAAAATAAAATCTATACAGGAATAGAAAAAATCTGGACCCAGACATCAAAGTGTTGGTAAAGGTAGTATCCAGGTATTTGAGGTTATCAATGATCTGGTGGCCTTTTGTTATCTATATGTTTCCATTATTTTTTCCATAGGAAAAATTGAATACAAGTAAAGCTACTTAAAAGCTATATAAATGCTTTTACACACACACACACACACACACACACACACACACACACACACACGTATATAAGCATTTATTCAGCAAAGATTTGATGAAACTACTTCCACCTATGACCATGCCAAGCATAACAGGATCTCAGAACACAGAAGCTTACAGCCCTAGCCCTGTTGAGCAGACAGGAACCCCCAGTTTATACTTTCATGAAATCTAGTAAAATGTTGGGTCTTTTTGTAGTAGTAAGAAAAATATATAAAGACATTAATGATCATTGACTGTGGGAGACAATTTCTTAGGATGTTAGTATCTTTGATTTTTTTTTTTCCTGAAGAAAATTTGAAAGGATTTGGCCTGGTAAAAGCTGCTTTTAACTTGAATCTACACCTTTTATTTTTGAAGTCTTAAAGAATTTTATTCATTTACATTAGATTCAACTGGATAAGGATCAATTTCTTTCAGTTTGGGTGATGGGCCCTCCAAGAATGTAATGCTAGTTCATTCACTGGAAGCATAGAAATGCTTTAAACATAAATGAATTATGGATCTATTAATAACAATTAATGTTCAGATCTCCAAAAGGTAGGAAGAGCCTATTTATGAACTAAATTCACTGATTGGTTGACATATGATCCCTGTCCTCTTCCATCATCATCATCATCATCATCATCAATGTCGTTATTATAATATATATTTTATTACTCTGTTCTCATACTGTTATGAAGAAATACCTGAGATTTATAAAGAAAAGAGATTTAATTAACTCACAGTTCCACATGGCTGAGGAAGCCTCAGGAAACTTACAATCATGGCAGAAGGCACCTCTTCATAGGGAGGCAGGAGACAGAATGAGAACAAAGGGGGAAAAGCCCATTTACAACCATCACCCCCATGATTCAATTACCTTCTACTGGATCCCTCCCGTGACACCTGGGGATTATGGGAACTATAATTCAAGATGAGATTTGGGTGGGAACACAGCCAAACTATATCAATAGTATATATCCGTATTAGATACTAAAGTCAGCCCATAAGGCAAAATTCATGTTAAGTCAAAATTAACCCTTTTTGTGTTTTTTTTTTCCAGCTACTTAAAGAAAGAAAGAAAAAACCTTAAAAATTCTTTAAGAGGCTCTGTATTGCAGACCTACATTTATGAGTGAGATGAGCAGAGTCATTTTTTTCCTTCAGTGTTGAAGGGATGTATTTCCTCAGTTTACTAGAAAAAGTGATTGGTTTATATTCATACTCATATTGCATGAAAACTATTAATAGTATCTTTATCTTTTAATGAAAATTATTTATGTGATTAATTTAAAAATTTTTTAAATTTATTTAGTCATTCATTGATTTAAGACAGTATCTTACTCTGTCACCCAGGATGGAGTGCTATGGTACAGTCATGGGTCACTGCACTGTTAACCTCTTGGGCTCAGGCAATCCTCCTGCCTCAGTCTCTTCAGTGGCTGGAACCACAGGTGCACACCAGTGAGGTCTCACTATGTTGCCCAGGCTAGTCTTAAACTCCTGTGCTCAAGCAATCCTCCCACTTCAGCCTCCCAAAGTTACTGGAATTACAGGCATGAGCCACCATGCTGAGCCAAAAAACAGTTTCTTTAAATACTCTTTATCACTCTTAGCTGTGATACTCACCCTATGAAAGGAACATTGGAACTGAATACAGACATCCCTTTGTATCTGTGGGGGATTGCTTCCAGGATGCTCAAGTCTCTTTTATAAAATGACATAATAGTATTTGCATATAACTTTTGTACATTCTCCTGTAGGTTTTCAGTCAGTCAGTATACCCTAGATTACTTAAAAGGCCTAATAAAGTATAAATGCTATATAAATAGTTATTGTACTGTTTAGAGAATAGTGACGAACGGAAAGTCCATACATGTTCAGTGCAGACAGAGCCATGCATTTTTGTTCCTGAATATTTTAAATGGTGGTTGGTTGAATCCACAGATGTGAAATCCATGGATAAGGAGGGGTGATTGTGTGATGGAAACAGTTTATCCATACTTCTCAGCCCATTCAAAGAGAGTAATAGCAGATTCCAATTGACATTAGTAGGTAAAAGGGGTAAAAAAAACCTGAATTACTTATTATTCTCTCTAAGTCTTTTTCCTTCTGTTCTAAGTATCTATTGATAGTTAAGAAATCACTCCAGAATCCAGGGGCTTAAAATAATGTATCATTATATCTTACAGTCCTGTGGTGTGACTGGGTTGAGTGGGGCAGGTTTCCCTTGGGTTCCCTCATGCAATTGCAGTTAGCAGGCTGCTGGGGCTGGAGTCATCTGAAGGCTCAACCTGGCTGGACATTCAAGATGATATTTTCACTCACATGTCTGGGGTGGCTCTTTTCACATAGTCTCTTCACTGAACAAGTTTGGGCTTCCTCACAGAATAGACTAAGAGGACTTTTCCCATGATACTGGTGAAGTGGCATTGTCGGAGGTGATACCTGAGGTTTGTTGTGTCGTACCAAGAAAACACATGGACATACATAAGGAGTGAGTATAGGAGCAGAAGTTGAATAGGCAAAAGAAAGAGAAAGGAGAACAGCTCTCTCTCTTGCAAGAGAGAGGGGCACCTGAATGAATGGAGTTTCTGGCCCTAGCAAAGTACACCAAATTTTATAGACAGGCTCGAGGAGGTGGTGTCTGATTTACATAGGGCCCAAATTGGTTGAACCAGGTGTGACGTTTACATAGCATGTGGGAAGCTGGCCACCCGACCCTAATCTTCTTATGCAAATAGGGGCTTTGCTTGGCTGGCAGCATGTTGCCTGCTCCTTACAATATAAGTGGCGGGCAAAGAGAAGGGAAGATGGATCCACCATGTTGGACAGGCCTAGCCCTAGGGAACCTTTCCCTGTTGGCACGACTGCTGGCGTTCACCTATGCAAGCTTCTAGCTTGCTTGTGTATATTTGTAGCTCAATTGTACAGGCTACTGTTTGTTAGAACAGAAAATGATTTGGGGGCTGCTTTTCACTAAAAGGAAAACCTTACCAAGAACTTCCTTACCCTCGCGATCTACCTAAATAATTTCTTCTTAACTCCTATATCACTGGTTTTACCTACAGTAAATGTTCCAAAAGGCAGGAAGCAGAAACTGCCAGGCAATTATGGGCTTTAGGTAGAACTGCATAGTGTCCCTTCTACTCAGTTCTACTGGCAAATATAGTCACAGAGCCCACCCAGACTAAAGAGAGTATAGAAAGTCTTCTCCTCTTGATGTGGGAGGGGCAGTCACATTGCATTAAAACATGTGGGCTGGGAGATATTGCTATAGCCATCTTTGGGAAAGACAATCAATTATACCTTCCCTTCTTTCCCAGTCTCTCTTTCTGAACTCCTCCCTTCTCTCACCTTCCTAAGCATAGCGTTGAGTCTGTGTGATGTAAATTCATGGATGGCTGGGCAGCACTACAACACTTTCCAGTATATTTAGCCCTTTTTATATATTTTGCATGCTACGTAAGTCTGTATTTACATTATACTGAGGGTCTAATGCCCAGAAACAAGTGAAATTTTTTTGTTTAATGGTTCAATATGTCCTGTAAGGAGTCTGGGGTGACTCATTAATTAGGATTTCAAAATAAGAAGATGCCGTTGAAATAATCTCTGAGATTCTACTTTGGACTCATTTAGGAGGAGGGCGTACAATCTTCACCTTACTCTCTGCACGTGAAGAGAATTCTGGAAGCAGAGATGCTTCACTACTTTGAGTAAATTTAGCTTGACACAGCTGATTAGTGAAGACATCACTACTCGTCATTCACGTGTGCTTTACCAAGTGGCATGTCATCTAAAACTTCAACAGCCAGAAACTTGCTGTTATCCTTTCGTTCACTGAGACAAGTTGATATAGAAGCTACTGGAATAATTAAGCGATACTTTTACACTATTTGCAGTTGGTAAAATGGTTTTATATGCACGTCTTTATTTGTTTCTACATCCTAGCAAAACCGTTATTTTTATCCCCATCATACAGTTGGAGAAATGAGGCTCAGAAATGTATCCAAAATCATGCAGCTAATTAAGGGCATGTTTCATTATGCCGCATTGACACACAAAACAAATACTCT
Organism: Callithrix jacchus; assembly: GCF_049354715.1. Taxonomy (NCBI): domain Eukaryota; kingdom Metazoa; phylum Chordata; class Mammalia; order Primates; family Cebidae; genus Callithrix; species Callithrix jacchus. The sequence continues at coordinate 22,068,907 of NC_133506.1, forward strand.
TATTTATTTATTTTGAGACGGAGTTTTGCTCTTGTTGCCCAGGCTGGAGTGCAATGGCGCATTCTCCGCTCACCGCAACCTCCGCCTCCTGGGTTCAAACGATTCTCCTGTCTCAGCCTCCCAAGTAGCTGGGATTACAGGCATGTGCCACCATGCCCGGCTAACTTTTTTTTTTTTGTCTTTAGTAGAGACAGGGTTTCAACATGTTGGCCAGGATGGTCTCAATCTCTTGACCTCGTGATCCACCCACCTCGGCCTCCCAAAGTGCTGGGATTACAGGCGAGAGCCACCGCGCCTGGCCAACAAATATTCTTAGGATTAGCTAGAGTGCTTAAGAGGTGAGTAGTTGCATTTTTTTTTTTTTTTTTTTTTGAGATGGAGTCTCTCTCTGTTGCCCAGGCTGGAGTGCAGTGGTATGATCTGAGTTCACTACAACCCGGGTTCAAGTGATTCTTCTACCTCAGCCTCCTGAGTAGCTGGGACTGCAGGAGCATGCCGACACACTTGGCTAATTTCTGTATTTTTAGTAGAGTTGGAGTTTCACCATGTTGGCCAGGCTGGTCTCAAACTCTTGACCTCAGGTGATCCGCCCATTGCAGCCTCCTAAAGTGCTGGGATTACAGGCACGAACCAGTGCTCCTGGCCAAGTATTTGCTCTCTGTGGAGTGGCAGGAGGGCTTCGCTTTCATATCTTTTTGCTTAGAGAGTGACCACTTATTATGGAAATTCTGCTGGACGAGAAATCAGGGAAAGGTTTCAGAGAGAGATTCTTTGTGAACAGTGCAAACAAACTCAGTCTTATCTACTATAAAGGAAGGACGGAAAAGTCATTGTTCCGTTTCACAAATACTTACTGTGTTCCCTCTGTATGGAAGATGGTGTTAGGTACTCTTGGAGCATCATAGATAAAAAGCGCAGCTCTGCAGAATCTCAAGGAGCTTAAGTTTAGTAGAAGTCAAAGACATTTTTCCAGTTAGAATAGAAAGTGTCGGCTACCACCTTATGAAAGGTAAAGTGAAGTAAGATGACAGAATAAACTTTTCAAAAAGAAAGAACATACTGGAAAATTCTGGGAGCCTGCATGGGGTGAGAGTATTGGTGTTGGAAGGTGGAAAATATAGAAATTGGACCTGGAAAGGTTTGGAAATTGCTGTTTCATTATAGGCAATATGAAATAGCAGATTGAACCAGTGCAATAGCCAGGTTGAAAGGGTCAAGTGAAAGTTGAAGTGGGGATTACGTGGAAGTAGATTCTGTGGGACCTGCCAATTGATTGGGTATAGTGTATAGGAGAGTAGGGGATTGTCTCAGGGACCCAACCACCTCTTAAAGACGCATCTCTCAGTACTGCCTCTGTGGGGGTTACATTTCAACATGAGCTTTGGAGGGCACAGATATTCAAACTATAGCAGGAATGGAAAAAAAACTTTGAGTATGAGTCACCATAAAGTTGGTGGTACTGTCATGGAGATCAGGAAATGACAATGGGTAGAGAGAAAATATATGACATACCCAGAATTGGATATTTAATAAGTGTTTATTTACAAAGGAGTCATTTCCAAAGGTTTTTGGATGGGGGCACCACAAAGGATAGCACAGTACCCAGGCCTTAGGGCTGATTTTATATTATTGTTCTACCTAAATTGACAAGGGAAATAAATAATTACCTGGCCTAGAAAGGGAGGGGCATATAGTGACAGCCACATTGCAGGAAGTGACCACTAGTGGAGTAAAATGGACCGCCCCAGGCAACCTTTCCATAAAGGAGCAAAGGGAATACATACCTTGACTTTATTATTCTCTCCTACTGCAGTCTCCACTGCAAGTCCAAGGGCAAGAATCCTGTTGACGTGGTCTCTATAATCAGCTTCTTGGGGCACTGAGCAAGGTGAGCAAACAGATAGGGATATCTGGATGTCTTGCGGACTGTGTGAACTCTAGAACTGAGCCTGGGTTGGGTCTAGCAGAACTGTTTGCCCAAAGGCACACACACAATGACAGCCAAGCCAGACCCTTGGAGAATGGATTTATTTAGCTCAGAGTTTCTTAACCTTGACACTATTGACATTGTGGGTTAGATAATTCTTTGTTGTTGGAGGTTGTCCTATATGTTGTAGGATGCTTAATTAAGGGCCTCTGCACACTAGATGTCAGTGGCATGCACCTCCATCCCCTGCTGAATTGTGATAATGAAAAATGTCTCTAGGCATTGCAAATATCCCCCAGGGTGAGGGTCAGGGTGCCAAAGCAAAATCACACCTAGTCAAGAACCACTGATTAGAGGCTGGGCAAAGGAAGGGAGCCAGAAAGAAGGAGGCCAAGAACCAGCAGTTTGAGAGGAGGAACAGACACTCAGGGAGTGTTCTGACAGACTGGTTGATATGGTTGCAGCCCACAGGGCATATCCGTAGAAATTCTTAACGGGGCCTGGGTCTGTTAAGTGGAGAGGCAGAAAGGATTAGATCAGATGACAGCAGGCTGGGACAGGCAGGTGGGAAAGCAGGGCAGCCAGCATGGACCTAGTGTGGCAGCAGAGGAAAGGTGTGGGTTAGCAGGGAACCTTCGACGGGTGAGTTATGGTTTGCTTGAGGACAGAGAGATTTGAACATATTGGTCGGATGAGGGGAGGAACACAGTGAGAGGGGAGGTTGGAGATGGGTAGTGAAATCTACCACCTGCAGAGTGCATGCTCTGGCCATGTTCTGAGGCTTTCCATGTGCTATAGCTTTCGACCCTCACGACCACTCCAGAAGGTTGTCAGGGTGGGTGCCTTTATGAGCCCCATTAGCAGATGAGGTCATTGAGGCTCCCAATGTTTACTCATTTAGACCCAGGCCACACAGCTAGGAGTGGCCAAGCTGTATTTGATCCTGAGCTGAAGAGGAGTGAGAACATTCCAGTGAGCAGAAGAAGGATGCATGCAAACCCTTTAGAAATAAGGGAAGGCGAAAGCAAGTGAAGTTATGGACATATTTGATGTGTGGCAGGAGGTGGATTATGGTCCCTAGCTTCCAACGGAGTTAACAGGCTCAGGAAGGTAGGCTTTAATGCCCTCTGCAGAAGTGGTCTTGGCAGAGGCCAGCAGAGAGGATATTCCTCAAGAGGTGGCTCCTACTGCAAAGTGTCAAGAGCATGGTTGTTCCTGTTGTTTATGCCCCACTGCTTCTCTGATCATTTCAAAGAAGTGTTGTTGTGCACTTGTTTTTCTCATTTTTGTGTGTAAATGTTTCCTGTTACTCTTGTAACAAATTACTACAGAATTCATGCTTTAAAACAACACGATGCCTTTCTGGAGGTTAGAAGTCTGAAGTCAGTTTCCTCGGGCTAAAGGTGAGGTGTTGCTGGTGCTGGTTTCTTCTGAAGTCTCTGAGGGGAACATCTCTTTGTCTGCCTTTTCTGGCTTCTGGTGGCTGCCCTATTTCTTAGTATGTGGCCCCTTCTTCCATCTTCAAAGCATATCACTCCAGCCTCTGCCCCCATCCTTGTCATGACATTGCTCTCACCTCTGACTATGGCTTCCCGGGTCCCTTGTACAAGGACCATGTGATAACACTGGGCCCACCTGTATAATCACTGTCATCTCAAGGTCCCCACAGCAAGGTCTTCAGCTTAATCCAATCTGCGGTGTCCCTTTTGCATATAAGGTGACATTCACACAGTCTGGGAATCAGAATATGGACATACATGGGGTCTATTTTAGCATACCTCGATTGGTTTCTATGTAATATTCTAGATGGATGGAAAGATGGTTAAGCCTAGAGGTGAAGGACATGACCTCTGTTGCTTAGAATCGAATAATCACTTTCCAACTCTGTGTATTGAGTCAGTCATTTACTCTCTCTGTGCTCCCATTCCCTCATGTGTAAAGTGGGGATAGTAGCAACCACCTGTGTTATTTGGGGGATTAAGTCAATGCATGTACAGTGTGACAGATACAATGTCTGGCTCTTACTGAGTATTCAGTCGGTACAGTCAATTATTATTCCTTAAATTATTTTATACAAACACATTTTCTTCCAAGTATTTTAACTAGAAGAGTGCCACTCATCTGATTAGTTAATAGATTAAGCTGTTTCCCTAAAACCAATAGTCATGTGATTGAAAGATGTCACTTCTTGCCTGATATAAGAAAATGCGAAAACAGGGTTTGTGTCACTATGGGTCCCCAAATCGTAGATGTTTACCTTCAAATTAGCCGGAAGTCAAAGCCGACATTAGTGTCAAAAAAAAGTCTGCTATGCTTTTCTCTTAAGAAAAAATTGTGATAATAATAACCTTCCCTGTTCAGGGCAAAGCAAACAACTAAACTTTGGGCAAATCTTCACCAGGTCAAGCTCTTTTTTTTTTTTTTTTTTGAGACTGAGGTTCACTCTTGTTACCCAGGCTGGGGTGCAATGGCACAATCTCGGCTCACCGCAACCTCCGCCTCCTGGGTTCAGGCAATTCTCCTGCCTCAGCCTCCCGAGTAGCTGGGATTACAGGCACGCGCCACCGTGCCCAGCTAATTTTTTGTATTTTTAGTAGAGACGGGGTTTCACCATGTTGACCAGGATGGTCTCGATCTCTGGACCTCGTGATCCACCTGCCTCGGCCTCCCAAAGTGCTGAGATTACAGGCTTGAGCCACCACGCCCGGCCCCGATCAAGCTCTTTTTAACACCGTGATTGTTTTGAAAAGAAATCACTATAGCCCCCAACTTAGCTTTTTCTTTTTATATTCTTTTCTTTTGACCTCTGAGGCTTCATGACCTTTTTTAGGTTCATGTTAGTAGGTTAATATTTAAGTGCCAGAGTTCTGAACATTAAAAAATGAAAGAAAGATACAAACACACACACACAATTAGGGTTTAGGGTGACTTGAAGATTATCCTGGACAAACTGGACGTGACCATGGGCAAGTCACAGATCCTCTCTGCCTCAGTTTCCTCAGCTGGAAATTGGTGATGATGATACCCACATTATAGGGTGTTGTGAGAGTCAAAAGAGATGGTGGTTGTACAAGCACGTGCCTGTGCCTGGAACGCTGTGCGCAACAATGAACAAGAATGGCGGATGATGATGGTGGCAGTGAGGATCATCGTGGGAGTGAAAGCAAAGACGAGGTGGGACCCTCAGAAAACAAAACTGAGAAGCCTAATGTGGGGAAGAAAAGCGAAAACATGAGGAAATCATTCATCTTATGGTTTAGTGTATGGTTAATGGCTATCCATGTATTCTGTTGAATTTCTTCTCTAATACTACAAATGTAATGATGTTTTGGGAACCATACATCATTCAAAAATCCATTACTTTATTTGGAACAAACTTTCAAAGCTCATTTCTGCCTAGGTTTATACTGAAACCTCAGATTCCTCCTAAATATGTGCTTGGAAGTAAATACAGCAGGGAGCTGTAATCCATGTTCCAATTAAGTCAATAAAAACAATTAAGCTGAAACTAGAGCCTGGTAGACTTGAGTTTTTTCTTGATGCAGCCATCATTTTAAAGAACATAAGATCAACTCTTTAAATGAGAGGCTGATTTGCATGTCAGCATATTTGGCTTTGTTGAGATTCTTCCATATTTTACAGACAAAAAAGTGAGATTAAAATATGTATGTGTATCTATTCAATACTAAATTATTCTGTAGGAGCCAGGTGTGGCGGCTCACACCTGCAGTCCCAGCACTTTGGGAGGCTGAGGCGGGTAGATCACAAGGTCAGGAGTTTGAGACCAGTCTGGCCCATATGGTGAAACCCAGTTTCTTAAAATAAATAAATAAATAAATAGTTTTGCATGAAAAGGCAAGTATTGTGAAATTTCTATTAACGTGTCCACAAGTATCCCTAACGTAGAAGTAGCTCCCACTTTTTTAAGTTGACTAATTCAGTAAGATATTTATATTATTATCAGTAACCACTAAGGAGTTACAAACCATTACTTCTACAGGTAATGGGCAGTGTAATTAAACCTTTTAACCTTGCTAGCTTTCCTAATTTGCCATTATCAGTCATTGAGCACAGTACATTATTTTTTTTATTATTAGCCACAAACTAGCTATGTGACCTTAAAAAGGTTAAAGTCTCCAGACTTTAATTCCCCACCCCCGTCATGAAAGGAGGAGGGAGGAGACAGTGATCCCTGGGGTCCGTTTCGTCTCCAAAACCCAAGGCCGTGGTTCTGCAGCAGTTTAACAATCTGGTTAACATTTGATAGTAAATAAAAAAGAGAGAAAATGCTGCAGCTCTGCCAGTAATTTTGTTTCTCTCTCTAGTTGCATGAAAGCTACCCAAGTTGGCCGGGTGCAGTGGCACACGCCTGTAATTCCAGCACATTGGGAGGCCGAGGTGAGCAGATCACCTGAGGTCAGGAGTTCAAGACCAGCCTGGCCAGCATGGCAAAACCCCATCTGTACTAAAAATACAAAAGTTAGCTGGGTGTGATGGCATGTGCCTGTAATCCTAGCTACTCAGGAGGCTGAAGCAGGAGACTTACTTGAACCTGGGAGGTGGAGGTTACAGCAAGCCGAGATTGTGCCACTGTGCTCCAGCCTGGGCACCAGGGGAGACGCCATTTCAAATAAATAAATAAATAAAATCTCAGGGGAAAAAAAGACAAAAGCTACCCAAGTTGTCCCTGTTTACAAAGGAGGGTATCCCGTGTGTGTGTGTGTGTGTGTGTGTGTGTGTGTGTGTGTGTGTGTAAAGAAACAGGGCCTTTACTCTGCAACCTAGGCTGAAGTACCGTGGTACTATCATAGCTCACCGCAACCTTGGATTCCTGGGCTCAAGTGATTCTCCTGCATCAGCCTCCTGAGTAGCTAGGACTAAATGTATGCACTGCCATACCCAGCTGATTTTTTTAAATGTAATTTTTAGTAGAGACAGGGTCTCACTGTGTTTCTCAGGCTAGTCTCAAACTCCTAGCCTGAAGATATCCTCCTACCTTGGCCTCCCAAAGTATTGGGATGACAGATGTGAGCCCTTGAGGCCAGCCATGATTTATATTTTAATGAACGAGGAATAAAATTTATGAATTTTTTATTTCTAACTATTTTTCAGGGCTTGACATAAAATAAATGTGCATTTGGGCAAATACTGCATTTCAGTGAGCCATGTACTTCCATCGTGTGTTGAAATGTAAGTTGTCATTAAAGAACGAACAAAAAAGTCATTACAATTTTACTATTTGTTGACAGCAAGAGGGAAAGAAATATTCTCTCAAGATGAACAATAATGTCTTGTTACTGATTTAAAAAGAGCAAAGTTTAAATTGCTTATTCAGAGAACTCTACCTTCTAATACTTCGAGCTTCTTGGAAAAAGAAATGGTTTTTTGATAAGTTATGTGAATTGTGCTTCAAAATAAATGTCAATGTTTGATCACAAGTTTTTTTTTTTTTTTTTTTTTTTTAACGAATGCCAATCTGGGAGGTCAACTAGTTCAATGAGTCATTTTGCTTAATGAGGAAATTTAAGTTGTTGTTTCTATCCTTTGTTCTTACATTGGAAATGCTTCAAAGAGAAGCTACTTCTTCTGATAAAATAGAATAATATGAACTTTGGAACTAGACAAAACTGATCTGAGTTTTGCCTTTTTTACTAAACAAACTGTGGGGTGTTGATATGTCCTTAAATCCCTTGAAGCTTTAATTCCAAATCTATAAAATAGGGATAATAATACCTTCTTTGTAGAATGATTGTGTTTATGAGATGACTTTTCTACTGTGTTTGTTTTTCCTTGCCACTTGGTAATAATAATGGTAGCATTTATTGAGTGCTTCAGGAACTTTCTAAACACTCTGTAAGTATTACAGAGTTTAATTCTCACATCAACCTTGTTGTCATTTGAAGGTTTGTCCTCCTAAAAACTTAAGTTGAAATTTAATACCCAAAATGGAATTATTGAGAGGTGTCATTTGAAGGTTTGTCCTCCTAAAAACTTAAGTTGAAATTTAATACCCAAAATGGAATTATTGAGAGGTGGGGCCTTAAAAAGGTGATTGGGTTATGAGGGCTCTATCTCATGAATTAACGAATCTATTCTTGAATTAATGGATTAATGAATGAATAGGTTAGTAGATTAATGAGTTCTCTCAGGAGTGACACTGTTGACTCAAAAGAGAGACCTGAGCTAGCATGCTCAGCCCCCTCCCTACAAGATGCCTTGTCCTGCCTTGGAGCTCTGCAGAAACTCCACACCAGCAAGAAGGCCCTCACCAGATGCAACCCCTCAGCCTTCTCAGCCTCTGTAACTGTAAGAAATAAATTCCTTTTCTTTGTAAATTTCTCAGTTTCAGACACCCCATTACAGACAACAGAAAACAGGCTAAGACATGCCCTGCAGATGGAGATAATCATTATTCTCATTTTGCAAATGAAGAAACACAAGCAATAACAACTCATATAATTGGCCAAATGAAAACACTACTAATCATTAAGGCCAGCATTTTAGCTCTCATGGTTTTTTGCTCTAGTGACCGTATTTGTGACACAACATTATTCTTTACCTTGGTGGATACACAGCAGGTGGTTGCCATTTTTATTGTCTGTGGTAGTAGTATAAAGCATCAAGTTTAGAGCTTAGCTGGGAATCTGGCTGTTTTCTTGGTTCTCTCACTTACCCAGGATAATCAGGTCTTCAGCAAATTATGTCTATTTTACCTCCTAATCCCTCTTCTTCTAGTTCTATTTCACTTTTTCCTCACTGCCTCTACTCTAATCAAAGCCACCATTTTTTCTCTCTTCCAGGCTAGGGCAGAAGCCTCCCAGTGGGGCCGTCCTTTGTTCTCTGGGTTTTTCTCCCCTCCCCTCCAGAGTGCAGCCACCAGGATCCTTTACAAATGGAAGAGAGACAGAGAGAGAGAGAGAGAGAGAGAGAGAGAGAGAGAGTGTGTGTGTGTGTGTGTCCCACCTCACATAAGAATTTGGGGGAATGCCCCCATTTCTTGTAGCTCTTAGGAAAAAGACAAGGATCTCCATCATGGCCTGCACTCAGGTGACATAGCTAATATTTTCAGCTAAGTCTGAAGGGCCCTTTATTCAGTTCCTTAGCAACATTAAACAAACCCTTGGACACATTAAATCCCTGTTCCTAGCTTTTGCAGAGGCGACCCCCACTGCCTGGAATGCTCTTTCTCTTTTCCCTTAGCCTGGGTAAGTTTTGCTTCTCCTTCATTTTAGCTCAAACCTCACTCCTTTGGAAAAGCCTTACAGTAATTCCAATTATATGTATATATATGTATGTATGCATGTAAAATGGTTTGTCTCTGTCCCCACCCAAACCTTATCTTAAATTCCCACCTTTTGTGAGAGGGACCCAGTGGGAGGTAATTGAATCATGGGGGCAGGTCTTTCCTGTGTTGTTCTTGTGATAGTAAGTCTTGTGAGATCTGATGGCTTTAAAAATGAAGGTGTCCCTGCACAAGCTCTTTTCTCTTGTCTGCCACCATGTGAGATGTGCCTTTCACCTTCCACCACGACTGTGAGGCTTCACCAGTCACATAGAACTGTAAGTCCAGCAAACCTCTTCCTTTTGTAAATTGCCCAGTCTTGGGTATATCTTTATCAATAGTATAAAAGTGGACTAATACAGCATGCAAATATGTGTGTGGGTGTGTGTGTGTGTGTGTGCGCGTGTGTGTATGTGAGCATGCCTACACTCATGTGTTTTAAATAAATAAAAGTCCTCCAATAATGGTAGGTAGTAATGATACTGATAATCTGAATGGTAGTCTGGCAGAAGTAGTGAAGCCCTTGTTGGGGAAATGTAACTTTTGAAATGTATAATTCATGTCAGTCATTGGAATAGACTAGTACGTTTGATGTGTGGAAGCCAATCTGATTGCTAAGGTGCAGCTCATAGCCTAGACTTGGTTCCGGGGGACTCCCTCCTGCTATTAAGGGTAGAACCAGGGTAGAAGTGGGCTGTGCCTAAAAGGGCTGTAAACTCTGAATACCTAATTAAGTAAAATACCCCTGTCCTCTGTGATTGGTTTGTACTTCCCCCTCCAGCACATGATTTTGATTTTCCCTCTTTGAGCTTTAGAGCTGCCTTAAAGGTTCATTTAATTTAATTTCACGCTGGTTGTAATTCTGGAGTTTGTAGGGTAAGGGGGTACAATGGGCCTTTTAGAATGGCCCCTGGGATGTCCTTGAACACAGAACTAGTAGTAGCAGTATTAGTGGTAAAAGGCTATAGAGTTCTTTTGTTTTGTTTTGTTTTTGATTAATTTTTTTTCTGTTTGTTTGCTAAAATGCAGATTTCACCAAGCCAAGAATATCAGGAATAGTCAGTTACCTCTGTGGGTGGATGTTCCCCTGGCACTTTTTTCCTTTCCTTTTACTGGTGACTTATAATCAGCTGCTACTTAATGAGAAAAATAACAGTTCATATTATGTCTAGATTAAAGAAACTGTGAGACAAACAGTGGTGGGCAAGTTGTCAGTGGCGTGTAATAAATAATAGTAAGTAATTAGTACAGGTTTGATGATTTGAAGGAAACCAAAAAACTAGGGAAGAGGAACTGTGGACTGGTGGAAAATAGCTACAACTTGCGAATAACAAATCAAGAAAATGAGAAGGAGGTGCTGAAGTCAGAGATCTGCGGGGACTGTGTTGGGGATAGGATTGGGGGCATCTCGTCTCAGAGGAACAAACAGAACGGAGGAGAATCTCATGCTGTGTATGTACCCTGCTCGCCCTGCTCCCCTCCGCCTCGCAGGCTTTTGTTTTCATCAGATCGTATCTATAACAGAGCCAGAGAAGCGTGACAAAGAAGTGCAGTTCGAGATTCTGCTGTCCTTCCCTGGTCTCTGGGAGTTAGCAAGTCACCTTTTAATGAGACAACCGTGTAACCCTCACTTACTTCACCCAGCCCTTCTGAGACAAAGATGGAGAAGCGTCATGCATCACTGCCCTCTTCTAAGGGGTGGAAGGAATCAAGCACATTTCAGACCTCGGAGGGATTTCTTAGGAATTCACACTGATGTCATTTCAAAACTCCCAAGACAGCCACCACTCGTCTGGCATTAGCTAACCTATGACACTTGACTCAACTGCATTTCGAGCTCCTGGCTTACCTCATTCAGTAACATTTTCGCCCCAGGATGCCAGAGCAAACACTGGTCCTGAACTTTGCCTTTTGAACTGCATTCTTCACCATGATGCCCTTCCGAATTCCCTATAGATGTTTTCACTATTGGTGTGTAGAGGAAGGAAGTTCACTTTGACTAATAACCAACTCTGTTATTTCTAGTAGAGTGATCATCTGTCTCTTCTGTCCATTGGCCTCCCTTTGAATTAAGCAGTGGGGTGTGTACAGGAAGCTCTGCATCCACTTGACAAGCCTTTTAGGTCCCAACAGCAGTGGACTCCTTATCAGGGCTACTCATAAAAGGCTCACCTTCCAAAAGAAACTTGTCATGGCTCAGCTGTTGGCAAGACGGATTAACAAGTACTTCTAGCTAATGGAGTAGATGTTGGTGACTTAATGAGGGTTGTCTGAAATCTTAGCTGTATTCCCTTATTTTTTTTAAGGATGATAAATGAGTTCTTTCTTAGCTAAGAAATGTCAATTATTTATTTTTATTTATTTAATTACTTTTTAGAGATACGGGGCAGGGATCGGGGTGGGGTCAGGGCAGGGGGTGGGCAAGGAAGGAAGGGAAGAGAAGTCTCACTAGGTTGGCTAGGATGGTCTCAAACTCCCGACCTCAAACAATCCTCTCACCCCATCCTTCCCAAGTGCTGGGATTACAGGTGTAAGCCACCTTGCCCTACAGAAATACCAATTATTAAAAACTCACAGGTTGTAGTGTAACATGTTTGGGAGTGGTCACACCCCATGGCCTTTGATTTTAGTCTGAAGATTGAAAATAACCTTTGGATTTTACCTTGACAAGGAAGTTGTTCCTCAGTGGACACAGACATCATAGTCGGCATAGAAACAGCTGTTGGGTTATTCCTGGGCCGTGGAAGACATGGCACCTGGCCCAGTCTGAATGGCTGTTCTCTCCTGGTTGCTTGTTTAAATAAAGGCTAAGCAAAAATTCTTTTTTGGTTTTGATTTCAGGAAGAAATAAGGGAGTGACTGCAGTGTTATCTGAAACTGAGCATTTCTTTTTTCCTTAGGCATTTCTTTATGACCCCATTAAAGTTAATGAATGATCCAGTGTCTGACACAGCTGAGTATAATATGCCTCACCTAAGGTTCCTGGTGGTTGCAGATTTTTGTGGGAAATGACCTTCAGTTCCTGCAGATCCATTGTTAGGCAATCTCTTAGTTTTAGACTTTATTTCCCCAAAACATTCAGATCACATATTAGCCAAATAACTTCGATAGCTCCCTAAATGCTGGAGCTCTTGAAGTCTGGTTATCAGAAAAGGCTAAAGTTTAGGTAAATAAGTGGATCTGTTCCACAAATGATTCTTAGGTAATTCTTAAGGTATTCTACCCTAGGTATTTATGAAAAAGCTCTGATAAACTTTTGAAAGCAGAAAAAGCCTTTAAAAAATCTTACTCTGAGCCTCAAAACATAAACATAAATCAGCCAAAAGATGATCTGCCTTATTGGGTGGTGGGGGTGGGATTGGGGGAGGGGAGTGATGGGGCTTACCCTGGCAATGTTGCCTCTGCCAGATGTTTCAGGTTCGCTTCCTCTCCCCGTCACCTCCTCAGAATCTTAGGAGACCACATGAGACCAATCCTTGTTCAAAGCAAAGGCAAAAAGAAAAAAGTTATGGCTGCAAACATGTGAAGTACGATTTGGCACCAAGCTCATTTTGGGAACTGAAGTCCTATAGGTGATACAGCTAGATATTGTGATGAACTGAGTGGTTGATGGCTTTGTCCAGAACTCCTGCACAAAAATGAGGAGGGCATCCTTAACCTTAGGCCATGAAATGTTCCAATCCCCTGAAACTACCATTTTCCAAAGAGCTTTGGAATTGTCTTAGGGCTTATTTAAATATCACAGGAAAAAAGTTAATTTCGTTTCCTTTTGTAGTCGCATGTCATTTTTAACCCATGGTAGTAGCAATATTTCTAGCTGTTAGAACTAAGTACCTTTGAGTCACAAATATAACAATTGATTTGTGGCAATTTGTTTAGCCTCCTAGAGCCTCAGCTTACGTATTTCTAGAATGGATGATAGTAAAACCTACCTCATGGGGCTTCTCTGAGGATTGTGGATAAAGAGGTTAACATAGTTCCAGGCAACTAGTAAGCATTCAAAATGGGTTACTATTATTACTGGGATTGTTGCCGCTGTTATTAAACAACTTGTTCACATACGTTTTTTTCTCCTGACTTGGCTCAGAATTCTACCAGACTGTTCAGAAAAATCAAATGTGTGTTTAATATACAGTATTTTAAAGTTACAAATCCAGAGGCTTTTAAGAATAAGTTACAAGGTCTGAAGTTATTTTCGAAAATACATTGAGCAGAGAAGATCCTGCTGAATATATTCCAGGCTCTAAAATGACTGTTTCTAAAGGAGATGATGCTGTGGAATATTTTATAAAAGAACAAAAAATTGGTTTACTCTGTAGACACACATTTCATCGTTTTTGTGCAATTTTCTAGTTTCAACACCTTGTCAAATATGTATTGAATACATATTGTATGAATGATATGTGCTAGATTCTCCATGGGATGCCAAGTTATAGAGGTCTTCAGAATGCTTCCATTAAGATTCATTCATAGTCAGGACTTAAGATATATGGTGAAATCTCATGAACAGAACTTTCAGATGTCAATTCACTGCTTACCTGAATTCAGGGAGAAGGAAGTCTTCAGAGCAAAGCTCTGGATCTCAGAGAGAATTTCCTCATCAGCCTGTTTTTAAAAAGTGGCTTCTATGTCCTCTGTGCTTGGAAATGTGAACATATTGGTTAATGTGGAAGATCTTAATGAATATTTTCTAAGAGTAAGGCTATATAGAGGCCAGGCACAGTGGCTTAGGCCTATAATCCCAGCACTTTAAGAGTTTGAGGTGGTCAGATCACCTGAGGTCAGGAGTTCGAGACGAGCCTGGACAATATGGTGAAACTCTGTCTGTATGAAAAATACAAAAATTAGCCAGGTGTGGTGGTGCACATCTGTAATTTCAGGCAGAAGAATTGCTTGAACCCGGGAGGCAGAGGCTGCAGTGAATAGAGATTGTGTCACTGCATTCCAGCCTGGGCAATAGAGTGAGACTCTGCCTCAAAAAAAAAAAAAAAAAAAAAAAGGCTTTATAAATATTTGTATCAAGTTTATCTCTCCTTGCCCTGTGTTTATGGGGAACGGCAGCAAGGCAGCCCAAAGTCTTGTCCAAGGTGAGGTTTAAATTTCCAGAGGAATTTGCCTCTCTCTTACAAATTATCTTCAAGGAACATGAAGGAAGGGTTTCTCCAGAAACTCCTGGAGGAATCTATGTCTTTTAGTGACATTGATGCTTCATATGTTTGCCTCTGAAGATATAACTTGTTTTATTGGAGAATGAAAGTACCTATTTGCTGTTTCTGAGAGATTACTCATCAGTACCCATATCTGGGATTTGCACTGACCATTCTTTGTATAAGAGCTTAGTTTTAAAGGCTGCAAATCCGATGTTTACACTGGCTTGAAAACTATCTAATAAATCTCCCTTTCAAGCATAATTTACTACGGTGGGGTGCTGATGAAATGCAAGGATTTACACGAGTTTGATTTAAAAAAAATTTATTTGTAGCACCAATGTCCAGAATTTCTGCAATCATTTAAAATTATTGTTTAATATTTAAATTATTCTAAAAAAATACTTTAACATGGGGTATATAAATAATAAAGACAGATTAAAAGAAGAAACACATAAGATTATATTTATGAAAATAAAATAATATTTACACAAGTAATTAAAAAGTATTCTGTTAATAGAAACTAGTATCAAGATGTGTGTGTTTCAATTATATAATTATTAAAGAGTATATTACCATATAGTGATATGTAGAATTTTAGTCTTCTTGGAAACAATCCCATTTATTTAATATATTACTTTAACGGATGAAGGGATGATATGTAATAATGGAATAGTCAGCGGCTATTCCTGATGGTGTTTTAAGAATAGAGAATTATCCGGGGTGAAGGAAACATCCTTTGCTGTTGATTTGGGGTCCGATGAATGATTCTGACACCAGGGGGCTACGGAAGGTCCCCAATGCCCATGAAACCTTGGCCCCAGCTGCTGTCCAGGCTTTGACACCATCCTGAGAATGAATTCGAGGTTGAGAAAATGGTGAAAGTATGGAGATTTATTACGAAGCGAAACGTACACGCTCAAGAAAGGGGAGTGTGGGTAGACTCGAGAGAGAGTCACGCGCAAGGGGGTTTGGGACTGCTACCTTATGGAATTCTGTAACCAAGGTGTGGAATATTCATGAAGATTTCTGGAACGAGGTGGCGATTTCTCAGAACTCTGGTACCACCTATTTTTACACTAAATACGGATGACTCTAGAACTGACAGTTGTGCTGGTGGGTGTGTAAATTAGGATGTTAATGAGCATATAATAAGATCCTAGGTGAAGCCTAGGTCAAATCCAGTGCCATGTTGGGTCCAGTGAGTCTTAGGTTGGTCATAGCTTGGGCCATGCTCAAGTTATCCACCCTTAGCTTCTGCAGCTATTTCAACAGTTTCTTTTTGCTAGTCATGTGACATTGCTGCTGAGAATTTTCTGTTTTTCTGCAACCACCCTATATTATTCCTGTGTCAATTTTAAAAGGAATTATTTGTCTCTAGGGATCTTGATGAACTGTGATTACATAGCTCTAAAATGATTCCGAGGATGGGTCAGTTTTTACAAGTAGCTGGCAGTGTAAGTGAGGTAGGCAGTTATGCTAGTCATTTCACCGATTCCATCAGCTGGCCTGGCATTTCACTTGAGGTCACCAGTCCTGAGCCCCAGAGAGGAGCCAGATGATCACATTTCCAAAACCCCTATGTCAAAGATGGGTTTTGGAAATGTGATAAGCCTATTATTTATTAGACAGGAGATAGATAAAATAGATAAAAAATAGATTAAAAATGTTGCCTTTGGAAGGATGTGGCTTGAATAATGTTGCAGAAGAAGGAACACAATTTGAGTGAGTTAAGAAGCCCAGGGTGGTTATTTTAGAAGTTGCAGATTTGCTAGTCTGCTGTGTTGAGATATCCCTGAAGAGAGGGATCTGAGTGAGGTCTTTGCTTACATAACCCCACATAAGGCCCTTGTTTTTGCAAGGGCCAAGAGAACTGAGAACTATGTTTCTTGACCTTAATCTGCAATGTAACTTTAATATTCTGAATATCTAATTAGCAGTCTTGGGCTGGGGGAAGGCCCCCTGAAAGTTACTGATAGAGAAAAGTTACCGCATATTACTCACATGTTTTATTTTTGCTCCAGGAAGATAAAGATCAAGAAGGGGCAGAATTCTGTATCTTTCTGTGAGACTGTCGCTTTTCAACATTTATTTCGTTTCCATGTGAAACGCCTTACACTGTTGTAAGCTGGTTTCTTGCCTTGTACACAGCTTGCTGGGCCTGCTGCTTTCTTGATGGCCTAGGAGGAAAGGAAATGGCTTCAGACACTTTGCACCTTTCCCAACCCTTTTAAACCTTGAATGATGTCAATGAAAACAGCAAGTGAAAAAAACAAAAAAATCTCACCTTGCCCTGTTTCCCAGCTGTTTGGTCACTTCCTGCTCACGGACAGAAAGCCTTTGCACTTGAACTCACTCATGTCATAACAACAACTTTGCATCTTTTTTCTTTTTTTTTGGCACAGAGTCTCACTCTGTTGCCAGGCTGGAGTGC
Organism: Callithrix jacchus; assembly: GCF_049354715.1. NCBI lineage: Eukaryota > Metazoa > Chordata > Mammalia > Primates > Cebidae > Callithrix > Callithrix jacchus. Next base: position 22,085,697 of record NC_133506.1, read on the forward strand.
AGTGGGTCGATCTCGGCTCACTGCAACCTCCGCCTCCCGGGTTCCAGCAATTCTCCTGCCTCAGCCTCCAGAATAGCTGGAACTACAGTCGCACGCCACCACACCCAGCTAATTTTTGTATTTTTAATAGAGACGGTGTTTCACCATGTTGGCCAGGATAGTCTCGATCTCTTGACCTCATGATCTGCCCACCTCGGCCTCCTAAAGTGCTGGGATTACAGGCTTGAGCCACTGCGCCTGGCTGTGTCATATTTTAAAAGAATTGACTACACATCAAACACAAATACCCAGTTCTTGGGTAGATTCCAACAAAATGTTACAGTGAGAAAAATAAGAAAAAAAAATATTACAGTGAGAAAAGCCCTCAGCCTCTGCACTGAATATACTTAGCTCTTCATTTTCATCAGATTTTCTTGAATCACAGACTTTAGGAATTTATTTTATGTACTTTGCAAAGGAGCTAAGTAAGTCTTTAAAAGACAGTGCTCCCAATGACTCTTACATCAAGAGACAAGACTATGATAATGACCAAGTTGCTTTATTTCCAGCCTTCAGTTTATTAAGTTATTATGCATTGCCTACTTCAAAAAGTGATTTGAGGGAGACTACAGATAAAATTCTCTCTCAAAAGGAGAATTTGAAAGGTCTAAATTTTCTGGGGGAAGATGAAAGCGTAAGGGTAAAGCAAGGTGACAAATTTTAGTTGACAATGGACCAGAGTCTGGACTTGTCCTATCATAGAGTAGAATTGGATTCAGTTATCTGATTCGTACCACCTTAGTTAATGCTCCAGGTCTACAGGTACATAGTGAATTAAAAAATTCAAAATATTCAGATCAAAATGGTTATAACTGTAACCATTTGCTTGTCATCCATGCCTCCATCCCTCCATCCAAAAGACATTTATTGATCTCCTACTAGGTATTAAGCACTTATCATATTGAGTGGGTGGTGGGAGGAAAGGACAGAGTCAGGTGTTAATACATACATGTATGCATAATGACCAATTATGGTAAGAACTGTGTTAAATATGGCAGCCATTTTATAAATCTAGAATTTATTTGAGGCTATGCAGTAGAGAAAATAACTCATTTATTTCTGGGTAAGTAGTTTAAGGATCACTTTTCCAAAGTGAAATCTTTTCTTAAAAATAGAAATTTCCCATCTACAACATTCATCATAGAAATAATTCAGCATGGCATCAGAGATGATTTAATGTACTTACAAAAGAAATAAAACGCAGTGGTGTCTCTGTCTGCAGAATGTAGGTGTGGTAACATATCTGCCCAGAAGCTAGTTAAAAGGCATATTGTTCTTATATTTCAATTAGAAGTAAGCAGACTTGATTGTCTAACACAAAAATTCAGTTGCTTTGATGTATTTGTTTTCGCATATGGTTCAAATTATCATCAAAACTGTATTATCAATGATAATATTACTAATGCAGTAGGCTGACATTAGAGGTTGACTAGTTGACTGTTGCCATATATAGTTAATCCGAAGTAATGTGATACGGCCTTTAAGATGTAAAAGAATTTACACAAATTCTTTTCTCCCATTATTTCCAGAGATTAGATGTTATGGAAAAGAGTTTTAAAAGATGAGATGATTTAATAGCCTTTCATAAGTAGACTAAAAGACCCATAAGGTAATATATACTATAAACCAGAAGAATTTAGAACTTTTAGATATGCATCTAGTTTATAAATTTAAAAGCTAAATGTATATAGCTAAGTATTTATAAATAATGCTTCACATACATGCTTACACATTATAAGAAATTTTTTGAAAAAATATAAGAAGTTGGAAATTGTGAAGTTTCTTTCTTTGAATTGTTTTTTTTTTTTTTTGAAAATCAGATTTAAAAAGCCTTTCTGCCTATGATGTTTTAGAGATAATACTGCTTGAAAGCAAGAACCTGAAATAAAAGTACACGATGATAACTTTCTAGGCTCTAATCCTGTGTTCCCACTAAAAATATCTTTTGGGTGGGCATGACATTAACCACCCTGTCTTACAAATACAGTAGAATATTTAATGATCTTCCATTGTATTCTGGAAAATACACTGCGTTCTCTCTCTATATCTGCCTCCCTCTTTTCCCCTTCTCTTGTCCTTTCTGTTACTTTGCCAGAAACCGCCTGTTTCTTTCTTGGAGTCCAGAAATTGAAGGTAATTTTTTGGAAGATGGTTTCAATTATCTAAAGCCAGTGGAATGTTTAACTGGCCCTTGCTATTGGTGAACTTGTTTACATTGGGATTTCAGATGAATTCAGATTACATGCAACCAGATGTTATCTGCTATGGAAACTTTTTTTTTTGAAGGAAAATTATATGAGGGAGGGATCTTTACTATCATATTTAGATCAACGGTCCTCAAATTCTTTAAAGTGGCCTCTGGGATAAAGTTTTTGGGTAAACTTTTGATCACAACAGTGAACATCCAACTATGAGAATATATATTCTGTGTGCAATAAATTTAAGATCTTCCCATTTTCTGTGTGTCTTTATAATATGATACTAATCCAAATAATTATGTTCCACTGAAATATTTTGTCACCTATCTAAGTTAGAGATAAAACAGTTATAAACTGAAAGCTCATTCTGTTCTTATCGTACCTAAAGTTACAGATTTACTGTCATGCTGCCCAGATAACAGAAAACAAATGTTGTGATATTTAACAAGAAAAAAACCTGAAGAAATAAAAGTCACCTGTGATACAACAACTAAATGCTCTAGTCTGTAGACAGTTGAAAACAAATTCCCTTAACTGACAGCTGAAGTGAAGGCTTAGTAAGATGTATTATTTGTAAAGGTTGAACTTTAAAATCTGAAAGAAAAGTTGAACACACAAATCTTAGCTTAGAAAACAGATAAAGTAGAGTATAATCAATCTTTATGAAAGAATTATTTGCCTTATCTGGGAATCCAGCATACACTTCAGAGATTTTTTTAAAGTTGGTTTCCAGTGTAATTAAAATATGATTTAATTTTCAAAATGTAATGGCACATAAACTTTTAGCAAAATGAAACTCATTGAATCTTCAGGAAGGCATCAGATATGATTTTGCTCATCTATAGATTGTAGAAGACATCCAAGAGTTTTAGGATTAAGAGAGTACAAACACCTCTCCACACACAGACACACCTACATGCATCCGTATGTGTGTACACATACATGTATATGATTGATATATATGTATCTACATACATATAATATTTTTTCTTAGCACTTAGTTATATAGCACTTAGCATGTTACCTGTAGTTTGCACTTCATTGAATTAAAAAAAAAGAACAAATGAAACAATTCAAGTTTTTCTGCAAGTAGACTTAGATTTGGTGGATCTGGCTGGGCATGGTGGCTCATGCCTGTAATCCCAGCACTTTGAGCGGCCACAGAAGGAGGATTGCTTGAGCCTAGGAGTTTGACACCAGCCTAGACAACACAGGGAGACCTTGTCTCTAAAAAAAGAAAAAAGGAAAGAAAGAAAAACAACAACAAAAATTTAGTTTTTTTAAAAGAGAATTTTAATTACGAGTCAAATATATAATGAAAATACAAAACTACATCATAATATTTACCTGATTTATTTTTTTAATATATTCTGTGTATATGGCTTCTCAGTAACCAACTGTGTACACAAAATGCATTTAATAATTCTGTGTCAAGTTGAAGAATCATTTTAGAGATAAAAAATGAAGTATTAACTATCATTTATCAGTTTTACCTATTTTGCATTTTATTTTACTTGAAAATAGAACTTGTAGAGAGATGGGATTAGCTACTCGGTAAATTATAAGAGGAATTATAGTTTCCTCAAGTACTTTTACATATAAAAAATTAGACATAAGATGAATACTTAATTGGAAAAAAAGTAAGTCTAAAATAGCGATATGGGTCAGGTGTGGTGGCTCACACCTGTAATCCCTACACTTTGGGAGGCTGAAGCAGGAAAATTGCTTGTACCCAGGAGTTCAAGCACAGCCTGGGCAGCAAAGTGAGATCCTACCTCTACAAAAGAGTTTAAAAATTAAAATTAATTAATTAATTAAAATGAAATAACCATATGTAATGCTCATTAAATTTCAAAGGGTTACATTTATATGTACATAATACATGAAAAATTCGTATACAGTATCATACTCTTGTCAGTGGAATTAAGCTACATATTAACAAAATGTTAAACTAAAAATACCCAAATGTTAAGAAATGAAGAAAGGGCTTAAATACCTATAGATTTAAAAATATTATAATGCACATTATAAAGTACTTTGAAAATGAATGGTAAAAATATTACATATTGAAACTTATGGGATACAGTTAAAGATGTGCTTGGAGGGGAATGTGTGCCTTAAATGCATGTATAAATAGTAGAGGAGGCTGAAAATCATAATCTAAACTTTCAGTTGAAGAAGCTAGAAAAAATTACCACAAAAGTAGAAGAAAGGTAATAAAGGCAAGAGAAAAATGTATGCACTGGAAAAGAAGCGCATAATAGAAAAATTCAACACTGCTCATCTTTAGATTCAGTGCAATAATGATTCCAAAAACTGTGTGTGTGGTGTGCGTGTGTGTGTGTGTGTGTGTGTGTAAGGTACCAAGCAATTCTAAAAGTAATATGGAAATGCAGCAGCCAAAAATTATGAAGTCAGCTTGAAGATGAACACGTCTGGTAGACTTGTACTACTAAATATCAACATCTATTATAAGTAGGGGGTTGCACAGGCCCGTGTGCTCTGCACGTGGTTGCTAGCCTCGGTTGTGTGGCTTTTCACATCAAGGGAACTGGAACTTCTGGAGGTCAGCCAACTCTGCAATTAACCAATACTCAGATCCACAGAAGCCTGCTTCCAGGAATCTGTTACATCTGAGACCAAGAAGGAGCTGTGAACATTATTGTTGAAAAAGAAAAGCCCATTGAAGAGGCTTCTAGAGAGGAGGCAGAGCGAGATGGCTGAATAGAATGCTCCAGCAATCATCTTCCTCCTCTACCCTTGCAGGAACACAAAACTAAACAAGAATCCACCCAAGAAAGCACCTTTGTGAGAACCAAAAATTAGGTGAATGATCACAGTACCTAGAAAGACAGTGCCCACACCACCCCTTCCTCATCCCCCAGAAGCAGTGGGCTGCTTGGCATGGAGAGAGAATGTATGCTTGGGAAAAGGAGAATGCAGTGATTGTAGAACTGTACATTGCAACTCAGTGCTACCCTGTCACAGCAGAAAGCAACACAGGGCAGAATTCAGCTGGTGCCCATGGAAGGGGCATTTAGATCAGCCCTAGACAAAGGGGAACTGTCCAGCCAGCAGGTGAGATTGGGCTAGCTCCACCACCAGTGGCTAATGTGCTCCACTGTAGAAAAAGTGCTCCATTGCAGCCCTTGTGGCTTAGACTGCCTTTCAGATAAATTTGAAATAAATTTGCCTTTCAAATAAATTTGAAAGCATTCGAGGCTATAAGGACTACAGTTCCTGGGCATGCCCTGGTGCTGTGCTGGGCTCACAGCCAGTGGACTTGGGTGCACATGACCTAGTGAGACACCAGCTGAGATAGCCTCAGGCAGTGCATCTCACAGCATTGGGAAAGACTCCTTTCCCTTGGTGAAAGGAGAAAGAAAAGGGGAGGGGAGAATCAAGAGGACTTTGTTTTGCAACTTGGATACCAGCTCAACCACGGTAGAATAAAGCACCAGGCAGAGTCCTGAGGCCCCATTGTGGGACCTAGCTCCCAGATGACACTTCTAGACCTACCTGGGCCAGCAGGGAACTTGTTGCACCTAGTCTTGGCAGAGTTCATTACCTTTTGACCAAAGAGCCCTTGGACCTTGAATAAACATCGGTGGCAGCCAGGTAGTACTGTCCACTGGCCTTGGGCGAGACCCAATTCTGTGCTGGCTTCAGGTGTGACTTGACTCATTGCATTCCCAGATATAATAGCCAAGAGAGAGACTACTTAAGGAAAGGAGAGGGAAGATTAAAAAGGATTTTGTCTTGCAAGTTGGGTACCAGCTCAGCCACCGTAAAATAAAGCATGAAGTAGATTCCTAAAGTTTCCAACTTCATGTCCTTGCTTCTAGACAGCATTTCTAGACCCACTTGGGTCAGAAGTGAACCTGCCACCCTGAAGGGAAAGACACGAGCCTGGCTGGATTCAGTACTTGCTTACTAAGGAGCCCTTGAGCCTTGAATCAGCAGTAGCCAGGCAATAGTCACCATGGGCCCTGGGCAAGTCCCAGTACTGTGCTGGCTTCAGGTCTCACCCAGCATACTCCAAGTGGTGGTAGCTACAGGGGTGTTTTTGTCATACTCCATCCCGATTCCAGGCAGTTCAGCATGGAGAGAGAGACTCCATTGATTTGGGAGAGAGTATGGGGAGAGAAAAAGAGACTGCCGGGTATCTAGGGAATTCTGGCTGTTACCCAAGACGGTACATCTATGAGTCAGCAAAAATCATAGCCTCACTGGGCTTGGCGTGCCTCCTAATGCAGTTACCACTGCAGTGACCAAAGATCAGATCATAACGCTTATTTCCCTTTGAATTCTTGGAAAGACTTCTCAAAAAGGATGGTACAAATAAGCCCAAACTGCAGAGTTTACAATAAATACCTAACTATTCAATATTCATTGCTCAGACATCGACAAACAGACACAAGCACCGTGGTCATCCAGGAAAACATGACCTCACCACATGAACTAAGGCACCAGTGACCAGTACTGGAGTGATAGTGACATGTGGCTGTCAAAATAGCTGTTCTGAAGAAGCTCAGTGAAATTCAAGATAACACAGAGAAGGTATTCAGAATTCTATCAGATAAATTTAACAGTGAAATGGACATAATTTAAAAAAATCAAATAGAAATTCTGGAGTGAAAAAATTCAACCAACATACCAAAGAATGCACCAGACTCTCTCAACAGCAGAATCGATCAAGCAAAAGAAACAATTAGTGAGCTTGAAGACAGGGTATTTCAAAATACCAATCAGAGGAGACAAAAGGAAAAAAAAAATAATAAAAAAGAATGAAGGATTCCTACAGGATTGAGAAAATAGTTCCAAATGGGAAAATCTAAGAGTCATTGGCCTTAACGAGAAGAGAGATTGCAGTAGAAAGTTTATTCAAAGGGAAAATAGCAGAGAACTTTCCACACCTAGAGAAAGCTGTCAACAGTCAAGTACAAGAAGGACACCAAACAGATTTAACCCAAAGAAGACTACATCAAGGCATTTAATAGTCAAACTCCCAAAAGTCAAGGATAAAGAAAGGATTCTAAAAGCAGCGGAAGAAAAGAAAAAACCTACAGTGGAGCTCTAATATGTCTGGCAGCAGACTTCTCAGTGGAAGCCTTAGGGGAAGGGAGAGAGTGGCATGACATATTTAAAGTACTGAAGGCAAAAAAATTGTATCCTAGAATATTAAGTATCTCCAGTCAAAATAGCCTTCAAACATGAAGGAGAAATAAAGCCTTTCCCAAACAAACTAAAGCTGAGGGATTTCATAAACACCAGACAAGTCCCACTAGAAATGCTAAGGGAACTCTTCAGTCTGAGAGAAAAGGACATTAATGAGCAATGGGAAATCACCTTCATCTGAAGCACAAAACTCATTGGGAGTAGTAAGAAAAATGCAGAATAGTGTGACACTGTAATGGTGTGTAAACCACTCATATCTTCAATAGGAAGACTCAAAGCTGAATCTATCAAAAGTAATAAGCAGAAAAACTTTTCAAGACACAGACAATATAATATATAAACATATAGGCCAGGTGCCGTGACTCACACCTGTAATCCCAGCACTTTGGGAGGCTGAGGTAGGAAGATGGCTTGAGCCTAAGAGTTTGAGACCAGTAGACCCTATGTCTACAAAAACTAAGGAAATTAGCCAGGCATAGTGGCACATGCCTGTGGTCCCAGCTACTCAGGAGACTGAGGCAAGAGGATTGCTTGAGCCTGGGAAGTTGAGGCTGCAGTGAGCCACTACTCTCCAACCTGGGCAACAGACCAGGATTATGTCTCAAAAAAAAAAACAAAGAAAAAAAAAAAAGAAAAGATATATAAAAAGAAACAACAAAAAGTTAAAAAGTAGGAGGGTGAAGTTAAAATGAAGGAAGAGTTTTTATTAGTTTCCTTTTTGCTTGTGTTTGCAATCAGTGTTAAGTTGTCATCAACCTAAAATGTTGGGTTATTTGCAAGCCTCATCTGTAAACTCAGATTAAACGTTAAAACACAAAATAGCAAATATAAAGATATGAACAAAATTTTTTATGCAATATGTACACATTTTAAAAGTATAATCTTGAATGACTAAAAGTTGCATAATAATGTATTCATTATGATACAATTCAAAGATATAAAAGCAATACTGTATATTGTTCAGGGCTGTGTATCTGTACACACTTTAAACAACTGGCTGAAGGAATGTATGCTAAATTCATCATTGTAGCTACTTTTGGAAAGTGAAATTTGACTTGGGATCAAGAGAACTTAATTTTATCTGTAATGATTTTTTTCAAAAAAAAGGCTTAAAGTCTTGGAGGAGAAATATCAACTGAATTCAGGATGATGATTGGGATATAGAACACCTTTCTACATTAAGAAGTTTTTATGTTCCTCAGAAAGCAAAGCAAAAACCAAACCAAAAAAAAAAAGATCTATGATGAATGATTGGGACTGGGTATAAATGAGGTATTTGGAATTCTAGTGATGTTCTATAACTTCTTCAAGAGGTTGAAACACGGAAATGTTATTTTGTGAAAGTTCATCCAGCCATACAAGGTAAGATTGGTCCACTTTGTTGTATGTGGTTTATACTTCAGTGGAAATTTCTGGAGCAAATATGGCAAAATATGAACATTTGACATAGTTTGACATGAAAATTGACATACACAGATCATTCTTTGTGCTTTTCTTCAAGGTTGTGATATTTTAATAACTTCAAAAGAGATAGTTCATTAATAAAAATATTTTGATTTTGGCTGCATTTTGATTACAAATCTGTATACTGCAAAAACAGCCTTATTCCTTGCTTCCACTATACCATGATTTTCACTTCACCAGACCTTAGCAAAAGCTGTTGGGAAATGAGAAGACAGGAATGGTCTGATAACTGCTGTTGATTATGAAATCCTCTGCACCTATGATCTCAAGAATCATGGTGGGGTTCTGGACAGAGCAGGTTAGAATGATAGCAGGTAGCAAGTCTCAACAGTAATAGAAAATGACGGTTTGGGAAATGTAAGGGGCCAGAACCCTCCTAGTACTATAGCTGTCAGTCAGTAAATGTTCATTTGATAAGCTAGCAGATCACCTCTACAAGTGCTTTTGTCCAAAGGCAGTCCACTAAACACTCAATTACTCAGGGACTGAGTATCCAGACCTTCAGTTTTCTCCTTCCTTTTGAGAACCCCTGTCCAAGGGGTAAAAGGAGAGTAGCACAGCTCTCTGCTCTGTCAGGATTATTGTTTACCTCTGGCTAAGAGATGTCACCTCTCCAGCTTTTCTCTAAAATGCATTATTATTATTTCATCATTGGCTTGCAAGTACACTGCAGTATGCTTTGTCTATTTTCAAATTAATCTGAAAACAGAAGTTTAAAAATCTAAACTGTGAGTTTTCTAGGGGGATTTATTTTTTGAGGAGTAATGATGAGGTCTAGAATATGTTACCTTATTTTTTCCTTCTTTAAAAAAAGTTTTTTTTATTTCCATAGTTTTTTTTTGGGGGGGGGGACAAGTGCTATTTGGTTACATGAGTAAGTTCTTTAGTGGTGCATGGTGACATTTTGGTGCACCCATCACCCAAGCAATATACACTAGACCCAATTTGTAGTCTTTTATTCCTTACCCACCCTTTCCCCCAAGTTCCCCCTGTCCATTGTATCATTCTTAGGCCTTTGCATCCTCATACCTTAGTGCATATATATATATGTGTGTGTGTGTGTGTGTGTGTGTCTATATGTGTACACACACACACACACACCACAGTTCCTATATCCACTTGTTGACCGATTGGCATTTGGGCTGGTTCCATATTTTTGTCATTGTGAATTATGCTGCTATAAACATACATGCACAAGTGTCTTTTTTGTGTAATGACTTATTTTCCCCCAGGTAAATTCCCAGTAGTGGGATTGCTGGATCAAATGGTAGTTCTACTTTTAGTTCTTTAAGGAATCTCTGTACTGTTTTCAATAGTGGTTGTACCGGTTTACATCCCCACCAGCAATGTCAACATGTTCCCTTTTCACCACATCCATGCCAACATCTATTATTTTTTGATTTTTGGGCTATGGTCATTCTTGCAGGAGTAAGGTGGTATCACATTGTGAATTTGATTTGCATTTCCCTGATCGTTAGTGATGTTGAGCATTTTTTTCATATCTTTGTTGGCCATTTGTATATTCTTTTCAGAATTGTCTCTTTATGTCCTTAGCCCACTTTTTGATGGGATTGTTTTTTTCTTGTACAGCATGTTCCCTTATTGATTGGTTTTCACATTCTTATGGTCAATGACCATATCATTATCACCAAGAATTTACTCAATACTTGGTGCCTGCTCAGCCTGATATTACACACAGGATGGGGAAAAAGGTTTTAATGCAGGTGTGGACTCAAATACCTATGGGGAACAGTGAGGTAACCTAAATGAGCGAAGCGGTTGTGGTGTAAGTAAAACAGCCAAGAAACTGCCATGATAAATGGAACTGTATTTGTCTTGGTGCCCTGAAGACAATTGGGAGTAGTGTTCAACTGGAAGCGTCTGAATCAGACACGCTCCATTCCCCTTCCAGGTGATTGTAGCCATACAGGAATTTGGGTCCACTGTTGTCAAGTCTTGATTTTTCAAGAGAAACATGGAATATCTCTCTTTTAAAAAAATAGGAAATTTTTCTATTTCTACACTAATTCAATTAGAAAGTAACACACACTGTACAGACACACATCGTACCATGTGTTTGTTATTTTCTAATTGGATTAGTTTTGTTACTTTCTAATTTGATTGGTTTTGCTAACAGTAATTTTCTATTACTGTTGAGACTTCTTACCTGCTGTCAATCTAAACTTCTCTGTCCAGAGCCCCACCATTATTCTTGAGATCATCGGCGCAGAGGATTTCATAATCAACAGCGTTTACCAGACCATTCATGTTTTCCGTATGGGCCAAACGACCTGCTTCTAAGGGCTATCTTTGGCACAGTCCTGTGAACCTCAGCTTTCCGATGTAGTCAGGGGAAATAAGACACACAATCTATGTAAAAAGTATATGAAACAACAGTATAAGCTGCATGCATTTATCTTTTTATTCATTCAAACAATAGCATTTATTAAGAGCCCTCTAGCCTCCTTGCACTGTGTGAGTTACTAGGATTACAAAAATGAACAAAATTATTTTATATTGTCAGTCAGCCTAGTCTGGGAAAAGAAACATATCCTTAGATTTGTTATTAAACACATCATAAGAATCTTATAATAATATTGACTATTAGTATGGTAGAATTTCAAAGTATAGAGACTTTTGAAACTGTCTTTGCATAAATTATATCAGTGAGAAAAATTACATCCAACAGTAATCTGAGATAACCCACTCTCTGTCTTGCCTTTCCCTTAAATATTCCTGGGCTTTTGGGCCAAGCTAACTTTGGAAGACATTTGGGCTATAGTTTAAGTGATAATAGGCCTTGGCCCCAGACTCAAACACTTTTATAAAGCTAATGGGAGGCTATCAGGCTGGAGGGAGGAGGAAAGCCTGAGTCCTGCTAACGCCTAGACATAAACGATTGTCAGTCACTATTCCAGAGGTTATAAAATGTGCAACTTCCCCAATTACTCCTATAATAACATCACTATTGTCGAACTTAAGATTGGCCTTTTGAGATATCTTTTCAGGTTATTTTGTATGTCTGACACCCATGGCTGCATGTGGACCTGCCAACTCTACCCCTATGGCCCCACCCAGAAGGTATTCAGCTTGTAGGTGGCCAGCTTTGACCTCCTGCAATTTCATCTCCACCCCAACCAATCAGCAGCTAGTACCCATTACCTGGCCAACACCACCGCTCCCCTCAATTGCCTTTAAAAAAGGCCTGACCTAGGAGGTTTGGACAAGAAGGATTTGAATACTAACTCTCTCTCCCACATGGCGTGGCTCTCCTGGGGCCTATTAAACTCTTTCAACTACAACGCCAAGGTCTTTCTTTATGCAGTGGGCAGTTATACTTTGCTGACATTTTCTTAAGCTCATGGGAAATAATTAGCTTCTCTTTAAATCATATAAATACATCTCCTCTATCTGGACTATACTTCAATAGAAGCAGAAACAAGTCATAAAAGTACCTCACAGTCAACTTCTAAAGGAAGTACTGTCATAGAAGTGTGAGACTTCCTAGGAGCTCTTATAATTAAGCAATAGTTTTAACACCCTTCTAAAGCATATCTTCCATTATACTAAGTACACAGGATTATTTATTTTAAATGGGTGTACTAGCAGCCAGATAGCTATCTATCTATCAGTACACACACAAACACATACATTCATTTACATTGTATTTGATTTCTTTTACCACTAAAGACAATCTTACTTTAGCTACTAGTTAAATAACAGGAACTGCCACTTTTTTTTTTTTTTCACTTGCAAACTATGGTACAGAGGAAAAGAAGGCACTTAAGTGAGTAAGCTGTTTTTAATTTGAGAACTCTTTGGTTGTTATAAAAGTGGAAACTATGTGCTCTGGAAATGCTGGGTAAATTCAGATTGTTTACTGTTAAATACAACTTATTTATCAATTTAGGCGATAAAGGTCTGAACTCTCAAATTCTGTGAATATCCTTATAAGCATTCACTTTGATGTATAAAACTTTGTAGACTTGAAGGAGGGACTGTTTGATTTCTATATTTTTCCAAATATTTCCTTTAGGCAGTTCCCTCACAGTTAGAATATTGTGGCGAGTAAGTAGGAAGTTATGGATTGCTTTCTGAATGTTATTTGTCTTTCTAGGTGGAAGAACAGTGTGTTCATTAGTGATAACAATCTAGATATGAATGATGTAATGAAGTATGGGTTGAACTAATGAGATGGGAAGGTACAAAGACCTATTGACTGTTTTGCTAAATCACCACCTTCAAACATAAAAACAATTGTTGAAAAAGCTTCTATCAAAAATAAACCCTTCAGTATTATATCACAGGTATGATGGACAGAATAGAGGAGACTGGAATTTCCTATCACTATGGTTGACTTTAAAGAATACAACTTTTAGCACGTCTTTCATCACTGTAATAATATGGTAATGATTAAATTCCCCTTAAAAAGCCCAAGGCATCTGTTTGTTTCATGGAAACTTTCAAGTGTCTTGTGTACAGACTTGTTGAAGTGGGAGTTCATAAATGCAAGAACAGTAAACTTCAGCTTATCTAACACGGCCAAGGAATGGAATGTTCTACTTAACAGAATATTCTTGTTGTTGGAGAGCTGTTTCACATACCGCACATTGTAATTTTCAAGAGTAACCTTTGGTTAGCATTAAAGCTGTACTCCCATAGCCTATAGTTTGCTTTGATGCAGAAATAGAAGCTCATCTCCTTTATCCCCCACAATGCAGTTCTTCTATCTTTAGGTGCTCTCCAGGCTTTGGCCAGAATTCACCCATGGACCCCTCTTACTTTGGTTCTCAAATTGTGAATTCTGGGATTCACCGAGAGCCACTGTATAAACATACTAACTATCCTTGAATAATATTTGATTGAAAGAGCTGCTTTTGCCTCTTATGATTTAATTAAAATAAATGCTTTGGAATAATATAATGACATAAACTTTTGTGTTATAAAGACCTTATATAATGTCTCTAGCCTAAATTCTTTTTTATAAACCCAGTACTTGCATTCTGGAGCCTGTTGTATTCTGGACACTAGACGAGGTGCTTTACAGACGTTACCTCCAGGACTTATTAAAAAGACACAAAGAATGTGTTCTATATATGTATAGTGGAATATTATGCAGCTTTAAAAAGAGGGAAATCCTGGAGGATATTCTGCTAAGTGAAATAAACCAGAAACAGAAAGATAAATACGTGATCTTACTTTAATGTGGAATCTAAAAAAGTTGAATTCATAGAAACAGAGAGTAGAAAGGTGGTCATGGGGTGGGGGTGAGGGAACGGGGAGATGTTGCTGAAAGGGTACAAACTTGTAATTATAAGATGAGTACGTTCTGGAGACCTAATTTATAGCATGGTGACTATAGTTAATAATAAATTATACCCTTAACATTTGCTAAGAGAGTATAATAAGTATTCCCACCACAAAAAAAGGTAACTATCTGAGGTGATGCATATGTTAATTAGCTTTATTATGGTAATCATTTCACAATGTATATGTATGTCAAAACATCATGCTGTATACCTTGTATATATATATATAATTTTTATTGATCAGTTATACCTACAAGCTGAAAAAAGATGCATACAAATAAACAAAAGCAAAACTGTAAGATGAATTAAATAGAAGCTTTGGAAATTAGTAACCCGTAAAAGCATCAACAGGGGAGCAGGTCTTCCATTCTTTCTGTACAGTGTCTGCTGTTGGATCACTACACACTTGCTTTTGGGCTGGCTGCCTGCTCTGTAGAAAGTCCGGGTACTTCACTCCCACAAATTGAGAAGTGTGCTTTTTGAAATCCAGTTTGCTCTTAAACCTGTTTATATCAGTTGAAATTGAGTAATTTCAACATTATGTGAACAAAAAGAGCTTTTCTTAAATGAAAATAAAGTCTAAGGTTTTGCAAAATATTGATAAAAGCTAATTGCTTTAAAACAAAACAAAACAAAACAAAAAAACTGTCAGGCTGGACACAGCAGCTCATACCTATAATCCCAGCACTTCGAGAGGCCGGTGGATGGATCACCTGAGGTGAGGAGTTCGAGATCAGCCTGGCCAACATGGTGAAACCCTGTCCCTACTAAAATACCGAAGTTTGCCGGTCTTGATGGTGCATGCCTGTAATTCCAGCTACTCAGGAGGCAGGAGAATTGCTTTAATCTAGGAGGCGGAGGTTGCAGTAAGCCGAGATCGTACCACTGCGCTCCAGCTTGGGCAAAAAGAGTGAAACTCTGTCTCAGAACAAAACAAAACAAAAAATACTGTCAAAGTAGGTTTGGGTGAGACCCCTGTAGAGGACTGGAGGAAATTATAAAAACCCAGGAGAATTCTCCGATTGCCTTGTCATATATTATATTCTCTTGTTCGGTTTTAAAGAGAATGGAAACTGTAATAATGCATCATGAGTGAGGTTAGTACAAAATGAGAATTTGGAACTCTAACTGATCTATATCACTCAGGGTTCAGGTGCAGGAAACAGAAGCCACTTTAGGTATTTTAAGTTAAAAGTATTTAATATAGGCAATTAGGTCCTTAGGATATAGGATTTAAACAAAGGCAGGAGGATGAGGCCCTCTCCTGGCCTTCCAGGAATGACTCTCAGAACAGTACTCTGGACGTAGGACTTCTACGTACCTTGTATTTATTTTTATTATTACTTTTGTGATGTAGAGTGTTGCGGATAAGGCATTTCAGCAGGTGTGTTTTGAGTGCAGACTGTATGCAACACTTTGTGTGGGATGCTCATCAGGCAGAAGAAGGAAGAGGACAGCAAAGATGACCTAAGAGGTGCAGGTTCTTAAGAAACTGAAACTCTACTGAGAAAGATGGATGCACACGCAGATAACTGTATTACTAGGCAGAAATAATTTAAGTATGAAAGGCTCTTTGGCGCTGAGCAGGACTGTTTCCCCCTGACATAAGAGGGAGAATCAACATAAACCATAGACATGCAGCTTATTTAGTAAAATGCATGTATTTAAAGTGGATGATATGACAGGACTGGAGCCAGTCTAGTTCATTTATTTTTTAAAATAAACTGTGCCTATTATTACCTTATTAAAGAAGTACATATTACTTCTAAAAGGTTTATATAGTTTGCATCATGGTTAGATGGATTTTTTTCCTTTACTGTGGGTTTAGTGGAGGAGGAGTTGGGAAGCTTGAGTAAAAGCCTTGATCTGCCAGAAAATGTAGCAGTTATATGTAATTGGCTGTCTTAACCCAGAGAAACAGGAGAACCTGTGGGGTTCAGCATGGTGGACGTTGGTGAAACAATGATCATATATAAGGCAGCTGGATCTTGCTGCAAATGCTGCTTGCACAGCTCCAGACAAAACAAGGTGCTTTGTCACAGGAAAAAGCCAACAATTGTATCCCATTCCCTGCATCCTGGTCTAGTTATGGTAAGTGTCCACCCAGATCACGGGGGACAGCCTAGGTCACACTTATCTTGGCTCTCCAAATACTCCACCAAGACTAGTTTTAAAATATGCCCCTTAAGTTGATCCATCCCCAAAGAAGCCTAAAACATATAGGGTTTTTGGCAAATTCTGTCATCATGACATTGTATAAGATTTATAAAGCCCTCCTGAAGATGGCTGTGGGATTATGGAAGTTCCTTGGGTGCCTTCTGGCCCCTCTGATCAACTTTTCACACTAATGAGGAAATAGGGGAAGGAAACCCCTCATCACCCCAGGTGTGTGTCTTCTCATACTTGTTCTTCTGGACTCAGAGGACAGAAGTCTGATTATAGGAATTATTCATTTTTAAAAATTTCTATAAAGAGCACTTTTTGTTTATCTGAGCAAAACTATAGCATGAGACTAAATATCCCTCTTGGGTATTTGTTATAATGAAGCCACACTCCCCCCGACCAACCCCAATTTTTAGAAATTTATTGAAATGGAAGATAAACTCAAGAAAACCCCTTCCCACTTATTTTTTTTTCCATAATTTTTTCCAGCCTTTGAAACACAGAGGCCTCTCCCCACCTCCTATTTTTCTTACACTGAATGCATTGTTTCAACTTAGTTATGGATTATTTTCTGAAAATTTCTCTCCTGACTTCCAGCTAATTTTCAATACAGAAGCGAGTGCTTTTCTTCTCTCTTCTTTCCCAGGCATATAAAGTGTCTAGTTCTTGCGTTATTGGCAAGATTATGTTTCCTTTGTTGTCTTAACCTCAACTTTATAAAAACAGCTCACTTCGTGCTTTTACTCCATGATTGGAGAGTTCAAACATTTATAAATCCAAAAATAAAATGTTGCCCTACAGAAATTCACCTCTTGAATTTGAGCAGTGTTGAGGGGTATACCATCATGACAGTCAGCAATGGCAAAAGCCAAAGTTAAAAGAAAAAGAAAGTTTTTTGAAATGTGAGCTTTGAATTATTTGTCAGACTAAATAAATAGCATTACCCTATCTTCTCTACCTTATACAGAACTACATTTTAGAAAATCAGCACAGCTGAAAGTATAATGCACCATGGCACCACTTAGGTAGTTATACATTATTTGAACACATTTCTTAAAATGCCCGCTAAGCCACTTTTATCTCTTCGGCTATAGCAGAGACACACAGCAGTAGAAAGCACCTAAATAGTTTCACGTTATTCTTTACTTGAAACATGAATTACAGCACCAAGATCACTATAGTCATGGTGGGTGCTCTTAAAACAAATGTACAGTTCAGGTCATTTAATTTTATGGTTATAGAAAATGCAGCCAGAAAAGAACAAGTAACTTAAACAGTGATTAGCATTAAGTCTACTTGTGTCAACACAAGATTTGAGGACAGAATGAATCTTCTGTTTATTTTCTGGGCATTTCTTAAAACTGTGTTTGTTCCTATTAATCCATGAAATACCCATTAGTTTATGTACCCCCTGTTTTTAATATTTGTAGCTTAGCAACACAAAGGCAGTAAAAATATAATAATAAACAAGCAAGTAGATTAACTTAGTGTTGTTTGTTTTGTTTTGTTTTGAAATGAGCGTCAGTGAATCCAGTGCTGTATCTGCCAATGTCTTGCTTGTATCAGGAACTCTTAGAACAAGTTCACACCTAACAGCACTATGAGTTGGAAATGCTTATTTAGCTGTGTTTCTCCCAAGTTTCTTCTCCGGAGTCACTCAGCGAACCTGGCTTTACTTGACTTATTTTAGAGTGGCATCCTCAAATATAAAGCTGGAAAGGAGCCATGCTGCCTGATGCTAGTGACAAGTTGTTCCTTGTGTGGCAGACAAATCCAAAAATGGATTAATGTATTAATGTTCAAGCCAGGCCCTTTCACCTCTACTCTCTCATGAGAAGTGACAGAGAAGTAAGTGTGGCTTGTCCATAGACCTCCCGACTGCTCTGCCACTTTTGAGTTGACACTACTTCCTGATCTGAGACAGTCTGTCATTTAGGGTCAGTCAGTAGTTCTCCCATGGATTTCCATTGCTATGGATTTCCTCTGTGGTGGGAGGAAGAGAGGGAAAGAGAGAAGGGAAGGATTGGGGTGGGATAGGGAGTACAAAGAGAGAGAGAGAATCTATTTTACTAAATGTCATCGGTGCCTTTTTAATTGGTATTTTCAGATCACAATGACTTTCCTATATTAATGCTTAAACCCTGTCCTTATTATCCATTCCATCTGTATCATATTCATACCTGTGAGGCTCAGTGATGAGAAATGGCCACAGTACTCTTTGTTCTCCCAGGTTCTTTTTGCCATTTTTCCTGGCCATGGTCTCATCAAAGCATTTGGAACATGTGCAGCTGCAGTCTTCCGGGAGGGAACAGATATTGTACTCACAGAGCCAGTACCTGGTGTCTCCACTCTGTCATGACTTAGTCCTTCACCTCTCTCCATATTCAGCCGTGTGGGTTGTGTTGAATTAACTGTCCTTTCTGCAGGATGAGGTCCTAATGTGTTTAAGCTAATCATGGTTTCCCATCCCTTGGGTCATGGTGTTTGGCTCAGAGTTGGTCATATGTTTTTAGCAAGGGAGCCTCAGGGCTCTCTGTGGCCTTTCCAACTCTAGCCTCTACCTCTTGTTATGAATGAAGACTCACTGGGCGCTGTGTGCTCTTGGCGCTCATGTGACCCAGAAGACAACAGCATTAGGCAGATACAGCAGAAGTCACAGAGGGGAGATGCAAAGAAATGGGCTGCTTTGGTTGCTTCCCACGCCACCTGTGGGTGTTTCAGTCACATGTGATAGTAAATCCCTTTTATTAAAGGCTGATTGAGTTGGGTTTTTCTTATTTGTCACCCAGATGAACCCCAAAGAGTCACAAAAACCTGATTGAATTTACAAATATTTCATCATTAATTCTGAATTGGGAGGTGGGAACTAAACAAGGAAAATATCAATTATGGCAAACCATCATAAACAGTGAAGGACACTAACAATAACCCAGAAGACCTCAAAGACCCCTGAAGTTTTGCATCAAGTCAGCCAGATTTCTCCTTTATCTGAGCGGAAGAAAAATGATCTGCATCATGGCTGTTTGTTTTAACTTAAAAAGAGTGAGGAAATGAACATCCAGCCGCAAACTACAGTAAACAGCTCATTCAAGCAAATTACCCAGAACAAAAGAAACACCTCTGACATAATTTTGGGGTCCAAGCATGAAGATAACAGGGTGCTCAGCAGAGACCCAGAACCCCTGTAACAAGAGCCCCGTAGTTCTAATAGCATTTGGAGCCGATGGAAAAAGAGTATACTTTTAAACTGTGATACAGTTGGTGCTGAAGTCTCTTTACCCTTGATTTTTTTTTCCCTTCTGAATAGGAAAGCAGAGCTAGCTCTGTCATATTGAGCCGGTTGGTAATGGGCTCTGCCAGGCGTGGAGGAGATAAAAGCCACCACCTGCCTCACCCACGCTCCCCCTACCCCATTTCCCGGTCTCCAGTTGTCTGTGCAGCTGCCGACAGCCGGTCATTGTTCCTCCCCAGAGCTGCCTGGGAGCTCGGCCGTCCCAGTCTCAGAAGCACAATTGCCGTTCGAATGCAGCTCCTGGGTGGGTTTCCTGTGCACCTTGGCCGTGACCCCTTGGAGGGCTGTATGCCTACAAGTTGAGCGAAGCCTGAGCAGACACGGCTTAAGTGGCTGCCATGTGCCAGGGCCTGTGAAGAGAAGAGCACAGGCCAGTGCTACAGAGAGGGAAAAGGGTTTGAGCAAAAACTAAAGAGAAAGCACATATAAGAATATCCGGTGGGCCTGTATTGGTTTTTTGGCTGTCGAGGGTCTACTTGTCTTACTTGCTGAGTAGAACCCCTCTTGTCGAGTATTTCTCCCAGGCCTGGCCAGTGAGAGCATTGCATTCCCTCCTGGCAACTGTGATTGGGTCAGAGATGGGCACGAGACTTAGCTGGATGAAACCCCGGAGCCTCGTTGCACAGACCTAGTTTTGAGAAATGAGGGAGATTCTCTTCTTTCTTTCTACTTTGAGAGGAGAATGTATAAAAAGGAATAGTAGGAAGTAAGCATTTTGTGGCCAATATATTCTTGCTTGTTGGGCGTGGTAGACACTGCGATAAGCACCTCAGACCCCCCTCCTCCCCGCACCGTTAGGAATAAAGGACTTGTTCCCCAGCAGCTGGGAGTGAGGCTGATGACAGTCCTCAGCTTTTAGCTCCTTTGAGGTTTGCCTCACTGAAGAGATCCATCTTGCCCAAGGCCATGCCACCTTTTCGGCGTAATCCACATCCATGTAGGGGTATAACGGCTTGACCATTTTGCTGCTATTCAGGACAGCTCTGGAAGGTCAACCCATCTTCAGCGTTCCTTCCCGGGTCCCCTGAAAGTTCCCTTGAGGTTGCACTGCAGCTCCCTCTGCCCAATCCTGCTTCTGTCCCTTCCATTCCAAGGCAGTGGATCCCAAGAGCCCTCCCTAATAAAGCTCCTGCCGGTTAACCTGCCTTCTAGGGAGCACAGCGTACACCACCAAGATAAATCACTTGTAATTTTTCCTAGCGGTGGAGCTTAGTGACTGAAGTGGAGGAGGATCACTCTGAGCAGAAGGACAAATAAACTGAAGCATGACTTAAGAAGATGATGCAAATCACCACATTCCTTCTGCCTGTAGCTCAGGATCCAAACACCAATGAAGGCCATGGCCATGCGCCTCTCCTTTTAGGCCATATGGCAGTCAGTGTGCATTGACTGTTCAACAAATTGACCGCTTTTTTTTTTTTGGTTTTATGCAGGCACAATCTGAAAGCCAGTTCTGCTGTGAACATCAAATACCTTTTAATGATGCTTGACATAAAAACCACCATATAGTCTCATTTTTCCCCTGGTTGTCTGATGTGAAGCATCTTTTAAAGGAAGTTTATGGTAGTTACCTTTATAATGGCATAACTCTTACCAGGTTTAAAATTAAAATGTTATCACAAGTGGCATTTCCCATCCCATTTCAAATGTAGAGCACGGCGAGAATTCTCAGGAAATTAAAATATTGCCTTTAAAGCCCTGCTTTTATGGTGATGTGAAGGAAATTGCAGCACACTCGCATTTATCCAACTATCAAGATTTTTTATAGTCTAAAATATTTGCCAACATTTTCCCCATGTGAAATCTATTATACACAATGATTAAAAACAAACATCATGTGCACTGTATGTTGGAGATGCTTTTAATAACTTGGAATCAGAGTAAATGATCACCAGGGCTCAGACTTAATACGGGTTGAAAGGACACCCTTAAAATCATGACAGTGGCCTTGTATTAAGCTTGTGGTTTACATGTTTTTTCTTTACTGCCTTGCTAAAATAATAATTAAACTCTAAACAGGCGTTCCTCCAGTTAATCAATTCTGTGTGAGTGTATGTGTGCAGTGCATATTCACACATTCCATATTGCTTCTGAAACATAATTTTATGTTTGTAAAAAAAAAAAACCAGAAATCTAAGTTACCTCAGTGCTATTATATAATCCATAACAGATTTGCCAACCCAAAAGCCCAATTCTATCATAAGACTTAAATTCATATATTTTATAAAATATAGGATGTTGATGTTGTCACAAATGTTTTTGATGAGATTCCACCTTCTACAAACCCAGTTTTGATTGTACTCTTTTGTAATAATTTAGTATAATGTTGGTCTCTCCAAAAGCACCTATTGATTTTTAAGTCCCACTACATAGCACCATACGGCGTGTTGAGGTGCCACTTGAATCTTTTTAGAATGGATCAGGATGTCCCCCAAATCTGAGAAGCTGTAATAATCTCAATAGTATAAATACTATAACTTGTAACACTATTAGAGAAATGTTTCATAATGTAGACTTCTTTTACAGTAA
Organism: Callithrix jacchus; assembly: GCF_049354715.1. Taxonomy (NCBI): domain Eukaryota; kingdom Metazoa; phylum Chordata; class Mammalia; order Primates; family Cebidae; genus Callithrix; species Callithrix jacchus. The sequence continues at coordinate 22,107,869 of NC_133506.1, forward strand.
TGTAGTTTTGGAACTTTTAATCTTTTTTAATTTTAGAGTTTTTTTTTTTTAAGTTTCATTTAACATTTGGCTTCTTCAGAGGAACTTCAACCAAAGTTTAAATTACAGATTTATTATTCAAGAGTCACAAAATTCTATGACTATACAAGAAACTTATCTAATTGAACTTTCAAAGTATAGTTTCATAAGTGTATATCCTTTATACATCTAAAGTTATTAATACTTAAAACTGCACTGTGACTTTTCAGCACCACAGAAGTCTGGCTGTTAAATTCTTTTCTACATTTTCAATATTTTAACTGTCATTTTTTGTGTGTTTTGTTTTTTTGTAGTACCCCTAGCACACAATTTTCCCAGTAAGTACAAGCATGTAAAATATAATTTCCTTTCCAGTTCATGTTCTATACACTAATTGTGAAAGTCACTGTAGTTAGTGACAAATTTAATCTTCAATAATTGGAAGAAGGCAACATGGGTTGAGATTACAGGATGTAATTGTTGAGTTCTAGGTATCTTCAAGTTTTTAAAACAAAGGTCCAGAAACTGATGTTCATAAAACAGGTCAGCCCCTCACTGAACCAGTTCTATTGTGTTGATAAATTTCTTGTTAGAAGTATGGCAGGCAAAACAAAATACTTCTAGAAAAACATGTGCTTTAGCAGCAAGATGGTTATTTGAGCATATAGCTTCCCTTTTGGGAGTCCTTGAATAGGCTATGTTGAGTTGAAAGGAGCCAAGATCATAAACCATACATAAAGGGCTCTGAGCACAGGTTTAGAGAACGGAAGCTTCTTGGAACCATTTTCTATTTGGCAGAAACAAACCCTGACTCAGCCTTTTCGTTTTTCCACATTAAGTACACTGAATTCTCTGCCTCATCCAAGCTGTGGAACTTTCTGAAAAAACCTCTAGTTGAAGTCTTTTTCTTTTATGTCTGCAAGAATTAAAGGTCACAGACTCTTGTTTCTAGACAACAAGGACAGTTCACTTTCTGGGTGCTAATGAAAATCTTTCTATCTTGAATACTTCCTGAGAATATTTAGTATTATAACAGTCATGACAAGAAATGATGAAAATACAATCACATGCTATTAAGAGTTCTGAAAACTAGAACTCTTTCTGGCCTGAACCATGCAAAGAAAGCTCATGGAATAGTCATTTTCTGGGCTCCGTTCTTTAGAACTCTTTTCCCCCAAGCTAGTTGCTATGTGTCAGCCTGGGTATTGTGGTAACAAAAGGGATTAGAGGGGTCCACAAGCTTGGCTGGTGACTGGATCCTGTAGCATTGGGAAGTGGATGGAAGAAAAGGGTGGAGGGCAGCAAGGTGTGTTGTATCACTTCTCGGTCTAGATGACACCTCAAAGTCCTTTGCTTCTTTCTGCAGCTGTCCTGGGCTTCAGAATGCTGGCTCTCCTTTTCTGTTCTGATACAGTCAACCCTGATATGGTTTGGAGGGGATGTTTGTCCCCTCCAAATCTCATGTTGAAATGTGATCGCAATGTTGGAGGCAGGGCCTAGTGGGAGGTGTTTGGGCCGCTGAGGCAGATCCCTCAAGATGGCTTGGTGCCCTCCCCACAGTAATGAGTGAGTTTTGCTCTGTTCCTTCACACAAGAGTTGGTTGTTTGAAAGAGCCTGGCACTTCCTCTCTCTCTCTTGCTGCCTCTCTTGCCATGTATATTAGTTTCTTTTCACGTTGCTGATAAAGACATACCCGAAACTGGGAACCAAGAAAGGTTTCATTGGAGTTACAGTTCCACAGAAACTGGGAACCAAGAAAGGTTTAATTGGAGTTACAGTTCCACAGGGATGGGGAGGCCTCCAGGGTCTTCTTACATGGTGGCGGCAAGGGAAAGTGAGGAAGAAGCAAAAGCGGAAACCCCTGATAAACCCGTCAGACTTATTCACTATCACAAGAATAGCACAGGAAAGATCAGCCCCCATGACTCAATTTTCTCCCACAACATGTGGGAATTCTGCGAGATACAATTCAAGTTGAGATTTTGGTGGGGTTACAGCCAAACCATATCATGCTGCCTCTGGCCCCTCCAAATCTCATGTCCTCACATTTTAAAACCAATCATGTCTTATCAGCAGTTCTCCAAAGTCTTAATTCAGCATTAACCCCAAAGTCCACAGCCCAAAGTCTCATCTGAAACAAGGCAAGTCCCTTCGGCCTATGAGCCTGGAAAATCAGAAGCAGGTTAGTTACTTCCTAGATTCAGTGGAGTCACAGGTATTGGGTAAATACAGTCATTCCAAATGGGAGAAATTGGCTGAAACAAAAGGTTACTGAGCCTATGTAAGTTCAAAATCCAGCGGGGCAGTCAAATATTAAAGCTCTGAAACGATCTCCTTTGACTCCAGGTCTCACATACAGGTCACATTGATGCAAGATCTGGGTTCCCATGGTCTTGGGCAGCTCCACCTCTGTGATTTTGCAGGGTACAGCCTTCCTCTCAGCTGCCTTCACAGGCTGGCATTGAGTGTCTCAGGCTTTTCCAGGTGCACAGTGCAGGCTGTGAGTGGATCTTCCATTCTGGGGACTGAAGGATGATGGCTCGCTTCTCACAGCTCCACTAGTTGGTGCTCCAGTAGGACTCTGTGCGGGGGCTCCAACCCCACATTTTCCTTCTGCACTGCCCTAACAGAGGTTCTCCATTAGGGCCCCACCCCTGTAGCAAGCTTGCCTGGGCATCCAGGCATTTCTGTACATCTTCTGAGATCTAGGCAGAGATTTCCAAACTTCGGTTCTTGACTTCTGTGCACCTGCAGGCTCAACACCATGTGGAAGCTGCCAGGGCTTGGGGTTCCCATTCTGAAGCCACAGCCCAAGCTTTATGTTGGCCCCTTTTAGTCGTGGTTGGACCAGCTGGATATAGGGCACCAAGTCCCTGGACTGCTCAGAGCACAGGGACCCTGGGCCCAGTGCATGAAACCACTTTTTCCTCCTGAGCTCTGCACCTGTGATGGGAGAGGCTGTCAGAAAATTCTTTGACATGGCCTGGAGACATTTTGCTAGTGGTCTTGGGATTAACATTTGGCTTCTTGCTACTTATGCACATCTCTGCAGCTGGCTTAAATTTCTCCCCAGAAAATGGTTTTTCCTTTTCTATTGCATAGTCAAGCTCCAAATTTTCCAAACTTTTATGCTCCGCTTCGCTTATAAAACGGAATGCCGTTAGTAACATTCAAGTTGTCTCTTGAATGCTTTGCTGCTTAGAAATTTCTCCCCCCAGATACCCTAAATTATCTCTCTCAGTTCCAATTTCCACAGATCTCTAGGTAGGAGCAAAATGCTGCCAGTCTCTTCATTAAAACATAACAAGAGTCACCTTTGCTCTAGTTCCAAACAAGTTCCTCATCTCCATCTGAGAGCACCTCAGCCTGAATTTCATTGTTCATATTGCTCTCAGCATTTTGGGCAAAGCCATTCAACAAGTCTCTAGGAAGTTTCAAACTTTCCCACATTTTCCTGTCTTCTTCCGAGCCCTCCAAACTGTTCCAACCTCTGCCTGCTACCCAGTTCCAAAGTTGCTTCCACATCTTCAAGTATCTTTTTGGCAATGCCCCACTTTACTGGTACCAATTTACTGTATTAGTCAGGTTTCTCTTAGAGGGACAGAACTAATAGGTTATATATATGTGTGTGTGTCATATATATATTTCATATATATATATATATGAAAGGGGGAGTTTATTAAGTCTTAACTTACAGGATCACCAGGTCTCACAATAGACTATCTGCAAGCTGAGGAACAAGGAGAGCCAGTTTGAGTCCTAAAACTGAAGAACTTAGAGTCTGATGTTCGAGGGCAGGAAGCATCCAGCATGGAAGAAAGATGTAGGCTGGGATGCTAGGCCCATCTCTCTTTTTCATGTGTTTCTGCCTGCTTTATATTTTCTGGAAGCTGATTAGATGGTGCCCACCAGATTAAGAGTGACTCAAATGTTAATCTCTCTTGGCAATACCCCCACAGACACCAGGGATCAATACTTTGTATCCCTTAATCCAATCAATTTAACACTCAGTATTAACCATCACACCATGTGACATGCCTGTTCCTTCTTCACGTTCCACCATGAGTAAAAGCTTCCCGAGGCCTCCCTTGAAGCTGAGCAGATGACAATGTAATGCTTGTACAGCCTGCAGAATCACTGACCAAATTTACCTCTTTTCCTTATAAATTACCCAATTCCAAATATTCTTTATAGCATCACAAAATAGACTAATACAGACTCCTTGCTGGGTTTGCTGTCCTTTAAGCCAGGAGGTATAATGGCACTATTATTACAGTTTTCCCTTCTGCCTCTGAACACGAAAACACACACACACATAGACACACATTCACATGTGCACACACACGCACACACACAGTTTTCTTAGAAGAAGAAAATATTTAATTCTCATTATGACCTAAAGCTTTACAACAACACAAAGTTATGAACTTCTGTGGTGTAAGAACATTATATCATTTAGTCATTGAAATAACCCCTTTTATGAGTCAAAAACAAACCAAACAAAATTTAAAACCCCAAAATGCAAAGAAGATGAGCAATTGTTGATAGTCCAGAAGCTGGTGGGGGGCATGTTTGTCTAACTACAAAGCCTTTTTCCACTACACCCCTGCTGACCCACATGGGAAGCAGAGAGATGATGACAAACAAAAATAAACAGAGATTTCTGTATTTACTGAAGCCTGGAGAAGTTGGCACCAACCTGTGGCCTCCTTTCTACTCTTCACTAACAGACACTTTCCTTTTTTAAGGCTCAAGGGTGGAGTTCTTTAAACCTTTTTATTACTTCATAGTCCGGTTCATACTGTGTCTTCTAGAGCGTAATGGTACAGTTAGCTGAGGGTGTATTACTAATAAAAGAAAAAATGAAGGGGAGAAGAGGAAAAGCAAAGTTAGAGACCATTTGACTATTCTTGAATAAGATTGACAAACACTTTCTGTAAAGGGCCAAGAATAAATATTTTAATTTTTGTGCACCAAGAGGTAAAATTGAGGATATTGTGTAGGTGCTGATACAGCAAGTGAGAAAACAAATTCTTACAAAAGTTTCATTGATGAAATTAAAAATAATAATAATTGAATATAATACGTAAAAGATTAACTACTAAATAAGAAGAAAGTTATTCTAGTAATGAAAAGGATGAAATTATTTTTGGGTGGGTAACATTTTGCTTAATTGTAGTTTGAAATTAGTTTTCTGTGTCATCAAATTGATTGCAAATGCATATTGATAAAAATAATCCTTAGCTTCTGTGTTATACAGAGATAGGAGGCTGGATTTGACCTGCAGGCCGTGGTTTGCCTACCTCTGCCACAAAATCTCATGTGGATATTTACATCTCATGGAATCTAGGAAAATCCACTACTACATTCTCTTGATTTCCCAAGTCCTCACCTAGAAGGTCATCTTAAGGGAGGACTTACTGAATTTTTTCCTGGGATACCTCTATCTGTACTTTAAAGATTATAGATAAATGGCTTGAGACACAAGGAGAGAGGAGAGTTAGAAACTGTCTCAGTGAAATTTCTGTAAGATCTATCTGAAAAAGTTTATATGAGTTTTGAAAATAACTCTGTGTTGTGATCATATTTGTTTCCTGAAGGCTGTCTTCAATAAAACCAAAGTCAAAAGAAGGTTCACCATATTGCTAAGTAAAGGAAGCCTGTTTGGAAAAGCTGCATATTGTCTGATACCAACTGCAGTCATGAGCTGCTTAAACATTGAGATATGTCCTGAGAAACATGTTGTTAGGCAATTTCATCGACATGTGAACAACATAGAGTGACTTATGCAAACCTACATGGTAGAGCCTATTACACACCTAGGCTACGTTGGTATAGTCTATTGCTCCTAGGCTACAAACCTGTGTCTGTTACTATACTAAGTAGTGTAGGCAAATACAACACAAGGCTAAGGATTTGTAGATCTAAACATATGTAAACCTAGAAAATATCTAGTAAAAATATAGTATTCTAATCTTATATCACCCCCATTGTCATATATGCAGTCTGATGTTGACTGAAGAGGTGTAATATAGCACATGGCTCTATATGACAGGCTGGAAAAGGAAAAACTATTGGAGACTATATGTGTGTGTGTGTGTGTGTGTGTGTGTGTGTGTGTGTATGTATATGTAAAATATATTATATATTTATAAATTATATTATAAATATATGATATATATATATTTTATATATGCATGTTTTTTCCCATGGAATGCTTCACAAGTTTCCATGTCATTCCTATGCAGGCCATGCTAATATTTTCTCTATCATTTCAATTTTAGTATATGTGTTGCTGAAGCAAGCACTAGAGACAATATAAATATCAGAAGTTGCCAGGCATTGGGCAGGGATGACACAGAAATTTGTGAAACATTTCATAAAAAATGTCATATATATAGAAATAATAAATATATAGAGAGTTTTCTATATATATAAACTATATATAGTTATATATATAAGTTATATATATAGTTTATATAGTTTCTCTATAACTATATATATAACATATATATAGGTTTTCTATGTATAGTTAGAAATATATGTATAGTTATATGTATATATATAGACATATAACTATGTCTATATATAGTTATATATAGACATATAACTATGTCTATATATAGTTATATCTATAGTTTCTATATATAGAAAACCTATATATATATATATAAAAACTCTATATATAGAAAACTATATATATTCTCTGTAGTTTTAATCATATATATATATATAATTCTATGTGACACTCTGGAAAAGAAAAAACTATAGAGAATATATATATATATATATATATATATATATATATATATATATGCCACAGTTCTATACCTATCTTGCAGTTACTTTTATAAGAACTTGGAGGATGTGTACTGCCCAGGTCTGGCTTCAGTTCCATCAGGTACATTCCAGTCTCATTATGCCATTGTTTACTAGAAAGTGGCATGGAGTATTAAGAAGGCAGCTCTAGAAGGAAAAGCCCTAGGCTGGAATAGGCTCAGAACCTCTATAACTGGAAATATTAGCTCATTCAAATATGAGTTTTAAATGAGGATTTATGTCTTCAGAAAACTCTGAGAGGCTTACTTGGGCCACCATTCATAGATCTCTCCTATGGAAAAAGGTTGAGAGCTACATATCCTCCAGCCCTCATTCCTGGCTCTAGATGTGTCTTCCCAAAGAGAGCATCCTTTCCTAATCACATAGAAGCAGTATGGGTTAGGCTAGCATCACTCCCTGTTCATGACGCAATGTATTAGTCTGTTCTCATACTGCTAATAAAGACATACTTGAGATTGGGCAATTTATAATGGATTCATGGTTCTACATGGCTGAGGAGGCCTCATATTCATGGCAGAAGGCAAAGGAGAAGCAAAGGTATGTCTTACATGGTGGCTGGCAAGAGGGTGTGTGCAGGAGGACTCCCCTTTATAAAACAATCAGATCTCGTGAAACTTATTCGCTATCAAGAAAACAGCATGGGAAAGACCTGTCTCCGTGATTAAATTACTTCCCATTGGTTCCCTCCCATGACATGTGGGAATTATGGGAGCTGCAATTCAAGATGAGATTTGGGTGGGAACAAAGCCAAATCATATCACCCAAGGAACATGTCAATGATCATTTCTCACACATTTTTACCGAAGCACACAGGCTGAACTGCATGGACTGTGGTGTCTTCATTGGTCAAATGGGGATAACTGTACTACTACCTTGGAAGCCTCCTGTGAGGATTACCTGATTTAACATGTGAGTGTTCAATAAGTATAAGCAGGTCCTCTCCTACTCATAGCCTAGAATTTTCACAATGATTAAAGAAGCATGTAAATTGGACGTCATAAGTCCTCAATAGTGGATACCTTTATTGCTGATAAAATGCAATTAGATTTATCTTTCCCACCCTATGTCATTCTGGTCCAAAGAGCAAGAACTCTGTAGAACTAAGTTTAGTATCAAAAGAGATTTATTGAAGGTATGCCATATTTTAGGCCTTAAAAAAATACTACTATTCATTACTTAATCCTTAAAATTTTTCTTTGAAGTTAATAGTCTCCATCCAGATGAGAGAATTAAGTAGCTTTAAAATCAGGAATTTTAACAGGAATGACAAGAAGGAAGAGGAGGAGAAGAAAAAAAAGAGGAAGGGGAAGAAGAAGGAAATTAATATGTATTCTTAGAGTAACCTTTTTTTTTAATTAATTGGGTTCATTTGAGTATATACCTAATTTCTGAATGATTTGTAGGGTTTCAAATGGTGTTAGCAAATATATTTAAACATCATAATCAAAAACGTGTCTTAAAACATGCGAATTTTTAAGTGATTATATTGCATTTTATATTCATATCATTTTAAAATAAAATTTTAATGTTCAAAAACATATTTTTCTCTAAACAAATGAATAATACAAAGTTAACTTCTTTATAATTCTATACCTATCCTGTGGTTACTATAGATTACGACTGATACAAAAAAATTTTCCATGCTACTATTTAACACAAGAATTGGAACAGACTATTGAACTAGTTTTAACAGATTTAGTGCTGTAGATATTTTGTTGAAAAATGATTTCCATCGATCAAGAGATTGCTTTTCCCTCAAGGGAAAAGAGCCCCTGTCTAAGGTACCAACCTCCTCATAAATAGATTTTGTAGGGAGTTCTTATTTCCTCCCATGAGGATGGCATGCAGGTTTGAATTACGATTCTTTACCAGAAGGAGATTTCTTATCATTAGCTATACACAAAACGCTCAGAACATGATATCCTGAGTGTGGTGACTTTCTAATCTTGGGTTTTTTGTTTGTTTACAAACTTGGGACTTTCAAGAAAAATATAATTACGTGAAGAGTAGTTTTTCACAGTGGGTGTATTATTTTCACCATAAAAAATTATCCATATTACTACATCTTAGAAAATTTGAGAATTACATTTTATACTTTTTATTGCATATCAGTTTAAAAGTTCTTGTTAATGTGTGAGAGAGACGGGATTGTGTGTATGTTTGTGTAATCTCTGTGAGATAACTATCATTATTCTTTCTTATCAGATAAGGAAATTGAGATTCAGAGAGATTTTTTTTGTGTGTATTTATGTGTAAATACATGCTTTCATGTGTGTGTTTATATATGTATATATGTGCGTGTATATAATTTGCATTGGGAAAATAGTGGATTATATTTACGTAATAATGTTAAAAGTTGTTTCCTCTGGATAGTTGATATTTCAGAGGAACAGTCATATAAATTTGTTTAAAAATCAATGTGTAGCTATGTAAAAAAGAATAACTTACAAGCCTTTCTGTCAGTGGGAATTAACTTTGGGTATTGAAAAGGTTGCATCCTGTATTGTACCTTTGGTTAAATTAGCAAAAGCTACTCTAGCGGCATGGTTTGGCAAGTAAAAATTAGCTTTGTGCAGATTCAGAGAAATAGCGAAAGGTGTCCTCCTCGGAGCTGGGACATGGTGGTGTAGTTGAGAACCCAGTTAGGCACAGTCTGGACGTGGAAGTGTGGACTGGAGGTGGTCGCATTTTGTATGTAGGCAATTTTATGCATTGCACAGACTACAGAACCTCATGGGAAGGCCCACAGGTGACAACTGTGTGGAGTGTGTTTGTGTAGGGGAGGGGTATGAGAATGGCTGGCTGGGTGTTAAAGGCAGAAAGAATTGGCAGTGTCACACCTTGTACACCCAGCTCTTGTGAGAACCAGGCAAGTAACACAAATGAGTGACTGCAGGAAACACCTCTAGCAGACCTCTTTGAATCTTCTTGGCCCAGCCTTACTCTTGCCACTGATGTGGAGAGCAGTGTGCATGGGATCTGACCAGCCTCACATGAGTACAACCCCACAGGCTGGAAATCCTCATCTCACTTTCTATGGCAAGTGCGTCTCTAACCCCACCATTGGGATACCTAGAAGTCACCCAGCACTCATGTGTGCATAACCCAGCTTGTGCCAAATGAATGACAAAGAATTGATGCCTGTAGTGCCACCCTTGATTACTGGGGCCAGGATTTGTTGGAGAAGTGCTCCCCCTTTGCATTTTCTGGGTGGACACTTCTAAGACACATTCCAGAAGATTCCTTTAAATACCCTGAGAAACTGAGCAGCAGTCACCCATGGCAGTGGCCAATCCCAGAGCACAGCCTTGAGCAGCTTTTCCCTCCTTTGCTGTTTCACCACCTGTCACTTCCCAGATGAGCCACTGTGGGCATTCTTTGACTCTGTTCCTTTAGGGTGACACATTAAATCAGTGACCTAGACCAGGCCTGTGGCTCTAGCAGGTTGCTGCCAGACACATCTAGTGTTGCTAGATTGTGATTCTTCCAGGCAAGCCATCAATCCAGAATTTTGCATGATCTGATTTGTAAACATTAGCGTTTTTTAAAAGCATTTTGCTGGACAAACAAAACACAACTGCAAACCAGATTTTGCTTCTGGGTGCCAGTTTGTGATCTCTGCACTATTTGAGTGGAAAAAGCCTTATCTGAAATGGACTCTGTTTTCTGAATTTAAAGTCATGAATTCTTCCTTTCAGGGAAATCAGACTGCAGTCCTCCTGAGGGCAGAGTGCATGGCTGTTTTCCCCAACAATCGTATAGGCCTTAATAAACACTGTGTTCAATGAATCAGTACAAGGTTCCAATATTATCAGTGTAGGTCTTAGGTAGTGTGCACCTCTTTGCTTCAGAGGAGGCAGCTCTGATGATCTCCTGAAGTTTGTTGGCCAGTCCCGAAAGCCTGAGCAGTGTCACATTCCTAAATAGGTCTATTCTTAGGAATAAAGCTGCTGCTTAGTATTGTAAATTGGAAAAGGAAAAAAGTGGCGGGGCGGGGACGGGGGTGGAGGACAGATGAAAATTATTTACCTACTCCTTTCCCAGTCCTCAGGCTCTTGATACACCAGCCAATAGATCTACATGATCATTTCTGATAATTTTAATAACCCGAATGGGCTGATTATCTATTCCAAAGATCTGTACAGTAGGGTTTCTCTATTTCTGCACTGTGGACATTTTGGGCTGGATAATTCTTTAGTCTGGAGTAGGGAGGGGCTGGGGTGCTGCCCTGTGCATTGTAGGGTGTTTAGTGGCATCCCTGGCCTCTACACACCGGGTGCCATTGGCAGCTCCCAAACAAAACTGTCCCCAAATCTTGCCAAATGTCTTCCTGGGGTAGGGGAAAACATCCATCCCCCCCAAGCCATTGAGAGCCACTTCCTGTATGGTCATGCATTAATGAGAGGCAGAAAAAGGGAAAGCCTGGATCGTGAAGATAAATTCTGTGGTGCCACCGTCTAGTGGTATATGTTTGCAGTGTTCTGTTTGTATGCTCCTCTGTTATAAGGAATCAAGCCTCACAAGAAGAGTGTGCGACTAAAGTATTATTACTTAGCTGGCAAAGAATTTATAACCCCAAAGTTACACTTTGGTAGACTAGTATTTCCTGAACAGTCCTCCAAGGGGGAGCATTAATTAGTTCTCTGAAAACAAAAGCTTCCCTGGTCCCTTGCCTCTGAATGTACACAAACATATTAAAGGTCCTTGGGTATCAGTGGTAAATAAACCGCATTTACCATTGTTTAAGGTTAAATAAAGTTCTTCAAGGAAATGAGATCCTTTTCTAATACCCATTCAACCCCTTTTGTTTTCAACAATTTGGGAAGTTGATGAATAGCATATAAACCATTCCCTCAAAATGTAAGGATTTCTAGCTGTTCTCTTATAGATTTCCACACTAATTTAAGATGTGTACACTAGCATCTTATTACTAGAGTTAGATTTAACTGGGACCCACAACTTTACTTGAGAATAATGTTTTGTGTTTGTAAATGATACACACACACACACACACACACACACACACACACTACTGCCTGTTCCTATTCAATAGCCATGAGTAGACTTACGGACTTACTTAACTCATCTGACTCTTAATCAATGGATCATTTGCCTGCATCCAAATGTGCTTCTGAGTATTTACTTATTTATGTATTTATTTTTTTATTATTATTGTTTCTAAATAGACTCAGGGAACTCTGCCAGTTGTTGCAGGAGCTTCATACATATCAATAAGAGAAAATGATCTAGCACAATTGCATGGGCCAGACCAATAAGAACATGCCCATACGCCTTCAGAGCCAAGCTCATCACCTTGCTAGGGCACTCAGTCTGGAGGCGGCCTGGCCTACACAGAAGTGGATGTCTTAGTGGAAACCAGGCTCAGAGTCAAGTGCAGCCCAGAGAGCCAGGGAGAATGTTCTCCAGCAAGCTCATCTTTACATGATAATAACAAGACTTAATTAAAAACCACTGGTATTTTCTCTATTTGTTTCCTAGGCAGAAAGCTCAAATACCAGACTGTCTGGTTCAAAATTGAACACCTGGCAACCCTAATGATTTAGTTTACACAGTGATTTATATTGTGTGGCAGATTCAGAAATGTGTGGCGTCAGTGGGGGTAGGAGTGGGAGAATGCAGAAAGACTCAGGAGAAGAAGACGTTTTCTTTTATTTCTATATGTTTAATTGGGTTAAAAAATGCTTCTCAGGAAGAGGAAGTGTTTTCACCTATTATTCCATTTTACTATATGCCTGTCCATCTCTTTTTTTCTTATTATGTTTCTGCTTTTTGCCTTCAATGCTAATTTCCACAGCTTTAACAGATTCTGTTCTCTACGGGATTTGATTTTGGTGTTCCTGACATGGGGCTCTGTACTAAGTCTGAAACAGCTACCATGTTTCAATCACTGTGGCAATATGAGGGTGTGATCTGGGGCCAAATGGCTGTTTGAATTGCAACTCTGCTGTTTCTCAGCTGTGTAGATGAGACACTTAACCGATTTTTGCCTTAATTTACTCAGTCATAAAATGTGGTGGTGGTGGTGTTGGGGAAATAATATCTATTTTCGAAAAAAGTTTAGGCTGGGCACAGTGGCTCATGCCTGTAAATCCCAGCACTTTGGAAGGCTAAGGTGAGAGGATTGCTGGAGCCCAGAAGTTGGTACCAGCTTGGGCAACAGTGAGTCTCTGTCTCTAATTGAAAAAAAGAAGAAAAAATAAAATATTTTGCTGTGAGAGTGAATGGGCCCACCCCTAATATGTGTGGATTTCAGGATAAGAGTATAAATGGAGCCTGTATACTCTGTCTAAATATTCCAAAATTATAAACTAACCCAACAAGTTGCTCAGTAAACTATGTGCTGTCTGCCTGCCTTGACAAATGTACCTTTAACATTTAAAGGTCTGGGTTTAAATGTAGAATTCCGAGGCTCCTCAGAGTCCCATGTTGGAATGTGGTAGCCTGGGACAAATGGACCTTAGCTCTAGGCCCAGCTCTCCTCTCTTCCCAAGCCCAGCTCTTCTTCACACTGCAAGGGACTCCCAGACAGTGCATGAAGACCCTGGCCCATATATTCAGGTACATCTACATCCCTAGCAAAAGGAGGCTGAGGCCATCCTTCAGGCCTAGGGGACCTCCCCTGGAGGAAAGACCAGTGGAAGATGCCTGGAAAGGCCCTAGAAGTAGCTTCAAGGCCAGTTTGATAGAGAATTCTGGGGGGCCTGAAAACCTAGAGCCAAGCGGTGGACCTGGGCTCTGGATAGGCAAGTCCCCTTGATCCAAGGTATCACTGCAGGAGGAAGGGAAGTCAGAGGAGGGCCAGAGCTGAGCCTTCTAATGCACAAGGCTCAGAGACTTTAATGGTGGGAGGAGAGGTAGCCAAGGAACCAAGGTTAGGACTTCAGCTGGGCAATGTTGGCCGGCTGGCTCACAGGGCACGGGGAGCAAGTTCACATAAGGCAGTAGGGAAGAGGAGGAAAACGGTACGCAACCAGCGAGATCTGAGTGCAGAATTCCAGGTTTCCTCCAGAAGGCCCTCAACCTAACTCCCATGCCTCATCTCCCACATTTTTGTTTAGCTACCTCTTACAGACTCATCCTTCAGAACTTAGATGAAGCATTACCCCTCCTCCAGGAACCCCTTCCTAAATTCTTATTCTAATTCAGAAGACATGCTTTGCATTTCTGTAGTGTCTCAAGAAGTTGATTGCGCTAGACTTATTCATTGGCCAGTTTTCCTAGAAGAGTGGGTTTTAAACTTTATCATGAATTCTCCAACCACTTGGAGGGCTTATTGAAACACAGATTTCTGAGGCCCATCCCCAGAATTTCTGATTCAGAAGGACTTAGAATTTTCATATCTAATGAGTTCCCAGATGAGGCTGATATGCTGGTTTAGGGACCACATTTTGAGAACCCCCGCGGAAAGAGTTTCACAAGTCTGCGATTTATAGTGGAGGTACTAAGCTTTTCTCTTTTTTTTTTTAAGCTTTTCTCAAGTTAGTTTCTCAGAAGCACAAACCATCACCCTCCATCACTCATTATAATGAAGACCACTTCTTTTCAATTTGTGTATAAAAACTCATCTCCAAGGTTATGCCAAATGTATGAAGATGAAGAAACAATATCAGGAAAAGAGTTTATTTGTTTTTAGCCCCTTAAACAGTGCCTGATACAGATAGGCGGCACTGAATAAATGCTCATTGAATGATTACATAAAGAGGTGAATGGAAGTTCTAGGCGGGTGGATCACAAGGTCAGGAGATCAAGACCATCCTGGCCAACATGCTGAAACCCTGTCTCTATTAAAAATATAAAAAATTATGGCCAGGCGCAGTGGCTCACGCCTGTAATCCCAGCACTTTGGGAGGCCGAGGCGGGTGGATCACAAGGTCAACAGATCAAGACCATCCTGGTCAACATGGTGAAACCCCGTCTCTACTAAAAATACAAAAAACTAGCTGGGCATGGTGGCGTGTGCCTGTAATCCCAGCTACTCAGGAGGCTGAGGCAGGAGAATTGCCTGAACCCAGGAGGCAGAGGTTGCGGTGAGCCGAGATCGTGCCATTGCACTCCAGCCTGGGTAACAAGAGTGAAACTGTCTCAAAAAAAAAACAACATATATATATAAATTAGCTGGGTGTGGAGGCGTGTGCCTATAATCCTAGCTACTCAGGAGGTTGAGGCACAAGAATTGCATGAACCCAAAAGGCGGAGGTTTCAGTGAGCTGAGATTATGCCACTGCACTTCAGCCTGGTGATAGAGCGAGACTCGTCTCAAAAAACAAACAAACAAACAAACAAAAAAAAAACAAAAGGTGAAAACAGATGCCATCAATACCCTGGTCATATATCTTTGTCATTTCAGTATAGTCCAGCAGATTTCTGACTGACCACATCTGCATCTCCATGACTAAGGACTTTTCTAGAACTGTGGAAGGTCCCTTTACACAAGGCAGGCTGAATGTGCTGGGAAATTAATGTTCTCTATAGCAGTCCTCAGCCTGGGCAATACAGTGAGACCCTATCTCTACCAAAAAGTTTTAAAAAATTAGCTGGGTATAGTGGTGCATGCCTATAGTCTCAGGTACTTGGGAGACGGAGGTGGGAGGATCACTTGAGCTCAGGAGTTTGAGTTTGAGGCTTTGGTGAGCTACTTCTGGGAGTTGGAGAATAACTACCCCTGTTTAACTACCCCTTCAGTAAAAGTGTGAGGCTGCAGAAATCTGCAGCAGCACTGAGTTCTAGTTGCTCCAGCAGTCACCTGCCCAATGGCATCCTATTTTGTTTGGCATCTTTCTCTCACTACTTGTTCTCAACATCTTTGCTCAGGGCCTGTTTCTGAAGGCATTCAAACTAAGAAGGAGGACAAGGAGCATAAAGATTTTATATATATATGTATGTGTATATATATATATATATATATATATGTATGTATGTATATATGTGTGTGTGTGTGTGTGTATATATATACATATATATATATATATATAGAGAGAGAGAGAGAGAGAGTAGGAAGTATGGCAGAGACTCTAGATAATGCAGTCAGATGCCCCTGTCAAACTGACAAAAAGTGCATTAAAGGCAAAAGTAGTGTCAGCAAAACTGGAGCTGACTGTGAGTCCTCCATCTTCTGAGTCTTGCAGTTCATGATCTTCATCCCAGATCCCAGTGTCACAGGATCGTTAGGATGTTGCTTTTTTAGCCAGAAACCTCTGAGGCTGATAGTGCCTTTACCCAAATTTTACTTGGGCCTGCTGGGTTTATTTCTGCCCACTCAGCCTGTCAGGCTGCACTTGGCTAGTGCTATCAGCCAAGATCTCACACCTGTCAAGGGTGAGCCAGGCATGGAGCAGCGAAGGGTGTGTGAGGGAGCTCAGGGTCTGACCACTTTGCACAGCCAGGCTGTCGTGGGGTGGGCAGCTCCAGGTGCCAGCACAGGGGCCAGCTCTGTGGGAGGCTGCAGCTGGACCAGGCATACAGCAAGTGGCTTCCACTGTGGGTACCAGGGAATGTGGTGGCACCCAGAAGCTTGGAGATGTCAGGAGCATCAGAGCCTCAAAGAGAGTGTCACAGCCCTGGCTCAAGGGGCCCCTAGGTCTGGGATCCCCAAAGGGCCACAGCTCTTCTCTCCTAGTCGCTCGCAGTGTGGCACGTGGGGGTTGTGCTTCAGCCCTGTTTGTGTTACAGCTCTTTCAGTCTTGCCATCCGGTGGGTCAGAGTTCTTGTCCCACATTCAGGAAGAATGAGGTACGTGGACAACTGGAAGGTGAGCAAAATGGAGAGGTGCTTAATCGAGCGACAGAACAGCTTTCAGGAAACCCATAAAGGGCAGCTCCTTTCCGCAGGCAGGTCATTCTGACAAGTCCAGGAGATGTGAAGTGAGCTCATTCCCACAGCTATCTGTCCTGTCCGTGTGAATCTGGCTGAGTTCGGGGGTTTTTATGGGCTCAGAAGGGAGGAAGTGCATGCTGATTGGTCCACGAGTAGCCGTGGGCAGGCCTGGAGGGAGCATATAAGTTCTCACTCTGGGCCAAGGACTCTACCGGGAACTGGCAGCCTGGCCCTCAGGCTTTAGGCTATCCTTGGCTTGAAGGTGGGTTTCACCAGGGACCTGCCCCTTCCTGCTCAGGAACCTTTCTGCCTCCTGCCATCAACATACCATCCACGGCACCCAAGTTGTTCGTGCCCTGCACCAAGCTGCCCTCAGTGCCTCTGCTGGCCTCCCTGTCATGCTCGTTGGTACCCAAAGTCTAGAGGGGACTGAAGTGGCAGGGGGCTAGCATGTCAGCGCTGCCCCAAGTGTGCACACACTCGGCCAGGTGGCAACAGTGCCTGGGCTTAGCCATAACTTTGCTGTGAAATCAAGAGTGGGCACTGGGAGTGGGGAGAGGCCAGGGTGCAGGAGCAGGTAGAGACAGGTGGGTTTCCCAGGCCCCCAAGAGTGCAGAGATTCCTGGGTCCGGAGCTGTGGCTGGGCAGCTACAGCTGCACTCGGGAACTCAGGGCTCCTGCCCCGCCATCTTGGTAGACAGTTGGCCTCTAGCCTGTTCCTGGCCCCCGCTGGCTTCGCACGTGGCCCTGGCGCACCTACTCCTCTGCAGCCGGCATCCTCTTTGCTGCGGCCACTCCAGATGGGCCACCGCTGCCATCACCAGGTAGCTGCAGATGGAGGTAAACCTGCATGCAAATTGCCCAACACAGTAAGATTAGGGGATTCAGGGAGCTGAGAGCCAACAGATCACTTTGAGACACTTCACCCTGAACTATCCAGGACTCTCAGAGCTGCCCACATTTACTCAATAATGGGCCAATTTTTGACCTTCACTTAATGGGAAATGCACATTTAAAAAGTATGCCTTCAGCAGCTGCTGTGGAAAGCAGTTTGATAGTTCCTCAAAAAGTTAAACATAGAATTGCTCTATGATCTACCAATTTCTCCTTTTGGCATATACCTAAAAGAACTTAAAACAGGGACCCAAATGGCTACTTGTACACCAGTGTTCATGGCAGCATTACTGACAATAGCCAAAAGGTGGAAACACCCCAAATGTCCATCAACAGATGCATGGATAAGCGAAATGTAGTATATCCATATGGTAGAACATCATCAGTCTTAGAAAGCAATGAAATCCTGTAATATGCTATGCTGTGGATGAAGCTTGAAAACATTATGCTAGTGAAATAACCCAGACACAAACGGGCAAATGTTGTATGATTCCACTTACATGAGGTAACCAGAATAGGAAAATTCATAGAGACAAAAGGTAGATTACAGGTTAATAGGAGCTGGGATGAGGGAGGATGGGGTGTTATGGTTTAATAGGTACAGAGTTTCAGTACGGGGGATGAAAATGTTCTGGAAATGGGTAGTGGTGATGATTGCATAGAACCATGGATATAATCAACACCACTGGATGGTACACTTAAAAATGGCTACAGTGATACATTACATTACATATATTTTACCACAATTAAAAATGCATGTCTTCATACTAAAACAAGTATCTTAAAATGTTTACCTCTGCTGCCAAAGATGGGGGGAAAAATCAGTCCCTTACTATCCTTTCCCTTGGTGAGTTTTCAGCTGCCACACTTTCTCATTCTCTTCTCTCAAGCTGGGCCAGATCGCATGGGCAGGTAGAGGAAGGAAGACTTGATAAAAGGTGTAATTTTGTCTTGCTGTTGCTTGTCCCAGCATATGCCTTGTCCATTTTATCTGCTTATGACCCAGTTATTTGCCTGTTCTCTTTATACACTTGAGGTAACCTTGGAAATGGGCTCTAAAAACTGTGAACTGAAATGAAACGGTCTTCATGTACCCCCAATGGGATGATGATTTGTGCTTCTGATAAAGTCATTTAAGCTAAGCTAAGCCTGCATCCACTATAACTCTCTAACTTGTGAAATCTGCAGCTTCAGAATCTTCATTCATCATTTTTGTCTTCCAAGACACTAATGGAAATTAAAATAAACAAACCAGTTCATGTTAGAAAGAGAAAAGATCCTCTACGGTGACAAGTTTCACACAAATTGCAATATGCATAAAATATCCCCCAGGTTTTAAAACAGGTCATCCATTAAGGGTTCAACAGACAGAAGGGAGTATTGCAGTTAAAAGGTGGGTAGGGTGTTGTTTAACCAACGTTTCATTAATGAATGAAAGTTCAGACGGCAAATGATAGTCTAACAGCATCAGTGTATATTTGTGAAGATTAAATAAGATTCATGTTTCCCCCATTTGGAGGTTTGCAAACGAAATCTGGCACAAAATATACAGGAAGATAAACTCGAGAGGAACGTACCCTGTCACAGTGATTGATGGGACTGGTTTTCCCCCACCAGGGTTTGAAAATGTAGATATCCTTAAATAAATGATACTGAGTGAGCCATGCCAGCCTAGAGAATTAAGAAGACATTATTGCATTTTGCAGAAACAATGCAAAGCACTGTTACCAAATTTGATGGTTGGAATTCTATGTACTTTCCGTGACACCTCACGGTGTATGTGCTCTATGAGAGTGTATGGTATCATTTTTAGTAATGAGGTTTCCAAGGTGTTCCAAGGTGAGGCAAATAACTTTCTCTGCTGTGTTCCTGGAGGTAAATTTTAAGGCTGCAAAATCAGTATCACTTTCTAGAACACTTTAGGAATCCACCCCCACAACTTTCCTATCCCCCAATCCCCCTCAGTTTATAGAGTACTCAACCTATAGGGACTCAACCTATAGTTGACAAAATTGGGGGTGGGGGATTTAAAATCTAGAGTACAAAGTTTGGAAGCGATTTATTAGCAAGACAGAAAAGTATTTTCAATGAATGTAAATTGTGAAGCATTTTTTTGGTCAAAATCAGCCAGTTATGGCATTTGATTTGCTTGTCCATGTATATCGTTTGAGTTTAAAAAAATGAATACACATATTCACAGGCACATAATTAATGAAAAGAGCATAATGTTCTGCATGGTGTTTTATAACCTGTTCCTTTCAGTTAACAGGAATTAGTAATGCACTTTGATGCTAACAATTTTTTTTTTATGAGATGGAGTCTCGCTCTGTCACAAGGCTGGAGTGCAGTGGCGCAATCTTGGCTCACTGCAACTTCCGCCTCCTGGGTTCAAGTGATTCTCCTGCCTCAGCCTCCCGAGTAGCTGGGGCTACAGGTATGTGCCACCACACCCAGCTAATTTTTCTATTTTTATTAGAGACATTGGTCAGGATGGTCTCGATCTGTTGACCTCATGATCTGCCCACCTCGGCCTCCCAAAGTGTTGGGATTACAGGCATGAGCCACTGCCCTGGCCACAAAATATTTTGTATAATATATGTAGTAGTTTAAAATAAAAGCTCTGCTGTCAATCTACTTTAATCCATGGTGGGACATTTAGCCTGGTTCTCCCATTTAGTACTATTTGTACTACTGAGATCATCATTAGAGCCAGATCTTGTTGTATATCTTTAATTGGTTAATTAGAGAAAATGTCTAGAAGTAGAATTGCTGGATTAATGTGTCAGTAAAATTTTAGGTCTTTTGTATGCATTCATGTCATATCAGCAGGACCCAAGAAGCCCATTTTCTCACTCCTTTACCCCCACTGTATATTATCATTAAAAAAGTGGTATTGGGCTGGGTGTGGTGGCTCATGCCTGTAATCCCACCACTTTGGGAGGCCAAGGCAGTTGGATCACCAGGTCAAGAGATTGAGACCATCCTGGTCAACGTGGTGAAACCCTGTCTCTATTAAAAAATACAAAAAGTCAGCTGGGCATGGTGGCGCTGCGTGCCTGTAATCCCAGCTGCTCAGGAGGCTGAGGCAGGAGAATTGCCTGAACCCAGGAGGTGGAGGTTGCGGTGAGCCGAGATCGCGCCATTGCACACTCCAGCCTGGGTAACAAGAGTGAAACTCTGTCTCAAAAAAAAAAGTGGTATCAAGGCAGGTGTGTTGGTTTCCACTTGTAATTCCAGTACTTTGGGAAGCTGAGACTGGAGGATCACTTGAGCCCAGGAGTTCCAGACCACCCTGGGCAACATAGTGAGACTCTATGTCTACAAAAAATAAAAATAAAAATAACCAGATGTGGTGGCATGCACCTATAGTCCCAGCTACTCAGGAGGTTGAGGTGGGAAGATCACGTTTGCCTGGGAGGTCAAGGTTGCAGTGAGCCTTGATCACAACACTGCACACCAGCCTGGTCAACACAGTGAGACTCTCTCTCTAAAAAATAAAATAAAACAGTATAGAGTGGGTAATAAATTGTAGTCAAATTTGGGCATGCAAGAAATATTCTTACTCTTTATTTTCTTTAAACGAAATTTGATCTTATCTCAAGCCAGCAACCCACCCTTTCCCCACCCAACTGCACTGTCAGGAAAAGCAATCAGTGCCACTCTGATTGCCTGTCCCTTGCTCTTACTTGATACCTAGAAAATGGGCAAAGGCTCGCTACATGATGGAGGCTGCTGTGTCAGACTTTACAGTCCCAGGAAGATGTGGGCAGTTCATGCCAAGGGACCGCAGGACCTTTAACTAGACAGAGGAACCCTGTTCTTTGTTTTTCTTTCCCCCACCTGGGGCCTACCAGGAAATCCCAGGGACCTGCATCCTATTCTCCTTTCCTAGCCGTAGCTCCCTCCTTTTTTCTTAGTGTCAATTCTTTTAGCAGATCTGGTCTCAGTGAAAACAAAAGCCAGGCATGCCAGCTATCTGCAGGCAACTTTTAAGTTCAAGGGAAGGGGAATGGAGGAGGATTAATTGGCTGCCTACTTGAAACAGAGGAGCCAGAAATGAAGGGAAATAAAGCACAAATACATACCTCAATTAAGTATTTTGACCTATGTGCATGAGTTTTTCTATGTATTTATAATTAGTCAATTTATTAGTCTCTCTAATTAGTTCTAATACACACTTCTCAAGGCCAGGCACGGTGGCTCATGCCTGTAATCCCGGCACTTTGGGAGGCTGAGGTTGGTGGATCATGAGGTCAGGAGTTCAGGACCAGACTGACCAACATGGTAAAACCCTGTCTCTACTAAAAATACAAAAAAATTAGCTGGGCCTGGTGGCACATGCCTGTAGTTCCAGCTACTTGGGAGGCTGAGGTCGGAGAATTGCTTAAACCGGGACCCCAGAGGCGAGGTTGTAGTGAGCCGAGATCACACCACTGCACTCCAGCCTGGGCTACAGAGCAAGACTCCATCTCAAAAAAAAAAAAAATTGTTCATGTTTAAATGTGATCCATCTTCCTGGATCAGTGCTGTCTCTGGGAAGACCACTTGTAGACCTTGGATGATAATGCTTTTATATGACCAGTCGATAATCCATAATTCTGTATATTATGATGACCATCTATGTCCCCTTTGTCTTCATTGGTGGTTCTCAAAGTGTCGTTCCCAGATCAGCATAATAAGCATCACCAGGGAACTTGTTAGACAAATTATTGTTTACCACTCCATACCTACTGACTCAGAAACTGACATTCCCCCACCCTGAACAATCAGTATTTTAACAAGCCCATTAGCTGATTTCAATATGTACTCAAGTTTGAGAACTGCTGCCCTACAATGTAACCAATCATAATCAGATCCTCATCTTCCTCATGGGTTCTTTAGGGTTTCCAGACTCTTTACGTGATCCAAATTACCACTGTGATTTAGGAATAGGGTTAATGCAACAATACACTAAAGTCAGTGTTTAACTGCACAAAAACTCACCATCATCTTTCTACACCCAAAGTTGTGTATTTAGAAAACCATTTCTGCCGGGCGCGGTGGCTCACGCCTGTAATCCCAGCACTTTGGGAGGCCGAGGCGGGTGGATCACAAGGTCAAGAGATTGAAACCATCCAGGTCAACGTGGTGAAACCCCGTCTCTACTAAAAAATACAAAAAATTAGCTGGGCATGGTGGTGTGTGCCTGTAATCCCAGCTACTCGGGAGGCTAAGGCAGGAGAATTGCCTGAGCCCAGAGGCGGAGGTTGCGGTGAGCCGAGATTGCGCCATTGCACTCCAGCCTGGGTAACAAGAGCGAAACTCCATCTCAAAAAAAAAAAAAAAAAAAAAAAAAGAAAACCATTTCTTTAATTGCCAGGCAACTCCAGAATTTGCCAGGTAGGAAATAAAAATTCATTAGCACAAATGATACAAAAGTTTGCATGTCAAAAAGCCAAAGCTTCTCTTCTCTTTATAAAAAGAAATTATAAAGATAATAAAGATAATTATGAAAAATTACTATTTATATGTTATATAAATAATCTGATCAATATTTATAATTTGTAGTTATAAAGTAATCTTGGTGTGATCTTTAGAACTATAAAATTATATATTTTTAATGACTTTTTATTAAAAATTAGTATTTTTATGAGACTTATTATAAAGATTAAAGTTTCCTGCTTGCTTATATGTGGTTTGAGCAGCTCCAGTAGCTCAGTGGGTTAGTTTGCGGTAGTACTTACATGCCATGCAGTGGTTTGCCCTCTGAAGTGATGTGATCTTTCACTCCATCACAATACTAGAAATAACGTTTGCATTTTTATTCTAAGTCAGTTGCCGCCTTGGGAAATCAACTTGTTTTTAGGCACTTGGGTCCCTAAGAGGGATATGAGGAGAGTGGGTAATTTTATTGGATATTAATGAGAGATCCTCAAAAGCCATACTTTTTCAAATTCTTGTTTTTGAAACATTTCTGGGACAGTAATACAGGTGGAGAATTAAAACCAAGTTTTTTCATTTGGCATGTTTAAGTGAAGTCACTCGCCCAGAGCAGGTACTGCTATTTATGGTCTCGCCCGAACCTTTGTGGTACAAGTCTTCAGGGTGATGCTTCTGCCAGGGCTGTCACATGTACATTATTTCGAATGTACTGGCATTTCCGTCAGTGTATGGGAGATTACAGTCTTAAAGCAGCTAGAAGAGAGTAATCTTCCCAGCTTTCTCCCTCCTTCACACTACCTCATGCCTTTAGTTTTAACTATTTTAACTTTAACTCTTTTTTTGTGAGGCAGACTTGATGACAATCTAGGTTGCAAAATTTACTTCTGCCATGCATTAACTGTACGAACATGCTAGTTTCCTTGTCTATAAAATGGACATTTTAATCTATACCTAACAAATTCATCAAGAGTAGTAAATGAATTACAATTAGGAGGACTAAGGTCTACCCTTCTATAGCACAGTAGGGGAGTATAGTTAACAATAACTTATTGTATATTTCAAAATAGCCAGAAGAGAGAATTTTAGATGTTCTCACTACAAAGAAATGAGAAATACTTGAGGCAATGGATATGCCAGTTACCCTGATTTGATTATTAAACATTATATACATGTATCAGAATGTCGTATGTATCCCATAAATATGTACAATTATGTCCATTAGAAATTATAAAAAAGTAATAAATGAGATAATGTATTTAATCTGCTTAGAATATATGCCACCTAGCTAATAAGATATTATTAGCACATGGGGAATAGTAATATAGTTCTCCCACATCATTTCTTAATTCTTTAGTATGATTGAACATAGAAATGATAAGATTTCAAACTGCATTTATGTCTCTGGATAATTTTTACTTGAAAACTAGGTTATGTACATGATTAACTTCTATTTCCAACCATTTCAAGACAAGAATATGGAGTGAAATCTTATTTATAAAGGAGGAAATGAGGTTGTCTGGTCGTAAATGAAGTTTTATTTACAACCTAGGGATAGCTTCCAATTTATTCAGCAAGGAATTCTTTCCAAAAGTTTTTTGACATTAGCAGTATATTTCTCTTGTGCTCTGTTTCTGGCCCCCGTTGCTGGTTGTGGCCAAGAAATTGCAGGGTTTACTTTAATCATCCTTTTTTTCCCCCCAAAGCTAAGGGTCATTTTTTTCAACATATCATTGTCAGAACCTACTTGTAAAGTTTTGGATGCTCCCGAAGTTTCTGGAGAGGTAGATGCCTGAGTCCTTGCTGATACTATTAAGTGGCATCTATTATCCCAAGGTTTCTGTTGGTGTCCTCTTGGATGTGAAGCATTGTTCATATATGAGGGGAAAAGCAGGTCTTTTTGCCGGAAATCATATGGAAGTCTTCTCATCGCTTAGAAGTATCTTAATGCAGCCCCTCTCAAGAGTATATTTGGCTGGGTACGCTCCTTCCTTTTACTGCCCAGATTTAGCTTAATTATATAGTGACAATGGTTCACTCTCTCACCATTCCCCACCCTGTTTCCTAATGTTCTTTAGCCAATGGCTTTGTAGAAAGACTATGTTTCCACTGGTGGGATGTCACTGAAGCGGGCTATTGAAGTGGCCAATTAGGACAAAGGCGAGCAGGGGTCTTTAGGGGGTCTTTATCTCAAGTTTCATCCCCCTGTATGGATTGCTGCTTCCTCTACCTTTTTGGGTTGCCAATTCCCCATGTATAGTTTTCTTCTATGGGTTTAACGTAGTGTTTCTTTGACCCTCTTGGAACATTGTTCAGCAGATGGCTTTATATAATGTTATTTTCTTTGCTATTAAGCATCTTAGCTGTGCTTAATGTTTTGGGGGCTGACTTGTTCATTGTGGTAATTTTTAATATTTGTAATACACTTAAGTAACTCTAGAGTCTTGGCTTTTAACATTCTCATTCAATTATGAGGATCAGGTCTTGATCTGAACTATACGCATTTATGGCCTTTTCTTAACTCCTTGAGTAGAGTAGTTTCCAGAAGTATTAATGCCTGGTAGAAGTGGAAAGCATCTTTTACGTTTTCATTCTTTTGGAACCCACTTTTCGGTGGAAATGCTTGCAATTCATCTGATTTACTGGTATGACTTGTTACATGCATTCTAGACATGATGATTGGCTTTTATAAATTTGAGCTTTATTTACTCACTTCTGTGAATCGTGCGTTTTTGAAAATTGTAATCTGCTAGTTTCTGATCTCCATTTGTGGAAGAAAAAGCCAAGAAATGGGAAAGTTCTTTTAATTCTGTAATGCTACGTCTGGAAAGGGCATGGCAAAGTTTTTTTTTAATATAGTTAACAGTCTTTGGAAGGGGACCTCTCTTGGCCTGAGTAATACTCTTCATAATATTAGCACCTGTTCAATATTGAGCAAAACTTCAATTGCCTATTTCTGGCCACATATCCAACTATCCAACTTTAGAAACTCATGATTTTATAGAAGAATATTACTTCTAGATTTTGATTTTTAAAAATTTCCCCTTCCTTCCTTCCTTCCTTCCTTCCTTCCTTCCTTCCTTCCTTCCTTCCTTCCTCTCCTCCTTTCCTTCCTCTCCTCCTTTCCTTCCTCTCCTCCCTTCCTTCCTCTCCTCCCTTTCCTCCTTCCTTCCTTCCTTCCTTTCCTCCCTCCTTCCTTCTTCTCCTCCCTTCCTCCCCTCCCTCCCTTCCTTCCTCCCCTCCCTCTCTCCCTTCCTTCCTCCCCTCCCTCCCTTACCTCCCTTCCTTCCTTCTTCTCCCTCTCTTCCTCTCCTTCTTCCTTTCCTCCCTCCCTCCCTTCCTTCCTCCTCTCCCTCCCTCCCTCTGCTTCTTTCATTCCTGACTGCTTCCCTCCCTCCCTCCCTCCCTTCCTTCCTTCCCCTATTTCCCTCTTTTCTTGTTTTCCTCTTTCCCTCTTTCTTTTTTTTCTTGAGACAGGGTCTCACTCTGTCACCCAAGATGAAGTACAGTGGCATAATCATGGCTTACTGAAGCCTCAAGTGATCTTCCCACCTCAATCTCTTGAATATCTGGGACCCCAGGCACGTACCACCATGCCCATCACACCTATCTAATTTTTAAAACATTTTTTGTAGTGATGGGATCTCCCTGTGTTGCCCAGGCTGGTCTCAAGCTCCTTCAAGTGATCCTGCTGCCTCAGCCTCCCAAAGTGCTGGGATTACAGGCATGAGCTACCACACCCAACCTGATGTTTAAAAATTTCTATTTTTCAGATTTGTTACTATACCCTTCTTGCCATTGAGTACTTAATTTCTCCATCATTGGTTCTTTGAATTTTAGTATTGAAATGCTTCATTATATTGTTGAATAATACAGAATGTTTGAATTTAACATAGAGATTTTTAGGCCTGTAGGCTGAAACAAGTCATCAAAAGATGGAAAAACATATGGTACTAAGGCATATCATACATGGCAAGCAGGATTTCAGGAAGCTGGAGAGCTTGAAGCCATTCGGGGACAAGAGGATTAGTGAGAGGATTTCAAAAAAGTTTGGAGGCCCAAATCATAAGAAGGAAACACATGATTTCTTATCTCAGACTCTACTAGTGAAAGAAAAATAAAAAATAAGCTGCCTTTCCTGGGGGTAGAAATTATCCTATGACAAATAGAAAGTGAAATTCGATAGGTTATTTTCATAACCTACCTTCCAGAAAATTTGCTGGCTACTAGAAAAGGGGAAAATGCAGGGAAAAAAATGTATAAATCCCAAGAGTTTCTAAGGTAGCCAACAAAGGCAGGAAAATGTTCAATCTTATTATGCAAAGGGAGGTGGAATCTGTGTGGAAGACACAGTAATATAAAAATCATGGTATATGTTCTTATCGGTGTAGTGCTCATTTATTTCCAGTATGCCCTCACCTGGTCACCAATAGGACGATAGCATCCCACAGCAGAATGGAACCTGCATTTGGCTGGGCCTGACTCTTGCCCCTCACAGTGTATGACCAGAGTCCTGGGGCCAAGCAGGGAGGACGCATCTCATCCTGGGTCACATGGTGAATTACGGCCACTGGGGAGCCAGAACCAGAATCATCTCAGGGTAGATATCTTTTACCCACAGACTTCTGTCTCAGGATTGTGGATGAACGTGGAAGGTCCCTGCCTTAGCATCTGAAATTCCATCAGCAGGAGCTCAGCGGGCCATCGTTTGCATAGAACAGACGCAGGAAAATCTTAGTGACCAACTCTGCTTACATCCCTTCCACGGGATCGTGGACCTGATTGGCAAGAAACCTAGATCTTGCCTTGCAAATTCAGAGCCAAATCTTACTGAGAGGAATATAGATGAGTAGTGACCGCTTTATTTTTCTATAACACTGTTTCCTTTTTGAGCCTTGATTCTGCTGCCATGGCATGAACCTTTAAGCTTAATTGTTTGGGTGTTTCTTTCCCTTCTTGGGGTTGCATCAACATTTCTGGAAGCTTGTGTGGAACCAGGCATGGGTAAAAGGACCCAGTTGTTCCTTGACACTAAGTCTGCTTTGATGTGCCTTTCATTCCTATCTATGTGGCCCCTCAGGTCTCGCAAATCTCCTTTGGTGGCTTGCTTAGGGCACAGCGAGCCCCTAGGACTCCATCTGTCTGTGAGCAGGCACTGGACTGAATTTGTTCTACAGACGCATTTTATTTAGCCCACAAAGTTCTAAGAATCTGGATGTGTTACTTGAATAATCTATTTTTCAGATTTCTCTTGGAAAATGGGAAGCGCCGTAACTCAGTATCTGCATTCTTGTATAGGAGTAGCCAACTGGCTGGGGCTGTACCTTTGCATGGAGGGGCTGTGCTTTTGCATAAGGCATTGGCTATCCAGGTCTGCACAGGCCCCTCCACTGTCCATTGGATTCCCCTTGGCTTCCTACAGCTACTAGCGTTTTTTCCGTGATGCCTCCACTGGCTACACACACACATTCTCTCTGGGTTTTGTCTCTTTCTGAGTGGCTTCTTTTGGAAGATTGTCATGGGCCCCTGTACTCCTGGGTCTACAGATCTTCCTTTACTTATCACTTCATCCTTTTCCTCGTTCCTCCGATCAAAAAGAAGCTTTTGCCGTCTGGGCATGGTGGAGAGGAGCTCTTTTCCTTCATGTGCTTCTCTAACACTTTGTCTGTGTCCCTGACTCTGGCCTCCACTTCAGGTACCAGTCACACACTCAGGCTTCCCATGTTTCTGACCAACCGGCTGATGGGAGGGTTCCATGACACTCTCCTTGGGTTTGATAATTTATTAGAATGGCTCACAGAACTCAGGAAGGCCCTTTACTTAATATGACTAGTTTATTATAAAGGACACAATTTGGGAATGGCTAAGCAGAAGAGATGCATGGGGCAGGAAGAGACATGAAGCTCCCAACCCTTCTCTGGGAGCACCACACTTCTTGTACCTGCATGTGCTCAGCACCCCTAAAACTCTCTTCACTTCACTGGGTAGGGTTTTTATGGAGGTGCCATTAAATAGGCATGATTGATTAAGTCATTGGCCACTGGTGATTGAATTCAATCTGCAGCCTATGTCTCCTCCTTGGAAGGTGGAAGATGGGGCTGAAAATGCCAACCCTCTCATCACTGGTTGGATCCTCTGGCAAGCAGACTTCATCCTGAAGCTATTTAGGGGCCCACCAAGAGTAATCTTATTAATATAATCTCGGGTGTGGTTAAAGAGCCTTATTATGAATAACCAAAGAGGTTCTTCTTACTCCGATCACTCAGGAGCTTACAGGATTTTAGGAGTTCTGTGCCAGGAACTGGGGACTGAATAAGCATTTCTTATATCACATTATCAGTTTTGACATTCAAAATGCCACAATCAGGGCTATTCCTGTTTTCCGCCTTAACACACCCCTCCTCTGAGTCGGTGAGTACCTCTGTGCCGAGTGTCTTCCCTTTGCCTTCCAGACCCACTCTCCCCATCTTTCTCTCTGCCCAGAGAGCTGATCTGCATGGACTGTCTCAATGGGCTTCTCTGCCTTCTGGCTTCTTACTGGGTTTGGTCAGTGGGCAGCTCTCCAAGGATGTCTAAGGTGAAGAGGAGAGTAAAGGTGAGGTGTTTGCTTTTAGTGGTTGTCTACGTGTTTTGGGAATTATGCTTTCTCTTCATGCCTTTTGGCTTGAAAATGTTGACAGTGCCTGCTTTGCTAACTTCAGGGAATGTCACTAGCGCTGGGGTTGCTAAACCCTTCCCACATCTTTGTAAATAGTCTCTGTTAAACACTCAGATTACTCTGAAAGTGCTGTTTGTTTCCTCTTGGGACTCCAACAGATAAAACATTCCATTGCAGTCGTTTATCCATAGGCATGTTTAATAATATTTACACAGATTTTAAGTTTTATCTAAAACTACATTCAGTGTCAAAATGCAGCATCTGAACCATGAAGCAATATAAGAGTTTTCTACCATACAGTCATAAGTGGTTCAAAACACTCACGAGAGACTGAATGGAAGCTTTTTGAGACCTGCATCACACCCTTTTAACACACAAGGAATCCCGAGTGCACCCACTTCTAAGAGAACCTAATAGTACTAGAAGATCATCTAGAAAAAAAGAAAAAGAAAAAAGAAAATGGGGATGACTTAAGATCTCTAACAATTAAAGAATTGTCAGTAACAAGTTCATTTTAAAAGTCACCAAGCAAAAGACCCTAATCAGAAAACACAGCTTCACTCAGCTAAATTTTTAATGCTCTTCTAAATGATGTCTGGGGTTAGAATGTCAGCTTGGAAACCCCAGATGTCGAGTAAAATGGGACACCTTTGCCACCTCTGTGAGAGTGTCCTGACCGTGTCTGTGTTTCTCCCCACTTCAGTTCACTCAGCAACACAGCGAGGTGAGTAAAGGATTTGGCAGCACATCTGAGGCCTGGGGGAGAAAGAGTGCTTCCAGGCATTTCTCCACGTTGCTCAGAAAACATGATGTTCAGCTGATGAAGCTATTGTGAAACTTGGCTTTCACAATAGTTTACCTTTCTAATAAATTCCTCAATCATGATCTGATTCATAAGTTATAAATCTGGTGTTTATGCATGTGGGATACAAGATCATAACCATCTGGAGAAAGGTCTTCATTACCCATAGATTTTAATCAAACAAGTTGGTTTATTCTGATGTTCCCCTGATTATTTCTCTCCAGACCAGGGATTTTTTTTTTTTTCCTTTCTGATAATATACCACGCGTTTAGAGTATCTACCCAAATAGCTATGAAAAATGGCCTTGTTTTAACTTAGGGAACTTCATTATATTCAAGTGCTTTTTGGAAAAATATTCTAAACTACGAAAACTGGCCATCCGAACAGGAGAGCAGTATTTCTGAGAGAGTTCTGCTGGCTTGCCTCTCCATGTCTGACCTCTCTTCGTGAGCTCTGAGCCTGCCCATCACCTCCTCAACAGCAGCACGTTCTGAAGGTCCAGCTTTCTCCTTTCCTTGGCGTCCTGTCGGAGATCATCTTTACAATCAAGACTTCAGTCAATCACTTGAATAATGTATACGTTTAAGCATGTTCTTCTTCTTTATCTCTTCTGTTTTGGATGGTTTTAATATTTTAAGTCTTCTCAGATTCCTCCTCGAACAAGATAGAATAAATGCCACATAAGGCAAAAATTTAAAAAATACATATATACATAAGAAATTCAAATAAACTGTTTTGTAGTAAGAAACAACATATGGATCAGTAATTTAAAAATACACTTCTGAACCTTCCCACATGATGACTTCTAAAGCTATAACTCTTACCTCATGGTCTCTTTTGAGTGTAAGTTTTGCAAAAATAATGGTCCCCCAAACTTAAACATTTCATGCACATGTTCTTCCATCACCATAGACTCACCATGACCAAGATTAAACCCAGTAAGAACATCTTCCTGCCAACAGGGAAACCAAAACCCTTTAGACTGTCTGTTTCTGTCTGTGATACAGTTACTCCCAGTAAACAAGTGTCACATCTGTGTTTTTGCACTTGTGTGCCTGAGTATGTGTTCATACACACACGTACATATACACGCATGCATATATGTATTGAGAAAAAAGTATTTTTTGTTTTAACCCCACCTCTTTCTCTGGCTGTCTGTACCTAGCCAGTTTCAAATCTTGGATTCTTCCTTTGAAATGACTCTTAAAATCTCCCTTCTTCTCCATTCCAGTTGTGTGTTTCTTTTAATCCCAGGCCACTCTCTCCTCATTTCTGGACCATCCCAACACCTGCTCAGTCGGTCTGTCCGTCTACTCTTTACGAGCCTAGTTGTAAATTACTCAGTTGTAGCTATTATATCTCATAACTTTCTGTCCCTTGAGTTTGCCAATGCTTCCTTTCTGAAAAATACTTTATTAATCTGGGCTGTTGGTCCTGTTCCTCTTAACATTTTGCCAACTCTACTTCATTTACTTGCATCTGATTAACAGCTGCTGTGACATTCCCTAAAGTAGAACATCTTTCTCTATGCCTCTTTGATAACTCACTGAATTCATTGGTTGCCCTTGGCTGAAAAGCACATTGCTTATCAATGTGTTTTGTTCACAATGATCTGGCAGCCCAAGCATGATATTTCATGTAATTGATGTCTCCTATTTACTAATGGATGTTACATCATCATTATATAGAAAATGTGCTACTGAACTGACGTCTGATTGAGGATACGTGATTGAGGTTAAGAGCCTGTGAACGTTTGGAGAATCCTTGTTTTTGGTATGTACTGTGCAGTGTGGTATGCTATCTACAGGCTGCAGCTGGCATTTCCTTCTGCTAATATTCTGTACTTGATGTGGCTAAGTAGGCACTGAGACGCTCTACTTCAGTGTTGCCTCCTATCTACTGAAGGGCAAAACACTTACTAGCAGCAATAATCTGATGAAATGTAAGTAAAAAGGAAAAAATCAGGACACTTAGGGAATTATATAAAATAAATTAATATGATGCACACATTTCTTTAACTCGTTTGTGTCAGGGTAGTTTTAAATGAAAGTGTCGTTCTAAAGATGGAGACTATATAAATCTATGTAGTTCTAACAATTGATTATAAGAGAACTTGAGTTAGAGGCTTTGGAGTATTAGTCATTAAAACTTACTAATTATTCTAGCCCCCCTGCCCCTCCAGTTCTGGGAATATGGTAAGACTGCATTATTGGAGCTCTTGTGATTGGACAGAGTTTACGACCAGTTTTGGCTAATGAGTTGTGAGTAGTAGTGGCTAAGGCCTTCATTACCATGTGATGAGGTTTCCATTACCATGATGGCTAGCAATATTCTCTACAGTGGGTATTCGGTCAGCCTGGGCCCCAGAGGGAAGACAGTATGGAACAGAAGTTTAGCCACCTGTCACTGGACATGAACAAGAAAAAATAATTTTTTTAAAAGGCTGGCCATGGTGGCTCACACCTGTAATCCCAGCAGTTTGGGAGGCCAAGACAAGCGGATCACTCAAGGTCAGGGGTTCAAAACCAGCCTGGCCAACACGGTGAAACCCCATCTCTACTAAAAATGCAAAAAAATTACCTGGGTGTGGTGGTGGGTGCCTGTAGTCCCATCCACTCAGGAGACTGAGGCATGAGAATCGTTTGAACCCGGGAGGCGGAGATTGTAGTGAGCTCCGATCAGATCATGCCATTGCACTCCAGCCTGGGCTACAGAGCAAAACTGCATCTCAGAAAGAAACAAAACTTTGTGCTTTGAAGCCATTGAGATGTAAAGGGATTTTTGTTACCACCGCATAACCTAGCCTCTCCTGACAGATGCACTTGGTGTGATTCTGGTTTTCCATCTGGCTGTTGATCTTACATAGGTTACTCAACCCTCTCATTCTTTGTACTTACTTGGAAAAAAAAAATGAGTATGTTATCTACGTGCCTACCTTAAAGGGTTATTATAAAGACCAGATTAGGTAACAATGTATGTGAAAGTGTTACACAAATAAAGTGATATACATACATATAAATATCATTATTATTTTCTACACAGAGACTTCTCCAGTAAGGAAGTATAGAAATGATCCCTGAATGAATAGGCTTTAAAATATTATCTTTAAGTGGTGTTTATTTTTAGAGCTTAAAAATCGTTCTTTATTTTAAACATAATTTATGCTAGTGCTAAATCTAAAGCGTAAAGAAGGATAAATGTATAATAAAAAATCTTTCTCCTCAACATACCCCCATCCACATTCTCAATTTTATATCTGCCTACTGTTAAAAGATTCTTATGAATAATCATAGCAGTATTTTTTCATACATAATATTTTTCAACATTTTTCTGTCACTTAGCAATATATTTAAACATTTTTCTCATTTTTTTCTTTTTAATGGTTTCATGATACTCTACTGGATAAATGAACAGTGCGTTATATAATTTTTCAATCAGAATTTTTTTAAAAAATTTTTTCTTTGCAAAAATTAATAGCCCTTATTATTTAACACAACTTAAATTATTTTTTAATGTCCAAAAGAAAGAATGTTACAGGGACTGATATAATACTTGCTACCATCTTTGTGATGGGAAGTAAAAACATGGCATGGAATGGTAATGCCCATAGAGACCAGGGAGATAAATGAATAAAATCAGAGATGTGGGCTAAGGAAAAACGTTGCAAGGATCGAGAAGGGTAGGGAGGGAAAGAAAGAAAGAAGAGGAAGAAGGAGAAGAGGAAGGGAGAGGAACAGAAGAAAGAAGTGAGAGATTCCGCCACTGGGGAAATACATGCCTTTCTAAAGGCAACTGCTACTCAGCTGAAGTCCACTGTTTTCAATAGCAATTCTATTTCATCATTGGCAAATACGATTTTTCAAGAAAAGTAAAAAAAATCAATGTATGTATGGTTTTAAAGTGAGAAGCTAAATCAGAAACTTTACTTTTAATGCAGAAGCCAAACAAATTACATTTGTTATTTGAGGCGACCAGATATAGTCAAGGGATAGTATGCTTCCCTCTTTTAAGATATAAAGTACAATACAGGCACAGAGTTTGAACATGTCTTAAAGAATGTAGCTACATGGCTGGGTGCGTTGGCTCATGCCTATAATCTCAGTACTTTGGAAGGCTGAGGTGGGTGAATCACCTGAAGTTAGGAGTTCGAGACCAGCCTGGCCAATGTGGTGAAACTCTGTCTCTAATAGAAATACAAAAATTAGCTGGGCATGATGGCAGGCGCCTGTAAACCCAGCTGCTCGGGAGGCTGAGGCAGGGGAATTGCTTAAACCCAGGAGGCGGAGGCTGCAGTGAGATGAGATCGTGCTGCTACACTCCAGCCTGGATGATAGAGCAAGACTGTCTTAAAAACAAAAAGTATATAGCTACATATTTTTGTCTTGTCTTCATAATTTACCTGTGTTTCATACCACAGAAAGCTTCCTGCCTCTAAGTATGTTTTCATAAACCTATACAATCAGCTTCAGTTAGCAGAAATCCTTAAAGAACAATATTTTAGTGTAATTGTATTTCCACTCTGTGTTGTGCTCTAAAGCACTTAACAATCATACAAAAGGAGCTTTTGATGACTCTTTGATTTGCCATTTACCACCTCTTTCCACATCAGAAATCAAAGTGGAGTTATGCATGTTAAGATGGTAGTAATTTGACTTTCATATGGTGCCGACTAAAAAGCACTCAATACAGCATATCACATTAGTTTAAAAGCAAATCTTTTATTAAAGAGTTGTGAAGAGCACATAATTTGTCTCCATACTTTTTTCATAATTGTTTAGTTATACAATATAAATTTTGATAAATTCAATTAAAAAATAAAAGTACTCAAATACTCATATAAAAATTAACATGGAATTTTAATGTTTTTATTTATTTACATTGGACATATAACATTGTTGTCTTTTTACACTGTCTATTTAGGTCTCTTGTTAAATGACCTAAATGGCATGATAGATGTGGGATGCATACTATTTTTAAAGTACTGCAATGTTTATTATAGGGAGTGTTTTTAAGCCTAGGTAGCTTTAATTAATGAAATTAATTAATGAAACTCATATATCTCAAAGGAAAGGAAGATATTTGAAGAAAAATGCATAATTATTTATACTTATTTGTAAGTTAGAACAAAGATGAATCTTGGTTGACTCAAAGGGTCATCAAAATTGGAAGGATTTCATTATAAAATGTAAAATTATGGTTGAAAAAAGAGATTTTGTTCTGTTGGGTTAGGCATGCTGAGAAAACTCTTGGTTTTTTAATAAGTCTGAATATCTTCTTTCCAAACTTGGTAATTTTCTGGAGTCTAATAACAACTGAAATCCCGTCTTAAAAACCTGCCAAGAGAACCCACTTTTCTGATTTAACTAATGTAAGTATTAGATTTAATCTGTTTAGTTGGGGAAAAATTAGTTTGTGACCGCAAACGGCTTTCCGCATTCGTTACATCCAAATGAACAGAGTCATTTTTAAACACTTTTTTGATATCCATTTTTCCTTTGCTTGGCTACAATTTTCCCCAACTTTATCAGTTATAGTTCACAGAGTAGTTCTACAGAACCAGAAGTCAGTATGAGGTGTGTATGTGTGTGTGTGTGTGTGTGTGTGTGTGTAAATGTGATTATGGCAGCTGAACAGATCCAAAATTCATAGAACTGGGGACTGGCAAGCTTAAAATCCATAGGGCAGGCTGGGCCGTGGCAAACACCCTGGCAGTGACTGAAACAGCAGCATACATGTGAAATTTCCTCTTCTTCAGGAAAACCTCAGTTTTTCTCTTAAAGCCTTTCAGATGAGTAGATGTGGCCCATTCAGATCATCAGGGAAGATCTACTCCATTTCAAGTCAACTGATTGTAGATGTTAATCACATCTACAAAATAGCTTCACCTACATCTTGGTTAGTGTTTAATTGAATAACTGAGTGCTATAGTCTTGCCAATTGACACATATGACTAGCCATTATACCATCTTTTTATAATCTTCGAGGAATTTTCTTAAATCACCTGACCGAGTTCCTTCTCTGTGCTCATTTAGTGCTTGCTGCATTCATCTGTCTTGTAATTTACAACACTATAGTAAGGCTAGATGTTTACATGTTTGTCATGGTCCTCAAACTGTGTGTGCTTCTTGAGGTTCCAGGGAATTAGCTATCCATCTTTGTGTTCTCTGTGCCTAGTGTGATGGGTAGCATATATAGGCATCACTTGTCTCATTGTGCTTTGCAGATGTTGTGTCTTCTTACAGATTGAAGGTTTGTAGCCACCCTGCATTGAACAAGACTCGGCACCACCTTTTAAAGAGCATATGCTCACTTTGTGTTCCTGTGTCACATTTGATAATTCTCTCAATGTCTCAAACTTTTTCATTATTCTCATATCTTTTATATTGATCTGTGGTCAGTGATCTTTGATGTTACTATTGTAATTGTTTTGGGGTGCCACAAACTGTGCTCTTAAAAGGTCACAAACTTATTTGATCAATGTGTGTGTTCTGACCACTCCTCTGACCTGTCATTCCCTTGTCTCTCTCCCTTTCCTGGACCTTCCTTATTCCCTGAGACATGAGAATATTGAATAAGCCAGTTAATAGCCCTACAATGGCCTTAAAGTGTTCAAGTGAAAGAAAGAATGGCAGGTTTATGTTAAATCAAAAGGTAGAAATGATTCAGCTTTGTGAGGAAGGCATGTTGAAAGCTGAGGCAGGTCAAACGCTAGGCCTCTTGTGACAAACAGCCAAGTTGCAAATGCAAAGGAAAAGTTCTTGAAGGGAATTAAAAGTGCTACTCCAGCGAACACAAGAATGATAAGAAAGTGAAACAGCTTTATGGCAGATATGGAGAAAATTTTAGTGGTATGGACAGAAGATCAAACCAGACACATTTCCTTAAACCAAAGCCTAATCCAGATCAATGCCCTAACTCTCTTCAGTTCTATGAAGGCTGAGAAAGCTGAGGAAACTACAGAAGAAAAATATGAAGCTAGCAGAGGTTGCTTCCTGAGATTTAATGAGAGAAGCCATCTCTGTAACTAAACACACAGGTAAAGCAGCAACTGCTGATGTAGAAGCTGCTCTGGCCAGTTATCCAGATCTAGCTAAGTTCACTGATGAAGGTGGCTGCACTAAACAACAGATTTTCAACATAGATGAAACAGCATTATATTGGAAGAAGATGCCACTCAGGACATTCATCACCGGAAAAGAGAAGTCATAGCTTGGCCTCAAAGCTTCAAAGGGCATATTGGGTCTTTTGATAGTGGCTGATGCAGTGGGTAACTTTAAGTTGCAGCCAATGCTCATTGACCATTTTGGAGTTCCTAGAGTCCTTAAGAAGTATGCCAAATCTACTCTTCCTGTGCTCTATAAAAGAAACAACAAAGCCTCAGTGATAGCACATCTGTTTATAGCATGATTAGCTGAATATTTTAAGCCCACTTTTTTTTTTTTTTGAGACAGAGTTTCGCTCTTGTTACCCAGGCTGGAGTGCAATGGCGCGATCTTGGCTCACTGCAACCTCCACCTCCTGGGTTCAGGCAATTCTCCTGCCTCAGCCTCCTGAGTAGCTGGAATTACAGGCATGCATCACCATGCCCAGCTAATTTTTTGTATTTTTAGTAGAGTCGGGGTTTCACCATGTTGACCAGGATGGTCTCGATATCTTGACCTCATGATCCACCCGCCTCGGCCTCCCAAAGTGCTGAGATTACATGCATGAGCCACCGCGCCTGGCCCTTAAGCCCACTTTTAAGACCTACTGCTGAGAAAAACAAAAGATTCCCTTTAAAATATTATCATTTATTAACAATGATCTGGTAACCTAATAGCTGTACTGGACAAGTATAAAGAGATCGGCACTGGTTATGCCTGCTAAGACAACGTTCCTTCTGCAGCCTGTGGATCAAGGAGTCGATTATGACTTTCAAATCTTATTATTTAAGAAATACATTTTATAAGGCTATAGCTGATTTGTCCATTGACAAATCTGGGCAAAGTACATCGGAAACCTTCTGGAAAGGATTCACTATCCTAGATGCTGTTAAAAATATTTGTGATTTACAGGAGGAGGTCAAAATATCAACATGAAGAAATTGATTTTAACTCTTATGGATGCCTTTGAAGAGTTTAAGACTTCAGTGGGGAAAGCAACTGCAGATGTGGTGGAAATGGCAAAAGAACCAGAATTAGAATTGGAGCCTAAAGAGGTGACTGAATTGGTGCACTCTTGTGATAACACTTTAATGGATGAGGAAATTCCTTTTTATGGATGAGCAAAGAAACTGGTTTATTGAGGTGGAATCTGCTCCTGGTGAAGATGGTGTGAACACTGTTGAAATAACAACAAAGTAATTTAGAATATTCCATAAATTTAATTGATAGAAGCAGTGGCAGGGTTTGAGAGGACTGACCCTAATTTTAAAAGAAATTCTACTGTGGGAAAAGTGCTGTTAAATAGCATTGCATGCTACAGGGAATTTTTTTTTGTGAAAGAGTCCATTAATGTGGCTAATTTCTTTACTGTCCTGTTTTAAGAAATTGCCACAGCCACCCCATCCTCAGCTGCCACCACCCTGATCAGTCAGCAGCCATCACCATGGAGGCAAGATGCTTCACTGTCAAAAACTCATAGCTCACTGAAGGCTCAAATAGTTGTTAGTGTTTTTAGTAATGAATTATTATTATTATTATTATTTTTGAGATGGAGTTTCGCTCTTGTTACCCAGGCTGGAGTGCAATGGCGCATTCTTGGCTCACCGCAACCTCCGCCTCCTGGGTTCAGGCAATTCTCCTCCCTCAGCCTCCCAAGTAGCTGGGATTACAGGCATGAGCCACCATGCCCAGCTAATTTTTTGTATTTTTAGTAGAGATGGGGTTTCACCATGTTCACCAGGATGGTCTCGATCTCTTGACCTCGTGATCCACCGGCCTCGTCCTTCCAAAGTGCTGGGAATACAGGCATGAGCCACCACCCCCCGCCCCTGGAGTATTTTTTTAATTAAGGTTGGCACATTGTTTTTTAGACATAATGCTATTGCACACTTAATAAGCTACAGTATAGTATACACATAACTTTTATATACACTGGAGAACAAAAAAATTGTGTGACTCATTTTATTTTATTGTGCCCATTCCAATGGTCTGGAATTGAGCATGTTAATATCTCTGAGGTATGCCTGTATTAGGTGCTCAGTAGTATAGCACTCCACTATCATACAAAATGTTGTTCACCGCATTACAGGGGGAGCTTAGATCACATTCACATTTACCTCTTTAGCCTACCTATACCCACAACATTTTTTTGAGACTGAGTCTCACTCTGTCACCCAAGCTGGAGTACATCCAATGGCATGATCTTGGGTCACTGCAACCACTGCCTTTGGGTTCAAGTGATTCACCTGTCTCAGCCTCTGGAGTAGCTGAAGTTACAGGCATATGCCCTAATGCCCGGCTATTTTTTTTTTTTTTGAGATGCAGTTTCACGCTTCTTGCTCAGGCTGGAATGCAATGACATGATCTCGGCTCCCTTCAACCTTTGCCTCTTGGGTTTAAGCATTCTTCTGCTTCAGTCTCCTGAGTAGCTGGGATTATAGGTGCCTGCCACCATACCCAGCTCATTTTTGTATTTTTAGTAGAGACAGGGTTTCTCCATGTTGGCCAAGCTGGTCTCAAACTCCTGACCTCAAGTGATCTGCCTACCTTGGCCTTTCAAAGTGCTGGGATTATAGGCGTGAGCCAGCACACCTGGCCTATACTCACAAATTTTGAATAAGATATACAATGTAAATTTTATGGGCATGGTAATATAATACAAACAAAGCATCAGGAGTGAGGATTCCTGATTTTTATTTCCAATTTGGGACTTAACTGGCTGGCTGTGTTTTAGGTCACCCATCAGTCTCTGGGTCTTGGTTTTCTCATCTAAAAGCATGAAGGTTGAATGAAATTATTGCCTCTGTTCCGAAGTGGCCTAATGGTTTACAAGAAGACTGAACAGATGTATTTGCTCCCCCTTTTTCTTAAAATGCATTGAAGTGACAGTGAAGAATTACAGTGGAGAACAAATACATGACAGGAAGGTAAATTGGGAGGCGGGGATGGGAAGGGAGGATCATCAGACTAGAGTTATGAATCCAATTTTTGATTAAGGAGAATGAATGGAATATTGTAACAGATAATATTAAGTGGAACAAGGTTTAGCCCAGAGCATATTTAGGAGGAGGCTAAAATGCAAGGGCTACGGTCAGAACTGCCAGCTTCAAAAAGCCAGATTAGGTGGAGGGACAGAAAGCAACATTTTTTTTTTTTAGTCTCCCTCTGTCACCCAGGCTGGAGTACAGAGGTGCTATCTCAGCTCACTGCAACCTCCACCTCCTGGATTCAAGTGATTCTCCTGCCTCAGCCTCCCAAGTAGCTGGGATTACAGGTGCACGCCACTATTTTAGTGGAGACAGGGTTTCGCCATGTTTGCCAAGTTGGTCTTGAACTCCTGACCTCAAGTGATCTGCCCGCCTCGGCCTCCCAAAGTGCTGGGATTACAGGCATGAGCCACTGTGCCTGGCCAAAAGCAACATTTTGAAAGTCTGCTTGACAGCTGCAAGACAGCACCCTACCCCCTCCTCCATATGCAAACTAACTGGAAGTCTGACATTCATGGCCAGGTAAAACACAGAGCACTCTTCTCTCAAAAAATGAGAGGAGCTGAGTGAGCCAAGGGTTTCTAAAGCAGATGCCAGCAACCCAGAGATAACTTTTCATCCTGGCATTCGTGGGAAACCTCAGTTGGACAGCTTCTTCACTCAGGGTGAAGTGAAATCTGACAGTTTACATGCCTTGCCCAAGTACTCAGAGCTCTGGGTGAGACTCCTGTTAACTAGACTGATGACTTTTTAAAATAAATGCTTCATTTTTAACCATCCCTTGTAGCTGGCCATGGTCATGTGACTAGATTCTGGCCAGTGGTATGTAGATAGCAGTGATGTGCACAGCTGGTAGGTGATGCCCTTGAAGAGTTAGCATGTCTCCTTCCCTTCTACTTCACACTACTTGGTTCAACAGTAAATAACTTTAACATGGTCCCAACTATGTAAATTTATCTGTTTTTCTTTTTAATTTGGAATCAATCAAGGGATAATGTAAAGAAGACTAAATCATGGTTTTGGGACAGAATTTAAATATTTTGAATGAAAAAGAATTGGAAAAACTAAAATAACTTGTGGAGAGTCAATACCATGTGTAACTGATATAATGGCAAAGAGATTTTTAAGTATGTGATTGACATGTATAATCACAACAAATAAGAGAAATCATCATATAACTTTCAAATATCAAGAGAAAGAGGTAGGAGTGGAGATGGGGATAGTAAAAATAAGTTGTCACTTTTTAATAGAAGCCAAAATAAATTAAAAAAACCTAGAAGCCTAAGTTTGTCACAGAGAGTTATGTGGTTACCTGACCAACCCAAAACAGAAGCTGTTTAGGACGATTGTCTCTGGAGAATTAGAGGGAATTGAGGATGGGATATATGAGTTAGAGGCTGGTGTGTTTCGTTTTATGCCCTACCATAAATTTTCTAAAAAAAAGTGTTTGTACTGGCTTTATACAATATCAATAATAACAATAATGCTTTAAAATAACACCATCCTAATTTTATTAAAGTAACTTTTCTTAACATAATAGGATATAGGGGCATGTCTTATGTCAATCTGATTCCTTACATTTTATTCCAGGACTGCCTTCCTTAAGTGTTTCCTGTGTTCAAGGATATTTTCAGGAAAAGCAAGTGTAAAATAAACATTTCTCCTTGGTTATTAAAAAGTTCTGAAGCCCACCACTAGTTGGGATGCTGTCCTCTCCGTGATCGTCAGGGTAATTCAGAGGTCAGATTGTTCTCGTTGATGTGGCTTTTTCTGGGCAAATGAGCAGGCCGAGCTGTATCTCAAGGGTTGGCCAACTTCTCAGAGGCTATAACTGGCGTTCTACACAGAAGGCTTCTCCTGCATATAACTACAAATCCTTTTCCATCCCACCTTGCAATCGTGACACTAATCATATTACGTTATATATGTTTACATATATTATGCATTGGGACATAAGTGACCTCAGTTAGGCTGTGACATGCCATGGTGGAGACAGGTTTGCTTAGAAAGCAGGTGTCTGGGTATGAACATTTGTGTGTCCCAGTAACTGCCATTCCCCATCCATGTTATCAGTTTCTTCCCTTGCCTTGCAGTTTTTCACCCATGGAACCTGGCTCAGGGGATTCATGGGACAGAAAAGACAGAATTGGAATCAGAATGTCCTTTTTTGTTTTTGATCTCTCACTGACCCTTAAGTTTTATTCAGTGCAGATAGTTTTTTCCCTGCCCCAAATGAAAACTTGATTTGTCTGTGACTTTTCTGTTGATTCCTAGGTAGTAAAATTCCTTGTCACTTGGCAAGACAATCATGGTCTGAATTCAGAATTTATGCTATCAAGTCATGTGTGTTAGAATTCGGAATTTGATTTAAAGTTCACTTGTTCTTTCTTTCACCTTGTCTGGGGCCCGCTATGGACTGGCTGCCCAAGGTAAGGGAAGGGCATTGTTTTCTACTTTCTTTTTATACCAACCATGTCTTCTCTTCTATTATTTACTTGAAAACTGAAGTTGGTGATTTTACTAAGGGGAGTCAAACAAGGTTAAAGGGGTAAGGGATGTAGAACGATTCTTATTTGACAGAATGCTCTTATGGTTTCATGCTCTTATGGTTTCTTCATAGACCGCCCACCCCCCCCACACCCCCAATGCCTGGTGATCTGTCCCTTGTGATTCTTTTGACCTGGGTGGTTTTGTCCTATCTTGTCACTCATTTTCTTCTCAATAGGGTTGCCAGATAAAATACAGGACTCTCAGTCAAATATGAATATGAGATAAATTCTATGGTCTTAGCATAAGTACATCCCAAATAATATATGGAATATACTTATCCTTAAAAAGTTACCTGTTTTTTAACTGGAATTCGAATTTATCTGGGAATCCCATATTTCTATTTGTTACATCTGGCAACTGTAGGTGGAAGATATTTTTCAGGGATGTCTGCATTTTTGGGCCAACCAAATTTTGATATATTTAATTATGCTATGCTCTTCTATTAGAATATTGTTTTTCCATGTTGAGCACCTTTTCACAAATAAAACATCTCAAAAGAGCTTCATAGAGCAACTGAATATGTTATAAACTTCTCCCTCTTTTAAAAAATGTCACTGTCTCTCCAAAAACGTAACTCAAATGTTAAATACTATCCCACATGTAGTTATGGACAAAAATTTTCAAATAAAATTTTAAAATTTATTTTATTTTAAAAATGATTTTAAAATATTCATTTTAAAAATTAAAAAATTATGTCAGTACCTACATGTGAGAGAGTATTTTAAGTCAACTAGAGCATCAACTTGTAAGAAGCTATGCTTGGAAGGAAGTGACCGTTTCTACATCTCAGTCAGTATCTCATGAAGCAACTGGCAGACAGTAGTTGCTTAATGAACATTTGATGACTGACTCCTAGGGCTATCTATAGTCTTATTATTTAAAATTATTTAAAGAATTTCCCCAAATTTAAATTCCAGTGTTGCTAATTTATCACTGCTATATCCATACAGTATTAGAATTACACATGCAATGAAAAGAATCCTGGTCCAGGCATGGTGGCTCATGCTTTTAATCCCAGCACTTTGGGAGGCTGAGGTGGG
Source organism: Callithrix jacchus (assembly GCF_049354715.1). NCBI lineage: Eukaryota > Metazoa > Chordata > Mammalia > Primates > Cebidae > Callithrix > Callithrix jacchus. Next base: position 22,152,054 of record NC_133506.1, read on the forward strand.
CGAATCAGCTGAGGTCAGGAGTTTGAGACCAGTCTGGCCAAAATGGTGAAAACATGTCTCTATTAAAAATACAAAAATTAGTCGGGGTGACACATGCCTATAATCCCAGCTACTCAGGTGGCTGAGGCAGGAGAATAGCTTGAACTCAGGAGGTGGAAGCTGCAGTGAGCTGAGATTGTGCCACTGCACTCCAGCCTAGGCAACAGAGCATGACTTTGTCTCTCTCTCACACACACACACATACAGACACACACACACACATGCACACACACAGGAATTCTGGATGCACGTCATGATTAAATGGATCTCAGCAACTGATATCTTTTGGGATAGTTTGTGAATATTTAATAAGAGGGATTATTAGAGCAAACTGTTGTTTTCCATATGGGGCCAGTACAGTTTTCTTTCAAGACCATTAGAGAGACAGCTGTGCCTGAGAAAGGACTAGTTTATCCCTTCTTTTCAGTTCCATCAGGCCTGTTCTGAGCCAAATCCATTCCAATCACTTTGACTCATTATTCTTCAAGATGGAAAGCTGGGTATTTTTACCCAACATATAGGAATTTCATGTGACTTCTCAAATTCATACAAAACATTTGCAACAGAGAACAGAATTTTTAAAGAGAAAGTTTTAAAGCTCTTTGCCTATAACATCACTTTCTTAGCTAACCAATTTTATGTAGCGAAGGAGGTGAATGGATGTAGCTAAGTAATTTCCTTTCAATAGATTGGAATAGAAATGACCTAAAGCTTCTGGGACACTACTCTAAGTCAGAAAAAGAAGACGACACCAGAAATAGTAAAATATCTTCTTACGTGTTACAGATTAGAGGCAAACATAAATATGACTGCTGCCACCTCCCCCCCAACAACAGTACAAAATATTCTGGTACAAATATGTGAAGGAAAAGGCTAATACATGCATATCCAAAATACCACTTGATACTATTCATGTTACAGCACTGTGAAGGAGATTGTTAGCATCGCTGTCCCTAATTCAGTTGCAAAGAAACTGTGTATAATGTTTCAATTTGGTTAAGCTGGAATTCCATTTCTAAGAATCCCCTGCCCTGTGTGATTCTGGCTGGGTTGGCTAAAAGAGGAGTTTTGAAGGTCACAGCAAAGCAGCAGCCATTCTTCTCTGAAGGTTGTCACCATTCCATGTGGTGACAGTCGCAGAGATGCTGGCAAGTTCTGGCTTGTTCTCACTCTCCTCCACTCTGTGTCTTGCTCTTCTTTCTACCTGCTTGTCCCATTGACCAAGCATAGCCCAAGGCTCAGCACCACAGGCTTGACTGCAGACCCACAGAGGTAACAGCCCCAGGGACGTGCTTCTCTCTCTATGAACCGTCCCTTCATACTTCTCTTGCATGGCTGGGCACCCTTGGCTTCTCAGATTGACTGGATGGTGATTTCCCCCATCTTCCAGCTTTCCCCCAGTGCCTTCATTTCCCCAGCTTTCCCTGCAACCGTATAAGGTCTGCTAGCTATAACAAACCCCTCTCCCCTGGCTTCGTGTGCCAAAGGTCACAGAGGATTACTGAAGCCCATTTTCTCTGGACATCAATGTTCTCGTTTAGAACAAACCTGCCATTAGTGTCTAGCTCTGCATTATGCAATAGACTGTGCCCTTGCTAAAGGTAAACTTGAGAAGTTGGTATGACTGCCTTTGGACATAACAGCCAAATATACACTAGCAGTATTCCCGTGAGTAATAGGAACTTCTTGAGAATAGCAGAGAAAAGCTCATACACAATGAAGCTGGCTCAGGGAGCTTGGCCTCATTACAATGTCGTGATTTTTAACTTGTGTGGGGGTGTTGCTGGTGAAATTGAGTAGCAGGCATCCTATATGGGTGAAAGCTCAGAGAAATTAATTTGATAAAAGTCAAAATGGTATGAAATTGCTGATGAGAGGGGGCAGAATGATTTTACCACATGTATTTTAAAAGGCCCTGATGCTGTGATAGTGTGTGCTCAGATATCTGGATTATTTCCTTCTTTGGACCACTGCGATCAACTATGAAAGACACCCTTCACTTCTGAATGTGCAGGAGCTGTCGTGCCCTGCCCATTCCCTCCGTGCTCACCTGTAAGCGCTGCCTCCTAGAATAGCTGTGATTCTGCCTGAGGGCTTCTGTCAGGCAGCCAGAACCTTTCATCCACACAAGCAAAACAGAAATGTTGGAGTGTTCATGCCCTTGGTGGCATCACTCAGTAACCATAGGGAGTCAGTAGATGCCTACCTGAGCTTCCTTCTCATCCATGAAGTGCATGCCCTACTGTCTCCCAGGCTCTTCAGTGGGCTTCAGGTTGAGTAGCCTGCAGTGGTACTGCGTTTGATAACGCACGCTGTTTTAGCTGCTCTCCCTTTCCTGTCTCCCTTCCCCACTCTCCTGCTGAGATTTCCTGGAATCTGCCTCTTAATAAACCACTTGCATGTGAGTTCTGGTCTCCAAGCCTGCTTCTGAGGGATTAAAACTAAGGCCTTCTCCATGGCTCTTAGCCAGGGATGCTGCTTCTTGGCTATTTGTTCTCATTATGGATTCGTTTATGTTAAAATTTGTATTGGGTAAAAGAGAAGGGAAGGGGGCTTTGCAGGTAAAGCAAAGATGTCTCATAATAAAGTGTCAAATGAATTTCGGGTCTCAGAGTTATGGACCTGGATAATGGTAGGAGGAGGTCTATCTCTCTCTTTCTAAGCCCAGTGAGAGGAGCTTCAACAGGACTCTTTGAGGAGCTTGATATGCGCCCCTGCAGCTGAGGGGACATGATAGACTGGCACCTGCCACCTCTCTAGAAAAGCTGAGAGGCAGAAGAGCAGCTTGTTGCTCTGAAGGCAAAGCAAGGGCGGATGCTGCATCCTCGGGCTTGCCCTGGGCCCTAGTGGTCACTTGCTAACATACCTTATATTTGCTGACGAAAAATGGGAGAGTGTTTCTAGTGGAATGGAATTTGGCCTTGTGTAAGAGAGTGAGGGAGTGTGCATGCTCTCTTAGATCCTGAAAATAGGTAAACAGCCTCAGGAGAAAGAGGCTGGAGTAAATAGTTGGCTGCATTTCTAGGTGTTGAGAAATAAGATGGCTGAATTTAAGAAAAATGTATGATGCCCAGTGAAATTTACATTTTAGTTGTGCAATGAATTTTTAAAAAATATTAGTGGATCCCACGCACTGACTGGGATATACTTATGTAAAAATTATTATTTGTTGTTTAGCTGAAATTCAAATTTACGTAGCCATCTGTATTTTATCTGGCAACTCTGCTTCCAAATCACCTCCAGTTCCCAGGGGGACTAGAAGGAGGTTCTGTAATTGTGAAAATGAAGTACTTGTTGTGATACTCGTAAAAAAAAATTCCTTGGAGTAGAAGGTGAAGGTTTTGCTGTGCTCCCAAACTGAGCTAAAGTGTCAATAAGAACTGAATGCTTAACTTAATTAATTGTGTTTTTCTTTTAACTAATTAATCAATTGAACACATATTTACTGAGTGACTACTATGGGTCAGGCACAGTCCAAGCACTAGGCACACAATACAGAGCAAAGCAGATCACGTTCTTGACCTCACAGAGCTTCGATTCTAGCAATGTCTGTCCTTGGCAATTGGAATACAACTTGGGACCAAGGAGGCCTGCAGAGTTTGAAGCAGGTGGTGGTTCCTGCCTTAGCCCTTGCAGTTCTTGCCTCCTGTGCTGGTGTCCAAATCTCCCCTGGGAACACATCAAGAGGAAAACCTCCACTGTGGCCAGCACCACTCTACCTCACTAAGATCTATCCACAGATGGGATCCGAGTCCGATGTGAGTGCCGACTGCTCAGCTAGACCTGGTGCTATATATTTCCTTCATGCCATACTTCATTTCTAAAGGGATTCGAAGCAGCATAACTCATTCATGCAGCTTTAACTGCTTCACTCATTCATTCACTCACTTCATTCAGTCAAAAAAAGATGAGTAAGGCATGATGGTGGCGGCTCCCAGCTCGCAGGGCCATGAGCCATGATACGCTGGAGTAAAGGAAGGACAAAACCCTCAAAGCAAGAAGCTACCGGCTCTGAGAACTGCAAATTGCAATGTCATCCTATATGATGCCATCAAGAAAAAAAACACGTTAAGCAGAAACAGGAAATGCCTCAACTCGCTCTCCTGGAATTCAATTACAAGTTTGCTTCCTGCTTCTTTTCCTAAACCTTTCTACCACCCCCCTGTGAGGGATATAGAATGAAAACAAATATAAATCCCGAATTACAACCACATGCAGATAGCACATGTAATAAAGGGAGGCTGCCTATCATGAGATTTAACATGACCGGCAGGGGAATCAGGCTCTTTGTCCTTTTCAACTTGACTCATATTTTAAATGACATACCTCTGGGTACATCATGTTTTAGTCTAAAAGCATTTACCAGGTAAATGTCTGCATTAACCTAGGGAATGTATGAGTGTGTGAGTGTTTAGATATCCACACGTATTGTGTGTACACCCCACGTGTGTATATAAAATGACAATTTGATGTTTTCTGTCTTATGCTAACTAATCCCCTTTATTCAGCTTTTTTTCCCCCATCAGTATTATTATTCAGTTATTCTCTAAGGGGTGAAAATGAAGTGCTATTCTGTGGTTCAGAGTAGGAGAAATTAAATTTATCTGGAACATGTTGGAGCTGCTCCATAATCCATGATCCGTAGCCATGATTCGATTTCCAAAATTTACTATTGGAAATAAGGTTAGTAGTCCCTACATGTTCATTTAGTCTAAATTTCACCTTAATTATAGGTGAGGAAACAGACTCAGAGAAGCTAAAGCCCCCAGTTTAAGTTTGCAGGGCTCATTAGGCACAGTCTCTCGGACCAGTGATTGAGTGACTACAGGCTTCTGCCTCCTTTTTTAGAGGGTGGGTGTGTGCATCGGAGCCTGCATGTGTCCAATACACAGGAAGGGACAAATCAGAGTTGGCACCCTACCCCTTCACCAAAGTAGGAGCTGAGAAAATGACCTTCTCTAGCTCATCTCTCTAGAAGGAGGGCCACTCATGATGCTTGGAGATGCTTTTAGAGGCAAAACTAGAAGCTGTGAGGCCACCCCAGAACCACCAAATCCAGTGGAACCTCATATGGCATCTGCTCAGATGCTGATCTTGTACAGTTTCTAAATCACTGAGCCTGCTGACCAGGACTTCTGATGGTCTACATAAGCCCTACCAAGGTATAGGCTTGTCTTTGCCTTTCAAGTATGTCACATTGAGGTTCTTGTAATGCAGAATTTTTCTGAAACTTCTAATGGGTTTCCTTCTTTCATTGACTGTTCAATCATTCAGGTAAGTAACTTCCCGTTTTTCATTTGTACTGGCAACAGCCATTTCCTAAACGTTTTAATGTTGCTGGTTTTGAATAGTAGCCACTCCACGCACAGCAATCTCAGCCTCCTCCATTCAGGCAAATGCAACAATCCATTTACAGATGTGCACAGAAGCTCTCTGCTTATCAGGGCTGCTGTTTTCACAAGATCCCAAGCCTTATAGACTCCACTACATCTGCAAAACAGCACTCTTGGTCTTTGTGTTGTATGCACGTATGTCCAAGTTTTATGATTATTCAAGAGAGTGGTTGTGGCATAAGAACTCTGAATTAAGCCTGAGTGATGCTGGCATATCAGAGGCAAGTGTGAGCACAGATTTTGACAGCCAAATAGCACCTCCTGTTCCATATCACATAAAGTTAAGCATGCACACTATATGAATAGCCACGTACATTATTTTATACTTCAGTTCTAGTAGAAGGTGGATGGAAAAAAAAAGATCCCGTGTTTTCCTCATTTCTATGCTTGATGACAGATCTTGGCAAAATCTTGGAGGGTTGCTAATTTAGTTTCAGGCAGAACCAGGCCATTCCTATCGTCTCAGCATGACTAGACCACCTCTTCAGATTTCATAATGGGAAAATAACACAATATCTGCGTTTATCCTTCTGGCAGACAGCTAGTGGTGTGGTTGCATTGTTTTCTCAAGCAAGAAGTATCATTATTTCCGATAGACTAGTACATGGAAGAAGAAAAAATAAAAAGGAGAAAAATAAAGAAGTATCATTGCTTTTGTCTTCATTTGTTACATCAGGATGATTTTCTTTGGTGGTATTTTATCAGAGAAAGTAATAAAAAGTTTTATTTTCTCTCATTTAAGCATTTAACATTGTTATATGCCTAACAGAGTATATTTATCCCATAAAAGTTGCTGAAAATTCTTTTAAATTAATTTTACTCAGTAGTTGCATTATATTATAAAATACCAGATGTATTCCAGGGAAGGAAGTTTGAAGTAATACTTTTATATTAATCAACTGTTGTTGCATAGCAAAGAACCAGGAAAAGTTTATTGGCATAAATCATGAACATTATTTTTCATCTACACATCTGACATCCAGCTGATGTGGCTCCGCTCCAGGCTTGGGGGTAGAGTTATAGGTTTGATCCACATTCTGGGGCTCAGCTTGGGAGTGTTCTACCCAGTGGCTACCTAGGGCAGTGTTCTCTTGTAAGAGGTTGGAAGCTCCCAGAGGGGAAAGTGAAAACAAGAGCCGCTTTTTTTTTTTTTTTTTTTTTTTTTGAGACGGAGTCTCACTCTGTCACCCAGGCTGGAGAGCAATGGTGCGATCTTGGCTCACTGTAACCTCTGCCTCCTCCCGGGATCAAGTGATTCTTCTGCCTCAGCCTCCTGAGTAACTGGGATTACAGGCATCCACTACCACTCCTGGCTAATTTTTTTGTATTTTTAGTAGAGGTGGGGGTTTCACCAAGCCAGGCTGGTCTCGAACTCGTGACCTCAAGTGATCTGCCGGCCTCAGCTTCCCAATATGGTGGGATTAAAGGCGTCAACCACCGCGCCCAGCCAACAAGAGCTGCTGCTTAAGACCTAAGCTCAGAAAAGGCACAGTGTCACTGTTGCCTACATTCCGTTAGCCAAATCAAGTCCTACGACAAAAAACAGCATCAGTGACACTAGGAAAAATACTTATACCATGATTACACCTTCACCTTAAAAGTGCAGTTAACTACAGGCTCTTATTTAAGTCTAAGTTTCAAATTCGTACAATATGATTTAAAATAACAATCTTAACTACAGTCAAATTTCAAAATAAAAATCACAAAGAATGGAATAAAAGTAACCAGTTTGGCAGGCTGTTTTTCATTTTATCCCATTTCACATTTTATTTCCTATTTTGTCTTCTAAGAGTCAGAAACAAAATTCTGATAATATAGAGAAAGTTCATTAGCAATTTTATTAGGAAATGCAACAAATTTTAAAATGCTATATAAAACCAAAAAATGCTCAAATTAATTTACATGAGGAAGATCACACTATTTTAAATTTTCACAGTCAAATGTATTGAAATATAATGTCAAGGTTTACCCTAATGCTTATTATTATATGTATAAAGACTTAAAAAAATTGGTTTTGAAATTTTTTTTTTGAGATAGAGTCTCTGTCATTCAGGCTGGAGTGTAGTACTATGATCTTAGCTCACTGAAACCTTTCTCTCCCAGGTTCAAGCAATTCTCCTGCCTCAGCCTCCTGAGTATCTGGCATTACAAGTGTGGGCCATCACACCCAGCTAGTTTTTGTATTTTTAGTAGAGACTGGGTTTTACCATGTTGGCTAGGCTGGTCTTGAACTCCTGACCTCAAGTGATCCACCTGCCTCAGCCTCCCAAAGTGCCAGGATTACAGGTATGAGCCACCATGCCCAGCCTGAAATTAATTAAGAGCTCTTTCACATGACTATGTTTTTCAAGCTTTGTATAAACACGGCATACACATTTGTATATAGACATTAATATATCAATTTATTGATTGGTGATAAAGATTGGATGGGGTGGGTGATGGTTATGTGAAAGAAAGAAATGTTTGTTAACTACTCGCTATAAAGTGGTTTGATGATACATATTTTATCTAATGAGAACATGGAGTCTCTAGGAACACTTGCCCAGAGACTTTCAGTTAACAAACAGTAAATGTAACGCATTTTGTTCTCATAGGTAAAACCAGTAGTGAAGCTCATACTCTTCTCATGCCCCATACTGCTATTCTGGCTGACACAGCTACAAGGTTAATTTTGTTCCTCTTTTTCTTCCTTAGCAATATTTTAAATTACAAAAGTTAAATTTTATCTGGGCTTCTTCTCTTTTGAGTTACACTGTATGGATATTTCTCTGCCACTCAGAGGATAAAAGACTATAATTTTCTTCAATCTTCTGATAATATCATACATTGCTTTCATATTCTTTGTATCATTACATATTTTAGAAGTCATTATACTTTTACGACTTCTATGACTATTGCCATGACTACTTGTGATTGATTTCAACATACATTGTATATGGTTTTAAATATATGCTCAAAATACCCATTGGTCATGATTTTGAACCATCGATGTGCACAGAACAAATGCAGAAATGTTGTGTAAACAAATACTATGATTTGGATATTTCTCCCCTCCAAATCTGATATTGGAATGTGACCCCCAGTGTTGAAGGTGGGGTCTAGTGGGAGGTGTCAGGGTCATGGGAGTAGATCCTTCATGAATAGTTTGGTGCCCTCCTCATGGTATTAGCTCATGTGAGAGTTAATTGTTAAAAAGAGCCTAGCACCTCCTTCCTTCTCTCTTGCTCCCTCTTGATATGTGACATGCTGGCTCTCCCTCTGCCTTCCACTATGATTTTAAGCTTCCTGAAGCTTCATCAGAAGCTGAGTAGATGTGCATGTGATATTTGTACAGCCAGCAGAACTGTGAGCCAAGTACACCTATTTTCTTTAAAAAATTACCCAGGTATTCCTTTATAGCAATAAAAAAGGACTGACACAGAAAAGTATTACTGAGAAGTGGGGCATTGCTATAAAGATACTTGAAGATGTGAACGTGGCCTTGAAACTGGTAATGGGCACAGGTTGGAAGAGTTTAGAAAGCTTAGAAGAAGACAGGAAGACGAGGGAAAGTTTGGAACTTCTTAGAGTGAAGTGCTTGTGACTAACATGCTGATAGAAATATGGACAGTAAAGGCCAGGCTGACTCAGATGGAAATGAGGAAGTCATTGGGAACCAGTGTAGAGGTCACCCTTGTTATGTACTAGCAAAGAGCCTGGCTGCTTTGCATCCATGTCTGAGGTCTTTGTGGAAGGTGAAACTTAAGAGCGATGACTTAGGGTATTTGGAAGAAGAAATCTGTAAGCAGCAAAGCATTTAAGATGTGGCATGGCTGCTTCTGACAACGTATATATATATAAATAGATATGGCAACAAATAAATGACTTAAAGTTGGAACTTATAAACAAAAGAGAAGCAGAGCTTAAAAATTTGGAAAATTCACAACTTGGCCCTGTGGTAGAAAAGGAAAAAAGCATTTTCAGGAGAGGAATTCAAGTGGGCTGCAGAGCGACTACTTGCTAGAGAGATTTGCATGACTAAAAGGGAGCCAACTGCTAATATTCAAGGCAATGAAAAAAAGGTCTTAAAGGCATTTCAGATATCTTTCAGGCTGCTCTGCCCATCACAGACCCAGAGACCTAGAAGGAAGGAATTGATGTGGGGGTCAGGCCCAGGGCGCCTCTGTCCTGTGCCACCTCAGGACACTGTTCCCTGTATCCACACTAGCAGCACTCTAGCCTTAGGTATAAGGGCCCCAGGTCCACCTTGGGCTGTCACTTTGGAAAGCACAAGCCATAAGCCTTGGTGACTTTCATGTGTTGCTAAGTCTGCAGGCATGCAGAATGCAAGAGTGAAGGAGGCTTGGTAGCTTCCCCCTAGATTTCAGAGGATGTATGGGAAAGCTTGGGTGCCCACACAGTAGCCTGCTACAGAGGCAGAGCCCCTACAGAGAGTCTCTACTAGGTCAGTGTCTAGGGGAAAATGTGGAGTTGGAGATACCACATAGAGTCCCCACTGGGGCACTGCCAAATGGAGCTGTGGGAAGGGGTTGCCACCCTCCAGACAGGAGAATGGTAGAGCCACCAGCAGCTTGCACCTTGAGCCTAGAAAAGCCACAGGCACTCCACTCCAACCTGTGGACAGCAGTCACAGAGGCTGCACCTTACAAAGCCACAGGGCAGGACTGCCCAAGGCCTTGGGAGCCCACTCCTCACACCAAGGTGGCTGACAATCCTGGAGTCAAGGATTATGCTGGAGCTGTAAGATTTAGTGTCTGCCCTGCTGGGGTTCAGAATTGTGTGGTGCCTGTTGCCTCATTCTTTTGGCTGATTCCTCCCTGTAGTAATGGGGTTGTTTACCCAAGGCCAGTTCTACCATCGTATCTTGGAAGTAAATAACTTATTTTTGATTTTACATGTTCATAGGTAGAAGGAACTTGCTATGAGTCTCAAATGAAACCTTGGACTTTTGAGTTAATGCTGTAATGAGTTAAGACTTTGGGAAACTACTGGGAAGGGGTGATTGTATTTTACAGTGTGAGAGGGGCATGAAATGTGAAGGATCAGGAGTAGAATGATGTGGTCTAGATATTTGTCCTCTCCAAATCTCATGTTGAAATGTAATCCCTAATTTTGGAGGTGAGGTCTTGTGGGGAATGTTTGGCTCATAGAGGGCAGATTTCTCATGAATGGGTTAGTGTCCTTCCCACAGTTGCAATTCATGCAAGAGCTACTTGTTTAAAAGAGCCTGGCACCTCCTCCCCACTCTTTTGCTCCCTCTCACTATGTGACGCATTGGCTCCCCCTTTGCCTTCTGTCATGATTGCAGGGTTCCTCTGGCCTCACCAGAAGCTGAGTAGATGGTGGTACCATGCTTGTAAAGCTGCAGGACCACCAGCCAAGGAAACCTTTTCTTTAGAAGTTACCCAGTCTCAGGTGTTCCTTTATGGCAACACAAAGTGGATTAACACCGAAAAGGAATGGAGACATCTACCCGCTTTTCACTAGGGTACATTTGAATACCTCTTTTTGTTGTTGGTTTGCTTTTGGGAGAAAAAACCTCAGTCTCATATTATTTATGAATAGCAAAAATTAGCGATAAGCAGGCAACCAAGTGGAGGTTACGTAATAAAATTTGTGAGACTATTAGAGCCAGGAATTCTGTTTCTGAAAAATGATGTTCACATTGGGCTTTGGCTCTATTTCGAATCTTAAAGAGGATAAGAAATGTGAGCTCCCAGTAGACAATGGAATTTAACTACAACAATTGTGGTTGTGTACAGTTGTTGATGGATTACCCACAGCTGACATGCTTTTACTTGGTCAGGAGATAAAAAGAATAGAAACATTTAGGCCATTCGTATGTTATAAAAGCAAGTTGGAATTCAAGAAGACATCTGATTCCACTAAATCAGCCAGGAGTTTTCAAAAAGCAGATGGCATTTTAAGCCAAAAGACAGCCCTTGGAAGGATGGGGAGACATGCAATTTATCTGAACACAATGTTGCTCTCATCTGTGATTTCCTGGAGGATAGGAACTACGTCAGATTCATGCCTTCCTTCCCTTGCTCAGTGACTGGAAAGCAGTAGATGCCGAATAACTGTCTTAAGAGAAAAGGGGGAAGAAAATTTTGTAACACTGTTTGAAACTTAATGAAAAATATTTGCCAAAGTATTTTATACTCAGTACTTTTTGCTTTTTGCCTACATGCACACTAAAGTACAATAAATCATTGCTGATTGTGTTGATTTTGCCGATTAAATTCGCATTGTATTTATTTTAAACAAGTCTATGTTTTTAGACATTAAGATAAAAATGCTACCTTATGGAAAAACAATGAAACAGTGCTATAAATTAAAATTAGCACCTTAGAAAGAAAACTAAGTCGATTTCAGGGTTTGTTGTTCTGCAGTAAATTCTGTGCTGCAAGTTCTGAACCCTAAAATTCCTAATTTTTAGGCTCCGTAAAACATGCGTGTGGTTAGCAGCTTTGTAGTAACATATTTTTGTATGAATTTGGCTTTCTTTCTTCTATTATTGCAATTCTCATTCCACTTAGTTTGTTACCTAGCAGTTGCCTTTTCTTATATATATATATATATTTTTAAGGGGAAAATGCATTTGTAACTCAGAAGAACATAATGTAAGAGTTCTCAAAAAGCACGGTTTTAGAACAAGGACAATAAATGTTTTCCTCTTAAAAGTGACATTAAATTATTAACACAGTAATATATTTAAATGTCTACATACATGTAAAATGGAATATAACAGGTCTTTTGAAGAATACTTATGTATTTTGTTTCAGAGATGAAGTGAACTCAATTTATCTACAGTGATTCATTTATTAAAAAATAGTTTTAGGTGTGACTATTTTGATAGTTCACAGGAAGAAGATCTTCAATATCTTTCATAAAGCTTAGGATTGGCCTGGGTTTTTAAAACGATAATTCATGTTGGAGTAATCTTTGTATGGTTAATCCATTTAAAGACAGGATAATTCATTTTTTACTGAATGATCTAGATAGTGGAGTCCTATAATTGATGATGGCAAGAATAGAAATATTTCACCTTTGGGTGAAGCAAATGAATAAAACTCGTTGCAACAATTCTTATGGGCAGAAGCAGTATTTTTCTGACTGTAGGCTAACATATTGGGCTTCTTCCCAAGTGTGAGCTTATGGAGAAATGATTCCTCTAAGGCAGAATATTGCTTAGGTTATTGTCCTATTATTTATTTCCTTTCCATCAATTACTTCCAGGCTAGCAGCTTTTAGCAAGATTCTGGTTTGAGGTTAGCCATCCTGCTATGTAATCTGGAGTCTAAGAAAAGTACATGTCATTTTACCTGGATGTCTTACTCAATATTAAACATTTATGTTTTAAGTTCGAATATCCCCCATTTCACATATAAAAAAGAATAAATCAAATAGTAAACCTCACTGCCATAATTTGAATATGTCCCCCAAAGTTTATGTGTTGAGAACTTGATCCCCAGAGCAGTGCTATTGGAAGATGGGGACTAATGGAAGGTGTTTGGGACATGGGGGCACCATCCTCATGTGTAGATTAATGTCCTTATCTTATAGGTAGGTTTGTTAGCATCAGAATCGGCTTATCTTTTCTTGCATACTCTCTCTCTCTTGCCCTTTCTTTGCCCTTCTGCCATGGGTTGATAATAGCAGGAAGGCCTCTACCAGATGCTAGCCCATTGATACTGGATTTCCCAGCCTCCAAAACTGTGAGAAATGAACTTTTAAACATTATAAAGTACCCAGTCTCTGGTATTTTGTTATAGGAGCAAAAAATGGATGAAGATACCCATGAAAGAAAAGTGATAATAAAGACAAGCTTAAAGCTATCTATATTTGAAGACTCTTGAAAAACTATGAATATGTCTCTAATTACTATCAAAGATGTTAGTTTTAACAGAATATAGATTATGAAAGATCCATACCTCAGCCATTCTCACTACTAGAAACACATGCTCCTCAATCCTTGTGGCCTGCCAAATATGTTAATCTTTTAAAATAAGAAATTGCATCAATTTTCTATAAACCCAAAGACTTGCACAATTATTTCAGATGTGTAATCCTCCCAACACACACACACACACACACACACACACAGACACACACGTACCACATTTCTTTTCAGTAGCTTGACTATAACTTGGAAAAAATGCTTTAGAGAAGTCACTTCAGGATGATGGATAAAAAGAAAGAAACATAATTCTCCTTATATTTAATATAAAGTAACATTCCATCTTATGTTTGAGTTTCATATACTGTCAAGTCCAGCTCTCTGGATTGTTCATTTCATTCATCAGGACTGAAGCAAAGGGCTTAGCACCAGTTTTTCACATGAAGATGTTTGCAAAGGAAACAATATTTTAAAGACTATTTAATTCACAGAAGTTGACTATAAAAAATGACTAAGAAGCTTATTTTCTTCCAAGACTTAGTGTTTCCCTTGTTAATGAGACATTTGCTATATAAACTTGTTTACTGCCTGGTTCAGTTTCATAGAAAAAAACTGGTATACTTTTAGAATTTGATACAGAAAATATTACTGGAAAAAGTATAACAAGTGGCATGTTTAAAGTTTATAGTCCACTGAAATACAATTTAGGTCTTTATTTTACCATAAAATGGCATCGAATCACCAAAATTCAATGTATTCCAGTGATTGAAGTTTATTTCCATTATGCATACTGTGAAGTTGTGAAATATATATTTGGTCTTCCTTCTGTGTCAAGCTAATGAGTTAGCTGGTGACTGGCAGCTCCTGGGTAGCTTAAGGATGGGGGCTGGTCACAGAAATGGCCAAAGAAGGCACCATTTGGGGTTGAGACATTTCAGCCCCATCCTCGGCCTCTGGGTAGAATAGAGGGGCTGAAGGTTGAGTTGATAAACAGTGGCTAATAATTTAATCAATCATGCCTACCTAATGAAGCTTCTATAAAAACCTGAAACGACTGCGTTCAGGGAGCTTCCAGATAGCCGAACACATGAAGATGCCTGGAGGGATCCCCCCTCTAGAAGGGACTTGGAAGATTTGCTCCTCCAATAGCTATTCATCTCCTTATCTGCGTCTTTTGTAGTGTCCTATAAATTGCACCCAAGGAGGGGGTGTGGGAACCCTGATTTAGAGCTGGTGATCAGAAGCACAGGTAAAATAACTTGTGCTTTCAACTTCTGTTTGAAGGCAGGGGTACAGTCTTGTGGGACTGACCCCTGAACCTGTGGTGTCTGACACTATATCTGGGTAGAAAGTATCAGAATTGAGTTGGAGGACACACACTGGTATCCACTGCAGAATTGATTGCTTGCTTGGTGTGCAATGAATGTGCAATGCAATGGAACCCCTCTTTCCCTCATATCTGACGTTAGAAGCGTTCTGTGTGGTGTGGTGAGTAGAGAATAGAAAACACACACTTTGGTTTTTACTATATCTTTATACGTATTTGCTGACAGCAGACATTCATATGGAATGTCAGGCACTGCAAGCGATACACACATCCATTAGACAGCATCTCTTCCCTTAAGAATCTTATCAGCTTACAGAAGAAAAGAGATATGAATACATGGAAAAGTAAATGGCAACAGAGTATTTAAATAAGGAAGTAGAATTGGAATTTGTCTTTGATAATGGTGATGAGGTGAAAGGAGTTCTTGAAAGTTTGGAACAAAAATCAAATTAACTTATGAGTAGATAGAGGATGTATTCGTAACGCTGAAGTGAGTATAGTAAAACATGTTAAGTGTAGATTCTAGGTGGGTTTATTGTAAAATTATTTCAGCTTTTCTGTATGTTGGAAATTTTCATTAAAAAATGAAAAAAGACAAGAGCATATAAGAGGAGATAAGTAAACTACTTAGATGGACATTTAATTTGATGTAATGGAAAATAAAGTATGAAAGGTGAGTTCTAGTAATAATTGTATTTTATTAGCTCTCTGCTTCATTTGATCAGACTAAAGGTATTTAATGTTAGAGAATAAATTACATTGTGTATCTATCAGCAAATAACAGAATTTCCAACTCAAATTCACTTATATATAAGGAAAGTTATTATAGTGCATAACAGGAAAACCAAAATTAGGACAGACTTCAGGCCTGTTTAAATCAGTGTCTTGTAAATTCTCTGAGGGGTGTAAGTACCTTCTCTGCTGTCTGTAGCATCATCTTGAACATGAGGCTAGTTTCTATCCACTCAAAAGATGGATGACAACAGTCTTCTTCCTTTCCATTGCAAAAAATGACCACCTTCATTTTCCCAGTTCCCCTAAGTAAACTCCTCCTTATGTCTTTTGTTCTAAACGGACTTAAATCTGCCCAGTTCTGAATCCAGCTCTGGTAAGAGGATGAGAAATACAGGCTTATGATTGGCTTAGACTCATGATGGCAGAGGGCACCAACACAGTGACCACTGCAGGGTCCAGAAGTGACAGAGACACTCTTCACGAGCGCAGAAGGATAAAGTGTGTGGGGGGAAGGCATTTATTTGTTAAAGGTGTATACCAGGTACTTTAGGAAAAATTTTGGGGGCAGAATAAGTTATAAAAGAGGATTATCTTTATGACAGTAACTTTTTTCAATGATTATAAAGGCAATATGTGTTAACTATGAAAACTTTATAAAACATAAGCAGTTATAATCTTGATAAGGTTACTATGTGGACATTTCCTTCAAACATTTATTACGTGTGTCTGTGTGTATGCATATATATGTTATGTACTTGTTATGATCCTGATTATACAATTTTGTATTCCTCTTGGTTTTCTTACCATTATATCATTAACATTTTTAATGTCCTTATGATGTATTTAAAATTTTGTTGTCATAGCTTCCTATCTTTCCATTACTTGAAAGTACCTCATTTGGGTAAATATTCTTATATGACAAAATATTTAAAATGGATCATTTTTTGCTTTGTTACGAATACTGGGTTAAATATCTTTATAATAGGTCATTGTCTGAATCTCTGATTATTTCTTTAGAAAAGATTTTCAATTAGTATATCATTAACCCCAACCATATGAATAGTTTTAATTTCAGTACATATTGTTCAATTAAGCTTGTCACATTACATACTTATACTTGTGTGATGATTCCGTGGTTTCTAAGTATTACTGTTATTACTATTACTGTTATTTGGCAACTACCTTATGGCAGGAACAATATGCGTTCTCACTTTTCAGCTCCAAGGAGCTCTCTAAGAGATATAGCTACAAATGTATTTTCCATCACCTTTATTCTTTATTACCATCTTGCTGTATTTCTGCCTTCTTCTACGGCATTCTTACGTTTAAAAAGTAGAGGTGGGGGCATCTCTCTGTTATTTCTTCTTTTATTTCTTTCTAAATCTACTTCTTGTTGTTTCTTGATCCAATATCCACACAGGTTTAGGATGTAAGCATTTAAACCTTCATACATAGAATTCCACATAGCAACGAAGGAAGAAATAAGAGTGAATGAATGAATGAATGCGATGAATGGGAAAGCAATATCTGGTAGTTCAGAATAAAATTCGCCGTATTAAGTCCATAAAATTTGCAAATTGCTTCATAAAAGTGTTTTATAGGTTTTGGCATTTAACGATGTTTACAGTGCTTTAGAAGAGACAAAAGATTTCAGTCTTGTGGCAGTTAGCCAGAACAGGGAGCAAATGTGCTTGCCATTGTGCTATTAAGTTATTAAGGGTGGTAAGAAACTTACACAAAACAGACCCTGAGTTGTTTTAAATTCTGTTTAGTTGAAAAGGTTAACAAAGGACAAATTATATTCTCTAACTCCCTTTTTTTTAAAAAAATTCACCTTTGTTTGCCATTTGGACACATTATTTTTTTGTTAAGTAAAGAAGAGTTATGTCTTTTCTTTATGAGTTAATAGTGTAAGCTGGATGTCCACAGGTAAAGGGTCTTATGATTCAAGTTCTTGACATTAGGGGGCAAAAATCAGTATAACCAAGTATGAACGAGTTGGGAAAAAAAAAGTTGTTTCATTTCTAGAACCATATTTTTAGTTCCAGGATGTAATACTATAGGAGATAATATATGTGAAAGCGTCTTGAAAGTGTAAAGCACTATCTAAATGTAAAGGATTAGTATTAGTAGTATGGTAAATCATTTTTCTGAAGGTTGGTGTAGGCCATTTATATTTTTTAAGTAGATGAATAGAAGAAAAATATGTTTTACTCCAAGAATGGCTGATTTCTTCCTCTAGAGAAGTTGAAGCACTTTTCCTGGTTTGATCTGATTAATCCTTACGCTGTCCTGGTGAGGAAGATTGGAGGCTCACGTTGCATTTTTATGGATCTAGCCTACATTAAGTTTCGGATATAAAGATGCCATTTCTTACCAGTGCAGCTGAGTCGTCTGTCTTCTAATTATTTCTTTTATCACTGAATTTCAGATGGACACACTAGAGGGACCGTAGCAGGGAGCCCATTGCAGCAGCAGCTCTTGTTACAGCATTTGGAAGTGCTGATACGGCTTCTGGAGACTTCCTGATGCTTTGAGCTGGGCGGGGGAAGGGGGAGGCATTGTCAGAAAGCTCATAGGACTCAATGAGGGGAAAGGGCCTTCAAGCCCTTCCTCTCCAGCTTTCACTGAGTGTTTATATGCCTTGGTTTTATTTGAGAAAACTAATTATTGAACATTCCAGCATTCTGCATAAAAAGTGAACTTGGGGAGTTTATCGGGTCCTGGGGAGTTATAAGAAAAGGATCAATCCAAGAGGTGGAGCAGAAAACAGTCAGGGGACTTGGAGTCTGCCAGCTGGAAGGAAAATAATAGAAACTATACTGAAGTTCCAAAGTTGTATTTTGAGTTTTTGCTCCTTGGGATATACATAGTCCTCGACTTCAGTTTCCAAGTACCCTTTCCCCTAAGAACTCAAGGGGCTACCCATTTTTTCTCACAGTGTCCATACAGAGAAGGGGGACAAAAGGGCAGGTATTGTTATTTCAGTGTCAGGCACACACAAACTCAGGCATAGGAAGGTAAACTGCTCAGGATGACAAACGTGGTGTTAGGTGATACAGCCTCCCATTTTACTGTTTGCTCTACAAAATTTCTTATTTGATCAAGTGATATTTGAGAGAGATACAAAAAATCTTCTTTATAAAAATGTCAGATCTTCCAGATCATGTATATTCTCCCTTATCTGTTTTAAGAATTATCAGGGCCTATTGGGAATGACTGAAGCCTCTTGGTCACAAGTTATACCTCCTTTTGACCATTTCTTCCTTCGCTTTCTTTTTTCTTTTTGGCAATCCCTGCCTCTGGGATTCAAGCGATTCTCATGCCTCGGCCTCCCGAGAAGCTGGGACTACAGGCCCCACCACCGTGCCCTGCTAATTTTTGTATTTTTAGTAGAGACAGGGTTTCGTCCTATTGATCAGGCTAGTCACGAACTCCTGAGCTCAGGTGATCCACCCGCCTCAGCCTTCCAAAGTGCTGGGATTACAGGCATGAGCCACCCTGCCTGGCCTCTTCCTTCACTTTCTTACAATGAGTGAGGACTGGCTGTCCCTGAAGTATTTCCTCTCCCTGCAGCCTTCTCATCCAGGTCTGTTCATTTCTCCCATACACCATGTACCACAGGTCCTAGAAGAGAGACGATGACCTCCTTGTTCATAAAAATCATTTTCAGACCATTCTTCCCTCTCTTCTAAAAAGAAAAAAAATCCACTTCTTTGAAACATATGTTTACTTATATGTCCTCGGATTATCTCATCTAGAGTTTCTTTTGGCTTTTCTCCTGGTTGTGTCCTCTCAGTTACAGGAGGTTTTAGGCTTTTCTTCCCGATGACTACTTTCTTAATTCTTGGTGGCTTCAACGAAGAATGGAAGGTTCTTGGCTGGTCCATCCATCACCTAAGCTCCCCCGTTCCTTGACTTTCTGTCCTTTGCTTCTCTTAGGCTCTACCCATCCTCACTCTCTCCCTGCACGGTCATAGTCCTTTTGATCTTGCCATTGCAATAACGGCAGCAGCTCCATAATGTTAGTGTTGAGCATCCCGCTCTGTGACTAGTACTTCTTTGCATCTCATTTCCTGAATCCAAGAAGACATTAATCCCATACAGATCTCCACACCGTTCATCTTCCCCTTAAGTCACACCTCCCTGGCATGGCATTCACAAGCCACTGTGACAATCTCTCCAGATCACACACCCTCAACTCCCTTGACCCCTTCAAAGTCACCTAGAAAAAACTCACCACCAGTTAAGTCCTCCTTTCTGCCTGCTCTCCACTCATTTCCAGGCAGCTGAACATGGCTGGGGAAAAGCTCACAACCACACTGTGGTCTCAAGTGGGTCCTCAGCCTCCTAGAAAGTCTCTTCACATTCCCCCAGTTGAGCCAGTCCCTCATCACTAAGAAAACCACCTTCTCAATCATCAACATCATTAACATCAACTTCAGTCTACTTGTTTTCAACTTTCCCCTGAGAAAATAGAAACTATCACGGGAGAACTTAGTCTTGAAACTACTAAATCTAC
Organism: Callithrix jacchus; assembly: GCF_049354715.1. Lineage (NCBI taxonomy): Eukaryota > Metazoa > Chordata > Mammalia > Primates > Cebidae > Callithrix > Callithrix jacchus. The sequence goes on from NC_133506.1 coordinate 22,171,970, forward strand.
CAACCTGCCTGCTTCTTTATCCCATGCACTTTCCCTGGATCCCTGGCCCTCTCTCACTTGATATTTGCTTCTGCCTTAGCCACATTTTTTCTTTTTTCTTGGGTCAAATACCTTCTGTCTTCAAAACGGAACAGCCAAAAAAAAAAAAAATCTTCTCTCCTATGTCCTCTCTTCAGCTACTGTTCCAGGATTTTAGAGTAGAATGCCTCAAAAGAAATGTCTTTGTTATCTCCCTACTTCCTCACAACCATTCTCTCTTAAACTCCCAAGTCTACTGTAAAACACACTTGTTAAAGTCAGTGATGAATTCCATCTTACCAAATACACTGGTCAGTTTCCTGATGGGTTTATGCATCTTAGTATGCACTGCAGCAGCGTTTGACATAATGGTCACATCTTCCTTTCCAAAACACCTGTTCCCTTGCCCTTGGGCATCCTGCACTCTTATTTTCTCTTATTTTATTAGCTCCTTCCTCCTACTGTCCTTTGCTGGTTCCTTTTGAACATTGGTATTTTCCATGGCTCAGTTCCTGGACCCCTGTTTTCTCTATCTCCACATAATATCTTTAAGTGGATATTAACCAGGTCTGTCCCACTTTAGATATGGTTTATTTGCTGTGGAATCCAGCTCTTACCTTTTCCCTGTATTCCAGATTGATTCATGCACTAGTCTGTTTAGTGTTTCTGCTTGGAAATCTAATAGGCATCATAAGCATAACATGTCCAAAACGAACATGAGTACCACCCAAAACTCACATTCCTCAGTCTCTTCTTAAAAATCAAAATTCCCATTGACTTAGTAGCTCAGAGCCTAAAACCTTAGCTTTATGCTTGACTTCTCTCCCTCTATCTCTGCCTGCCTATCTCTTTTTCTCTCCTGCTCTTCCTCTCCTTTGCTGTCCTATTCTCCACATGTACTCCATCAGTAAATTTTGCTGACACTACCTTCAAATACAGCACTTTAAAATTGTTTATTGTTTATCTACTCCACTAGAATGTAAGCTCCCGGAGGCCAGGAGCTTTTAGTATTATTTGCTACTGTTTCTCCAAGCACTTAGAATGAGAGTTGGCAGACTGTGACCCATGAGCCAAATCCAGGCTTTCGCTGAATGGTTTTTTACATATTTACATGGTTAAAACATTTTTTTAAAATAAAATTTTGTAATAAATGAAAATTAAATGAAATTCAAATTTCAGTATCCAGAAATAAAGTTTTATGGGAACACAGCCACGCTCATTTGTTTACATGTTGTCTATAGCTATTTTGTCATTACAACAACTGAGTTGAGTAGTTCTGACAGAGATTTTTATGGGCTGCAAAGCTGAAAATATTCACAATCTGGCACTTTATAGAAAAAAGCTTGGCAATTTCTACCCCGGATTAACATTCTCTCATAGAAGCTGAAGGCTACATTTATTTTTTTCTGCTAGTTCCAATAATGATTTCAGAATCGAGTCTTATATCCCTGAACCACATGGCTGTTCTTGGACCAACCCCTAATGAAAGGTGAGACCACAGTTAATTGTATAAACTTGGGCTTACGCCCATCTCTTAACCTGGGGAATGGAGAAGAATTAACTCTCTATGTATCATATGGACTTGATATGGAAGGGCGGCAGTTTCCCAAGGAAAGTTGAGATATAACCAAGAGGGGTGAGTAGAAACTTTGATAGGAAAAAGAAAATACTTGTTTTCTACATGGACCTTTTTGCTCTTTTTTAAAAATGGCATATTCCAAAACCCTTAATCCTACCAGGAATTAAATTTTTTTGTTGATAAGTCATACTCAGTTTACCAGAATGTAATACCTGATACCTTAAACCATCTATATCCTGGATAGGATCTTTGTTTTCTAAAATCCCTGGACTCCAAACATATATAACTATTACTTTTGAAGCTAATTATGCTGGAATGGGACCTAGTCCAGAAGGTATGGAACTGGATGTCATGCCTGGGAGGTGTGGACCGATTTATAGATGTCCTAGGTAGGAGCAAGGCTACTGGTACTGCATTTACACTCAGCCTTCTTGGCAATGGCGGAATGAGATCTCTGCATGTCATGCTTCATTCCAGCTCTCTTTTCTCATTGAGAGAATTAAGGACCACCCAACTAGAGTGGGAGGTTATCTGCTATAAGGCTTTACTGTAAGTAAAGTAAGGCCTTATAAGGCCTTACTTTATAAGACAAACCATTCAAGGTATCAGAATTCATGGAGAAAAGGAGAGGACAGATTTCTGCATAAACCATGTGTCTGTATCTCCCCCTCAACAAAGGAAGGCCATTGGAGATTGTTAAAAAACAAACAAAAACTTTTGTATGGTCAGGCTGTATTTTAGCAAGCTTATTGGTGGGTGGCAGTTTGGTGGCTGTTAGAGAGGGAAAAGATAACGTAGAACGGAATGTGGCCATTGGTAATTCTCCTAACACGACAACTTTTTAGTCTCCTATTCTTGAAGTCATAGAGAAATCCTTGAATCAGTGAAATGTTTCTTAATCACAACGTCACATTCTTTTTTCTAGAGCTAAGCTGATGATAGAACTGTTTTGTAAATCATAGAAACGTGTCTGCAACATGGAAATTGTTATTTCTATATTGATCATTTTAATTCAGGAAATTAGTTTGGGAATTAGACTTCAATAGTCATTTAATCCACCCTTTTGAAATTAATGAAGATTTAAAATTTTGAGTTCCTCTTTGCTGGCCATTTCCCCTTTGAATAGCAATGCTTTGTTCCTAATTCTGACATTTCTTCTGTTCATATTCTCTCACTGAGAATTCCCTTCGATACGGTGGATTTTCTACAATAGAAACAACTTTTTTGTGCAACTAAAAAAAGCGAAATGCCAAAGGGCAAAAAATAAGTTTTTGTGGTTTTAAGATTGTGAATTGTAGATATAAAATTTTATTACTTCTGATGCCACATCCAGTTATGGCATAATCCTGAAGTTTTATTCACCCTGAGATCTCGTATTATATGCCTTTTCTGGGGTGAAGTGGAGCTCACACAGAATCCCCAGTGTAAGGGCTGTGATGTTATTTTAAACGTTTCATTCAGTATAAAACTGTCATTTAACAATGGCCTCTAGTTATACCAGTGGACTGCCTTGTGGCTTTCTGACAAAAGGTCACGGCCAGTGGTCCCTCTCCACACCTAATAGTGATGACTTTTTGACAATAATGACTGCTGCTTCATATGTGCCTTCCCCACTTTGTGAATGTCTGGGGTTGACCACCTCTCACCTAGAACCATATGAGGAAAGGGATTCTGCAAGTCGCAGGTCCAGCTTAACCAAGCGGACAGGCGCCCTATTTTCTTCTTTCACTAAAACCAATCATTCCATATTTTATTCTTTAAACAAAGGATGACTCAACAATGCTATTAATTTTCAGCAAACTTAATTATACCTAAAAGTAGATGATACTCTTCCCTTAGGGGCTGCTTGTCACAACCTGCCCCTGGCAAGTCTGTATCTTGTCAACTGACAGTTTATACTCCTGTCTTCTTCTCTTGCCTTTAAATAGGAATTATAATCAGTTTTTTGTTCCTCCACATCAGCAAGAAACTATTTTTTACTTAATTTTCTTAGAAAATTCTAGGCTGGCGTGTAAAATGTAATGTTTGGTATTAGAGCAATGGCATGTAGCAAAATGAAACGCCATCTTTAATAAAGGCGCATGTGCTAGGCAATGGTTTCTCCAAGGTTTCTGTTACAGGAAATCATACATCATGGGTGGCTAGAGGAGAGGCATCACTGTCTATAGGAGTCATTGGAGCAGAAACAATCAAATTTATTTCATATTGTTCCTTTGACTATTCAAACATAGACCAACATAGACCAAATTTCATAGGATTTATGAAATCCTCTGTCTGTATCTTCCTTTCCTCTGGTTTCTTTTGTTTGAACCACAGCACAAAATGAGATTGAGAAAGCAAAGGACATTAAATTCCTAAATGTTATTATAGGAGGTGCAAGGGGAGCCTTGGATTCTTATGAGCACATTCTCCACAAGTAGAAACCTTAAGAAGCAACAATAGTTTTTTGGTTTCTTTTTTCTTTTCTTTTCTTTTTTTTTTTTTGAGATGAAGTTTTGCTCTTTTTGTCCATCCTAGAGTACAATGGTGCGATATCGGCTCACTGCAACCTCTGCCTCCAGGGTTCAAGTGATTCTCCTGCCTCAGCTTCCCAAGTAGCTGGAATTACAGGCGTGCACCACCACTCCCAGCTAAATTTTTGTATTTTTAATGGAGACAGGGTTTTACTATGTTGGCCACGCTGGTCTTGAACTCGTGACCTCAGGTGATCTGCCCACCTTGGGATTATAGGTGTGAGCCACCACACCCAAAATGCTGGGATTACAGGCGTGAGCCAACACTAGGTTTTTTGTTTTTTTTGATGGTGGTGTTGTTTAACAGCTCTCTTCCTTTTTCTTTTCATCATGACATCAACATGGCCATGTGGAGTAGAGTCTCAACTGACCCACCGGCACCAACTTACCAAACGAGTGAGAAGAAAGTCAAGACTATTTTTATTTTGTAAGCCACTAAAATATGGCATCTGTTATCATGATAAAAGCTCATTAATATGGAAGGTAGAAAGAAATTGCACCGAACTTCTAACAGTGACTGTTTCTGTCATGTTGGGGTTAGAGGTTACTATGATTTTTCTTACTTTGTTTGTATTTTCCCTGTTACCATATTATGAATAATTTTATAAGTGGAAAAAAGGTTGTTTTTTTCTTTTAAACATACATTTAGTTCTTCCTTAGCAACAGACATTTGAAGTAAACTTGATATGAAATGAAATTTGGACTATTCTTGAACAAAGGTGTTTTCCACACACAGAACTAACTTGTAATGGTTCATTAAAACATAATGTGTGTGTGTGTACAAATATATATGTGTGTGTGTGTATATATATATGTGTGTGTGTATATATATAGATGTGTGTGTGTATATATATGTGTGTATATATATATGTGTGTGTATATATATATATGTGTGTGTGTATATATATATGTGTGTGTGTGTGTATATATATATATATATTTCCTTCAAATTGAGCTACAGATTCAATACAATACTTTTCAAAATCCTGCTGGCTTTGCAGAAATTGATAACCTGATTCTAAAATTCTTATGGAAGCTCAAGGGACCCAGAATAGCTTAAAACAATCTTGAGAAAGAAGGACACAGTTGTAGGACTCAGGCTTACTGATCTCAAAGTTACAGTCATCAAGATAGTGTGGTATTAACATAGGCTCTAAATACAAATCAATAGAATATAATTGAGACTCCCTCAGTGAAGCCTCACGTAATGCTCCATTGTTTTTTAACAAGAGTGCCAAAACAATTCAATACAGGAGAGAATGATGCTAGCATGACTGGGTGTCCTCAAGGAAAAGAATGAAGTTGGACCCCCTGTCTCACATCATATATAAGAATTAACACAAAGTGAATTAAAGACCTCAATGTTAAGAGCCAAAGCTACAAAACTAGATTAGAAGAAAACCTAAGGATGCATTTTCATGAACTTGGTGTAAGGCAGTAGTTTCTTGGATATGAAACAACAAGCACAAGCAAGAAAAGAAAAATTATAGATAAATGGAACTTTATCAAAATTAAAAATCTTTGTGCTTCGAAGGACACAAGAAGGTGGAGAGCTGCCCCACAGAATGGGAGACAATATTTGAAAATTATATGTCTGATAAGGGTCTTATACATAGAATACATAAAGAACTTCTACAAGACAATAATAGAAAGAAAAAGAGTTCAGTTTAACTCACGAGGGGGACATGGATGGTAGGATGTAAGTATATACGAGGGAAAACTGACATGTCTTTAGGAAGTTACCTATTAAAGGGACTTACACAATACTAATATATCCCTTGTTGTGTTTACACATATTTGCTCTTCATAAAACTGAGATAAATGAATGAATCAATGACTTTTAACACATTCTTCCCCAAACAACCTTTTTTTGTATTCTGCAAATCACAGTTGCCATATTTATGGCTCCCTGGTTCCTTGTTTGGAAATGTGATATTCTTTTATTTTGAGATGGAGTCTGCTCTTTTTCCAAGGCTTGCGTGCAGTGGCATGATCATATATAAGTGAGCAACCTCCACCTCCTGGGTTCAAGGGATTCTCCTGCCTTAGCCTCCCAAGTAGCTGGGACTGCAGGCGCATTCCACCACGCCCAGCTATTTTTTGTATTTTTAGTAGAGATGGGGTTTCATCATGTTGGTCAGGCTGGTCTCAATCTCCTGACCTCATGATCTGCCCACTTGGCCTCATAAAGTGCTGGTCTTACAGGCCTGAGCCACCACACTGGCCTGGAAATGTGATATTCTTATCGATTCCTTTGATCTACATGGATTACCACTTTTTGATGTATTAGAATATTGGCAAAAATCACACCACTAATACGATTCAAAACAAACTCCTATATATTGAGTCGATAATATATTCAAACCATTATATTGGACCTTGTAGAATTTAAAGACGAATAACACACACACATACACAGATTTTTCCTTGAACGAATGTTTAGTTCACAGAATCCATTCTTGAGACCATCAGTATCAACATTACTTGAAACTTAACAAGTAAATTCTCAGGACTCACCCACTCACCCAGATCTACTGAATCAGAACCTCGCTTGGGTGAGGTGGGCTTGGGGGAGTCCCAGCAATACACGTCCCATGTACCGGTAGTTCCTCCAGGTGATCTGATGCATGCTAGCATTTGAGAACCACTGAGTTAGGAGATGAAGCATTAAAAAATTATTCAAGCTCTTATACTACAAGGCAGAATATGACAAATTCCCTAAAATATGTACAAAGTATTGCATTTAGTGGCTAACTTGCAAATTGTAACTAGTTTAAAAAATGATTTGTTATTGAATTCACCCTATGTTTGTGTTTTTTGCTAGGTTTTATGAAAAGCATTTTGTTTTGAATAAAATTTCTTCCCCGCTCTAGAATAGAGCAGTGATTATGAACTGTGTTGGGAAGAAGGAAGAATATCATGATCAGCTAAAGGTCTTTATCAAATTACTTTAGTCTCCTATTACTCTGGCCCGAAGCCCCTGTTGAAAACCACAGTTTTAGAGGGTGACAATGGAGAACCTTAAATATTCAGAATGTTACTTTGATCAGATTAGTTTTGAATACCAACTAATCCAGTGATCATAATTTTGATTCTTTCTTTTACCTACATTTTAGTCTGTTCACTAAAATTTGGTTGATGCTATATTAGTCTTTAATTTAAAACAAATACATGAAATATCTTGGGATATTTCATGGGCTTATGGAAGAGGTGAAATCAGAGTGAAGTGACAGTCAAGTTTTCCTTCTAACTGTGTCACACGCTTGCTGTATAATGTTGTACAGGTCACTTAACATTTCTGATAAGACTTCATTTCATTATCTCTAATATTGGTTCAAGAACCCCTGCTTACTTTAAAGGATATTAAGGGGATTAAAGGAGATACTATGTGTGTTGTTACATAGCACACATTAGGCCCTTGAAGATTAGCAATGGTGGTCCTTCCATATTTTTCTAGAGATATCCTTCTCCTGAATTCCTGACCTATCTGTGGATATCCATAATGTAGAAGATATTTCCAAAGAATTTTTTACTCTTTGATACCATAATTTTAGGGAAAATCTCTCAGTATCTAATTATCTATACCAATACCTATCTATCATTTATTTATCTATCTTTATTATCTCTTAATTTCCCTATCAATTATCTATCAATAAATGCAAACAGACACTTTTATGTTGAGAATGTATATCTGTTGGGACTCTATTCAATTAACAGAATTAAATTAATATTGACAGGCTTAAAGACAATTCAAATAACTAAGAAAATATTGACAAAAAAGAATGGCTAAGGAGATGGAACAATTTGCCTTACCAAACATTAAAACTTCTTTCGGCCGGGCGCGGTGGCTCAAGCCTGTAATCCCAGCACTTTGGGAGGCCGAGGCAGGTGGATCATGAGGTCAACAGATCGAGACCATCCTGGTCAACATGGTGAAACCCCGTCTCTACTAAAAATACAAAAAATTAACTGGGCACGGTGGCGTGTGCCTGTAATCCCAGCTACTCAGGAGGCTGAGGCAGAAGAATTGCCTGAACCCAGGAGGTGGAGGTTGCGGTGAGCTGTGATCGTGCCATTGCCCTCCAGCCTGGGTAACAAGAGCAAAACTCCATCTCAAAAAAAACACCTTCTTTCAAAGCTTCTCTAATCTAAAGACCATGGTATTAGCACACCAGTACACAGATCAGTGGAACAAAACAGAGAATTCAGGCATAGACTCAAGCTAGCGTGAAAATGTAATATATAATGAAAGACATTTCAATTAACTGGGGTAAGAATGCTTTATTTAATAAATGGAGCTGACAGAATAAGCTATCCATTTGGAAGGAGAGCAAAGCTATGTCTTGCCTCATATTAGAAGTGAATTAAATACCTAAATTGTAATGGATTAAATATTTAAATGTAAAACATAAAAGTAAAACTTGGACTGTTTAACTTTGCAGTAGGAGAGGACTTATTAAGAAAGACATTGATTAAAAAGGGATAATACATATTTGACTTTAAAAAGTAAATTTTTTCTTGGTAAATGTCAATATAAACAAAAAAGACAAGTGACAGAGTGGGAAAAATATGTTACCAGTTTGAGGGAATGAGTCTGTAGTATAGAAAAAATTCTCACAAATTTATGAAAACAATGAGCAAAGGATATCTGTCTAGATAATATAAAGAAGAAAAACATTTTAAATTGTCAATAAACACATGGTTAACCTTTCCAGTAAAGACAATTAAAATAAAAAGAAAATGTGTTCTTCATTCATAAATTGGGAAAAAAATTGAAATACTGATTTTTTTCACATTCTAGGTAGGATGTATGGATGTGATTATTGTTATGCATTTCTAAATGGAAAGTGAATTGTTAAAATTTGCAAATTAATAAGATAATAATAAAATAAAATAATGCTAGTGCTCATTAACATATCACTCGTACTTTGCCAAATTTATTCTACAAAAATCAAGCTGCAACATATGAGGATCAAAATACAAAGGGTGCCTCTTTGGCATCATATATAGTGGCAATGACCTGGAAACAATCTGAATGTCTTTTGGCAAGAGAATGGCTGAATCAATTATGGGACATCCATCCTATGGATTATGATTAAGCTGTCCAAAGCAATGAAGTAGATTGGTTTCTGTTGACTTGAAAGAATAGCCATTAAAATATATATACTACATTATATATATATATATGTATATGTATATTATATAGTATATGTATATTATATAGTGTGTGTGTGTGTGTGTATGTGTGTGTGTGTGTGTGTGTGTGTGTGTGTATTGCTTTAAAGTCAGGGAAAGCTCTGAGAAATGTGAGGTTATTTCATATTTGTGAAAAAAAAACTGCTGGATATACATATAGACATATCTATGAATTGATAAGGAAGAAAAAGTGAGAGGATGCAAATGAGGAAATGAACATCATTTATACATTTACATCGGGGACCTGACTGTAAGAGAGTTGATGGAGATGAGGAATTTTTTGATTAGACACCTTTGATTTGTTTCACATGTTATAATAAGTATATAATATCTCTGTAATTAAAAAATACAATAAAGACAGGACTCAGATTTAGGTGCAGTCTTTTATTTACATGCACAGTACAAGGCCTGGAAGGGCCATCCAAATTGCCGATTTTAGAACCTTTTAGGAGGGGAGTGGTGTTAGGGAAAGAGGGTAAAAGAGCTTAAGCTTTTCTTGTACATATTTCTGTATTTATTAATGCCTATTATTTTACAATGAGTAATTATTCATATATTACTCATGTGATTTAAAAATAAATAATTGTTTACACCCAAGCAGTAGAGTAGGACAGTTTTTTTTCCCTCCGTTCAGTTGACAACAGTTATTGGCACAAACGTTAGCAAGCATCATGGTTGTCATATGATTGAAGAGGATAATCATGTATTAGTTGAAGTAAGAAGCAATGGCTTGCAAGGATCTGTCATTCTATGAAAGTATTGACTTAGAGTAGTCCCAACTAGGAAATACAGGTGTAATCCACAGATTCTTGTGAAATTCAGCTGCATTATCTCTTACAGCTCCTATAAACCTTAACGCTAATAAAGGATCATTAAGAGGTTTTTGGTTAGAGGGATGGAGGAAAGGGTGTCTTTATCCCCACTTAGGCAGAAGAAACGTTTTAAAGTGGAAAATGAGCAATTGATCGTGTCCTTGCCAAGTGTAATTAAGAAAATTCAACAGCACTGATTGTACTAAGTTCTGGAAGTAAAATCTGCCAGAGGCTGAGATTTGGCCTTTATGTAACTAATACTGTAAACTCAACATGTCAAGTCTTTTATCTGATTTTAATTCTCGGAATAAGCCATAATCTGTCATGTATAGCATAATATATTTTATGCCCATGGCCCAAAGCAAAAGGTCTCCTTTTGCCTCCCTCCCTCCTACATTATTTGGAACCTTGGTGTCAACTCCTTTACACTCTCTACCTCCCTTTGCCCTTGAGTCCTGCCACACCGAAGCCCTGCCTTCTTTTCAGCTGTTCACTAACTTCTTTTACTGTACAGTTTGCTGGTTGCAATTTCTTATTTTTTTAAGGCATTGCTAGACTTAGAAAACCTTCCAGGATCCAGAGAAGGAAGCTGTAGTGGCTAAACTTCACAGACACCATGATTGGCAAGAAGTATCCGGCTCATGGGAAGTTCTTGCCTTTAGGGATATAGGGGTTTTCTTCCAAATGTGAGCCCTGACTAGTTTGAAAAATTATATAGCCATATGAAACAAGAGCATAAGCCATGTATCATGTGGCCATGTAGGATCAGCTTTCAGAGGAGTAGTTTAGATCTGTGTGTGCTGAGATTTTTGAGAGAGAATAAATCACACAGGATTTCATCTGTTGCACTGGTGGAGAAAATTAGGAGATGATATTTATGTATAAATTCTCCAAGATATATGTTGACCTGGTACAGTAGCAGACCAGGTCATATATGTTATATGCTAGAGACATATAACATTTAGATAGATAAATATACTTATTTATATACACATATAATGTACTTATGTACTTATATATATGTACTTACATGTGTATATGTATATATGTACTTATAATAAGCACTACTTATAATAAGTACATATATACATATACATATGCACATATATATGTACATAAGTACTTAAGTATGTGTATATGTATATGTATATATGTACTTACTTATAATAATAAATGATTGCCAAGAAGTATCTGCCAATCAGATACTTACTTATTATTAAGTACTTATGTACTTACTTACTTAATAAGTAAGTACATAATAATAAGTAAGTACTTAATAATAAGTACATATATACATACACACACACACACACATATATATATACACACGTATACATATATATCAGGGTAGGAATGAATTCTTCAGTGGTATTGGTGAGTGGTTTAGAGTTGAGAATGCTATTTAACTTATGGATGCAAACTATCCCTTTCATCCATAGCACTATACTCTTGTTTGATATAATTTATCTTTCCCAAAGATGGTGATCATTTTCTTTGATATTCAGCCCAATGTACTGAAATAGTTTGCTCAGAGCTCATATTTTCTTCTACCTTCCTCACTGCTTACAAGAACAAAAGGTCCGCTGCAAATCTAAGTGCATGCAATTGGCCTATTTATGAGCCACACAAATGTGGCACAAACACATCTACTGAGAACTGTAAGTTTAAGAGTTAAGTCCCTCTGGGGGAAGAAGGAGGGAGGTAGAATTATATGCATGAATGGGATTGAAAGAGCTATTCAAAGTTTGGTGATGACTGGGCAAATTCAGGAGAGCTGAGTACCTTTGGTAAGTTACAAAAATAAGTCTGTATTCAAGAGACTAGGAAGAACATGAAAGAAGCTGATGCAGGAGAATAAGCAGTGAGATAAACTGAGTTTTGGAGACAGAAATGTCCTTGGAACCCAGGAATACAAAGCCTAGTGACGTAGATGGAGATTCTAGGGATACTTGTTGTGCCCCATCCATACCCCTTTGGATATTACCATTGTCATGTAAGTGGCTGACTTCCCTGCCGTCATATTCATTTCTGTGCCTACAGGCTTTCTCTAATCACTGGAGTCCACCTAGACCTAGCATAGTCCAGAAATGAGAATATACAAGCACTGACCTTCTATCCCCACTCACCTCCCTAGCTACAGCAACCTTCAACCACGGATGAGGTATAAATCCTCAACTTCCTCCTTGGATGAGATAACACTGGATCCTAGTGATCTCAAGTGCAATTAATCTGCAGTTACCTACTATACTAACACCTACTAACACACTCAATATTGACTTACCTTCCTTTTCCCACTTTACCATTGCCTCCCTGGTATGATCTGGGATCCCCTCCCAAAAAACCTAGCTACAAAAACCCAGATTTGTCCCGAATCTTACTTGAGGGAATCCAAACTAAGATGGGGATATGTATACAAAATGATCAGGAAAGGACTTAAAAAATAAAACCAAGAAAATGAAAAATAAAAGTTGCGATGTGATCCAACAAAGGAGAGTTGAGACAGATGAATGAAAATTTTTTCTTTCCCTTAACTAAATCTCTTTAAAAAAGGGTTTAGGAAACATTGTTATTTACCAATTTTCTGGATTCGTGTTTTGCGAAGGAAAGAGAAACATCATGGGCACCTTTTAAAAGTAAGGTTCTACAGACTGTAATAAAACTGGAATAATGGGAACCCACGTCACTGAGAGACCCACTGCCTAGTTCTCTGTGGTTTCTTACCACAGTAGTTCTTTTTGAAAATAGGTGGTCTTTTTCAAAGAGCACTTATGTTATGTGTCGAAATAATGAAAAAGCTGCTGAAACACAATATGCATTTTAAAATCTAGTAATAAAGAAAGTAATATGGCTGAATAATGGCTGGCTAGATTAGCTTTAACACTGTATTTGCTTTGTGTCCAACTTTATCTAGCAACGCATTATTCACTAGTAGTATACACAGTGCTTTATTAAGTCTTAATCAAATGCATTTTATCATAAGTGTCAGTTCAGTGCTTGGCCATTGTATTTATGTATTTTTAAATACTGAGTTCTTTGTAAGAAAATGACAAATGCTTAGGCTGGAATATAATATTACATTTCTGGGGCTTGGGAAAGAGGTCATTGTGTAGGCACACGGTGGCTTTATATTCACACTAAAATCACGTGGAAACAGACTATATTGCCTTTTCTTTTCTTCCAATAAACTGAAATGTGATTTTTTTCCTCACCAATGTGAAAGCCAAGCTGGTTTGACCAATCCTGATCATTTAAATAGAATTGTAGAGCAAATAGACATAAATTAAAACTTTGGCTGGTAGATTTTTATTTAATAGAATTTGGACTAAATTTTCAAAGGTCAGAGCTCAAATGATGTGGGTTAACAATAAAAATTTATGTACAAACTGACAAGAGATTACAAACAAGTACACACATTTAAAAATATAATATATTCAAATATAATAAAACATTCTAATAAAATTTATTTTATGATTATTAATTTTATTGTAATTAAATAATAACAATTTTATTATACTAAAATTTATTTATTTGTAAATAAATATAAAGAAATACAAATTTATTTATAAATAAATACAATAAAATGTTACAAATACAAACTGGTCTTGCGAAGCTTCTTAGGTTTTCTTATTTTCTAGGAAGGAAATGCTTACAAAATACTATTAAGTTGAGTTAAGATCTTAGGCGTACTCTTCTGATAATATTGGAAAGCTTCAATTTCAAAAGTCTTCCACAAATCCTACTTCAAGTTATTGATAGTTCTTTTATCAAAATAGCAGCTATAGATTATAAAAGTCCTGGTATTTGGAAGAAAAAATATAAATATAACCACACAACATTAGTTTGGAGAAATCTGAAGTAAATATTACTGTAAGACTAACAAAATTCATAATTTTTGATTTAAAAAATCACCACATTAAAATAATTGAAAGGCTTTAAATGAGCACAGTGTTAAGTTGGGCTGCTGTCTCTCTCCAAATAAGTGCTAAGTGAAACAGGAATGTTTTAATGGCGTGAGGCCTTACACACCAAAATGGTATTAGCTTCCGAGTAAATATTACTAGTTAGAGTTTTATTCTATAGAATAAATACTTAGGCAATTAAATATTAATTAGTGCTTACATTTGAAATACTGAGAATAAAGTAGAAGCTTCTTTACCTAAAACCATATCCCATCATGCCACATAAATGACACTGAAGTAATTATTTGTAAAAACAAAATCAAAATAAAATTCTGTTAGTCTCCCAAAATTATCTTCCACCAAAAATTATTGCTTTGATTTATTATGATTTTATTTTAGAAAATGGTGGTTTGTCACAAAGGGTCCCAGCTGTATCTGGATGTTTAATAGGAGTTTAAGGAAGTCTTGAGGCTTCTATGGAGAATGGATTTCATGACCATTTTTCAGTGAAACCATTTGAAACCACTAATGATTGGTGGGCAGGAGTCCTTTTCCCTTTTCCATTGTCCTTTTGTGATATCTTTCACATTTTTCATTTGTCTTTTTTCTTCTTTGTCATTTTTTTGCTCCAGTGTTTAAGTATTCCCGCCTCGTTAGTGTGGCGAATTTGGTCTGTGTGCTGCTCTACTCATAGGTAAAGCTTGGTCCATTGTGAAAAGCCCTCAGTAACGTTTTAGATTTGTTCTGATGGATTAATAAATGTTTGTAAGCTTTTGAGATTAGCATTTATTTATTTTAAAAGGCTACCTCATTAATTTTGAGGAACATTAAATTAAATAAACTCAAAGTTTTATTTATTATAGAGATTCTCAGAACCTTTGATATTCGTTCTAATGGCATACACTTCTAAGAGATGGATAGAAAATACAATTATTTCTGCATCTTACTTGCCCACAGAACCCCTTTTGTGTGGGGCGAGGGAGCAATGGAAAACTTTTCTGGTACTTAGTCTGTGTCAGACACTGTTCTAAGTGCTTTACCTTATGAGGAGAATTTTTTTTTTTTCAGTTTCAGAGATCGGGTAGAGGGAATCTCAGTGCCCTGCCTCTGTCAACAGCCACCAAGGGGTGGAGCCAGCTTATAGTCTGGGCTTTTTCAGGATTGTCTGTTGAAGGGTTGGTCAAACGTGTTCCACTGGTCAAATCTATCTATTGAACATTTAGTTAGTGATTATCGTATATGTCAAATGAATTCACATGAATTCTTGATGCAGACACAGCCATACCAAATAAATCTCTTCCTTTAGACTTTATCTTTCAGCTGAAGTGTCAGTTAGATATACATTGGCTTTGATTCATCTTATTTGCCTTCTATGTCCAAATGTACTTATTGCTCACTTTGCATACTTTGTAATATATTTAAAAAACTTAACATGCTATTTTTTTCTTACAAAGTAATTAACCAGCTATATTTATGTACCACCTATTATAAGCATGCATTTCTAGCAGCAGTCTCTGAGTAAGACTCAATCAAGTTAGGAAAAAACACGTATTAATAGAGGAATACAGCTTTCCTTAAAATTATTTTTATACTTAAATATGTCAAGCCTGTAGTTTGTATCCAAATATTTAAAGTTAAGTGTCAGCCATTTAAAAATAAAGTTGACTCTTGTAT
This sequence comes from Callithrix jacchus, assembly GCF_049354715.1. Taxonomy (NCBI): domain Eukaryota; kingdom Metazoa; phylum Chordata; class Mammalia; order Primates; family Cebidae; genus Callithrix; species Callithrix jacchus. Next base: position 22,187,661 of record NC_133506.1, read on the forward strand.
ACTTAAAATAAATTCGACCACATAACTGCTTTATTTTGAAGTTTTTATTTGTTTTTGTTTTTTAGTTGTTGTTTTGTTATTCCTTTCTATTAAGTTTGAACAATGAACAAAAGATAGGGTGGAAGGCTCCCATCTTCATTTTGTTATTTTCTTTCCACTAAGTGTGGACAAGAAACAAAGACCTCTCATCAAAGATAGGGTGAAAGCCTCCCATCCACATTTTATGTTTGTTCTCTCTGTGTATTTTAAAATCTTTTCATATGTTTGTTTCTTAAAACTAAAAATTAAAACACATGAACATTATTAAGATGCTATTTAATAACATTAAGAATGTCTCTGTGTATAAGGTTATTGATACTGGTATTTGTGAAATTAATACAGGGCATCATAGTTCTGAAGATAGATCTACAGCAGTAAAGACTTTGGACCTGGGAGAAAGAGAGCTCTGGGTCAAGTGTTAGCTCCTTCCCTGAGATTATGTGTGCCCCTGAGCAAGTCACTAAGGTCACTGGGTCACACTTTCGTCAGCTGTACAGTGAGACCATGGATTTCAATCACTGTTATATCTTTTCGCTCTGGTCTCCTATGAGCTGGTTTAATGTTTCTGGAATCAACCTTTGCTGTTAACACTTATCATGTTTTTAATAGAGATTTTTGACCTCTTAGTAGATGGTTCTTTAGTTCTTTATGTTTGGATAACACCGCGTGTGTTTGTGTGTGTGTGTGTGTGTGTGTGTGTGTGTGAGAGAGAGAGAGAGAGAGAGAGCATGTGTGTGTCTGCATGAGAAAACAAAAGAGAGATTAAAGTAGATTTAGAAAACAATCAGAATTGTGAGAACATAGAATAGATTGACTAAAAGAATTTATAGTATCACTAAAATCCTCAGCTGATATATCAGTGGATCTGGGATTAACTAGCCAAAGGGTATCTTTCCCACTGGTGAACAATTTTGACCTTATGCAGGTATGCAGTAGTAGAACTGTAAATCTAATTCAAGTTCTGAGAAATGAGGAGAAAATAGGCCACTCATAATGGAGCTTGCCAGTACCAACAGGTAGAAGACCCTTTTCTCCATGGGGCTAAAGAGTTTGATTTGATTTCCAGCTTTCAACTTCTACTCAAGGTACAATCATCAGTCCCCTGCAGGGTATTATAGGATTCTGGAGACATTAAGAAGTATAGAGCATGACTGCATCCCTTTTTCCAAATGGATTTTGGTGCATGCAATTCATAAATGACCAATAAGAATTTATTGTTCAGATATATTTTTCTCTTCAGATATATTGTTCAGATATATTTTCTCTGTAATTATTTAAAAATATTAGCCATAAATTCTATGCTAATTTTATTTATTTATTTATTTATTTATTTTTGAGACAGAGTCTTGCTCACTCTGTCATCCAGCCTGGAGTGTAGTGGTGTGATCTCAGCTCACTGCAACCTCTGCCTCCCATGTTCAAGAAATTCTCCTGCCTCAGCTTTCTGAGTAGCTGAGACTACAGGTGTGCACCACCATGCCCGGGCTGATTTTTGTATTTTTAGTTGAGACAAGGTTTCACCATGTTTACCAGGCTGGTCTCAAACTCCTAACCTCAAGTAATCTGCCCGCCTTGGCCTCCCAACGTTCTGAGATTAGAGGCATGAGCCACTGCACCCGGCTCTAATTTTTAAAAGTATTCATTTGCCCTTGGGAGGCTGAGACAGGGGAATCACTTGAACCCAGAAGGTGGAGGTTGCAGTGAGGTGAGATTGCACCAGCCTGGCGACAGAGCAAGATTCTGTCTCAAAAAAAAAAAAAAAAAAGTATTCATTTGCTTTTGAGAGACTCAATTGTATGCCAGAAATTACTTTGATACTTGGCTTGGAGACTCTAGACCAAACTTGCATCATCATAGAAAAACAATTTGCAAAATTTGGCTTTGGCATTGCCCAAAGTGTGTTATTTTGAATCGTAATTTTTTTTTTGTATATCATGAAGTTTCTATATGTTTCTGTATTTCCTATATAATAATAGGCAAAGATGAGGATCTTTGCACAAAATGTAATGCTTTACCAACATGTCAGCTATTTTGTGAGAATATTGCCAAAATATAACATTAATCTTGTTGTATAGTTCAATTTTGCTTTTGTGAGTGCTTCTTCTATTTTATTGCCATTAATACAGAATAACAGAAGTCTTTCAGATGTGAAAAATACATTCATTTCAATATACCTCAGTAGTTATTAGGATAGATTAATGTAAAGTTCCGTAAGAGTAATGTCCAAATAAAATGTCATAGTTGAACAATACAATTCAATGGAGAAATAAGACTGAGTTGATCTTGGTACTTTTGTGGAAAAACAGATAGAAAAAAATCAACAGGTACAATGAAAATAAAATGTGCAAGTCTAGGCTTTGTTGAAAGATCAGGTAGATGCTCTGGTGATAATGTTTTCAGTGCGATGGTCGAGCTGCCTTGGAAAGTTAGAGCAAGGACAAAATTGCTTATGCTTGATTTCTAGTGACATACATGTAGCGGGTTTCTAATGAAGATCAATAAAAGGTAATCCTGGGAATGGATATTTCAGTATCCAGAAGTCTATGCAGGAGAATGTGAATTATAACATTTATGAAAGCTTGAGTGTTACCTTTTAGATGCTGGCATTTGTTCATAATAATCTTTATGTTAGTTGTCAGAAATGTTATTTATTTTCTAAAATTTTGAATTCCAGGGCCTCAACCCACTTGAGAGAGAGCTGCTGAATAAACTTAAATACTGTCCTACAACAGAATCAGTGTGCCCCTGGCACCTAGGTTTAGAGGGGCCTGGATCTGGCTTCATGGCACGAGATGCATGCAGTCACAAAGAGCCCCGTGCTTAGAAGGGACCAATATTAAATGCTTGATTTGATGCTCTATTCCTTCCATTCTGAAATTATTAATTTTTATTTTTATTTTTTTGAGATAGAGTCTTATTCTGTTGCCCAGGCAGGAGTGCAGTGGCACGAACTCAGCTCACTGCAATCTCCACGAACTCAGCTCACTGCAGTCTCCACCTCCGAGGTTCAAGTGAGTCTCCTGCCTAAGCCTCCCAAGTAGCTGGGGATGCAGGCATGTGCCACCATGCCTGGCTAATTTTTTTTTTTTTTTTTTTTTGTAGCTTTAGTAGAGACAGGATTTCACCATGTTAGCCAGGATAGTCTCGATCTCCTGACCTTGTGATTTGCCTGCCTCTGCCTCCTCAAGTGCTGGGATTACAGGCGTGAGCCACTGTGCCCCCCTCCAAATTATTAATTTTTGAACAAAGGGTTTCAGATTTTCATTTCATAGTAGGTCTCATAGACTATGCAGTGGGTCCTGAGGGAAGCCGGGAAATGATAGGGCTTTGTGATGATTCCAGGCTTTCTCACCTGAATCTGAGTGGTGCCTCTGTAGCTGCCCTCCTCCTAACAGTGTTCCTTTATCTCTGTTTCCCTTGCTCTGCCTACATTTTCATTCTGATATGGAAGACAGACCCTCTGGGAGCTAAGTCTTCTGAAAGGCCTGAAGTGTCCTCCATGCTTGACTTCAGGCACACGTAAGGCCTTTGTTGGACATGGATGCCATGACTCTCCTTCTTGCATAGTTATTCACTCCTCGAGCTCTAACACTATGCAGGGCTCCATGCTTAGTGCTATGAATATAGTGGTGAATAAGATTTAGTTCTTGCTGTCCTAAGATTATACTTTAGAAGGATAGACAACCAAGCCAATGGTTAAACAAAAGAAACTATGGTGGTGGTAGAACAGGGCCCACAGGAACATGAAGCAGGAGCACCTGAGGTGCTGATATTTAAACAAGAATCTAAGGTCTAATTGCAGGCAGATGTTCTTCCACTTTGAGGGGAAATCACAGAGTGTTCTAGACAGGGAACAGCATGAGCCCACGCTTGGAAGTGAAAAGCTGCCATCTTCAGGATCATTTTCTCCATAGAATATTGCACCACTAGTTCCAGGGATTCATGTTAGAGACTTACAAGTTTGCCAGCAGTAAGCCTATGAATGACTTAATGGTTTTCGCTGAGAGGCCACCACAGAATACCCTGCCTTTACTTTAACCAGATTTTTAGTGACAAAGTTCATGTAATACATGTCTGAACTGGAACATGGACATCCATGGACCACACTGAAAATTTCAGTTTATTGCTTAGAGGCCCCAGAAGTTGTTGACTAGAGGAAAAAAATGTTATATCAGTTGACAAAGATATATACTGTTATGCACTGAATATTTGTGTCTCCTCAGCATTCATATATTGAAGCCCTAACCACCAATGTGGTGGTATTTCAAGTTGGAACCTTTGGGAGGTAATAGGGTTAGTTAAGGTTGTAAGGGCGAGACTCCCATGATGGGATGAATGCCCTTATAAGAAGAGGAAAACAAGAAAAGCAGTAATCTCTCTCTCCATACACATGTACCAAGGAGAGACCACGTGAGTTCACAGTGAGAAGCTGATTGTCTATAAGTCAGGAAGACAGTCCTTGCCAAGAACTAAACTGACAGCAATTTGATCTTGGACCCCAAGCCTCCAGGATTGTGAGAAATAAGTGTCTGTTGGATGAGCCACCCAGTTTATGGTATTTTGTTATAGCAGCCTGAGCTGACTGAGACAATACTCGGTACTGAGAAGTAGGCTGATGCTATAATGAAACATCTAAAAACGTGGTAGTGACTTTGGGAGTGGGCAATGGATGGAAAAGTTTTGAGATACATTCTAGAAAAATCTGAGTTTGCCTTGAATGTTAAAGTCTACTGTGGTGAGAAATTAGAAAGCAGAAAGGAGAGGTATAGAGAGAGCTTCCATCTTTCCAGAATTCAAAGATAATCATTAATAGAATGTTGATAGAAATATAGATGGTTAAAGGTAACTCTGGTAAGGTCTCAGATGCAAATGAGAAACATGTTATTGGAACTAGAATTGCTTGAATCCATGAGTCCAGGGGGTAGAGGTTGCAGTGAGTTGAGATCATGCCACTGCACTCCAACATGGGTGACAGAGTGAGACTCTACCTCAAAAAAAAAAAAAAAATGATGGGGCAGTCATATGACAGTCATTCCCACTCCAAATGGGAGAAATTGCATAGAAAGCGGTGTCAGGTCCTCAGCAAGTCTAAAAGCTAGCAAGGCAGATACCACTGGATCTTAAGACTCAATCATTATCCTCTTTGGATTCATGTTTTACCTTCTGGATGCACTGGACTGGTAGCCCCACCTCCATACCTCTGCAAGGTGAGGGGTCATGCCCCCAAGGATCTTGGTGCTCCCTACAGCTCCAGAAAGCTACTATTTTCCTGTTGAAACTAAAGGGCTACCCCCGCCCCCAGCCCCACTTTTGTAACTAAGGAGAAGCACTATTGATCTATGAATCATCTTCAGGATCATTTTACTTCATCTTGAAGAACAGGGCACATTTATAGTAGAATTGCTTTATGGTCCCTTCCTCTAGGATCTAAGAAGTCCAGCATCATTCTTGTAGTTCATCCTGTCTCGGTTTCTTCAATTCCAACTGGCAGTGTTTCTGCTGAGGTAACTGATTAGGTCCATGGTTTTTACCCAGACTAAGCAATTTATTAAAGGCCTCTTTGGCTATACCCTTCGTGTTCCCTTCTGAATAAGCTTTCACGTTTTTTGGTGGACAGGTTGAGCACTTTTTAAATCTTTAAGTGCTCATTCTTTTTAGCTTAAAAATTCCCTCAATTAATTTCTCTCTTCTCAAATTATACTGTAAGCAATCAGATAAAACCAACCCACTCCTTCAATGCTTTGCTTGTAAATATCTTCAGCTAAATATCCAATATTGGCCAGGCACAGTGGCTCACACCTGTAATCCCAGCATTTTGGAAGGCCAAGGCAGGAGGATCACTTGAATCTAGGAGTTCAAGACCAACCTAGGCAACATAGTGAGACCCAATCTCTATTTAAAAAAAATAAAGAAAGAAAAAAAAAAACACAAATATCCAATATCATCACTTGCAAGTTCTACCTTTCACAAAACACAATGGCACAAAGAATTCATTCAAGTTCTTGTGACTTTATAAGGAGGGCTGCTTTCCTCCCATTTCTTTTTCTTTTAGTTTTTAATTTTTGTTTTCAATTCTACCACCCCTCCACAGCTTCCAAAGTAGCTGGGACTACAGGTGTGCACCACCATGCCCAGCTAATTTTTTGTATTTTTTACCAGAGACAGAGTTTCACCATGTTAATCAGGCTGGTCTTGAATTCCTGACCTTAACTGACCTGCCCAACTTGGCTTCCTAAATTGCTGGGATTACAGGCGTGAGCCACCGCACCTGGCCCTACCACTGTATTTTTGAAGCACGTAACTCATCTGGTTGCATAGGTTCACAGCTGAAGAAGAATGTTGCCTCAGGATAAGCCATACCTGAAGTCTTGCCCACATCTGATTTAGGTGATATTTAAGTGAGACTTTGGACTGTAGACTTTAGACTTGATGATGGAACAAATTAATACTTTTGGGGCTAGTGGGATGGAATTAATATATCTTGCATATCAGAAGGACATAAATCTTGGAAGTTGAGGGGTAGAATGTGTTGAACTGTATGTTTATGTTTTCCCAAAACATGTACGTTGAAGCTCTAATCCCCAAAATATGCTTGTATGTGGACGTGAGGCCTTTAGAGGTTATTAGGTTTATATGAGGCCACGAAGATGGGATCCCTATGATGCCATTGGTAACCTTATAAGAAGAGGAAGAGACTGAAGTTTTCTCTCTGCCATGAGAGGGCACAGCAAGAAGGCTGCTGTCTGTCAGTCAGGAACAAAACCTTCATCAGGCTTGAATCTGTCCGAACCTTGATCTTGGACTTCACAGCCTCCAGAACTGTGAGAAATGCATGTCTGTTGTTTAAGCCGCTCAGAACCTTTAGAAATAAATATTTGGGTCACTCTATTGGGTGAGGAACCCAACCATGCTGGCAGCCTGATCTTAGACATCCCAGCCTTGAGAACTTTGAGAAACCAATGTCTGTTGTGTAAGCCACGCCGTCTATGGTATTTGTTATAGCAGCCTTAGCAGACGACAGACAGTTCCCAACTGATGATGGTTCACTTGATTTTTTGACTTTATGATAGGTTTGTTGAAGTATTGCATGCATTTTTGACTTATTATATTTTTGCTTATGGTGAATTTATTGAGGCACAACCCTATTGTAAGTTGAGGAGCACCTAAAATACATGTCAGTATCTAATATTGTCCCAAGAGTTTGAAGGACTTTTTTTGAGAGGGAGACCCAAAACTATATCTTGGCTATGAGTCATACAAGAAACTAGACTCCCATACAGCTGAAGTCCATGTACACTTGAGTACCTCAAATAGGCCAAGTGCCACAGCTGGCCGACACAGAATACCACATAAGCAGAAAGGTATCACTGTAGCTAAAATTCCTTGTCTAACAGATGGCTTTCCAAGAGTTCGTTTGAAGGAGAAGAGAGAAGTAAGTAGTTGGCTAGGGTTTTTTGTGCCCTTGTAGTTGGGTGAGCATTAGAAATATTAAAGCTGAAGCCTTCCAAGAGTTGATCTGTCTGGAACTGTCTGCAGATCAGAGCTCTGTGAAAGAAAACGCTGACTCATTAGCTGGGATGGTGCGAATTCCAGAATTATTACTAACAAATCTATTTCTACTTAAAATATAAAAAGGGAAGCCATGAAATGGGAACTGACTTTCCCTTAGGCCTCTAACAGTGCTGTTTGGTTACACATTTTGAGAGGTAGAAAATGAATATAGAAAAAGAGCCACCAGGAAAGATTCTCCACAGGTGAACAGAGGGAAAAAAAAGGAAACTTATTACCTTGCTTGGTCCATAGCAGATTTTTCTTTTCACTTTAAAATGTTAGAGTTTGATGACTGAGATACTGCTATTACTTTTTTCATTGTAAATGACTCAATGAAAAGAGCACGTTTATGTGTATGCACAAGTATAACAAGTTGATACAAGTATTTACAAAGTTCTGAAAGAGACAGTAAAATGGATATATCCAATTTTTTGTCCTCTGTTTTGGCACCTCATGTAGTCTTCATCCACGGAGACTGAGCCCTTTCTGGTGTCTTGGAAATAAGGCATTTTATCTATTGAAATGATTCAATTTTCTATCAATCTAGACAGTGATTTTATACAGTTTAATTCATCTGCAGATCCTTCTATTTTTGATTTATTTGAATCTGCGAAAGTTAACCTTCCATTGTTAGAATGCCAGACCACTTTCCTCACCCTTTTAAATGTGATAGACTATAAAAATTACAGCTTAGGTTGATTATTGCTTACTGGGCAGTCCAGCACAGATATCCCAGGTGTTGGTTCAAAAAAAATTAAGCATTCTGGAGTAATTGACAGCAGTAAACATTTGGCTTTTCAGTGGAATTTAAGTGTTAGTGCTTGGAAGCTATTCATACACAAAGCATCAGCAGGAAATCCCCAACTCTGGATTTGTAAGCATAAGGCTACTTTTAGTTTTTCATTCATATTTAAGACTATTTCAGAATATGAATTATAGACTCCTTATTCTCACTTTGGAGTAATTTAAATCTTCTAGTGTATAGATTTTCTAAAAAAGTCTATCCAACATGATATTATTTAAGATATTGATTATTTAATGTGAAGTTTATTAGTTTTTGTTCTTCTTCCTGCTAAAATTATTTCATCATTTGCTTTCTCACTTAAGCAACTTGTATTTATTAACTGCTGAATCTGCTAGAATGTCTTCCTGTAAGTAAGAGTCCTAGTAAAAATAACAACAAAAGTCATAAACATGCACAAAAAGCTCAAATCATAAAGTAAGTTAAGCCACAGAAGGGCAGAAGATATTTGCAATGCATGAACAGGTGTTAATATTCAGCATACATAAAGAGCAAACTAAGAATTAATAACAAATCAAACAACAGAAAACATAGATAAATACAAAGGGGCAAGTAATAAAAGAAAACCTGACAGCTCACGAATAAAGGAAAAATGTCCAATCTCATTAACAAGCAGGGAAATGTAAATTAAAAGCAAAATGAGGTATTTCACTTAAAAAATCTAACTATACAAAATATTGCCAAGCATGTGAATAAAGAGTGACTCTCATGCCACTCGAGAAAGTTTAATTAGTACAAAACTTTTAGAGTATAATTTAATAATGTCTAGTAAATTTGAGGACACATCAGTCCTTTAAGAGAGCAATTGCACTCCCAGATATATATCCCAGAATATATAGTAGTAGTGTTTCACTACTATAATCTTGCAACTTTGGGGTCTGACATATTAGTCATGAAATCAGGTTTTAATTGAGTAGAATAGAAAAGGGTGGAAAGTATCAGAGTGCATCATATGTAGTAAGAATCATAATTGTTTTGTAAAATAAAAATTTCCAAAAATGTGTGTATGTGTGTGCATGTGAACATGTACATTTATGTTAAAATGTATTGCTTTCTGAGAATCATAGTCAAATATATTTGAAAAACACTATTATAGATAAACTCCCACATATGTGAAAATTGAGACATTTTGTTTATAATAGCAAGAAATTAGAAGCAACCCAAATGTGGCAGGAGAAAGGATGAATAAGGCATGATATCCCCGTATAATAGACAGCTGTATACAGTGAAAATAGATGATCTGGAGTCCCATGTATTCATATAAATGCATCTCAAAAGCATAATTGTGAGTTTGCAAAAAAAGCAAGTTGACCCAGCTATTTACATTATGATGCCTTTATAAAATGTTTAAAATATACAAACAGTGATGTATCTTATTTAGACATAAATATATATTTAAATATATTAAAATATATACTTATACATGGGAATCATAACCAAAAAATTCAGCATAGATCGAAGGACAGAAAAGGGATTGTGAAGGAATATGCAGACCTCATTTTGTGTTTTGTTTCAGGAAAAAAAATAATAAATAACAGAGGAATTATTTTCTTACACAGCAGGAAGTCTAGAAGCTCAGCAACATTGTCAAAGACCCAAGTTCCTTCCTTCTTTCCATTCTACCAGTCTCAATATGTTTTCTTCATAATCACATGTTGGCTACTAAGGTTCCAGGTATTACATGTAGACTTGCCAAGTCCAGTAGTAGAAAAAGGACCTTGTTTTTTTTTCATGTGTGGGTCTTTTGAAAAAAGTGAGCTTGTCCTAAACATCCCCAGCAGATTGACCAGACCTGGCTAACATGCTTGTTCATGCATTGGACATTGACAAGGACAATGGGACCAACATGATCGATGTATCTAAGTCACAGGGAAGGAGGAGAGGACGCTGGAACAGAATTAAAGCTCTACCAGTAAGAAGAAGAAAATTCTGTCGGACCATTAGTATTGGCTGTGAGTACCTCTGTCTGCATTAGGGATACAGAGGTGAACATCACAAGCTCCCAAGCAAGTTCGAGTGGAATTTAAATTCTGGTGGAGAAGACTCATATTCAAGGACAGCTAACTAAGATGATTTTACATAGAGATAAATCCATGAAGAAGAGAAAACACCAGGATTTATGAGACAGCAATTGGAGAGTGACCTGGAAGCCCTGTCTGGTGAGGTGACATTTGAGCTGAGACAGGAATTGCGTGAAGAAAGCAGCCGTAAGCAGATCTGAATAAAGGGAATCCAGCAAGAGCAAATGTGCTAGTGCGGGAGTGAGGTGTTTGTGCTGGAAGAGAAAAGGAGGTCTGGTATACCTGGGGGAAAGAGAGAGGAAGAGAGAAGGGTAGAGGAGAGTCCAAGGACTATGTAGGAGCCAGATTATATAGTCTTGGGAGACATGGCTTATAAAGGGAAATGTGAAACCGCGGGAGGGTTATAATCAAGACTGTGAAGCAATCTGATTTATGATGGCTTAAAAGATGGCTATCACTTAAGTGATGATGATGGCTTTTTCTAGGGTTGGGACAGTGGGGAAACGGGAGAAATGGACCTACTCATGTTGAAACAGTGACGAGCAAGTCAATTGTTAAAGAAGGCGATATAAAGAATCGAAGATGAGCCCAGAGTAGCGGATGTAGGAAGGTTTTATTTTGGTAAAGTGGCTCCTGGGACAGAACTGAAAGACTAACCTGGACAGGGACACCATTGTCCTGTGAGTAGTCTCTTCCAGAAAGACACAGTATGATAGTAGAACAAGTTCTTTGCATTTCCAGAGTTCAGTAAGGCACATTTATGCCTCTGTGCATATCCACAGCAAGCAGAGTCGTCTCTGCTCAGTGTTCAGAATCCAACATTCCACATCCTGTTTCCAGCTATGAAGTAGCAAGTGCTTTAATGTATACTTGGTTAGCATGAACTTCTGTAAACACAGAAACAAATTAGGGACAGATCCATTGAAAATAGCAAAAAGATGGAAAGAAGATTGCCATCAAGTGCACACAAAACGATTGTGTTTGAGTAAGTGCGTTTGATACTTCAGCAGGTAATTTGCATAGCCTCTGCGCTTTCCTGGCTTCACTGGAGTCCTCTGCATACCCACGGATCTCGTTGTTCATACGCCCAGACTGCTTCCAGGGGGTGCTTTACTGTCCTGCAGGACTGGACTTTTTCTTTTCCTGCGAATATGCTCTAATCTCCTGTAGTTGCAGCCTCCATCTTGAATATGGGATTTAGACCATTAACTTTATATGCCATATTTAAAAAGCAGTTTCGACAAATACATATTAGCTATTAAAATAACTTCTTGGTTAGTAAATAGGTCCATTTAAAACTGCATTTTGATTTCTACATCTGAAAATGAAAGACCATGGTATTGTTTTATTTTTTGAAAGTCCATAAAAAAGGCAACTATACTTTTCTTTCTTAATCTGTAAATGTGCACTAATAAAACATTTATTGAACTGCATATGGCATATTGGTAAAAGATGAATTGCCCAAGTCAACTGAAGAAGACGTGCAACACATAAGAACTATATTATATAGGTTTCTTTTAGTTGCAAGTGACAGGAAACACAATTTAAACTAAAAAGGAAATTTGTTCCTATGTAACTAGAAGACTTAGGTGCAGCTGCATGCAGAGGCTTGAATGATATGGTTTTTCTCTCCACCTCAGCTTCTCTTCCGTGTTTTGGCTCTATTTGTAAATGGTTGTCCCTTGATGGTGACAAAGTGGCTGAAGCAACACTAGCCTTATGATCTCTGAGGTTCAACTCCTATTTTCTTTTCTTTTTTTTTTTTTGAGATGGAGTTTCTCTCTTGTTACCCAGGCTGGAGTGTAATGGCACGATCTCAGCTCACTGCAACCTCCGCCTCCTGGATTCAAGCGATTCTCCTGCCTCAGCTTCCCGAGTAGCTGGGACTACAGGCACACGCCACCATGCCCAGCTAATTTTTTTGTATTTTTAGTAGAGATGGGGTTTCACCATGCTGACCAGGATGGTCTCGATCTCTTGACCTTGTGATCCACTGGCCTCGGCCTCCCAAAGTGCTGGGATTATAGGCGTGAGCCACTGTGCCCGGCCTTCAACTCCTATTTTCAACAATCTGGACAAAATCTCCTGGCCTGTCATTGCTGTGGTTGCACCATTCCTGAAACCACTTCTGCAAAAAGAGCAATAAAGTGCTCTGATTGGGTGACATTCCCACAACCCCTTGAGATGGTATCAAATTCATTCTATCCAAATATGTGGCCTAACAGTGGGGAAAGGGTGCTTTCCTAGGAGGGGATTGGGGTGCTGTTACTAAAAGAAATGAGAGTGGAAGCCGAGGAGTCAGGGAACATGTGTGTCCTCTAACTGTGTTAGAGGCAGGAATGTTGCCATGTTGGGTTTCTAATAACTTGTCAAGGAAAAATTCTTTTCCTCAAAGATAATAAATCACTCAGTAGTTTGCTTCTGAACTTCCAGCCTGAAGCAGGCCCAGACTTAAAGATGGCAGAAAAGGGTTCCCTACCCCCATGCCACATGCTCGACATATACAATCTCATCAACTACTCATGAATATTTTATTAGTAATCATATCTGTTAAGTGAAAAAATGAGCTACAGGCAGGCTAAGGAACATGTGTAAGTTCTGTGACAACAATTGCACAGCATGGTGCATATAGTTAATGATGAGCTCTGTACATTTCAATGTCACTAAGACAGTACATTTCTAACGGTTTTATCACAAAACAGTTACGTGATGCATAACACATAGCATGAGGTGATGAATACGTTAGCTTAATCTTCTCATATCGTATTAAAAATTATAACCCTGCTTTACACACCATAAATATGTACAACTATAATTTGTCAATAAATAATATACTTTTTAAATTGCCGTAGCCTGTATTTGAACTCAGGTTTTTCTGAGGATAAAACCCATAATCTCACCTTTACAGCATGCCACCATCTTGCCAAACACAACTCTTAACTCACTTACTGGGTCAAGCTTTAATTTTTTTTTTAAGTGCGATATTTCAATTTTGTGCCTTAAGCCATGTGGCATTTACTTTAAGATGTAGACTTTACATATGTTGCAATATAAATGTTAACATTGAGGCTTAACAAGAAAATTATTAGTTTCTCTGTAAGCTTTCACTCCCAAACAGGTAGTGAATACCTATTCTGTGAAGGGGACAAGAGCATGTGAAATGACTGGCTATGCCATTTTGGGAGGGTTTTATCATAACACTAAGAAAAAAATACTCTTCTAGCACTCCGCTGCAGTCTAATCCAAGCTTGAACCCTCAGAAGAAATTATGAATGGTGGAACACAGCAAGCTGCCTCCTCTGGGAAGGGCTAACTACTTCTCCGTTAGGGACCTCTCCTAGCCTGGAACAGCTTGGTGTCTGCAGCCATCACCCCAGACAGTGGTTCTCGAGTTTACATTGTTGATATGTCTTCTGGATGGTGCTGCCTTCCAGAGAACCCATCTTGTTTTCCTGCCATTCACGTTTCCAGCACAGAACGCAGCCCAGGTACATGTTAGGTGCTCAAATATATCTCTTGAATTATGTTAAGGGACCTATTAGAGTGATCTGCCATGGATATTTGGTACAGCAATAGCACTGAGCATTTAACCACTGGTAAAATTAATATGAAACACATTGTAGTCTAGAAAGTATATATGCATTAAATATCACACCACACCTATAAACATATATTACATGTCCCCTAATGTATGATTGATATGTATATAATTGACATTGCACACTTACACAATCCCTTATATACATTGATGAATATAGATGGTTGTATAGTTTGTAACGTTGAAGGCTTTTGGGATTTTGTTCTTAAAGAAGTGTTATAGCTTAAAACATTTCCTGGTGTTTGAATTCTCATTCCAGCATTTTATGGAATCATAAAATATGAACAATTTACCTCTTGACTTTAACCTTTTCTAAACTTCTCCCTGCTTTATGACACTGAAAATAAACACACATATGAAATGAATTATATTTAAACTTCTGGACAACATTTTCTTAGCAAGTCACAAAAATATATAATTCTATTGTTTGATAGTAATTTAGTTCTAGGAAGCTGAGTTGACACATAGCCAATTGGTAGTTGAAAATAAAAACCTACCATTTGTTGTCAAGCTCTTTTAATTCTACTAAAACTGGGTTTGCAAAAGGATACTGAGAAAACATTGCTTGTAAATCTTTAATTCCCGTTTTCAAAACCTTGTGATAATGAATAATTCTTTATGATTTATGATTTCTTCAACAAGTAACATACTCCTCTTTTTTTATGCTTCCTATCTTTTTTTCTTAATCCATAAGTGTGATCATGGCGAGAGTCTATGCCAGGAATATGTGGGTCTGACTTCATGCTGAGACTGTTGTTTCTCTTTCTGACTTTTGATACTTTCACAGAGATAATAGCTACTTCCTAACCTATTTTTCCCTTACTTGTTTCCACTTTATGTTTCAATGAAACAGCAGAATACATTACCTCTCTTAATTTTCCTGCTTACATGTGTTGTTGTTTTAATGTGATAGAATGTAGGATTTTTACTGTTTGGAATAGCAAGAGAGCTACAACTTTAAAAATGGAGGCTAATAGATAATAAATGACTTTTCCAAAGACATGGACTAATTGGTGTCCAGGTTCAGCTTACAGGATTTCAGAAACAGCAGTGGGTTAAGACAGCAGGTCCCATGGACTCTTGAGAACAAGCTCTTTAATTTTTTTTTATCAATGACTTACTAGAAGGCAGTAGAGGGTACAGCTTTGGACTGAAACAAGCTATCCTTGGGATCTCATTCGGCTGCCTCCCTTCTTAGCTATGTGATCCTTGAGTAAGTCACTTAACTTCCCCATGCACTTACTGTGTCCATCTGATAAGTTATGGTGACATTAATGAGCTCTTAGAATTTAGGTGAAGATTGTATGCAGTACAGCTTGGCTCAGACTAAACAGTGAATAAAGGGTGGCTAATGCTCGTTTTTATTACTATATTCTCTCTTTATGCTCTGACAAGCATTAATAGAGTAAGTAAGCATGGCTGTATGGAGTTCAATAAGTTGGGAAGCATGATGGGGGATGATACTTTTTATGCTTCTGTTTTGGCCAGTTATAAATGTTTACATGTCCTGTGGATTATCTAAGCACATGCCACATTGCTACAATTCATGGAGTGGCCTTATTCTGTACCTGATGATAGCTAGCCTGGCTATGCCTCATTTCACTCCCAATTTCTTTGTAGATATTCCTAGAATCTACTTATTCTCCATTTTTTACTATAACTAGTCTAGTTCAGAGTTTTATCATTTTTCACTGTTTCTGTTGCACTATCTTATTGAATATCTTTTTGTTTAGTATTTGAACCAGAGAAGTTTTTTGAAGCACGATTCAAATGATATAATGCTCTAAGTAAATCTCTTTCACAGAACCCCAAACTCCTTCAGAGAAGAGTGGTGGTCTCACCATGATTGGCCTTTTTCTATCCTCCTCTGTGTCTGTAAGACAGGACAGAGCAGGACAGTGAGGGCCAGGAAAGTTAGATAGGCTGAGATTACAGAACTGGTGAGTGACAGAACCAACCAGGACCGCATCCCAGATGTCAAGATCCCATCCACACTGGGGCTTGACTACCTGGGTTAGTCAAGATCCCATCCCAGACCCCATCCACAGTCAAGATCTGTACAGGTATTACAGAGATCAAGGCTAGAGCCTGAGGGCCAAAGTATTCCCACTTCATTTTTTGCTAATAAAGTTCACTTGTGGCATTCAGCCACACCCATTCACTTTCATATTGCCTCTGGCTTCTTTTATGCTTCAATAGAGTTGAGTAGTCATGACAAAGACCATCTGGTTCACAGTCAGAAATATTTACTATATGGTCCTTTATAGAAAAAAATTGCTGACACTTGACAGATCATACTTGGATGCATTTTTACAAAGACTAAAAATGATAGATTCCTGGATGTTCACAGGAAGAAACTCTGTGATCAGAGTCTTCTGAAACTTTAATGAGGTGGATGAAATGTTGCCTTAACAACCAGGAGAATTACTCAAGTAGTAAGACCTAAATATACTGGGAGATTTTAATTACCTAGATATCTATTGGGAAAACAGCTTGACAGGATGCAGATTGTCCAATCAGTCATTTTTAAAGGGTTGCTGACAGTGCTTAATGTGGAAGAGATAGGAAGCTAAAGAGATGGCAGGCCTCCTCCACCTGACTCTGCCAAAGGGGAAAAAAAAAGATGAATGCAAACAAAATGGGATACATCATTTATAGAGGCAGAGACTGAAATAAATGGCAGAATTCACAATGCTAAGGTAGGGGATTAGAAAAAGCAGCTGAACAAATAAAATGAATCTTAAGAAAGTAAACTTGAGTGCAAAATGTTCTGAGCCCCAAATGGCTGGATATTTGCATAAATAGATGCACAATCACCTGTTGAACATGTTCGGGAACTTTGCAGTTGACCTACTTGGAGGGAAACATCAGAATACCCAATCATTCAGAAAAGTCAAGCATTTATATAAATCGAATATGCCAAAATTCCAAAAAGAATTTTGCATGAATAATATTTTTCACAAATGCAAACTCTTCTTGTTCTCTGGGAGACGTTTTGTGTTTGGGAGATTGGAGAGCAAAAAAGGCAAGTGCACTTTGTGATAATAGGTTCTCGGAGAGCAGAAATAAATTATGGTCACAATGTACAAGGAACATGATGATGGTTAAGCCTTAGACTGTAGGTAGTTGTTCTGCCAGAGAATTCAAAGTATGGAAAATTACAAAATACCATTCTACTGGCCTGAGTGAATGAATGCAGCTTCCAAGTGCTTTCATTTAATTTACTTTCAGGGAGTCATGTGTGTGCCCTGGGTTAGTCTTGTTGGTGCTCCTGTGCGGTGGTGTCCAAGGAGAGTCCAGAAAGAACTTGAGGAGATCTGTTGGTTCTTTTGGATGAAGAAATGAAACAGTGAGACCATTTCTTCCTTGGTTTCTTCAATCTTGTTTAATTAACTTTTCCCAAGGGCCTGCCGGGTGCCCTGCACTGGAACTGGGGACACCAAGACAATGTCTGCGTAGGGGAGAAAAGGCAAAATGAAATTATTGTCATACAATTTGATGAATTAATTCTAATACTAGAGGCAATACCAGGTCAGAGTCTAGGCAAGGGGAGAGAGAAGGTGAAGGACAGAAGCAGGAAGAGGAGGTTTAGAAATAGGGAAAGTCACAGCATCTGTGTGACCAGACTCCATTGTCCTAAAGGTGTTTGTGTATGGTGGGCTATTTCTATTTCTGTATATTCTGTGGAAAACCAAAAACTATGATGGTAATCCTGTGACATGTTCGTGCCCTTCATGCAGTACATGCAGCAGAAGGAAATATGAGCACATAACATGTGACCAGATTCTCCTGTGAGGGACTATGCGTGTCTCTGAACATGGAGGGGAGAGGCCTCCATCACCCCTCTTGTGTGCTGTCCAGCAGCTGGTAATTGGGTTTGATTGGAAATGTACCTCCCTAAGGCTGAGAGCCAGTTCCACGGCTGCTGCTAATACTCAAACTCCATCGGCTTTCTTAGTGGCATATACCAGTATTGTAAGAAAACAGCTACCATTTATGGATAACTTACTATGTGCTGGACACTGTGCTCAGCACCTACCTCCAATGCTCATTTAATCCTCACAATTATTCTATGACGTAAGAGTCATTTTACCCATTTTTGAGAATATAAAGTCACAGAGCCACAGGGTATTGAAATAACTTTCCCAAAGTCACTTGTCAAGGTATCTGACTCACACATGTAATCAATCTTAAGCCTGCTGCATTTCAGATATTATTTTACTTCTCTAGTGTATTTTCTACTTTTAAAAAATATATAGTAATTAAAAGTTATTTAAAAGTTCTGTGGTTGAAGCAAATACATGATCACTACTGCAGAGTTTGAATGCTGGAATATTAGAATGTTAGAATGCAATCTGGGTCTGGAATATGTCCAGTCCTTTCCAGGCCTGACTGGGAAGACAGTTTCCATTTTCTTTATGCACTTTGGAATATGCCAGAGAAATTAGGTGGGCATCACATACAAGTATCACTGCTTTCACCGCAGGTTTCGTTTTAGAAAGAACAACTTGTAAAACTTTCAGTGATCTTAGGCAAGGAACGAGCCAACTCTGGCAGGGCAGGCCAGCTCTGCAGAAAACCCCTAACTGGGACGTGCCCAGCTCTGGCGAGTCTTTGCACTTTCAGATGCCAGATACCTCCACTCAGCCTTTGCCAAATCCAAGCTCTTAAAAACTCAAAGAGATAGCTTCTTCCTTCATTAGTATTTGTGTTCTGTACCGAACACAGGTTAAAGGGAGATGTTAAAATACACGCCAGAGTTCACAGGGCCAGGATTTGAGCATACTGAAACCTGACGCATAACCACCCCTCCGTTGTTCTCTGGGTGGAGTCTGGTACCAGTGTGAGAACTGGGATATGACTGAACAATTCTGTTTTATTGCTACCTTAGTCTAGTCATTGTTTCGGAGACCCTGACAGGATTTCTCTTGTCTGTGATTTGAAAAAAATATATCTTCTTAATCATTGCATGGTTGATGTTAAGAGAGTTCAAAGGGTGAAAGGAAGTAACTTGGCTTAGACACAAAGCATTGAGGGACTTTAAAATCAGGCCACTGGATAGACCTATTAGCTTCTAAAGAGGCTGAGAAATCTGATGAAGGCTGGGCCTCTGAAATGGGTAACTTTTCTAATTTTAATAACGCACTGGAAACTGTTCTTATCATCTAGTGAACTCCTGTTTGATTGCCATGAGCCCTTTTCACATTTTAGATTTTAGTTTCTCACTACTCCATTAGGAAGGTTGGGCATTTTATGTTCATTTTACTGTTAAGAAAAGAATGCAGTGAGATCGTAGAACTAAGAAATGGTTAAACCCAGACTGGGACTCAGTAAATTTGACATCGGCCGGGCGCAGTGGCTCACACCTGTAATCCCAGCACTTTGGGAGGCCGAGGTGGGTGGATCATGAGGTCAAGAGATTGAGACCATCCTGGTCAACAAGGTGAAGCCCTGTCTCTACTAAAAATAGAAAAATTAGCTGGGCATGGTGGTGTGCGCCTGTAGTCCCAGCTACTCGGGAGGCTGAGGCAGGAGAATTGCTTGAACCCAGGAGGCAGAGGTTGTGGTGAGCCAAGATCGTGCCATTGCACTCCAGCCTGGGTAACAAGAGTGAAATTCCATCTCAAAAAAAACCAAAAAACAAAAAACAAAGTAAATTTGACATCAACCCCTGTGATCTTAAAAAATATTATTGTGGTTAAACACATATAACAAGTTTACAATTTTATCCAATTTTAAGTGTACAGTTTGTAGCATCAAATATATCCACACTGTAGTTCAGCTGCCACAGTTCATCTCCAGAACGTCCATCTTCCTGAATGGAAACTCTGTGCTCATTAATCAGGAACTCTCCATTCATCTCTCCACCTATCCCTAGATACTACCATTCTGCTTTCTGTCTCTATGAATTTAACTGCTCTAGGTATGTCATGTAAGTGGAATCATATTTGTGCATGTCGTAGCATGTGTCAGAATTTCCTGTCTTTTCCAAGCTGGATAATATTCCAGTGTGTGTGTGTTTGTGTGTGTATTTATATCACATTTTGCTTATCTAATCATTCATCAATGAACACTTGAGTTGTTCCTTCTGGCTATTGCCAATGTTTCTGTGAACATGAGTGTACAGATATCTGTTTGAGTTCCTGCTTTCAATTCTTTTGAGTATATGCCCAGAAGTGGAATTGATGAATCATATAATAACTCTATTTTTAATTTTTTGAGGAAATGCCATACTTTCTTTTTTCCCAAAGCAGCGACACCTTTTACATTTCTGTGCTTTTTTTGTCCATGTCTAAGTTGCCTTGGAAAGATGAACTAGCTGGGAAAATAGCACTGCTGGTGTAAAATGCCATATGTAGCTGATCTGATGCTTCCATTGTGTATTGGGTTAACGCACATGCGTGTCAGATGGTTTGTGAGCATTTCCAAATGATATGCTTCCTCTGCTGCTTAAGAGTTGTATTGAATAAAGGGGCATGTTTAACTTCCTCAGAACACTTGAAATATGATGAAATGTCAGTGTTTTTGAGGTGTCAAAACAAATGACATAATGTCAGTATTTAGAAACTCAACTATGTGTGAAACAAGTTGCTTTTGTTTTCTGCCAGGCACACCACAGCATGGTGGGTGTTATTGTTGTGAACTGTGTGTCTAATCTGCTGCAGAGTTAGAAAGCCTCCAACACAAAGTGTCATTTGTTCATCACTTTGTGGGTTTTCCCTGTTTCTTTCAACACAAAGGTTCACTAGGAGTTGAACGAAAAACTTATGGATAGGTATGGGTTGTGTAGTATTGAAGCGCGCGCGTGTGTGTGTGTGTGTGTGTGTGTGTGTTGGAGGGATTTTTCAGTTCTTTTTATTTTTATGGAACAGGGTATCTCCAAATGATTTCATTGGAAGGGAGAGATCTCCAGATTATTCCAAATGGGATGATTCCATTTGGAGACTCCTCTTTGTTCAGGACTGCCAGCGTAATTCCTAGGGAAGTAGAGGAAGCCCACAGCTGTGCCTAAAGGGGCTCAAGCTGCTGCATAGTCTTTGAAGTCTGGCAGGCCTACCACCACTCCAAAGTCAGGGGTCACCGCTATTGAAGGATTCGACAAATTGTGACTCATGGGGTAGAGAAAGCTGGATTTGAAAGGGGTGAATGTGCATCTTCTGCAGGACCACAGTTCTGGGGTGAGCTGTCCTGCTTCAGAACTCGGTCTCATTTTCATGATGAGCATCAATGTGGTAGACATACCCTAACATGACCCAGAATGAGCAGGGCTCTTTTGTAATTCCCCTCCTCTTGAGTTTGGGCAGAACTTGCGACTTGCCGCTAGCCAATAGAATGTGTCAAAGGTCATGGCATAGCCACCCTTGATTAGGTTATGTGATATCAGACTTTATCGTAGCCAACTAGATGAGAGATTCTTTTATTGGTCTTGAAGCTGCTGTATTATGAGAGAGGGATGCCAAGGAATGGGCAACCTAAGGAGGGGATAGTGGTTCTTGGTTGGTAGCCAACAAGAAAAGGAGGACATCAGTCAGTCTTACAACCATAAAGGACTTTATTTTGCTGACAGTCATGTGAGCTTGGAAGAGGACCCCAAGCTCCTGAAAGGAACACAGCTTGGTTGACACCTTAGTTGCATCCAATTAAGCCATGCCCAGACTTCTGACCCATGGAAACCAAGACATAAAACATGTATTTTTCTAAGTTTCTATATTTGTGGTCATTTGTCACCCAGCAATAGAAAACTAATACATTCAAGCTCACCTTTATTATTACTTTCTCTTTCCCTGCTTGTTCCTTTCATGTTTATTTTGCCTTTTTACCTATTTTCTTATTCTGTGGATTCCATCTATATGATGAAACTATTAGATTCATCTATATGATGAAATAATAGATTCATCTATATTATGAAACTATTAGTGAGATGCCCTGGTTTCCCCCAGTGAGGGGAAAACACATGACCCAAACTAGGCCAATCAGATCTCTCTCTCCAGGAATTTAAATCTTAAGAATGAAAAAGAGGCTGGATGTGTTTGGAGCTGATTCATCCCAGCAGTGTTGCCCTGAAACACTCTTGCTACCAATTCTCCAAGAGAGTTTCTACCACCTACCTTTGCCAATTCCTATTCCCCAACTTTCTCTTTTATTCTGTGAGCTCCACTAAATTCTTCAAATGAATTCCTTTTCTGCTGAAATTAATCAGAACTTATTCGCTTCATTGCAGTTAAGAAATTCAAATTGATACACAGTCCCCTTTTGTAATCACCTCATACATTCTTTGTCTTTCTGAGTTGTATTATGGTCTTTTCTTTCTTTTTAAAATTTTTTTGATGAGGTCTCGCTGTGTTGCCCTGGCTGGAATGCAGTGGCACCATCTTGTCACTGCTGTCTCCCTCTCCTGAATTCAAGTGATTCTCCTGCCTCAGCCTCCCCAGTAGCTGGGACAACAGGTGTACACTACCATGCCCAGATATTTTTTGTAGAGGTGTGTGTTCCTATGTTGCCGAGGCTGGTCTTGAACTCCTGGTCTCAAGTGATCCTCCCAACTCAGCCTCCCAAAACGTTGCGATTACAGGTGTTAGCCACTGTACCTGGCCTATTGTCTTCTTTCTAAAAGACTTTTCTCAGGACTAAGTGTTCCCCAGACATGCAGGTTTTCAAGGAGAATTCTGATCATTGAAATGATAGGATTTTAGAATCAGAAGTCTGGAAATAATACATGAAAATTGTCAAGTTACCTTAATTTAAATAAAGCCACATTTTTTGGTTAAGTCTCATGAAGGATAAATCAGAAGATGTATACTATATGTAGGGATGAAAACATAATTTTTTTAACTTAGAAAATAAAGAGTACAGAATGGCTCCCAGCAGTAGATTTTCTAATTTCTTAAAAGGAAAAGAAAGATCAGTTGGAGGTTCAGGTTTTCTTGATCTTCAAAGTGAGTGTGTAAAGATGTCTATTTCCTGGGTGGAAACATCAAAGACAAAGGAGGAATCTTAAAAGAAATAAAAGCTCTAGAATAAAATTAAAAGTAACAATTGCAAAGTGGAGAGAAGTACAATTCCATTATTAGAATTACATTTTTTTTGACTCACTTCTTGTTATGCAAACCTTCTTCCCTTCATGGTAAAAGCCTATGTGAAAGTGTTATGAAGCTTCTCCGTCTTGTGTCTTGTCAGAATATACAAAAATTCCGATTACCAGTTGACCCTTGAACAACACCGATTTGCACTGTGTGAGTCCACTTATATGTGAACTTTCTTCTGCCTATTCACCTCTGAGATGGCAAGGCCAATCCCTCCTGTTCCTCCTCCTCAGCCTACTCAGCATGAAGATGATGAGGATGAAGACCTTTTTGCTCACATACTTCCACTTTAGAAATAGGAAATATATTTTCAATTCCTTATGATTTTTTTAAATAACATCTTCTTTTCTCTTTTTTTTTTTTTTTTGAGACGGAGTTTCGCTCTTGTTACCCAGGCTGGAGTGCAATGGCGCGATCTCGGCTCACCGCAACCTCTGCCTCCTGGGTTCAGGCAATTCTCCTGCCTCAGCCTCCCGAGTAGCTGGGATTACAGGCACACACCACCATGCCCAGCTAAGTTTTTGTATTTTCACTAGAGACGGGGTTTCACCATGTTGACCAGGATGGTCGCGATCTCTTCACCTCGTGATCCACCCGCCTCGGCCTCCCAAAGTGCTGGGATTACAGGCGTGAGCCACCGCGCCCAGCCTACATCTTCTTTTCTCTAGCTGACTTTATTATAAGATTAGTATACAATGCATAACTGTACACTATATGCATTAATTGAGTATTTATGCTATCCATAAGGCTTCTGGTCAACAGCAGGCTCTTAGTAGCTAAGTTTTTGGGAAGTCAAAACTTATACTTGGATTGTTGACTGTATAGGGTTTTGGTGTCCCTAACCTCTGTGTTGTTCGAGGGCCAACTGTGTATTCTTTATGAAGTTAGAAGAAGACTGTTAATACTTTTATTGCACCGTTCATGACACCATGTCAAGTATGATAAGGCATTTTTTTCTTAGTTTAATTTATTGAATTATAAGTGAGATGTTTTTCACTGTAGTCCTAAGAATGACCCTGTTAAACTGTCTTGACAAGTCCTTCATTGATGCCTTGATAAACAACATTTCACACCGTTAGAGTTAGGAACAAGTTTGAGGTAAAGTTTGTGTCCATGGGAGTGGGCGAATCGTGGTAAAGAAAAGAATGTGGAGAAAGTATTTAAGAAAAATTCAACAACTGAGGAGCAGTTTTTTGAAAGTTCAGTGGATTTTGCTTTGCTCTAGGGCCAGTTTTAGCTGCCTTATTAAGTGTTATTTTGTCAATTTTTCTATTACAAAAAAAAAATTGAAATTTTGTTTTGTAATTGCTTGATTTTTCCTTTGAAACACAAAACTGAGCATAGTCCTTTACAATATTTCCTTCTACAATATTTCCTTCTCTCTTACATATATTCTAGAGTAGATGAAAATAAAATCAATCATAGAGCTCAGGAAATATCACAATTTCAAATGGGCAATCCTTGAATTTGTTGTCAGATTGTTTCTTCATGGAAAATCTTATTCTCTCTCCCATTCCAATTTTTCAGTAGAGATTTGATAGACTCTTGAGTATGCGTTAACCATCTTCATATCATGTATTACAACTGAAATATTAAGGATCTAAGAGGTACAGAGATAGATTGCATTTAGCTTAGGATTGCTGTCTGCACTCTCATTCAGTGTTTGGACAACTCACTGGAATACCCATGATAGTTCCCCATTATCTTCCCCTGTGCATTGGTTCCATAGATTTAATGCTTCTCTCTTATCAGTGGAATGATGATATTTTGTGCTTGGAGATCTGAAATTGTTGCTTTCTAACCCTTTTCACCTATTTAGCTCCAGAATCAGGACCTCTAGAATAAAACTCTGGTAAATAAATCAGTCACTGTTTTTTGTTCATTTATTTGTTTTTCCCCACAGGAATCTGAAACCACTCCAAAGAGAATAGATTTTACTTTTTCTTGTGGCACTGAAAGATATGCCAAATCAACCTTCTAGGTCTCTCAGGAATGGATGGGTGCCATTTTATATTGCGTCAGAATTGAAGATATACTACTGTAAGCTTTAGCTACCTTTCTAGAATTACCATCCCCCAAAAACCTTGTGAATTTAAACTGTACTTCTTAAGCCAAGCAGTACATCTAAAGTGAGCTCTTGACTGAAACTTTTACTGACTGGACTTTGTCGGAAGCATGGAACTCTGACTATATCCAGCATTTCCTAAACCAATGAGAACTCTCCTTAAAACATGTGCCTTCAGTTTCAAAGGAAATCAGTTCTAAGATAAATCTCAAACTCCTCTTTGTCTCTTATAGCGTAGTATTATGGTCTTCATTCACTGTATGAAAGGTTTAAGTTGTAGAACGAATCAAAGATATTTGAAATGCATATTTTTGCTTTCTGAGGGACTATGGTATGCTTTTCTTCAAGACTGTTGATGAAACTTACTTTTTAAGAATTAACTTCCTCCTGTGTTTATATCAGCTTTTATACTTTGTTAGAAATGCAGCCACTTCCAGAGAGAATTTGGCATAGCTTTTATCAAACAGGATAACTTAATTATTGGTGCAGATTATTGTTTTATTTGCTAGAGGAGTGTGCACTGCCATGAGAGAGCATCCACATTTTCATTCTGGGCATAGAAAAAATTCAGAACAGATTTGGTGTGAAGCATGTATGTGTGTGTGTGTGTGTGTGTGTGTGTCTCAGACTCTAGCCTATGTGAAAGGCTGCCAATGTTTAAAATCCCTAGGAACTAATTAATCTCTTCTGTTGCCTATAAAAATCAGAAGACATGGGAATATTTCACCCATTTGTACCATTTGGAAACCATTATTGGCCCATGGGGATTGATACATCAAGAGGAGTGGTCTCTTGCCAGCTTCTTTCATAAGTTTTGCCTATCTAGTTTCACTGTTTCCTACCCCTCTCTCCTTTATCCTGTATCTTTTCCTTGGGTTAAAGGTTTTTGGCAGCTTCTTCTGCTTTGTGCTTATATTTTTCTTCCTATTTACAAAAGCTCATCTTCCCTCACCAATGAAACAATTTATGGAGTGTGTACATCTACAGCTAGCTGGTTCTGCTGTTGTACAGAGGTGAAAACAGGGCTGTGATTTTTGACGTGGTCATTCCAATAGACATCGGAGTGAGGATGACACAGTATCCCACGGGGCAAGATTACAGTGATGTTCTCTTCACTTCAATTCAAGTACATGGCTAGCACGCACATTACGGAGAAAAGAAAAAGAAGAGATTAAAGATTAACGCTTCCAGCCAGTCATGTCCCATGGAGAAATATCTCAGAACCCATTCTATCCATTGTGACCAAGCATGTGTAGCAGTTCTTTACAGAAGGAATCAAAACTCCAGAACAAATAACATGTTCTGTTATGTTAGGCAAATGTTAGACTATCGCAGAGAATCCTAAGTTAGTGTTTGGGAAACTAAATTTTGAAGTACTTCCATACAAAGCATATGGTAATATATGCAGACGAATGGAAATTATCCATGACCTTGAGGTTTCTCACAGGTTGACAATGGGGTCCTTGGTGTCACAGAAGGTGACACTTCCTGGCATAGACTCTGACAATTACTTGGATTATACCATGACTTTATATTTAATGTGAATTTTGTCTACTCAGCAGTCTGATCAGTTGCTCTTTTGCCAACAGTTTTGCTTGCACATGTAAGTAAACAAACGTATTTATCACCCCAGGATCAGTGAGTGCTAATAGTGTTGCTGCTGCTTGCATTTTACATTTTTTTTAATGACAGACACATCCTAAATTAGCTAAGAATGGTTTGCTTGCTTTAGAGCTCAGCAAGAAAGGTACAGATATGAGCATGATTTGTTTTTACCAATCAGGTTGAAATGATGGTCCATATTATTCTTTGTCATCAGCATACTCTAACTGGCTTAATTGAATTTCTGAAGAGGAGTGTGTGTGTGTGTGTGTGTGTGTGTGTGTGTGTGTGTGTGTCTGTGCATTCATGCATGTATGCATGTCTGTGCATATGCACACATGCGCATTACTATTTTCTATCATGGGAGTTCTGATGTCACTTTTTGACAAAATTTATTGTGGATGTTATTTCGGACTGCAGTGAGGAAAACCAACAGACTGAACAAATGAACAAATACACAGACTCTGGTCCCCTACTTGATGTAATATTTTTATATGTGTTTTATTTAAAGCCAGTACTTTACATACAGTCATCATGAATTATCTTGTGTGATGTACAGTATTGATGAAGTTCTGCTTTGCAAATGCTCCGTTATTCAGCTAGTTCCCTGAACGGGCTGAAACATGGTCAGTTTTGTTCTATGCACAGATAGGATATCAAAATAGGATTAAAATTGTGTTCAATCAAGTTTTAGAGTTTTATCCCTTCGTGTTACTGTTCCATCTTTCTTTCTGCTCTTTGCTGATAATCTAAAAAGAAATTTGTATTCTCTGATTAATGCGCTCACTCCATTCATTTCTTAACTCTTACAGTCTGGTTTCTTTCTGAATTAGTAGAAACACATGAGAGCCCACTCTGGGGAACTTTCTTCAGACTGTGTCTTCTTTAACATTTGACAGTGCTGACTGCCCTCTCTTAGGTGGTCTTTGCTGTGTTGTTTCCTGTCAACCAGCATCAATCATTAACACCATACCTGTGTCCAGAAGCACCGTCTAAAAGCTGAGTCTGCTGATACTGATTCTTTGGGCCTTTTTCTATCTCTACTTTGGCCTCTCTTTTCCCTTTCTCCATTGCCTTTATGTTTTCTTCTTTTTCTGTTTGTCATTTCCATTTGATACAGCTATTCTACAAAGAAAATAAAAGATACTACTTAAAACTAAAACCAGTTCTTTATTTTTGTTTTAAGAAAATGCCCTGAGGAGCCAGGTAGGTCAGCTCAGTTGAGCAACTGTAGCTCCCTGAAGTCTACTGTATGTCTCGGCTAAGTTTTCTTAAGTGTTTGGCATCTATTATCTTTTTAAATCCTTACCACAGCTTGTTTCTTATTTATTTCCATTTTACACATAAAATTACTCTTTTTTTTTTATTCCATTGTGAAAGCCTTCTAGGTCAATTTGAAAGGCAGGATGAATGAACATGTTTGCATTACTCAAAAGAGAAAAGGAATGAGGGTTCAGAATGGTGAAATTTCTCTAACCAGGATGATGACTTCAAAAGATGATTATATAATACTTAGGTTAGGATGTTGCTACATCAGGTTAAACGCTGTCATTGATATTTATTTTCCTTACAAAGAAGAAATGAATTTGTGGGCGGAGAGAGGGAGTTACTCAAACATACCCAATTTCTAATACTCCAAGCTACATATTTAAATACACCACGATTTGTACTTTTCAGTTTCCCATTGTTTTTAATGTGCCTTTCTTAACACATTGATGATAGTTTAAAAATTAATATTTTCTTCATGCTAAAACAAATAAAACGAAGAGAGAAAATTCAGGTCTCCTCGTAAGCTAGTTCTCCTCTTTTCTCTCAATGTAATAAGCTTCTTTGTGGACCTGGCATTAAAATGTTTTGAGATGGTTATTGGTTCACGGACAGTAGGTTCTGTAATACAATTTTCCCTATCATCTGGATGTATTGCTATTTGTTTGAAGACACACTCCACCATTATTGGTGCCCTCACTAGCAATGAGGGATGAGCCTGAGTGAACTTTGGGAATAAAGCCAGTTGATTCCTCTGCTGCATTACAGGGAAAGTTATTCAGGAACATGCCCACTGTGGCAAATTTACCAAGTGGAATGTTTGTTGCTTTGACATTTTGAACTATCTACCGGCATGAAAAGTCAACAGAGAGGTATTTCTACACTTGCTTAGGAATTATTTGATTAAATAGCATTGCAGGATAGAAATAACAGTTTTGTTTTATTTTTTGCTTAAGGTATAATCCTCTTAGTCAACAAAGCTTACAGTGGCAATGGTATTCATTATTTTATTCAGATTTTTATTCTTTTTCATTAATGTAGAGCTTTGTACTCAAATGCATTCTATACATGTCTCTCATTACTCCTCTGGTAGAAAGACAGCACCTTCAACAGTACCCGAAACCTAAACAGGATTTAATGATGTGCACTTCTTGCCTCATGAGGGGAAAACCAGTTTCCTGGTCTTAGTTTCGGAACTGCAAAAACACCCTTGAGGTGTATTCACTGAGTAAATAACTAGGGTGAAAAAGTCTTTGCCTCTGCAGCATGAACTAATATGACCCAGCCAAATTATGACCAACCTGTCGATATTCTAACAAGTGTGATTAAGGACGATCACATTTATGTCGAGTTCATGTCTCTGAATAATTTAGGGCGGTGCTGCTCAACAGGGTAGCCCCAAGCCATATGGTTCTGTTAGTTTACATTTAAATTGATGAAAAATTTCGTTTTTCAGTAGCAATAACTACATTTTTAGTGCTGAGTAGCCACATATGACCCAGTTTAGACCAGAGACTTGAAATGTTTTATGGGGCTCATAGCTGAAGGTATTTTCCTTCCCTGTTAGACATCGACCAGAAACTGCAGCTCTTGGAAGCTGTAGGCAGCCATCTTGCGGACATGGAGAGCCACCTTAGGAAGAAGGAAACACTAAGGATAGCAAAGAGAACGGAAGGAAGGAACTTGTCTTTGGTGATACCATAGAGCTGCTACATAAAACATTTGCCCAAGGCCTGTTCTATTTCTAGACCTTTTATGTTCAATACTGTAGCCACTAGACTCCTGTGGATACTGAGCAAGTAAAATTTGGATACTTCAAACTGAGATGCATTATAAGTGCCCAGTACACATTGGATCTTGAAGACTTAAAATAACCATGTAGTTCGGGCTCAGTGGCTCAAGCCTGTAATCCCAGCACTTTGGGAGGCCGAGGCAGGTGGATCACGAGGTCAAGAGATAGAGACCATCCTGGTCAACATGGTGAAACCCCGTCTCTACTAAAAATACAAAAAATTAGCTGGGCATGGTGGCGCGTGCCTGCAATCCCAGCTACTCAGGAGGCTGAGGCAGGAGAATTGCCTGAACTCAGGAGGCGGAGGTTGTGGTGAGCCGAGATCTCGCCATTGCACTCCAGCCTGGGTAACAAGAGCGAAACTCCATCTCAAAAAAAAAAAAAAAAAAAAAAAAGATATCTCTTCTTATCATTTTTTTCTATGAAAGTGATACTTTAGGTATAATTTTATAGCATGTGTTTTTATATGTCTTCCAGTTCTTTAGGACATTAATTGTTATTGAAATTGTGGCCTTTCCCCATCTCATGGTTTTCGCTTTTTACTTCCCTGGCTTGCTTTATATTGAAAAGGTAGGTTCTTTCTAGGAGAGAATCGTCCTATGTATATTCTGATTTCTTGTTGGTGGAGAAATGAATGACTGTTGTAGAAAATCCTGATGGAAGTGTCATTTGAAAAATCACAAGTTCAAAAAAAAAAGCACCACAAATTCATTATATTTTGTTACTCGTTCTAATTTTCAAGTAGAATTGCAGTAAGCTAACCATTGAGTAGGGTGCCATTAGAGTTGGCCAATGGGAAGGTAATTGGGTGAGTGAACTGGAAATTATTTGGCTAAATCATGTGGTTTTCCACCTTTCACTATTACATTGCTTTTGTGAAATATTTGTAATTTTGATTATAGAAAATATTAAAGTTAAATAGATGTGTATACCTTATTGAATTCAATCCCTATATATAAGTTCTCATTGGCTGCAGGGCACTATAGGAGACTGTTATTTGGAAAAAACGTTTTATATTCCCTTGGGAATAATAACAATGAGTGTGTTCAACAAATTTCTAAACATGACCTTAAACTCTCTTCCCCCAAACTAGCACATTCCTCAAAATAACCTGGAGCGAGCAGAAAAGCAGTAGTTTACTAGGTATCTCTAAACTTATATACCCATATCCTAAAAGTAGGGGTTTATATAATTAGATTGGACAAATATGAGGAATCCACTCATTCATTTATTTATTCATTCATTTGACCAATGCTTATCAAGTGCTTATTATAGTGAATCTATATCACCCAGAAGAAAGTTTGGGAACATTTCTGCTGAGGAATGTAGGGGTTATATTAGCAATGTTATATTTTATGAATTCCATACCTTGAGTGGGTCATTTTTACTATACTTTCCTCTACAAGATAAAATAGTTTACTAAAATAACCAGTATTTTCTATTCTTTTTAATTGAAATTTAATTTACATATAGTAATATTCACCATTTTAAAGTGTATAATTTAGTTTTTTTTTACATTAAAATGGTTATAAAACCATTACCACTATTGAATTCTAGAACTTGCATCATCCTCCAAAATAAACCCCATACCCGTTAATAGTCATTCCTCATTCCTCCTTCCTCTTCCCCATTGTCTGCTTGCAGACTCCTTGCTGTCTCTCTAAATTCGCCTATCCTGGATATTTCATATAAATGCTGTCTTACAATATGTGGCCTCTGTATCTGTTTTCTTTCACTTGACATAATGTTTTCAGGATTCATCTATGTTATAGCATGTATCAGTATTTCCTTCCTTTTTATGAGTGAATTAAAAATATTCCATAACATGGATATAGTACATTTTGTTTATCCATTTATCAGTTGTTGGGCATTTGGGTTGTTTCAACATTTTTTGGTATTATGAATAGTTCTGCTGTGAACATTGGTGTACAGGTTTTTGTATGAACATATGTTTTCCGTTATCTTGTGTATACACCTAGGAACAGAATTGCTGGATCACATAGTATTTTTATGTTTAATTTTGTAAGGAAGCACCAAAGAGCTTTTCACAGTAGGTGCATCGGCAGCAGCAATATATGAAAGTTTCCAATTTCTGTGCATCATGCCAACACTTGTAATTTTGGTTTGTCCGATTACAGCCACCCCAGTAGGTGTGAAGTGTTTGATTTATTCATTTTTTTTTTTTTGAGACAGAGTCCTGCTCTGTTGCCTAACTGGAGTACAGTGGTGCGATCTTGGCTCACTATAAACTCCGCCTCCTGGGGTCAAGCAGTTCCCCTGCCTCAGCCTCCCAAGTAGCTGGGATTACAGACACCCGCTACAATGCCTGGCTAATTTTTGTATTTTTAGTAGAGATGGGATTTCACCATGTTGGCCAGGATGGTCTTGATCTCTTGACCTTGTGATCCGCCTGCCTCGGCCTCCCGAAGTGCTAAGCCACTGCGCCCAGCTGATGATGTATTCTTTAGTTTAGAAACAGTGAACAACTTTTTAATAAATCATAAATATAAAATTTCATAAATTATTTTATTAATAAACTTTGCATTTTTATCAAAACTGTGAAACTCTTGCAGCTTACAGTGGTTCTTCACTCTTTTAAATATTGAGCACGATTTAAAAATGCAAGCATTCAAATAGAGTGACATAATTGAAATAGCCTCAAGTCTACTGATTTGTCTGTAAATTCAGAGGCCATTATTGTTCATTAAGAGTTTCTGATTGCAAGAGAAGAGATGAACTACCACATAGACAAAAACTGGGCCTGAAACAAGCTTGAATAATGACTAAGAATTGTAAACTTACTCCCAAAACAAATGCATGTAGCTGAGTCCTCATGTTCCTTGGGCCAGCTGCATAATTGGGACTTCTATGAATTAACTTGTAAAATAAAAGGATAATTAAAAACAATTCTAAGTTGAAGCTTACTATTGGCTACAGTTTTTTAGAAATTAAATCAACAAAATATTTTGATAAGAGGAATAGTCTATAACTGACAGTTTGAATTATAGCATGTTGACAATAAAAAGCAGCCAATTTTTTTTTAGTTTTATTATTGTTTCTAAATTTTCTATATACAACAAATTTCCTTATTACCTATACCTAGGACAGGTCACTTCCACTGCTACACTCTTGGTTTTAAAGCTTTTTATATTTCCAAAGGGAATGCTTAATGTATTACAGAAGAAACATCTTGGTAAAGAAGAAAAGTTTTCTGATTTGGTTCCCAATCAGGAAATAACTCTTCCACCAAAGATCCTAGCCCACCCTTCCATCAGAGTGCAGTAGAAGAAGTGACTGATACAAAAGAAATAAATGCTAGAAAGATGACAGAAAACATACACAGATAACCTCAGGGTCGACCACAGCCATTCCAGAGTAATAAGAAAAACATTATGTAAAACATATTCTAGAAAGTAAATTGCATTAGTTATTGATTGCTACATAACAAATTACTCTCAAACTTAGTTGCTGAAAATAATAAATATTTATTACTCATAGAGTTTCTGGCATCCAGGAGTTTAAGAACACCGTAGGTGAGTGATTCTGGCTCAGAACCTCTCTCATGAGATTTCAGTCAACTGGTTGACTGTGGCAGCAGTCATGTGAAGTTTGGTTGGAGCTGGAAGATCTGTTTCCAGGCTTACTCATGTGATTTTTTGCCAGAGGCTTCGGTTCTTTCCTTTACTGGCCTCTAAGTAAGGCTGCTCACAACTTGGCAACTGGCTTCTTCCCAAGCAGTGAAGAGGAAAAGGGAGGTGGATGGGAGGGGGCACACAACCAATATGGCAGCCACAATGCCTCTTACGACTTTTCCCCACTGGTAGCATACCATGACTTCTTGCAATATTCTATTGGTCACCCAGACTGATGCTGGTGCATTACGGGAGGAGACTATATAGAAGTGGAAATTACTGAGGGTGGAGATAATTAGGGGTCATCTTTGAAGACAACTACTCCACCAACCTCTCTAGACTTACATTAATTTATAAATTTCAATGTTTATTATTAGAACACACTGCTTCTTCTAGAATGTTGCTTATTCTTGTCTTGTCTTCTTTCCAGTTTTCTGAGTAAAGGATTCAGGTTTTTAGGAATTACTTTACTTGGGCTGGATGGGCTCTGTCCAGTGATTAGAGGCACCTACTCACCATATCTTTTAACCAAAGTATGGTGTCCAACATTTAACCTTCCACTTTTTCTTTCAAGGATGGTTTTTAAAAGAGGCAGGTGTTTTAGCTCTAAGAATACCTGTATGTTTTTAGAACAGAGAAAGTGGGAACAATGGAGGAATGAAGTCATGTTTTAATCTTGTTTTTACAGTAGGTGGTTTTAAGTCCTACCATATGATGGTTGGTATTTTCGAGAATTGTTTCTTTCTATCAATAGAAAAAAATGTGTCCCTTCCAACTTTCCATTACTTCAATATCTGTGTTAACCTAGAAAGGGAGTAGGAGACTAAAACTTGTAATACTTTCATTACTTGAAGGATTAAATTGTATTTTATAAGTCCTTTAGTATTTTCCCTGAATAGGTCTTTTCTTCCCATCACACAAACAATACAGACAACTTTATGAAATATGAGAAAATTACATTTTAATACTCTGAGGTCGGATCAAGCTACCTTCCTCATACATTACAATTTTCCCTTAAAGAAATTCTAGGTGTGAGGGCCAATGGGCTCAGGTTACATACAAGAATGATGTATATATATTATCATTTGCTTTTGAAAGTAATTATTCTAAGGCAAAGTGAGATTCGAATTTGATTCTGAACAATGATGATGCATTTGAACTGTTAGGGTAATGAGGACTGTATCCCTTTCCCCCATTAACAGAGATTGACCTGCACAACGTTTTTCATGTGTAGTAAACTGCACAGCCTTTGAAGGATGGTTAGTTTGTATCCGATGTTTGTGCTTTTTTTTTTTTATCTGCTTTTTGATTGCCATGTCATTGAAAAGTGCTTAATCAGAGAGAGGATTACAGAATAAAATCACCATTAGCATAGTTTATACTCATTTTAATGCTTCTTTTTTGCTGTTCTCGACTTGGGCATTTGGAAGAGTAGAGAATATACAACCTTCTTTAGTGTATTTTGTAAATTAGTTTTTCTCTCCTACTTTTTTTTTTAACATTTAAAAAAAGAAAAAAGGCATCAGAGTCAAATTATGTATTTATGTTTTTAGTAGAAAAATAATTTCTTAGATGAATTGGCTTATTTAACATAATTTTTGGAAAAAATTTTTAAAAGCTAAAATCTGTATTTAACATACGAATTGAAGGAACTGGAAATATATGAAGATACACTTCTTTGTATTATACTTACCATCCTTAGAAATGCACTGTTACCTTGTGTGGGGAGACTTCATTCACTTCCTAAGCAATTTGTTTTCAATTCTGGAATCCTTAGAAATACCATTCCAGTGGTGTAACTAATGGGCAAACTGGAACTAACAGGAATCTTATTTCTTTATCACTCTCACCCACCGCAATTCCTTGCACAAATTTACGTGGCATGGCTTATGTAACACAGTAGAAAGATTCCTGAAAACGGTATCCAACTTTTCTTTTAAATGCCCTGAAAAATAGATGACTTCAATGAATCTATAGGTACTTAGTCTTGTATAACCGTGGCTTGAAAACATTTAGATTGTATATACATATCAACTGTGTTAATAATTCCAAGTTGTTTTTACTCAGAATAAATCCCTAAAGCAAGCTTCGCTGGGTGTCAATCCCTCGCTCTTTATTACGACTGATTACTGTGGTTGCTTCTTTGTTGGTAACTTTTAATTTATGGAAAACAGGCTCTTAGTGTCCAGAAGGCAGAAATAGGCTTGAAACAGATGCTAGAACTAAACGGCTTTTAGCGACTTCTGCCTCTGCCTCCTGGTTGCTTATGTTGCATTTCTATGGGTGCCCTGCATAGAGTGAAATGCCCAGATAGGTAGAGTTCATAGAGATTAATTTCTGCTGTGTGAAGAGGAGCAGAAAGCGGTAGAGGGGTAGATGCTCTTAGGATGGTCCGCATTTGTTCTTCCCTTGTCCCTGTGCTTCCTGCTCACCCACCTCCAATTTCTGTTTTATTCCCATTTTACATTGAAAATTAAACAATGTAATTAAAATAAGTTATGCAGGATCCATTTTATGTCTTAAATAACACTTCCAAAAGTATATCATGGTTAAGTTAGTAATTGCGAGTAAGATTCTCTTTTTAAAATAGCAAAGTGAAGTTGAATCTCAAAATATTGTTCCCTCTTAACCCGATGGAGTGAACAATATAAAATTTAAAATCAGCCCTGTCCATTCACCTATCCACCCATCCATCCATCTAGTCCAAGGAGGAAGAAAACTCCCATTCATCAATGAGAAGAAAATACTCTGTTTAGCAAAGGAAGCAGACTTAAGTCCCAGAGTCTGCATGTCTGGCTTTGGTAAGAGGCCATGTACATCTAGTTGCTCTCTGCATAAACAAAATAGGAGAGATACAAATAAAATAAAATGCTGAGAACACCCTACTCTTATCTCAACCATAGAGGAGCTAATGGGGCAGCCTGAGAGAAGGAACAGGGAAATTTCCTTAAGGAAGGCCGTCTTCTCGCTCACAAGAGAGTAATAATTTTTCCACCTTGGTGTCTCCCCGATGGCATGAAAGTAGGGGATAAAAAACAGAATGACCCAAAACACTCTGAGCTAATTAACTTTCACAATAAACAGGGTTTTAATGGATCAGAAAACAAAAGAGGAAAATGGGACAAAGAATGAGTAGAGAGGTATATACTAGAATCCCTGGGAATTGCCTTCAACCTGCTTATTGCCTTAATGCCTTATCTCTATTATATCTAAAGAAGAGAACAGCTAATTGGGTTAAATAAATCTCCTGAAGTATTCCTGATGGAAGTAGAGGCTCAGAGGTCCTGGGCTGAGTAAGGGAAACTCTCAGAAGCCATAGGCACTGAATTGATTCCCAATAAAGTGAAGCAGACGTTGGCATAAGGTAGTCACAAAACCAGAGAGGAGATGGCAAAGCTCCAAAACACTAACCAAGAACCCACCAAAGCCCAAGGACTCCCCCTGGAAAAATGGCCCCTGGTGTAAGCGGACCTCAAATTGTAGTTTTTAGGGGAAGCTAAGTCTCAGCTAAAGTGAGAAGGGAACCAAAGAGAATTGACCCACGTTGTAATCATGCACATAGAAGTTCTAGATTAACCTACCCAAGTTTATCATGGTTGACATAGATAATAACAGGCAAATTAAGAAAACAAAATGTGGGTAATCAATGAAGAACTAAATCTGAGGGTACACTATGTTTCAGGGGAAAATGTGGGTGTAAATGAGTAACACTAAAAAACACTTCTATTAAGCCATTAAATAAGTATTAATGGCAAAAACTGCAATGACTTTTTTTTGAGGATTCAGTGAGAAAAATTAACAAGGCACTTGAATCACAAGCTCAAAAGCAGAAACAGATTACTTAATGATAAACAGGGGATTGCATGTTACTTGTGGCAATTGTGGTAAAGGGTGGGATAAGCATTGATACCGTTTAAGTAGAGATGGAAATTAAACAATCACAAGATTGAGTATTATAGGAAGTAAATATTGTAAATTTTGACAACATACAAAATCATTATAAAACAGGTTGAGAAATAGTCTTGATAATGGAAGATTCAGTAGCTCAACTTGCTTTTTAGACTTTGAACTAGAAGCCTGTGTAGAATAGAATGACTGAAAACAAACTTTAAAACGTTTAAATCACCAAGAGGAAACCATGTATGCATCACATAAAGAGACAATCTATGTAGAAGCTTAAAAAAAAGAAGCATTATATTTAGAATGTGAAACATGAGGAATTGATTGCATTTGTTATATCAATGAATGTAAATGTTTAGTACTTGTTAAGTTAATGATATATATGTAATATAAATGAGAACAATACTCATATATTGAGTTACTATATGAAAAAAATCTCACTTATATACTATGTATAAGAAATAAATCTAAAGATGTTACTCATTGAATTAAACATGAGCAATAAGGTAAATAGTTAAATGCTAACAAAAATAAAACTAAAATTCATGATATTAATTTCAGACTATTAAATCCAAGCCAAGAAAAGGGTTAAGTGAGATGAGCAAACTCGGTGTATGATCAAAGTTGCAATTCACAATGGAACTATAATTGTATAAATCTTTACAGTCTAAATAACATATCTAAAATGAAATAAAAGTATATAGCTTCAGGAAATGCAAAGAGAATTTAACAAAAATGTAGTGGTGGTAAGAGACATTAGCTCATCATGTCAGCAAAAATTATGTAGAAAAAAATTAGTTACAATTTTAAGGGTTTGAATAAAATCAATAAAAAGTTAAACTAAATGTAGCTGTGGAAATACATAACCTGATAGCTAGACGGTTGGATGGATGGATGAGGGTATGGATTATAGCTATTTCTAGAGAATCAATCTTTATTGCAACGCCTTTGGCCATATACGGAAATGAAACATATATTAGACCTCAAAAAAAAACTTTCCTACAGTCCAAAAAGGTAAAATAATATGAACTACCTCACTGGCCAATATGCAGTAAAACTAGAACTTAATAGAAGGACAACATCCAGTCACTTAGGGAAATTCAAATAATTCATGA
This sequence comes from Callithrix jacchus, assembly GCF_049354715.1. Taxonomy (NCBI): domain Eukaryota; kingdom Metazoa; phylum Chordata; class Mammalia; order Primates; family Cebidae; genus Callithrix; species Callithrix jacchus. The sequence goes on from NC_133506.1 coordinate 22,226,127, forward strand.
GTTACAGAAGAAATAAAAAGAAATTTTGTAACAGTTTTAGAAAACAGTAAATATTTTACAATATTTAAGACCACTTTGCTACCAAAATTTGGCTGGAAAAGAATACTCATGGCAATTTTGAGAAAGAAAAGTAATGACGGACAAACTAACTTTATCAGATTTTAAAATACATCAGGAAGTGGCAATAATTAAAATAAATTGATACTGGAGAAGAGCAAAAGAAAGGGGTCACACATAGATTTGCATATTTGGGTCATTTAATTTGTGATAATGGTATTATTATTATTGTGTGTGTGTGTGTGTGTGTGTGTGTGAGAGAGAGAGAGAGAGAGAGAGAGAGAGAGACTAAGTCTCACTCTGTCGCCCAGGCTGGAATGCAGTGGCACAATTGAGGCTCACCGTGACCTCTGCTTCCCAGATCCAAGTGATTCTCCTCCCGAGTACCTGGGACCACAGGTGTGTGCCACCACACCTGGCTAAGTTTATGTACTTTTAGTAGAGGTGGGTTTTCGCAGTGTTGGCCAGGATGGTCTCGATCTCCTGACCTCGTGATCTGCTCTCCTCAGCCTCCCAAAGTGCTGGGATTACAGGAGTGAGCCACCACACCTGGTCAATAGTATTATTTTTTAAATAACTGAGAAAAGATAACCTTCAGTAAATAATGTGGAAAAGCTAGCTAATTGTTGCAGGAAAGGATAAACCTGTATCCCTAGCTTACTTTCTATCTCAAAATAAATTCCAGATGGAAGAATGTATTAAATATACATTTAAAATCCTATAACAATTTTCCTTAAAAATTTTTGCTAAATGTACTTAGAATCTTGGCAGAAGGAAGCTCTATAAAAAGGATTTAAGACTCAAAATTTATAAAGAAAAATCAATAAGCTTCACAACATAAAACATATTAGAAAATAAACTTTGGGGAGAAAACAGTGTAAGAAAGGACAAAAGACTAATGATAGACTGGAGAAAAATATTTGCATAAATAATTTCAACATTCACTTAATTTTTCAATCTTATAGACAAAAACAACCAATTTCATAGAAAAATATGCCAAAAATATGAACAGTACATTTGTAAACAAAAAAAAATAAATGGGTATTTAAACATAAATTGTTAGTAAGTCTCATATACAAATAAAAGAAAAACACATAAATATAAGTCATAGGAAATATAAATCATAGGATATCCAGAGTGGATATATTGATAAAAGAATCTCAATTCTGAGGATATAAAATATGGTGACCCATCTTGTGAGGTTTCAGAATATTTATCAGAAATTTTGGTCATACTATTTGACCAAAAACATTTTCACTGAGAGGAATTTACCCTCAGCAGATACCTGCAGAAGTTCACCAACATGTGTGTAAAATTATGCTCATTCCAGCTTCGTTTATACACCCCTCTTCTCCCAACACGCAACTGAAAACAACTGCAGAATTGGTTAATAGGGTACTGTTAACATAACACAGTGTGAAGAAAAATTATGAAAATATTTTAAAATTAACTATTTTTACTGAAAGGGAAATAGCTGTAGTGTATACAATTATATTAATACTCTTAAATAACTTTAAAGGTAAGGTACATAAATGTTAACTTTGTAAAAATGTGTACATTTAGATTCATTGCTACATTAATACATCTTCTTTTTTATTCTTTATTGCACTTTAGATTCTGGGGTACATGTGCAGAACATGCAGGATAGTTGCATAGGTACATACATGGCAATGTGGTTTGCTGCCTCCATCCCTGTCACCTACATCTGGCATTTCTCCTCATGTTATCCCTCCCCAACTCCCTACCCCCCACTGTCCCTCCCCTGGTGCCCCCCAACAGACCCCAGTGTGTGATGCTCCCCTCACTGTGTCCATGTGTTCTTATTGTTCAACATTCGCCTATGAGTGAGAACATGTGGTGTTTAATATTCTGTTCTTGTGTCAGTTTGCTGCGAATGATGGTTTCCAGGTTCATCCATGTCCCTACAAAGGACACAAACTCATTGTTTTTTATGGCTGCATAGTATTCCATGGTGTATATGTGTCACATTTTCCTTGTCCAGTCTATCCTCAATGGGCATTTGGGTTGGTTCCAGTTCTTTGCTATTGTAAACAGTGCCGCAGTGAACATACATGTGCATGTGTCTCCGTAACAGAATGATTTATAATCGTTCGGATATATACCCAGTAATGGGATTGCTGGATCAAATGGAAATTACATTTCTAGGTCCTTGAGGAATCGCCACACGGTCTTCCACAATGGTTGAACTAATTTACACTCCAATCAATAGTGTAAAAGTGTTCCTATTTCTCCACATCCTCTCCAGCATCTGTTGTCTCCAGATTTTTTAATGGTCGCCATTCTAACTGGCATGAGATGGTATCTCAATGTGGTTTTGATTTGCATTTCTCTAATGACCAGTGATGACGAGCATTTTTTCATATGTTTGTTGGCGTCATATATGTCTCCTTTTGAAAAGTGTCTGTTCATATCCTTCATCCACTTTTAAATGGGTTTGTTTGTCTTTTTCTTGTAAATTTGTTTTAATTCTTTGTAGATTCTGATTTATGATGGAGTTTAATTAGATCCCATTTGTCTGTTTTGGCTTTTGTTGCCAATGCTTTTGGTGTTTTAGTCATGAAGTCCTTGCCTTTGCCTATGTCCTGAATGGTTTTGCCTAGGTTTTCTTCTAGGATTTTTATGGTGTTAGGTCTTATGTTTAAGTCTTCAATCCATCTGGAGTTAATTTTTTTTTTTTTTTTTTTTTTTGAGATGGAGTTTCACTCTTGTTACCCAGGCTGGAATGCAATGGTGCGATCTTGGCTCACCACAACCTCCGCCTCCTGGGTTCAGGCAATTCTCCTGCCTCAGCCTCCTGAGTAGCTGGGATTACAGGCACACACCACCATGCCCAGCTAATTTTCTGTATTTTTAGTAAAGACAGGGTTTCACCATGTTGACCTGGATGGTCTCGATCTCTTGACCTCATGATCACCCACCTCGGCCTCCCAAAGTGCTGGGATTACAGGCTTGAACCAATGCGCCCGGCCTCTGGAGTTAATTTTAGTATAAGGTGTCAGGAAGGGATCCAGTTACTGCTTTCTACACATGGCTAGCCAGTTTTCCCAACACCATTTATTAAACAGGGAATTCTTTCCTCGTTGCTTGTTTTTGTCAGGTTTGTCAAAGACCAGGTGGTTGTAGATGTGTGGTATTATTTCTGAGGCCTCTCTGTTCCATTTCTGTTCCATTGGTCTATATCTCCATTTTGGTACCAGTACCATGTTGTTTTGATTACTGTAGCCTTGTAGTATAGTTTGAAATCAGGTAGTGTGATGCCTCCAGTTTTGTTCTTTTTTTTTCTTTTTTTTTTTTTTTTGCTCAGGACTGTCTTGGGCTCTTTTTTGGTTCCATATGAAGTTTAAGGTGATTTTTTCCAGATATGTGAAGAGGATCATAGTGGCTAGATGGGGATAGCATTGAATCTATAAATTATTTTGGGCAGTATGGCCATTTTCACAATATTGATTCTTCCTAACCATGAGCATGGAATGTTTTTCCATCTGTTTGTGTCCTTTCTCATTTCCTTGAGTAGTGGTTTGTAGTTCTCCTTGAAGAGGTCCTGTACATCCTTTGTTAGATGTATTCCTAGTTATTTTACTCTCTTTGTAGCAATTGTGAATGGCACTTTGTTCTTGATTTGGCTCTCTTTATGTCTGTTATTGCTTTATAGGAGTGCTTGTGATTTCTGCACATTGATTTTGTATCCTGAGACTTTGCTGAAGTTGCTTATCAGTTTCAGGAGATTTTGGGCTGAGACGAGGTAGTCTTCTAAATATACAATCATGTCATCTGCAAATAGAGACAATTTGACTTCCTTCTTTCCTAATTGAATATCCTTTATTTCTTTTTTGTGCCTGATTGCTCTGGCTAGAACTTCCAATACTGTATTGAATAGGAGTGGTGAGAGAGGGCATGCTTGTCTAGTGCCATATTTCCAAGGGAATGCTTCCAGTTTTTGCCCATTCAGTATGATATTGGCTGTGAGTTTGTTATAAATAGCTTTTATTATTTTGAAATATTATTTTGAAATAAAATACCTAGTTTATTGAGAGTTTTTAGCATAAAGGGCTGTCGAATTTTGTTGAAGGCCTTTTCTGAATTCATCTATTTTTCCTTCTCTTTCCATAAGGAAACAGAAGTAAAATTGAATAGTGGCTGCCAGTTGAGTGAAAGAGAATTCTACTCTTCATTTTGTTCCATTCTGTAGTGTTCCAATTATCTAATCATTTCACATATCAGCTGAGGTTTTCTAAGCAGTAGTTATTTTTAGTTTACTTCCATCCATTTAAAAAATACCAAACTAATTAATATTGACTGATAATATATATCATTTAGTAAAATAATTGACTAACCCTGGAGTTTATATATTCTGGTATAAGATGAAAATTTAGAAACTCTGTCAATTTTAATATTTCTATAGAGAGTTTTTGCATATGCATATTCACTATTAATACACAGAAGACTCCTAAGTTCAGGCTGATTTCTTTAAAGTGTCTATTCTACCCCCACAAGAATTGAAATAGTTTCAGTATATTTTGTTTTATAAATATTTAACTTATGTTTGCTGAGGTTGAGAAAGGCAATATTCCACAAGGGTCCATTTTCTAAATCTAAGGCATGAATGATTTTTTTCATAGTTACAGTATTTATGAAATATTGAGAATTTATGCATGTGAAATGTCTCATAATGGAGTACTTTAGACTTAAGCTATTCTTTTTTTAGGTCTCCAGTGTAAAATTCAGAGTGGAAGCTATAGCAAATGAATATGCTGTGTTTCTTGTGCTATAGACTCCTTAATCTTTACAGGAGTCTTATTTGCTCAGCTAGATTGGTCTAAAAGAAATGGTTTGATTTTCTCTCAAATAATTCAACCTTCAAGAATAATCCTTCCATGTTGTTAATTTTGCTGTTGCATGCATACCGGGGTTCTCTCCAATTGGCATTTAATGTGTTTGTTTTATGTAGACTGTGTGATTAAAATAGTGGCTGAATTACTTGATATAATTTGCATAAAGTCATATTTCAGTGATAAAAATTAATGTATTGAGGGCTATGAGTGAGTTGGAATGAGTCTTGTATTTCTTTATAGAAAAAGGCATTATCTTCAGTTTCGATCACACTTGAACTTCAATTACCTGGAATATTTTCATTTGTTTGTTTATTTGCATTTACTTAAGTGTTAATGATTATTCAGTGGTTTCAGCAGGAGAGTGTTTTAGGTCTGTCTTTAACCTTAGTCTAATCCTAGAAGGAGTTGGCACATAGCAGAATTGTGCTGTAAAAGCACCTCTAAAGCTTGCTAATGTTCTAGTGATTCCATTAGCAGCTATTAGATGGAGGTTTAACGTCTTTGCCGTTTTGGGATCTGACAGACTGAAACTTCGTATTTGCTCGGCCCCTCTGAATATGATCTGCTCATCCGTGCCTATAAAAATGAAATAAAAAGTCAGTCTTTGTTCTTGCTCTTGCAGAAGCAATTGGAGATTTTTATGAGGCAAACAATGAACATGTCACCCTGGATTTGGCAGCAGGGAAGAGCAGGGAGTATATAAATTGTCTTTTTGGGTGCCAACTGTTATGCACCAGAATTGTTTATATTAGGGAAATGGTTGTAAGTTACGTCAATTGTGTTTTTTTTCCTTGGCTGTGTTTTACGGTGGAGTGGGGTGGGGGCACGTAGGGGAATGTGTATTAAATCTGAAATGGTCTCACGTTTAAATACCGCAGTGTGGTAGACAGTTAATCTTCAAAACAAACAGCAAACATGCGTAACCACTTTACTGCCATCAACATATGTCACTCTGTAATTATCCTGGCTTATACCTTGGGACGGGCTAAGGATGCCAGATCTGTCTCAGCTCAGAGAATTTTGTTTTTATTTTTTGGGTTCCAAACAGAAGGTATTGGGAGAAAAAAAAAAACATGTGGATTTGTCCAATATGGGTGCTCGTAAAAACAATAACCCTGAAATTATTAGTGCTGTCTGTTCAGGACTTAGGAGAGCAGGTGTTGGGTAAGTTTGACTAAACAGCTGTGTCAATACACCTTGGCTCGTCTGAGACTGTTTGGGAAATTCCTGAGGAGACTCACAACACCACACAAAGTCATTTCTAGTTACCTGGCGGTGACATGCACAAGTGGCATATAGAGACTTGGTTGTAGCTGACCTTCTGGTGACCAGGGATTACCTCCAGAGAGACTGGGATGCAGTTTGCAACTGCAAGAAGAGCCGCTTGAATGCTAAAAAGGAAAAGCAGAGTCTCAATTCTGCTATCTACCCTGAGGCGGCAAGCTCAACTGTTTATCTTTTTTCTTATTTAGTAACGAAGAGGGTGGTTGCTTAGAAAAATATGGGTGGGAATGACCATAGCCACAAACTCACATTTGCAAGAAGTGTAGCTGTAATTTTCTGTAGGGTTCACCCAAGTAGACCTCTATACCTCGAGAGATCATACATTCAGGTTTGTCCAGAAGAGTCCAGGGTTATGACTGTTATCCTGACCTTCCCTCTTCCCTTTCAAGAGTTTCCCAGTTATGCTCCCTGTATCCCCCCATAACAACTTTTCCCTGAGTTAGTTATGATAGAGGAACCTTGCAATTTCAATGTAAAGAGCCGTGGGGATTTAAAACACACAGGGAAAGGCTTATCTATCAATACATTATAATATCATTTCCTTCAAAGTATTCAAAGATTTCCTTTCCCTGTCTCTAGTTCTCCAAAGCGTATCTGTAATGTTATAATATGTATAACAGAGATGAAAACTGTTGGCCAGAGGAGCGGCAAGCATCTTTCTTGGATACTGTAGTGCTTTATTTGGGAGGACGTGATATCCTTCGGGGCGGCTCATTGATTTTATGAGATCATTAGTTTACTTATTATTCAATAAATTTAACTCCTCTACACTCAAACCTGTAGTAAAATACTTTTTGTGAGCATGATGTTCTGTTTTCAGAAGTTAGACTGGGCTGGCAATAGCTGACTGGAACATGATCTGGGAGGAAATGGACGAGGTCAAAAGTGGCGAGGCAAGTTGCTGAAGAACAGGAATCTGCTATGGGAAAGGATCGGAGTGCACCCTTAGGGGCGTTGATTTAGGGCTCTTGTAATATATCACACTTTCCCAAAACTAATTCATGCTTCAACTGCCTTCATTAGTCATAGGTCAGTTGTGAAAGACCATATTGACAGTAACTGCCTGTGTGGATCACATTTTGTAAACCAGGTTTTAGTCGCAGTATGCACCATACTGACCAGATTTGTGTCCATGTAAATCACTGTTCCTATCCATCCAGATTCCATTTACATGCATATAGGCACATGGATTCATACATCTAGACATACATGTGTGTGCATAAGGAATGCATATAATTATATATCTGCATAAGAAAAGTATGGGCTTTGAGATCAAGCTATCTGGATCCATACCTGTCCTTCCATGCGCACAGCTTGCCTTCTCTCCTGCCCTTAGCTTGGGACTGGGAAGGGACAGCTACCTGCCTCTGATTCCTTGTGAGCTCAGAAAGTACACCTGCTTTTCACATTCACATGTGCTTAATCCATACCTTTCGAATGCCTGGAGGTGATCTGGATATCTGGATTATTTTTTCCTTTCTTCTTTCCTACTTCTTCAGAATAAACCATTTCTTAATGTTCTTTCCCCCATTTTGTTTTCAGTGCTACCAGATTGATTTTCTTAAATCACAGGCCTCATACTTTTATTTCTGTTTCTCAGAAACTTTTGGTAGATCCTCACTGTGTAAAAAGTGAATGCCTCATAGCGGGGTATTCAGGGGCCACCGTGAATGCCTCATAGCGGGGTATTCAGGGGCCACCGTGAATGCCTCATAGCGGGGTATTCAGGGGCCACCGTGAATGCCTCATAGCGGGGTATTCAGGGGCCACCGTGAATGCCTCATAGCGGGGTATTCAGGGGCCACCGTGAATGCCTCATAGCGGGGTATTCAGGGGCCACCGTGAATGCCTCATAGCGGTGTATTCAGGGGCCACCGTGAATGACTCATAGCAGGGAATTCAAGGGCCACTGTGAATGCCTCATAGCAGGGTATTCAGGGGCCACTCTGCTCTGACTCGAAATTTCTTGCCTTCCTTTTGCATCATCTCTGCCAGGCAGCTCAGACTGAGCTTGTGTTTCCCAAGTCTGGTGCCTTCTTCATGGTCTTCTTGTGTTCTCAGCTCCTTTGAGGTTCACCTGAAACGCAGTGTTCCACTGAGCACTGGCCAATTGTCATAATCAGTTTTTCTTTCCTGTGAGCATACTGGATTTTTATCATTTGAGTAGAGCCCTATCAGTGTCTTGAATTATGACTAATTGTGTGCGTAGCTGTAGCACCTGCTAATTAGAAGCTCCTGGAAGGCAGAGGACATGTCTTCTTATTCTTCGTGTCTCTCCTAACATCTAACACAATACCCGGTAACTAGTAAGACTCAATAAATATATGCAAAGTGAAGACAAAAAATAATTTCAAGCTAAAAAAATTGCTACAACTTTGAAAAAACTCCTTGTTGAAGATCACTGTTTTTGATGATGACAAATGCCTGGATAACCAGTATTTTTCAAATAAAGCCCCCAAATTACCAACCAATTGTTCTATTCACAGGTTACCTATCTTTTAAAAGAAAAATATTTGTATACATTCAAAATTTTTGAAAGTTTGAAATGTAAGTTTAGTTGTGGCTTTCATAGGCTTCTTTTTAATCTTATTAAGTACTACTATGCTCTCCAAGGCTATGAAAACATTGCAAAGTATTGGCCTTGTTGTCTCAGCAAATATTCCGTTTATGGAGCAGTTTCCCCAAAAATATATAATTTCCCGTAATGTTTTCTAATTATTTATATCTGTTGTTATGTTTTATTGTTAGTATTTGGATGAATTCTCTATTCATAATGAGCAGATCACCAGCATAAAAACATTCTGCTGGAGCAGTGGTTTTCCTGAGCCACATAGGAATAAGTGTCTTGAGCTACACATAACACTTAGAATTGCTGATGAGCTAAAAAACAAAATCCCCCCCAAAAAATCTTCTAACATTTTAAGAAAGTTGATGAATTTGTGTTGTGCTGCATTAAAACTGTGCTGGGCTGCATGTGGCCTGTGGGCCGTGGGTTGGATGGTGCCAAAGCACAAATGTTGTCATTACAGTAGTCATCTAAATACTACAATTCATGTATGTATATGTATGTATATGTGTATGTGTATGTGTATGTGTATATGTATATGTATAATTTGTTTGTATCAGGATAGTGTGATGATTTTATTCAAGCAGCCACAAAAGAAAAGTTTCAATAGGAAATAAGACGTTAATTTTTAAAATATTTTATTTTATATTTTACCCCCTCATCCAATTATAATACCTTTGTCACATAGTGACTTTGAAACTTTGAAACTTTCTTCCAGCTTTCAAACGAAACACAATGACCTTTTTGTTGAACCAATTAAGTTTCTCTGGAAAGTAAGATAATACTTTCCCCATCAAAATTAATGTATTTTGTTGCCAAAGGTGGGGAAATCACCAGAGTCACAGCAGCATAATTCAACTTTGCACTCTTCATTAAAAATAATCAGGTAAATGTCACACTATGACTGAGATGGTTATAAAACAAGCCACAAGTATAATGACAAATTTTATGACCAGAAAAAAAACATAATGAACTTTTGGCAACATTACTGAATCAAATGGACACCCCTAGATCTGCCTACACTGTGGAAAAGCAGTTAGCGTTCTGGAAGAGTGATTCTACATTCTGTTCTATAGTACTTACTATATGTACTATAGGACTATATACTATACTTACCATAGACTAGATACTATACTTAACTGCAGTACTTCCTATAGAACACAGTACCTAGGAACAGGCTGTAAATCAGCATTTGACACTCATGTGGTACATATATGAGGGAGTGGCATCTGGCAACTATCTGTCTTACTTGTTATTGGAGATCAAACGCTAGCAATGGAAGTTATTTTTAACTCAGTAAATGGTTATCATGAAGTCTGTGATGTAGCCTAGAAAAGATACCCTGGGGTGAAGACAGATAGAGCACAGCCATATGTGCTACAAAGAAATTCTCAGACTGCTGGATTCACAGACAACATTTGGTAGTCAACGCTATACTTCCTGATACTGATTTGGTAGTGAAAGAAGTAGTCAGGAAATGATAGCCATAGATGTGAGTCTTTGGGATTTATTTCCTGGGTTTCGAGGATAAAGTTCTGTTTTTCCAAACTAAAGTTCACTAAGGGGTAGAGAAAAGATGAATTACACTATTTTTTAAGGCACGTTTTTCCTATGACACCAATAATACAAATAAAGACCGTTTTTATTTTGTATTAGTTATTCAAGTGATATCTCAGCAATGTATTAGATATCTGAATAACCTGAACCCTTCTTTTCTGAGCAGAAACATTTTATTCTAAAGACATCTAAATACTTGAAAGAAATACCTAACATTTGCCACTATTCCTGATAATTAATTTTTAATAGGGCTTTTCTAGTACAGTACAAACAAAGACTGAGAAAAGAAACAAGTTGGGGTATGAAACTGGAAGCATCTGGGAGTAGCCATTACCATGACATTTGAACTGTGACTGAACATGTGCAAGTAACAGGCTCCTTTTAACTGATGTGAAACAATTCTTAATTTTAAAAAAAATTATATATATTTGTGTTTAATGTTTAAAAATTTTACAGAAAAGATGATGTTTGTATTTCTGCCTAGTGTTCATTAAGTGGATTTTAAGTGGTGAAAAATTAAAGAAACACCACCATTGATACGAAAGTGGTGACTAGTTTTGAAAAATTTCAAGTCATTTATTTATAGGCATCAACCTATTAATAGTACAAAACATGTTACAAATATGTACTCACTAGCAACAACGTAATTAAGTACAGAGATTATAATTTATGATTTAAGACATTTAAAAATTATTTGTTTACATTTACTCTCAGCCTTTGAGCTTTCAATCTCATATAGCTTTGATACATTTTACAGCTTGAAAAAATAATTTCAGATTGTTTCATAAATTGATCGTGTCTTCCATGTAAGTATTTTCGGCTCTTGGTTTAATCTTTCTCTTAAGGCATCTATTTTTATTTTTTCATATTTTCTCATGACAAATGAAATGCCTTAATGATAAGGAATATAGGATTTCTAGAAATCACAGTAATTACTGAAATCTTTGCATCATACAGAGTATCTGTGTTGAGGGTTCTGATCCTTATTTATTTACTTTTTGTAACCATCATTGCAGTAGTGAAAATGGAAATCAGGGCCTTGTTTTCTTGTTTTGTTTTAATTCTTAGTTTCCCAGTTTTGCAGATAGTAAAGAAATAAAATAAAGTGACATGTTCTTTGTCCAGTGTAAAGCTGATTTGATCATATTTTGCTTCTAGAAATGTGGAATCCACCCAAAGTAGCCCAGTTAGCACAGGGCATAGTAGAGCAAGACCTCCTCAACTCTCCTCGTATTTCATTGACTGCGACATGTTGTGTTCAGAGAAATAGGTTTCATCAAATAAGTCTTTTTGTTCTTTTTTTACATTTTCCATCTCTTTTCCTGACTCTGTATGACGAAGTTCATCTGTCCATCTGATTTTTCATTCCTTTACTTGAGAAAAGTAATAGTTTCTAGGAGAGAAGAGAGGAAAGGAAAATAATCTTCCATGTTTGAAACCATAAAACACCAAGATGAGATGCCCATTTTATGAATTTATTCTGAGATGCCCATTTTATGAATTTGCCTTTGAGAAGACAGGCGAAAGTGCTAATAAGCTGTTCTTTAGCGTAGACATTTGTTTCTGGTTTTGTCATCGTGATTAATCATTCTGATTTGCAGCCTCACTCGTTTCAATCATTGAGACCCCATTTTAATGTGATTAACATTTCTGTTCCATTTATGGAGCAGTACTGGCCCCTAATTTTTGAGAACAGGATAACCCTTGATTGGCCTTATGTAAATAAATCATATCTTAATGCCCTTGAAATCAGAGTATCCCCCAGGAGAACAAGCTGTAAATCAGAGTAGCAGAAAGTGAGCCTCACCCTGGGGGCAGGAGCTCCACATGGCATATTCAAGATGAACCAAATGCCTTTATTTCAGAATTTTAATTCATGGCACTTTTTTCTTTTCAAATGGTGCTGTCAACTTGAAATGACAGAGATGGAGTGCTAAATTGCTATTGTATAATTTTCCTTATCTCTCATCTATAGACTGGATTTGATTGAAAGTTCAGATTTTATGAAGAATGTTTTACATAGGAAATTTTGTGATATGGGGAAACATCATTTTTACATAAAGGAAAGGAGACCTCTGTGTGTGTAAAACGAGTTAGCATTTTTTTTTCCCCCAACCAGGGTCTTTGTATAATGGTAAGCAAATAGCTATTAATCCTCCAACAGTTCTTTTTCCCTCTTTGATTCTTTCTAACAATCTCTCTCTTTCTCTGTAACTTCTTATCCCTTTTTGTGCCTCAAAATTATTGTATGCTATTTTTTTTAATTGCAAGGAGGCTGAAGCAATGTCCTGGAATCCATATCCATTGGTGACATGAAACTGATAATTGCCTCTATCTGAGTAATTTGAAAATGCATCCACACTATACCTATTCACATAAAAATTAGTATAACTTCCCAGATAAATAACTTAAGGTATGAACTCACAAGGAATTATCATACAACAATGACATGATTCCACAGGACAATGTGGACCTGTCTCATAAGCATAACGTTGAATGAGTGAAGCCAGATATGAAATACATACTGAATGATTTCCAATTATGCAAAGCCTTAAAACAAACACAGTTAATCTATGTGGTCAGAAGTCAGAATTTTAGGATAGTGTCTCTGTTGGGTGAGTAGTGCCTGGAAAGCATATGGGGACTTCTGGGGCATCGGTCACATCCTGTTTCTTTATCTAGGTGCTGGTTGCATGAATGTGTTCAGTTTGTGGAAACCCATGGAGCTGTAGACTTATGTGTATTTTTCCATAAGGATTTTTTATACTTTGACAAAATGTTAAAAGGGTATCCTCTTACTGTGAGCAACATAAATGATCTGAGTTATAATGACACCCCTCTCCTGTTTGAGGGTGCATTTTTCAAGGGTTTTTTAGTCACTGGTCCCCATATTCACTGAAACTTAGTAGAATATTCCCTACTTGATGACAAGTAATTTGCTTCTTTCTTTAGTCCCTGCTTTTACCTCTGGCCATTACTTTCCAATGGAGAGTTTAGAACTTTCTGACGGTGGCATTTCTCCAGCCCAAAGTAAATATCCTAGGACATAGGAGAAGTAGTGCGGCCCCTGCCACACTCTGACTCATCTTATCCCTGAGCTCAGTTTTCTCATTCCTCACCATCACTTGCAGGTGTGAACTGACAGGAACCTTTCCAAAGATTTGCTAGAGTCTAATACATCACTCTAAGAGGTAAATAGCCTGACTGGGGAGAAGCAAGCAATGGGCAGAAAGGTCTGGCTTATGCCCAAGGTGAAAGCTCTCTACCTACTTTCGGCAGATGAGTCACACAACATTATCACTTTAAAGACAGAGTAAGCTATTCCACTTGTCTTGGTGAGTTCAGGCGACTATAACAAAGTACCATAAACTGGGTGACTTATAAACAACAGCTATTTATTCCTCACAGTTCTGGAGTCTGTAAACTTGAGATCAGGGTCCCAGCAAGCTCAAATTCTAGTGAGAGTCCTCTTCCACATTGCACATCCAGTCTTCTTGTGTCCTCACTAGGTGAAAAGAGAGTGAGAGTGTTCTCTAGGGCTCCCTGTTATTGGGGCACTAAGCCCATTCATAAGGGCTCCACCCTCAAGGCTTCCAAAGGCTGCCCCTCCTAATATGGCCACATTGGGCTTAGGATTCCAGCACATGAATTTTAGGGGAACAAAAACATTCAGTCCATTGCATCACTCTCAGAAGTAAAGAGGCTTCTTCTATAGGAAAGTATTTTCTGTCCTCAGAAGTCATAAAGTGAATGATTGCCTCACTTCGGTGAGGCAAGATGATCAGTGGGGAAAAGCGTGAGATCTGTACCCAGACTCCCTAGGTTCCGATCACCGCCGAAATCTCGGCTGACTGGGTTAAAAGTTTCTGTTCTTGTATTTCTTCAATTAAAAAAAAAAGTGAAATAAGGAAAGTCATAGTAATAGATAATAAGGACATAGAAGAATCCATCTTGTTTTGGGTACTGGGAGTTTTATTAAGAACTCAAAAATGGTAACCGTGGTTAGTATATAGCGTAGAGTCCTGTATTCATGGTAGATAATCCATAGATGTTGCCTAATGAATATAATTTGTCAGATGATTCTGATCTTGCAGGCGCCTCTCTTTCCCTACAGAAAACTCTTCAAACTCACATAGGCTTTAGGCTGCAGTCCTATCTGCCATGCAGCTTGCCGTCATCCGGCCCTTGCCTCCCTTCCGGCCTCATTTCTCACTGCTCTCTCTTCCCCTTTACACTCCAGTGGGACCCACAGGCTTGGAGCATTCCTAACGCCCTGTCTGATTCTCCGTGACTTTGCTCAGTCTACCCCCCCACGTGAACTGCCCACTGTGCTACTTTTTACTTGAGAAACGTCTCTCTTCCTTCCCTTTCTTCAGATTCATCTTCTTCAGGAAGTTTTTGACTCGTCCCAGTGATGTCAGGCTGAGTGAGATGAGCCTCTTTTGAGGTTCCACTGTGCTGGAGCAAAATCTCTGTGCCTATCATGTATCTCTTTCTTCGTTAGACCAGGAGCCCCCTGAGTGTAGGAACAGTGGTTTTTGCACTGTGGGATCCCTAATACCTAAAACGGTTCTTGGTATTAATCTACTGAATGAATAAATGGACCAATAAGTAAATGACAAAAAAGGGACAGGTGGTGATCTTCCTTCGAACTCTAATCTCTGTATTTATATCTAGCATTTTCATTTAGAACATGATGAACAGAAACTAAACAAAACAAAAAAACACAATAAACGACCCAATGGCTTATAGCATGTCTCAGTTTTAATTTTGCAAAGCTGGTGCTTTGCTTCTGTGAATTACCAGCAATGCTAGTCAACTCTGAGTCAGCCATCCTGGTGTGTGTGTTTTAAATAATGCATTTCCTGTGCCCTTAGGTGGTAAAGTGTGACATTTGCTACTTTGATAAAATTTCCAGATGATGGTACTTACACAGGTGCAATAAGGTCCAAGTTGTTAACCTTATCTCAGTTGCAAATCTGCAATTTCCTTTTTTCTCACCTCTGCTTTGAGATGTGACTAAAGAAGTGATGGCAAGGATATGAAGAATTAGGCAAGAGAAGTTCTGGGTCTGGAGACTGCATTCTGCAGTAAAAATACCTCTCCCTTTAGTTCCCGGGTTGACCATCAGGGTAATATCCCCAGCCCATTGCACAGCTTTTCACTTAACTTTGATTGGAAGTCATCAGTGACTTAGAAAAAAGCTTTAAAAGTGTAAGAGTATTACTTTTCATCTTAGTAATAGATGCAGCAGCTTTCTTAAAGCTAATCCACTTTATTCCCCCTTTGGTTTTCTTTTTAGGAAAGATTGGTCACTGTTGACTTATCTCTCATTTACTCATAATAGGTATCATGTATCCCCTTGAATCATCCCGATTTAAGACACTATCTGATAAAACTTGTAGTGCTTTGCACCTTCAAGTTAATTACCCAAAATCAGCTCTCCTTCCCTAAACCCATCCCATACAGAATTTCTGGAACAGCCACCCTAGGCCTGGGTGATTCATTTCAGCTTTCTTCCTCCCTTTCTAGGAGAGGGGAATAGAGTGCCTGGGGGTGAGAATGGAAAGTCAAGTGTCTTCAGAGGAAATAAGTGGTTTCCTGTTCTGCTCTGTTTCCTTCTCATTCTTCCCTTCTAGCAGACCCTCAGAAAACCTAGATTTGACTTAGTAGCAATACCTGTATTAGCTCAGCCATTTATACAAATGCCCTTTTCCTCCAACTTTTCTCTGGACCCTGGCAGCAAAATTAACCTTTAAAAGTAAAAGTTTAAAATTTTCATCAGTAACTCTGTATCAGATTAACTTTTTCCTGTTGTGAGTTTTATGTGAGTATAGCACCAAGCTGGTCAAATATGTTCCAATTTCCTAGCCCACTACTGTTACCTTGCACCATTATTTAGTCACATTTTGAAAAGGTTATTTTAATCAGATCTAGCTTCTCTAACTAAATACCACAGATTGGGTGGCTTAAACACGGACATTTATTTTTCAGGGTTTTGGAGGCTGGGAAGTCCAAGATTAAGATGCCAACAGACTTGGCATCTAGTGAGGACCTGCTGTTCTGGATTGGAGATAACCACCTTCTCATTGTGCACTCACAGTGCCTTGTCTCTGGAGCATGCTCTCAAAGAGAAGAGCACTAATCCCATCATGAGGGTCAGGCTTTCATGACCTCGTCTAAATCTAATTAACTCCCTAGCGCTCCATCTCTAAATACCATCACATCAGGGGCTAGAGCTCCCACATATGAATTGAGGGAAAACACAGGCATTCAGCCCATAAAAATGGTTATGTGAACCTGTTGTATTTGTGTGATTAACTTTGGATGGTTCTCTCATTTATTAAGTGTGTTTTGACTAGTTGCTTCTTTTGCAAGCCTGTGTTTTAATTATTTGCTCTTTGACTATTAGCTCAACAACTAGTGTTGATTAATAGCATTTAAGTTAGTGTCCTGAATAGTTTCCAATTGACTCTTAATCCACTGTTTACCCTTTGACACACTGACCTCTATGTATTGCATCACCTGGGCTACCCAGCCAATGGTGGGCACTGGCAGGGAATCTGAGTACAGGACAAGAGAGAGGTCAAGGTGTTTATTATTGCACCTGCAGATGCTGATTATGGTGGCTGTATCCCTCTATAGAAGCAGCCCTCTTTCCCGGCTATATTTCTCACTGGGCTCTAATGACCACTTTCTCCCATTGCCCTTTCAGGCTCACAGGTGGCCAAGGCTTCCCATTGGTATGAACCTGAGGGTGCTTTGTCATTTCCCACCTTTGAAAATAGACCCTTCATTAAATTCTCTTCAATTACCACTTGGAGTGCGGCAACTCTCCCTGTGCCTCCTACCCCACCCCTCCCATTAGCAACACATAATGTGCAGTTCCCATCATGAAATGAATGGAGATGTTTTTATCACTTTATTTTGAATCACACCAAGCTCCCTCGGCAGTGACACATAATAGAGGATATTCTCCACCTTTGTGGAAATGGCTTCAAATGGATTGTGAATATGTTTTTGAAACATGTGACTTTCAATGTGCAGGTTTCTTTTCTAAAACTCTACAGATAGGCATCTTTTCCTCTTTGTTAAAAGTAATACAAACGATAAGACAATAATTATGATTGTAATAATACCAATAGCAGTAGTAATCACAGTAATCGGCATTCATACAGCTTAGAAAATGGTTTTGCATATGTGTTTCCCATCTTACCTCCACAAAATCCTCAAGTGATAGTTAACATTTTTTTCCCTGATTTTACAGGTGAGAAAATTGAATTTCACAGAGAAACTGTTCTTTTCACATGCCTCAAAATTTAGTAAAAGGCAGGCTAAATTCAAATAGGGTCTTTCTAGTACAAATCTTTTAACTGTATCACAGCAGAAGTGTGGGAGTGAAAATAGAAAGATTAGGAGGTCAATGACATTATCTTCAATTTGTGTTTGTGTTGAGTTCATTTTAATAAATGTCCTTGGCCCTTTGTCACCTGTTTGCAAAGCAAATGAAAATCTCATACTCAGTTCCTGCAATATTAGTCATTTTCTTGAAGGACAGCTACTGATATCTCTGTTTACCTGACCCATCATTCAGAAATCCTGTGATAAGATCATTACTTTGTTGAGAAGACTGCAAAATAGACACTAATGAAATAGAAAGTGATTCAAGAGCTCTGCCTTCTCATTTACGGCATGACAAGGAGTTGTGTATTGAATACACATTTATTACCAGGAAATCTGAAGATGTTGACCATGGTTCTGTTCTTTTCCATTCATCTCCATTTCTTGCCAGTCCAATGTGTTTTTCTCCCTGAAATGCATAGGCCGCTTTCTGCAACACATTCTGTTTCTACCCACAGAGTTAACAAGGAATTCTTTTTCCTTTTTAATGTATGTATATAGAAAGATTAAATACAATATTCAAACTGTACTTGTAACTTACAATTTTATTACACCTGAAATCTTATTAATCATAGAATACCAAAAAATTCTTTTCTAGAATCTCGTTTTTCTCTTATTTTTCATAAAACAAAAAGAGTAAAGCCATGGGGGTGGGGAATGCGCCTTTTGTTATATGATGAAAGTATGACCTTTAGGAAAATTCTTCCCCCTTATTTTTTACTGATTTAGGTTCAGTCTCTAGCTAATTTTCCCCTTTCTTTGTGTATAGCCAGTTTTGTCAAACTTATGACTCTCTGGAAATTTTATAGAAGTAAGAGTTCAATCAAGACTCTTGGGATCTTCTATCTTGGTTTAAAAAAAATATGCAACTCTGTAAGTTGATGTAGAACTAGAGTGATTCAAATATGCTCTTTGACAGAGGATAAAGTTAAGGGTTATTTTGTAATCCACATTTTTGGAGGATAAGAATAAAAATATGGTTTGCTTTATTTTGAAGGAGACCAAATGGACGGAGTAGACAATCCTTTCTTTCACAAAGTCTAATTATATAAGGAGATAGATTGATTGGTTGCTTTGGTTCATATAGAAGAATGAGTTTTGTTTTTCCTGCCATGCACAGCACTGGGCAGTCTAGTTTCCTTATCCTAAGGGAGTTTATAATCTAATAGAGGAGTTATAACACCCCCTGCCAACACACACATGGGCACACACACATATCACACACATACACAATAAAAATATGCACTATTAGCCTAAAGTACAAGCAAGGCACTGTTGGAGATTAGGAGAGGAAGATGTTAAATTCTCAGAGCAGTGGGAAAGATTGGCTCTTGGGGCATTTGGGTTGACTTTCCCAGGAAAATGACAAAAGCAGAGGTATTTCAAGAAAATAAACGAGGACTGCTTAGAGTGTTCTCAGAGACTAAGCCCAATGGCTTAATAGGAACAAAAGGTTCATAACAGGTGCAGGCTAAGAGTTATGTTAGAAATGTAAATGGAGACAGGGCATGGCAAGTCACTGGATACTCTTGTAAAGTTCAAACTGTACTTTAGAGACAATTGGAACCTCTTAGTATTTTGCTGGGGTGTGTTGAAGGTGGTTGAGAAAGATGGGAAGGTGATGATAAGGAGGCTCTTGCGATTATTCAGGACAGCATTAAGAAGAGAAACCCCCAGGCCTGGGTACTGGCAGTGGAAAGGCGAAAGAGGAAGAATGCAAGAGAGATTCTAGAACAAGAAATGGTGGAACGATCATAGTGATTTGATGAGAGGGAGAAGAAGCTGTGGACGACACTTCCCAAGTTTTAGCTAAGAGAACTGTAGAAACCACTCTATTGCAATTTCAGCAACTTTTCCAGTTTGATTTATTTGGAGGGTAGAGAACACACATTTTCTGAAGAAGGACTAGTCATATTGAACCTACTATTCTATAAGACCTCCTTTAGTCTCACACCTGTGAATCATTTATTTATTAAAAAAATTCATGACCTACTATTCTATGGCAGGCATAAACAGGAGAAAAATAGACATGATCTCATTTACTTCCACCCTTCCACCCATATCTTCTCCCCAGTACCTACCCCCAGTACTTGTTGGTTTGGGTAAGGAGAAAGTATCAGTACAACAACTGACTTAACCCATTATATCCCTTGATCTAATGGTATTTTAAAAATATGTATTTGAGATTGGGTCCATATTTTTCTGGATAAATAAATGATTAGTTGCTAATCTGATCTGCAAAAATTTCAGGAAACAGTTACTGAATTATCTATGCTTAATTTGAGCAGATGATAGCTAATTCCATGTGCCCAGAATCTATCTTTGTAAATCATTTTGATTATTTTTCTTACTAGAGAGATAGAAGTCTTGCAGGAAGTTAACATGGATCAGGGAGTGGATGATGCACACACATGTATGCGTATGTGTGCTGCTATGCAAGTGACGAAAGGGTCATAAGGTGTAAGGAACAGCAGACGCTTTTATTAGATGGTTTACCTTTAAATTCTGGTTTTCCCTTTTTGCTCTGTGGATTTGACATGTCAGTTCACCTCTCTGAGTCTCAGTTTCTACATATATACAATGGGACTAATCTTCAGCTGACTCTAACAAGAATTAAATTAGATAAATCTGAAAATGATTAACACAACTGAGGACATAATATGCTCAGTAAGAAAAATCATTTACAGGTCTTCTTGGAATGGTACAAACTGGACCTAAGTCAAGTTGTATAATTGTAGTATAATGATAATTTAAGCTATATTTATATATGATAATTATTAATAAACAATTGTAAGGCAATAACATAATATATAATAAATAAAATATTGCCTCCATGCTGGTTAAAAGAGTTTATGTACTATTAACTCTAGTTAAAATCTTCACGTGTTTCTTCTGATCTTAGATCAAACGGAATCTCATAATATTCATACATACTGCCCTTTCTAAGTGGGCTACTAGTAAATATACAAAGAAGCTACAATAAGCATATGGCTTAGCATAGAAGAGAAGACAAAGTCCAGTAAATTAAGACATTCTCTTTAAAAACAGCATCTGGATGTTGGTTCAGCTGCATTATCTCACTAATTTACATTGTATTTTCTCAAGAGACAAAGGTATATGCAGTGAAAGAAAAAAAACCCAGTTTAGAATGCTTGTCTCTGGAACCTGTCAACTATACTTAATTTCTGCCTAGATGCAGACATGAAGAGTCTCCTCATCAATATTTAAATAAAGCATAGAATTAATCTCTCAACATTCAGAAAAATCAAAGTCAAAATTAAAATCAGATTTTTTTTTTGAATTTATCTCTCCCTGTAGTGGAATTCAATCCTGAAAACAAGTTGAAACAAATGTACTTTTTAGATGTCAATAAGATGAAAATCAATCCGTTGACACAGATGTTGCATTATAGTAAAATGGCTTAATGAGGTTAATTAAAAGCCATCTTAGAAATAAAATAAAGAAGATAAAATACAGATTACTATCCTACAGTAGAAGGGACTAGATATCGTGAAGAGTCTTACAGCTGAAAACTACCTAGAAGTTGAATAACAATAGACATTTGAATGCCTTGCTGCGTAAAGGAGATCTTCAAGTTTTTGTTTTTGTTTTGTGTTGCTTTGTTTTTTAAAAAGTACTAGGAGCAGAAAGAGGAATAGTGGGAGTGGTAACTAAGAGCCGAGGCTCAGGATCGCTTGAAGGAATTGTGAGGATTAATAGCCGTGAGAGAAAATGGAAGACTAGACCTTGAAACCGCGCAAGGAAACATTTGAATCTGAGTTGTTTGCATAAAGCTAGACACCCTTTCTTGGTGAAAGGGTGGTTCAGGGACAAAATCCACCTGCCAGCAAAGAGAGAGGTCATAAAACCTGGCTATATCCATGTCTCCTCTAAATGGAAAATGAAAGTAGAACTAAAACTCAAGAGTTCTTTCTGAGAATTTGGAACTATCGACATTGCTTCTGTGGCTGCGTGGTTCAAACCCTCAGCATACAAATAAAATTGATTTCTCTTTTGGAACTAATGCTGGCAACTGACAGAAGCAACAGTAAATGCTCTGTGGAGGAAACATGTATAGATAAAATAACTCTCAATACATATTTGTATTTCCAAAAAAGTTATCTTTTAAGAGCAAGAATAAAATAGCATAATTTCAGATTAACAAAAATTGGGTAAGTTTATAATCAACAAGTTCTTCCTAATGTAGCATGCACTGTGGGAGAAACATAATAATTGAAATAATATCACAAAGAAGGTTTGCCATACAAAAAAGCTTGGTAAGAACAAAGGAGAAATTAGTAAGTATAAAAAAAGGTGACTAAGGCCGGGCGCGGTGGTTCACGCCTGTAATCCCAGCACTTTGGGAGGTCCAGGCGGGTGGATCATGAGGTCAAGAGATCGAGACCATCCTGGTCAACATGGTGAAGCCCCGTCTCTACTAAAAATACGAACAATTAGCTGGGCATGGTGGCGCGTGCCTGTAATCCCAGCTACTCAGGAGGCTGAGGCGGGAGAATTGCCTGAACCCAGGAGGCGGAGGTTGAGGTGAGCCGAGATCACGCCATTGCACCCCAGCCTGGATAACAAGAACGAAACTCCGTCTCAAAAAAAAAAGGTGACTATATAAGATAATATACATGAAAAATTAAATTTGGCATTAAATTGTATACAACAAAGAGAATACCATGGCAGGTAAGCTGAAGGGTAAATGATCTAAGTTAAAGCATTTTAAAGCCCTTATATTGTTTACAAGGAGATTAAAATAATCTGCCAAGTCCAGTAAACACTGAAAGTATAAAGTAAATTTTAAGTTTGAATTGAACAGAATAGGTTGAGGGATAATCAGTGAATCCAAAGGAAAGACATAAGACCTCAAAAAAGAGAAAATAAAAATGTAAAGAAAAGATGTGTAGTTCAGCTACCTCAATGAGCACAATAAGTATAAAAAGACTCATTTCTCTGGTTAAAATACAGAGACTGTCAGGAAATCAGATTATTTAAGAAAAAAACAGCAGAACTATATACTATTTATAAGATTTATCTAAAATACTATTAAAAAAGATATGACACTATTAGATAATCATGATTGATATGACTGTAAGAAGAAATGAACAAATCTATAATTTTAATAGGGGATTTTGAAATAGTATTCTCACTAAGATGTAAATCTAATACAACAAATTAGAAGCTTTGAATTATACAGTTAACAAGCTTGTAACGTACATAAGTGTAGAAATCTGATCTTCAAAATTAGAGATTAATATTTTCTAGGATTCATGAACATTCATAAGAGTTGATCATATTCTAGGCCAAGGGTCAGCAAATTATGGCTGACAGACCTAATCCAGCTCATGGCCCATTTGAGTATGACCCTCAAATTAACCCCCCCACCTTTTTTTTTTTTTTTTACATTTTTAATGGATTGTAAATTTTTTCAAAAGCAAAATATATGACAGAAACCACATGTGGTCCGCAAAGCCTGCTATATTTACTACGTCAACCTTTACAGAAAAAGCTGATTCAAGAAGTAAATAAATAAAACACAGTGTGTCTGATGGTGATCAATATTAAGAAGAAAAAGTCAGAGAAAATAACAATTGTCATTTCACAGATTTTAATACTCAAAGTACATACAGTGAGTCCTCCATATCTGTGGGTTCCACATCTATGGATTTAATCAACTGGATAGAAAATATTTTTTAGAAATAAAACATAAAAGTAACAAGAAATAATTCAAATAAAAATACAGCATAACAACTATTTAAATAGAATATACATTGTATTAGGTATTATAAGAAATCTAGAGGTGGTTTAAAGTATACAGGAAGATGTGTGTATGTTATTTTCTAATATGATGCCATTTTTTATAAGGGACATCGGAATTTGTAGACTTTGGCATGGGAGGGTCGAAAGGAGAGAGGCATGGAACAAATCCCACAAAGACAGGAACAACTGTAATTTATGGAAAAAAAATTAAAATAAAAATTTAAAAGCACTGAGAACTGAATTATAGTAAAATCAGTACCTATTAAAATCCTTGAGATGCAGTTAAGTGGTATGTTTGATTTTATGTGCTATATTAGAAAAAATAAATATTGAATATTAGTGAGCTGTAAGGCGAATTTAAAAGCTAACAGTCTGGGTGTGGTGGCTCACACCTGTAATCCTAGTACTTTGTGATGCTGAAGCAAGGGGATCACTTGAGGCCAGGAGTTCAAAATCAGCCTGGGCAACGTAGAAAGACCTTGTCTCTACAAAAATAATTTTAAAAAATTAGCCAGGTATGGTGGCTTGTGCCTGTGGTTTCAGTTAGTTTGGAGGCTGAGGTAGGAGGATCACTTGGGCCCAGGAGTTAGAGACTGCAGTGAACTATGGTCAGGGCAGCCTGGGCAACAGAGCAAGAAAGACTCTGTCTCAAAAAAGAAAAAGAAGCAACAAAAATATCAATAGAAGCATAAATGAGCTAGAAGGATGAAAGAATAAGGGGTAGAAATTGTTGAAGTCATAACAAACTATAGAGAAAATTGTAGAGGTCACAATTCACCAAAAAGCAGTTTCTTTAGAAATAGCAATGAAATAAATATCTGCTGAGACTGATCAAGAAAAAATATATAATGGGAAAGAAAATTAAAATATAAATGAAAACAAGGGACAAAAACATTTCACATATAAAGTTAAGAACAACTTGACACTGGCTGGGCATAGTGGCTCATGCCTGTAAATCCCAGAACTTTGGGAGACCTAGGCAAGTGGATCACCTGAGGTCAGGAGTTCAAGACCAGCTTGGGCAATATAGTAAAACCCCTCTATAAACGTCTCTACTAAGAATACAAAAATTAGCCAGGCGTGGTATAATGCACCTGTATTCCCAGCTACTTGGGAGAGTAAGGCAGGAGAATGGCTTGAATCCGGGAGGCAGAGGTTGCAGTGAGCTGAGATTATGCCACTGCACTCCAGCCTGGGTGACAGAGCAAAACTGCATCTAAAGAAAAAACAAAAAGAACAACCAGACACCAATAAATTTGGGAACTTAGATATGATCAACAAATCCTTGGGGGGAAAAACGTAATTTACCAATTGTGAATTAGAATTGCTGTATCTGGTTTTGTAACCATAAAACAAATTAATTCAGTAGTACAAAAACTTTCCCCAAACAAAATGATACCTATTATGCACTGGCAATTTCTACCAAACTTTCAAAATCATTTCAGGATTATTTCATAAAATAATTCCAAAAATATTCACATTTCCAAACTTCTGTTAAGAGGCCAATATAATCTTCATACCCAAACCCAATGAAGGCAGTGTAAGAAATGAAAAGTGCAAGATTACAAGGATTTTTTTTAACATAAATATATTAAATAATTTTACCATATCGAAAATTCAAAGTAATATGCCCAAACTTGAAGCAATCCAAATTTCTATCCATCAACTGTTAATGCAATGAAAAGGAAGAAACTATGAATGCATACTACAACATAGCAGAACCTCATCAATGTTATGCTAAATGAAAGAAACCAGATGCAAAAGGCTACGTATCACATTATTCTATTCATGCGAAATATTTGTAAGCAACACATCCAAAGCTGAACAGTGGTTTCTTGCATGCAGCTGGGGGTAGGAGCAGGTATTGACTGCCAGTGGGCACCAAGGATCTTTCTGGAGTGATAATATATTCTAAAACCAGATTGGTTGAACAACTCCATAAATTTTCTAACAGTCACAGAATTTTGCTGTAATAGATTGAATGGTTTGGGTCCCACAAAAATGTATATGTTGAAACCTTAAGCCCCAGTGTAATGGTATTAGGCATTAAGGCCTGTGGGAGGTGACTAGGGTATGAGAGTGGAGGCTTCATGAGTGAGGTCAATGCCCTTTTAAAAGAGACCACAGAGGGCTCTCTCTTTTCTGAAATGAGAATATTCAAGAAGTTAGGCCCTCAAGAAGGCCTAGAAGAGGGCTGTCAGCAGGATCTTCACGAGTTGCTCTCACCAGAACCCAACCAGCCTGGTTTTTTAATCTCTTACTTCCAGCCTGAAGAATGCAAAAAGTAAATTTCTGTTGTTTATAAGTCACCAGTTTATGGTACTTTGTTATAATAGCTGGAACTGACTGAGAGATTTATGCTTAAGATACTTTAAAAAAGTATAAGATCATCTCCATAGGAGCAGAATAAAAGTATAAAATACAACAACCTATGCATATGATTTTTAGAATTTCAAACAAATTACAGATAAAAGAGAACTTCTTTAACTAGATTAAGGGTATTTATTTAGTCTTAAATATTTGCTTTTGAAACATTAGAAGACTTTCCTTTAAAAATAAAAAAAAAAGCCATTCAATATTATGATATGGGTCTTAGCCAGAAAATGATTTCAAGAAACAGAAATGAAAGTTTTAAGTATTGGAAAGGGGAAAAATACTAAAATTATTCTCTGATTTGCTTATTGTCTACATAGGGAAACAGAGAATCTTTAGAAAAATGACTGGAGTTATTCAGAAAGTTCCACAGAGTTGCTGGGTTAAAACACAGAATATATATTGAGTTTCTATACTTTACCAAGAAAATATATAACAGTCTTTTAAAGATATAAGAAGTGTTAAGAGGGAAGGAAACGTATACCACTTCTGAATATAACCAAAGTATTATATATATACATATAAAATACATCTCAGGCAACTACTTCTCTTAACAGTACTCTTGTTTTTTTTTTTGAGACGGAGTTTCGCTCTTGTTACCCAGGCTGGAGTGCAATGACGTGATCTCGGCTCACCGCAACCTCCACCTCCTGGGTTCAGGCAATTCCCCTGAACAGGCACGTGCCACCATGCCCAGCTAATTTTTCATATTTTTAGTAGAGATGGGGTTTCACCATGTTGATCGGGATGGTCTCGATCTCTTGACCTTGTGATCCACTCACTTCCCAAAGTGCTGGGATTACAGGCGTGAGCCACCATGAACAGTACTCTTTTTATCATCCTAGCTTTATCTGTATTTGTGAAAACTCATAACCCCTATCTGGCATTAGCTGGTAAATGTTGAAATTAAAGATAACCTTGTTTCCTGTGAAACAATGCTGGGTGGAATGCCCTGGTTCCAGAACATTTTATTCTTCCTCCTCCTCGTTCTATTCAGTCATACATCCCAGAAGAGATCAGCAAAACATTAGGAAGTTAGAGGTTTTCATTTACCTTTAAAACCTACTCGAAAAAATAGGCCTTCTCCCATTGCTCTTCAGAGGCCTCCCCTGCTCTCGTTATCTCCTATAATTACATTATGGCTTCTGAAATTCTATATCAAAGGTCAGGGCAGACCCTTTAGGCATGAAATGATTCCCAACTCTTCACAGGCTAAAAGTTTAAAGTGCAAAACATATAATTCATTCAATTTCTCCTCGTGACTCCATCCATCCGGGTTTTTTCATACAAAAACACCAGTTCTGAGAACCTGCTGTTCTTTAAACCATCAGTAGAGATATAGAAGTACATGAGTCTACTGGGAATGGAATTCACATTCACAAATATTGGATGATATTCTTCCTGAGAGCAGGACATCTTTACATTTGCAGACACCACCAAATCTGGAAAAGTAAGCGCTCGCAGAATATATGTGGAATACGTAAAATTAGTTATGAAG
This sequence comes from Callithrix jacchus, assembly GCF_049354715.1. Classification (NCBI taxonomy): domain Eukaryota; kingdom Metazoa; phylum Chordata; class Mammalia; order Primates; family Cebidae; genus Callithrix; species Callithrix jacchus. Next base: position 22,253,482 of record NC_133506.1, read on the forward strand.
TGTACAAGGTCTTTCCTCTGTCCCCACACCTCTGTCAACCATAACACAAAGTAGAAGTAGAAATAACGAACAGGGTGACTAGATAAACTGGCATTTAAAATATATAATTCTTACAAAAGCCAGCGTGACCGTGGGACGTGTAAGAATGGTGTTTATGTTGCTAGCACAGCTCCTCACTCAAAGCCTGGGGGTGCTGAACAGTAACACTTCACATCAGCATGATGTGGTGAATGATCACTCGGCTGGAGATCAACAGATTCTGGACAGTTCTGACCTTGGAGATGGCACTGACTCTGTCACCTTAGGAAGAAAGTCACTGACTTTCCCTGGGCCTTGATTCTAGTACATGTAAATCGAGGGCATTCTAGGATGATGTAATCCTGCCAAGGATGAATGCACTTTCTGTGCTACCAGAAGATTGCCAGCATGGTCAGATAAAGGCCTCTTCCTCTCTCCACACTGTGGGGTGTGTGTGTGTGTGTGTGTGTGTGTGTGTGTGTGTGTGTGTTGACATGGATTATTTCTATCATTTAAAAACTCAGTAAAATAGCATTGAAAGCAGGGACTCAAACAGGTGCTTGTAAATCCGTGATCATAGCAGCATTATTCACCAAGGCCAAAAGGTGGAAACAACTGACATGTCCATTGGCAGATGAATAGGTAAACAAAATGTGGTAGGTACATTCAATGAAATATTACTTAGCCATTAAAAAGCATGAGCCAGGTGCGATGGTGAGTGCCTGTAGTCCTAACTACTTGGTAGGCAGAGGTGGAGTAATAGAGGGAGAGTGATGGAGGAAGAGGTTAGTGAGACCATGACAATGAAATAGGCCACAGTCTAAGTACTGCCCCCAAACACAAACCTTGAACTTAAGTGATTTGGGAAGAATATTCTTAGGATCCTCCTCCACCCTAGGTTCCCCAGGGGGATTTTGCTTGGCTCTCCTCCTCTCTCTGGCTGTCATCTCAGGATCATGCTTTACTCCAGTTTAGGGTCTCTGAAATTTCCCAGGGTCTTAAGTGTCAGCAGCCACCCCGCCACACTGAGCAAAACTTCCCACCCATACCAACTGCCTGGGGTTCAACAGCCCTGCCACTCTCTCTCTAAGCTGAGCATCTAGCGGTGGATTGGTGACTAGGGGTGCAGTGCCATGTTAGTGCTGGGACACTTGCTGTTTCCACCTCTTTAGCAGCTTTTAAAGCCTTTGCTAACCCTAAAGTTTCTTTCCTTGTGACAACTGAAAACACCGTTCTTTGGGGCTAGTACCGTGTCACATGGCTATGTGGGAATTGCATTTCCCAGAGTCCCCCAACTCAGTGGCTCTGGTTTGAGTTGGCCAGAGTGTGAATCTGTGGGAGCTTTGAAGGTGAACCGATGCAGCTGCCATTGCTGTCTTCCGATGGCCACAGTCTTGGTCAGAGGTGGTGAACAGCCAGAATGTCCTAACTCTCCCTATGCACAGCCAGCTCTTCTTCCAGACCTCTAGAACTGCTGACTGCCAGGCATGCCAGGCTCACCATCAGATGTAGGCACAACAGTTCCTCTGCAGTTTCTCTCCAGAACCTGGTTCTATCTGACTTTCCATTTCTATCACTCCTCCTCCATCACTTCCCCTCTATCTCCTTTTGTCTTTTCCTCCAAATCTCCTCTTCCACCACTGTCTCTCTAGCTCCTTATCCAAATTTGTCCCTTCATGTCGTCCCCTCCATCATTCCCCACTCTTTCTCCTTCCATCTCTCTTTCTCCATTTCTCCCCTTCCATCTCTCCTTCACCATCACTCTCCTTCCTTCCCTTGTCACTCTCCTTATCATCCCTGCATAGTCTGTTTTACATAGTAACAAGATTCAGTAGCTCTTTGTATCATTAGGATCTTCACAAGTTGCTTCCTGATCTGCAAAAGTTTAACTTCTGCTTCTTTAGTCCTTACATCCCACCATCCCACTCAATCTCTTCTCTCTCTCTCTCCTCTCTCTCTCTCGTCTCTCTCTCTCTCTCTCTCTCCCTCTCTCTCTCTCTCTCTCTCTCTCTCTCTCTCTCTCTCTCTCTCTCTCAATTCTTTATACTTCAGGTCTCAACTAAAAGTCACCTCTCCAAAAAGACTTTCTCTGAAAAACTTTAAATGAAATACGTATTCCTCCTTCTATCCCATTATTCTGTATCACTGTGTTTTGTTCTGATGTCCTTCCTGGTATTTCCCACAACTTAAATGATGTAGCTATATTTTCACGGTTTGTTTGTCCCACGCTCTAAACTCTTAAGTTTCCCAAGGACTGAGCTAGGCCCCTTTATCACTAATGTCTACCCAGCCAGCATAGTACCTGTCACATGGAAGGTGTTTATTAAACTCTTCATGAATGAATAAGTGAGTGAATGAATAAGAAATAAATGAATGATTGCATACCGTCAAAGTTAAGAGCTTTCCAGAAGGGAAACATTAAATAAGGGTATTTGAGTTAATTTTTTCTTAAAAGGCCTAAGATCAATATGGTTTCCCATTTTGATTTTTGAGATCAATCAGTGGAGTCACAGAAGCATTCATAGGACAGTGAGAAGCTTCTAAAATTCTGTCCAAGTTACCAGGGATTCCAAAACGTGCCAGCATTAGAGGAAGACGCAAAAGGGAAGAATCTACATGTCTTGTAGCCCCAGGGATTCCAGTGGGAAAAACAGTGGAGGCTGGTATGAGTCAGTTAAAGAAGGCTAAAAATCTGGAGACAGGACAAAGCAAATTGGGGGAGGAATATTGAGATTTACCAAGATAAATTCTACTTGCCTTCATAAAACTGGTAAATATTCCTTTCTTTCTTTTTCTTTCTCTTATTTTAGAGAGAGGGCCTCACAGTGTTGCTCAGGTTGGAGTGCACTTGTGCGATCATAGCTCATTGCAGCCTCAAAATTCTGGGCTCAAGCCATCCTCCTGCCTCAGCCTCCTGAGTAGCTGAGACTATTGGCGCCTGCCACTGTATTTGGCTACTGTTTTTGGTTTGTTTTTTGTTTGTTTGTTTTTTAATTGTAGAGACAGAATCTCACTATATTTCCCTGGCTGCTCTTGAAGTCCTAGGCTCAAGCCAGCCTCTCGACTTGGCCTCTCACAGTTCTTAGATTATAGATATGAGCCCCTCTCTTGGCAAAACTGGTAAACCTTTATGGAGTGCCTCTTTTGAAAAAGATCTGAACATTGATTACTCAAGTGCAGATTAATAATTATCAGCAATTTATTAGCAACCTGCCAGTAGAGCCATTGTATTTTTGAGTAATTATACAATAAATAAATATACAATAATTATACAATAAATAAATTAAAATAAAAATACAATGAATTGGGGAAGCATTACTCTGTATATGGCTTGCTGACAATTTACTACTATTTTGACTAACCCGTAAGAGAAAATGCTTGAAAGGTTTCGTGCATATTATGAATAAGTTTGCCTTCATATTTCAAGTGGCAAAAAGCATTCAAAACGAACAGAAACTTAAAAGAATATTAAAAAATATATTACAACATAAGTATACATAAGTTACGTATGTGTGTGTGTTAAACTTTTTAATCTCATTTTTTCAGGGACTTAAAATATTTTGCAAATTTTAAATACTTAATAATAAATCTATGAAAATTAAATTAACCCTAGACTCAAATTATCCACTACTGTGGAACTTGAATTTATCTAACATATAATTCATTTTGCACATTTCTTTCTAAATAGTTGCAGGTTTGGATTATGATTTCTTGAAAATGCTTCCTTTGATATTTCCTCGGATGAGAAAGTGAGAACTCGCTCAGTGCGTGTTTGCGAAACAGACCGACGTAAAGAGAAGCTGTCCAAAACCATTCTCTATCTCAGCCCAGTGGGGCATACTCACTATCAGATCAAAGTGACAGGATTTTTTTTTTAATCTTCTCCTAATTGGGGGTAGGCAGTTTCCTTACTCACTTTGGCAAGTCCAAGGAACATCTTATTGTAGATAAAGAGGCTGTGTTCCCTAAATGTCAATGCAAAAACCTTTGTCACATTACTCTTGTCCCATGTAGCATAGAGAATCCATTCCATTAAGGAGAATTCTGGAAGCTGGCTGAGTTTCAAGCTGTGTTTTAATTCAATTTTTTTTGGCAGACGGCTTTAAAGGGAAGTCAAAGGTTATAGCTCGATAATTGGGTATAAACACAGTCATTTCAGTGGGCCTCAGCTTCAGTCATGCAGAACCAATTTTTAGCTTGGTGATATCACGGTTGCATATTTTTAATTGAAGTACTCATAAGGAGCCCTACTATAATCTGAGTATTACTTTATTTTTACCCCCCATGAACTCAAAGTGTAGGTTAATGGTATTCAATGAAATGTTGCATTGTTGACTTTATCTTTCTTACCTATGTGTCTCCTGATGCATAAACTTGGGGATAAAACGTTTTGTTCGTTGGTTAAATAAGTGTGTTCTCTAAGCTACTAATCGTAATAGAAGTTTATTTTGTGAGTCTAATTCTGAGTGTGGCATAATTTATTACTGGAAACTTACTTCATTGCTAAAACACAAACATATATACACCCAAGCCTTTTAAATCATGATTTTCCTAATTCTTATTGTACATTTAAATGGTAATTTTAGACTATGTAGATTATTACATAAAATGACAGATTTTTATCATTTTTACCCTCAAGTGCAATGTCTCATCTCAAACAATATAAAATCTTTAAATATATGGTTTCTTCATATCTGTTGTGCTTTCTTCTATTTGTAACAAAATATTTCTTCTGGCCTTTATAACTTAGGAGAAGAATTTTAAATTGATTCAGATAATCCAGCACATATTTTTTAAGTAAAACGTATGAGCATAAAAGGTATGCATTGCAAACTTTTACAATGAATATAGAAACCATGGACACTCATTTGGTCACCCGGGTTTCTTGTGTAATTACACTGCTTAAAATGTTTAATTGCTGAATGCTAATGGTAGATTTACTCATATGGACTTAGCTATTGGAAAATTCATGAATCTAAGATCACTTTGTGCCTGCCATTTAGAGGATGAAATAGACATTTCAGAGAAGAATTCAAGCAACGAGATATTATAGTAATTTATGATAGGAGTTTTTATTTCTAGTTTTTTTATACTAATGGCAATGGCAGCTCATCTGAAGCAGCCACTGCAAAGACACTGACTGCAATGGGTAGGTGCAGCCATGGCTGCGTGCTCCATGGAGCCAGTGGGGACCAGGAGTAGGTGGGAGCACCACCCTCTACCAAGCTGACAGGGCAGGAGCGCTGTGCTCCTGGGCGCAGCTGCAGCCATCCAGCTGTGGCTCCAGACCTGGGAATCTCTGTGCTCTCAGGGGCCTGGGAAGCCCTCCTGCCCACATAGGCTTAGAAGTACCTGTTTCTGCTTCCTGGCCTCTCCCCACTCCCAGCACCCTCTCTGCTGCAGACCACAGTTGTAGCTGAGCCCAGGTGCTGTTGCAACTAAGCCAGGTGTGTGTACTCCCAGAGGTGTTGACATGCCAGCCCCAGCTGCCTTGGCCCCCTCTAGACTTTGGGAACCTAGAAGCATGGGAGGGAGGCAGAGGAGGGGCTGAGGGCAGCTTAGCATGGGCCTGCAGGCACCCCTTGGCAGGAGCAGCCTGGACATTGTGGATGTCATGTTGATGGCAGCAGGAGGCAGACCGGTTCCTTGGCACAAAGGAGCAGATTCCTGGTGAAACCCCACCTTCAAGCCTGAAGCCTGTGGACTGGGCTGCCAGTTCCAGGTGAAGTCTGTAGCCCAGAATGAGAACTTATGGTGCTTTTTCTGGGTCTGCCCATGGCTAACCATGGACTAATCCGCAGGCACTTCCTGCCTTATGGGCCCATTAAAAACCCCAGACTCAGCCACATTTGAACAGATCTCAGGACTACCAGATGCAGGAACTGCAAGTCTCCTCTCTGCTGAGAGCTGGACATTCTTAGGGATGACCTGCCTGTGGAATGGAACTTCCCACTTCAGGTATCCTGAGAGCTGTTCTGTCATTCAATGAAGCTTCTCTCCACCTTGCTTTCCCCTGACCTGTCTGTGTATCTCATTCTTCCTGGACATGGGACAAGAACTCAGGACCTGCCAAATGGCTATAACACAAGCAGAACTATAACACAACTGGCTGAGACATACTCCTCCTCTTTCCACATTGCAGGCGATAACAAGGAGAGAAGAGCTGTGGCCCTTCAGGGAGCCCAGGCCTAGGGGCTCTCGAACCAGAGCTATGACATCCTTTTTGGGGCTGTATGATTCCTGGCACCTCCGAGGTTCCAGGTTCCATGACATTCCCATCATCTATACATGGGTGCCCACAGCAGGAGCAGTGTGCAGTACATCTGGTCCAGCTACAGCCTTGAGCAGAACTGGCATCTGAGCCAGTGTCTGGAGCTGCCGACTCCACCGCAGCAGCCAACATGCCTGTTTGTGCACAGTGACTAGACCCTCCGCTCACTTGCCCACACACCCCTCGCTGCTCTATGCCTGGCTTGCCTTTGGCAGGTGTGGGATTCAGGACAGTAGCATGAGCTGAGCGCAGCCTGCTGAGCCTAGTGGGTGGAATGAGCTAAGTGGGCGTAACGGTACTCAGGTAGAAGGCACTGCTGGCCAGTGGTTTCTGGCTGGCAAAGAAACACTCCAAAGATCTCGTGACAATACCATTTGAATTGAGAGGAAACACCAGATTTTTCTAGAAGGTTGAATACACACTGGTCTAAACAGATTTCTTGCCTTCCTCCCTGCCTGTTGGGGGTGGAGTGGAAAGGGGAAGGTGAAGATTGTCGTTGTGTATGCATTTGTTTCAAACCTCTGTAGCCTGACTTTCCAAACTGAAAAAATACAACTCTGCCCGTCTGTGTTCATACATGTCAGAGCTGCTGCTGAAAATTCCTGTTTGACTCATTCATTGCCATTGAATCTGAATTTATTTTCAGTGGTATCTGACAGGAACTTTAAGACTGAACCCTGTATCTTTTCCGTCTTCCCAGTCATCTGCCTCATTCTATGTTGAGGGTTTCACTAATGAATGTGACACTTGCTAGTAAATAAGTAAATAAATCCCCCCGTATGATTTACTTCTTTGTTCTGGAAAGACGGAATGAACAGATTACTAGCACAAGAAATTTTTTTTTTTTTTTTTTTTGAGACAGAGTTTTGCTCTTCTAACCCAGGCTGGAGTGCAATGGTGCGATCTCGGCTCACCGCAACCTCCGCCTCCTGGGTTCAGGCAATTCTCCTGCCTCAGCCTCCTGAGTAGGTGGGATTACAGGCACGCACCACCATGCCCAGCTAATTTTTTGTATTTTTAGTAGAGACGGGGTTTCACCATGTTGACCAAGATGGTCTCGATCTCTTGACCTCGTGATCCACCCACCTCGGCCTCCCAAAGTGCTGGGATTACAGGCTTGAGCCACTGCGCCCAGCCTAAGAAATTTTTTTTTTCTCCTCTTGCTTGGTTCTACTTCAGCTCAGTGACTTTCGACAAAGAAAATGAAAATTCAAATTGCCATTGAATAAATTGTTGTCATGGCTATTATTTAAGAATATAGAAATTAAAGATGCAGTTGGCTCTTGGGTTGTTCGCTTGCCCTAGACTCACATTGTATCCTGGTATAATGAGAAAAATGGCATGGATTTTTTTTTTCTGTGTTAAACCATAACTGAAAGCAGGAAGCATTGTTTGCACTTTGCATCAGAGTTGTGGTGGGCACAGTAGTCAGCACCCATTCTGAGAATGCCAGAAACTTAATTCCATCAAGTGTAAGGATAATAGGGGAGTGAATGTACTGCCTCAGGTAACTTGAAAACGCAAACAGTGATTGTGACTTCAGGTAAGGCTTCATTTAGGCATCAAATGATTGCCATCAGGTCTCCAGTTCTTTCTCTCCTTCTCTTGATATTGTATTCCTTTATGGGGACTGTATCATGCAGGTACATCTCAGCTGGAAGGAAAGATGCCTCTACCACTCCACTCTAAAGTAACATTACTAACGGCTACCACTCTGTATGTGCTTCCTATGGGCGTCCTTCAGCAAACTTCAATGGTTGTGAGGCATTTACTTAACCCTTACAGTCATTTTATGTGGTTATGACATTTGCCCAGAGTCACAAAGTTGTAACAGATGGAGCTGGATTTGCCTAGCTAGTTTGGCTCCAGCACCCATGCATACATATAACCTTTGCACTGAGTTGCTACATTAGAGCTTGAGGTTTGCAGAGGAGAATGACACCTTCTCTATTTTACTTCCCTATCAGTCCTGAAAATGGGATCTGAGGTCTCTGCCTGAGTCCTTGCTTACCCTGCGCCAATCTCTGTGTCCTGTATCTCCTTCCATGGGCATATGATATTCATCCAGAACAGCTGAGCGGGGGGCAGGTTCAGAATGAAAAATGTGCATGACAGAATAAAATGTTACAAATGACCACTACAGCAGGCCAGGCTGCCAATTTGCCAGAAACTTCTCTGGCATTGCAGTGTTCCACGTGGAAAGCACCTCGTCTGGGTAAGCATGTTTTTCCATGGCTTTCTATGCTTTATAGTAGTGGGTAGTGACCACAGTATGGCAGGGACAAATCGAACAGCCGAAGGTGAAGATGAAAGAGAAAATAGGTCTATGAGGAAGCATAAGGGAGGATTGGGCAAGGTGGAAGCAGACACGGTGTGGTTACCTGAGCAATACTATAGCTGCTAAGATTCTTACATAAGCCCAAGGTTACTTTGGGCTCCTATATAACTTAGATTGAGCTAGTCAGAATTTCACACAAAAATCCAGAATAGTGATTATTTACCTTTGGTGAGAACATTGGCTGGTAGGTGGCATGAAGGGGCTCTCCAGAAATATTTTGTATCTTGCCTAGGGTGGTGGTTATCTCCATGTAAATATATAGAAAGTTATCAAATGGTAGTTAAAATCTGTGTATTTTACCTCATGCTTGTGTTATCTAATTTTTTTAATTGAGAAATATAAAACAACTCTACCTGTACAGAGAGAAATAAGCCAGATTGTCTAGTAAATTACCATCCAGATTTCCTGGATTGCCTAGTAACAAGCTTCTTGGAATCAATATACCCCCCTCTCTCCCAGAGCAGTGTCTGCACCTGAACCCAGATTTCACAAATTGCCAGATGCTAGCGGCTAACACTCCCAGGCATCAGCCCTTAAAAGGTGACATCTGAGTGCAGACTGTTTTGCACCCACCACAGACTGTTTTTACCCTGCTTACAAGACAGCTCTCTTCTCATTCTAAATAAAGGACAGTGGCCCCTCTCCAAGAACAGCCTACGGTGCATCCAGCTGGCCCAGCCCCAAGGACACCAGTCCACAGGATGCTGAGAGCACAGGGACTCTGGGTACTCTTTTCTCCTCCTACCTATGAATTACAGCCAGCATGCTGCAAGTGATGCTATTAATGTGTTTTTGGCACTGCCAAGGTCATTCTTACTGATCAACACCTAGGCCTTCTTGCATTTTGATATTATTGGGCAATTTAAAGATTCCCAAATTGCATCTGTGCGTTAGTGTGTTAGGGCTGCCATGACAAAATACCACAGACCAGATGGCTGAAACAATAGGAATTTATTTTCTTAAAGTTCTGGAGCCTGGAAATCCAAGATTAAAGTGTTGGCAGGTTTGGCTTCTCTCCTCGGCTTGTGGATGGCCACCTTCTTACTTACTCTTCTTATAGTCCTCCCTTTGCGCATGTGTGCTACTAGCTTTTTTCTGTTGTGTGTCCAAATTTCCCATTCTTAGAAAGATGCCAGATTTGATTAGGGTTCACCCACCCTACTAGCCTCATTTTACCTTAACCCCCTGTTTAAAGGCCCTACCTCCATATACATTTATATTCAGAGGTACTGGGACTTGGGACTTCAATATGAATTTGGGTTGGGACACAGTTTAATCCCTAACAGTCTGTTTTGCTAGAATCAACTAAAATGACTGTTGATTACAAAGAACCTGAAAACAATTTTTTTTCTCAATTTACCTTATTGCTCAATCTAATTGAATTCATAGAAATTTAGATGGGGGATAGTTTAAGCTAATTACAGTACATGTGCACCCAGACAAGTTATGGTACAAAATCTAAACTTCTTTTTTTTGTTGTTGAGACAGAGTCTTGCTCTGTTGCCAGCTGGAGTGCAGTGGTGCCATCTCAGCTCACTGCAACCTCCATTTCCCAGGTTCAAACGATTCCCCTGCCTCAGCCTTTTGAGTAGCTGGGACTACAGGCATGAGCCACCATGCCTGGCTAAGTTTTTGGATTTTAGTAGAGCCAGGGTTTCACCACGGCCAGGATGATATTGATCTCCTGACCTCGTGATCTGTCTGCCTCGGCCTCCCAAAGTGCTGGGATTACAGGTGTGAGCCACCATGCCGGAACAAAAACCTAAACTTCTATGTGTTAAATTAGGGATAAGTAGAAAATTAACATACATAAGATTTTAGAATTTCAGAAATGAATTCACCTTTCCTTCATTTGCAGCTGTTTGCCTGGAGGAACTTCTAGTTCAACAAACACGTCATGCACGATCAAGTCACTGGGCCTTTGCATGTGCTATGCCCTCTCTGGGAGCACTTTCCCCGCTTAGCTAGTTACCCAGCTTTTCTCTTCTCCAGAAGCTTATTTTATCCTTACATATAAATATCTATACTCTCTAGTTACAGGCTGGACTGGTCTCAAACTCCTGACCTTAGGTGATCCACCCACCTCTGCCTCCCAAGTTGTTGGGATTACAGGCGTGAGCCTCTGCGCCTGGCCAGCATATAGTTGGTTTTAAATCAACACCTCAAAATGGACAGTATCATAAAATCAAGCAAATGTGATATGCTTTCTCTAGTTACAATCATCATATTCTAAGTGCAATTTTATATTCCAGTTTTTATTATGTCGTAAACATTTTCTGTGTCACTACAGTGACTTCATAATGACTTTATATGTAGTGATCCCATTAATTTAATAGAATATAAGTTATACATGTTTTTATTGTGCATTTGGCCAGGTTTTAATTACAGTTGTCCCTCTGTGTACAGGGGGAACTGGTTTCAGGATCTGGACCACAGCAAACTCAAAGCCTACTCACATCCTACAATTGGCGCTGCAGAACCTGAGTATCGAAAATCCAGCTCTCCATGTCCACAGATTTTACATCCTACACATTCTGTATTTTCAATTCGTGTTTGGTGGTGGACGAAGAATCTGCAGATACAGTGGGATGATTATATTTATTGAAAACAAACCCTCTTAGAAAGTGGACCCTTGCTGTTTAAACCTGTATTGTTCAAGGGTCAACTGTATTTGCAATTATATGTGATATTGCAATGGATATCTTCTTCCTAATAATAGCTATGAATTAATAGAATAAAATATCGTAATTCAGTTAAGAGATAAGACCATGTTGATTACTCTGGATTAATATTGTCATTAATGCTTGTCTAAAGTACTCACCTGCCGAAGGCTGACAGTGGTGTGTTGGGGTTACATGTCTATCCTTTTGGATTAAATGTTAAAAAATGCATATTAGAAAGTGTATTTGTGTTTTCCTTCCTCTTCCATCTACTCTGTTATATAACCTCTTTTCTAATTCTAAGACTGGCCATTTAGAACTATTTTGTTGTTGTATTTGGATAGCATGCTTGGATTACTATAGATGTGTTCCTCATTTTAGTACTTTCTAGTAATGCATTTTGATGTGAATTTTCATATTCAGGTCTCTGTGAAGCATTCTTCTTTCTGTTGCCTGATATTTTTACACATCTCACCATGTCCATTCCTTGACTTTGCTTTTTATTGCTAAATTCACTTCCTCTAGGAAATGATGCACCTCTGCATTTGCAGTTAGTTATGTCCTTGAAGATTATTTGCCCCCCTTGAAGTTACAATTTCCTAAATCCAGTGAATACTCTGCTCAAAGGAAGTTTCCTTTTGTTGAGAATCAATTCATCACTTTGAAAAAAAAATAACTTATTACAAAATAGGTGGAAAGATCATACCCCTAGAGGACAGGATCTTCACATCTGTTCTGCTGTAGACTTGAGTAGAATGAAAATCTTAAACCAGATTTGCAGATTAGCAAAAGAACAGACCCTAAAAGGCAATAGTCTAAGTGAAACTCTGCATCTAATTTTTATTGCTTCTGCTGTTTTGCTTCAGATATCTTTCCATATTCCTAAGCTGTCTTTCCATAGTAACAAACTTATAAATTCATTTGGTGGCGGATAAGAGAGTGGAGAGAGGGAGGCGAGTGAAAAATCAAATGGATTGTTGGGGCAATACAGTTACTGGTAAGTGTAATGCTCACTTTAATCTCCAGGGTAAAAGATTGTGCAATTGTGTCTTACATTTACAATTCAGTGAGCTGTGAATAAAGGTGGTGGGAAATATGTAAAAATGTGGTCCAGGAAACCAGCTAACAAGGTCATAAACTCAGACACAAAGAACCTAGTTGATTTTCCTGGGGCGGAAGACCCTGAATCCAGGATATCCTAATCTTGGCTCATTAGACTGTAATGAGAGAAGAATAATTTATATCAATGAGCACAGAAATTTATCTTTTCTGGCACTCAGAGCACAGAGGCATTATTTCTAACTTAGAGGCATGCAGGTGTGTTCCCCTAGGCATCTCCTTCTATCAATATTTTAGGAGACTTCCTGATTTGCTGTGGAGAAAAACTAGAGACATCTGGGATTGTATAGGATGGCTGATACTTTCATAAAATTTGTTCATTCACACAGCATTTCTTTACTCACTCATTCATTTAATCTTCCAGCTCTAACCTGGAGGTATTCTATTTAGGATTTGTTAACTGTTAGGGTACATGATAAACATATCTGTGCTTTCATTGGTGTGACATCTATAAACATGTACAGACAGGTACCTGTAGGCAAATAGACAAATTAAAATATCTTATGAGCTGAATGGTCAATGCATCGTTTTTTTCCAGTCAGAAGTTTTACTTGGTTTACTTTGCGTTAAAATATAACTGCTTTTGTACAAGCTGCCTTCCATCCTCTGATTATGATTTCCACTATCTATAGAGGTACTTGGTTGCATTTCTTCCCTTGATTAGCCCACATGAAATGGTGGCCAGATCCCTTAACTTCAGAATACACTTACACTGCTTGGGTTAAGTAAGAGAGAAAAGAACCCTGTGAATTGGAACTTGTCAGAAAAAAATCACAGAAATTCTAAATTCCCATTCCTTAGCAACTCAAAATAGGATCTTGCTAGGTATGATGGCTCACTCTTATAATCCTAGAACTTTGGGAGGCTGATGCAGGAGGATCACTTGGAGCCAGAAGTTCAAGACCAGCCTGGGCAACATAAGAAGATGCCATCTCAATAAAATAAAATAAATAAAAATAGGCCTGGTGGCATGCATCAGTAGTCCCAGCTACACTGGAGGCTGAGGTGGGAGGATTGCTTGATCCCAGGACTTTGAGGCTGTACTCTAGCCTGGCAACAGAACAAGACCCTGTCTCTTAAAAAAAGAAAAAGATTTTATTTACTATATTGCACTCAGATAGTTATTCTGGATTATCCTTTCCCCATGCCCCATACCTCTAGCATATACTCAAATAAAGCTATTCTTTCTGAAATAATTATTTTTTGTGCCAAAATGAAGAGAGCAGAGAGTAACATTTCCTGATGTCCACTGCAATGGCTAGACCAGCAATGTCGTCTTAAGTCCAAAAGAGTAGGCACTAGAGACACAATGATAAGATGATCTCCTTATTTTTCAGGAGCTGATGTTTCAGTAGGGAGGCAGGCATTCACATGACTCTGTGATAATATGATGGGAGCTTTAATGGACTACTAAATTGAAGAAATGCTCTTTAACCATGTAGAGCTTGACACTTTGCTTATTGTGTGCACATCTTATCTTGTTACTGTATCGTAGGATCCTTAAGTACATAGATCACATGCTATTTATCTTTGTATCCTCCCTGTTACCAGACATCTAGGGATGCCCATAAACATTTGTCAGACTGATGAATGAGTGAGTTTCTGATGAAAAGGGAGTAAACACAGACTCACCATTTGAGAAGAAAAATTAATTAATGAGATTAATTAATCTATTAGCTTTTAATAGTTTAAACTTTTGGTACATGAGATAATACAATATTGTTTTGAATTCTTTTCTTTCTGATGCCTCGAAATGTTTATGATAGCTCATTCTATGGCTTCCAAATAGATTATCTTCAAATAATTCACAACACTTAGCCTTAAATTACAGTTTCCTGAGTGTGTAACAAGTGTTGATTTCATTTAAGCAACATGCTGTATCATTTATCTGGGCTAAAGTGGATCAGATTAAGTTTCAAGGCAATTATGTCATATTTTTGTCATTAATAGCTTAGGAACTCTTTAAAGGAAGTCAGTTTCAAATATCTTCTACCTATTATTAAATTTACTATATAATTAATTTATAAATGTAATGGTTTAGATGGTCTGATAACAAAGCTAAAATTACCTAGGCCCTCCCTTCTTTTTATCATGGAACACACTAGTAAAAGCAAAAGAAATCTCAGTTTCTAAACTATGAACCAGATGACATTCTCCTGCTTAGCTCAGAGTTGACAAATCGGTTGTTCGCTAAATGGGTCTTATTCTAACACCAATACTAGAAGGAAATGAGTTTCTACCATTTATCATCAAGTTTCAAAGTGGACCTTCAAACTTCTGTTGGGAATTTGGGGGAGAAAACCTTTAGGAATGTGGTATCATGTATCACTCACTCATAAGAAATGACTCCTTGTTTGCTAGCCTAGGAATCAAATTTGGAACCATTTATGTCAGCAAAAGACTAGGGTATGTGTATGTTTTCACAGATGAATGGAAAGTGAATGTAAACCAAAGACAATGGGGTCTTTGCCCAGAAACCTCCCTTTATATTCGTCATACAGTGAAAACACCTTTTTTTTTTTTTTTTTTTTCTGGAGCATTTTGAAGCTTTGTCTATGTAGTCTGGGCCCTGCTGATATATTGCTTCACATTTGTGCAGATCTGCATTGGCTGTGTGGCTCTCCATCTAGGTTTGTAAGATATTTGTACCACTTGTTCTTTCTCTCCTTCATTATACCTGGGGCATTAGGCAGTCAGCAGACAAGCTAGCACCTGGGAACAGGTCTGTTCACCTGTACACCTGCTTTAATCCGTTTAGCATTTAGTTGGCACCAGATTCTAGGTAGTCTTGCCCTCCAATGCTCTGAAGTCTACTCTTTTCTTTTATGGAATATTTTACAGTATCAGTGTGTGGGGGTCTTGTCTTCATGATTAAATTCTAGGCTCCATAAAACAGGGACTGTTCACTGTATTTCTTCTGGACTTAGGACAGCAGTAAGGAAACAGGAAGTGCTAAATAAGTATTTGTTGGAGATGGTATACCCAAATATACCATGGCGTATGTATAAATGAATTATTCCAGGTAAATCTGGCAAATCTCGGGTCTGGGATTCGAAATCTGGGGATCATGAAGTAGAATAGGAAGAAAAGACACAAACATTTGTATTGTTCGCTCACTACTGAAATTTAAATGTCCTTCAATGACGAATGTTGTCCTTTAACTCCAAAAGTTACAGCAGTGCCTGAAAATTGGCTGCCCATGGATGTCTCGGGTATTTTCATATCACATTGCACTTGTGGATGTCTTAGAAATCTCATTTGTGTTCCTAACTGCTTCAAAATTATGCTAGCTATTAAAATCTCAACTACATTTTATTTATGTGCTAATGATGATGCATATATTAACATCTCACAAGTTTTTAAAGTATCTATGTCTCTATTTTTAAGAAGCATATTTTAGTATAAATCATTTTCTCTATAATCCTATATAATATATTTTATTCATTTGGAGACATTGCTATGTGAAGGATCCATAGCACCACCAGACTGGCAAAAAGCCAACAACATGATTGGAGGTTGACAGCCACTGCTTCAGACCCCATGGACACGTAAGCACATCTCTCAATGATAACCAAGCTCCTAGTTTTAGGAGCCTGCTCTGGAATCCAGTGAACTGGTTTTAGAAGCCAGGATTTTCATTTTACTGACTGTGACTTTAGGCAAATGACATTTCCCCTTTATGATGACCTGATGCCTTTTCTAGCTGTGAATTTTGTGATACTTGTTTTCAGACATGTTAAAATATGCCTTACATCAAACTCAATAACTTTATTAAGCACTTGAACCTACAAAAAAGTAAAAAAGACTCACAATGTAAGTAAGTTTTAAAATGGTTTAGATAGATTCTTGGCTGATAGATCTATTATCAGCCAACCGAAGTTAGCGTCGGAGGTACAGAAACTTGTATGCACACCCCGCATTTCAGGTTATTGGACAATGAGACCTGTCCCCATGCACAACAGGGGCCATTTCAGTGCCTACTGGAATGTCTGTCAATGATAACCAAGAGCTTTCCATGGACATTCAGTATAGTTAGGGAGAAAATTACACGTATTTTTCCTTCAGTGCCTTTGATTAAGCTCTGATGATGTTTTCTGAAAATGAACATTAAAAACTAGGACCTCTGGAGACAGACATGTTGTGATTATTATTACAAATACTTAGCATTTTTATCATCATCATTAATTACATTTCTCCTTTAAGGGTTTATCATAATCTCCAAGCCTGCTATTTGTTCATTTGTTCATAATTATCCATGAATAAGCAATTTGTTCTGTGTTCTCAGAAATTGATTGTTTAATGCTTGGTTCCTTTTTAAAAATTGTTTCACAAGGAGGTCCAAAAAAGTTGTGTTTTACTTCCTTTTTTTTCTGCTGTTAAGGATATCTCTGATATCCTTAATTATCCTGGATTCCTACTCCATCCATCCCCTTTACACAAATATTATGGGAGCTTTCAGAAACACAATTTTAGGATTTTTTATAAAACTAAGCCCATCAATCTAGGAAAAGAATATTCAATGGTAAGACAGACATCATCTTTGATTGGATATATTAATATATTTTTGCATAAAATCCTTACTGTCTCACATAAATTATCCCAGTCTTATTTGACCTTAGTTGTCTATGCTGACTATCATAGGCAAGGCAGAACTGAGCACTTGCTTCAATTCTGTATCAAAGTTTATTTTCCCTCACCTCCCTCTGCCCCTGGTTCATTGCTGAAAAGGAACCAGCGCGAAAGAAGTAGCAGATCAAAATGGAAAATACCTACTTTGTGCGCAAATGACAATAAAATATCCATAATGGCGAGCGTTCAAACCTCTGTATCTCCAAAGACTAGAGTAACATGGCTAGTATATTAACCTATTGGGGTTAACTGTTTCTAATCAGGTTCAGTGTCTAGGAAAGGCCCTCTGTTTTTTGTGCTCGCAGTTTCCCATGGAGCCAGACTATTTCGTGGATGTAGCGGTATTCATTTTGTGTGAAAGCCCATATTCTTCTCTTGATACTTTTCAAAGATGTGCTTTTCTCATTGTAAGCCCAGGTCATAAGACGATGTCTCAAGTGCATTGCGAAAACATTTATTATTCTGAGAGACTCAGGTGATGAAAACTCTGTATGGTTGGTGTGTGATTCTTTAAATGAGCTGTCATTTATGACAATGACTTTATTTATAAGGCACTGTTCCTAAGGGAATATGAGTTTTTTGACCTTGAAATACAGGTAGCAAATCTGCTTGGCAATTTGTAATTGTCCCCCCTAAAAGAGTAAGGGTTTAGTCTTGGTCTTTTTTTGGAGCTATATTCAGCCTTGGGCAGTAAACTATAACTCAGCTAAAGTTATATAAACCCTGAAGGAAAATGAAGTTCACTAGTGTTGATTGGTAAATGTCATAGACGTCAGTGCTATTTGTCAAACACTTCTAGTTTCCTGCCATTTAGTCCAAAGATAAGATTGCAATTTCCTCTCCCCTATATGGTCATATGGCTTGATTTGGCCAGTGAAATGTGGGCAATAGTGATATATCCCACTTCTGAGTGAAGGTATTGACAGCTAATACATGATTTATCATGCCAACTTTTTTATAAGGTAATAATGAAAATACCTGGCCAACTTGGCGCCACAGGCTGAGTCTCTGAGTGACTACCATGAACAAGCTCTTTTGCTGACCTGGAGAGTGAACATGTCTATGAGAGAAACATATACTGTCTCAGTCTGTTTTGTGTTGCTGTAAAGGAATACCGGAGGCTGGGTAATTTATAAAGAAAAGAGGTGTATTTTGCCCATAGTTTTCAAGCTGTACAAGAAGCATGCCACCAACCTCTGCCTCTGGTAAGGACATCAGGAAGCTTTCAATTATGGCA
The DNA here is from genome assembly GCF_049354715.1 of Callithrix jacchus. Classification (NCBI taxonomy): domain Eukaryota; kingdom Metazoa; phylum Chordata; class Mammalia; order Primates; family Cebidae; genus Callithrix; species Callithrix jacchus. The sequence continues at coordinate 22,271,754 of NC_133506.1, forward strand.
GAAGGCAAGTGGGGAACCAGTGTGTCACGTGGTAAGAGAGGAAGCAAGAGGCAAGGTAGGTGCCACACTCTTCTAAACAACCGCCTCTCACGTGGGCTAGTAGAGCGACATCTCACTCCCAGGGGATGGCACCATGCCGTTTATGAAAAAATTACCCCCAGGACCCAAACACTTCCCCCTGGACCCCACCTCCAACATTGCAGAATCACATTTCAACATGAGATTTGAGGGAACAAATATTCAAATTACAGCAGATGCTTTTATGAGATTAAGCCACTGAGATTTGAGGCTATTTGGTTATCAAAACATAAGCTACCTCACACTGACTGATAAACTTTTATGTATACTAGTGTATAGGAGCCTGTGTATTCTTTTGAAATATTTTGCTTGTATGATCTGACTTCAGGAAGAAATAGTCTCTCTCCTGCTCTGTGGCAGTAGTGGCAGCCTTTGCTTTTATTTCTTCGTCAAAGCACAGGCCATCCCCCATGAGAGAAAGTGCTGGTGTAACTATGCCGTAGTGTCCTCTGTGTGGAAAATACCCAGGGATTTTGCAACAGAGCTGGGGCTGCACCTCCCAGCCACAAACACAAATAATCCTGATATCCAGTAAATATTCATGACTCAGAGTGGCTTCCTGCCCTCCAGCTCTTTCCCCCAATATTCAGGGATGAATGTATTCCATCAGCAAATATGTATTGAGTACCAGGCATTGTTGTAAGAACTGCTAAAACAGAGCAGAGAATAAATCAAATGCCTGGGACCCACCCTAGACCAGGGAATCGAAGTCTCTAGGGGTTGCACTCAAGCATTGTCTTTTTCTAAAGCTTCGGAAAAGATTCTGTTAGTAATATGCACCCAGAAGTAAGAAAAGCTGGCTTATCACATTGAACTTTATCCCTTCCTTGCCTCCAATTCAAGACCTGTCCAGCCAGGCCGGAAGTGCCGTTCCCCACTTCCCTCTCTTCAGTTCTTCATAGCATCTTGTATAATACTTACTCATATAGAACTGACCTCTTAATTCTTTCTGTAAACGTCTGTGTCTCCTTCCAGATAGCTATTTCTGAAGGGCAGAACCAGGACTTACTATTTTTTTCCATGACCAACATAGTGCTTGGCATATTGTTAAAATTCTAGAAATATGTATGTGTATAAATACGTGTGTATATGTGTGTGTGTGTGTGTGTGTGTACACAACATACACACAGAGAGAGAAAAAGAGAGAAGCCGAATACTTTTTCTGAGAATAAACCAGAATTCAGGCAATCTAGTATGACAAATTTCAGTGGTGGCTGTGTTTGTTTCCCTTGGTTTCACTTGGTTAACTCCGCAGGTTTTGTAATAACATTATAACTGCTATTATGGACTTTATTCTAAAGTTGGCTATTATAATTTCTAAGTAACTCCTTTAAACTAGCATGTCCCTCCTTTTTCATGCCTCCCTGGCTGCACTTTAGTTAGGCTGGATTATGAGAATTCAGTAGGTGAGGGAAAATATATTCGAGAAATATAAAAATATCCTGGTGTTCAAGAAATAACTTAAGTACCCACACCTTGAGGAGAAAATACAGATCCTCCCACCCAGTGCATTAGTCACGTAGGTATAATAAATGAGAAAGATGGAATCCAGGGGACATGAGATCATTACAAGGGTATCTCACCAAGATGATTTTTTTTCCCAGTGGTAGAACCTCCTGGCCTGATCCTATTGAAGAAGAGGAGATAAATTGCTCTCTTTTGAAAGTGCATTAACCTTAGGTTCATTTAATGAATTACCTCTCCCAATGCGCTAACAGATACCCTGGGGCCTGAGATGAAAAATGGCCTCTCTTCTCACTGAGAGGCTCAAATATGTACTACTTCCTTCTTTCCCTTCAACTTGTTTTGACTTCCATTCTTTATCCTCTTGTGATGTATATTTAACATATAACTATAATGTACTCTCAGTTTAAAAATAGAAATGGGAAATCTATTCCTTAACAAGGATAGTATGTGTTTCTCATTGTAAACAGATTTTCTTAATTTCTTGATTTTCTTAACCTCATTTTCTCCTCTGGCATCTTACGTTACAAGCTACTCACTGTTCATGATTGTCCAAGAGACCTTAAGGAAAGAAGTGCTGGGTAGTAAAGTAGGTGCTGCAAGACTGTGGGACATGGAGTTAAATGGCTCAGCAGATGAGCTCCATGGACCCCATATTCTTAGACCCCTCAGTACAGGCTATTCAAGAAATGCTCTTCTGCTTCCTCCTCTGTAGAATTCCCTCTTGAGCATCACTGGATCATGCATTCATTTAGAAAATATGTATAGGTGATCATCGGTCTTTGAGTTCCTTTGAAATCAGAGCCTGAGAGAATAATTTGGGATTATTTTAAAGTATAGATTTTATTATTCTTCAGGTATTATGAGGCTAGCAGGTCAGGAGGTAACCGCTAATGAAAAGAGGTCTGTAACAAAGTATCTTTTGGAGGAGGGGGCAGCCATGCCCTGTGGGGCCTCACCGGGAAGCACCAGGCCCAGTCAGGAGGCAAAGGAGCGAGGGGAAAGGGTGCACAGGAGGCCTTAACGTGGTTTCCGCAGGAAAAGCCAGGCAAGACAGGATAAGCAGGTTTAGAATTGGCATTTAGGGACCCTCTGTAGAACTATCTCTAGGGACTTGGCTCTGGGATAATTATGGGAAAGAACTATTGCCCCCTCGAGTTTAAGAGTCATGTAGAGGAGGTGGTTCAGAGTATGAACTCAGGATTGGTTGGTTTGGATATGAAAGGCACGCTCCCTAGGGCTCATGTGCTATCTCTAAGAACTGACTAATCCTGATAGAGGCAGTCTCTCCTTAGTCAACAAGACCGCAATGCCAAATTATCAAAAATATAGAAAACTACATATATAGTTAATACAGGGCACATGTAGTTTTATTTGGGAAGTGATTCCTAGAAAACAAAAATAAAGAAGTGGGAGAGTGAGACAGTGAAGCCTGGGGCTCATTTTCACTGGGGATCTTCTGGGCAACTATGTAGAATGCACCCCAGAATTGTTTCTATGGAGAGCTGAGGCAGAAGTATTTATTCACCGACTCCCAGCCTCCAGTGCTTGAGAACTGTCTGCAGGGACATTCACATCTATGCACTTCTGAGAGGAGCTCACACACAGGGGCTGTGCCAAAGCCTCCGAAGAAAGCCCTGAGACAGAAGAGTCGCAGGCATTTGAGGTGGGAAGCCATTAGGATGCCAGAAACAGTTTACCTCTTGACTGTGGTTATAGTGAAGAGGTGGGTCAAAGGGTGTGACATGGGGCAGCCAACACTGTGTGCTGCACCACAAGACCCCCCAACCCAGTCCCTCACGATGAACATCAAAGAAGCCTGCTCTTTGAGATGTAAACCATAAGAGGATCAGTACAGCCAGGATCAGAGCAGCCACATACAAAGTCACCTTCAACAGACAAATGAATCCCAAGCTGGCAGGGTATCAGCCATTCCATCTGCCTAAAGAAAAAACCCTCTGCCAATCAGAACTATTTTCTGCTGGCTATGAAATCAGAGAAAGAAGAAAGTAAACGAAGTAAATGTGATTAGGCCTTTCTGAGCATTGCACAGTGAAGATGAAATGCCAACCCAAGAATCAGAGAGGAGGTAGAAATGTCTCCATTTTGGAGGTGAAATTTTGCCTGATTCATGAAGGATTTAAGTCATATATCAAGAACCAAATCATCAAAAATAAAGAAAACTACATATATGTATATATACATATACATCTATATATAGATGTATATGTGTGTATATATACAGATGTATGTATATATGCATATATACATATACACATGTATATATACACATATACTTATAGGTGTATATGTATATATGTGTGTGTATATGTATATATATATGTATATATGTGTGTATATATACATATACATCTATATATGTAGTGAGAGAGTGTTAACACACATATATATAAATATATATAGTTATATAGTTAAATAAACTCTATGTGTCCTGTATTAACTATATGTATATATGTAGCTCTCTCTTCATACATATATAGTTTATTTGGGAAGTGATCCCAGAACCCAGAAAATACTAATCTTCTCTTTCCTTTCCTCCCCAGCTTTCTCATTTTCCCCTTTTCTGTCTCCTCTGTCTTCACTCCTTCCCCTCTGCCTCTTCCTTTCTGTTCGTAACTCTCATTGTCTGTACATGTAACTTGCATCTCCTTCTGGGTTGGCCTTTGAACACTGCCAGCAAACCATACCCTCATGACAATAGCTCTCTGTCAATTACATTTTAATTCACATGTTTTTCATAATTTTCACGAGAACAAGTACAATGGAACATCAAATTTTTCCAGTCAAACTGTTGTTCCTTTCTAGTTGGCTTTACATTAACATTGTACTGAGAGGGTAACACAGACCTTTAACAGACAAATGGACTAGAAAAGCAAAAAGTGAGGCTCACATGCTCCTACCAGCACCGCCTCTGCCACCTCGTATGTCCACATGCCTGGGCTTTGAGCTCGGAAGCCTCCAGGTTCAGACATCCTGCTAATAATCAGGGATCCCATTATCACTGAGCCATAAACTAAATTATTAGTGACATACATCCTGGATTATTCTGTCCGCTTCTCACTCCATACATCCAGGCACTGACACTTAATTATGTTGTTCCACAGTAGATCAAGTTTTATAGCAGCAACAAAAGATTAAAACTGTTTTATACTGGGGACATTTAGAGGATAAACAGCAGAGGGTTCTAGCAGAGAACTACAGTTAGCTTTGTGGCCATCTGGGAGAACACCATTCAAGTGCTATTAATATTTAAAAACCTTTTAGATTTTTATGGTTTGCAAGTTCCTAACAAACTGATCTCTAACTCCACAGTGAATTTTTGGTGTCAAAACACACTGCTAAGCTATTTCCGAGTCTTTATTAACAGAGACAGAGCTGTCAGCTTGTGCTGTCCTGGTGGCCTGGTTGAAAGCTGGTGTCGCTGAAGAGGCTAATCTGAGTTTTCAGCTGTGCCTGACAATACGTCCACTGGTTATCAATGGGTTCTAGGTCTGCCTGTTTGTGTAGTGACCTCTCATCTTCTTTCTCTTCTCTCTCCTTTATTCTTTTTCTTTACTTCTCTCTTTATCTTGTTTTATTACAGGTTTTCCGAGTCTACAGAAATATGTATTCGAATATGACTTTAAAAGAAGTTCTTCCATAATCTGTGTCAAGTTAACTCAGTCAAAAGGGCCATAGCTACTTCTTCCCAAACAGTTCTTTCTGCTTGAACTGTAGTTTAATATCAAGACAGAATTCAGAGAAAAAAATGGTAGCTAATATACAGTCGATAGAACTGGGAGATGACTGGAAGGTTGAGGTAGGAGGGTGACTTGAGGCCAGGAGTTTGAGACTAGCCTGGGCAACATGGCAAGACCCCATGCCTACAAAAGTAAAAATAAAAATCTTAGTCAAGTGTGGTGTCACACACCTGTAGTCCCAGCTACTTGAGAGGCTGAGTGGGGAGGATCTCTTGAGCCTAGAAGTTGCAGGCTACAGGGAGCCATGCCGCTGCACTTTAGGCAGCCTGGGTGACAGAACCAAACCCTGACTCCAAGGAAGAAAGAAAGAAATGAAAGGTGAATGATCAATCAGTAGCCGACCATCTTGCACACTGGCTCCCACCCTCATCCTCCGATTTCCCCAGCCCCACTGCCACTCCTTCATTCTCCTACTCTCACAGCCCTCTCTTGGTGGTTATGTCCCAAAGAGTAGGTTGGAAAATCTCCAATCTGGTGTCTGTAGTAAAAAGTAGCATCAGGTATTGACAAAATCACCGGATTAGTAATTAGATGATGGTCGCTGACTCTTTCCAAGCTTCAGTTGGGGAAAAATGTTTACACCATGAAAATTTAAAAGAAATCGGTCAGGTAAAGCTAGATAATAAAGGGAAGGAAAAGAATGGTATCAACCATAAAGTGTAAAGGAGTTTATCAGTGTTGTTACTGATGACCTTGATTACACGATTTCAGGTATGATTTAACTGATTCTTATTTATGTAGCATTGTTTTTAATCCTTTACCTGGAAAAATTCTAGATTTATAGAAGAGTTATAAAAATAATGCAAAGAATTCCAGTACACCCTTCACTGATTCCTCAACCACTATCTTTACCATGGGTTTTTTTTTAATCATTTCATAACTTTTCAATAATATGTATATATTATTACCTTCTGAATTATTTGACGTAGCTTGCAGAGTTGGTGCTCTTTATTCTTAAATATTTTAGAGAATATTTCTTAAAAATAATGATATTACATAATAATAGTACCATGAAATTAACATTGATTAAATGTTACTATCTAACCTGTGAATCTTAGGATTCCTGATTTTTTTCACTAATTTCTGTTACAGTGAAGGAAAGAAAAACACTTTCCTAGTGCAGGATCCACTCCAGAATTGCTGTTTGTGTTTAGCTGTCACACTTCTCTATAGTGATTCTTCATCCTTTTTTCTTTCATAATCTTGACATTTTTAAGAGTGTAAGCAAATTACTTTGTAAGAAGTCTTTCAGTTTTAACTTTTGTGGTATTGAAGAATCATTTTCCAAGCAATGGGGAAAGGATTCCCTATTTAATAAGTGGCACTGGGAGAACTGGCTTTCCATATGCAGAAAATTGAAACTGAACCCCTTCTTTACACCTTACACAAAAGTGAACTCAAGATCAATTAAAGACTTAAATGTAAAACCCAAAACTGTAAAATCCCTTGAACAAAACCTAGGTGATACCATTCAAGACATAGGCGCAGGCAAAGATTTTATGAAAAAAACGCCAGAAGCGATTGCAACAAAAGCAAAACTTGACAAATGAGTTCTCATTAAAGTAAAGAGCTTCTCCACAGCAAAAGAAACTATCATCAAAGTGGACAGACAACCCACAGAGTGGAAGAAAAGGTTTTCGATCTATCCATGTGACAAAGGTCTAATATCCAGATTCTACAAGAAACATAAACAAATTTACAAGAAACAAAACAACCCCATTAAGAAGTGGGCAAAAGACATGAAGAGACACCTCTCAAAAGGAGACATACATGCAGCCAACAAACATACAAATAAAAGCTCACCATCACTGATCATTAGAAAAATGCAAAGCAAAACCACAGTGAGATACCATCTGATGCCAGTCAGAATTGCCATTATTAAAAAATAAAAAAACAACAGACTCTGGCAACGTTGCCGAGAAAAAGGAATGCTCTTACATTGTTGATGGGAGTATAAATTAGTTCAACCATTATGGAAGACAGCATGGGGATTCCTTAAAGATCTAGAGGCAGAAGTACCATTTGACCCAGCAATCCCATTACTGGGTATATACCCAAAGGAATGTAAATTATTCTATTATAAAGATACATGCATGCATATGTTCATTGCAGCACTATTCACATTAGCAAAGATATGGAATTAACCCAAATGGCCATCAGTGATAGACTGGATAAAGAAAATGTGGTGCATATACAGCATGGAATATGACACAGCAGTAAGAAGGAACAAGATCATGTTTGTTGCAGGGATAGAGATGGAGCTGGAAAACATCTTTAACAAACTAACGAAGGAACAGAGAGCTAAACACTGCACATTCTCACTTATCAGTGGGAGCTGAATGATGAAAACACATGGATACTTCAGGGAACAACACCCATTGGGGCGCTTGGGAGTGTGGTGGGGAAGGGAGAGCATCGGGAAGAATAGCTAATAGATGCTGGGCTTAATAGCTGGGTGACTGGATCATCTGTGCAGCAAACCACCACAGCACACGTTTACCTAAGTCACATCCTGCACGTCCTGCGCGTGTGCCCCTGAACTTAAAATGGAAGTTGAAGATTAAAAAAATGAAATAAAGAATTGATTTATTTTCTTAAAAGAAATATGTCCATTAAACTAAGCTAAGTGGAGCTAAGATATATGGCAATTTTACAGGAGATATTAGAATAAGATTTCTGAGTTAGATACGTATGTATCTTAGAGGACCATAAACCATAACCCTTGGGATTATACCTTCCATTGGAAAGAATTAATCTGCATCTCTACTTGACAAAAATCTATCAGTTAATTTCTGCATTCTAAGAGTTGTAAAGTCAAGTCCAACACTACTCTACAAAAACACTCTTTCACCTGTTCCAAGTTTTGGGTATGTTTTTAACAGTCGTTTTTAAATTGTGTTTCATTGTTGACCAGGACTGGGCAGAGGGAGAACTATGAAGAAGGTACAGTGTATACTTGAGATCCAAGCACCCACCCCATAACCATTTCTCTACCTCTCCCTTCTGCCTTGAGGTGCCTGAGTCCTGTCCATACCAGATATGCCACTGACAAAGAAGGGGATGAGGGGCTCAGGCCTTGCCAGGGATACATTTGTCACATTTTGAGGAAATCTTGGAAAGACTACATAAAAAAACCTTTAAATATCTGAGGTTTGGGGGACTCAGGTATGTAAAGAGCACATGTTTTTGAAACTCAACAGTCAGGAGAGGTCCCATACAGCAGTTTATGCAGGCGAATATTTTGCTCACTCTTGATAAGGTCCTTAATTTGTATGTGTTCTCTTCATTTCTGGTTTGGTTCTCCTTTTAAGGTACCTTTAATCTTTTCTTCATTTAGTTTGTCAGTTAACCATGAAGGGCTTTTTGCTCAAAGTTTGGTTTCAATGTTCATGAAAATGATACCCCAAAGGAGAAAATTTACTTTTCTATATTTGACACACAAAGAGAATACCAGTAAATATTCCTAATAATTAAAAAAATGTACACATGATTTTATCATTTTATATTTTTTTAAACTTTATTTTTTTTTAATTATACTTTAAGTTCTGGGGTGCATGTGCAGAATGTGCAGGTTTGTTCCATAGGTATACACAAGCCATGGTGGTTTACTGCACCCATCACCCCATCATCTACCTTGGGTATTTATCCTAATGCTTTGAATCCTATTCTTAGAGCTTTAAAGATATTGTATCTCATTACCGGATGTTACCATTAGGTGACAATGAAATGTTTAAAATATTTTTAAAATATTGTATCTTTTGAGAGATATAAGCCTTTCTTTCTTTTTTTTTTCTTTGAGATGAAGTCTTGCTCTGTCGCCAGGCTGGAGTGCAGTGGTGTGATCTTGGCTCACTGCAATCTCTGCCTCCTGGGTTCAAGTGCTTCTTCTGCCTTAGTCTCTTGAGTAGCTGGGCTTACAGGTGAGCACCACCACACTCAGCTACTTTATTTGTATTTTTAGTAGAGATGGGGTTTCACCATGTTGGCCAGGATTGTTTCGATCTGCTGACTTCGTGATCTGCCCACCTCGGCCTCCCAAAGTGCTGGGATTACAAGCATGAGCCACCGTGCCCAGCCTGTCCTTTCTTAATTTAAGGGAACAGGAATAAGACTACCTAAAGGACAATTAAATCTATGGCCTACAGCCAAGTTTTATGGAATTTAGACTTAATGTTTATCACTTCCTTTAAGTGAGTATTCTTTTTAATTTCTCTAAGTCTCCTTAGTTTTTTGAAATTGATTTTTTCTGTGATTATTTTGAGAACTTTCCAATTTTATTTTACTTTTGAGACAGGGGCTTTCTCTGTTGCCCAGGCTGGAGTGCATCAGCATGATCACAGCAGCCTCTGCATTCCAGGTTGAAATAATCCTCCCATCTCACCTTCCTGAGTAGCTGGGACTAGAGGTATGCACCATCACACCTGGCTAATTTTTATATTTTTTTTAGAGATGGGTTTTTGCCATGTTGCCCAGCCTGGTCTTGAACTCCTGGGCTCAAATGATTTGCCTGCCTCTGCCTCCATTTGTTTTTTTTTTTTTTGAGATGAAGTCTTGCTCTGTCACCCAGGCTGGAATGTAGTGGTAAAGTCTTTGCTCACTGCAACCTCTGCCTCCAGGGTTCAAGCAATTCTCCTGCCTTGGCCTGCTGAGTAGCTGGTACTACAGGCCCGTACCACTGTGCCCAGCTAATTTTTTTGAGATGGAGTTTCACTCTCGTTACCCAGGCTGGAGTGCAATGGTGCGATCTCAGCTCACTGCAACCTCCGCCTCCTGGGTTCAAGCAATTCTCCTGCCTCAGCCTCCTGAGTAGGTGGGATTACAGGCACATGCCACCATGCCCAGCTAATTTTTTGTATTTTTATTAGAGATGGGGTTTCACCATGTTGACCAGGATGGTCTCGATCTCTTGACCTCGTGATCCACCCGCCTCGGCCTCCCAAAGTGCTGGGATTACAGGTGTGAGCCACTGTGCCCGGCCTAATTTTTGTATTTTTAATGAGTTGGGTTTCAATATGTTGGCCAGGCTGGTCTCGATCTCCTGACCTCTTGATCCACCTGCCTCAGTCTCCCAAAGTGCTAGAATTACAGGTGTGAGCCACCGCCCCGGCCTCTTGGCCTCCTTAAGTGCTGGGATTACAAGGTGTGAGCCACTGTGCCTGTCTAGAAGTTTCCAATGTAAGTTTAAGGTAGTTCTTCTTATCTGATTATAAATCTTGCATATGTGTCAGTTCTAAGTGAATACGTTTATTAGTAGGCATAATAAAAAGCAAAAATTAGTCATAAATTTACTGCTCAGAGATAATTGCTGCTTACATTTGACATTTGGTGTTTTTCCTACATTTTATACCTATTTATGTTTGTATACTAGACATCACTGTATATACAATGAAGTGTCCTCATATTTTCAATAAAATACTATATCATTAGTATTATTCTGTGTAAACTTTCTCATAATTACTATTTAATGATGGTATATTATTCCTTTGGGTTAATGGACCATAATTTATTTCACTGTTCCCTTGTGGTTGGCAGTATATTTTTTCCCAATTTTCTCTTTTTTGTAGAATCCTGTGAGGGCAATTTTTATGAACCCCACAATTTACATTTAAAAATTATTTCCATAGAAGAGACTCCCCAGAGGGTAGGCATCTGCTGGGGACTAGAAGCATATTGAAGGCTCTTGACATGCTACCCCACAGTGCATATGCGTGTAATCTCATGGCCTCCTGACTGGGCTTGAGTTTCATAGATTGTTCAGTCTTCTCGAATATGTGTTTTAAATTTAATGTCATTGAACAGTGGTTTCATTGAGCTTTTTTTTTTTCAAATGCTAATTAGCATCTGGACTTTTTGTTGTTGTTCATGATCCAAGTCCTGTTAGGTAGTGGCAGCAGGACAGATGTAACCTTACTCTGTACGGCAGGCCAAGTACAGTGGGGTTGATGCCTGCAGTCCCAGCACTTGGGGAGGCTGAGGTGAGAGGATTAATTTAGCCCAACCCGGGCAATATAGTGAGACCTCATGTCTCCAAAACGTTGGCTGGGCATGGTGGCTCACACCTATAATCCCAGCACTTTGGGAGGCCGTGGCGGGTCGATCATGAGGTCACGAAATTGAGATCATCCTGGTGGCGTACACCTGTTCATTTCAGCTTCTCAGGAGGCTGAGGCAGGAGAATCGCTTGAACCTGGGAGGCGGAGGTTGCAGGGAGCCCACATCACACCACTGCACTCCGGCCTGGGCAATGGAGTGAGACTGTCTCAAAAATAAAAAAATGCTAGCCAGGCACGGTGGTGTGTGCCTATAGTCCCAGCTACCTGGGGTGCTGAGGTGGGAGGACCACTTTGAGCCTGGGAGGTGGAAGTTGCAGAGAGTTGTGCTCGCACCACTGCACGCCAGCCTGGACAACAGAGACATATCCTGTCTCAAAACAACAAAAAACAACAACAAAACCTACACTGTGTAAATGTATGTATGTGTGACTTCTGGTGATTTATTTAACTTCTTTTTTGAATTCCCATATTTTCATTTGCAAAATGAGGATAGAGATAATGTAAGCATAATACTTAGCACAATTCTTGGCGGTGGTAAATAACCGTTAAATGACTTTGTTATAATTGTAACTATAACTATAATTAACATTTTATCAAGCATCTATTGGGGAAATATTTTCTACTGGTGTACGTGAGCTTTTTATGGATTAAATATATTAACTGTTTGTCATATTTGCTTAAGGAACTATTTTTCAGTTTGTCCATGCTGTTTTAAAGTTTGTTAAATTGTTTTACTTCTGCTTCTGTGTTTGGTCAAATGAGGACCAAATAAATTGTTACAGCACTTATCAGAAAGAAAAAGTAGCTACAACGCTTTGCGTATCCTCTAACCACTTAGTCAGTCCTATCATTAGCATCAAGGGACAGGGATATAAAGAGGATGCACCACCTACTTTTCAATAATGAAGCAGAAATTAAGTTGAAAAGTTCAGTTCTGACATGTCATTCATAATGATGCCAACTCATACTGCAGTTATTTTCAAGTCTAAACACTTAACCATTTATTAGAGTAAATAACCATTTAAAAATAAGAGAAAAATTATCGTCATATCAAAAACCTGCCTCCAAATGTGTGTTAACCTCTGACATGTGGCCTTCATCCTTTCAGCTAAGACCTTGTTTCACTGGCATACTGGGTCATAAGTTGAAGAGGAAAAAATTGAATTTAAAAAAATGAGGTTTCAGATGGTGTCCCTGGCTCCCCAGAATTCATGAGTGACTGATTTAAATACTAAAATCTTGCATGCTACTTTGATGACTTCATAGTCAGTCACCTTCCTTTGGGTCAGATTGCCATACTCTTACTTTCCAATCTGGTTTTCTTTGCAATGTTCAATCTCTCATTCAGTTACCCCATTTTTGGTGGCGTAAGGTGAGAAAGGATCAAGCCGCTGTTAGTAGCCGATTACAAGGTATGCTGATGCTTTAAAAGACTCATTCACCAGTATTGTTGTATCATGTTTAAATTTCTAAATGGCTAAGCAACATGTACCAATCTCTGAGTAGACTTCAAATGATGCAACTACGTGAAACCATATTAACTACATTAGGGGATCACTAGGGAACACTCATTACAGTTTATTTAAAGTCCATGTGCTAGAAAGTTAGAAAATGGCATGAGGCATGGTCCCAATTTGTAGTTCAGAGACTAAATCTATGAGATTTCACTATATGTACTCTAATTGGTATTTGTTTAAGTTACAGATACAATCAGAGCAGCCCTTCTCAAACCTCAATGTTTATACAGGTCCTCCAAACTTCTTTTTAACATGCAGATTCTGATTCAGTAGCCCTGAGATTCTGCATTTCTAAGAAGTTCCCAGGAGATGCCACTTTTGCTAGGCTGTGGACCACACTTTGAGTAACAAGGGGTTAGAAACAAATTATCCATTGGAAGTGCATAAAGAATTCACTAGGAAGCTCATTAAACACAGATTCCCAACACTACTCCCTGAGATTTTGATTTAGCAAGTTTAGGGTGGGGTCCCAAAGATTTCGAATTTCCAACCAGCTCCCAGGTGGTGCTACTGCTGCTGATCAGCAAACCATAATTTGGGCAGCATTAATTTAGAAATATTTAAACTCCCTGCATCTTGGACACAAAACAAAAGTTAATTATGGTGAGATGAAACATGGCTTGGTGGAAAGTCTCTGAGGTAGTCCAGAAGGAAACTGGGTTCTCTGGCACAGAGCTTCTCTACAGATGTCAATTTCCTCACCTATAAAATAAGCCAAATGGTTAGTGCCCTCTCCCCAGATATCTCACATACCAAGCAGAGGAATACCCTTTTAATTTGACACATACATTTTAACTATGGAGGCCATGTGTCCTCTAACATTCGCAAGACCCAGCCCAGCAGTACAAATGGAGACCTGATGCCATATGGGCAAACATTTAAAAGTTGCACATTAAGCCAACAAGTGCATGAGACAATCATACAAATTGCTTATTATTGCAATATGTGACTTAGTCACCATGTACAACTGTCACACATCCAACACTAATTCATGAATACCGCCCAAGACCACAGTCTGATATAGAAAGGAAATTGAGATGGATACTTGTTTCTCCTAGGAAACAACACTTTATTATTTGAGAATCAATTGCACTCAAGCTATTTTAGAGAATGGGTTTGACAAGCTAATTAATTATTTTTCTCCTTACCGAGGCACTTCTGTTGCTAAATCCTCCCTCCACTCTGAAAGGATGTCTATCTCTGATGTCTGCATTTGCACAATCCACAGCCCTTTGTGACTTTCAAATGCAGTCTCCTTTTATTCTGAGATACAGGAAAAGTGATGTGAAGAAGCACGTCCCTGGGGCCTGAACAGGGTTAGTGATGAGATCAGAAGTTTAGGATTATACTTAACATTCTACCAGCGCTGAACACTGGATCCCAGTGACAAAAGTAAATTGTCATGTATATAAAATTCAGAACCTTTGGAAGGGGGACCTATTGCCTGGATCTAGGGCAATATTGTTTTGGTGGTCATAAGGGAACTGGTACCTGAACCCGAATGTCACTCAAAGGTCATTTGAGGTGCCTGATGTTTGGAAGAGACATATGAAGGGTGAAACAAACCACGTATTTTTCTAGATGCTCTAAAATTTAACCATATAAAAAGTAGACTATACTGAAGTCATATCATTTTAGCTACATGGAGAAATCTTGTTCCAAATCAAGACATAATCATATACCCTCTGATTCTTTGATGACAGTGCGGTGGCTATCTATGGAATGTTTCTGCATCATTTGCATAACTACCACTTAAGACTTCTGCTGTGTCATTCAATATCCCGTATATGAGAGTTCAACGAGGTCGACTTCCTTAAATCTACCATCAGGTTAAGAAAAGAGCAGACTGTCTCTTTGGACAACTTCGTGTATTTCTTTCCTTAGCTGCCTGGAAGCTCGGCACTAAATTTAGTATTCATCTGCAATACTTGACTCAGCCCAAGGTTTTTACACATTAATAGTACTTTTCTCTAAATGTCTTGTTGGAATTGTACTTTTAAGTTCATCTATTTTTTTTTAAATGATTTAAAATAATCACATTAACCCAGGAAGAAACAGCATATAAAAGAAAGGAAAGAAACAGTTTAATGACCTATCTTGCTGAGTTCCTCCTACTCTAATGGGAAAATATGTGCATGGTAGAATTATGCAAATTACTGTGTAAAACTTCCTATAATTGGAAGTTGTTGTGATACTTTATCTACCTCATGACCCAAGATGGCTGCTGGAGTTCCAGCCATCATCAGGTTAGAGTACGTAGTGTAGACGGAAAGAAAAAGGAAAGTCGGAAGAGCAAAATGGAGTCATTTTGATGCTTTTAGCTTTTCCAGAGGCTCTAGGAGACATTTGGTCACACGACCACATCTACTGGCATGGACTACTGAAAAATGTAACGTTTTATTCCTGGCAACAGTTAACTTAGCTAAATATTAAGTTTCTGTTACTTTGAAGAAAGAAGGGAAAATAGATCGAGATAGAAAACTTCAATCCTGCCACAACTCTTTGTTGGTATTAGGACAGGAACTTGTCAATTTTTTGTTATAGAAACAACACATTTGCTTTCTCAAATTGCCATAAAGTTTTACAATATCGGATATCACATTAGATAGATTTTTATTCAAATATTTTCTACATCTTAGACACTCCACTCTTAACATTGCAAATTAGTATAATTTTTAACAACAAAGTAAATTAGATTTTTAAACAGGAGACAGATAACTTCTAGAATTGTTCATGTACAATTTGGCTTTGTTTGGGGATTGAATCAATGATTTATTTTCATAAATATTGATTTCTTTTCCTGGTTGTTTTATGAACTGAGTGGGAAGGTCCATTGTATTCAGTCTTTGTTTTGTTTTCATTTATTCACAGAGTGCAGCAGTGATTGTGGATATTTCCTTGACTATGTGTACTTTAGATTCACATCAGATGATAAATTGAGCGTGAGAAATATGTTATTAAATTGACTGCATTGTAAATTGGCACTTTACATTTTCTATTTATAAACATGGTACCTTTTACCCAATATCCAGGAAACTTTGGATAAATATGAATTTCCATTAACTTACGTGTTAACTGCCAAAACCTACTATTTATATCTGAAGTGAACTAAACTAAGATAATTTAATCTTCTAGTTCAAGGTCAAGTGCATTAACAGAAAATGCGTTTTATAAATAAACATCATTTAAAAACACACAGCCATTACATAGCAGTTTTTCATAACCAACGCAAAAATTTGCAAATTGAGTAAGCGTAATCTTCACTCACTGAACTTTTAAAAATCCTATGTTGAACTAATAATTTCACTTCTTCTAAAGTTATATACTTTATTTTTTACACACAGATAGTAATTAATAGTCACTGATTCTTAAGTAGGTGGTGTATAAGTGACTGTGTTTGCATGTATGTGTGAGTTCGTGAATAGTATAAAATATTGTGGTTTGGGAAAGTCAACACTGGGAATGGATTTAATGTCTGTGTATTGATCTACTATGATATCAATGATCCACTCACTAGTTGCTTCCCCAATAATAGGTTTTACTTTATTAATCATAATTTTATGGTGGGGAGGGGCACTATTAGAAATTTTCATTGTCCAGTTTTCCTACCATGACCAGCCAAGCATCTATCAGTTGTTTTTAACTTCTCACCTAGTTTTCACAGTTTGTTGTCCTGTAAAGTAATAAATAGCCCAAATTTTCCACACACTAATTAAAATTCCATTTCTCATGAATTCTTTAATCGAGTGCAAGTCATTATGTGCTTTGTTGATTCTTAAGTGCAAAGATAATTGCAATGGGCAGCATGAAAAGGGTTTGATTATTGCCTGTCGACGCTTGTGAATTCTAATAGGTCTAATTGCATAGCATCAATTCATCATCTCAGCATCACTTCTTTTTATTATTAGCTCTTTGAATTGTAATGTGCTCATAAAGAAGTGTTGTAGTATATCAGAGATGACATGGTACCTGGCCTATTATAATTTTCAGCTCTTACCTTGTGCAACTCTTGAAATTAAAAGTTTATTATGGAGTGCCCTTTTTCTGAAACTAATTTTGAAATGCTCCTGTATGAAGAAATGGATACTGTCCAATAATCTACATATTAATTTGCCTTTGAAATAATTCCATTAAATGACTGCCAAGACCTTTTTCGCTCAGATTGTGCCTATAAATTCAGAACGTAATGTGTCAGTTGGAAAACATTTGTTAGGCTTTTTAATGGGAATTCCTGGTAGCATTTCTCAGAGAATTTCTATACTAGAGTGACTGTTCTAAGGCTAAAGAAAGAAAAAGCTTCCACTGCATAATGATGTAGAATCTTCCAGATATCCCAGCAGTATGACTAAAGGATCACCAGCAATTGAGTTGCCAAACACCCTATCATTTGCATGTAGGGAGTGGAACGGCCCTAGCGTAGAGAAGGAAAGTAAAACGTTAATCATTCTACAGATAAAATAATGTTCTATATATGTGAAGGCATGTGTCTAATAATAATAGATGCAAATGGGGACTTACACCCTGTATCAAGCACTGTACTTTAATCTTTATCTCAATCTCAAGGATCCTTATGAATAAAGTTTCAGTGTGATAATTTTACAGGCAAGTCTCAAAATATCACCCAAGATCACCAGATGGTATGTGGCAAAGCTGGAATTTAAACCTCTAGACAGAAGACTCCCATAGCTTGTCTGCTATTTTTAACACACACTATGGCGTGACTCAGTCAAACTAATGCCATCAGAATCAGTAACACCGAACCTTGGAAGAAGGATGATCATATTCTTAAAGTGTGACTCCAAGTAAGCCCAAAAGTTAAATCACACTTCAGGGGCTTCTATTTTGTTTTTAGGATAATATGGTCAAAATTAATTATAATCCATGTTAAGGAATGAGTCAAGTTCCTAGAAGGAGCATCCATACAGCAAATATTCTAAGAGATCAAGGCAAAACTGGTAAGGCTTATCGTCTTCTGTTGGAAGTCTGGCAACAGCTAACTTAGCTAAATATTAAGTTTCTGTTACTTCAATGAAGGAAGAGAAAATAGATAGAGGTAGAGAGTTTAAATTCCTGCCACGAATTCTTTGTTGGTGTTGGGATGGGAACTTGGTAATTTTTTGCTGTAGTAAGAAGACATTTGATTTTACAGAATCACTTCAAGACATTTTATTGGTTTTAAGTATTGGGAAGGGATTTATACTCCAGCTCCTGTCAAAGTAGTGGCAAGATCACACAGCCAAAGAGCGAATGAGATGAGAGATATGGTTTTGGCCATCTGTGGGTAATGCAGCCTGCCACAGGGAATGAGTCAACGTTGTGTTACTGCTTGTTGGGCAGTAAAGAAATTTGCAAGGAAGCAGTCCCCCAGTAGGTATAAATTACTGTTTTAAACATCTTTCTGAAAATTACTGTAATGAGAAGGTACCCCTTTGCCTTCTATGTATGTGATGACAAGGAAAAATAAAACTTAATTCATTTTCTACAGACCAAATATTTTGTTCTTTTTTTTTAAAAAAAACCCTTCAAACTATATGTTTAGGTATAAATATTTTAGTGAATACATTGGGTCATTTCCAAATATAAAAAAGATAGAGAAGCAAATATTAATTCTATATTTGCTGTACCATAAGTAATTTGCAATATAACCTACATCTGAGTAGAGGAATAAATCACCACTCAAAAATTTCCAGTACTTATGCTCCACTTTGAAAATCATAGGTTGGAACTTACATGGAGTTCTGTTTAAAAAGTATATAGGCATTCTGTTTTTAAGAATTTAGAGGGCCGGGCGCGGTGGCTCACGCCTGTAATCCCAGCACTTTGGGAGGCCGATGCGGGTGGATCACGAGATCAACAGATCGACACCATCCTGGTCAACATGGTGAAACCCCGTCTCTACTAAAAATACAAAAAATGAGCTGGGCATGGTGGCACGTGCCTGTAATCCCAGCTACTCGGGAGGCTGAGGCAGGAGAATTGCCTGAACCCAGGAGGCGGAGGTTGCGGTGAGCCGAGATCGCGCCATTGCACTCCAGCCTGGGTAACGAGCGAAACTCCATCTCAACAAAAAAATAACGACAATAATTTACATACACTTTACAGAAAAATGCAAAAATCTTAAATATATAATTTGGAGTTTTGATTATGTGTATATACCACTCAAAGTGGAGAATATTTCAATCACATCAGAAAGTATTTTATATTAAGTAATTTTTATTGTTGTATTTTCCCTCATGTCCAGTCCAGTGAATCCGCACCACTTGAAGGCACATCTCTGATTTCTATCACTATGCATTAGTTTTTTCTTAGTGTAAATGGAATCATATAGAATGCACTCTGTGTCTATTTTGTTCAGCATAAAGTCTTTGATATTATCTGTGTTGTCACATGTATCAGTAGTTCATTATTCTTCATTGGTCTGTAGTATTTCATTGTATGAAGCACAATTGATTTATCCATTCTCCCATAATTTGGCTTTTCCTGCTATTTTTTTCTAGTTTCCTGATGCCTCACAGTTGTTTCCTTTATCACATCCTCTCTGTTTCAATAACTTTATCCATTCTTGTAGGGTAGGTCTGGTCTGCTGGTGACGAATTTTTTAAATTTTCCTTTGTCTGAGAATGTCTTTATTTCCCCCTTCATTCCTGAAGGATAAGTTTGCTGCATATTGCATTCTGGGCTTGACAGAGTTTTCATTTCATCACCTGAAAAATGTTGTGCCACTTCTTTCTGGCTCCCATTACTTCTGCTGAGGAATCTACTGTAATTTAAATGTTTTTTCTCATTGATTTCTCTCTAGCTGCATTCAAGCCTTTTTTCTTTGTTTTTAGTTTTCAGATGTTTATATTTTGTCTTAGCACGAATTCCTTTTCATTTTATTCAGTTAAGTTCACTCAACTTTTTGAAACTATAGGTTATATCTTTAGCCAAATGTGGGAAACTTGTGGCCATCATTTCTTTGAGTACTGTTTTAGCCCCACTTTCTTTCTATTCTAATGAGATTTCCATGATACGGTTTCAGATCTTTTGTAATAGTTCCACAGGTTCCTGAATTGTTGTTGCTTGTTTGGTCTATTTTCTATTTTCTCTTTGTTTTTCACTTTAAATAATTCCTGTTGTTCTCTCTTCAGATTCATTGATTCTTTCCACTGTCCTCTGCATTATGCTATTGAATCCAGCCACTGAGTTTTAAATTTCAGTTATTGTACTTTTTGGTTCTAAAATTTTCATTTGGTTCTTCTTTATATCATCTCTTCTTTGCTGAGACTTTCTATTTGCTTGTTTCAAGCATGTGCATAACTGTCTATTGAAGCATTTTAAAAAATCATGATTCCTTTAAAATCTTAGATAGTTTTAACATCTATGTCATCTCTTTGTTGGGTCTGTTGATTGTCTGTTCTAATTCAAGTTGAGATTTTCCTGGTTCTTGGTATAATGAGTGATTTTCTGTTGTAGCCTGTATAAGATTCTGGATCTTTTTAAAATCTTGTCTTAGCAGGCTTTCTCTGAAACTGTATCACACCCACAGAGAAAGGGGAGTTCTGCCTCATTGCTGCCACATGAGGGTGAAGGTCCAGATTCCTCACTCAGCTTCCTTTGATGCTCCAGGGAGGCAGGGGTGTTTTGTTTCTGCTAAGAAGAGGCGGGATTTCAGGCTCCCTGCTAGGCTTCGGCTAATGCCACTCTGGCTAGGAGGGGAAACATTATTGTGTTACTGCTCCCCAGTTAGCTTCCACTGACCCAGTAGTGAGGAGGCCCGCTAGGTGGTAGTGAAAGTGCCAGCTTCCTACCTGATCTGTTCTGACATTGTATGGGGAGGAGGCTTGTTACCACCAGCAAGGGCTGAAAGTCTTGGCTTCCTAACCAATCTCCTCTGATACCACTCAGGACAGGAAGTATCTCGTTACAGTGGGGTACAGGTAGAAATCTCGGCTTCCCACTGAACCTTTGGTGACAGGGGCAGGGAGGAAGCCTTGGTTTTGTTTGTACTGTTTGGTTGGAATAGGATAGTTCTTACCTTTATGTTTTGTTAGGTAGCCCTTTCCCGTATTATTGTTTCTAGAGAAAGCAAGTCACTTTTCAGGCTTAATTTTTTTTTTAGCCTGCTCTTGTTAGCATTTCTGGGTTGCTGGCTTTTTTTGGGGGCCCTAGGCTGAAATCTGTGAGGCAAAAAGAAACCCAGAGAACTCATCACCATGTTGGTCCTAAGGGCTGCCTTCTTCTGTCCATCTTTCAGAGTCTTATATTTGTTTTATGTATACTGTCCAGGGTTTTTAGCTCTATTTATAGCAGGAGGAACAGGGAGAAGTCCATCTGTTCAATCTTAGTCCAGAGCTAGATATTTTTTGCTTTTTGTGAGTATTTTAAATACTAGGTCTTGGTGAATGCTAAAGTTAGGAAAAGATGAAAATAACCTTAGACTTAGAACAGTGCTTGCCACATGTGAAGCACTCAGTGAAGATCATCTTATTCTCTCTGTCCAATCCCAGTGTCTCCAAAATTCTCATACTCTTTTGTAGGACAGGTTGTGCTTAGGTTTGGAAGAGGGATTCCGGGGGAGACATACCCAAGGTCCTCACCTCACTAGTGGATGCAGAAACCTTCCCAGCATCTCTTAACACACATCCCAGAGGTAGCTGCTCCTGGCCTGTTTGTGCTTGTGGCTGATGGTACATGCATATGTATATACACACATAAAACCTCCAACTTTTACATATGGATGAAGATAAACAAACCTAGGGCCAAAACATACAGACTCTGAAAATCTTTCCGGAAGGACACAGGAAGGGATCTACTTCAATTTCTGAGAGGATGGTAACTTTTGCCTATAAATGTTTGACCTCATGTTTTCTAATGCCAAAATAAAACATCGTGCTTTCTGTGGAGACTCTTTGTAATTCTATTCCTGAAGAAAGCCCTCTGATCAGCTGACATAAGCACATCTGAGGGCTTCAGATCTTCAGATGGACTTGCGTCTTTTCCAGACATCACTGTAGTTCGTCTCTCTTTGACTATTTATGAACTTCATGTACATTTTCGCTGCTGTCAATTGACTAGTTTGCACTGAGATATCCAAGCAAGCTTTGTGAAAAAATGGAAATGGCTCTCAGTCCTTGGATGTACAGGCAGCTGTGAATGGCACATAGTTTTCCTTACTGTATGTTCTTTCCACTTATTGGTGGGAAAAACAGTCACGGGGGGTTTCTCCAATGGGACTCCAGTGGAAAGGATTATCTGAATCTTTCCAGTAGCACTAAAAACACCCCTGGAGAGAATTCACGGGGGTGACAAATTCTGTTTCCCCAGTCTTACTTGGGAGTATTGCCTTCCATGTTCTGCATATTCTGGACATAGTCAATATCAAATAATTAACCATTTCATCTATTCAAGCAGCCATCTACCATCTATTAACTATAATGATCCTGAATTTATAGGCATGTTCTACCACCATTTTTTTTTCTTCTGTTTTGTTTGGTTGTTTGTTTTGTTTAGCTTTTGTGATGGTTTGGATTTGTGTCTCTGCCTAAATCTCTTATCAAATTGTAATCCCCGGTTTTGGAGGGGGGGTCTGGTAGGAGCTGCTTGGATCATAGGGGTGGATTTCCCCCTTGCTCTTCTTGCGATAGTGAGTGAGTTCTCGTGAGATCATTGTTTAAAAGTGTGTAGCACCTTCCCACTCTCTCTTTTCTCCTACTCCAGCCATGTAAGATGTACCCGCTTCCCCTTAGCCTTCAACCATGATTATAACTTTCCTGAGGCCTTCCAAGACATGCTGCCTGTACAGCCTGTGGAACCATGAGCCAATTAAACCTCTTTTCTCTATAAGTTACCCAGTCTCATGTATTTCTGTATAGCAGTACAAGAATGGACTAATACAGTATTACTGTAAGTATATAATTCAGTAGTTTTGGCACATTCACAGATTTGTACGACTGTCAGCAGCACTGTCTAATTCCAGAATATTTTTATTGCCTTAAAAAAGTTCTATACCCGTTAGTAGTCAGTATTCATTTCCCCTTGACTACTCCTTGATGACCATTAATCTACATTCTGTCTTTGTGGATTTGTCTGTTTCTGGACATGTTATATATATGGAATTATACCCTACATATTGCCTTTTGTGTCTGTTTTCCTTAACTTAGCATAAGATTTTGTACTGTAGCATATATCAGTACTGCTTTCCTTTTTATGGCTACATAATATTCCGTTAGATAGATATACATTTGGTTATTCATTCATTGGTTGATGGATATCAAGTTGTTTGCACTTTGAGCTATTATAAATAATGCAGCTGATATAGTTTGGATGTTTGTCCTCTCCAGATCTCATGTTGAAAAGTAATCCCCAATGTTGGAGGTGTGGCCGGTGGGAGGTGTTTTTTTCATGGGTTTGGATCCTTTATAAATGGCTTGGTGCCACCCTCACAGTAATGAATGAGTTATCCTTTTATAAGTCCACATGAGAGCTGGTTGTTTAAAAAATACTGGACTTCCTCCTTGCTCTTTTCCTCTGTCTCTCATCTCTCAGCATGTAGCACACTGGCTTGCCTTTGCCTTCCACCATGATGGTGAGCATCCTGAGTCCTCACCAGAAGTAGATGCTGGTGCCATGCTTCCTGTACAGACTGCAGAACTTTGAGCCAAAATAAACCTCTTTTCTTTTTAAATTACCCAGCCTCAGGTATTCTCTATAGCAATGCAAATGGACTTATAAAACAACTATGAATATTTGTGTATAAGTTTTTGTGTGGATATGTGTTGTCAATTCTCTTAGGAAAATCCTAGCAGTGGAATTGCTGAGCGATATAGTAACTCTATGTTTACCATTTTGAGGAACTGTTTTCCAAAGCGGCATTTCCATTACTATCACTGATGTATGAGGGTTTTAATTTCTCCACATACTAACACTTCACTTATTAGTATCTGCCTTTTTGACGATAGCCATCCTGATGAGTGGGAAATGGCATCTCATTGTGGTTTTGATTTGCATTTCCAGAACGAAGTATATTGAGCATTATTTCATGTAATTATTAGCCATTTGTATATCTTCTTTGCAACCATTTCTCAATCCCTTCTTTGACCCCTCCTTAACTCTATTCAAAGACAAATTACATGCTTAGCTTTTTTCCTTCATTTTGGCCTGTTCCCTTTTTGGCTTATCTTGGAAGTATGCTTTCTTTAAACTTTCCTTTTCTCACAATTAGTGCACACACACACCCTGATCTTTTTATAATTTAAATTATTTCAACTAATATCTCAATTAATGTCATTAGTTCTCTGTTGACATCTAATCCCGAATGAGCTCTTCCCACGGCAAAACAAGCTTATATTTTTTGGTGCTTTGTTATAATTTATGAGAACTAAAGTAGGGAGTAGACAAGTTTTGCTTTCGGACAAGTGATGCTTCCACATGGAGATATTTAAAATGATAGCTTGTCATTAGTGTGTGTGACACCAAGGCATGGCAGGCCAGGAGAGGCAATGCATGTCAAAGTCATTAACACAATATAATGAACCAAAGGTCGTAGCTGTGGGCACAGTTGGTGTGAGTCCAGTGGACAAAAACCAGGTCAGAATCTTGGGTGCCAAGTTAAGACTCAAATATCGGTGGTGGGTAAAATCTTGGTAGGAGTACTGTACACTGCCATATAGTAAAACTCTATATTTGACATTTTTGAGTCTAGTCTAGACCGGTAGTTTTCAACCTGTGGTTCCTAGGCCAGCAGCGTCAGCAGCATCTGGGAACTCGTTAAAACTGTAAATTCTTTTTCTCCACCCCTGCTTCATCCCAGACCTACTACTGAATTAGAAATACTGAGAGTGTGGGCCAGGCGCAGTGGCTCACACCTGTAATCCCAGCACTTTGGGAGACCGAGGCAACTGGATCACGAGGTCAAGAGATCGAGACCATCCTGGTCAACATGGTGAAACCCCGTCTCTACTAACAATACAAAAAATTAGCTGGGCATGGTGGCGCGTATCTGTAATCCCAGCTACTCAGGAGGCTGAGGCAGGAGAATTGTCTGAACCCAGGAGGCGGAGGTTGCGGTGAGCCGAGATCGCGCCATTGCACTCCAGCCTGGGTAACAAGAGCAAAACTCCGTCTCAAAAAAAAAAAAACCAAAAAAACAACAAAAAAAGAAATACTGAGAGTGTGATCTAGACACCTATGTTTTGTTTTGCCAGGACCTCTAGATGGTTTTGATTACCCTCAAGTTTGAAAACGACTGACCAAGACTTTTAAGGAGGTGCAGAAACAGAAGGTGGTTGGGGATGTAGCCAGAGTTTAGGATGAAGTGAGAGAACACAGCAAACAAGGGTAGGGCTGTAGTCAAAAGCAAGTTAAGCACAGCCCATGCTATGTGGCTACCGTGGAATTAGCCAAGATTTACTTAGCCAGGGTTTACTGAATGATTGCTTGTTGGAATAGGAGAGCGGGCCCTAGAATGAAGGAGACATGATTATTAAGGCGCCAGGGATGCTCAAGGAGAACAACCCAAGTCCTTCCTTGAGGTCTTCAAATTGTTATCCATAGTTTATCAGGCATTCTGCTTGTCAAAGGGATCTGTTATATCTTCTTCTTTGGACTTAAATTACTCAGTATAAATAATCAGCTTCATTCCACACGCATGAATGAACTCCATTAGAAGGGGGGACCATTTTTCTTCCTATGTTGATGATGGAGGCCCCTTAGGAAACCTAGAGGGAGGTCTTCTCCCAAAAGAATTGTTTTCGGAGGACTTTTCTAGTCAAGAACTGTGACAGAGATTGAGTTTATGCTGGGTGCAGGGAAACATGGAGGAAGTCAGGTCCATAAAGGCGAAGGAGCACCAATGCTTCGACATGGGAGGAGCCGAGGTAAGTTACTAAGTACAGTGTGGGTGCATGTGGCTCTCTCTCTCTTATTCCTTGACTTACGGCATTCATCCAAGTTGGCAAGAGAAGGACGTGGGAAAAATGAGGAAGATATCTGGAAGAGTAAAGGGTTTTGTGAGAGGGGCTGTGTCTCAGGTGGGTCCATAGGCTTTCTCTGGAAGGATGTCAGAAAGCTACATTTATCAGAAGCTGCAAACACAGCCACCCACGTCCTAGGAAGGACAGTGTTCTTTCTATCACAAGAGAATTCGAAGGACTTTTTTTAAAAGATTTTTTTTGTGTGTGTGAAGACAGGGTCTCCACAAAAGAAATCAGATTGGTCTCAAATTCCTGGCCTCAACTGATTATTCTACCTCATCCTTCCAGAGTTCTGGGATTACAGGTGTGAGCCCTGTCTTCCTCCCTCTTCTAACAATTGGTAACAAAACCTTTTATTTCTTTTCTGGTTCTGTCCTTCCTCCAGCTCTTTTTTCCTATCCAAAGAAGTACACATAAAATACCTATGTGATAAAGCTCCCAGGCCAGAATCCAATGTGACTTTATTTTTCTGTGGCTGTGTCCAGGATCATGGTGACTTGACCCATTTTGAGGAATGCCACCATATGCTGCTAGCAACTGCTGGGGTTTAGCATTTCACAGGCTTCTCAGAACCTAAGGACTAAGTGAGGGCTCCAAGAATATTCCATGGACTCTAAGTCCATGGCTAGATTCTCAGGCCCAGAGGATACATTTGGACATGGATCAAAGTTGTCTTCATGAAATTCTATACATTGCATGCCTGTAATCCCAGCACTTTGGGAGGCCAAGATGGGAGGGTCACTTCAGGCCAGAAATTCAAGACCAACCTGGTAACATAGCAAGACTCCGCTTCTAAAAACAAACAAACAAAACAAAACAAAATAAAATTATATAAAAAAAGAACATTAAAATGCAAGAAATACCAAAACATATTTGATTTAATCTTGTGAAAACTTTCAGATTGTCCTACCAATAAGATTGCCTAGAGCAATTCCTTTAGAATGGTTAATTTTGTTGCTTAGATTTGTATTATACAGCAGTGTCAAGCACCGTCTTGCCATCCCCTTATTGTATTAGGGAGAACTATTGACACGATCCCGTTAGTCCTTTAGGAGGAGATAAGCAGTAAAACTGTTAAAATTCTATCAAAATATGCTATTGATATCATGTGCTGTGCCTTCAAAATGCTGCTCAGTGAGGATGCTTTGGAAAGTAACTCAGCTGCCTGATGTGTTTCTGCTTTAAAATATCTCTGGGCGGCTAAGTTTGTAACAAGGCATATAAATCTAATGTTTAGGGTAAAAATAAATATCCCTTTTAGTCCAAGCAGTTTAAATAGTACTTGTAATTAATGCATAATAATTGGGTATCTGAAAACAGCTCTTCAAAACTGAACTATAGTTTTCTGGAAAATGTGTAAATCCATGTTTATTTAAAGTGTGTAATATTTATAAAAGATGAGGTATAAAATAAATCTAGCTTAAAACAATGCTGTCATCAGCTCTAAATGAAGCACTATGAAATAGCTAGTTCAAAGTCATGAAAATATTGAATATATTTTTTCTCCCTTTTTTCTGTATTTTTGTGTGTGTGCATATTTTCAACCAGGAAGCATATGCTTTTTTATCATGTTAGGAAAATAAAATCATACCTTTTAACATTAAAAAAAAAAACTATGAAGATCTTAGCAATTTCTACACTTTGGTTGTTTGCTACGTGAGGAATACATTCCTTGTTGAAATATCTATTTACATAATTTGGTGAGCAATTATATTACTAATGTTCTTTTCTTATTTGAGATACACTCCCCCAAAATTGATTATTTGCATTACAAATAAAAACCTGATGAAAATGCATAAAATTTGTATAAAACTATGTATTTATATAAATTATCAAAAAAAAAAGTGTGAAGGCATATGTTAAGTGAATTAAAATCCACTAAGGGCTTGTTATTACCAAGTCTTGGCCTAGGCAACAAACAGATCTATATCCGGTGAAAACGTTGGTAGAGAAAATAATTATATATGACATAAGTAGATGATAAAATAGATGTTCCAGTAACAAGAAGAGAAAGAACAACCAGAGAATAAAAATTCTTGGAAATAAAAGCAAGAACAGAAGTTTCAAAATGAAAGAATGCATGATGGAAAGGAAGCAACTGAAGACTTACTGTTGCAGAAGAATGAGTCAAGGAAATATTCTAGAATGTACAGGAGATAAAATGTTGGAGAGAAAATTAAAGGAAATGAGATTTACTCCTAGACATATAAACTCACGTATTAAGAGTTCTAGAAAGAGCACTATGAAGAAAATGAAAGAGTGGTAATAATTTTATAACTAGAAGGAGAAAAAGGTCCTGTCCTGAAAGAATCTAGATATAGTGAAAGGTCAAAATTTCAAAGATAAAAAATAGTTACAAAGAGTGAATGAGACTTACTATTTGAACTATTGAACAGAAGAACTATAGTCAATAATAATTTAATTGTAAATTTTAATATAACTAAAACGTATGACTGGATTGTTTATAACAAAAGATAAATGCTTGAGGGGATTGATACCCCATTCTTCATGATGTGATTATTACATTTTACATGCCTGTATCAAAATATTTTCTTTACCCTAGAAATATATACATCTACTGTTTACTCCCCAAAATTAAAAGTTTGAAAATTTAAAAACTGAGAATGAAAAGGATTTTGAGGATAAATAGGAAGTTCATAAAACTTCTGGAAAGGAGAAAAAATAAAAGTAAGAAACAGCTTATCAGTGGAGGTATAAAAATTAAATAGCCTTTTTCTCACGTAGAAGTGAATGAAGAAAAATCTTCAACATTCTGAGAGGAAAAAATAATTTTTTAAAATTAGAAATTTTGTATCTTACATAACAAAAGGGTGGATAATATTAGGGAAGTCTCCAATCTCTTCCCTTTTTAGGCTTTTAAACCCACTGTATATTGTACTTTATCCTCAGGCTTTGATCCTCACGAGGGTAAGCTGACTGTGACAGCGACGAAGTACAGACTTTCCCACTGAGGAGTCAAGGGCAGAAATGATGGAATTGTTTTCCTCACTTATCTCATTTTGAGAATAAGCACTTTTCTCGGAAGACGCCCGTGAAACTGCTCCTCACATTTCTGTCCATTTGCTTCTCACCACAGTCTATCCTTTTCCTTTGCTTCATTTTCCTCCTTAGCACTTATCACTGACACGCTATATATTTTACATCTTCTTTGAGAAAAATTAATTTTGAACCTGGAAGCATATATGTCAGAAAAACAGCATTCAGAAATGAGAACAAATTAAAAACGTTTGGAAATGCCGTGGCTTAGGAAATTTCCAGCCACAGACCATCTCTGAAAGAATTACTCAAGGATATACAACTGCAACAACAAAAACGAGTTTAAGAGTGAGAAGTCCAGGCATCTAAGAAGTAGAAACAAAGGAACCAGTACCATGTCAGTTCTGATGTAATTGGTTGATATGTATAATCATGAACTTTGAGAGTATAATGACGAACTACTGATTGAAACAAGGAGATGGCATTCCTATCTTATTTATGGAAATGGTGAATACAACTAGGTACAAGTACTAGTGATGATCAAGTTGGAGTTTATCACCACCTACATGCCAGGTACTCTGCTTGATGCTTTCACATATAATACATAATTTAGTCTTCATAACAAACTGGACAAGCAGATATTATTCTGTTTTTTACAGAGGAAGAAAATAAATTTGCTGCAGTTCACCCAGTTAACGAGTGAAATGTGCTATTGAGTTACGGTGACTTGTTTTTCTTGCTCTTTCCTGATATCATGCTGTCTGATAATAATTACACATTCTATTGACCTTTTTTTCTGATATCGTTTGATGCTGATGTGTAACATATTGTTTTCCTACTCATATCAAATCTTTCCATTTTTAATGCCATTAATTTCTTTCATTATAGTGCCTCGAGCCATGTTATCATATCATCTAAACCACAACCCCATTTCTAAATAAAGAATGAAAATTTTTATTGATTGGCCTGCGTAACAACAGTATAAGAGAGCCAGTCACCAGATGTCATTTATTTCCAGGTATTTTTTTTCCTTTTAAACCTGATACTCATTATTTAATTTTCAGTGCTTGCATGCAAACATTTCATTCTTGGCATCTGAATTACTCTGGGAAGTTCTCTTGGTTTTCTTTGAGTGTTTTACGTTAATAGTTTCTACTAAATAATCTCGCAGAGGCACATGTTGACCTCTGTGATCTTAGTCTCGTAATGAATCATGTTTGAAAGGCTCAGTAATATATTCTCTTCCCATCACTGATTCTATGTCAGGCCCAAAATAGGCAAGGAAAGGGAAAAGTCAAAAAAGAAAATCTATCTTCATACTGAAAAAATGAGTTATTTTTTATTGTCCTTTTTTTCTTTCTCTCTTAACTAATGCTTCTCCTATTCTTGTCCCCTTTCTGCATCTTAATTCTATGCTGGGGATATAGGCTCTCAGAAGACCTGATGAGCACTACAGTAACTCAGACCCCAGTTCTATTTCCATTCCATTTCCCTATTTCTGTTACCACCTCAGTCACTGAGAGTCAAGTTCCTTGAAATCAATTTCTACTCTTCCCTTTCCCACCCTCCCTACAACCATCATTACAGTTTCCCAGTGCACCTTTAAGATTCTTGATTCGTCTACTTCTCTTTTTTTTTTTTTTTTTTAATTTTTTATTGGATTATAGGTTTTGGGGTACATGAGCAGAGCATGCAAGACAGTTGCGTAGGTACACACATGGCAGTGTGCTTTGCTTTTCTTCTCCCCTTCACCCACATTTGGCATTTCTCCCCAGGCTATCCCTCCCCACGTCCCCCTCCCACTGGCCCTCCCCTTTTCCCCCCAATAGACCCCAGTGTTTAGTACTCCCCTTTCTGTGTCCATGTGTTCTCATTTTTCATCACCCACCTATGAGTGAGAATATGCGGTGTTTCATTTTCTGTTCTTGTGTCAGTTTGCTGAGGATGATGTTTTCCAGATTCATCCATGTCCCTACAAACGACACGAACTCATCATTTCTGATTGCTGCATAATATTCCATGGTGTATATGTGCCACATTTTTCCAATCCAGTCTATTATCAATGGGCATTTGGGTTGATTCCAGGTCTTTGCTATTGTAAACAGTGCTGCAATGAACATTCGTGTACATGTGTCCTTATAGTAGAACGATTTATAGTCTTTTGGATATATACCCAGTAATGGGATTGCTGGGTCAAATGGAATTTCTATTTCTAAGGCCTTGAGGAATCGCCACACTGTCTTCCACAATGGTTGAACTAATTTACACTCCCACCAACAGTGTAAAAGTGTTCCTTTTTCTCCACATCCTCTCCAGCATCTGTTGTCTCCAGATTTTTTAATGATCGCCATTCTAACTGGCGTGAGATGGTATCTCAATGTGGTTTTGATTTGCATCTCTCTGATGACCAGTGACGATGAGCATTTTTTCATATGATTGTTGGCCTCATATATGTCTTCTTTCGTAAAGTATCTGTTCATATCCTTTGCCCACTTTTGAATGGGCTTGTTTGTTTTTTTCCTGTAAATCTGCTTGAGTTGTTTGTAAATTCTGGATATCAGCCCTTTGTCAGATGGGTAGACTGCGAAAATTTTTTCCCATTCTGTTGGTTGCCGATCCACTCTAGTGACTGTTTCTTTTGCCGTGCCGAAGCTGTGGAGTTTCATTAGGTCCCATTTGTCTATTTTGGCTTTTGTTGCCAATGCTCTTGGTGTTTTGTTCATGAAGTCCTTGCCTACTCCTATGTCCTGGATAGTTTTGCCTAGATTTCCTTCTAGGGTTTTTATGGTGCCAGGTCTTATGTTTAAGTCTTTAATCCATCTGGAGTTAATTTTAGTGTAAGGTGTCAGGAAGGGGTCCAGTTTCTGCTTTCTGCACATGGCTAGCCAGTTTTCCCAACACCATTTGTTAAACATGGAATCCTTGCCCCATTTCTTGTTTTTGTCAGGTTTATCAAAGATTGTATAGTTGTATGTATGTTGTGTTGCCTCCGGCGCCTCTGTTTTGTTCCATTGGTCTATATGTCTGTTTTGGTACCAGTACCATGCTGTTTTGATTACTGTAGCCTTGTAGTATAGTTTGAAATCCGGTAGTGTGATGCCCCCCGCTGTGTTCTTTTTGCTTAGAATTGACTTGGCTATGCGGGCTCTCTTTTGGTTCCATATGAAGTTCATGGTGGTTTTTTCCAGTTCTGTGAAGAAAGTCAATGGTAGCTTGATGGGGATAGCGTTGATTCTGTAAATTACTTTGGGCAGTATAGCCATTTTCACGATATTAATTCTTCCTAACCATGAACATGGAATGTTTCTCCATCTGTTTGTGTCCTCTCTGATTTCGTTGAGCAGTGGTTTGTAGTTCTCCTTGAAGAGGTCCCTTACGTTCCTTGTGAGTTGTATTCCAAGGTATTTTATTCTTTTTGTAGCAATTGCGAATGGCAGTTCGCTCTTGATTTGGCTTTCTTTAAGTCTGTTATTGGTGTAGACGAATGCTTGTGATTTTTGCACATTGATTTTATATCCTGAGACTTTGCTGAAGTTGTTTATCAGTTTCAGGAGTTTTTGGGCTGAGGCGATGGGGTCTTCTAGGTATACTATTATGTCGTCTGCAAATAGAGACAATTTGGCTTCCACCTTTCCTATTTGAATACCCTTTATTTCTTTTTCTTGCCTGATTGCTCTGGCTAGAACTTCCAGTACTATATTGAATAGGAGTGGTGAGAGAGGGCATCCTTGTCTAGTACCAGATTTCAAAGGGAATGCTTCCAATTTTTGCCCATTCAGTATGATATTGGCTGTTTCTCTTTTCCATGCCTTTGACCCTGCTTGCGTGTCAGCTGATCCTCCCTTTTGTAGCTTCCAACTCCTTCTGCAAAGGAGTAAGCATGAGGAAGTAAAACCACTGTCATGATTTTGCATGGGAATTCATGCTCCCAAAGAATATCTCTTGACTTTACTCCATGATGTCTTATAGAATTCCTGTCTAAAAAGCTGCCCCTACCCTGCACTTCTCCATGTAAATCAGTGTATCTGATAGCAGTCATGTTGGACTTTTTTCCTTGAGTCTTTGCAAACTCTTTAAGAAGTGCTTCACCATTCTCAAGAGGATGGTGGGTAGAAATACCACGATTATCTCACAGAAGAGGAAAAAGAACTTACTCTAGATTTTGAAGATTGAGCAAAAAACAATAATTGCGTTTAGTTAAAATTACTCCCTAAAATAACATAAACCATAAAAGTGAAATTAGTAACATACCATTTCATAATAAATTCAATAATATGATTTTCTCCATGGAGTCGAAAGATATCACTGTTTCTTCAAACTCAAGGACCAGATAAAGCAGTTAATGATGTTCATTTTGCAATGGAAACATAAATATATTTCATTATTAGATATGCACGGTGAGAAGCTGTAATGCAGCAGTTCTGAACGTGTGCCCAGAAAGTTTGAAAACAGCTCTAGTGCACAGTAAGCCCATTATCTCTGAAAAGTAGGTGAGAATATTGCTGCATCTACTGGAGCCCAGCAATATAAGCAAACCTGCTCCTACTCCTGCTCACTCACTCACTCACTGAGGAAACATTTAAATAAATTGCTCTTATTATTTAAATATTTATCATTCTCATGCCACTGACACTTTGTTCATATTGTTGAATTTGAATGAGTTGAACTCATAAAATAATATAACTTCACAGTATAGAAATTTTCACATATTCTTTTGGTTAGGAGTTATGTTAATGCAATTCTTGAAGTAGCCTCTTCTCATTTGTCTTTTCTAAATACAACAGTTCTTTAAGAAAATGAGATGTAGGGCCCGGAGTAAAAGTGTATATGATGAAAATACAACAAAATTAGAATACAGGTATAGATGTGTGAAATAGGTTTAGTCCAGAGCTGTCCTATGAGTGGATCAATTTCATAGAGAAATCAGATCTGGTTTATTTTGATGTAGAGGTATATTCATTATATCTAAATGCCACTTTTTAAAGAAATGTGAATAGGGATCCCATTAATTCCTTCAGAAGATGTCTAGAAAGTCTGTCATGTTCCATTTTGTGATTTGAGAGCCAAATTTATCTCTAAAACAAGGCAGATTTATTCTAAAATGAGCAGCAATATGCAGATGAGGGAAATGACAGGTTTAGAGAACGCACTTATTTAATCATTTCCTGCAAAAAAAAAAAAAAAAAAAAAGGCAGAGGAATCACCGCACATTTTTTTTTTTCTGTTTGAAAGTCTTTAGATAGAATCTCATAGCTTTTGTTAAAGAGTGTGATAGTGTTAGAGTCTTATTTTTAAATCTTCCATAGTGCAGTTATTAGGAGATTTTTGATGAGGTTTTGGTGAGCCTTTCTATGAAGAAACAGCTTTTCAGCTCTATAAAATGTCTGCTGAATGATCTGAACCAGTATAACTAGATGCCATTGCTTGCCCAGTCTAGATTATTCCTTCCACATCATTGTTTTCTCTAATCTGCTACATCATCTCTGATTAGATTGATTGTATCGGGCCAACTTTTATTTAATCACCCACAAATTCACTAATTATTCATTAAGCAACTGTTCCCATAGAATTCTTGGCTGTGTGGGAAACACAGACATAGATTTGTCAGGGATCATGACAAAACCAAGTCACTGCAGGAAGACAGAAATCACAGAATCATGACATTGCAGAATTAGCAAGAACCTTGGGGGGTAGGTAGTCATACCTGATTGCCTTGAATGATAGGAAATTTCCTGCCTCCTCAGGCAGGATGCCATATGATTGGAGAACTCTGACCAATGAAAACTTCTCAGAAATGTTCATGTTCAAAGTCATATTAGTGGATTATCATAAGTGATATTATAATCCAACAGAGGTGAAATGAGTTCAAACTTTGTTCATATGGATCTCATTTTTTTTTTTTTTTTTTTGAGATGGAGTTTCGCTCTTGTTACCCAGGCTGGAGTGCAATGGCGCGATCTCGGCTCACCACAACCTCTGCCTCCTGGGTTCAAGCAATTCTCCTGCCTCAGCCTCCAGAGTAGCTGGGACTACAGGCGTGCACCACCATGCCCAGCTAATTTTTGTATTTTTTTTTTTATTTTTAAAATTTTTTTATTGCATTTTAGGTTTTGGGGTACATGTGCAGAACATGCAAGATAGTTGCGTAGGTACACACATGGCAGTGTGATTTGCTGCCTTCCTCCCCTTCACCCACATCTGGCATTTCTCCCCATGCTATCCCTCCCCAGCTCCCCCCCACCACTGTCCTTCCCCTATTCCCCCCAAGAGACCCCGGTGTGTAGTGCTCCCCTCCCTGTGTCCATGTGTTCTCATTGTTCATCACCCGCCTATGAGTGAAAACACACGGTATTTCATTTTCTGTTCTTGTGTCAGTTTGCTGAGAATGATGTTCTCCAGATTCATCCATGTCCCTACAAAGGACACGAACTCATCGTTTTTGATTGCTGCATAATATTCCATGGTGTATATGTGCCACATTTTCCCAGTCCAGTCTATCATCAATGGGCATTTGGGTTGGTTCCAGGTCTTTGCTATTGTAAACAGTGCTGCAATTAACATTCATGTGCATGTGTCCTTATAGTAGAACGATTTATAGTCCTTTGGATATATACCCATTTTTAGTAGAGACGGGGTTTCACCTTGTTGACCAGATGGTCTCGATCTCTTGAATTCGTGATCCACCCACCTTGGCCTCCCAAAGTGCTGGGATTATAGGCGTGAGACACTGTGCCTGGCCGGATCTCATTTTTAAGGAAGCAAAATTTGTCATAGTGTAGGAATCTCCACGAGAAACTATTTCATAAGAAGGGTTTTCAGAGAAAAAAATGGAGGGTCTCTCCAGAAATGAGGAAAGTCCTGGAGTCAGAAAAGCACAGACCTGTTTGTTGAGAGCGACGGAACAATTGCCCTGTGCACTGGCACATAGTGGATTCTCACTAAATATGTATTATATAAAGGACAGAATTGATGACTGAGTGGATGATTGCAGAAGAATCTTCCTTGTCTAGGCATGTGGGGGTGTGGGAATTGTAAAGGAATGCTGATGACCAGCACATGCAACCTCAGCATCAGCCTGTGTGTCCTGACATTGACCCCTCTGCACATTTCAGTCCCAGCCTAGATTCTGCATTTGTAGAATTACCCTTGCAGTGGAGACTAACATTCATTCATTTTACCCACGACATAGAATCTTTAAAGCCGATTTTCCTCTTGCATCTTAATAAAATACTGATTTTGCATCTCTCTGAAAAGGCTGCAAGTTGCTGTCATCTCTTGAACCAGAACAAAGATCTTATTATCATCTTCCTTGAAAAAGTCATATTGTCTATTTGGACCTTCACCTCCTCTCACCCCTGCTATTGAAGCATTAGAAATGCCATCCATTTGACTCACTTCCTTCTGGGATGTGTTCTCTTTGGGTTCATTCTAAAATGACATGAAATGTTGGAATTTTGCAGATAATTCAGCTTCCCACAGTTCCTCTGAGACCCCTCTCTGTTGGAAATAACACTATTGTGATGCAGATGCCCCCAATACCCTGTGGAATCTCAAAACTATAAATGGCTGACCACAGGATATCCCTTTTACATGAGTTTCAATCTGCGTTATTAAAAATGGACCCTTATGTGTAGGAGTCCAATTTGAAACAGAATACAGTCCCATCAACAAGGTCAATCTTAAATACACTTGGGCAGGAAAGGGAGAGCTGATAAAAAATTAAAGATGAGCTTTGCCCCTTTCCTTTAATATAGAGGATGGCATTTTGGTAGAAATTGGTTGAATGATATTTTATAACTTGGGCTTAAAATGTCACAGCTTTGAAGTCAATGAAGAATAAAACATATTATTAGCACATGATGCCCAAACATAATAACATTATCACATTCTCATATAAAAATGGAACCAAATCTTGAATTGAGCTGAATGTATGCATTCGAGCTTTGGCAATGCATTCCCTATGCCTTTATCAACTGTAAAATGTAAATGTTTAGTCGCTGTGTATGTAACCCTAGATACACACATCTTATTTAGAGAACCATAGCATCAAGGAGGCTGAGAGAGGTAAACCAAAAGCCCTTTGTAACCAGAACAGTGAAAAACAGCAATGGGTCAACTCACAAACTCAAAGGAAACTGGATTAAAAAATAATACTGTGAGTTCTAGCTTATCCCAAACTCATGCAGAGAATTGAATGACTGTAGTCTTTCTGGACACAGACAGAAATCAATCCTGCAGCTGAAGAAATGTATGAGAAAGTAATTCGAATTTAGAAATGTGCTGCGGGGCATGTAAATACATTTTAAATGATGTCTGCTGCAGATTGAAAAGGAACATCTTATGGACAATTGATTGTTTCTTGAAATATAATAAAAACAAACACTGAAAATGTGTATATGAAAACACTGACCTATATGGAAAGAAAAGGCAGCATTTACTTTGTAATGCTATCAGGTGGTAATTCAATTTTCTGTTAACCAAACTTCAAGTATTCTGTTTCAGGTCATAGATTGGTGGTACTTAGCATATAAAATGGCCAATAAGATTTACAAATAGTACCTTTAGTGCTCAGTTTTGTGGTTGTATCTCTAAAAAAGAAAACCAATTTAATTCCATGCATTGGTTTCCTTCTTAAAATTCATGCAATTTGATATGATTGACAGGGCACAGCATTATTATGCAGTCTGTTAGATGGACCGATTATGCTTATGAATACAAGAGTGGAGTGAATGAAAGCAATGTGTAATTGATTCTACACTTGGTCTGACTGTTCATTAACAGTTTGAATGTAGCACAGTTGCTTCTCAAATGGAAAATGATGAGAGCAACCTATCTGTGCTCTCTCATTTGTTTTAAAATTCATTATGCTAATATTTTTTCACAGAATGTTTTTGCTGCATTTGTTTTGCCAAGGATGAGTCTGATTGAATCTTTGTAAATAATTCTACTGCTTTCAATATTTATTTGGCATTTCAATCACATACTTTTCAATTTACACTTTTGGAAATAAAAGTAGGCTCTCCTCCACACCTCCTTCAAAGAAAACCTTCTATACTATCCTCCTTTCCTATATAATTCAGACTAATTTCCCAAGATAAATAGGAGTGGTGGAGTGCAAGGTGGTATGGTAGTTATCTTTTCAGAACAAAAAAAGCTGATTTACAGCCTGATTGATTTC
Organism: Callithrix jacchus; assembly: GCF_049354715.1. NCBI lineage: Eukaryota > Metazoa > Chordata > Mammalia > Primates > Cebidae > Callithrix > Callithrix jacchus. The sequence continues at coordinate 22,309,755 of NC_133506.1, forward strand.
AGAAATAGATGAGCAAAAACAGGGTTCCATTTGTCTTGCCACACTTTAGTCTGATGAGGCAGAAAAGGGCCTGCCGTCTCATTTTCCATAGCTCTTCAAGGGGTTACATTTGAAATGTTGATTAAATGTACAAATCGCATTGCTGTTTTCTTGGCTTTCCTGAGTGCTTGAAGAGAGGGCCTCAATGCATGAAGGCTGCTTTTCCTTTCTTGAATATGGAGCTGGACACGTTAGGGAAATAACGTCACTTTCACTGCTCATGAGAAGTTACGATGCTAATTCTGCGACGGCCATGCCTGCCCTTTCCTCTGTCCACGGGTTCCTGCCAGATTATACAACAAAAGAACTAATAAAACCAGCAGTGGGCCAGTCACTTCTATCTAGGGGCTACAATTACATTATTATTTCCAAATTAGATTGTGTTTACAATTAATATTAATCTCATATTTCAATCTTTGGTGACCTCAGATTTTTATTAAATTAGCAGTTGACTTATTGAGATTATAGGTCTGAGAACTTCATACTGATAATGTTTCTATCATCCTAGCCTTTTCTCCGGTTTCTTATTTATCTGCCACCTGACTTTATAGTTGGGGCTCACCAAAATAAAGTGCCAAGTGTTGGGGAGTGGTACGTTATGGCTGTTTTAAGGTAGGTCCAAATTTTTTTTGCTGCTCTTCCCATCAAAAGGTGAGGTCTAGGTCTCTCCACCTGAAAGAATGTGAGATCTTTGTGACAGTGGCAGCCAATAGAGTATTGTGGTGGTGATGCTGTGTGACTCCCAAGGCTGTGTTGTAAAAGGCAACATGGCGTCCACTTGCTGGTACACCTGCTCTCAGAGCCCTGAGTTCTCGTGTAAGTTATTAACTGCTCTGAGGCTGCTGTGCAGTGAGCAAACCCAAACTAGCCCACATGGAGAGTCCTTGAGACCACACGGAGAGAGAAAGATGCCTGTCTAGCCTTTGACTCACGTAGTCCTCCACTGCTCCAGTGCCATCCACCAATGTGATGGCCCCAATTGACCCCAACCAAGTGACAGACCCTAAGCCAAACCCCCCAGCTAAGCCATTGCAGAATGTCTGACACACAGAAGCCAAAATAAATAAATAAATAAATAAATAATAGAATGGTGGTTGCTGTGTTAAACCACCATGTTTTGTGGCAATTTGTTGCATATTGTGGTAATTTTTTGCATATTGCAACAAATTTAACCACAAAGTTAACCATAATCTGCATGTATACAAGCATGAGGCTACAGTAATGAGATTCATGACAAACATGCCAAAATGTATACATACAAATGCATGCCATTCATTTCCTTCAGTAAGTATTCACCTTGAGAGAAACTTACTCATAATCATATTGTCACTGTGATATTGTCATTGTGATATTGCCATTGTGATGTTGTCATTATCTCCTCGCCGTGATCTCTGACTCCGGGCACCTTATTATGCCTCTCTGGGTGCCTTGAAAAGTAGGGGTTGATTAAATTTCTATATAGTCTTCTTTATCTTTAAAAATTCTTGACAATTATTCAAAATTCTTTGGTTGTTGAAATAACCAAAGGAAGAGATAACCAAAGGAGAAGCATAAGAAGTATGCTCTGGCCAGTTGTGGTGGCTCGCCTCTGTAATCCCAGCACTTTGGGAGGCTGAGGCAAGTGGATTACCTGAGGTCAGGAGTTCCAGACCAGCCTGGCCAACATGGCGAAACCCTGTATCTACTAAAAATACAAATGTTAGCTGGGTGTGGTGGTGCATGCCTGTAATCCCAGCTACGAGAGAGGCTGAGGCAGGAGAATTACTTGAATCCAGGAGGCAGAGGTTGCAGTGAGCTGAGATTGCACCACTGCACTATAGCCTGGGCAATGGAGTGAGACTCCATCTCAAAAAAAAAAAAAAAAAGTTTGCTCCTACGCTATTTTACCGCTTTAAGGTATGTCACACTCAAATTGCATATTAAAATTATAATAATCCTTTAATGGTAGATGCTAGCCATGTAGGGGAAAAAATGCCCTCTTGACTGTTATTTAAACTCTATGTTTATCTGAAAATAATTTTTTAATATAAAGAAATTATTGACAGTAGGAAAATAAAAGAAATATATACCTAAGGGAGTCATTCTGTTAAATTCCTTGAAATTATATCTATTATTTTCTTTAAGAGTATTTTTTCATGCCTGTAATCCCAGCACATTGGGAGGCCAAGACAGGTGGATCATGAGGTCAGGAGTTCAAGGCCAGCCTGGTCACCATGGTGAAACCCCATCACTACTAAAAACACAAAAAATTAGCCGAATATGGTGGTGCATACCTGTAGTCCCAGCTACTCGGGAGGCCAAGGCAGGAGAATTGCTTGAACCCAATGGGTGGAGAATTGCCACTCAACTCTGGCCTGGGTGACAGAGTGAGACTCCATCTCAAAAAAAAAAAAAGAAAGGGGGTTTTATATGTGTAATTATATAAGCTCATCTTTGGAAAGCACATTAATGATCTTTAAATGTTACAGGCATAGGGCAAATGGTATTCAGGAATATGGATTAATAAATCATATATACTTTGTTTAAATGTTTTATTTAATTTTCGCATAGCTAATACATCTACATAACTTGAACATCAAAAAGGATAAGCAGTGAAAAGTTTCCTCCTCATATTCCCTTTCATCTTTATAGTTTCTGTCACTCTTCTAGTAGGTAACCACTGTTATTAACTGCTGGTTTGTCCTTCCAGAGACATTTTATGCATACAGCTAAAACAAACGTGTATTCTTTCCTACATCGGTGGAGGAATTTTTTTTTTACCACGAATGGTAGTGTGCTTTTCTGAATCTTATTTTTACGTTGTAATGCATCTTGGGTATCTTTCCACATGCACACATGAAGTCCTTTTTGTCTGTTTTGCAGAAGCATAGCATTTCATTGTATAAATGAACTATTGGTTTACTAACATCATTTAGTCTGTCCCCTGTTGTTGAGGACAAAGCTAAATGTTTCCCATCTTGCTTTATTATTTATGTTGTTTCAGGGAATGACCTGTGTAAATACTATTCTGCATATGAACAAGCATATTATCTTAAGGATACATTCCTAGGAATAGAACTGCTGGATCAAAAGGAGTCTACATTTGTAATTTTGTTAGATATGATTAAATCACTTTCTCTGGGGATAGTGCCAATTTGCACTTCACTGTATAATCGTGTTTGAGAAACGTGAACCATGATTGATGCTCATTTATCTGGACAAAAATAAATTAGAATCTTTAGCTCAGTTCCTGACAGACATGTACAGAAGGAAATTCACTTGAGAGCTGCAAAAGACTGCTATTCCGGTTTATTCCTTCTTTTGATTTTGAATACTGAAGGCCAAAGAGGAGAGTGACTTGCACAAGGTCACATAGCTGATTAGTGACAGATCTGGGACTTTTAACCTGTAATCAGATCTTAGGATTGATATTCTTTCCACATCAGTAAGAGATGATAACTTCCTGTCATTCCTGCCTGTGTGCTGAAGATTCCTTGTATGCTACTGCTGATGACATTTACCATTTCTTGAGCCTTCCTATGTATCAGACTTTGAATTTAATACTTCTATTTGCATTATCTTATTTGTACCAAGGGATTCAAAACCCATGTGCAAGATAAAACATTGTTTATAGATTTTGCATGCATGTGTATTACATATATATGTCAACTATGAAGATGCTACGGTGTTTAATAAAACATAAATTAATACAAAGCATCATTAAAATTATAATAGCTATTTGTCTCTAACATGTTCTCAATGGATTTTGAAACAATTATTGTGAAAAATTAATCATGATATTTTGATATTAAAAAAATTCTTCTAGTCAAAAACCTGTGAGCTGCTTACCATGTTTAAGGTCTCCTTTATCTGCCCAGATATAATTCTATTTTCCATCCATCTCCATTTTAAGGTTGGGTATTAATAATGCTATACAACACAGAAGAGACCACAGAGATCATCTAAGCAGGAGATTTATTTTACAGATAAGGAAAAAGGCAAGGACCACTGAAATGATGGTTCTATTTAAGGCACTTGATGATGAAGGGGCTGGAGCTGAAATGCGGACAGGCCTCCTAACTGAATTTTATCACAGAAAACGAGAAACTCTGTGTGGAGTAGTTACTCATAAGTACAATGGACAATTAAAGTAATGAACGAGATTTCCTGTCTAGCCTCATATTGATTCACCTCCGGCTTTGTGGATCTGAGAGGTCATCATGTTGGTCGATAACAACATTCGATCTTGGATGCTGTAAATTTAATATAGAGCATAAATACAAAGATCAATATTTTAATGCTGAGGACACTCATTTATGGGCTGTTTATCCTCTGACTTTAAATGAAATGGAGAAGTAAAGAAATGTGAGGAATAATTTTTCATAAATTTCATTTACGTTTTGTAGACAATGACGACTAAAGGAAATTTATGATGTCACCATTTCCTGCGCCTGTGGGCTTTACTTTCTCTCTTTCTCTCTCTCTCTTCTCCTTTCTCTCTCCTTGTCTCCCTCCTGCTAATATCTCTAAGCCTTCTCTTGACTTTGCTCAATATCTTTCATGATAGGCTGGAGTGCAGTGGGACAATCTCGGCTCATTGCAACCTCTGCCTCCTGGTTCAAGCGATTCTCCTGCCTCAGCCTCCCGAGTAGCTGGGACTACAGGCATGTGCCACCATGTCCCGTTAACTTTTTATATTTTTAGTAGAGACGGGATTTCACCGTGTTAGCCAGGATGGTCTCAATCTCCTCACTTCGTGATCCGCCTGCCTCAGCCTCCCAGAATGCTGGGATTACAGCCATCAGTCACTGCGCCCGGTCCAAGATTTTTCTTTTAGTGACTTACTTGCTGCTATTCACATGTCATATGCATTTTTAAACTGTGCCATATTCTTGTTTTTGCATACTCTTATTCTTCTGTCATTGTTATTGGAATTGAGTGGTCCTGATTAATAATTTCATTATAATGTTCCAATTATATTAGACTAAATTTGTCTTTGTGATCAAAGTTGATTGGTTGTTATGACTTACATCAATGATTCAATTCACTGGTAAGACTGGGAAGCAAGAGTTACAAGGCATTTTCAAGTAAATTTGGTTAAAATGTGGGTTTTTTCTTCTACTCTTTCTTAGAAGAGGACAGTCCTCTTTTACTATGTTCCTGAAGTTAAAAGTTTATGTATGCATAGAGATTAAAAGTAGCACAATGACTTGTTTTGTATATTTAAAAACATCAAATTTTGTGTTTTCAACATGAATAGGAGTTGAAAAGTATAGATTGCATTAAAATGTTTAAACATTTTAATACAATAAAAATAGATAATTAACTATTAACCTGTTAAAATAGGTATGAACTATTAACTTATTAAAATAGGTTTGACTGGGCGCGGTGGCTCAAGCCTGTAATCCCAGCACTTTGGGAGGCTGAGGCGGGTGGATCACGAGGTCAAGAGATCGAGACCATCCTGGTCAACATGGTGAAAACCCGTCTCTACTAAAAATACAAAAAAATTAGCTGAGCGTGGTGGCGCGTGCCTGTAATCCCAGCTACTCAGGAGGCTGAGGCAGGAGAATTGCCTGAACCCAGGAGGCGGAGGTTGCGGTGAGCCAAGATTGCACCATTGCACTCCAGCCTGGGTAACAAGAGCGAAACTCCATCTCAAAAAAAAACAAAACAAAATGAAAAAATAAATAAATAAAGTAAAATAGGTATGAACATACATACCTTGTGTATGTAAGGATTGGTAGGTTACACTTTAAAATTGACAGGAATGTTTTGAAATTATTCTTCTTAAGATTATTAATGATTATTAAAAATGGTCTTGTATTTTTTTCGGAAATGCTCTTCTTTATTGTGTACAGTGCCTGAAACTTGTCTTACAAGGAAGCCAGGCTAGCATTGGCTCTTCCCTTCCACGTCAATCCAGATATTCCTTTTGCAGGCAATTATTCCTCAGTTTATTTCCCTCCGATGATTTGTCTTTTTTCCAGGGTGCCAATTATGCACATCTTATACTATAATCTGTGTCACTTGAATCTGATCAAAGTCTGTGGAACAATTCACTGGTTAGGGATTCCTTTTCACAATTATTATCTTCATGGGAAATTGCCTCCCTTAGAAGGTTGTGCCTTAAGATCTTTTACCAGAGAAATATTTGCAGTGCCAATGCATTGCTTAGCTCGCTTGTCTCCAGGCTCTAACACAGATTCCTAAAATAAATAAAGCATTAAGGATGTAAAAAGTAAAAAATTCCTTGCTTATCCTCTTTTTCCTTCCTTTTGTGTTTACAGATGTCATCCATACTGTAGGACCAATAGCCAGAGGACATATCAATGGTTCCCACAAGGAAGACCTTGCAAATTGCTATAAATCATCTCTGAAGCTGGTGAAAGAAAATAACATCCGATCAGTTGTAAGTAATTTTATGGTTTTTATTTCTCATTCTTTTTCAGCCTTTACATTTTAGAAATCTATCTCGTCTAAAAAGAGGTAGGAAACCATTTCCAAACTTTTTAGCACAAACTTGAATGATCATAATAGCCTATTTGGTTATCATGACTCTACTCTTTGGTTATCGTGACTCCACTCTGGTTATCATGACTCTACTCTTTGGTTATCGTGACTCTACTCTTTGGTTATCATGACTCTACTCTTTGATTATCGTGACTGTACTCTTTGGTATGCCATAAATATTTGCTAAATTTTTCATGATGTTTCAGAATTTAAAACTATAAAACCTCAGAACTGGAGTTATCTCATCTACTTTTTCCTCTTTATTTTGCCCCTTATTTTCCTTTGGAGAAAGTAAATATTATGGTAGTGACCAGCAGGTTTAAAGAAGGAAAACAGCAAGTGCTAAGTTTGTTATAACAGTGCACATTTAGTATATATTGGTTGTACATTTGTGCATTTTGGAGCTCTATTTAATCTCTGTCTACATGTATGAATGTGTGCATGCATTCTCATGCTAGCATCAGACGTGATTTATTTGGAGAAAATTACTCTGCATATGTATTTTCACCTGAAGGTTGTTATTATTATAGATTTATTTTACTCTTCTTAAACTAATACTCTGTAGGTGGTAGCTGGGTATACCACATCTCTTCTAAGTTTTATCAGTAGACAAAGGGAGTTCAGAAAATGTGGATCTAATCTATTTCATTACCAGTAGGCTGAGATGAAAGGAATTATCTTCTAGCTGGATTTGGAGGTATTTACTCACCTGCTTCTCTTTTGCAACATGTTCTATCTTTATTACATCTCAGTTACACCAAGAAAATCAAACTATAGAAAAATACACTGTAAATATCTAATAATAAGCTAATTTGGCTGGAGTTCCTTGGTTATTTTTCCCCCCTCACATAGATTATAGCCTTGCTGAAATTGTGGGGCAGAAAAATAGTTAAACACTTGATTTCATAGCAGACCAAAGAGATCAGCATTGCTTGATAGTTCACAGAAGTAGTGGTTGTATTATTTGCATGAAGGAACATTGAGAAGCAGATACATTAAGGTAACCTTGGATGGTTGCTATACATTTTATTCATGATTGTAATTACGCAGTGGGTTTTTCAATGCAACATTGGTAAGTCTGCTTGAAATAAGGAAACTTTTCGTGACCTAATTATATAGCACTTTTTAATCTTTGCATAATTATTAACAGAGATGGATATTTTATTTCTGTCTTTGATTTTCTAATGTTTTTTTGCAAATGGATCAATACATCAGATCCTATTTTCTCTTAGAGGTGAAAGCTAAAGTTCAAAGAGAACAGAGCAAAGTATACCACATGACCAGTTGCTTAATTTTGTTCTCTATAGGAAAATAAGAAAAATCAAAACAGGTATGCACATTTAGGGAATAATTAAAATTTTGTCAATATGGCTTATTGATTTCAAAAAGCAAAAGGCTGAAGTGCTTGGAAAATGGATATGTAGAGAAGTATCCAACTTGGAATATGGATTTTGAGATCTGAAGAGAATTTGGTAGTGAAATCACTGGCATTTCTAATTTGTTTTTAAAAGCCAAGAAAAAGTAAGAACTAAGACGTTTGTTAGAAACAGTACAAAAATAACACTCAACCTTTTAGTAGAGAAAGAAATCTCTAACTTGAATTATCTTAAAACAGTCATGTTACTCTACTTGCTCCCATTAGATAACAAATGGAAGGCTTATGGACTAAGTTAGCGTCTTATCAAATGGCATGCTGATGGGCTGAAGTAACGCTCCGGTAATATTCCAGTCATTCTCTGATAGGCGTTAAATCTACCTTAACATCTTTGATGATTACATTGAAGGGCCAATTACATATTGCTTGAATAAAATTAGCAGGTGATGCTGAATGGAATTCATTCCAATACTAGTAAATAAAAATGGAGATCAAAAATATACAAAATGTGAGAGATGAAATGTCCAACCAAATTGATCATCGTGTTCTTGCATGAGACTGCAGTTGCCATCAAATGTCTTATCTCTTTTACACATAAAAAAGAAAAACATTTTTCTTTTCTTTTTTCCTCCTTCCTTTTCTTTCTTTCTTTCTTGTCTTATTCCTTTTTTTGGAGTAAATCAGGTTTTCTTCTTTCTATGGTATGTCATGCTCTTGATCACCATTCAATAAATAATAATGCTAATATCATCAAATTGTGATTATGCACAGGGAAATAGAAGACTTTTAGAAACATGATTATGACTAGATACATGTTTTATAGTATCGGCTCGTGCTTTGTCAACTTACCACAATAGATGGTAGAGGTAGTTGATATAAAAAGCCTGGTTATCAGGATGGAAAATAAACTTAACTTGAACTCATCCATATACATGTCAAAGAGAATTTCTCATAAACCCTTTTATCAGAGTGGCTTAGTGTTTGCTTTGCCACCTATTACTGTGTCACTGTGGACAAGTAATGTCAACATTTTGTAGGTTGGTTTCCACATGTGAAGGATCAGTAAATGACTACTGTTATTCGCAGACCTGTCCAATTCATGAGGCTGTTTTTATAGGGATCAGTTGGGATAATGAGTATGAGATAATTGGGAGAACAAAATTCCTTTAAAAGTATTTGGCAATATTACTTCAAATATAAGATGTTTTCACACCTATGATTTGGCAATTTAAGAAAATACCATTTTCCTTTGATATCTCTTCTGAACCCCAGAGCTCTAGACATTCACCATGTAATTTCTTGATGTTTCTAAACAACAAGGAAATGTCCAGGAATAAATTAAATATTTAATATGCACCACTTTTCTGCTAAGGTTAAAACAAAGGCACAGGGTCCGACACTTAGACTCTTATTCTTATTTTACCAAAAGAATAGATTCTTCAAATATTTTTAATGGATGTAAGACAAACAGTATGATAATTTATTTAATAAATATGAATAAGACCTACTTTGTACCACGACACGACATTATCAGGTATCTTCCAAGACATAGAGAGGATCTAATGGTTGTTTTCTAACACAATTTGCCTCAATCTCATGACCACCCAGACAAATCTATGGACAAGATTGTCATATCGATTGTATTATTTGAGAATACTCTGTAGTTCTCCCATCACTTTTAAATATCTTCCCAGGGATGCCTGAAGTTCCATAATTAATGAGTAATTTAGGATGTTCAGGCATTGTTCTTTCTCTGCAATTTTCCTTTAAAATGCAAATACTCATGAGATCAGTAGACAATTAATTTTCTAATACCTTAATATGAAGAAATTTATCAAATTACTTTTCATGTTGACAGGATAAATTAGAGTAAGATAAAAGTACTGAGCACCTTAGCCTGGGGGAGGAGAATTAGAGAAAGGTCTGAAAGGAGATGGAGAAAAACAGAAAAAAAAGTAGGGTATAAATAAATTTCACCTATTTCTCTGTTTTGCTAAAAGGAGATCATTTTTAAATAGTGTAGAGAGAGAAATGTTATAGTCATTTATTTTTATTTATTTATTTATTTATTTATTTATTTATTTATTTTGAGACGGAGTTTCGCTCTTGTTACCCAGGCTGGAGTGCAATGGCATGATCTCAGCTCACCGCAACCTCCGCCTCCTGGGTTCAGGCAATTCTCCTGCCTCAGCCTCCTGAGTAGCTGGGATTACAGGCACACGCCACCATGCCCAGCTAATTTTTTTTTGTATTTTTAGTAGAGGCGGGGTTTCACCATGTTGACCGGGATGGTCTCGATCTCTTGACCTCGTGATCCACCCGCCTTGGCCTGCCAAAGTGATGGGATTACTGGCTTGAGCCACCGCGCCCGGCCTATACTCATTTATTTTATACCTGTAAATAAGATACTGATTTGGGTGTCGAATAAAATATTTTTACTATGAAAAAATACTATATATTGTATTAACTTAGGGGAAGAGTTCATTACATTTCTCTCCTCTATACATTCTTTGTGACAGCTGTTTTTTCATACATATCCACGTTTGTTTTAGGTGGTAAAAGAAAAATAATTAATTAATTAACAAATCTAATGGCTCGTTTTACAATGGCACTTGTTTTTTATGAATGATCATTTAGTGCTTAATATCTGGAAATATTTCAATATAAGATTTTAATCGTGATTCTCCTTCTAATCTTACCGTAAATAGTTCTAAGTGGAAAAATATAATCTTTCATAACTCCTAGATCTAGTCTGTGCAAGTTTCTTGTTTCTTCCAAATATTATTCCTTATTCACTCCAGATATTAAAGTCAGTTATTTTTCTTTAACCATGAGTTACCCTTGGACCAAAAAATGTGCATTGATTTGTATTTATATTCTTGACAACCTTGAAATTGTTGATTGCAAGATACGTAAAATTTAAGGCACCGTGAAGAAGATAATTAGTAGTATAAACTGGAAGTTGGAATAGGGATAAAATAAAACCTTAAAAGAAGATCAGGGAAGCTACATATTTTCTCTGTAAAACCTTGGGAAAGATAAAGAGATTATAGATGTCAATAAGAAAAAAGACCCAGGTTGAACCCAGAAGTCTAACGCATGTGACCTGAGGAATGCATAGTCAGACCGGTGCAGTCAAGCATCTGAATTATGTTGAGTTCTAGAGCAAGAGTGTATTCTGAAAAAAATAAAACTACACATAATACATGATATCCTTGATTAAAACATACAAACAGAAATTGTGTATATTGGTAAAAATCATGGTGAACTTCAGGGGTGAGTGCAGGGGTGAAGACAAGAAAGAAAAATTTCTATTGCTCAGGGCTGGAAAATGAAAATGCCTGATTTTGTATCCATTATCACCACACATTGATGGAGAGGATGACATAGATATTATCTTATGTATCATGCTGTCTTTATTCTTTTTGTTCGTGAGCATAGAAATATTTTGTAATGATTTTAATGTGTTTATCCTGACCTCTATTTCCCTTCTTTTAACATCATGTTCATTTTAAAAAAAAAAAAAACTAATCCATGCCATACAAAAAGGATCACAGTAATTTCTTCTCCTAGCGCCAGTTAAAAGGCATAGATTTATATTAGCCAATAATATTAGGTATTCAAGAAAACTATTTTCACTGATAAAATACAGTGCACCCTGTCTGACATTCTTTGAATGACAACATGTAATAAAGTAGATGTTTTATTGTGAAAAAAATCATAATCTGAATATAAGCCAGATTTTACTTAGGTTTAAAATTATTTTCCCATGAAAATAAATAATAATAGACATGGGAATTTGGTATTGTATGTGATTATGGGCAGACCAATACTTGGGTGTTTGTTTAAATGGTGTGTGCTACCTGTGATTTCCACAAGCCTCATGCTGGATGACTTTTTTGAATGAAGAAACATCGTAAATTTTTGCTGGTAGGAACCACCCAATTTCAATAGGGATCCTTCAGAGCTAACTGATGTTCCATCCTTGAGTCAGAGATCTTGCGAAGCAATAGCTTCCAATGGGAAAGATGATGGGCCTACAGCTTCAGTGCTACCTCTGGGCATTGCAGGAATAAGCAGTCTGGAATTCTGTATTTGGTTGTTTCACTGTAGTGTAGGTTTTCATTTGAAGGCGTAGTCAAGTGAATCTTATTTTCTTATACAAGTTCCCTTCTGAGAGGGTTGCCATGGCAATGAGTTCTCAGCCTGAAATTCTTAAATGTTGATTTTATTTCATTATCTGAGTTTCCATTACAGGCCACATCAGTCAATGCAGTTTTCTATTCAAGAACATGTCTACAGCCTTATAAAGCTGACCCTTTCGTTTGGTACCTCCGCTCCTCTGCCTAGCTTGGTGTCACCATTTCCCAGACAGCTCTTCATCTCCGAGAACCCTCTTCTACAGGGCTGTCAGTTGGATTTTTTCCAGTTTCCCTTTAGGCAACATCTAGTCTTGGTTCTCACCTGTCTCATTTATAAAGGATAATAATACCAGTTCTCTCTGTCTTCCCTAGCTGGGTTTCTAACAGCTGTGTGTCTAATGATACTGTTAAATAAGAAGAGCAAACGCACGTTTGCATTTGTGCTTCACTCTACAGATTACAGCAATACATTCCTGTATACATCGTCTCATTTATTTTTCAAATTATCTAACTGCTGCCACTGTTACTATGATTTGGCCAGTGTGGGAAAAAGCTCACTCGATACTTTTTCTTTCCCTTTTTACCCTACATTACATTTTATAAGATCTCCTCATTGGGCACGAGGTACAGAATCTGTTTGTATCATTACAAACAGATTTTGCAGTAACACAAACCTTCTCATCAGGTTATTGTTATTGGGGGTGACAAGTAACAGGACAGGCAGCAGAGGCGAGGAGGAGGGAAGGGATGAAGTGACAGTAAATTCACAGGTTGTGCCTTGGAAACAGTCATACAACCAAACCCACGTTGACATGTTCTACACAATTGTGTCTTCTGGTAGCCACAGCAGACAGATGATTTGAGTTAGAGGGGTGAATGAGATCAATCACTGAGCCATGAGCTATAGTAATAAGAATAGTGAATGTTTCTGAACTCCCACTTGGTGCCATGCACTGTGTTTTAGTCATTAATTCTCAAAACAATCTGGAGTTAGAAAATGTGGTTTCTTCCATCTTACAGGTGAGGAATGTGCACCAGAAGGAAACTGCCTTCCCTACGGTTCAATTTCTCATCCTAGGATGTAAGCCAAAACCAAGCTGATGCATACTGCGATTGTTTCTCCACTAGCTAAGCATTACGTTGACGTCTGTAACTTCATGCATTCTCTAGGCTGTTACACTAACTTGCAGTCTGTAGGTTGGACCTGTATTACTACAGGTCTTACCTTAAGTGAGTTAAGGTCTTATCTTGAACAAAAAGTGGAGGTGGGATTTAAACTGAGGTGGTTTAAATCTAGTGGCTCAAGCCACTGTGCAGTTCCATTTGCCTTTCCTCCATTGCTATGTGCCTTTTTTTTTTTTTTTTTTTTTGTCTAAACCAGTGGTTCTCAGTGGGTGTAGTACTGCCCTCTAGGGACCATTTTGTGAGGGTAGTTTTGGGCAATGACAACAACTAGGGGATACAAGAAGCATTTTGTGGGCAGGGACAGAGATGTTGTGACCTGTGGTCTGGCCAAGCCCTCATGGTAAAAACTGTCCCTCCTCCCACACAATGTTTTAATGTTTTGCCAGACAATCATATAAGTGAAAAGCTATTTATAAACAACAACATAAATCAAAACAAAGCCTCTCTCTCTCTTTTTGTTTTCACTGTGTACTACACTACCATGAAAATTAAAGGAAGCTTGTACTTAGTTTGCTTAGAACTTTACCCAGAGTTCTGAGAAAATTACGCTACAGATGGCCGTGCCTCTGCAGCAGGAGAGTTTGTCACACCTGTTTGAGTCTACATTTATTGATTTTTTTTTGTGTGGTGATTCTATGTAGTAAAGCAAGTATCTCCCTACTTCATTGCATGATCTAGTGTAGCCATGCCCTTGTCTTTACATGTTGAAAATATAATTTTACTATCAATACTTGCGTTTTAAATCATTTTTATACCACACTTCTGGTACTCTTGATTTTTTAAAAAATTGACGTGTTGTTTTCATTTGGCTTCTCTTGGGAGCGGACCCTGAGCCAAGGTGTTATATGCACAGGCTTCTTATGGGAGGCGGTGACAAGGAGCAGTGCAGAGGAGTGGCGATGTGAGGAAGGGAAGGAAAAGCAGCCAGGAGGAGTGGGAGTGTTACAAGTTGGCGCTGTGGACAAGTGGGGCTCTGTCTTGCTGAGGAGCTCTGGGCAACCACGGAGAACATGGGTAGAAGTGGTCCCATCCGAGGGAGGAGAAAAGCTGGACGATTTATCTTCCCCTTTCATCAGCTGGCTGAGGACTGCTCCTCGGTCATTACCTCCCCGGCAATTTTTATCTGACCCCTTGGGTAGGCAGAAGGAAAAACTTCAGGCAGAGAGTGACCACAAGGGTATTTGCTAGAAGGTGCTGTGGATGGGCACGTGCTAGAATGATGAGAACTGGGCAGATATGGGTGGGGCACTGACACCTGTGTCATGTGTGCAGATGAGTGTTAATATTTAAAAATGTCATTTCTGCATAGCAAGAGGACTTTACAAAATGTTTGCTATAAAAAGAGTTTGCTGAACATGATAGAATTAAGAGCACTGGTTTAAGTTAAACAGAGTTTCTAATAAAGCAAAGCCACGTTCAATATGTTAAACACAGATTGCCCTAATATTTTTATTCTTGGTATTAGGCATCCAAATTCTGTTTCTTTAAGCATAGCATGATATAGATGTCATAAAAATGGTAACTGATGTGGCTATGGCTGGTTTTATAACCTATAGAGTGCGTGGACTTCTAAAAGTGAACGTAATACTTAGGTAGTAGAAAAACAGTATCACATATTGTGTCAGTTTAAAGTTTTTTCAAGATCTCATAAACCTAAACTTTGATTCATCATGCAAATTACAGAAAAGTTGACCACCCAAGAATGGATGCATGTAAGGTTATTCATAGATTAGAAGACACATATTAGAGGTGAGCAATTAATTAGGAATTTACCTTTGATTTTATTGTAATATAAAGATTCTTTCAAATTATGTGTTCTTATAATGATCTGAGAAATATATCGTCTTATATGTCCTTCAGAAATCTTACTATAGGACCATGATCAATTCTCTTGTAAGAGTGTCTGAAACTTTTTTCTTCGTCTCACCTACAATTTGAAAGAACTGTTTTTAGTCACTTGAGTATTCTGCAGACGTAAGTCTACTAGCAAGACCAAGAAAACTATATTTAAAACGAAAGTACAAAACATCTCAATTTGGCTGGATTTGTCAACATAATTATTTTCAGTTCTTTTATCGGGCTAGGGAACATTCTCAGGAAAATCATTACTGGTTTCTACAACAGTGTCTTCCAGAGGAAATACTGGCCTAGCACACTGTCAAAGAGAGCATATTACAGGGAAATCTGTATAGAAACAGTAAGCAGATTTGCAGTGCAAGCTCTCATCTTGAGTGCTTTATTTTTCCCTGACCTGAGCAGCAGTTATTGGATCACTGTATCAGGAGGAAACAGTCAGTTCAAGGCACGGACCACAGAGTCCCAAGCCTGATATTAGGTTTGAACAACTGGGCAATTTTGGCGTATATCTAGAGGGTTAATAGTATAGAGCAAAGGCAATGGTTCGAATATTTTTTCTTGCAAATGTTCAGATTTATTTTTTTAGGGGAGCAATTTCAATGTATGGAATCTAAGCTATTATTAAGCTGTTGAACTGAGAGACCAAAGGAGCAAAAACAAATAAAAGAGATAAAAAATTTTTAAATAAAAATAAATCTGTCAGTGGGAAGAAAGCTTTCCTGACTTGTTTGTGTACAATTCGATGGAATTGCTAACAGGATTTTTTTAATGGAGAACATGTCAGATTGGGATCAAGCTGCACTTTAGCTATTTTTGTTTGTTTGTTTTACACACATACAAACACACCCTTCAAAAATGTGCAAAAGTGAAATATTTTCTCTCCTGGAGGTCTTATCAAAGTGTTATAGTTTGTGTTTATGATTATGAATTAAGTTCAGCAGTATATTAAACACCTAGATTTTAGCCCAAATGAGCTGAGTAATTTCAGTTCAGTCTCTCCATCTCTTCTGAGCCCACATTCTGAAAATTTCCCTCTTACAAGTATACTACTAGCATGTAAGCTATCCCAGAAGATCCGCAATAGAAAAGCTTATAGACCAAATTTAGAGGCATGACTCACATTGACTCAAGAAGAAAGAAGCCAGGAGAAAGAGAGGAATAGGTTAACACACTCAGACTAGGTGACAAATGAGTGGAAGAACCTCATTTTATGGTTACACCGTGTTTGAATGCTCTGTCTCTTCATCATCTCCACCCTCTCAATGGTGGTGTGGTTATGAGGACCATAGCTGAGGTTCGAACAGGGAAGCCTGGTAGACAGTGAGTGCCTGGGACCCGATCGATACACACACTTGCTCTATCAGAAAGACACAGGGGCAAGTGCACCTGGCCATTATCTCATCAGTTTATTGGCGAACAACAGGGTGTTTTGCCTCCATTCGTATGTCAGAGAAGATGTAAGGCCAAATGAGTATCACCGATGGGAGGTTAATGTGAGGATAACGTAGCTGTCACTATAGAGGTGACAAGATCATGCTTATGACCTGGTCTTACCATTCTTTTCTGTTTTGAAATAACAGTTCTTGTTTGTTCTGTCCTCTTTATCACATAGCGTGTCTTAAAGATTACTTAGTACTGCATTTAACACAATTCTTTGAATCCTGCCTATGTCTCAAAATCTACTTTCTGAGTTGTTACCACACTTAACACGAGTTATACACCTCATTTGTTTTTCTTTTCTTCTATAGAAGAATTGAATATTCTCAAATAATACAGCAAGCACATTACACTTTTTGTATAAAATGGGATGACAGCTGGGTGTGGTGGTGCACGCCTATGGTCCTAACTCCTCAAGAGGCTGAGACAGGAGAATTGCTTGAGCTTAGAAGCTCAAGGCTGCAGTGAGCTATGATCACACCACTGCACTACAGCCTCTCTGAGAGAGTGAGACCCAGAGACCCAGTATTAGAAGAAGGAGGAGGAGGAGGAGGAGGAGGAAAATGTGGTAACATATATCAGTAACTGATCATTTTAACAGGGTGATGGGCAGGTTCTGTGTATGGACTGAATTGTGTGTCCCATCAAAATTCATACATTAAATCTCTAACCCCGAATGTGATGGTATGTAGAGATGGGACCTTTGGGAGGTGATTAGACTTAAATGAGCTGATGAGGATGGGGCTCTGAAGGTGGAATTACTGCTGTGATAAGAAGAGACATCAGAGGGCTTGCTTCCCCTCACTCTTGGCTTCTCAAGGATACAGCTAGAAGACAGCCATCTGAAAGACAGGAAGAGAACCCTCACAGGGGAACAGAATTGTTTAGAACCTTGTTCTTACACTTTCCTACCTCCAGAACTGTGAGAAATAATAGATTCCTCTTGTTTAAGCCTCCTGGCCTAAAGTATTTTGTTAAGGCATCTAGAGCTCATAAATGCAGTGGGTATGCTGGCATTCATTGTACTATTCTAACTCTTCGTGTATGTTAGAAATTGTCCATAACAAAGCAAACGTAAATGTTTAAATATGTAAAAAAATGATAAATTATAACAGTAGTATGTACTTCCTAGGATTATTGTGAGGCTATAATGAAGCAATATTTGCAAAGTGCTTAGTAGATACCATAGTTCATTAAAAGTAATTTACCTGACATATGTATGTTTTAAACAACTATCATGTTTCAATCACTGATCAAAGTACTTGGGGTGTATCTGCCCTTGTGGAGCTTGCATTCTACTAGTAGCAATTTTTATTACTGTTGTTAGATGGTTTCACATTAATTTTAGATGCTGTGACATTCATTATTATTACATTTTTGGGCAATTTTTTTTATTGTGTGATTTTTAAATATTTTTATACTTTTTATATTTTGCATTTTTAAATATTTTTCTATTTTTTATATTTTGCATTTAAAAATTTTGTGATTTCTGAATCTTTGAAAAGCTAAGAACTGAGTAGAGATCCAGCAAGTGCCAATTCAATGACATAGTAATAATACAAACCTCAGTTAGCATACGCCGATAAAGACAGACGACTACGTAACCAGGCCTGTAAGGAACACACATCCACTATTGCTGAAAATCAGGTTTTATTGGGCTGTATGACGAATCAGTCAGGAGGCCGTCCTGTTGAAACATACCACTACATAAAGTCTTCAAAACAAAGAAAACCCAGAAACAACTTCTCACGCACTTAATGTTTTTCTATGTAAAAAAATAGATATTTAGGATGTTGCCGTAATAAAAAGGAATAGCTAGAATCTATGCTCAATACTTTATATTCCTTGGGCTGTTTGGCTACCGTAGGGAAACGGGGACTCATAGAAAATGCGGTCAGAAGCATGAATAAGGAATAGGTGACATGTTCTGTTTCTCAAAATAGAACCAATTCTCCATTAGGTTCGTGCTTTATTTTTTTTCCATCAACAAAATGCAACTAGATTCTCCAAGACAGGCATTAAAAATATGAAAAAAGGACACGAACTTTGTAGTGGAGAAACCGAGCAGATGCTACCATATTCAAGAGATCAAGATTAAGATCATAAGTAATGAGATATGTCAACATTATGAACCTCTTGGTTTAATGGATTAAGAAGGACGTTACGTCACTGCTGTGGTATTCTTGCCATAGCCACAGTGCAATCATAACCCTAGTCTAATCATGGGAATCTATAGGCAGAGTTCCAAAGAGGGACATTCAACAAAATCGGTAATTAACACTCTTCAAAACCGTCAAGATCATAAAAGAAAGCGAAAACCTAGATTAATTCTTCTCATATTGTTATGGCATATTACATTAATTACTTTTCAAGTGTTAAAGCAGCCATACATTCTAGGATAAATCTCATTCAGTTGTGTCATGTAATTCATAGTTATTTTTATATGCTGTTAGATTATTTTTATATAATAAGTGTTTGAGAATTTCAGCATCTATATTCATAAGAGATACTGGTCTTCAGTTTGCCTTTATTGTGATGCCTTTGATTTTGGTATCATAGAATAACCTGAGAAGTGTTATCTCCTCTGTTTTTCAGAGAGTTTGTGAAGCATTGGCACCCTTAAATGTTTGGAGGTAGATTCAATAACTTTTTAAGCTGTCATAAGAAACATTTACTTAGCTCATATTTGTGTTATCTAATACATGGCCAAGAAACAGGAAATAGTACTACCGTATTAAAAACGTAAAAATTAGAAATTCATAGCACATGCATTTTGATTCTCAGGTGTTACTCTCTCACAGCACTTCGCAAAGTTTTCAGGTTGTCTTTCTCAGGAAACACTCTGGGATGCAGGTTAACGTGCAGAGGCTCAATGGGAATGCTTTTGCAATCGATATCTGCAGAAGGGAGAAGGAAGCAGAATTGGGCAGAGGGAGAAGTCACGTGATGATGCAGTGTTTATGGAGCATCTGGTGACCCTATTTGGAGTTCTAAAGCTGAGGTGATTGTTTCAAAATGGTTCCAGGTTGGTGTGAGGAGTCTAGATCTTCTCATACAACCAGTTATTGGATGCAGGCTGCACCTAGGAAGGGGTGTGATCTTGAAGTAAGTAGCTCCTCTCAGTCAAGGGTCACTTCTGGAGAGGGCTGGCAGCTGAGGGCCATCTGCTGGCAACATTCCTTGAAGTGGGGGCTCTGTCCCAGAGTCTGGGTGGTACATCACAGCACAAAATGGGATTCTTAAACTGAGCATGATCCTGCTCCGAAGCCCAATGTATTTGACAGTTATATGTTCTCTCTTGGATAAGGTTTAAAATTTAATGGCTCTAGGAAAAGAAGAATTGAGACAAAATACCTTGCTTTTTAAAGGAAAGCAGATGAAAAAGGAGTAGACTGAGAATTATGTATTTACTGGTCAGAGCAGAGTCATTTTGATCTACCTGCATGTAATAGAATTGCAGGAAAGAGTCTTCACTTTTCTGGGTTACCTGGCTCATTTACAGAAATAATACACACACACACACACACACACACACACATGCACGCACACACACGCACACACACACACACACACAGATGCATGCAGGTCAATATATATGCATATCTTAAATAAATAGGCAGTGGGGCCAGCTTCTATTGGCTTATGAGAGCTGATTGTTAAAATGTCAAGAATTTTGTCAGCTGATTATTAAAAACAGGCTTTATTAAAAATTAAATTATGTAAACTTACAATTTAATAGGTTATATTAAATATAAAGATAATAAGTACTCAATACACATTAATTCCTAATTAATACATTTTACTATTACCTATGCGCTTTGGTTTATTTATGTCTATTATACTTACATGGTGGAAATACTATATAATGGTGAATTTCTTTGCATCCTTTCCAATTCCATGTTCAGTGACATCATGTAAGAAGTATAAAATTTTCCATGGTGAGGCGATTTATATGGCAGTAACCAACAAATGCTAAAAATCAGGTCTTGGTATACTATTTTGCTGGTTAACACGACTTAAGAAATCTTGTCAGTGCTATAAATATTAGAGAAAAAGCACACTAGCCATAGCAAGGTGATCACATTATTACTCACTGGATAGCAGTATCAAAACAGAATCTGGTAATTTCATGTATAAGCGATGGTTTTTGTACCTGGACAGCGGGGATACCAAGGGAAGGCTGTCAGCTGCTTAGTTTGGGTCCGGAGGCATGAGAGACTTTGAGGCGGGGACTGCTAGTTGGTTTGAGGCCCCACTGCTTCTCAGATTGCTGTTGTTCATGGTTGAATATGCAGACACTTCCTTTCCCTCTCACCACTATGAGTGCATAATTCTGAAAGTTATGGTTCGGCCAAAAGGCATAGTATTCCTAGAGAAAGGAGTTCCAATAGCTTTTCCCTGCTAAAAGATCTCAGGGTCTGATTTTACTTTTGATATTAGGAATTTTACCTAACTCAACCCTAGTTTATAATGTTTTTTAAAATTATGGGTAATTAAAAACTCTTCTTATATTAAACAGTGGTAAAGGCACACTCTGCAAACATTTCTCTGTCTGCATTACCTAAGATTTAATGTATCAGGCAAATGATACAAATTAGGCACACATTTGCCAATATTTTAAATTAGCCTACTGGTTTATTTGCATACATTTGTTACTGTAACTTATTATTTATGAGAGTTATTTCAAATTCAAGATCAGCAGAACTCTCCATAAAATTATATATCTGTGGCATTATCACCAAAACATAACATCATAGACATGCTGTAAATAATTCAGAGATGTGCTGTAACCATTCACCATGATAGTGTTAACATGAGACATGCAGAATTTGCATTTGAAATGGATAATTCCATGTTTATTTCATGCTTTCATTTATTTTACACATTTAACTGCTTTGATTTAAATGGAAGGAGAATCCTTTCTCAAAATTCAATCTCAGCTGTCTTCTTTTCAGGTTGATGGCTGATTTCTTTCAGATTACAAATCTTGGTTCAACATAAGGATGATGACATATTGCAGCAATACCTTCCTCTTGCTTGAAATTAGAAAATATATTTACTTGTTTTCTATGACAAGTAAGGGGGATGCTGTTATGGCACCCAAAATGTATTTATAGTATTTCTATTAGAAAAAAAATCCCAGGAACTAATTATGAGGCAAGGCACTGGCAATTCTATTGTTCTATTCAAATAACTGTGTGGCAACACTTCCAATTTTGACAAATTTAGCATAAATAATGATTCAATGATGCCCCTCATGTTTCAAATACACAGTCCTTTATGGTTTTTTAAATTTATGATGGTGCAAAAGTGATATGCATTTAGTGGAAACTGTACTTCAAGTACCTAGGCAACCATTCTGGTTTTCACTTTCAGAACAGTATTCAATAAATTATATGATATATTTTACACTAAATTATAAGCTAGACTTTTTGTGAGATGATTTTGCTCAACTGCCAGCTAATGTAAGTGTTCTGAGCATATTTAAGATAGACTAGGCTAAGCTGTTATGTTTAATAGGTTATGTGTATTAAATGCATTTTCAACTTACCATGGGTTATCGGGATGTAGTCTTATCCTAAGTTGACGAACATCCAGATTTGTATTTTTCTAACAGCCTATGCTGTGAGCAAATTTAGAGACACTGTGCTTTGGGACAAATTAAGAAGCACTTTGAAGAATTAGATACTTCAGCTTTAGATAATACTGTGCCTCTTTCTAAAATAACTCATATGTGATGGCATGAGTAGAAGTGTCCAGATGTAAGGAACAGCAGGCTAGAATCACATCCTAAATCAATCTAAAGAATGACAGAAACATATGCTTTTAAAGCTAGTAAATCACGGTATCCCAGTGTCAAAGCTATTACTACAATTTAAGTTCAATCTCTTTGGAAACTTTCTGTAAGTATATTGGTATTCTGGTGAGCATATCATTAAACCATTAGCATAGTGAATAGGGTGCTCATGCATGAATATAAATGTGAGTGTGTGTACTGTGTGTCCACATCCCTTCTTTTCCCTTAGTTACCAATCCTGAGTTTTTTGGGGGCCAGAATTCCATGCCTTTCTAACACTCTGATGTTGATGTGGCTTTATAATATCTTTGTAGTATCACAGAGAGTTGACCTAGAAATCTGAAAACTAATATTTGAGTTTTGAAACCTTTATAATTAACTGCTGTGTAGGTCCATCTTTTTTTTTTTTGTTGGTCAGAGAAATAAGGAAAACAAGATCTTGCCTTAATCAAATCAATGGAAAATAACAAGCATTAATGCATTCAAAAATAAAAGCTTTAAACTCTTAACCATTGCAATGGGTGTGTACGATGGTATAATTGTGGAAAACAGCTTGGCAATTTCTCAAAACGTTAAACACAGAATTAGGACCAAACAGTTCCATCCCTAGGTATTTTCCCAAATAATTGAGAATATGAGTCTGCATATAAACTTACACACTAATGTTCATAGCTGCGTTATTAATAGCAATAGCCCCAAAGTGGAAACCATCCAAATGTCCAACAGCTGATGAACAGATAAACAATATGTGGTCCATTCATATATTGGAATATTATTAAGCAATAAAAAAGAATGAAATACACATGGTACAACATGGATGAATCTTGAAAATGTTATGCTAACTGAAATAAACCAGTAACAAAAGGCCTGATTCTGTTTAACTGCATAGGAAATTAAGAGCTGTAGAGAGTAGATTAGTGGTTGTCAGAGGCTGGGGATAAGAGATGGGAGTGGGGAAATGGGGTGGGACTGTTAATGGGGTATCTTTTTTAAGGTGATGAAAATGATCTGAAATTAAATAGCAATGATGATTGCTTAACCCTGTGAATATACCAAAAACATTGATTTGAGCACCGTTAAATGGCAAATTTTATGGTATTTGAATTATATCACAATTTTAAAAAATGTTTAAAACCTTGTGCTGTTTGTACCCGAGGATTGTTGTAGGTATGAAATAGAAGTGGAAAGTTCTATAGACTCTTAGTCGTATTCAGGAATCCATGCCACTGCGTGACGAAGCACACAGGACTCAGTGTATGCAACTGGATAGAGTTTGCATGAAAAGTCATCTTTATGTTGGGTGGTCATGGGGGACATCACATGGAGGGTTATCATGACTCAGAATGCTTGCTGTGAAGGGCTTTGTAGAATAGTTATAAATTATACAAAAAAGAATTTTTATTTTTAATGGAAGGCACGAGAGAGATGTAGAAGAATCAAATTTTCTGTTGTGATCTGTCACTTTCTGCTTTACCTGTTAATAGTGGCCGTAAAATAACTACCCTCCCAGACTACAAAACCCTGAAGGGTGGAAGCTTCATGTGGTTCATCTCCATTTCCCTGGAGCACCCTGCCTAGAGAGAGTGCACAGTTGGTAATAGAGAAGCTTTGGCAGACTTTTTCTTTCTTTCCTTCTTTTCTTTCTTTCCTTCCTTCCTTCCCTCCTTCCTTTTCTTTCTCCTTCTTCCCTTCCCTCCCTTCCTCCTCCCCTTCCTTCCCCTTCTCTTCCTTGTCCTTCCCTCCCCCTTTTCCCCTCCCCTCCCCTCCCCTCCCCTCCCCTCCCCTCCCCTCCCCTCCCCTCCCCTCCCCTCCCCTCCCCTTCCCTTCTCTTTTCTTTCTCTGGGTCTCCCTGTGTCACCCAGGCTGGAGTGCAGTGGTGTAATCTCAGCTTACTGCAACCTCCACCTCCCAGGTTCAAGCGATTCTTGTGCCTCAGCCTCCCAAGTAGCCGGGATTACAGACATGCACCATCACGCCTGGCTAATTTTTGTATTTTTAGTAGAGACAGGGTTTCACCATGTTGGCCAGGCTGCTCTTGAACTCCCGACCTCAGTTAATCCACCTGTCTTGGCTTCCCAAAGTGCTGGGATTACGGGCGTGAGCCACAGCACCCAGCCAGACTTTTCTTTTTAATCAATATCCTGTTTGGAACTCTAAGCAAAGTCGGCAGGCTACTGAATGGACTTCAAGCATCACTCTCTGGGACTTCACAGGCTCTTCCTTTCTTGTTTAAATGTGGAAGGATGTAAGCCCACTCCAGGGCTCTAGGCAAAGCCAAAACTTGAGGTCAGTCCCTCCCACGCTGCCTCTAGGCCACCAGGGCACATCTCTACCAAACTCTCTTAGGGCTGCTCTCTGTGGCTTTCCTGGTGTGATCCTCAAGCAGTTCTCCCTCCATCTCTTTGTTTTTATCTCACTTGAGCTCACTGCAGGACTTGACACTTGTGGTCATTCCTTGAGGATGCTTGCCCCAGCTCCCAGGACACCGCTCTCCTCTCTTTCCTCCTGCCTATTTGGCCATTTCTTCCCAATTATCTTCATAGCCTTCTCTGGCTCAAACCCCCTGTGACCCTTTTGTTCACCCTCTGCTCTTGGGCAGCAATGTATCTTTACTTACCAGTCCCAGTCAAACCCTAACACTGGTGCTACAGGGGCTTCAGGGACTAGGTGTCCCTTATTCCCAAATTATGGCTCAGCTAAGACCTCTGTCTTGATCTCTGTTACTGAATATCCAGCTACCTGGTGGAAAATTCCATTGCATGTTCCACAGACCCCTCAGTCTCAGTGTATCTAAGGCTCCTGTATCTAAGGCACTTGGAGTCCTGTAGCTAATGCCATTGTGCATGTCACTGACATGAATCTTGTCATGCAGTCGGAAATTCCGGAGCTGTTCTATTCTCTCTGCCTTGACCCTCCCCTTCTAGTCAGTCAGCTCTTGCAGTCCTTTAGACACCCCCTCCCCTGATAACTCTCATATTCTTTATCTTAATTTCTGTTCTCTCTGAAGCAGACCCTGAGAATGAGACAAGTACTTGGGTACAAGAAATTTATTTAGTAGTTGATTTTTTCTAGGAAGTTCCATGAGGGAGTAGGGAAGTGAGACAGGGAAGGAGCAAAACCAGTAAAGACTGTGTCAATAACCAGGTGATTGCTAATGGCAACTGGACCACAGTTTAGCTGGGGAACTTCTATTTTAATTTTTTGAGATGGAGTTTTGCTCTTATTGTCCAAGCTGGAGTGCAGTGGTGCAATCTCGGCTCACTGCAACTTCCACCTCCCAGGTTCAAGCAATTCTCCTGCCTCAGCCTCTCGAGTAGCTGGAATTACAGGCATGTGTCACTACGCCTGGCTAATTTTGTATTTTTTTTAAGTAGGGATGGGGTATCTCCATGTTGGTCAGGCTGGTCTCAAACTCCTGATCTCAGGTGATCCGCCCACCTCAGCCTCCCAAGTGCTGGGATTATAGGCGTGAGCCACTCTGCCCGGCCAGCTGGGGAACTTCTGAGAAGGCATGTGGGAGCTGCTTCAGAATTGCCCAGCCAAAGGGCAAGGACACCGAGGTATTTGTCTACCAATGCCCCGCCCGCCTCCTTGTTGGTAGTCTGCCTCTTGCATGGCTAACACCTCGAGCCAGTGATCACCCTTAGACAGTCTCAGGAAGTTACCTGTGGTAATGGGAGTAGTCTGCAGGAGATCTCTGGGAAGGCTAGGAGCAGGGGGACAGCCTAAGAGCCTCTGTGGTACTGTCCTCTCTACTCCA
This sequence comes from Callithrix jacchus, assembly GCF_049354715.1. Taxonomy (NCBI): domain Eukaryota; kingdom Metazoa; phylum Chordata; class Mammalia; order Primates; family Cebidae; genus Callithrix; species Callithrix jacchus. The sequence goes on from NC_133506.1 coordinate 22,335,839, forward strand.
TCCCAGCTACCATTTTCCATCATTTATCAGCTAAACCACTGAACTGGTCTTTTTGAGACTTTAAGGATTTTAGATTTTTATTGTAACTTTTTGTACATCCTGCCAGAAAGAGTTACACATATACCTGACCATAGCATACACTCCTTCCCTCTGATCAGAGAGCTTAGAGGCTCCCCATGGCTTTCAGGATGAAGCCTGATTACCTTAGCGTGTGCTTCCCAATATGCCAAGGCACCCGGGCTCCAGAGCAATCATATGGGGGTTGGACAGGATTCTGTAACAGTTGAAAAAATACAGTTATTTGGCATCTGTTGGACATCCGGTAACTATTAGCTTCAAGGTTGTCTACAGTTTCAAAATGAGATCATACAACATTTCTTTTCATGATGCCATATTATTTCCAGGCTGAGTTTCTGACTATTGCTGTGATTAAAAATCATATGCAGAGTGACAGTCCAGTGGAAAAGGAAACATGGGCGGCAGTGGTCGACCTGGTTCTAAGGGTTGAGGATTTGTACAGCGTCAACAGGACCACCATCCCATTACCAAATAATTGTGTTTTTTTTAAGACTGAAATAAAAGTGTTATTTTCCCCTTTAATTTATGTGTGTGACTTTCAAAAATAGGTACTGAGTTGTTAGTATTTAAACCCTTACTACGTTGTTTGGACTTACCTACTTAAGAAATTTTTAAGGAATTTCTTTACCTAAGACCCTGGCCACTCTCTTATGTTTTATCTGCTTCCACTCTAAAATACAATTTTTTTTTTTTTTTTTTTTACTGGAAGATCCGGGAAGGTCATCATGCCTTTATGACAGCACAGACCATTCCATCTGCCAAGATGACCTTCCTCATCTCCCCCACCTGCTTCACTAGCCCTACACCCAACAACTTAAGGAACACTTTTCCTACAGTGAGTCTCTGATTAGTGCTTTTTGCCTCAGGTATTATTTCGATGTCTCCGTGTCAGCACAGCCTCTCATACACGGCTTTTGTGCGGCAGAGTTGTGTCTGTTCTTACCAGACCCTCACTGCTGATCTCCCTGTCGTTCAGCCATATTGGTCAGGATTTCCATGAGCTCCGTCAGCACACCTATTGCACTGACTTTGGCTTTGCTGGCACTTTTTATTGGGATTATGTCAATTTAACTTATGATTAATTAGCAGGAGTACCTAAGATGGTATTATAGATCCTCAAAAAACAGTGAACATATAAGTCAAAGGATTGAAAAAAAATGTAAGAATGTATGTGAAATAATAAACCTTTACTCTTTTTCTTCTTCTGTATCATTTCGACATTTTATGTTGTGATTTTCTGTGCATATGCCACAGGACCTTTGCATATGCCATCCTCTGGGTTTAGGGGTATTTTTCCTTCCCCATTCACCTGTATTATCTGCCTCCCCTTATCCTTTGGATCTTGGCTCTGGCTTCTCTTCCCTGGGAAATTTTTTTTTTTTTTGAGACGGAGTTTCGCTCTTGTTACCCAGGCTGGAGTGCAATGGCACGGTCTCGGCTCACCACAACCTCTGCCTCCTGGTTTCAGGCAATTCTCCTGCCTCAGCCTCCTGAGTAACTGGGATTACAGGCACGTGCCACCATGCCCAGCTAATTTTTTGTATTTTTAGTAGAGACGGGGTTTCACCATGTTGACCAGGACGGTTTCGATCTCTTGACCTCGTGATCCACCCGCCTTTGCCTCCCAAAGTGCTGGGATTACAGGTGTAAGCCACCACGCCCGGCCAGGAAAATTTTTAAATTTGTACTTGTATATTTATTTGAATATTTTTCATTTTCCTCTCTAGTTCATGAGGGTAGGGACATAGTCTTCCCTGATAATTATTGATCCATAATTGAGTATATTGCCTGACATTTAGCAAGCATTCAGTAAATGTTCGTAGAATTAATGTGGGATGAATAAATGAATGTTTAATCTATGAAAGCTTCATATTTGTATCAAGAACTGATGACTATTCTGAAGCAGTGGGGTATGGTTTTTTCAAGAGAGAGTAGGAATATTGTCTTCATTGTTAGAACAGAAGGCATTTAGGCAAGGGCCAGCAGGGAATGGAATTTTAATTCCAAGCTGGAAAGAAATTGAGAACCATCTTAAGATTTTGAAAAAAAGGGGTAGGGGTCAGATGATCAAAATTGGGCTGAATGTAACATAGAAAGTTCTATTTATTTAACCACTTGCAATCTTTCACTTCAAAATGGATTCCCTGCCACTGAAAAGCTGCCACGTTTTCATTTGCTGGAACGTAAAGTTAGATAAATGGTAATGCCATGTCTCCGTTCCTTCCTCAGTTAGAAAGCCTCAGCCTTAAATGCTCCCCAGTGCAAATTCTCACTGAATAAACATGGTGTGTATTGTTTTACAACATGCTGCTCAATGAAATTGCGGCACATTTGGCGCTGCTGAGCATTTCAGGATGAGGAGGCAGAAAACAACAACAGCAAAAACCATGAAGCAAACTGCAACCGCTCTACTCCTGAATGGAGGACCTGGGTGTAAGTTGCATCAACTTCAGAGAACACTCATTCATTGCAAAGGTTTGGGAAAATCAGATTTATGCATAATTTCCTTGGTCTCAATTATATTTTGTTAATATTTCTTTCCCTCCCTCTTTCCTCTGGTGTTATCTTCTTTTTTATCTTTATTTTCCAAATGACTAAATGAAAAGGAAAACAGTGAATCAGTGCTAACTGGCTATTTTTTCAATTTTAAGAGACTTAATCGAGTTACTATTTTAAATGTTTAAATTGAGAAAATTCCAGGTAACAACCTAAAATATGTAACTACCTACCACACAGTTAATTGATACTTCTGAATTGCTACCGTTTGAGGTTGATAAGCCCCCTGCATGAATTCCTCAACTCAAAGCTGAGGGAGTCGGCCGGGCGCAGTGGCTCAAGCCTGTAATCCCAGCACTTTGGGAGGCCGAGGCGGGTGGATCATGAGGTCAAGAGATCGAGCCCATCCTGGTCAACATGATGAAACCCCGTCTCTACTAAAAATACAAAAAATTAGCAGGGCATGGTGGTGCGTGCCTGTAATCCCAGCTACTCAGGAGGCAGAGGCAGGAGAATTGCCTGAACCCAGGAGGCGGAGGTTGCGGTGAGCCGAGATTGCACCATTGCACTCCAGCCTGGGTAATGAGCGAAACTCCGTCTCAAAGAAAAAAAAGCTGAGGGAGTCATATTAAGAAGACAGTGGACAAGAAAAATAATTAGCTAGTGTTTTGTAAGGAGGGAACATAAATGATATCCATGTGACCCTAGCTAACTTTGACAATTTAGTCTGTTGATTTCAAAATGCAGTCATTTGAGATATTTGATATTATGTAGATTATAGGTACCATGTGAACATAGGGCTAGGGTAAGGATTGTTATATTACATGTATTTCAGTGATCTAATTTTGAGCAGATATACTAGGCTTCTGTTTTATGTGTACCTGTAAGCATTTTACAAAATAATTGCATATATATTGCTAATTAAATAAATTCATCTCAAAATTTCATACAAATTCAATCAAGTGTTTGAGATGTAGAAGGAGCATCTAGTTCAATCCTGTACCAGTCAGAATAGCCTAAGTCACATTGAAGTGGCAAGTGACCTCAACATTTCAGCAGCTTACAGCCACAAAGATTGAGTTCTTACTCAGGCCAGATGTCCATAGAGGCAGCTTCAGCTCCACTACACATCACCTTCATTTTGGGACCCACTGACAGAGCTGTCTCTCTCGGGAACTGTTGCTTGTCACAACAGTGAGAGAGAGAAGGTGGCCCTTAACGCTATAGATGGCTTACTGTCACATTTCCTTAACTAGAACAAGTCATACGGTCATACCTACATTGAACAGGACAGGGAGACAAGGAGGAATAGTCCTCCCTCAGGCAAAAGGTACCAAATACTTGTGATTAGTCAACCACTCACTCCTTCATATTTTGGATATGAAAAAGATCACCAGAAGGATTAAGCAGCCTGGCCAAGAACATTTGCAAAGCTGGGATTGGACCCACATTCCTGTTACCCACTACATCCAATGTCTCCTTGTATGCAAACTTGTGGGCACGCCATGGCATCCACAGAGTCGCCAGAGAAGGATGCCACCTGCAGAGCCAGCTGCTCACCAGGGCCTGGCTTGCGTCATGGTATCACTTTGATGGGAACATCGTATTAGCCCCTTGACTCTGTAGGTCCAAAATTTGCTTCTGTTAAAGTCTTTGTATTGTGGTTGTTCTAGTTAATGAAACGTGACGGTCAGGATTCAGTCCTGGAGGCAGAACCATACAAATTTGGTGCAAGGAATTTATTATGGGAATTAGGACTTAAACCATGTGGGAGGAGCTGGGAAAATGAGGAAACGGGAGAAGTTGAAGGCTCAGAGGTATCACAAACCAGCCAGTTTGATATACCAAGTATGATCGGTCATCAAAATAGGATAGAAAAGGAAGGTTTTTGGGTGTCCAGTGGGATGCTGGGCTTGGGTGTGGCTGTCACTGCTGTAGGATCACCACTAAGCCTTTAGGTAATGCCTGTGCTGGCTTCTGCACTATGACGGCAAAATGGCATAGTTGTGATTAACACCCAATGACTCGCAAGCCTATGATATTTACTATCTGGCCTTTTACAAAGTTTCCTGACCTCTGATGTGTAGTTCTGAAGATTGATTTGCTGATCTTTGGTAAGAAACTCAGCTCTGCAGCAGGTTCAGCAACTTCACAGCTCCAAGGAATCATTTTCCCATTGTTAAATCTATGTGCAAAGCTAACTTATGATTAGATTATGATAAGGTTAACTGTAATACAAGGAGTCGTTTCATACTATTTGTAAAGCATTGAACACTAGCATAATAAGTTATGATCATGGAGGCTGCTACCTGCACTGTAGATCTTCCTTCCCCTAGGAATAGTTACTCATAACAATGGGTGAGGCCATTGCTCCCTCTGGGGCAAGAGTAACTACAGATACGTATGGGAAACTGGTAAAATCTCACTCTCTACACTTCCTTTTATGTGCTGAAGGTCACAATCTTTATTCTTGCTTAGTAAAGACAGAATTGACTGAGCTACATCCACACACTCTTCACCATAATTAAAATTGGAATATTACTTCAAATTCTTTGGGTCACCCAAGCAAAGACTGTAACTTAGGATGGATTTTAAAAATTATTTTTGTCAAGGCACAACCTCATTTATTTTAGGTTCATGGGTGTAATTTTATTCTCCAAGGTAACCTTATCTTCAAGTTTTTTAGGTCTCATGCTGCCCTCCATCCTGTGTCACCCCAGGTGACTTTTCCTTGATATGACTTAGAGAACATTAACAATGCTTTCTTTTCAATCAAACTCTCATTTGATTAGTATCAACTTAGAGGACACTTACTTTAAAATGTCTCTACCTTGCAGGAAACGAGTTTATTAGTGAAACTTTCAAAGCATATTTTTATTCCATTTATGTAATTTATCTCTCTGTGCCTTGTGAGGCAAAAGACCAGTGTTCACCAGGTTAAGAGGTAATTTTTCAAGATTCAGTTCTTTTAGTTCGAAAAATGTGTAAACAGTACAGATCTTACTATCTCCAGTACTTTTCATCAGAAAGGGAAAAATCAAGGCATGTCAGCCAGAATCGTTAGTAACTCTCGGCGGATGTTCGAATGCAAAGTGATCTCTTGACCCTTCACTTCACTGCCTTCAGTTTTTGTTTTATCATTCGTTGCTTAGCAGCACAGTGGGAAAGAGCAGGACTGTAACTTGGATTTAAGCTCCTTATTTACTAGCTGTGCCATCTTATCAAATTATGTAGTGCTGGGAGCCCCAGTTTTCTCATCTGTAGACTGGGGATATTAATAGCTCTTACCTCAAGCAGTTTTAAGACTTACATAAGTTAATATTGAATTAATTTAACATTAATGTTAAATACTTATCATAGTACCTGAGTATACCTGAGGGTATATCCTTCATTCATCTAACAAGGTGCTAAGAGCACTACTTTGTAATTATCACAGTAGTTCTATGCGGTTTCTGTGATTCCCTTTTTTGTTTGTCTTTTCACAAAGAAACTTCGAGGCCGGGCACAGTGGCTCACATCTGTAATCCCAGCACTTTGGGAGGCCGAGGCGGGTGGATCACGAGGTCAAGAGATCGAGACCATCTTGGCCAACATGGTGAAATCCGTCTCTACTAAAAATACAAAAAATTAGCTGGGCATGGTGGCGCGTGCCTGTAATCCCAGCTACTCAGGAGGCTGAGGCAGGAGAACTGCCTGATCCCAGGAGGCAGAGGTTGTGGTGAGCTGAGATTGCGCCATTGCACTCCAGCCTGGGTAACAAGAGCGAAACTCCATCTCAAAAAAAAAAAAAAAAAGAAAGAAACTTCGAATTAGAGTAGTTAAATGATTTCCTTGGTCAAATCCTAGAAAAGTTTAGCACTAGAGGTAGAATTCAGACCTGTCTGAATACAAAGTCCAAGCTTGTGGACTTACCCTCCATTTGTCAAACGTGAATTCTTTGAATTGTAAACCATTTGGGGCCAAGGCACAAATTTTTCTTCTTTTTGCAATTAATAAGCTGGTAATTGAGTGAACGCAATATAGTGGTACCTCAGTTAACTGAAGCCCCTGGGAACACATCATTCTGGACAGTATAGTATTCCAGAAAACTTTGGGTATTTGCCAAAACTTTAAAAATATGATTTAATCCACATAGAACCCTCCATAAAATATATTATACATTTGTCTGTCTTTAACAGATTGGACTGAACATGATTTAAAATTACATTAACTCAGTCATTTATTATGAACTTCGTTTTTATCCTGTACTGTAACATAAGAAGATTCTGAGGGTTTATTAAAATAAAGAGGGATATTATTGACCTAGTCTGTTTCACATTTTTGAGGTTCCTGTGCTTGATTTTTAAAGTTTAGGTGCTTCCTGTTCAAGCACTTGCCATTTCTCTTTGCCTATTTGAACTGTCCATCTCCTACAACCTGAAAACTCTGTTGACCAAGCAAACTTGTTCATTAAACCTATGGTAGAATGGGAAAGCATCACCTTGACAGTCTTGGCAGTACTTCAAAATGAGGAAATCAGGTCGACATTTACAGGACAGGGTATGACCTGGGTGCTTTTAAGGTGAGTCTTGCAAGACAGGAAAATGTCTGGGATTGGGCAGAGTTTATGACGTAAGAGCTCTGGAGGCAGAGTGAGGTGAAAGATTTGGAGCAAGTGTTGATGATCAAGCTACTGGTAGTAATAAGGAAGCTCTTTCAGTTGGTTCACAGTTATATTTTACAAGAGCACGTATTTCTTCAAGTAAGAAGCTCAGTTACTTTGGTTTAGTTCCAGCATTAAAATAGGCAGGTATGTGTGATCCTAGGATTGTATGGAATAAGGACAAGAAAGTATCTTGGTTTGGTCACTCCCTTGCTTGCCTCTGTGTCTTAGTGCTTCTATGTGCTGTGGAATGGGACACTCAAAAACTGGAACTGTATGGCAACAGAGATCCAGTAAAAGCTAAGTGGGAGCCCAGGAAACTGAGTCATACACATGAGCTTTGTGCTTGGCCTTGTGACCTTTTTCCTTTCCTTTCCTTTTTCCTTTCCCCTTTCTGTTCCCCTCCCCTCCCCTCCCCTCCCCTCCCCTCCCCTCCCCTCCCCTCCCCTCCTCTCCTTTTTCTTTTTTTTTTTTCAGCTCTTATCATCCTCTTCTTTTGTGTTTGAAAATTTATAAAGTGACGCTGTCTGGAAACAAGACTTCTTTTGTAACCATGAAATTTAGAATGTCTGGGGATTCCGTAACACTTTTTGAAAAGACATCGCCTTGTCCTAGAGTTCTTGAGCTGTTATGTAATTGAAGTAAATAGCCCGAGAACATGGGGATTCGCTGTAGAATACATGGAAGATAAAGTGATCGAGCAAGTTTAAAATATACAATTAGTACCTGAAATAAAGTGAGTATTGTTTTATATCTTCAATCTAGTAGTTGGGGAATAATAAAAGATAGGTTAAAAGTCCTAATTATATGGTAGCTAGCAAACTGGAAAAAGAAATGAATTTGACTCTTAATACTTAAAACTTTTAGCTGTTTATAGTAATTTAAACCAATTGAAAATAAAATAAATGTTCCTGCCAGCAAAAATCCTTTCTAAGAACTACGCGTGGTAAGAGGATACAATAAACTAATCAAACAAAGTTTCTGAAGTCTCGTTTTACCATGGAATTTTTAGTGAAATGACATGGATATGGTAGGCTTGGATTTATTTGGAAATGACAGAAATTTCCTAACAGTATTTGAAGCCTGTTTTGGTTACTGCTATCAAAAGCCATTTTTCTTTTTCTTTTTTCTAGTTATATATTCAGTACTGTAAATTGTTGGCAGCTGGCCCAGAAAAAGGGCTTATTTTCTGGAAAAAAAAATCTTCTGCAACTTTATACACTAAAAAGTATGTTTAAATTTTATTGTCAAATTACCAGCTTTAATGCAGGCAGACTCCTTGGGAGCCACTGGACGATGCCAAAGTTGCTTCTTTTCTTTTTCTTAGCTAATTTTTTCACTCGATGACAGTGTAGATATTAATATATATATATATACCTTTTATTAAATATAGGGAACAAAAAGAAAACCTGCCTGCACATCTGATCTTTCTTAGAATATACACACTTGTGAAATACCAGATGAGACAAGCTGTGATCTAACTTATGTCATGTGAAATGAATTTTAATAAATCCTCTTTAGTCACATAGATGCCAAACTGAGACAAATGGAAGCCCCTGGGGGCAGATGGAGGTGACTGTGCTTCACTCATTTATGAATGTAGAGTCATGAAAGTGAATTCAGCAAACTACAAATGACACTTATTGAGAACCTATGAAGTGCCAGGCACCCATGCTGGGTACTTTGAATACAGAAATAAAAGGTTTGGATTGTAAAAATGTCACAGTATAATTGACAAAACAAGTTAAACAATAAGCAATAGAAGTACACCCTCCATAACAATGTTTTGGTCAGTGATGGTGATCCCATGGGATTATAATGAAGCTGAAAAATGTCTGTCTCCTTAAGGTTATAATGCAATGCCTGAGTCATGTGTTTGTGGTGATGCTTGTATAAGCAGACCATTCTGTGCCGTCAGTCATACGTTATATACAGCACATACATATGTATGGCACATAATTTGATCATGATGATAAACTATTTTGCTGTTTTATGAATTTACTATACTTATCATTATTTTAAAATATACTTGTTCTACGGATAAAAAAATGAAAGTTAAATGTAAAGCAGCCTTAGGCAGGTCCTTTGGGAGGAATTCCAGGAGAAGGCACTATTATCCTAGGAGATGACAGCTCCCTGCATGTTATTGGCCCTGAAGACCTCCCAGTGGGACAAGATGTGGAGGAGGAAGACAGTGAGGTTGATGATCCTGACTCTGTGTAGGCCTAGGCTAAAGTGTGGTTTTGTGTCTTGGTTTTTAACAAAAAGTTAAAAAGTTTTAAAAAATGGTAAAAATACCAAAAAAAAAGGTTATAAAATGTGTATATATACAAAAAATATTTTTTATACAACCTACAGTGTGTTTGGGTTTTAAGCTGTTATTTCCAAAATGTCAAACATTTGAAAAAATTTTGAAGTTTATAAATTTAAAACATACATTAAGAGGAAGAACTTTTTAAAAATAAATTCAGTGTGGCTTAAGTGTACAGTGTTTGCAAGGTTTACAGTGCTGTACGGTAATGTATGAAGCCTTCACACTCACTGACCACTCTCTGAGGGCAAATTCTAGTCCTGAAATCTCCTTTCATGGTGAGTGTCCCAGAGGGGTACCCTTTAAAAAAATCCTTTATACCATATTTTTACTATATCTTTTCTATGTTTAGATATACAACTATCAGTGTGTTAACAATTGTCTGTAGTATTCAGGAAAGTAACATGCTGTTCACGTGTGTAGCCTGGGAGTAATAGGCTATACCATACAGCCTAGGTCTGTAGTAGGCTACAGCATGTAGGGTCGTTTAAGTCCCTCTGCGACGTTCACCCAGTGGTGAAATCACCTGGCAAAGCATTTCTCAGAACATATCCCCATCATTAGGCTGTGCATGACTATAGGTAAAAAGGTTGGTTACTGCCAAAGAGCAATTCCGATAAAGTCAAAACTACGACTTCCACACAAATATGAAATGAACATATGTCAGAGATTTTGTTAAACATATTGATAAATGAGAGAAGCAGTAAAGTGATAGAACCAGTTCAAGGAATGTTTGCAGAGCTAGATATTCATACTTAATAAAGGAATATTAAGATAAGATTGCTAAGTTAGATATAAAAGCAGCGAATTTCCTACAGGACAAGAAAGCATAAGTTTTGGAATTATCATTTCTTCTGGATATAAACAATTATTTTATTTGCTCTTGAATAGAATTCTAGACATTGACATGTAACCTCACTAAATTTGGACTCTTTTATCAATAGTGATTGGTGAGTTGGACAAAGCTCATTTCCACAGAAATTCAAGGATGGTTCTTTCCCCCCATACTACATTGTGCAGCTCTTTTTTTTTTGCCTTATTTTCAAGTTTTTGATAATTTTTTTAACGATGACAACAATAACAACAAAATTCAGGAGCAATAGCACATGAGACAGAGGAAGAACAAGGGGGACTCCAGGCTTCCTCATTGGGTTTTGTTAAGGAGAAAGTTAGGGAGAGAAGACACCAGAGATAGGCCTTCTACAAATGAAGAGAAAAATAGCGCAGAGTGTAAGGGGGAGTTGGCAGGGGTACGCATAGGCAGAAGGGAGGCAAAAATAGATAAATCCCGAGAACCACTTCACAAGCAGTGTTGTACATACTTTTCTAGCTGTGATTGGGGCCAGTTTATGAGAGACATCACTTGATACTTTGCTGCATTCGTTGTGGTGATAGTTTTTTAAAAGTTAGAAAATCAAATCATCCTCATACTGAAGAGCAGTTATGAACCAGTTGTTTTTAAAGTCATAAATTTATATGTTAGAGAGTTTAAACTTTTTCAGAAGAAAATGCAAAGGCAATGAATGCAGAAGGCAGTGGAGGTAGAGATGATTTTGATGCACCCAGGTATTAAAACTGAGCAGAGCCTGTAATTATTCTACATCATTCTGACATTCTCTTTTACCACAACATAGGCTTTTCCACTCTTCTTTTCTATTTCTTCTCCATTTTTTTTGCCTCTCTTGCCCCAGATATGAAATGAAATCTGGGAGTAATCGCAATTTCTCTCTCACTGGCTGATTAGGATGCTTCTAAAAGAAGCAGCATCTATGTATAGTTTTTCTTCTTAGGCTGCAGGTGTGGGATGGAATAGAATGAAATGGAATAGAATGGAGCAAACTGGGATGGAAGGTTCTCTCTCCTGAAATTTCTTTTTTTAAAAAAATTATGGATGCATAATAGTTGTACATATGTATGTGGTACGTGTTGTATTTTGATATAGGCATACAATACATGTTGATCAAGCAAGGGTAACTGGGGTATCCAATTACCTTCAGCAATAATTCTTTTTTACATTCCAGGAAGATTCCAATGATACTCTTTTAGTTATTTCAATGTATTCAAATAATGATTTTTAACTATAGTTGCCCTATTATGCTACTGATTACTAGATCTTATTTATTCTAACTGTAATTTTGTGCCCATTAACTATTCCCTTTTTATTCTCCCCTCCACTTCCTTTCCCAGCCTCTGGTAACCATCATTTCACTATCTTCAATAGTTCATTTTTTTTTTTTAATATAGCTCCCATATAAATGAGAACATGCAATGTTTGTCTTTCTGTGCCTGGCTTATTTCACTTAATAGAATGTCCTCCAATTCTATCCATGTTTTTGCAAATGACAGTAATTCTTTTTAATGGCTTAGTAATATTCTATTGTGTGTATATACCACTTTTCTTTATCTAGTCAACTGTCGAAAGACTCTTAGGTTGATTGCATATGATGGCTGCAGTAAATATGGGACTGCAGGTATCTCTCTGATACACTGATATCCTTTCCTTTGATTATATACCCAGTAGTGGGATTGCTGAGTCATATGGTGTACTATTTTTAGTTTTCTAAGGAACCTCCACACTGCTCTCCATAGTGGCTGTACTAGTTTACATAGGCTCCTCCCCTCTCTCCACATCCTTGCTAGCCTTCGTTATTGCCTGTCTTTTGAATTAAACTCTTTCTGCTGTTAAAAATATATTGTTTACTTAGCTCCATTCTCCTCTTTGGCATTAATTTCCATTTTACAAAAGAAGTCACATTCAGAAATGTTTATTGATTTAAAATCTCTTTCACTAACTGGGCTTTGCCCATAGGTAATAAACTATTGGCCATGGGATTATTTAATCTTTGCAGTATTTTTTCCAAGAAGGTGGTAAAATATGACCATACAAGAAAACCACTGGCCTTGCTATATGAGCTGTCATGATTAGAAATTTCCAAGCCTGACTTAAAGTAGCATCTGACCAGAAGAGCTCGAAATACAAAAAAGTGAGGCGCTGCTCCAGGAATCCATTTATACAGAGCATTGATTTTGCCATTTTTTTTTTCATTTGACTGTTGGCAATCGATCATTGGATTTATACGGATTAGCACTGATCTTGGAGAAGGCTAGTTTGGTGCCTACGTCAAACATGAGCAATATTCTATTGTCCATTGACACCCTAGGATTAATTAGAAAATATTTCAAAAGGGCCACTCTAGGATTTAATGCTATCAATAATCATTGTTTAACCCAAAGTATGATGAGTCCTTGCTTTATTTATTTCTAATTGAGCCGTTTTGCAGTTTGACAACAAGTAGGCTTAATAAGCAGGTTAAGTCTAATCGGTTTGCTTTAACTGAGGGGCTGAGTCATTTCAATATAGAAACCTATACTTTTGTAATTTGAAAAAAAAACACCCAAATTATTCCTGTGCAATTTTTATTGTACTTTCCTAATTTTTCTTTTTAGGTCATTTGAACATCTTGGATCTTTTTCCATGAACAGTAAGACTTAACGCTTTTTGAAGGAAAGTTTGTCTTCCAATAGAAATGCCTTCTATTTCTGTAGAATAATTAGCTAAAATTAGCATGTAAATTTGAGCAATATTGTATTGTGAAGTCGATTGGGCCTGCGAGATTAGGATGCAAGTAACTTCTCTTGTTTATTGTATGCAAATCTAGCCACTTAGCTTTAATTGGACATTGAAACCCAGAACAATTATCAACAATTGCTTTAGTATTAATGCACAGTGGGAACTGCCCATCATGAGTTTTAATTTTTTTTCTTAACATTTAATTTTTAATTTTTGTGGACACATGGTAGGTGTATATATTTAGGAAGTACATGAGATATTTTTGAAACAGGCCTATATTGTGTAATAATCACATCACGCTAAATGGGGTATGTTTCACCTCAGGCATTTATCCTTTCTGTGTTATAAGCAATCCAATTATACTCTTAGTTATTGTAAAATGTGCAATAGATTATTGTTAACTGTAGTCACTCTGTTGTGCTATTATATACTAGATTTTACTTCTTCTATCTAACTCTATTTTTGTACCCATTAACCATCCACACTTCCCCCTTACCTCCTACCCTTCCCAGCCTCTAGTAACCATCCTTCTGCTCTCTATCTTCATTTCAATTGTTTTAATTTTTAGCTCCCATAAATAAGTGAGAACATGGAAAATTTGTCTTTCTGTACCTGGCTTATTTCACTTAACACATGCTGTTGTAAATGACAGGATTTCATTCTTTTTTATGGCTAAGTAGTACTCCATTGTCTAAATGTACCATGTTTTCTTTATCCATCCACCTGTTAATAGACTCTTAGGTTGCTTCCACATCTTGGCTATTGTGAATAGTGCTGAATAAGTATGGAAGTCCAGATATCCCTTTGATATACTGATTTCCTTTCTTTGAGCATATTCCTAGCAGCAGGGTTGCTGGATTGTATGATAGTTCTATTTTTAGTTTTCTGAGAAACCTCAAAACTGTTCTCCATAGTGGTTGTATTAATTTGCTTTCCCACCAACAGTGTATGAGGATTCCCTTTCCTCCAGATCCTTGCCAGGATTTTGTTATCGCCTGACTTTGAGATAAAAGCCGTTTTAACTGGAGCGAGATAATACCTCATTGTAGTTTTAATTTGCATTTCTCTGATGATCAGTGATGTTGAGCACATTTTCATATACCTGTTTGCCATGTGTACATGTTCTTTTGATAAATGTCTTAAAACCTTTTGCCCAGATTTAGGTGTTTTTTTTACCCCCCCATAGGGTTGTTTGAGCTCCTTATATATTCCGGTTATCGATCCTTTGTCAGATAGATAATCTTCAAATATTCTCTTCAATTCTGTGGGGTTGTTTCTTCACTTTGCTGCTTGTTTCCTTTACTGTATAGAAGCTTTTAATTTGATGTGATCTGATTTGTGCATTTTTGCTTTGGTTGTCTGTGCTTGTCGGGTATTACTGAAGGAATCGTTGCCCAGACCAATGTCCTGCAGAGCATCCCCAATGTTTTCTTTTAGTAGTTTTATAGTTTGAGGTCTCAGATATAAGTCTTTAACCCATTTTGATTTGATTTTTGTATATGGTGAGAGATCAGGGTATAGTTTAATTTTTCTTTATGTAGATATTCAGTTTTCCTAGGATTTTTTTCCATTTCTGGCACCATTGTCAAAAATGAGTTCACCGTAGATGTATGGATTTGTTTTTGGGTTCTCTCTTTTGTTTTGTTGGTCTAGGTGCCTGCTTTTATGCCAGTACTACACTTTTTTGGTTACGATAGCTCTGTAGCATAATTTGAAGTCAGGTAACATGATTTCCCCAGTTTTGTTGTTTTTGGTCAGAATAATTTGGTGATTCTGGGTCTTTTGTGGTTCCATATAAGTTTTAGGATTTTTTTTTTCGATTTCTATGAAAAATATCATGGTTTTTTTTTTTTTTTTTTTTTTTTTAAATAGGGATTGCATTGAATCTGTATTTTCCTTTGGGCAATATAACTATTTTAACAATATTGATTCTTCCAATCATGAACATGGAATATCTTTCCGTTTTTTGGTGTGTGTCCTCTTCAGTTTCCTGCATCAATGCTTAATAGTGCTCTTTGTAGAGACCTTTTACTTCTTTGGCTAAGTTAGATCCTAGGTATTTTATTTTACTTGTAGCTATTAAAAATTCTTTTATGGCCAGGTGCGGTGGCTCACGCCTGTAATCCCAGCACTTTGGGAGGCCGAGGCGGGTGGATCACGAGGTCAAGAGATCGAGACCATCCTGGTCAACATGGTGAAACCCCGTCTCTATTAAAAATACAAAAAATTAGCGGGGCATGGTGGTTCATGCCTGTAATCCCAGCTATTCAGGATGCTGAGGCAGGAGAATTGCCTGAACCCAGGAGACGGAGGTTGCGGTGAGCCGAGATCGCACCATTGTACTCCAGCCTGGGTAACAAGAGCGAAACTCCATCTCAATTAAAAAAAAAAAATTCTTTTATTTTCTTGATTTCTTTTTCAGATTGTTTGCTGTTGGTATCTAGAAATGCTACTGATTTTGTATGTTGATTTTGTATCCTGAAATTTTACTGTATTTGCTTATCAGTTCTAATAGTTTTTTGGTAGAATCTTTCATTTTTTCCAAATATAAGGTAATATTATCTGCAAGCAGGATACTTTGATTTCCTTTCCAATTTGAATGCCTCATTGGGACTTCTTCAATGGCAGAGACTTACAAGCAATTGATATTTCATTCAAAGAATGACAATCTTTGTGCTCATACTTTGTACAATAAAATCAAGTATAGGCCAAAATCTAGCCAATAAGGTTTTTATAAGTGTCTTTCCATTTCCTCTAATCGTGCCTTTTTGCTTGGCGAAAATTAATGGAAGGTGGCTCTTTGAATAAAAGGAAGTTCAAAATAAAATTTAGTATTTTGAGAGGATCCAGAATGTGGACTGTTTTCAAGCAGATATTTAATAGTTCTTAATCTGGTGGGATTCTAAAAGGTCAGTAAGTTGGGTTTCCACTGGTTATTGCAGGGACAAAGGGAACCTTCCTTTCATTCTTTGATTCGAGAATTTGAGTCTCTGGAATAAACTTGAGAGTAGACAGATTAATAGGAGAAGAGGCATACATGTTTATTATGTTCATACACATGAGGTCCCATGAAGTATGAGACTCAAAGAAGGGCAAGATGATTGAAGCTTAAGTAGCAATTTTAGCTACAAAAATAGAGATTTAAAGACTCCTGGAGGGTGGTGGCCACAAGCTATGAAAGGGTGAATGAGGGAACTGAACCACACTGCAGACAAAGGATGTCTTACTCTGCAGATGGTCTTGCAGGTTGCAGCCCTCGAAAGAATATGTGGAAAGTCTCTCTGAGCATGGTATGCTGGGCATGGAGAACTTTTAGTCTCCTCTCCTGCCATACAGAGTTAGAGGACGAGGGGCTTAACAACAATCTCACTCCTCCTGTAGGAATTTTCTTTAGTCAAATAAGGGAACTTCAGAGAAAGCCCCCCACAACCCCAAACTTCATGAGAGAAAGAGGATAGAGGGAGGGAGAGACTGGGCCCGGGGGATGGTAAGAAGTGAAGAAGGGGAGGTCAGAGAGACCTTAGCTCTGAGGCTGCTGCTTTGCTTAAAAGCACCATACTTCTGGCTATTGTTTTCTGAGCCCAAATATTATTAAATCATATTTATTCTTTTTGAATACTGCAAATGAAAATCATTACATGAATTAATCAGACCGTGAGGTTCTTTTAACAGTGTGGGAGCACCTGGAGAAAACTGTGAAATAGGTGTACTTGATTTAGTCTTTGGCTGTAGATATGCAAGGAAGAGGTACTAAGAAGTGGCTATTTGATTACCCTGCAAGCTCTCTTCTCTGCGTTTACCTGTTCCCAGGTTTTCTCATTCTGCTTTGGTCTGCCAGTCCTAAAGAGCAAACACATTCACACTCAATCAGGAGTAACTTCCATTCACTCTTCCAGGACTATTTGAGCATCCAAATGGGACTATGTAAAGGAAATGCATTACCTGAAGGAATGGATGCCAAGATCCAGTGAACAAATGTGGAAATTTGAGGGGAGGGGGTTCTGTGCCCCTCAAATCCAGCCACATGTTTACCTATGCTGCTCCACCTACCCAGTGAGCTGCCCTTTCTTGGCAGCTCAGTCTTCTTTCAGTATGTTAAGAGCAGGGTGTTACCATGTGACTCATTTTTTTTTTTTTTTTCCGATGTAACTTTAGCTGCATGCAGAAATAAAATTGCTTCTTAATAGCAGATCTAAAGAGGGATAAATCACAAGAATGTTCCAGTTAAATTTATATTTTCTGTAAATATGCCAACCGCAGTTGTACTTCTTTTTCTTTTTCTTTCTTCTGTTTTCTTTCTTCCACATTTTCCTGGAACCTTCTCTTACTGAAAAGAAAATAAATGGCTATAACCATTCACACAGATATTGCTCTGTTTTGAATTAGGTTGCTTTGTTAACCAAAAGAAAAAAAAGTTACCAGCTATGAGTGTTCCGAAGGTTGATTTCTGATTTCTCTAACTTCTGATGTGTCTGCATTTCTCATCTTTCAAAGAATGACCCTCAATAGGTTAATAAATCACCTAATAAAATGTTTTAGCATCTGCTAACATTCCCTCAGTGTGTTACATGCATGTTCAAAGGCTTTGTTAGGGAACACAATTGAGGGAAACCACAGGCGATTCCGAAGGGCAGTATGATCAGATTTCAAAATACTTCAAAACCCCAATCTTTACGTTAAGACTTTGCTTGTAAATATTTACATTGATTGCCCAGATGGTGGCAGAATTGGAGAATGTGGATCTTTTTTTTAAAACAAATGTCTCTTAATAAACTTAAAAATCCACGAGCCAGAACTGCAAACTTTAATAAACACAACACTAAATGGTCATTTGAAAGTTTTGCAGGTATAATTATTTTTTTAAATCATAGCAGTGGGAAGTGAAAACATACAAGTTTTCTTCAGGTTTTGAGGACAGTACATTCTTGCACTGTCACTCACTAGGATTCACCTGGGTCTTGGCTGCTTCCAAAATAGTTCAATTCAAGACAATGAACTTTTGTTGACTACCAGCCATGTGACCTTCATTGTGCTGATGATACAAAATCACTCTGCGGAATATTCAGGCAAAGAATTACACAGTTAAAGAAGAAAGAATGTGACTCCTGCTAAGCAGGTATAATCAGGATCCTCAGTGGCTCTCCTGTCACCTGGCCAGCTGCAGTTATCCCCTAAATGTTCTCCTTGCTTTCACTTTTCTCTCTCTCTAAACCATTCTCTGAACCATAACGCTCCAGATCTCAATTCCATGCCACTCTCTTGCTTAACACCCTTCAGTGAATCCCCATCATCCTCAGGACAAAGTCCAAATCCTAAAGATGGCTTTCAAGGCCTCCCATGAACTGTATGTCTCTTGGTTACCTCAGTGACCCTGCCTCCACGGCTTTGGCCCCATTCTCTACTTTTGGGTTTAGCCACACAGAACGACTCATGGTTACCTAAGTAGGGTGCTCTGCTTCCTTGTCTGTGCAAGACAATCATCCAGATGCCCTTTGCATGAACCTCTATTCTAGAGGTCAGGGGTGTGGGGGCATGAGAAGGCTTTTCAGAGGAATTGCTCTTGTGGTTTAGCTATTGTGTGAACAATTTGGATTTTATTAGTAGGAGTGGAGAGAAACAACTAGGGGCTAAAGCCATGTGCAAGAGGGGATGGGCGGGAAGGAACCGCTGTAAGGACAAGCGCATGCAAGGCCTGCAGTGAAAACCTCTGCATCCTTCACGATCTCGTAAAAATCTGCCTGCAAAGCTGTCATTTGCATCCCTGTTTCCTCTGCATCCCCACTCCAAACTGGCCAACCCCTAATAACTTTGCTTCAGAGGTCACCTCTCTCCAGAAGACTTCCCCAAGTCTCACCAGAACTCACCTCCCTACCCCCGGGTAGGGTCCCCCAGAGGTCTCTGCTCAAATCTGGAAAGGTGTTTCTCACAGGCCATTATAATTTGTTGTTTGCTTCTCTGCCTACTGTACCAGATTGCTTAATTTCTGGAGGACAGGGACAGTGCCTTGACTACCTTTGTTTCCTCGGAGCCTGGCATGCAAGCAGGCACAAAATAGGAGCTCAAAATCTTTGTCCAATATATGGAAAGAACATGGGATGGCATCAGGCATTCACTAAGCATGCCTCAGCTTCTGACTCAACCCCCAGGTAGAGACCACTAACCTGTCACTCTCCTCATCTCCCCTCAACAGATTTGAAAACTAGGCAGAAAAAAAAATGACTGGTTCTAGTGAGACAGCCAAGTAAAAAGGGCTCCCCAGAAAACCTCCGACTGACATGCGCACTGGGAGGATAGGAACTTCCCAGGGCCTTGGGAAGTTCCCGCCAATTGCAGGGTTAGGGAGGAGCCTGGTTTCTCCGGTTCCTGGGTGGACCTGGATTCAATAGGTGAGATGGGAGCCTATGACTAGGAATCCCTCTCGCTTTGCTGAGAATTTTTTTTTTCCTCCTTTTTTGCCCAACAAATTCTGTTTTTCTCACCCTTCTATGTGTCCACGAGCCTAATCTTTCCTGGTCATGTGACAAGAACCCAGTTTTTAGCTGAACTAAAAAGAAAGTTCTAACGACATCAGCAGGTTGTAGACGAGTGTGAAAAGTTAGTGAGGGAGGTCAGAATAATATATGTTCAAGAGAGGAGAGAGGAGGAGGAAGAGAGGAAGAAGCTGAGGTTTGATGAGAGAGAAGGGAGGGTTTTAGTTTCCTTTGATTTGGTTTGTTTGGTTTGAGAAAGAGGTGTTCAAGATCAGTGCAGGATTTCAGAAATTGAAGCAGAGAAAAAAAAAGAAATGGAATACAAGTTGACTTTTGAGACTTATGATCTTGCCAATACCCAAGAAGCATCATTTATGAATTGGAATTCTTTCAGATTACAATTTTTATTTACAAATAAATTGAAATTTCCTTTCCTTTTTCCTTACTGATTTTGAGCTGTGTTTATTTGTGTGAGTACAGAAATCAGACTATGAGAATCATGGACTCTTAAGAGTTATGAATAAATAAATGAATTAACGGTTGCGGTGAGCCAAGATCGCGCCATTGCACTCCAGCCTGGGTAACAAGAGCGAAACTCCGTCTCAAAATAATAATAATAATAAATGGATTAACTAATGAACAAATGAATGATTAACTTTACTTCCTTCAGAGTCGTGGATAAGACAGTAGCTGGAATCTCCACCCATGAACTCACCAGGGGGGAAAAAAATTTGTGTCTCCAGACTTTGGGGAACAGGAAGCAGCCAATCATAAAAAACAATGATAACTTTTTTCTTTCTGCATTTTGTCTTCTCAAAAGAGGAATGCCATCTGAATTAGCTCCCTTAACACTTCAGAGCTACAGCCTCTTCTGAATAGCTGGCAAAATTTTCAGCGACATTCATTTCAAAGCCTGTTGACTGAACATGTGGTTCAGATGAGAGCATATTATATATTGTTAAATTATTTCATTGGATTATAAATCACTTCACAATTCTCTGTGAGACACACATGGAATTCTGGTTAATTAAAAGATGTTCAAGATTGTTACCCTCCCAGAGAGAGGCTTCTTATGACCCTTCTTCATGCAAATGATATGGTTAAGCATACATGGCCATGCCAGCCACCCCAGTGTGGCTTGGACCAGGGTTCTCTTCCCGAACTTGACCAAGGCTTTCCCTTAGTACTTGACCTTGTGTCATCCTCTCTTGGCCTTCCGTCCACCCACTCCTTAGCTGTCCCTTCACCTCGCTGACCCACCATCACTCTATGGCTCTCTTGTGAGTGATTATGTCTTGTCCCTAACTGAAAAATAGAAACAAAAGACATACTTTTGAAGGAAAATGGCTAGCTACTGATAAATGCTGCTTTCCTATCAAGGGAATTCTTGAGTAAGATGATAGTCAAGAGTGGATGGTCGGTGAGAGGATTATCATCTCTTCTGGACATTGTCCCCGGTGGAGATTTGGTTATGTTCTTTAGGGCCGCCTTCCTGCCTTTTAGGATTTTCTGGACCAGCTGTCGTTACAATTACTGCGGACCTTGATGTGACCTTGTCTTGGGCAGGCAGATCCTAAAGGAATTTCTGAAGATGACAATTCATACTTTCTGTGCACCTGCCTTCTCAATAGTTTTTGTTTTCACTTAGTGTCCCAGAAACTCCCTCACCCTTCATGTTTCTACTCTCTGCATCACTGAGGCTTCCATTTACCTCTTTAATTAATTAATTAATTCAGTATTGATTTGGCAGCTATGAGGCCCCCTGTGGGATAATAACACCTTAAGCTCTGATCTCATTTAGAAGAATTTGCATTTATTAAAAGACTTTAGAAGACTTAAATACTTTTAAGTCCTGAAAGAGGTAAATTTCCAGTCGTTGGCAACCCGCAGTTGTGAGACACCAGTGTGACTATGAACTGGATCATCAGCCTGTGGGGTTTTTTTTTTCTGTATACAAGTGTTTTTAGTAGCTCTATTTATAAGTACCCCAAGCTAGAAACAACCCAAATGCCTTCCAACAGAGCAATAGTTCAACATCCATATCATGGAATACTACACAGCAATAAACTTTTGATACATGCAACTACTTGGATGAATTTTGAAGATATTATGCTGAATGATAGAAGCCAGCCTCATATTCTGTGATGCCATTTATATAATATTAACAGAAAGACAGAAATATGGTGCTAGAGAACACATGAATGATTGCCAGAGGTTAGATGTTAGGGGAGGATGTGACTGTGAAGGGAGTTTTTTGAGGTTATGAAGCTTCTATATCCTGATTATAGTGGTGGTTGTATGAATGTATATGTGTGTTAAAATCCATAAAACTGTACAACAAAGGACAAAAGTCAATTTTACAATATAATAACCTGAAAATAAAATAAAAAATACCTTTTGGGTAAAATATAAATTTTTGGAATGGTATTAGAGCTTCTTAGCTGCCTCTGTCATCAACTCTGTCTTTGATGTGTCTCCTGTTTGATCTTTATGTACAAGAAATACCAAAATATTTATAGTACCCCAAACACACTGTGCAGTCTTGCCTCCATGTTGAGCCTTCTGCTTTTCTGATATGGAAAGCTCCTCTTAATCCTTCAAAACTTTACTCAGATCTGGCCTCTTCTGTGCAGCTATTTTTCTGATTTCTTCTCACCACCAGATTTATGCACACCCTCTTCTGTTCTACTTTTGTGTCTTGTGAATTCTTTCACTACTGTGTCTTACAACTTATTATAATGGCATAGGCTGCTTTTTCTAATTGTTTCTTCTTTTAAGTAAATTGTATCTCCAAAACCACTTAAGCTTCAGGCCCCATAAAATCTGGGTGCCTAATGACTAATCTCTGTCTTAGTGTGTTCTGGCTGCTATAACTGGTTGGCTTATATACCACTCAAATTTATTTCTCATCATTCTGGATGCTGGGAATTTCAAGATCAAGGCACCAGCAAATTTGGTTTCTGGTGAGGGTACAATCCCTGGTTCATAGAAGGCATCCTCTTGCCATGTTCTCAAATGATAGGAGGGGCAAGGCAGCTGTCTGGGGCCTCTTTTAGAAGGGCACTAATCCCATTCATAGAGGCTCCACTCTCGTGATCTAATTACCTCCCAAAAGCCATACCTCCTAATATCATCACCTTGGTGATTAAGTTTAGACATATGGATTTTGTGGGGACACAGATTTTCAGACCATAGCAGACAACCTCCTTCCAAAAAAAGCAGAGAACATTTATGAAGTCAAAATCCATGTTTATCTTACTTACCAATTTCCAAAACAGCATAGGCACACAGTAGGAGCACAAGAAGCATTTGTTAGGTGTTGAATAAACAAGAATACATATAATGCACATAGCTCATTTCCTGACATGTAGTATGGGCTCAATAAATATTTGTTAAGAGAAGATTTACTTTGATGCATTAATGAATATGAATGTGAAAGGTAGGCGAATCCTAAATTTCTACACAATGAGATGTTCTCTCTGCCTTATTCTTCCCCATTCATCTATGGTACCAGCAAGCTGATTCCTCTACCCTAAGACCAATGATTGCCCAACACAGGTAAGCCCAGCCAGGAATAGTTAAGGTATTGTGATTTACCTGCATGTGATTAGTAAACAGGCTTTGTTAACAGGGAAATGGTTATGTGGAAAGACTTCATTTCCATCTATAAAGTTCTGGATTTTAAAGTAGAGAGCTGGGATCTGTTCCCACTTCACCCACTCCTAACATTTATAATAAAGCGTTGCCTAACACAGAATTATATATTTAGGGAAAAAGCAAAACACATGCATGAGGACTCAACCCTTATTAACACAATTTTTTTCAGTAACAGTAACCATTAAACAGTTATGTATTTAACCTTTGTATTCTTTTGGTGTGCTAAAATGTCTAATTAGTTAATCAGGAAAATAATTATTTGCTAAAAAAGGGAAATTTGAAAATTGTGTACAGATGCATAAAACTATGGGCTCAAAATAAACTTCTATTTGAGGCTTCAGTGCCATCCCAATGTATTAGCATTTTATGATTCTCTGTATTCATTAAAATATTTTTCATAAAAATATTGGAAAGTTTCCCAAAGTCCTCCTCATGTTCCTCCTGGTATATATCAAACAGATTATTGGACTCATCTACTCATATCATAGAATTGCATTTTGTAAGAGGCTATTTCCTTACAAGTTATTCAAAAGATACATGTAGGGAAAAAATATTCTTATTTATAAGGTCAACGTTTCTCTTTCACAAATCGAGTATAAGTAAACTGTTTTCATAACTGTATTTTGTGCTATTTCTAATAGTCAGCTTGTGAAGCACTTAACCTACAGAAATGTGCCTGACACCCAGATTATTGTTAAGGACTGTTCTTTCCTTTTTTCTTCAGCACTGTACACATGTATCATTTACATTTATTATGTGGATAATGGGAATTCATGGTCCTGAAGGCACAGAATGAAGAAATAGCTTCTGAATACAGTATGCAAGGTGGAAGTAGGGAGTGATCATTTCGAGGTTATAGTGAGGGCAATTCATTTTTTCCCATTTGGGAAGTAAAACAGTTTTATAATATAGTTCCAAATAAAGTCTATTTTGTATGGAACAGTGTCTGCAGCTGCCAATCAGCCTTCCCATTCAATGCCCTTTCCATTGGCTCTCACCATCCTAATCCTGATTAGCCTTGACTTGTCCTGGTGCTTTTGGCGGGAAGGTTTTACGTTTGCTCATGCTGTTCCCTTGACCATGATATCTCTTAAAGAAAATTCACTGTATTGTCTCGGATTCTCCCTACTGGGGTGGTTAATACTGAGTGTCAACTTGATTGGATTGAAGGGTACAAAGTATTGATCCTGGGTGTGTCTGTGAGGGTGTTGCCAAAAGAGAGTAAGGAGTCAGTGGGCCGGGGAAGGCAGATCCACCCTTAATCTGGTGGGCACAACGAATCAACTGGCAGAGAATATAAAGCAGGCAGAAAACGTACAGTGGAGAGACTGGCCTAGCCTCCTAGCCTATATCTTTCTCACCTGCTAGATGCTTCTGCCCTCAAACATTGGACTCCAAGTTCTTCAGTTTTGGGACTGGGACTGGCTCTCCTTGCTCCTCAGCTTGCAGAAAGCCTATTGTAGGACCTTGTGATCATGTGAGTCAGTACTTACTAAACTCTCCTTCATATATATCTACACATATATGATAGGGAGTTTGTGTATATATGTATCTCCTATTAGTTCTGCCCCTCTAGAGAACCCTGACTAATACACCTACCCAAGCTAATGCTTTCTCTACAATGAATCGCAAAGAAAATGAAAGCTAACAAAGAACAAAGAAGGTGAGAGTTTGGCTATTTAAGAAAACGTAAAAGATCTCAGGGTGAAGAAAAGGCAGTTTTCTTCTGAAGGCCAAGAGGTGGAAGGGGCAGGATAGGTAGCTAAAGTGACTGAATTCCCCTCTGCATGTAGGGTTTCTGGATACAATTACTGGCTCTGGCAATTTGGGTGCTGTGTGTTCAGGGACATAGTGTACAGTGAATGGTGGGAGAATTCAAATAGTAGACTCTGACAAAAAGTATGCTTCAATTCTGTTTCCCTCCTAATAGCTACAACTGTGGACAATGTATTTCATTACCCTGAGCTTTAGTTTATTTATTGTGAACTGGAAATACGAATACCTATCTGGCCAGGTTGTCAGGATTGAAGATAATATATGCCAAGCACTTATCACAGTGGTTGGTTAGCAAAGAAGCACTACACAACCGTAGCTATTATTATAATGATGACTACAGGGTCCCTATCCTTCTATTAAAGGTGAGGTGAGCTAAGATAGTTCTAAGAGTTTAGTGAAGCAGCATTGCCTCATGACTACTAAGAAAAAGAAGACACGGGGAAAGGTGTTTATCATTTAAGGAACTAATGTGAACAGAATCAAAAAGGGGTTGTATTGTATCTTAGGAAATAAAGATAAGACTGGAACACAGCCATCAAGATCTATTTGTAACAGGATGAGAGCTTATTTGCAAATAAAATTTCCATATATTTGATGAAAGAGTCTGGCCTGACTGAAGCTGTGTTTTGAACTCACTACATACAATTAGATTCCTGTGGCTCAATACCAAATTGTGCTGGGGCTGTGTTGTTCTTCATTTCAACAGATATATGGAAATGGTCTTGAGAAATGTTAGAACCTGTTCTACTAAAGTGAGGTTAGTGTTTCTTCTAGTTTTTAGTCTAGAAACAATAATGTTGGATACTCACTGTCTTTCACCTCATGTCTATTTCATCCTCAACTAATGTCAGTAGTGCTACTAATGGGACAGTAGACTGATGTCCTCTGGTAGGAAGGACTCAGCTATTCTAACACTCTTCCACATGTCTCTTAAGTTGTGCTGTAAGCAGAAGTGATTGAGTTTTACTCATTCAGTAAGTATTCAACACACACCATGTGTTGGTTCCTCTCCTTTGTGCTGAGGTGAAATCAGTAAAGCAGACCCCATTGCTGACTTCATTGAGCTCAGGAACTGAGAAAGATGAACACTAATCAAATAATCACCAGAAATAAGAAATTTGATGGCACATTGTGATAATTGAAACAAAGGACAAATTCAGAATGTTCTTAGTTTCTCAGGGGCCTCTGATGTATTCTGAAAGGTTAAGGAAAGGTTTTCTGGAAGCAGTACCACTGGAGGTGAGGTCTGGAGGAATAAGTGGGCCTACAGGAGTGCAGGGGCCAGGGCTGAGGCATATTCTAGGCAGTGTGGGACAAGGTCCTTAGATAAGAAGCACAGGGTATCCAATAATTGAAAGGGAGGCTGGGGCGGGTAGGGGTTGCTGAAGGGTGAAGAATTAGGCTAGAAGATCCCATAGGGAATGTGTAAAAGTTAACTATGCCCAGACCCACTCTTAGACATTCTGATTTAATTGGCATGGGATGGGTCCCTGGCATTGCCATATTTTATTTAAAAACCAAGCCACACCCCCCTCTCCCCCTCCCCGCACACACATACACACACAAACCCCACAGCAACTTCCCAGGTCATTTTAACATACAGTCAAATCTGAGAAATTCTGAGTTACAACATGCAATGCCTTGTAGCCATAGTTTTCACCCTAAGAGCAATGGGGAGTCCTTTTGAAGATTTTAAAAAGGGAGGTTATTGTTGTTAACATTATCGAGTTTGCTTTTGAGAAGGGCCCTCTGGCTGAAATAGGGCAATGGATATCCATGGCATCTAGCAAATCTTGCTATGCACCCAGTGAACCTATAGTGGTAGACTCAAAGCAAACTGGGCATCAGATTTACTGAGTGTGAGGACTCTAGATCAAACTTGGTGGTGATAGCAGCTCCTCTGTTGAATAAGCAGACCATTTCATTCCACACCATAAGTTCTTGTTAAAATGGGAGCACAGACTCTAAAGGAAGTTTGAAGACCCTGACTTGGTTTGGGTTCATATGGAGAGATTTACAAAGGGAAGAAGCGAAATTTAGGGCACAAATCTGTATCTGGCACAGGTGACTTTTGTTAGACCTGGAGGCTCAGGTCTATCTCTTAGCATTGAAGGTTCCTGAGCTCTCAGCAGGCCATGTGTGACTCCCAAGTTTCTGGTGTGAAATATAGAAACACCTTAAACTCGCTTCACTATCATTGAAGGAAACAGAACCTGATTCTAGCTTGGATGTTGATTTTTAAATTGCACGTCACATGCACAGAGACTTGTAGTGAGAATGCAAGGAGAAAGCAGGGCATCCTGAGAACCATGTTACACTCGGGTCATTAATTATTACAGGACCAGACATTGAGAAAGTGAAAGTTACAAAGCTTTTCTGAATAGAACATCATATGTGTGATATAAAAAGTCAATTAAAAATTTCATTGATCACTTTTGCTAAGAACTAATTTCACTAGTTATTTGAAAACTTTTACTAAATATTAATTGTATCTCCAAATGACCAAGATTGAAAAGCAAGGAAGATGAGTAAGTCTCATCATAAAGTTACAAGAAGGCTACACAAAAACTAACAAGTAATTGCACCAAAATAGTCTTTCAGTGGACTTAGCGATTGGTGTAATTTATCTTGGCTTCTTATAACACATTGATCACCAGAAGAAAAATAAAATTGGTATCAGTGTGAATGCCTTTGGATGGAAGTAACATCCTGAGTCAGCTAGCTTAAACATTCAGCAAAATCTGTTATCTCAAAGAGGAAGGAATTTTGAGATGGGATGGCTTTGACAACTTTTGTATGTCTTCTCTTCCATCTTCAACCAGTTTGATTTGCCCTTGCCAACCATCCCATCATGGTTGTAAGATGGCTGGCATAGTTCCTATCATCTTAAGACATGGTACTATCTAGTGGTTGAAGAGATACTGATTCTTCCAATATAATTTATTGTAAAAAACAAGAAATCCTTTCTCAAAGGTCCTCAGCAGACCTCTCTGATGTCTTACTGTGAAAAACTGGATCAAAAGTCCATTCACCCATGTACCGGCAAAATAAATAAGATCTCTCTGATTGAAGGATGAATGCTGATGAATGAAGTTTTAG
The DNA here is from genome assembly GCF_049354715.1 of Callithrix jacchus. Classification (NCBI taxonomy): domain Eukaryota; kingdom Metazoa; phylum Chordata; class Mammalia; order Primates; family Cebidae; genus Callithrix; species Callithrix jacchus. Next base: position 22,363,939 of record NC_133506.1, read on the forward strand.
CCTCGAATAATGTAGGGGATGGGTGAACCAACAGAGTTCTTCTGGGTAGGAAGAAAGATTGAATATCTCTTAAATAGGTTCCTGTAATCTGCACCAGTGTTTCTCAAACTTAATGTTTGGAATCACCTGTGATCTTGTGAAAATGCAGATTCTGGTTCAGAAGTTCTAGGCTGGGGCCGGAGAGCCCACATCTCTGACAAGCTCTTTGGTGATTCTGATGCTGCTGCTCTATCCACAACAACATTTTGGATAGAGCATCTAGACCCTAGACAGTCAGATGAGAAGCAGTCAGACATAATATGATGGAATCCAACTTGTATTAGACTGTCTAGCTGGGTGATTTCGGGTATGATACTTAAATTCTCTAAGCCTCAGGAAAGGGAAGAAAGGGAGGAAGAAGAAACAAAGGGAGAAAGAGAGAGAGAGAGAGAGAGGAGAAAAGAGGTGTGTGTGGGGAGGTGGTGGGGGGTGGTGGTGAATCACAGACCCAGTAGTGAGAATCTCTGAAGCAGTAGGATTTCTGTTCACTTTTCTTTCTTTCTTTCTTTCTTTCTTTCTTTCTTTCTTTCTTTCTTTCTTTCTTTCTTTCTTTCTTTCTTTCTTTCTCTCTCTCTCTCTCTCTCTCTCTCTCTCTCTCTCTTTCTTTCTTTCTTTCTTTCGACGGAGTTTCGCTCTTGTTACCCAGGCTGGAGTGCAATGGCGCGATTTCGGCTCACCGCAACCTACACCTCCTGGGTTCAGGCAATTCTCCTGCCTCAGCCTCCTGAATAGCTGGGATTACAGGCACGTGCCACCATGCCCAGTTAATTTTTTGTATTTTTAGTAGAGATGGGGTTTCACCATGTTGACCAGGAGAGTCTCAGTCTCTTGACCTCATGATCCACCCGCCTTGGCCTCCCAAAGTGCTGGGATTACAGGCTTGAGCCACCGTGCCAACGTCCCTCTGTGGTGACGAATTAGAGAACTGGGAAGAAAATAAACAGTATAGTATTTAATAAGAGCATTCAAGAAGAAAAAAATTAAAAAAAACTATACTCATAAAATCCTAGGAATGGTGACAGATGTATATGTACAAGAGAATAAATGCCCTCAGGGACCCAGTGATAGCAAGGTATATTGAAATACTGCAGCGATGTTATAGTTGTAAAACATACTCTGCCTTTGTGATGCCTAATAATGCATATATTATGTTCTGAGCTATGAAGTTCTGAAGAATAAAGGTTTTTGCCCCCAAATCATACCCAGAAAGGAACTGTGGAAAACTTAGGGACAGGCCATGAGGAAGGAGTGAAGGAAGAGGAATCCTCATTATAAAAAGAAGACTAAATGACACACCTAATCTGACTTCAGAGGAGGATAGATCCTTACTTAACACGGAAGGGCAAATGGCTGTTTCCTGTCTTGGCAGATCAGATAGAAAAGTGAACAGGAATCCAGTTTCAGCTTTCTGCATATGGCTAGTCAGACTTGCCAACACCATTTATTAAAGAGGGAATCCTTTCCCCATTGCTTGTTTTTGTCAGGTTTGCCAAAGATCAGATGGTTGTAGATGTGTGGCATTATTTCTGAGGCCTCTGTTCTGTTCCATTGGTCTATGTCTCTGTTTTTGTATCAGTACCATGCTGTTTGATTACTGTAGCCTTGTAGCATAGTTTGAAATCAGGTAGAGTGATGCCTCCAGCTTTGCTTTTTGTTTGTTTGTTTGTTTTTGCTTAGGACTGTCTTGGGCTCTTTTCTGGTTCCATATGAAGTTTAACGTGTTTTTTTTTTTTTTTTCAATTCTGTGAAGAAAGTCAATGGTAGCTTGATGGGGATAGCATTAAATCTATACATTACTTTGGGCAGTATGGCCAGTTTCATATTGATTCTTCCTAACTGTGAGCATGGAACATTTTTCAGTCTGTTTATGTCCTCTCTTATTTCCTTGAGCAGTGGTTTGTAGTTCTCATTGAAGAGGTCCTTCACATCCCTTGTTAGTTGTATTTCTAGTTATTTAATTTTCTTTGTAGCAATTGTGAATGGGATTTCACTCATGATTTGACTCTCTGTCTGTTATTGGTGTATAGGAATGCTTGTGATTTTTGCACATTGATTTTGTATCCTGAGACTTTGCTGAACTTGCTTATCAGGTTAAGGAGATTTTGAGCTGAGACGATGGGGTCTTCTAAATATACAATCATGTTGTCTGCTAATGGAGACAATTTTACTTCCTCTTTCCCTAGTGGAATACCTATTATTTCTTTTTCTTGCCTGATTGCCCTGGCCAGAACTTCTAGTACTATGATGAATAGGAGTCCTGAGAGAGAGCATCATTGTCTTGTGCCAGTTTTCAAAGGGAATGCTTCCAGTTTTTGCCCATTCGGTATGATATTGCCTGTGGGTTTGTCATACATAGCTCTTATTATTTTGAGATATGTTCCAACAATACCTAGTTTATCAAGAGTTTTTTGCATAAAGGGCTATTGAATTTTGTCAAAAGCCTTCTCTGCATCTATTGAAATAAACATGTGGTTTTTGAAAGTTGAAACTGGATCCCTACCTTACACCTTATACAAAAATTAATTTTAGATCGATTAAGGATTTAAACATAACACCTAACACCATAAAAACCTTAGAGGAAAACCAAGACAATACCATTCAGGACTTAGACATGGGCAAGGACTTCATGACTAAAACACCAAAATCAATGGCAACAAAAGCCTAAATAGACAAATGGGATCTAATTAAACTTAAAAGCTTCTGTACTACAAAAGAAACTCTCATTAGAGTGAACTGGCAACCAATAGAATTGATCAGATTCAAGATCTCATGCCAGTTAGAATAGTGATCATTGAAATATTTGAAGACAACAGATGCTGGAGAGGATGTGGAGAAATAGGAACACTTTTACACTGTTGTGAGAGTGTAAATTAGTTCAACCATTGCGGAAGACAGTGTGGTGATTCCTCAAGGATCTAGAAATAGAAATACCATTTGATCCAGCAATCCCATTACTGGTTATATACCCAAAGGATTATAAATCATTCTATTATAATGACACATGCACACCTATGTTAATTGTGGCACTGTTCACAATAGCAAAGACTGGGAACCAATCCAAATGCCCATAAATGCCAATGATAGACTGGATAAAGAAAATGTGGCACATGTACACCATGGAATACTATGCAGCCATAAAAAGAATGAGTTCATGTCCTTTTCAGGGACATGGATGAAGCTGGAAACCATCATTCTCAGCAAACTGACACAAGAACAGAAAACCAAACACCACATGTTCTCACTCATAAGTGGGTGTTGAACAATAGGAACACATGGACACAGGGAGGGGAACATCACACACTGGGGCCAGTCGGGGGGTGGGGAACTGGGGGAGGATAGCAGGCAGTGGGGGCATTGAGGAGGGATAGCATTAGGAGAAATACCTAATATAGATGACGAGGTGATGTATGCAGCAAACCACCATGGCACGTGTAGACCTAAGTAACAAACTTGGACATTCTGCACATGTATCCCAGAACTTAAAGTATAATAAATAAATTTTTTTAAAAGAAAAGTGAACAGTTGCAGTGGCAGAATAAGGGTAAATGGAAAGACTTGAGCAGGAGCCCTGAGTCTAGATCCCTCCCAGTCGTGCTTTTCAGTACCCCTGAGTCTTTGGGAACTTGGCTTAACTCCTTCAAGTCTCAGGTATCTTCCAAGAGCTACTGAAAGGCAAAAGAGTTAATGTACACATAATAAAACAGGCAGCAACAGAGGTCCATCATCTCACCGACTGCTCCCCCATAATCCCATAATACTGGCATCATGATTCTGTATTATTAACTCTCCAGGGAGGGGTGGTGGTCTTTAAATACATATGATTTTCCTTACTCCCCTTACCAAGTCAACCAACTGCTTTCCCTCTGCCTTCAATAGCAGAATTGTAAGAATGGAAGAACACTTTACACCAGTTATTTTATTGATCTTCATTAGGCATTAAATTCAGTCAAATGAAGTAGTGATTTTGATTCCAAGACACTTAATGTGAGAGTCCTTACCTCTAACCTTGTTTTGTATCTGTCACAGTGTTTCATGAACTTTTCCTAAATGTGAAATTGATGCCCAGTGTGCCCTGCTTTCACCTTGCAGTCTGGCCATTCCATTTCTGTGCACTTGAAGTGCATTCAAAATAGGCAATATCTGCTGAATTAGGGTTCTGTTTCTTCAATGATATAAAAAGAATTTAAGTTTTTTTGCTTAAAACCTGCAATAGGTAGTTAGTGGAAACGTGAAGGCACAAGTTATGAGCAAGTTTAAAATATATTTTCTTCTCTGTTGTTAATGGCTTACATATGGGGCTTCTTGCTAGGTGTAGGAAACTTCTAAATAGTCCTAGGAGACACGTGAACAAAAAGGTCATGACATTTTGAACCCTCACTGCTGCCTTCTTTCCAATTACCCATATGACCTTTGGAGAGGCATCTCGGAGAACACCAGGGATTTGCAGGAAAGCAAGGCTGCTTGCTCTGGCTACTTTCTACAGGAGCCATGACTTGATTTCAAAGAATGCAGATCTAAGGGCAAAGGCACAGTTCATTGTCCACAGATCAATTAATAATGCAATACCAGACTCGAAGAATACAACATAGTGTGTTTTTCAAATGTAATAACTTAAACATGCTGATGAGAAATTGATACAAAAAAAGTAAAATACAAGTTCATATAGCAATTCACAATCATGAAATCATGATAATACTTCCACTGGGATTTATTCATTTGAATTTCCTGAGACCCTTCTTATATTGGGGTAGTTTAGATTCAGTTCTATCTACAAATGAAAATTCATAATGGTGATGGCATTGATGAAGATGATGATAATGATAAATGGTAACATCTTTTGAGCACTTACAATATGCCAGACAATAAGAACACATGGACACAGGGAGGGGAGTATCATATACCAGGGCTTTGTAGGTAACATCTTATTTAATCAAGTGCAAAAAGCCTGGCAAATTCTAAGGTTAGGATCAACATTAGGATAATAAAATTTTCTTTTGGTAATTAAATCTAGGACATAAGTACAGTTAATAAGCCTTGAGGTTGAAGACTTCACCTTTCATCTTTTGCTGATGCTGAACAGTGCCTAGCAGAGAAGAGCCTCCACAAATATTTACTGACATGAAAGAAGCAAGGAGGCCAGTTTTCGAAGTCCAGAAATCTGAATTATATTTGTAAAACTAACTCAGTTTAACAAAATGTGCCAGTGTTAACTACATCATTTAAATGATTATTATTTTATTTTAATTTTTATAATAAGGAGTTCCACAGTGCTGCCTTAGGGAAATAACAGCACAAATGTATAAAGATGATTGCGTAAGAATATTTGTTTCAGCACTGCTTGGTACAGCAAACATAAAACAGAGCCATTTAAATGTGTGAATAGAGAGGTGAAATAAGGATGCAGACTTTTATTTTTTATTTGATATAATTTAAAATTTTAATGTTGGGGTAATAGTCATGTACTAAATGTCATGTATTCATTCTGCAGACATCTCAGTTAAGCATTTGGAATGATGCATGGTTTTTTATTTATTTCCCTTTTTCTGTAATTTTAAATTCATAAATCTTTTTACAAAATGAAGAGTCCATATTTTTGCTGCAGTAACCAGGGGATCATAGTTGCCAACATGGAATTCTGGACATTGGTGTGTCTTTCCGAAGGGAAATCTAAGGCTGCTGCATATACCAGCTGGGCTCCTTTGACATTAGGATAATTTTAATGGTAGAACACATAGCACAGTTATTTCCTTAGTCTTCATTAGGCACAAAATTCAACAAGGTTAACTACTGATAGTTATTCCAAAACACTTTTACTGTAAGACTTCTTACCTTGGACCTTGTTTTCAAATATATCCCTTTCAGATTTTTCCTAAATATCTCCCATCCAAGTACTAAGCAGGCCAGACCCTGCTTAACTTCCAAGATTATATGACATTGGGCACATTTAGGGTGGTATGGCCTCTGTATTAGTCCATTCTCATGCTGCTATAAAGCAATACTTAAGATGGGGTAGTTTATAAAGGAAGGAGGTTTAATTGACTCTCAGTTTTGCATTGCTGGAGAGGCCTCAGGAAACTTACAATCATGATGGAAGGCAAAGGAGAAGTAGGCACCTTCTTTACAGGGTGGCAGGATAGAGTGAATGCAAGGAAGAGAAATGCCAGATGCTTATAAAACCATCAGATCTTGTGAGAACTCACTCACTATCACAAGAAGAGCATGGGGGAACCACCCCCATGATCCAGTTACCTCCACTTGGTCCCTTCTTGACATGTAGGGATTATAGGTATTACAACTTAAGGTGAGATTTGGGTGGGGAAACAGAGACAAACCATATAATTCTGCCCCTGACCCCTCCCAAATCTTATGTTTTTTCACACTTCAAAATCTATCATTCCTTACCAACAGTCCTGAAAATCTTATCTAATTTCAGGATTAACTCAAAAGTCCTCAGTTCAAAGTATCATCTGAGACAAGGCAAATTGCCTCTGTCTATGAGCCTATAAAATCAAAAGCAAGTTAGTTACTTCCTAGATACAATGCAGGTACAGGCATTGCATAAATGCTCCAATTTTAAATGGGAGAAATTGGCCAAAACAAAGGGGCTGCAGGCTCCATGCAAGTCTGAACTACAATAAGGCACTCATTAAACCTTAAAATTCCAAAATGATCTCCTTTGATTCTCACATTTAAGTCATGCTGATGCAAGAGGGTGTCTCCCAAGCCCTTGAGCAGCTATACCCTATGGATTTGAAGGGTATAGCCTCCCTTCTGGGTGCTTTCATGGGCTGGCATTGAGTGTCTGTGGCTTTTCCAGGACCCTGGTGCAAGCTGTCAGTGGATCTGCCATTGTGGGGTCTGGAAAATGGTGGTCTCCTTTACACAGCTCCGTTAGGCAGTGCCCCAGTGGGGACTCTGTGTGGGGGCTCCAACCCCACATTTCCCTTCCATGCTGTCTTATCAAAGGATAGCCATGAGGGCTCCACCCCTGCACCAGACTTCTGCCTGATCATCCAGGCATTTCCATACACCCTGTGAAATCTAGGCAGAGGTTCCCAAACCTCAATCCTTGACTTCTGTGCACCCAAGGGCCCAACATCATGTGTAAGCTGCCAACCAAGGCTTGGGGCTTGCACCCTCTGAAGCAATGGCCTGAGCTGTACATTGGCCCCTTTAGCCATGGTTGGGACACAAGGAACCGAGTCCAAAGACAGCACAAAGCAGCAAGGCCCTGGGCATGAACCATGAAATCATTTTTCCCTCTAGGCCTCTGGGGTTGTGATGGGAGGGGCTACTGTGATGACCTCTAACATGTTCTGAAAACATTTTCCCCATTGTCTTGGTGATTAACATTTGGCTCCTCGTTACTTATGCAAATTTCTATAGCCATCTTGAGTTTCTCCTCAGAAAATAGGTTTCTCTTTTTTAATTGCCTTGTCAGGTTGCAAATTTTTCAAATTTTTATGCTCTGCTTCCCTTTAAAACATAAGTTCCAATTCTAAACCATATCTTTTTGAATGCATAAAACTGAATGCTTTTAAGAGCATCCAGGTGATTTCCTGAATGCTTAGCTGAGTAGAAATTTCTTCTGTCAGATTCCCTAACTCATCTCTCTCAAGATCAAAGTTCTAGAGATCTCTAGGGCAGGGGAAAAATGCTGCCAGTCTCTTTGATAAAGCATAGCAAGAATCACCTTTATTCCATTTCCCAACAAGTTACTCATCTTCATCTGAGATCACCTCAGCCTGGACTTCATTGTCCATATCACTATCAGCATTTTGGTCAAAACCCATTCAACAAGTCTCTAGGAAGTTCCAAACTTTTTCACATCTTCCTGTCTTCTTCTGAGTTCTCCAAACTATTCCAACCTCTCTCTGTTACCCCGTTCCAAAGTTGCTTTCACATTTATTGGTATATTTATTAGCAGTGCACCACTCCCAGTACCAATTTACTGTGTTAGTCCTTTCTCATGCCACTATGAAAAAATACCCAAGACTGAAAGAAGTTAATTGACTCACAGGTCTGCATTGCTGGGGAGGCCTCAGGAAACTTACAATCATGTCAGAAGGCAAAAGAGAAGCAGGTACCTTCTTCACAGGGCAATAGGACGGAATGAATGTAAGCAGGAGAAATTCCAGACACTTTTAAAATCATCAGATCTCATGATAACTCACTCACTATCACAAGAATCGGATGAGTTCCAACTGTGAGTTAACAGATTTTCTTTATAGAATAGCAAAGATTCTAGCTCTCTCTCTGAGAAAAATATATATCAAGGCCAGGCACAGTGGCTCAGACCTGTAATCCCAGCACTTTGGAGGCCGAGGTGTGTGGATCACCTGAGGTCAGGAGTTCAAGACCAGCCTGGTCAACATTGTGAAACCCCATCTCTATTAAAAACACAAAAACTAGCTGTGCATGGTGGCAGGCGCCTGTAATCCCAGCTACTCCAAAAGCTGAGGCAGGACAATTGCTTGAACCCAGGAGGTAGAGGTTGCAATAAGCTGAGATTGTACCATTGCACTCCAAACTGGGCAATGAGAGTGAAACCCCATCACAAAAAAAAAAAAAAAAGAAAAAAAGAAGGAAAAATACACACATAAAAAAATTATAAAAATTATTTCATTGCTTTACTTGTTTCCTTTTATACAGCCCAGTGAGTTCTCTTCTAACATTTTATCATAGAAAATGCCAACTATATGTACAAGTAGAAATGACTGGATTATAAACTCCCATGTACCCATTGTATAGCTTTAACAATGACCATGTCCTTTCCTAATGGCTTTATCTGTATCCTCTCCTGTATTTCCCAATCTTTGAATTATTCTGAAGCAAATCTCATTATATCATTTGACCTGTAAATATCACCATATATATATATATATATATATATATATATATATATATATAATATATATATATTAATATAATATAGAATAGTTAAAAAAATACTGATATAATACTGAAAAATTAACATTTTCCTTGATATAATAACAGTTATTGTTCATTTTTAAATTATCTTGTAACTTTTTTACAGTTTGTTTGAATCAAGATATCTTGTACCTTTTTTAATCTATAGGTTTCCCTCTGTGCTTTCTTTCTCATTCTTCTCTCCCTCCCTGTACCATTGCTATGATTGCTCTTCATTTATTGAACAAATCAGGTTGTTTTCCTGCAGAATTTCCTCCATCTAGATTTAGGGATTAAATATCTAGTCTCTGCATTTAGAGTCAGCTCACTGCACTCTTGTATTGTCACTGAATTTTTCCCTTTGTTCTTGTATTTTTCCTCAATTAATAGTTTATGGACTAATCACATCAGTTCAGGTGAGGTTTAAACTTTTTTTGTGTGGGAGAGGTGGGGAGTTTCCACAGGTAAAAATGATTTCTTCTGTGAGAAAAATACATGAATTCTATTTTTCTCTCTTTCTGTGATATTTATGGTCTTCGATAATGTCATCTTTTCCCCTGTGTATTTTGGGATCTAGGATGAAATTTTGTCTTTGGCTACTTTACCTGATTAGGGATTGTCAGAGTACTGGCCCCTTCATTTCGCTGAGAAAATTTTGCCGAGTTGCCTATGAAATGTATGCTATAGGTAGCCCAGCAGTTACTCTGATTGAACAAAACAAGTGTAGTTAATAAGTGAAAAGTGAGTTAATAATTCTACCACTGGCTGTATAACCTTGCATAATTTAAGCCCCATGACTATCATTTTCATCTGTGAAATGGGAATAACTCTACCTATGGCTTCTATATACAAACATATATGGCACAAAGGCAATGCTTAATAAATGATAGTTATGTTGTTGATATTTAAATAATAGCTTTTTTGATAATGATATCTTTAAATAATAATACAGTTTGATCTGTGATATTTTAAGACTCGTTTGCTGACAGCAGCAGGTTTGCTCCATTTCTTCTATTTTTATGACTAATGTTAAGAAAATATTAAAAAATTGAAAATAGGTGGACACAGGGAGGGGAGCACTACACACTGCGGTCTGTTGGGGGGAATAGGGGAGGGACAGCGGGGGGGTGGGGAGTTGGAGAGAGATAGCATGGGGAGAAATGCCAGATATAGGTGAAGGGGAGGGAGGCAGCAAATCACACTGCCACGTGTGTACCTATGCAACTATCTTGCATGTTCTTCACATGTACCCCAAAACCTAAAATGCAATTAAAAAAAAGAAATATTTAAAAATTTAAAAAGAAAATAAGTAAAAGAATGATGGCATGTCTTTCAGTGTCACACTGGAGTATTAGTTAACAGTCCTGCCTAGTGATAATTTTATTTTCTCTGGGTAGCTATTTTACTATTTTCCTGTGGTTTAGATATTTCACATTTCTCTAAAGGTAAAGACTGAATTGCAGAAAATTAAAAGTGATATAAATAATGTTGTCTAATAGGAATGTAAGTGAAGTGTGTCTGGTAGACAAGATAACCTCAAAGGTTATTGTTTAATTATCCATTAGAGCAAAAGCCAGCTTTGTATCCTTGCCATCTACTCCCACATTTCCTTAGAGCCAGTACATACTCACTCTCTCAAATTTTCTTTTAACTAGCTTTCTCATCATGCTAGTCCATCAGTGAATTAAATAAATCTTGGACACATGACATTTATATTTGCATGACAGCAATGTATTTAAATTTTTGAAAACTTTACTTCAATACAGAGTTTTCAATCTCATTGGTGAACTTTGCTTGTGTGTTTGATATTAATTATAGATTCTAACTATGCTGTTGCCATTTCTCTAAAACTCATGAGAGGTTACATATTTCATCTCACTAACACATCATGAGCTAGAACCTGTACTGTTTTAGGTATGTAGCCAAAGAATAAATATCCTTATTAATATCAAATAACTTGTATTTCAAAATATGGCAGTGGTCATGCATTATGATGTTTTGAATTTGTCAATGTATTCTGTTTAGAAAAACAAAAATTTCCTACTATAAGAGTTATCTTTCTTTGACTCTTTTTTTTAAAGTGTTTTAAGGTGTAGGTTTCTATTTTTTGGGGGGGTTGACATTTATTTGTATATATGTGGCTATTCTAAATGATTAATCAAAAAGTATAAATTATTTTTTTATTCTTCCAAAGACTATCCTATAGTTTCCAGCCCAATTACTATACCATATCCACCCTTCCACCTGCGTAAAGGAAGGAGTCTTTCTTGTTTGGAAAACAAATGAAAAATTCAACTGTATATTAAAATGCTGAGAAAGAAAGGGATGGGGAAACAGATGGAGGCAAGAAATTCATCAGAGTTGAGGAAGGTGGAGAAGAGAAATTTTTGTAGGGTGTTTGAAAAGAGATTATATGAGTGTTGTGGATTAAAAAGAAAAATTTTAATTAAAAAAATCAGTGACTGCCAGGTGTGGTAGCCTGTAATCCCAGCACTTTGGGAGGCCGAGGTGGGTGGATCACAAGGTCAAGAGATTGACACCATCCTGGTCAACATGGTGAAACCCTGTCTCTACTAAAAATACAAAAATTAGCTGGATACGGTGGTGCGTGCCTGTAATCCCAGCTACTCAGGAGGCTGAGGCAGGAGAATTGCCTGAACCCAGGAGGCGGAGGTTGCGGTGAGCAGAGATCGCGCCATTGCACTCCAGCCTGGGTAACAAGAGTGCAACACCGTCTCAAAAAAAAAAAAAATCAGTGAGTAATATGTTGGATCTTTAAAAATCTTTGAGAAGCTCGGGTATAGAAGGAAGTTACTTTATAAATATGGTTGACCTAAACCATGCTTCTTGAATAAGGAAGTACTTGGGAACTAATAACATGATTATCCAGGTTTATCAGATCATGTGTTTAGTCTGGAAATATTTATTGAATACTAATAATGCACTAGACTCTCTTCTAATGTCTAGGGACACACACAAAGAGAGAGAACCTGCCCTCAGGGAACTTACATTCTCATTGGAGGTGGAGAGGACAGAGAATAAACAAAGGGATAAAGATAGGTTTTATATACCAGATGGAGATGAGGGCTATGAAGATATAACACAGGCTGAGTAGGCTGGATAGAGAGAAGTTGATGCTGTTTTATATAGTGGGGTGAAGATTGCCATTTAGTAAATAGCACCTTTCTTTCTAGCCAAGAAGACGAAGTTTATCAGATTGAGATCACCTAAGTAGACATCAGATTGAGTAAATGTTTCTTAGATCTGGTTCAATGGCCCAGAGTACTGAATCTGCAGTATTCCACATCCCTCAGAAGCTAGCGCTGCTACTATATTTTTCCTGGTCAATTTGTAGAACCTGGAAATATTTTGGGGTGTAAGAGTGGCTTGGTGATACATATTAGAGAACAGAGAACTACAGTGAATGCTCCCTAAAAGCACTTTTTATTTAGAAAAAAAGAGAGAAGTTACACTGCATTTCCCTTGTCAAGGTTTGAACAGTACGGTGGCATATTCCTACAACAGGTTTGCTCATCAGAGAAATGAAATGTGAAACAATTCTCTTGTATCAGCTTAGAGCTCCTTTGTCAAGGGAGGGTTATTTTCCCATAAATTCATTGTAAAGGGAAGGAAACGTAACTCACTTTCAAGGTCATTAAAAGAATAAGAAAAGCTAGATCCTATAAATAAAACTTTAATATGCTAAACTAACTGGCAGCAAGAAAGAGAGCTGTTTTCTCAATAAATATTGTATACATGTGCTTTGTCAATTAACTTTTTTTTGACTGTGAACAAAATGTAAATGTCATGGATAAATGATAGCTTTAATGATGTTTTTCAGTGTTGCACTCCATGTTACCATGGCTTTTTAACAAAGATGTTAAATCATTAGGAGTCATATTTCATGATAATTAACTACAAATCTGGTAATATTACCACTTTTCATTTGGCATGAAATGATGAGGGAGAACCATGAGGTTTATTGGAGGTGCATGGCAAAGGACAGAGACACTTAATGTATGTATATAAATCTTATAAAACTACCTATTGGACAGCATTTTATGATCGACATAAATTCCCATTCACTCTCTGCTAGTGATAGACAGGGAAGTCTGCAGTGGAAGCAGAAAGCTGAGATGGGAAGTCACCCTAGAGAATAAAGGGGGCTTATGGGTTTATTTCTTTGTCTTACTTGCTCATTCTTGCAATAGCTAAGCAGATCCTTATTCTTGCCTAAGTTTTGAACCATCGAAGTGTGCACTGTTATTAATTATTTCTTATTAAATGTGTTTTATTATAAAGTTTGCAATAATAATGCTTTTATGATTAAGGAGCTATTGGCATTTGCCATTTTACTCTACTAACCTTCCATCTGCTTTTCTTGGAACCTTTTAAAATGTTCAGCAAGGTCACTCAATATTTCATTGTAGGGAAATAAAAGATCAGGAACACTCTGCTTTGTTAATATTTTCATTCAGCCTGTTGTTAAAATAGAGAGATAGTGGTGTAAGCAGGAAAGGACACTTCTGATAGAGTTGGGTAACCTGGCTTGATTTTGTTTCTTTTGTTAATTAATTTTGATATTGACCACTGTATTAGTCAAGGCTTTTTCTGTGGCAAGTGACTAAAATCCAAGGCAAAGTAGCTTAAGAAAAGGAGAAGTCACGATATCGGTTCATGTAGTTGAAAGTCTGAAGACTTCCGGCACAGCTCTCAAGAACAAGTTGCCCCAACAGGGCTCTCTGTACCAGGCTCTCCATGCTTCGGCTTTGCTCTCCTCAATGCAAGCTTCATTTTCAGGCAGGCTCTCTCCACAGTGAGTAGAATGGCAGTTCCAGACTCATTGATCCTGATGCCTGGAGATCCCAGAAGAAGACTGCAACAGCTAATTTTAAGTGTCAACTTGACTGGATTAAGGAATACTCAGCTAAGTAGTAAAATGTTATTTCTCGGTATATCTGTGAGCGTGTTTCCAGAAGGGACTGATATTTGAATCAGTAGACTGAGTAAGGAAGATCCACCCTCATGAAGTTTGGGCAGTCACTATCAAATTGGTTGACGGCTTGGACAGACCAAAAAGGCAGAAGAAACGTGAATTGACTCTTTTTCTCCTCTGGAACTAGGATACCATTTCCTACTGTCCTTGCACATTGGAACTCTGGGTTCTCTGGTCTTTGGAATCTGGAACTTGCATCTCCAGTCTGCCCAGTTCTCAGGCCTTTGGATTTGTACTGAGCCATGCTGCTGGCTTCCCTAGTTCTCCAGTGTGCAGAAAGCTTATTGTGGAACTCTTAAGCCTCCATAATCATGAGGGACAACTCCTCTGATAAATCTCCTCTTTGTCTGTCTGTCTGTCTATTATCTATGTATCTATGTATGTATATCTATCTATCTATCTATCTATCTATCTATCTATCTATCTATCTATCTATCTACCTACCTATCCATCCTATTAGTTCTGTTTCTCTGAAGAACCCTAATACACTAAAAAGAGCACTTTTATGGGCAGGTAGAGGATCATTTGAAAGAGTTCAAAACTAGAAGCAAAGTAGCTAGTAAGAGGTTATTGTAACCTCCCCAGCCTCAGAGGACTCACTGGCTCACTCACACAACAAAAATATACATTGAGTGCCAGCTGTGTACTGGTACTACGTGAGTCAAAATGTAAGGCAATGACAATGGAGACAAATACGAAAGCAATTTCACAAAGAGTAACACATTTGATGTCAAATAGCTATGGGAGGGAAGACAAGACTTTCTGGTTTTCTAATCTGAGCTACTGGGAGGCAATAACATTCCCTGAGCCAGGTATTCTCTGAATCTGTCTACTCATATGTAACATGACAACAGTAACAAGAAGCCAGCATCAGAAGACTATTAGGATGATGAAATGAAATAATACAAATTTAAAAGGATTTTGTAAGCTTTGAAACATAAAATGAGGGTAAGGTATTATTTTAAAATATATGTAACATATTTACAAATAATCTCTGTGGTTGCTTTTGATTTCGTGAGGATGTAATTTTCTCCCCACAAGAAGTACCTATTAGAATAAATTAAACAAAATGTCTTTGCTATCTAGCTGAAATAAGCATTATTTATCTCAAAATGCGTGTCTTTACCAGCCTCATGTTCTATATTCTGGCTTTTTCCCCATTATGCAGAATGTTGATGGGGAGGGGGGTAAAAGCCAGTTGAGTTTCTCATAAAATTTCACACTGCAGACTTGGGCAACAGTGGTTTTGTTTAAAGCTGATTCATTGGGAATTCAAAAGAGATGCTATTGTATAGGTACAATAACAGTTTAGTGAGGTTCTTTATGAGACACTCAGGATTATGGATCCATAATTTGCATTCATTGCAAACATTGTAACAACTTCCTTTGAGCTATTAAAAGGAAGGTATTGAAAGGCTGTTAAGGACTCTACCAAGCAGTGAAATCACAACAGGTTCATTTATTGGAGAAAATACCAGCAAGATACAAGCTAGCATTACAAATCCAGATGTCATCTACTCAGTTGTCACATGTAACTTTGTCCAGCCTCTCTGGGCAAAGGAAGGAGCTATTATTTTAGTAGGTTGGAGCCCTGAAATCATATTGCAATACACCCATCCAGGCGGCCATCCATTCATCCACTCACTCATTTCAATTCCTAGGTGCTGGGACAGATGCTGAAGAAAATAACATGCTCTTCCTACAGAGCCTAATTGTAGAGACAGACACATAAAATGTATTTGCAATAAAATGAAAACATGAGATGATAGGCTAAGTGTGGGGTGCTTTGGATGCTGCTGAGCAGACAGGGCTGTGGGAGAAAGAAGCAATTGCTGAAAAAAAAAAAGAAGGAAAAGAAATGCTATTCCAGGCAACCAAATTAATAAATGAGCATTGTGTTGCAAATTAAGTTGTGAATTCTGCTCCCTGGGAATCTGTAATGCTGGCAAACGCCATCCGTTAGACTTTTCACTTCCATTTTCAGAATTTCTGATTTAAAGACAAATTAAGCTAAATGTTTAGTTGCTCCTTAAAGTGTCCTATGTGAAAAACCCATCTATGCCATCACGGGGAGTTCTCCCAGTTTCTCATCTGTCAAATCTTTTGGGATTTAGATGGACCTTTGCTCCTATCCTATGAGAAATAAAAGATAATATTCTTCATATACCTAAATTATCTAGCACAAAACCTGACACACAGTAGGTCCACAATAAACAACAGATATTCTCCATTGACAGAAGGCTGGCTTTGCAAAGTATTTTCAATTGACAAAGAAAAAATATGAATTGTACCAAATTCTTTTAATAATTGCATTTTCTTCCATCTTCTAATTAAGGTCTCATCTGAATTTTGCACCATACCTATACGACACTAACAACACAGATTCATTTAAACAAACTAAAAATAAATTCAAATTTATTTTTTATAAATGGTTAGACTTTATTTTGCAGGTGCACAGGAAATGAAGTGTTATTATGATTAGTTTAAAGAAAAATCATGACAATTTCATGACCAAAAGAGGGAAAAAATATGTGGAGGATACAGCTGGACCTGGTATATATCAATAATTAATTCTTAATCTCATGTGTTTGTAACATATAAATCATCTTTGTTTCCAAAAATAAGAGCATAGAATATCTATGAATTAAATATCATTGGTTGCATTACTACTAATAATAACCAATTCACTATGATTCCAATAAATCTATATTTGGGTTGTAAATAAGCCAACAGAATCACAGGAAGGTACAAAACATCCCTGTGTTTGTTGCATTAAATACCAGGTCTTCTAAGTCTAAACAGATTGTCTCTTTTTTTTTTCTTCTCTTTTTTTCTTGCTGCTTTGTGTTTTGTTTTTAGAGACAGAAGTCTTGCTATGTTGCCCAGGCTGAACTCAAACTCCGGGGTTCAAGTGATCCTCCCATCTCCAGCTTCCTGAGTAGCTGGGACTACAGGTGTGAGCTACCATTCCTGGCCTTTTGTCATATTTCAATTGAAATAATCTGGGCTAGTTTTACAATAGAGGTAAAAAAAATTCCAACTCCAATCCTTTGGAATTGTGTAACTGTAAACAAGCGAATTAACTTCTCTAATGTGGCCAGGCGTGGTGGCTCACGCCTGTAATCCCAGCACTTTGGGAGGCCGAGGCAGGTGGATCACGAGGTCAAGAGATCAAGACCATCCTGGTCAACATGGTGAAACCTCATCTCTACTAAAAATACAAAAATTTAGCTAGGCATGGTGGTGCGTACCTGTAATCCCAGCTACTCAGGAGGCTGAGGCAGGAGAATTGTCTGAACCCAGGAGGCAGAGGTTGCAGTGAGCCAAGATCGCGCCATTGCACTCCAGCCTGGGTAATAAGAGCGAAGTTCTGTCTCAAAAAAAGAAAAAAAAAACTTCTCTAATCTGTAAAATAGGGATGATATTAATGGTCACCTTATACAGTTAATGTGAGAATAAATAAAGGTCCAGCATATGACCCTGTCTGGAAAGGGTATTTAGAATTTGTTGCACCTGTCTTTTTCTTAGTTTATCACTCACCCCGTATTAGCTTTTGCAATGCTTTCTGATTTGTAACAACCCGTGGGGATTATGGGAGCTACAATTCAAGATGAGATTTGGTTGGGGACACAGCCAAACCCTGTCACAAAGTGTACTCCTGATTTGGAATATGTAGCAATTCAAATGCATAATAAAAGAAATATGGCTCAGAGACAAAGTGCTGGCTTCTAATTCATGATGGAAATACTAATTGCCTTATGACCTTAGGTTAGTCACTTAGCCCCAGGGCCTTTAGCAATACAATTAGTTATAGTTAAAAAATGCTACATAATTATTATAAAGTATGGTAAGCAACTAAAATAATGGATGTTACTGAAAACTTTATACTAATTTATGTAACTTTACTCGTTCTCCTTGATTTAATGCTTCGATCCAACTGTATTTTTTTCAGTTCCTACTTCTTTTTACTTTCAGTGGAAGATTTTCTTTCCCTTCTTTGTGATTTTAATTTCATCAAATTCTTAAAATCAGGTTTAGAAGCGAACTTGCATATTATCTAATGGAATGAGGTCCTTGAGGTACCATTTCCAGCTTCCATACCATGGAAAATGTCACTTAAATCTCTTTAGTGACAGGGAACTCACTGCTTCTTGAAGCAGTGTGTTCCTGTGTTTGAGAAGTACTGCTATGAGATTCTTTCTTGTACTTAAACTCCAATCCATTTCTCAGCTACTTCTTGCCAAAATTCTACCTTTAAGGGTTACATAGAATAAGCTGATAATCCCCGCCACATGGCATTTCTTCAGAAATATGAAAATGGGTAACATACATATTCCTAGACTCTATTTATTCATCATATGCAATGCTTTAGGTATTTCAGAAGTATCAGTTTTACCCATAGATTTATAATTAGTATGGTATTATAACACGCTGCCATGTCTTTGAATGAATTAAGTTTTAGAACATTGCTTTATTCATATATCTATATGCACTGCTTGAATATAGAGTTTTTCTATTTTTTTCTAAAGTTATAGGGACCTTATGTTCCAACCCATATATAACATCAGTACTTCAGGCACTTCGGCTGAATATAGGGGGAAAAAATCCTTAATCAAAAACAAGCAAACAAAAAAAGAATGAATTGAAGCTTGCTAGGTCAATGCTCAAAGTAGGAAAAGTCTGCGTGATTGTGTCTGAAGGCATATGAAATGGAAATAACTATTTCCTAATCAATAAGTGTGATCATACCTGGCGGTGAGGTCAGGGGAAGAGGGAGCAGGCATCCAGGGCCCTGTCCAAAGGACACCTTGTAGGATCCAGAAAAGGAGACCAAACCTATGATGCAAAGAAAACAACCTGGAGGCAAAGAAGACCAGATCTGTCTATAGATGTACTGTTTGGATGGTACGATGTTACAAAAAATAAAGGAAGCTGCTTTTAAAAATCAAGAGAATTGGCTGGGTGTGGTGGCTCACTGCCTGTAATCCCAGCACTTTGGGAGGCCAAGGTGGGTAGAACCCCTGAGGTCAGGAGTTCAAGACCTGCCTGGCCAATATGGTGAAATTCTGTCTCAACCGAAAATACAAAAAAAAAAAAAAATAGCTGGGCGTTGTGGTTGGCACCTAAAATCCCAGCTGCTTCAGGAGGCTGAGTCAGGAGTCTTGCTTGAACCTGGGAGGTGGAGGTTGCAGTGAGCCAAGATCAGGCCATTGCACTCAAGCCTGGGCAACAAGAGCAGGACTCTGTCTCAAAAAATAAAAAATATCAGGCGATTTTATTTAAACTCTAGATTGCAATGTCTCTTGAAGAGTTAGAAGTCTTGGCAACACTGGGCCTGCATTCCCACTAAGTAAGAATTGAATGATAAAGCTCATGGGATGGGACATCTCCAGGTGACCTCATTCCCACCTTTCCCTGTGGGTAATATACTAAACCTGTTGCCACCATCTTTATTGTTTGCCTGATTCTTGGGGGCATTCAAGCCCCCTGTTATTAGGTGCCTGGTGCTATGCCTGCCTTTATTATTTCAGCCACATCCTTCTCTCTTCTAAACCTCCTGTTTTTTTTTTTTTAAATTATTCACTCAACCCAACATAGCACATGTACATGCAAGCTTTCCCAGGTGTAATTCTTCAGACACTACAGGGTGGCTTGGTGCTCAGATCTCCTTCTCTGACAGATGTTGAGACTTTTCCCCTTCACCTTTTCACCTCTAGTCCAGTGGGTCTCCAGTATTTGTTCCTGCCATGCTGCCTGATAAATGGATTTCTCCTATGGGCCATATTCTCACCTCTAACAATGCTCACTTGGGCTACTACAAGAACAAGAGGAGCTGCAGCTATGTGCTCGGATGTAACTTTTGTCCCTTCCTTCCCCCAACTGTGTGGAATTGACATTCTTGGTCTTTAGTGATAGAAAACCAGAAGCCAGTTAAAATATCCTTACTTGGCCAGTAAACCCATTAAAAACAAATAAAGAAACAGTAACAACAAAACTCTCTCCTTAGGCATCAGGGAAAGGCAAATTAAAACCATGGTGAGAAGTTTCCCAGACACCAGACTGCTTATTATATTACTATTTGTAACTTTGTAATATTGTTTGGCTGTGTCCCCACCCAAATGTCATCTTGAATTATAGCTCCCATAATCCCCACATGTCATGGGAGGGACCTGGCGGGAGGTAATTGAATCATGGGGGTAGATTTTCCCATGCTGTACTCATGACAGTGAGTAAGTCTCATGAGATCTGATGTTTTCATAAAGGTCAGTTCCCCAGCACATGCTCTCTTGCCTGCTGCCATGTATGATGTGCCTTTGCTCCTCCTTTGCCTTCTGCTATAATTGTTAGTCCTCCCCAGCCATGTGGAACTGTGAGTCCATTAAACCTCTTTTTTCTGTAGAAATCACCCAGTCTCAGGTATTTCTTCATAGAATATGAAAATGGACTAAGATACTTTGCATATCTAATATAGTTCCTAATAACAAAAATTGGAAAAAAGAAAAATAAAGTTCTTTCTGCCTTTCCTTTCTTTCTCAGTACACAGTCTGCTGAGATGAGAAAGAGAATGTGTTGAAGTGGCTTTGAAAAAGAAATGGTAGGCCTGGTAACCAAAAACTAGATGGAGGGACATTTCTGAGTATAAATGAAATAGCAATGATAGAATGAGGCAGTGCCATTTTGCAAACCTAATTAAGGATATATGCAATAGTTATCAATGTCTGCCATTACATGCACATACCCCAGACCTTAAGTGTGTCTTATACATCATTACTTATAAAGTACTTTAGCCACCACCAACCCACTCCCCCAAAAAAGTTGAACCTAAATCTCAACAATCCTCTAGACATGACTGTGGAGTCTTAATTAGGGAAAAGAAGACAGGCTGGTGGGAGCAGGGGAAAGTAAAAAGAAAGAGCAGATAAGGTACAAAACTGCCTTTCTTCATGGTCCAAGACATGTAGCCCTCCTGCACAGATAGCTCATAATCTTCCTGCACCTGACTTATCACCCCACCCTTGGCTAATAGAAAAATGCAAGTTAACTCACTGCCACATTGGCATTATCATTACTGTGCTTAGCCCACTCCAGCACAAGTACCATCCTAAAAAATCCCCAGCAAGCCTTTGTCTCCTGGCAGTCAGCTCCTCTCTTGCTGATCTGCCTGTTCCACTCTTGCAATATATTTGCATACCTTCTCTAATAAATTTGCTTTTCATTACCTACAACTAACTGTCTGGATAAATTTACTCACCTGTGACACCAGCTCCAGCTAGCCACTATCCGCAATAATAACTACTGATTAAGAAATACAAAGAAGAGAGGAAAGTGTTAAATTATACCACGGAGCCAGCAAAATTCCTTCTGGAAAACTCTACAGATCAAATGACCCAGCTTTTTCAATCTAAAAATTGGAAGAGAGGGGGATAGAAAGAGAGAGACAGAAAAAGAATCTATTGAAAATATGACATAAAAGACACCCATGTGAAGTGAGTAGAGGCATAAATGGCATTCTAATTTTGTGTGTATTGGAAATATTTCACATTAAAAGTTGAAAAAACAAACAGAAGCAGAGATGCCGAGCATCCGTGCCCACTTACACAATCCAAGTAGTGGCACTACACAACTATATTTCTCAGGCTCACCACTGGACTAGGTTTTTCTTCCCCCACTCCCCAGTGGACTCCCAGACAGTTAGTACACCTGACTGCTAGATGGTAATATTCTGTCCTAATAAGACTGTAACTACCCAGCCTGGAAAGGAATTTCGTTGTTTATGATTCCTAAGAAAAATATTTCATTTGTCTCTGTAAGGGTTATTGTCTTGTGAGGTTTATTGTCAAGTTTAAAATGAGGTAACTGACGCCTGCATGAGAACAATTAGATGCCAATTTATTTGGCTCCTGGGGAAGGTTCTATGGTCCCCGGGAAAGAGGCCAGAGAAGTCACATCCGCGGGGGGGGGGGGGGGGGGTGAAGGCATTTGATTGGCTTTGGAGAAACAAGAAGTGGATGGGGCAAGCTGCTATTGGTAGGTAGGCGGGATTTCCGGTGATCGGGCTAGGTGCTGAGTGCAGAGCTTAGTGTTGAGTGCAGAGGGGATTTCCAAGGCAGGCTAGGTGCCGGGTGCAGAGCTTAGTGCTGAGTGCAGAGAGGATTTCCAAGGTGGAGCTAGATGATGAGTATATTCTGGTGATGTAATTTTCAGGCGGGGAGAGGGATGGGCGTGTCTGAGCTCCAGCCGGGCCTTACAGTCTCTTTCTATGGTGTTATCAGAAAATGCTTTGCAGCAAATAAATGGCAACGCCATAGTGGATATTAATGAAATTTTAATGAATTTGAGGTGCTGGCACCATGTATTCCTGCAGAGCTCAGTTTTTTAAAACTGCTGCTTTAATGCTGAAAGCTTAAGGAAGAAAGCAGCAACACTAAGGCCAGAATCAAGGTAGCCGCTGCTGGGGAGAAGATTTTTCCCAGCTTAGTAAATTGTTTAGCCTTCATTTTCTCGGTCTCCTGGAGCCCTGCAAACCCCATGGTCAGATACCCTGTGGTTTCCAGTGCTGAGCAGCTTATGCAGAAGAAAGGATACATGATTTCTGCTCTAGTCCTCTGCTGCCTCTTGATGTTGAGGGCCCCTGCCACGCTTAAAATGTTTATTGCAGATTGTTCCTTTTTGCCCTTCTAACTAGTCTGTAAACTCTATTCCAGGCAGGGGCTGGGAGAGTTATTGCCTGTTGATACACTCACCCAAATAAGTGCTGAGTGTTCTTTGCTACACACATATGGACTTTGGCTCAGGGCCCAGAATACCTGAGTCAATTTCAGAATCCAATTGTTACAGCAGGCTTGTGTTTTTAGAGACGAAAAAGGTGTGTATCCTAAGATCCAAAAGCTGTCTACATTTACATTCCAGCTTTCTTTTTAATTAAGAAGATCACAAAAATCAATAGAGAATTTACTAGCATAGAGGGCCATACTGGAATGATTTGGGGAAAGCATTTTGCTGCATTGACAGAAAGAGGCAAGGGAGGTGTTTAGCAAACCATCTGTAACTGGCTGGGTGTTTCTCATTTATTTCAGATTCCATTCTCTCTATTCATTCCCCATCCCATCCCATCCTTGGACCCCAACTCTTCCAGAATGTTAACTATGCCCCATAGCCCTGAAATGAATTTTCCATAAGAGAACAATTTCTTACTTTTATGGTGCTAGAACAATTGTATGCATTGTTAGAGACCCCTATATGACTTTGACTTCGTCAGAAGAGAATAGTAACTCTCCATTGACAGCTCCCAGTGACTGAAAGTATAATCAAAGTCAATGCATTATTAATGACTCTTCTTTTTAATGACTCAATCACAGTGTGAAATGCTTTTCAAACATTTTATTTTATATAATTTTTCCACTTGGGAAAGTCTGCCCACAAATTAAGGGAACACAATAGCTGAATAAAACCTGAAATATTATGCTCGATGTTCCCCTAACAAATTGTCCTTCACAGAGATGGCCAGAAGTTCTGATCAATTTTTTTCCTGACAAGTGGGGGCCAGATAAAGGATACACCTAGATCAGGTTACCTGAGAACACAGATTGAGAACTGGGCTTTGGAGTCTGAGAGCCCTGATACATCTGTCTTTATTATATACTAATGATGTGATCATAGGCTCCTCTTGAAAAAGCTCTCAGGGTTGGTTTCTTCCTCTGTAAATGAGCCTACTGGTGCCTCTGGAACAGGGGCTGGTGTGAAGGTGTATGAGATAATGCATGTAAACTGTATCTTCCAGGGCCTTGGATTGTTGACTCCTTATTCTGATTCCAAGCAACCAGAGTGGAGAAAAAAGCAGAGAGAGCAATTTCAGCAGCTGGCTGCTCCTACTGCTCTGAGCTATGTGACAGGTCCCAGGAGAGGAAACAGTGGAGTGGAGATGGGCAGGGAAGAGATGGAGGCAAAAGAGAGAGATACTGGCTTGCATCAGAAGAGTAAGGTTACGTTCAGCATGATTACCTTTGCGATGTAAACACCGAACAACCTCCAAGGGTAAAAGAAGTTCAAGAATTTCAGACACTGGTCAAGTTTATGTAGTTGTGATAGGAATGACTTTAAAAACTTTGAAACTAGTGTGTGTTTGTATTTTTAGTAACTTACTTTTTAAAAATTTGCATTTTAGATGGGGTCACACCAATGGGTTGTTGGTTCCATTCTGCATTCCCTTTAATACTTTATTTTAAATATTAAAAGAGTATTTATGCGACACAATCATGAAAATGGCTACCGGTTACCAAATGCCTCCTATAGGCCAGGCCTTATGTTTTGCACTCTTCACATATGAGCTCATTTAATCTTTCTGCAGACCCGCAATGTATTATTATCCTCATTTTACTGACAAAGAAGTAGAGACCCAGAAGGATAGGCAATTTCCTTCAGTTTACATAGCTATTAAATGGCAAAGGTGAGAATTTGAATTTAAGTTTTTCATTCATACATCTCTGTTCTGACTCCAAAACCCATTCCATACCACCACCAAAATAATGGACGAGACTGTATTTTGATATTGCTAATAACTGGAATGATAAATTAAGAAACGGAACCATATTTTAACCAGGGTTTGCTGTCTGGTTATTTTTCTAGCACTGCTGCCTCTGAAGCAAAGTCAGGTAGATAATGTATGGGGGTGTGTGTGTGTGTGTAAAAACTGGTAAATTTCACCTAATTTATTTGTATCCTTTCTACTGCTATTTCTAACCTCCATTTTTGAAACTATCTTAAGAGTCATTGTCAAGGGATGCAGATACTTGAAAAATGAAACCATCAGGGTCATTTAAAATCTCTTAAGCAGAGAACATTTAAGTTTTCTTGTTTCTGGCTACTGGTAACAAATCATCATTAAATCTTAAACACAGCATAAACAAAGCATGAACAGATTGTGAACACTTCCTAATTCAACAAAGAGAGATTACGATTTTGCAGACACTGTTAAATGTTGGAACAGACCCCGAGGAAGTCATTTTAAGGCCCAGAGCATTTTCATGTATCTTGGCCTCCTCTCTAAATCAGATTTTCCCAGAGGAACTGACATTGCCAAAAAATATGCATTTTTGTTTAAAGTTGTCTGGACAAAGATTTATGCTTCTGTGACCATCTGCATTATCACCCATGCAAGGCAAACAATACTGTCCTAATCCAATCATATGCCTACTGATGCTTTATGTATATTTCACGTACCTATCTGCACAACAGAAGGAAGTAATTGCAAAGATAAGGAAAAGCAAAAGTAGCAGGACCTGGTTTGAGATTCCGTCCTTTGACTGCTGGGTCCAGACATGGATGGGTATGGGAACCCCCGTGGGGTCTACTTGAATGAGGGAGAAAACTTATCCAGAGAGAATCCAGATTAGAATGTGCAAGTGTCAGAGCCTGATTCTATTGAGAAGAGAGGCAGTGTTGAGTAGAAACAGCTCGCTTTTCTTTGGACAGGTTTTAGATTTATTTGGAGACACCTGTTATGGCTCCTTCTTGCTTTATTTTATGGTTCAGTATTCACTTGACATAGTCCATGATACCAATATCCCTCTTGAAATATAGCCCCCATCCAAACAGAACTTGATACTTAGGTCCAGCCAGAGTATGATAGCAATTACTGACTTTTTTTTTAACTTACAAAATTTACTGTTATTAATGTAGCTTAAGACCTGGGCTTTGCTTTTGTCTCCACAGAGAGTTTTAGTTACCTAAAGCCTCCAGGTATTTGTAATTCATATTTAGGCCTTGCAAAGATGCTCATTGTTCTCAAACAATGATTCCAAACTTAGCTGCATATTGGAATCACCTGGCAAGTTTCAAAAATAGTTTCCTGTGTTTCATTGCCAGATAGGGATTTTGTTGGTCCAGAGTGTGGCCTGGGTTTGGGGATTTTTAAAAGACTCCAGATAATTCCAAAGTGCAGGGAAGTCTGGGAAGCACTGTTCTGATCTTTCCATTCAAAGTGTGGTCCATGGCACTGGCATCACTTGGGAGCTTGCTAGAAATTCAACTGCTTGAGCCCTACCCAGACCGACTAAACTAGACTCTGAATTTTAACAGGATAGCCAGGTGATTTATGTGCATTTTGAAGAAATATTAATATAATCATGATTGCAAGACTTTTAAATTTTATTTAATTTCACTTTTTTTCTTCAGCATCAGGAAACAACTTCAGCCTCATCATTGGGTCTCAGACTACATGTGAAGCAATTGGGTCGGGTGCCCTCAAGTGGGTAGGGTTAAGGCTAGTTAGTAACAAACCTGGTGTCAGACATTCAGGCTAATTCTGGATCAAGGTGAACACAGGAAGCAGAAGATTAAAATATTGTTTTAGCTCTTTGCTTGCAAAGCTGGGCTGGGAAATGCAAGTAATTTAGACTGAAGACCAAGATGGAATGGACTGTTCCTCTGTCCTTCGGTTTCTCCTGTCTCAAGTAGCTAGTTTTCTTGAGAACAGAGGCCTCTCCTGTGGTGTGGGGAGGTTCTGCCTGCACCTTGGTGAGCTTACCCCCCATGGCAGCACTGGCAGAGAGGAGAATGTGTTCTACTTAAGAATAACTTCAGAGGAGGGACAGCAAGCAAGGTGGCAGCTAGCTATACAAGTGCACTTGCTGCCTTACTGGCCCACTGAGTCACTCCTTCTATTGGGAGGGTGGGCCTTTAGTTTCCTGGCAGCTGTTGCTATTCTGGGGGCCACTGTGGAAATGTAGGAAAAGGATGTGAGTCTTTTACTTTATCCCTTTTCATTGATTGGGACCAGGAAGCAGTTACCTGACAAACCTGCCCAGGAGGACTGGTCAGAAGGCCTCAGAGGAGGCATTAGACAGAAGAGCGAGCCAGCAGAGGACCCGCTTGATAGGTCCAGAGAATCGGAGAAAGCAGCTCAAAGAGTAGCTGGGCTCGTGGTCACCAACTTGGCATTGTCGCCAAATGATGTTAGCTTCCTAGTGTCTTATTTTACTCAGATTTCCTTTGGTTTCTTGAATTTCAGACAGGTCACTGATGGTTTTTAAGAAGAATACCTAGGCAAAACCATTCAGGACATAGCCATGGGCAAGGACTTCATAACTAAAACACTAAAAGCATTGTCAACAAAAGCCAAAATAGACAAATGGGATCTAATTAAATTCCAGAGCTTCTGTACAGCAAAAGAAACAGTCATTAGAGTGAACCGGCAACCAACAGAATGGGAAAAAATTTTTGCAATCTACCCATCTGACAAAGGGCTGATATCCAGAATCTACAAAGAACAAAAAGAAATTTACAAGAAAAAAACAAACAAACCCATTCAAAAGTGGGAGAAAGATATGAACAGACACTTTTCAAAAGTAGACATATATGAGATCAACAAACATATGAAAAAATGCTCATCATCACTGATTATTAGAGAAATGCAAATCAAAACCACATTGAGATGTCACCTCACACCAGTTAGAATGACGATCATTAAAAAATCTGGAGACAACAGATGCTAGAGAGGATGTGGAGAAATAGGAACACTTTTACACTGTTGGTGGGAGTGTAAATTAGTTCATCCATTGTGGAAGACAGTGTGACGCTTCCTCAAGGACCTAGAAATAGAAATTCCATTTGACCCAGCAATCCCATTACTGGGTATATACCCAAAGGATTATAAATTATTCTATTATAAAGACACATGCACATGTATGTTCATAGCAGCACTGTTTACAATAGCAAAGACTTGGAACCAACCCAATGCCCATCGATGATAGACCGGACAGGGAAAGTGTGGCACATATACACCATGGAATATTATGCAGCCATAAGAAATGATGAGTTTGTGTCCTTTGTAGGGACATGGATGAATCTGGAAACCATCATTCCCAGCAAACTGACACAAGAACAGAAAATCAAACACCACATGTTCTCACTCATAGGTGGCTGTTGAACGATGAAAACACATGGACAAAGGGAGGGGAGTATCACACACTGGGGTCTGTTGAGGGGGGCCAAGAGTGGGACAGTGGGGAGGGGTGGGGAGGTCAGGGAGAGATAACATGGGGAGAAATGCCAGATGTGGGTGGCAGGGGGGTGAAGACAGCAAACCACATTCCCATGTGTGCACCTATGCAACAATCCTGCATGATCTGCACATGGACCCCAGAACCAAAAGTACAATTAAAAAAGAAAGAATCTTACTTATGAATGGGTGGAAGTTAGTAAGGTGGTGGGTGGCTTAAAAATTTTTTTTTTTTTTTAGAGAGACAAGGGTCTTGAAGTGCACAGGCTGCTCTTGGACTTCTGGCCTGAAGAAATCCTCCTACCTCAGCCTATGAAAGTGTCAGGATTACAGGCATGAGCCAATGCACCCAGCCTAAAATTATATCTCTTAAAGAAGTGATTTGTCTTTCAGAGATACAACCTAGTGAGGGGCCAGGAGAGAAAGGGCAATAGGCAGCTATTCAGCTTTCCCCTTCCATCAGTTCTGGACCTTGGTCTTTCTCTTGCATCTCATTTTTCACTCTAACTTTCAGAGGTGCGAAGGATGTCCTCTTAGACTAAACAAGACAGAAGAACACAAAATCCCAAACAACACCCTCCAGTATAAAACACAAGAAAACTCAATCCTAGCTCGTCTTTCTCCAGCCAAACTGACAATCTGCTTGTTGGCAGATGTCCTCTGAAGTGTGGCCGGTGCTCACTGGCACCTCTTCCTCACCACAGCCCTGCTCTTTGGCTCCCAGCCTCGGGCCCCTCCTGAAGGGCTCAACTGAAACCTCTCTCCCAGAGGGCACATGTGGCATCCTCATTGCCAAATCCAAAGGCTTTTCTTAGCTCCTGCTCCAATTAATATCTTTCTAAGGTCATTCCTTTGACATTGTTGACTGTATTTCATTTCTTTTTCTTCTGGTGATCAAATGCATGAGCTTAAGAATCAGACAGATCTGAACATAAATCCTAACTACTGCTAGTAGTAATGTGACCCTAGGCAGATAAAATACACATACACACACACACAACATATACACAGATGTGTGTCTTAGATTTTGCTCTATAGCAATGGAATCATATGTTATACTCTTGTTTGCTTTTTGTCTTACTTGACAGTACATTGTGGAAATCCTTTCAAAAGAGTTGGTGTAGAACTCATTCATTCTTAAATATTGTGGATGTATCACAAATTATTCAACCATTCCTCTACTGATAGATACTCCATTTGTTTCAGACATTTTTTAACCCTGGGTTGGTGATTTCATCTTATGGGGTCAATTCCCAGTTGAGGGATGGCTGGATCAAAGGACACATGTATATTTAATTTACATTGAGTGGGTATATTTAATTTTAACAGACGTTGCCAGATGGCCTTCTAAAAAAGCTGTACCATTTCACATTCCACTAGCAGTGTATGAGTAGCTCTTCCTCAAAGTATTATAGTCCTGTTTAATTTTTTACAAACCTGGTGCATTTCCTCAACTACCATAGAAGTTGACCATCTTTCCAAATGTTTGTTAGCCTTACTTGTATGTTATGTTTTGCAAACCTACTATTTATATCCTTATTCAAGTTACCTAACCTCTCTAAGCTTCAGTCCCTTCACAAGGGACTGAAAGAAAAGAATAAAAGAAACACTTGATAAACTAAAGTTGCGTAATTATGAAGTATGAACAGTTGAGAACACAGGGCCCAAGAATCAATTGACCAGCCAGGGTCACACATGGAGTTAGTGCTGTGATTAGGGACTCCGATGCCTGTAGGTGCCATGCAGGTAATGTCCATGCGTGTAGATGTAGGTGGGGACTACAGCAAGGATGAGAGCCTGTGCCAGCCCAAGGAAGGCTACAATTGCTCATCTCCATCCATGGTTATTATGAGAATTAAATAAAATATTTATGTGAAGGCTTTGCCCAAAGCCTAGCACAAATGACACGCTTGATAAATAGTAGCTGCTGTAATTGTTTAAAATCCCTTTTCCCTTATTTGGTTAATCTTGATACCTTTAAACGTTATCTGTAGGCATTTTCCAACATTTTGTCAAATTCATTTCTCTTGGACATTTTACATTCTTCCTGAACAATCTCATCACTTCCATAATTTCAATTTTGCAATCTGTATTCTGTTAAAAGGCCAGTTTGAGCCTCTAATCCTGACTTGCCTTTTTTTTTTTTTGAGACGGAGTTTCACTCTTGTTACCCAGGCTGGAGTGCAATGGCGCGATCTCGGCTCACCGCAACCTCTTCCTCCTGGGTTCAGGCAATTCTCCTGCCTCAGCCTCCTGAGTAGCTGGGATTACAGGCACACACCACCATGCCCAGCTAATTTTTTGTATTTTTAGTAGAGACGGGGTTTCACCATGTTGACCAGGATGGTCTCAATCTCTTGACCTCGTGATCCACCTGCCTCGGCCTCCCAAAGTGCTGGGCTTACAGGCATGAGCCACCACACCCAGCCCCTGACTTGTCTTTTAAAAGCAGAATAGGCCATTTCAGTACCTTGCTAGACCCCACAGATCTATCTTACCACCTATTCCTTGCCCCAGCAGCAAACTCTGCCTCTAGGGAGCACAGCTTTCCCATCTGTGCTACTAAGTGTTCCTAAAGGCACCCTTTCCTCCAAGACCTTTGGGCTTGAGATCCTAAAGTCATCATGATGCCTTGCCCTAGACATTCATTTCCATAGCAAAGCTCCATAAATCCTCTCACAATGGCTCTTATAGCCATCCTCTCTTTCTTAATCCCATTGTTTGTACAAAAGTTCACTCCATCAACAACAATCGAAATACCTAACTAACCAGTTTTTCCTCTGCCAGCTTCTCATTTTTTTTGATCTATTTGTTACATTCCAGAGGAAATCTTCTAAAACAATGACAGAATCATGTCACACACTCAGAACCATTTATCAGCTTCTTTTATTACAGAGTAACATTCTCACTGGCCTTGGAGAACACTGCCCCAATTCCTTCATGCACCCTATTTTTTTTCATCACCCCAATTTCTTTCATTTCTGCCAAAACTCCAGTTCTGAGCACTCGCAGGTGTTTTTTGTTCTTCTAGCTTATCAGGCTATGATGCCTATTCCTTCTCCACCTGTTGGAATTTTATTTATTTTTTCAAACCTCTCCCTCTGTTGAGATCTTCCGCATTTACTCAGCTAGAATGAATCAACTATAGCAGTTTCCTATACGTGTCCCTCAATTTACTCATTCTGTAATATGTATTATTATAGTAGGTAATTTTCACGATTCTTTTTGGCCTTTCCTCACCACAAGCTTCTTGAAAGCCAAAATTCACTTCTCGTTCCTTATGATATTTTCTGTCTTTTCTGTGTTTCCCAGTCTGTTTCTTATCTGGTAACTTATAAGTACTCCTTTCTTTCTTTCTTTAAATTTGGAATAATTCATGACTGGGGTTAGAGACTGGGGAAAATTGAATCTGAAGAAAGAGTTCTAGGAGAGTTGTAGGAGCCAGTTGTCTTGGATTCTCAGAGGTAGAAATGGGACCATGGGACTGGCAGCAGTGGTGGCTATGGGACTGGTCTATCCCATAGTTGCCTTTTATTTGCTTCATATACAGTAATATGTGAACATATGTTTTATAAGTTGGCCAACATTTACTAATAAGCATGTTTTATATAAGCATCTGGCTTCTCTTGAAAGGAGGAACATCAGTGGATTGGCATTCCTGGATGGTACATAGATGGAGATGAGCAATTGTAGTCTTCCTTGGGCTGGCACAGGCTCTCATCCTTGCTGTAGTCCCCACCTATATCTATACTCATGGACATTACCTGCATGGCATCTACAGGCATCGGAGTCCTTAATCACAGCACTAACTCCATGTGTGACCCTGGCTGGTCAATTGATTCTTGGGCCCTGTGTTCTCAATTGTTCATACTTTATAATTACACAACTTAATTTATCAAGTGTTTCTTTTATTCTTTTTTTTCCCATGGACCTCATGTTTAAAATACTTTCTCCATGAAACAGTGCACCTATTGAACATAATTACATTGTTCCACTTACACTGTCCTCTTTTTCCAAACTGATTCAGATTTTAAACAATAGTCCAAAATGATCTGGGTTGTAATCATATTATGAAATCCCATAATTTTTATCCTGTTTATTTTGCTAACAAAGCAACAATTAAGAAGGCACACAAATGCTTAAGCACTGTTTGTTGCTGTTGTTTGCTGAGTTTTTTTAGTTCATTTCTTTCTATCTCAAGCACAAGTCCAGTCAGCTACTGTGATGCCCTGACATGGGCCTCTGGAATCAGTGGCAGAGTCTGTCCGGTCTGACAATTCCTGTGATACCATTAGGAGCCAGTCAGAGCTATTACAATGCTGAATTGATAAAATTGTGTGTGTGTGTGTGTGTGTGTATGTGTGTGTGTGTTTCTATATAAAGAGACTTGCAATAGTATGTGTGGTAGCCTTATTGTGAATGTATAGATAATACGTATTATTGAAATAGCCACTTAAACAACTATAGACAGTAACATATAAGGTAAAATTAGAACACCTTCCATGCTCAATTTCATTCCCAGTTATTTCTTAATTGTTTCGAATATAATTGTCTAATCCTTTTCTTTCCCTTGTGCGCATTTAAGGAAATTGTGAACATACTATAAATTCTGTCTTTCGCTTTGCTCTTCTCCCATTACTTCACAATGTGAATTGGATATCCTTGCATTCCAGGACATTTTCATCTGCCTCATTCTTCTTAATTGCTTCTTATCATTCCAATGAAGGCAAGTATCATGAAGTATTTAGCTAGCGTCCTGCTGATAGACATTTAGTTTCCAATCCTCTTTCTAATTTAACGATCAGTTTTCTTGATGAAGAGGTAAAATAGTTATTGCATAACAGTGTTTCTGGCCAAAATGTTAACTACTGATAGGTATTTGAAAGTCGGCTCCCTGTATTCTTGCAATATTCTCTAACAACTGAATTATTCTGTAGTTTCCTTTTCCATATATGAGAATCTGGACTTAATGTCAGCTACACTTTTTATTAAATAAGTGCTCAGAACGTAGTTTAAAATAATAACTTATGTTCTGAGCACTTATTATGTGCTGTGCCCGTGCTAAATACTTTACATACATTATCCCATTTAATTCTTCCAATAATCCTAAAGGCAAATACTGTGACATTATGTCCATTTTACAGAAATATAGACAAGTAATTTGCCCAAAGTTTCATAGGTGTTAAAGGGGCAGAATTTGAACACACACAAGCCCTAGGTAGAAGTTATGCTCTTAACTTTGATTGATGAGGACACAAGACACCTGTCTCAGGATCTATTTTCTTCCCTGAGTCCTCGTGTATGTGAAACTTTAATAGTGGAGCGAGGAAGGAAAGAAACGGCTTTCCTATGTGCTAGGCTAAGAGTATACTCAGGGACACACTGTTCCTAAAAACAGGGTTGTAGGAGCAGCAAAGTAAAACCTATTTATCTTACAACTTTGGAGTCCCCTATAATGCCTTCGAATCAGAAGCTTTTATTAGTCCGTGTTGTGTTGCCATAAAGGAATACCTGAGACTGGATAGTTTATAAAGAAAAAAGGTTTACTTAACTCATGGTTCTGCATGGCACGTCTACGCATGGCAACAGCATCTGCTCAGCTTCTGGAGAGGCCTCAGGAAAATTAAACATATGGCATAAGGCAGAGGGGAGCAAGCATGTCACACGGTGAGAGAGGGAGCAAAGAGAAACAGGGGTCATTTTTAAACAACTAGGAGAGGGCACCAACCCATTCATAAGGCACCCACTCCCATGACCCAAGCACCTCCCACCCAGTAAGCCCCCACTCTAACACTGGGGATCACATTTCAACATGAGCAAACCTTCAAACTACATCAAAGCTCTACACCGAAGCTCTATACTGATCTCTTGAGAATAACTGTATGCTTGTTGCAGAAACACAGGCTATAGTAGGGAAAGCCTTGGACTCTGAAGCTATAGATTTGCTATGAACCAGCTGTGACCATGGTTTCCTCCATCAGAAAATGAGGCTTGGATCTCTTGGTCTTTCAGGGGCATTTTTATTTGGAAATAATTTCAGACTTACAGAAATTAAAAAATGGGGCAAATAATTCCCACTTCCATTTACCTTCCACACAGAATCCTCAAATGTTAACATTGTTCCATGTTGGTTACATTGCTATCTCTCTTCTCTCCTTACACACACACACACACACACACACACACACACACACAGATATATATGTTTGAGTTTAATAAATATTATCATATCATTATATCTATTTCTCAACTTTTGGGGAATAAGATATGAATAAAAAGCCCTTTACTCCTAAATATTTCGTTGTATATTAGGAAACAGAAATACTGTCTTATGTAACTACAGTATAATGATTAACATTAATAAAAGTAATCTAATGTATGCACCTTGTTCAGATTTTGCCAGTTGTCCTACTAATACCCTTTAGAATAAAAAGATTTTCTTTATGTCTGGTCTAGGATCCAAAACAAGGTAACTTACTACATTTCATTGTCATTCTTTTTAGTCTTCTAAAATATGGAAAATTTCCTCACAAAAAGTCTGTTTGTCTTTTGTGACTTTGACATTTTTGAAATGTAAAAGCCAGTTATTTTCTAGATTATCCTTAATTTTGATCTGCTCAATTTTTTTATGGTTAGATTCAGGGTATGCATTTTTGCAAGGAATACCACAGAGCAATGTTGTGTTCTTCTTGGTGTATGACATCAGGAGGCACCCAGTGGATGTCTGTTTATCTAACTGCAGTTAATGGTAAGTTTCAATACTTGATTAGAATGATATCTGCTAAATTTCTTTTTTATAAACCTATTATTTTATTTTTATAATTAATGTATATCTTTGGAGAGATACTGCAGAGAAACAGTATCTGTAAATATCCTGTTTGTCGTCGAAATTTTTACCCAATTAGCAATCATTGATGATTCTTACATGAAACATTATTTCTA
The DNA here is from genome assembly GCF_049354715.1 of Callithrix jacchus. Taxonomy (NCBI): domain Eukaryota; kingdom Metazoa; phylum Chordata; class Mammalia; order Primates; family Cebidae; genus Callithrix; species Callithrix jacchus. Next base: position 22,398,825 of record NC_133506.1, read on the forward strand.
AGTTGCTTATAAAACAGGTGCTGAGACTCTTCCTTTAAAAATTTTGCTTACAAAGAGCTTACTGAGCAATAATAAAAAAAAAATGTAGTCACTTCAGTACCGTGTAGTAAGTTCATCATTCAAACTGGATTAGCCATATTTAACTTTGCAAGGTATAATCATGGATAGCATTTACTACTGAGATAAGAGTAAATATATAGGAGAGATATAGCTCTTAACACACTATTTGTTTCAATAGATTTGATTGGAAATGTTGCTTTGTGCAAAACTACCCAAACTTCCAGTGTTAAATATGAAGGTCATTCATGTTGAAATTTCCACTCTTGTAATGGCTTATTTATAGTTGAGGTCCACTTACTTGCCAAGTATCAAACACTTAGATTCAAGGAAGAAGGCCAACTGAATTTCGTGATTGTTCTCAAGGAGACAAATAAAAGAAATATAGACATTCAGCACTTCTTGGCTAAAAAATTGACCCCAGGGATTAACTTTCCACAGCTCACATAGCCTGTGCTCTCTCCAGCCCTGGTTTCATAGGCCCTACTCAGAGCTCAGCAACTCTACTGAAGTCTTCAGGAAACGACTGAGTCATTTGCATCAGACTGGCTTTATCAGGCCTCCTTGTGCTTTGCTGTTCTCTCAAAGCATGGAACCTTTTAATTTAAAGAATCATTCTTTAACTCATGAGCAGCTTTTCACCTCCCCCTTTGGATTTTGGGTCTGTCACTTCTCTCTCCTATGCAAAGCAATGTGGTAACAGGCATCCTCATTAAAACTGGTCCATATCTCTACACATTTAGCTGTTATCATTCCTACCATATACACAGATGAAAACTGCAGGAGATAACTTGTATGCATTGGAAGCCTTTTCTCATCGAGAGTGTGAAGTTATTTTTCTTTTTTTTTGAGACGGAGTTTCGCTCTCATTACCCAGGCTGGAGTGCAATGGTGCAATCTCGGCTCACTGCAACCTCCGTCTCCTGGGTTCAGGCAATTCTCCCACATCAGCCTCCTGAGTAGCTGGGATTACAGGCATGCGCCACCATGCCCAGCTAATTTTTTGTATTTTTTAGTAGAGACAGGATTTCACCATGTTGACCAGGATGGTCTTGATCTCTTGACCTCGTGATCCACTCGCCTCGGCCTCCCAAAGTGCTGAGATTACAGGCGTGAGCCACTGCACCCGGCCCTGAAGTTATTTTTCATACAAACTCATGTGTTCAACAACCAGTTGAGAAAAATCTTATACATTAAATGTGAGACCAAAAGTAATGCAGAATTTCTAAAATTTGCTTCATTGATTTTGTCAAGTTACACATCTGTGAGGAAAAGGGGGTGGCCATTATCTTTTCCTCAATTTCCTGTCTTTATTCTCTCTTCCCTCTAGCAGGAAAAAGGCAGAACTTTAATTAAGGGAGGACACTGATGGCAGATGATTACCAAACTAATGTTGGCATCACCCTAATTGGCACCTACCACGTTGTGTTGCTGAGTAGGAGAAATTTCTTCCTCTTATTTGCCCTTCTGAAGCATTTACAGATCTGGCAATTTGCCTTGTTTTTTTTTTAGTGCCAGCAAGTACTAATTAGTTTATTATTTGATTTACTTCTTAAAAAATTAGTGACTTGATCTAAAAAATACTATGTATTTGCTTGGTAACAAGAATTAAGCTATAGACTGGAATATATTAACAAATAAGACAGAATCTCTGCGTTGGGAGGAAACAGACATGAAAAAAGTAAAATATTATAATATTCTGTATAGAGTATTATGGGACCATGGAGGAAAGAACAATTGGTTCTGTCTGCAAAAATAAGAGAAGGCTTCAAAGAGAAAGTGATATATATGCTAGGTATTAAAGAATGAGAAGAGTTCATCAGAATGAGAAGGGAATAAAGATTTTAAGCATGCACTTAGAGGTATATAAAAGTAAAGTGTATTCAGACAAAGGGTTAGCGTCCAACGTGGCTCAAGCTTATGGCATTTGGAGACTACTGAAAGCAGCAAGGATAGTTAAGTAGAGTGTAGAACCAGAATCAAGACTAATGCAGGTTTCCATTTCATGTGTATGTTTTACTAGTCTAGTATGGTCAGGTTAATTTATTTAATCTTCCTAACCTGGTATTATCTCATCTGTAAAATAAAGATAATACTCATTGGTCAGGGTTGTTGTAAAGATTCAATAGGAATATTTATAAGGTGCTTGGCACAAAGCCTAGGAAAGAGTGATTATTTTATTTACTGTTCTTTTGTCTTTTCCCCTACCAGGTGGAAAGGTTAGAATGATAAGGCTAGAACAGAATTTGGGCCCAATGTTGAAAGCCTTGCTCTGAAGTATGGATTTCATGCTGTCTGATCAGCTTTCTTTCAACAAATTACACTTGCTTTAAGCTCCAAAATTCTACTCATTTGGTTTCACTCCAACTCAAACAAATTCCATTTCCTTGAGAGCTGCCAATCATGACTAAGTGCATATCTGACATCTAAATAAAGTGGTTCACTGGAAAGCATGACTATAGTAAAAAAGAGAATGGTGCACATTAGAAAAGAAAGAATCTTCTACAACAGCTTAGGAAGTGTTAATCAGCATTCAGGAAGTGAGGGTTGAGAAAATACATATTGCCACACACAAGCATGAACTTAAAGAACAAAATTGTGTTAGACAGATTGAGTTAGACCCTCAGTGATTCCAAGATCTTGCAGAAACAGAGAGGTCCTCAGATAAGGCAAAGGTGAAATCCAGTGAAGCAGAAAAAGAGCTTGGTGAGTGACTTTCCTTTTACACCACACTCAGACAACATAAAGGAAATTTCATCCAAACAGGAAGATCAACTATGGCTAGCACTATATCCCAAGAGAACCTACATGTAGTTTATGTGTTAAACCTACATGTAGTTTAATGAAGAATGATCAATAAATAGTGGCTGAAATTGTTTCACTTTCCATGTATTTTACTGCCCAATAAACCAGAGGGAAAAACATTTTCAGAGCTGAAAGGGGGTAATAGAATAGTAGGCTAAAGACTTAGAAGAAAATTGTAAGAAATCCAGGTAGTAAACAAAATCTGTATTTTAAATTGTTTTCTTATGCATATTTTAGGATACATGATGAAAACTGTTCAATAATGGTTAATGGATAGTATTAATGATGTAAAAATGGCATAATTGTAAAAATGTACAGATAATAATAATATTGGATAGCAAAAACAAAACAGCAATAACACAAAACCCACTTCAGATAATAACAGGAAAATAGTTAAGTAAATTACTATTCTCTCATTTGGTAGAATTGCATGCTGCTATTTAATGTTTTGCAGAGCTACCATTTGACCCAGCAATTCTATTACTGGATATATATCTGAAAGGAAACAACTAGTTCTACCAACATGATACTTGCACTCGCATGTTCATAACAGCACCATTCACAATAGTAAAGGCATAAAACCAACCTAGGCACCCATCATTGGTGGCTTGGATAAAAAAAACATGGTATGTATATACCATAGAATACTATGGAGCCACAAAAGAAAATAAAATCATGTCTTTTGCAGCAACATGGATGGAACTGGAGGTGATTATGCTAAGCATACTAGTTAGTTACAGAAAGCCAAACATTTAACGTCCTCACTTATAAGTGGGAGCTAAATATTGCATACTCATAGACATAAAGATGACACAGTGGACATTGGGGACTACTAGAGTAGGGAGGGAAAAAGGGGGACAAGAGTTGAAAAACTGTTAGGTACTCTGCTCAGTATCTGGTGATGGGATTATCTGTTTCTCAAACCTCAGTGTCATGCAATATACTCAGGCAATAGACTTGTACATGCATCCCCTGAATCTAAAAAAAAAAAGTTGAAAACAAAAACAAAGTAAAATTAAAAAAAGTGTTTTGGAAAGTAATATTTTAGTAGCCAAAGAAAATATCATCAAATCATCTAAGTAAACAAAACAATAATTAAAGAGAGATAAAATGAATACATATAAATAAAAAACATGCATTGTAGAAAATGTAACCAAGTTCCAGGAAAAGTGTCAGCCTAGAAAGACTATCTTTGAACTATTCATTAAAACTACTTACGGGAATTTATACTATATACATACTTTCACATGGTCATAAGAACACATATGCCCACTCACTGTTTTGAGAAGATTGGGAAGATCTGAGCACTGGATATTTGACATTTAGTAATTATTGTTGATTTGTTTAGATGTGATCTTGCTATTTGGTTTTGATTTTTAAGTTTCTTTTTTAGGATGTAATCATATGTATTTATAGATAAAATAATATGATGACTGGGATTTGCTTCAAAATAACCCAGTGTTCTAAGGGCTTGGGGAGAGGCTGGTAAGTTCATAGGTCAGACGAAACCCTCCTAGTACTCTCACCTTCTCTGGGGGTTTTCTTCTCATGTCTCTTAGTTAACAAGTCAAGGAATCAGGTGTGTGTTGCTGCTCACTATCCTCCTGCCTACCACCACCTCTTCCGCTGGGTGTAGTGGGGTGGGGAGGCTTTGAAAGAGATAAATGAATCTCAGTCTCTAGGTAAGATTCCCTAAAGTTCAAATTACTGAATGCGGCATTTTTCCAACCAAGCAGATATCTTATTCCATAGAACCAGAGAAAGCAAGATGATATATTTAAAGTGCTGAAATGAAAAGACAGAAACAACAACAATTTGTCAACCAAGAATTCGTTATCTGACAAAATTATTCCTCAAAAATGAAGAAATTAAGACATTTCCAGGAACTAAATAGTAGACCTTGCCCGATAGGAAATGTTAAACAGAATTCTTCAGGCTAAAATGACAGTCAGTTGAAGTCATATGAAGAAATAATCAACTCTGATGAAGGTAAATGCATAGGTAAATATAGACGCCAATGTTATTGTATCTTTGGTTTATAACTCCTCTTTTGATTTCTTATATGATTTAAAAGGCAAATGCATAAAAATTATAAATATATCATTGGCCGGGCGCGGTGGCTCATGCCTGTAATCCCAGCACTTTGGGAGGCCGAGATGGGTGGATCACGAGGTCGAGAGATCGAGACCATCCTGGTCAACAGGGTGAAATCCCGTCTCTACTAAAAATACAAAAACTTAGCTGGGCATGGTGGTGCGTGCCTGTAATCCCAGCTACTCGGGAGGCTGAGGAAGGAGAATTGCCTGAACCCAGGAGGCGGAGGTTGCAGTGAGCCGAGATCGCGCCATTGCACACTCCAGCCTGGGTAACAAGAGTGAAACTCCGTTTCAAAAAAAAAAAATATATATATATATAATTAATGGGCTCACAGTACATAAAGATGTAATTTGTAACAATAAGAACACAAAGTGGGCAAAATCTGCATTTGGACAGTCTTTTTTATCTGTTATTCAATCTAAATTGATGTCAGTTCCAAATAGATTGTTGTAAATTAAGGAGACTAATAATTTCCACAGTAACCACTAAGAAAATACCTTTAAAAAACACTAAAATAAATAAATAAGGAAGGGGTAATAAAGGTAAACTTTTTTAAAACAGCAAAAACCAGTTAACCTGAAAAGAAAGCAATAATGAAGAAAATAAGGTACACAAAAGTATACCATATGTAGAAAACAAATAGCAAAATGACCGAATTATGACCTTTGTTATCAGTAATTATTTTAAATGTTCACGGATAAAACTTTCCCAAAGGCAGAAATAGTCAGATAAAAACACATGATTCCAGAGACTTACTTTAGATCTAAAGATAAATATGGGTTCAAAGCAAAAATATCGATAAAGATATTCAATGCAAGTAGTAACCAAGAGAAAACTGGAGTGGCCATACTAATATCAGACAAAATGACCTTTCAGTCAAAAGCTGTTAAAAGAAAGAAGGATATTATATATTAATAAAAGAGTCAATTCTTAAGAAGCTATAGCATTGATAAACATATAGGCAACAAACAACAGAGCCAAAGATTTGAAGCAAATACTGACAGGCTTGAAGGGAGAAATAGATAGTTCTACAGTAATTGTTAGAGATTTAAATATCCCACTTTCAATAATGGATAGAAGACTTAAATGGAGACCAAGAAGGACATAGAGAACTTGAACACCACTATACACAAACTAGTCCTAACAGACATTTCGAACACTCCATTCCACAACAGCTGAATACACGTTCTCAGTTTCTTCTGGGCCGGTTTCCAGAAGAGACCATATGGTAGGCCACAAAAACGATTCTCAATTAAGTTGAAAAGACCAAAATCATATAAGTGATCTTCTCTGGCCACAATGATATGAAGCTAGAAACCAATAACAGAAAGAAACTTGAAAGTCCACAAATTTGTGAAAATTAAATTAAATTAAATTAAACACTCTTAAATATCAGTAGACCAAAAAAAAATCACTAGGGTAAGTTGCAAAATTCATAAACATGAATGAAAATAAAAACACATATACACAAATGGGATTATGGGATGCAGAAAAACCAGTTTTTAGAGGGAGACTTACAGCTGCAAATGCCTACATTAAAAATAAAGATTTCAAATCAATAATGCAATTTTGCACTTTAAGAAACTAGAAAACAATAAGCAAACTAAACCCAAGGCTTGTAACAGCCTGGTACCAAAACAGGTATATAGACCGATAGAACAGAATGGAGGCCTCAGAAATCACACCACACTTCTACAACCATCTCATCTTTGACAAACCTGACAAAAACAAGCAATGGGGAAAGGATTTCCTATTTAATAAATGATGTTGGGAAAACTGGCTAGCCATATGCAGAAAGCTGAAACTGGACCCTTTCCTTACATCTTATACAAAAATTAACTCAATATAGATTAAGACTTAAACATAAGACATCAAACCATAAAAAACCTAGAAGAAAATCTAGACAATACCATTCAGGACATAGGCATGGCAAAGACTTGATGACTAAAACACCAAAAGCAATGGCAACAAAAGCCACAATTGATAAATGGGATCTAATTAAACTAAAGAGTTTCTGCACAGCAAAAGAAACTATCATTAGAGTGAACAGACAACCTACAGAATGGGAGAATATTTTTACAATCTATCCATCTGACAAAAGACTAATATCCAGAATCTACAAAGAACTTAAACAAATTTACAAGAAAAAGCAACCCCATCAAAAAGTGGGCAAAGGATATGAACAGATACTTGTCAAATGACAACATTTATGTGGCCAATAAACATATGATAAAAGCTAATCATCACTGGTCATTAGAAAAACGCAAGTCAAAACCACAATGAGATATCATCTCATGCCAGATAGAATGGCGATTATTAGGAGTCAGGAAACAGCAGATGCTGGAAAGGATGTGGAGAAATAGAAATGATTTTACACTGTTGGTGGGAATATAAATCAGTTCAACTATTGTGAAAGACAGTGTGGTGATACCTTAAGGATCTAGAACCAGAAATACCATTTGACCCAGCAATCCCATTACTGGGTATATACTCAAAGGATTATAAATCATTCTACCATAAAAACACATGCACATATATGTTTTATTGCAGCATTGTTCACAATAGCAAAGACTTGGAACCAACCTAAATGCCCATTAATGACAGACTGAATAAAGAAAATGTGGCATATAAACATCGTGGAATACTGTGCAGCCATAAAAAAGAATGAGTTCATGGCCTTTGCAGGGACATGGATGAAGCTGGAAACCATCATTCTCCGCAAACTAACACAGGAACAGAAAACCAGACACCGCATGTTCTCACTCATAAGTGGGAGTTGAACAATGAGAACACATGGACACAGGGAGGGAAACATCACACATGGGGGCCTGTCAAGGGTTGGGGGTCTAGGGGAGGGATAGCATTAGGAGAAATACCTAATGTAGATGGCAGGTTGATGGGTGCAGCAAACCACCGTGGCATGTGTATACCTATGTAACAAACCTGAACATTCTTCACATATATCCCAGAACTTAAAGTATAATAATAAAAAAAAGAAACTATAAAAAAGTTAGAAAAAGTTAAGTACAATTTGAACCAATAAATTTTAAAACTTTTAAAATTAAAAAAAGGAAATAATAATTATTAGAGAAGAGATAAATGAACTAGAAAAATAGAAAAACATTAGAGTAAACCTGGAGGACCTTGACTAATTTCCCTGACTAAATGAAAGTGGTGGTGACATTTCCACAGACCTTCTACAACAAAAATATCATAAGAGAATATTTGAACTATTGTATGCTAACAAATTACGTAACAGAGATGAAATTGACAAGTCCCTAGAAACATACGAAGTAGTAAAACTGACTCAAGAAGAAATATTAGTTTCTCCACTGAAACAGAGCTAATAAGATATCTATATCTTGGTTTATTCATCTAATTCATCTAATCCATTTAATCAATCAATCAACCTATGTATGTATGTATGTATGTATGTATGTATGTATCTATCTATCTATCTATCATCTATCTATCTATCTATCTATCTATCTATCTATCTATCATCTAACTATGTATCTATCATCTATCTATCTATCTACCTACCTACCTACCTACCTACCTATCTATCTGTCAAGCTATTTATTATAAAGGGTTGGTTCACTTGATAATGGAGGCTAAAAATATCCAAGATCTGGAGAACCAAGAGAGTTGAGAGTACAAGTTTCAGTCCAAACACTGACAGGCTTCAGACACAAAAACAGCCGGTGTTTCATTTTGAGTCCAAAGGCAGAAAAATACCAATATGTCGGCTCAAACTATTCAAGCAGAAGAGTTTCTTTTTGTTTAGTCCTTCTGTACTGTTGAGGTTTTCAGTCGATTAGTTGAGGCCCAAACGTATTAGGGAGGAAGGACAGTCTGCTTTACACAGTCTACTGATTAAAATGTTAATCTCATCCAGAGAAACTGTCACAAAACGAACCAGAATAATGTTTGGCCAGACATCTGGGACCAGTCAAGCTGATACATAAAATTATCCATCAGAGATATAGTTAATACAACTAAAAGTTAGATTTTTGAAAAGATCAACAAAATTGACAAATCTTTAGTAAGACAAAGAAAAAATAGAAGTTGCAGCTAACTCAAATCAGAAATGAAGGTGGTAACATTTCTATAGACCTTCTACCATGAAAAGATCATAAGAGAATATTTAAACTATTGCGTGCTAACAAATTACAGAACATAGAGGAAAGTAACAAATCCTTAGAAACATACAAATTGGCAAAACTGGCTCAAGAAGAAACAAAATTTGAACAGGTTTACATGACAAGAAATTATATCAGTAATTAAACAACTTCCAGCAAAGAAAAGCCTAAGACTAGATGGTTTTACTGGTGAATCTACACACCATGTAAGGAATTAACTCCAATCCTTCTCAACTTTTCCAAAAAATAGAAGAGGTAACATTTTCTAACTCATTCTGAGGCCAGCTTACCCTGATACTAAAGCCAGACAGAGATAGCATGAGAAAAGAAAATTATGGACCAAAATCCCTTATGACTGTAGATGAAGTCCTCAAAGAACACTAGCAAACTCAATTTAATAGCATATTAAAAGGATTATACACCACAACTAAATGGGATTATCACAGAAATGCAAGAGTCACTCAATAAGATAAGAACAATCAATGTAATACACCACATTAATAGAACAAAGGAAAAACAGAATGATCTCAATCAGTACAGAAAAAGAAATTCACACAATTCGAAACCTTTCATGAGAAAACACTCAAAAACTAGAACTAGAAGGAACTTTCTCAATACAATAAAGGACATTTGTGGAAAAGTGACGATTAATATGATGGTCAATGGTGAAAGACTGAAATCGTTCTCTTTAAAATCAAGAACAAGACATGGGTGCTTGCTTTCAATATTGCTGTTCCACATTGTTCTGAAAGTTCCAGACAGAGCATGTAGGTAAGGATAGAATAAGGAGTATTAAAACTGGAAAGGAAGTAAAAGTATCTCTAATTGCAGATAACATGATTCTCTATATTAAAAATTCCAAAAATCCACAAAAAGAGACAACTGCTCATATAGTAAACAAAGTCAGCAAAGTTGCAGGGCCCAAGATCAACACACACAAGTCAGGTGTTTCTACATACCAGTAACGAACATTCTGAAAAGAAAACTAGGAAAACACTTTTCTTTAAAATAAGCGCCAAAAGAATAAAATATACAGGAACAAATTTAAATAATAAATGTATTATACACTTAAATCAATAATACATTGCCGAAAGTAATTAAAGAAGATGTAAATAAATGGAAGGCATCTAATGTTTATGAATTAGGAGACTTTAAATTGCTAAGATGGCAAAAATACCCGATGCTATGTGTACATTCTATGAAATCCCTCTCACAATTCCAATTGTCCTTTTTTGCAGAAATGAGAAAGTCACCTACTAGGATGGCGTTAATCCAAAAACTGAAAATAACAAGTGTTAGTGAAGATGTGGAGAAATTCAAACCTTAATGTGATGCTGATGGGCATGTACAGCCTCTGTAGAAAACATTTTGGCCATTTCTCAAAAGGCTTCATGTAGAATTATATCATGCCCCAGAATTTTCACTTCTAGATAAATATCCCAAAGAGTGAACAACAGGTACTCAATCAGTACATGTGCATTGAAGCACTATGCACAATAGACAAACTGTGAAAATGCATGAATGGAGAAAATAATTGTGGTATACAATGGAATATTTTTTAGCCATAAAAAGGAATGAAATACTGATACATACTATACTGTGGGTGAACCTCAAAAATGTTATGCTAAGTGAATGAAGCCAGACACAGTAGGGCCCATATTGTATGATCTCAATTATATGAAATATCTGGAATTGGTAAATCCATAGTGATAGAAATTAGTTTTTTCATTGTCAAGGGGCCTGGTGGGGTGGTTCATGCTTGTAATCCCAGCAATTTGGGAGGCCAAGACAGGCGGATCACCTGAGGTCAGGCATTCGAGACCAGGCTGGCCAATATGGTGAAACCCTGTCTCTACTAAAAATATAAAAAAATTAGCCAGACATGGTGGCACAAGCCTGTAATCCCAGCTACTTGGAAGGCTGAGGCAGAGGAATTGCTTGAACCTGGAAGGTGGAGGTTATGGTGAGCCAAGATTGCGCTACTGCACTCCAGCCTGGCAACAGGGCAAGACTCCATCTCTGAAGAAAAAAGAAAAAAAAATTGTCTGGGGCTAGAGGAGGAGATAATGGCTAATGGTTACTTATTCATATGGAATTCCCTTTGGGGTGATGAAAATGCTTTGGAACTAGATGGATGTTCACGTACTTGCACACATTTTGAATATACTAAATGCCGTTCAATCCTTAGCTCAAAATCATTCATTCACATTCTTGAATTCGTCTGAATTAAAACAAAACTAAACACAACACATGTCTTCTTTGGTTCAGATTCTGTTTACCAGACTATTTGGTGAGAGGAAATAGATTCTTACAGTCTGACAGACCTGGGTTCAAATTCTTCATTTATTCACTTCATCCATTTGATAAGATAAAAATATCACCACCACAAATTGCTGTAGGGATTAAATGAGATAAACAGGTGCATTAATAAAGGGTAAGTAATACCAGCTTCAATAGCAAACAATCTCCAACTATACATGTCTTAACACGATACATATTTCTTTCTTTCTAATACAGCAGTCTTTTGTGGGTATTCATGAGTAGGGAACATTCTCTACGGTCGTCAGGCACTCACTCCTTAGGTCTCTGGAGTACTGGTCTCCTATCAACCAGAAAGGCAATGAGAGATCACTTCTAGAAAGTTTTGATGAGATGGTACTTGATGGTGGAATACATCATTTCCTTCCAAACTCCACTGATGGTAACTCAGTGTCATTGCCCTGCCTAGCCACAGCAGAGGCTGAGACATGTAGACCGTGTTTAGTCTACATGTCTCGGCCATGGGAAAGTCAGTTGATAGGGCTGCCAGGCAGACAGTGAGTAGAATTCTTTCTGGACTCTGTTCCTGCTTGTTCTTTTTCTTTTGTGCTTTGGAATGTCCCTTGTCTTTGGTCCAGTTTGGTTTCCCCATGTCTAACTTGGATTTACCCCTCTTTCACAGCTTGCTCACCTTTTGCTTCTATCTGACTGGGTCTTCATGTTTCCATTTCACCCTCTCAACAAACTATTTCTAGTCATTAACTCAGTAGCTTCACTGAGCAGGCCCATAAAACCCCTTTTGCCATTTTTTCACTTCTCAGTCATATCTTGAAGACTTACCACTTAAACACATTAATTTATGCATGGCATGATGGTTAAAATTTCTCTATTCCTACATCTTGTAATTAGCTTAGCTGATTTTTAAAACAAATCCTCTAAGAATTATTTTTATGAAAGCCATCTGGTAAAACAAATTAATCTCCAAGGAATGTTAATCAGACTAATTGCTAATTAGATGTCCTCCTTGATTCTATTAGTTATAGATTGGAAAGTGTTTGTCATATACATTAATTTTGCAAAGATAGTGAGAAAACATTCTTTTTTTTTTTTTTTTGAGACGGAGTTTCACTCTTGTTACTCAGGCTGGAGTGCAATGGCACGATCTCGGCTCACCGCAACCTCCACCTCCTGGGTTCAGGCAATTCTCCTGCCTCAGCCTCCTGAGTAACTGGGATTACAGGCACACACCACCATGCCTAGCTAATTTTTTGTATCTTTAGTAGAGACGGGGTTTCACCATGTTGACCAGGATGGTCTCGATCTCTTGACCTCGTGATCCACCTGCCTCGGCCTCCCAAAGTGCTGGGATTACAAGCGTGAGCCACCGTGCCGGGCCAAAAACATTCTTTTTTTCCCCGCAAGAGAATATGTGAATCCATTTGCATATACGACATGTGTGTGGTGATACAAGAGAATATGTGAATCCATTTGCATATACGACGTGTGTGGTGATACAAGAGAATATGTGAATCCATTTGCATATATGACATGTGTGTGGTGATACAAGAGAATATGTGAATCCATTTGCATATATGACATGTGTGTGGTGATACACTTTTCCATTTTTTAAGTGCTTCAGTTGGTGTTAGATCAGGTCACTACACACAGTCTTTAAACTTGAGGGGTTGAAATTTATTCTAACCTATTGTTAGTGTCTCAGCTTCATTATTCTTCAAATGGTTTTATGGTTCACGGAGCTTTAGAAATATCTTTTAAATATACAAAAAAAAAAATGCCAGTGGATTCAGCTCAATCAAAGATGGCAAATGGATTACAATTTTATATATCAATGGTCTGATAGGAACTACCTTGGGTATATTGTAGAGAAGGTCTGGCTAGGAAGGGGATATTTACCATGCACTCACTATGCTCCTCTGTAATGGACTGAGTAGTGATTCACAAAAATGGAGCCACAAATAATAAAAAATCATTCGCTGACAGGGAAAATGTGAGCCTTAAAACAAGATAAAATTAATTAGAATCAGACAAACTTTAGGGGAAACCCTAGTTCTTTATTGAAATCTCTTTGCGCCAAGGTAAAGTGAAAGAATAGATGAAAGCCAAAATTCATACTCTCCCCCCCAACTATTTAGCCTGAGGAAATTATTCACTTATGGAAAGGAGTGAGCATTTTTGGTCAAAGTAACTTAGGTTTTATGAGTGATTTCTTCCTACAGTTTTATAGACATTTGTATAGGGTATGAATGACATTCTCTCTGAATTTGTCTTCTATTTAGCGGTGGATTGGTTTCACAGTTGTATGAGACCTCTGGGATCTTCCTTTTGAACTCTTTTGTTGTGGATTCTCCTTTTATAATAAAAGCATGAAAAATGTCTGCTTATTAGAAATGTGAGCTTGGAATCCATGAAACATATTTCTAAGAAATGAAATGTGGTATCAAGGGAAGAATTTTGTCTGGAAAGTCAGATCTGAATTCTGGCCCTGCCTCTCTGTCAGAGAGCCCTGAGATTGCGGCTAAGTTGTTCCAAGGTCTCCAACGACCTCAGCTATGAAATAAGAGCTTGGAGTTCAGTTTTTAGTTAGAATAATTTTGTATGTTGATGTTGACATTCTGCCCTTCTGCACCGGTACGCTGCCTCATTTGCCTTTGCCACTTATTGAGCGCGAGGGGGCAGTAATTGGCAGAATGCCCCTTTTATTTCTTCTTGACAAACAGCCAGATTCTTTGGCAGCTGGAAATAGTTATTCTTGACCATCTTGCCGTCATTGACAGATGCATTTGACAGGACCATTGGCTTGCAATAGCATTCCACTCTAAAAAATAAAGTCTATAATACTTAAAGAAAAAAAACATATGATATTCAACTTTTTCAAAAAAAGATGCATATTATATGCTTTATCGGTCAATGTAAAAATGGCCAAAAACTTTTCAGACATATTTGATTTTACGCTCCCTGAAGGCTTCATTTTTGTAAGGATTATTAAAAATTACAGAGAAAAAACCCATAAACACTTTCAGTCCAATGGGTCTAAAATGGAATTTATTTTGTCCCTACCAATTGCTGTTTCTTTGCAAATATTCCTTATCTTGCTGAATGATGCCACCATTTAGCCTCTGGCCCAGGCCGTAAACCTGTGAGTTGTCCCCCTTAGCTCTTCTTTCCCCACGTCTCCATCATCTTGCATTCTCTCTAACTGATTCAATCTGGTCGATTCTACTTCCTGTGTATGTTTATTATTTTTCCTTTCCTCTCAATGGGAAGCTTTTATGACTCTAGTTCATACTCTCATCTTGGTCACTGCTGATGTCCCTAAGTTGTATTCCCGATGTCTAATCCCATCACACTCCCTCCTTCACCCTCACCCCCAGGCTATACTTGAACAGGTAGAGCAGGGAATGGAATGCAGGCCTCATGTAGCCCAGTTGTAGGCCCTTTCCAGTTCATCCCTTTGACTTTATTTTAAATAATACCTGAATAGGATTCGTTTTGTTTTCTGTGATGCTCATGCTTGTGCTTCTTCTGTTCAATGTGATCGGGAACAAGATCTCTACAATGGATTGTACCAATGCTCCAGGAAATAATTACCCCATTTTTTAAATTTTAGTTTGGTTTAGTTGCTCTAGAATAACATCAAGCAATGTGCTATGAAACAGAAATATGTCGTGAGAAATAGTTCTCTCTCAGTTTAAAAAGGCTTTGATTAGGCCAGGCGCGGTAGCTCAAGCCTGTAATCCCGGCACTTTGGGAAGCCGAGGAGGGTGGATCATGAGGTCAAGAGATCGAGACCATCCAGGACAACATGGTGAAACCCCGTCTCTACTAAAAATACAAAAAATTAGCTGGGCATGGTGGCGCATGCTTGTAATCCCAGCTACTCAGGAGGCTGAGGCAGGAGAATTGCCTGAACCCAGAAGGTGGAGGTTGTCATGAGCTGAGATCGCGCCATTGCACTCCAGGCTGGGTAAGACGGTAAGAAAACTCCGTCTCAAAATAAATAAATAAATAAATAAATAAATAAATAAATAAAATAAGGCTTTGATTTCACATATTCTGAGATCTCATGAAATCTATCACCGAAGATTCAGGTATAACCTGATTTCCCCTTCAGCTCAGTTTTTGATTATATTCAAGCTCGTCCCCATTCTCAAGAAGCTTACATCTCATCTCCTCTCTGAAACCCATATACAACACTCCAGTTCAGTAATTTTGCTGTGAACTCCTAATGTTCTTCTTGTTTATATGTACCAGGCAGCTAATGCCTGTTTTGTCTGAGCTTTCTCTGTACGTATCGTGATTTGCCAGCAACACTGTCAACTCTTTGATGGCATAGACTCTGCCTCTACTCATTAAGCTCTCAGATTCCCTTGTTTAATTGATGACCCCAATAGCAAACTTTTGAAATTCAAGTAACGTTCTCCTTAGCCTCTACCTTTCTGTGTCATCACATTAGCTGACCGTAATCAGGGCATTAAAGCACATAAATAGAGACTGATGCCTTCGAAGGAGATCTTTTTTATCCTTAGAATTTTTAACAAATCCCACTGTCAAAGTCATTAACCACAAGGGAAGTAGAAAAGGCGGTGTTGGTCTTTAGCACAGTTAAAGAATCTATTAGCTAAATCCCTGGCGGGTCAAATACGAAGGCAATATAGGTAAGTCTTACTACACTCTGAAAATAAGGATTCGATATTTATAAGTTTGCAGACCTTGACTTTTCTTACAAAGCGTATTCAAACTGTCTTTAAAGAATTCTTTCTGTTTCTATTTAAAAGGGCATTCATAAGGCCTCCTTCCACAGGTGGACAAATTGTTCATCTTTGGACTTACTGATAAAAATGTTGGCCCTTCTGAGGTAGTAGCAGAGTCAGGGTAGACGGACGTGAACGCTACTGTATCCTCACCACCTGACAATAGAAGTGTAACGATGTAAGAGTATGATAACATGCAATCTTTCACCCCATTGGTCCTTGTTATCAATAGCTCTGGATAGCTAGGAAAGCATTTACTTTCTTCTTTTGCCAGGGCTCATTATTTGTACCTTGTGAATCTGAACATTTGGCCAAAGTCTATGACCTTTTGAGGTACAAGGAAATGGATTTTTAGTTAAGAATATTTACAAAATGAAAATTGCAAAACCTTGTCACAGCTAAGGCTTGAGACACATCTGTGTTTGTTCACGGCTTGTAGCATTCGAGGCTCCCTATCATGTTAAATCCTTCCTTCTTATTTCAGTTTCCCTTCTCATATGCCTTTGTTCTTCTTTGTATTTGAGATGATGGTCTAGATTTTCAGGCAGCTCTGGGAAGGCAGGTGTTAAATTTTAAGCTAGTATGGTAACCTCCATGGTGAAATATGCCACTATTTAACAGATGACTGCTGTGCTGTGGACAGCAGTGCCCCAGGAGAGAGGAGGTGTTTGTTCCAGAATCTAATCAAGCTATGGCCTGTCTGCCTCCTAACTTATGCAGTGTAATCACTTGTATCATTCATGGCATGTCTTCCATTAATCAGAGCTAGTGCAGGTACCAAGGGAACAGGGGTTCCATTAGCATGACATATGGTGGCCTTCCCAAAGTTTTGGAGGCTTTGGAAGAGGGTTGCAGGGTTTGTACCAGTCATACAAGAGCTGCTTAATGACTTAGATATTAGTAAACTTTTTCCCAGGCAGTTAATATCTTTCCCATTTCCTCTTAGTAATTGTAGTTAAGTTCTTGATGTCCCCTGTGACATTTTTATATCCATCACCTTCAGGTCCAAACTGTTTCATCTGCTGCTTCATCTTGGACTCCTGTTTATATTATCTGCTTCTAGAGAACAAGTATATAAAAAAGAAAGTATCTTTTCTTAATTGCAAAAATGATGAATGAGGTAGGCCATCGGGACTGTTCTTCATATTTTCCTAGATGCTGAAAATACATTTAGATTTGTTCTCAGAACAAATGAGAAAGTTTTATTGGGGAAAGAATGTTATAAGTTTGGTCACTTTGGAAATTTCTTCATAAATACTCATCTTGATAATGGAATTTCTCTTTATTAGTCTCATATGGCAACATTGTTTCCTTTAAAATTGAAATTTGTGATAAGTTTAAATATTTCAGCTTTATATACAGCCCTCTCTACTCCCCAGGCATTCAAATATATGTTAAAATATACCTGAAATAATGCTAAAGCATTAAATTTTTGACCTTATTGGATTAGCTAATATAAAAGATGTTTTATCTGTTTCACACAATTTTAAATTTTAAAAATATAAAGATCTTATATTTTAAAAATTTATTAACAACTTGTACATTTCCTTCTGACAAGTCCCCATTTATTCTTAAAGACACATTCCCTATAACCATTTTTAAAGTAAATAATATATGCTTCTGTCTATCTTGGATATCACCCATCTATCCTGGAAGAAAATCATTGAGTCCCAGAACTGAATATTGTACTCACATTTGAATAAGATGAGGATAGGGCTCTAAGAAAAAAAAGCAGGAGAGAGTTGTGTGCATTACAAAGATGAGGGAAAACTTCTCTCGCCTGTATCCCCACCTCCCAGACCAAGCATGAGCAGAAATAGCCACAGGTGGCTAGAGAAGGCAGATCAGAAGGCAGCCAGGAGCACATGGCAAAGCAGGAACTACTCCACACTGCCAGGGGAGGGAAATGGTTAAAATGCTGGAAAGCAAGTCAGAAATAAAGTGAAGTCCCAAAACGATATGACAGCAACAACATGACTTTCGCTATTGTAGGTGTCAAAAATATCTTCACCTCACTCATCTTAGGTTCATGGTTGAGGCCCCTACAATAAAATACAAACTAAGAAGAGAAATGCATATGAATTTACGTAATATACATTTTACATAACACAGAAACCTTCATAAGGAAATGAAGACCTGAAGAAATGTTGTATTCTTCCGCTAGGTTTGACAAAGAGTGGACACTCATGGTGATGTATGATTGGAGGAAAAAACGTTTTAATCTAAAAAAATAAACTGGGAGAAACTTAGAAAGGCCTATTTGTTCACATTATTTTCTGTGTCCTTCTGTCTTCTGAGATAAGAATGTTCCTTTTTTCTGAGTACAGGGAGTGCACCTCTCACATGAGGGTCTATGACTTCATAAAGGGGGAGAAAAGGTGAGAGTGACCTCTTATTTGTCCGTTCTCATGCTGCTAATAAAAGCATATCTGATGCTGAGTAATTTATAAAGCAAAGAGATTTCACTGACTCACAGTTTAGCATTGTAGGGAGACCTCAAGAAACTTACAATCATGGTGGAAGGGAAAACAAACACATCCTTCTTCACATGGTACCAGCAAGGAGAAGTGCCAAGCAAAAGGGGGAAAAGCCCCTTATAAAGCCATTAGATCTCGTGAGAACTCACTCACTATCATGAGAACAGTTCCCATGATTAAATTACCTCCCACCAGGTCCCTCCCACGACACATGGGGGTTATGGTAACTACGATTCAAGATGAGATTTGTGTGGTGACACAGACAAACTATATTACCCCCACTTCTGCTGTTTTCTCAAATGCCAACATGCCATATTTTGGGATAGTGTGTCCTGAACCCCATCACTATCATGTGATTGACCATTGGGTTATATTTTCTATCCATCCCCTCCTCTCAAGCTGAGATAGCTAAAGTTTATTAAAATAGTTTTTGCTTCTACTGTATGTCAGGGACTGGTCTAGGTACTTGACACATATCAGCAAATGAAACAGAGTTATCACTATCCTTGTGGAGTTTATAGAAAATAAATAGTAAACATAACAAATAATTAAATTATATAGTATGTGAAAATTTGTAAGTAGGAGATATATATATATATATATATATATATATATATATATATATATATAATATATATATATATATATATATATATCTGAGACAGAGTTTCGCTCTTGTTACCCAGGCTGGAGTGCAATGGCACAATCTCGGCTCACCGCAACCTCTGCCTCCTGGGTTCAGGCAATTCTCCTGCCTCAGCCTCCCAAGTAGCTGGGACTACAGGCACGCACCGCTATGCCCACCTAATTTTTTGTATTTTTAGTAGAAATGGGGTTTCACCATGTTGACCAGGATGGTCTCGATCTCTTCACCTTGTGATCCACCCACCTCGGCCTCCCAAAGTGCTGGGATTACAGGCGTGAGCCACTGCACCCGGCCGATACATTTTTTTAAAACTGAAGATGAGAAGGATGAAAAGGACCAAATAATTGGGGCCAAAGGCCAAGGTGTGGATGTCAGTGTACAGTGTTTAATGGGGTGGTTGGTTAGGACAGGCCTCATTAGGAAGGTAATAGTTTAGATAAACTCTTGAAAGATGTTAGGGAATTAGATGAGCAGATACCATAGGGAAGAGCATTCCAGGAAGTTGGAACAATAACAACAAAGACTCAGCAAGGAGGCCTGTGTGGCTGGACACTGTGGGCCAGAGGGAGAGAGGACAGGATGAGGTCAGAGGCACAATACCAGACCTGATCACGTAAGTGATCATGCAATGGCGTTGACTTTTTCTGAGGGAAACAAACAACTGTTTTAGCATTTTCAGCAAAGGAGATAAACACTCTGATTTATGTTTTCAAAAGGATCCTCCTGGCAGTTGAATGAGAATAGACGTAGATAGATTTTTGACATCATTGCAACTTGCCTAAAGTTCTCATTAAGGCACAAGACCTAGAATTGTCCCCATAAATATTTAAATCTGACTGACAAAACATTACCTGGTGGTGTCAAATCACAACCTGGACAGAAATTAATATCATCACACTGCTAAACCTGGGGGTTTCCTTGCTGGCTATATCAGTGGACTTACCCTGGTAATTTTCTTCCATTAACAATTGAATTCTTTCTACATTAACAATTGAATTCCTTAGATGTCACTTATTAGTTTATGGCAGTTTTACTGAATGTATCAAAACCCTTAAAGTTGTTCTTATTCTTTGACATAACAATTATACTCTTAGAAATTTCCTTAAAGAAAATTATCAAAACTCAGAAAAAATACTGGAAAATATTTACCAAAGTATAATAGTATATAATAGTGTGGGTGTACATATGTATATATAAAAAATGATAAATTAGAAATGATCTAAATATATAACAATAAAGAAATGATTAAACTACTATAGTGTATTTATAAGGTAAAATACTATACACCATTGAAAACAATGTTAATGATTAGAAAATTTTCATGAAATAATGCAAATAAAAGTAGTAAACAAAAACAGAGAAAATCTAAAAGAAAATGCACAGATGTTAGCTGAGTCTATTCAATTGTGTAAAAGATTTTTCTTTATATTTTTCTGTATTTACCCTTCTATCCCCCATTTTTTTTTTTTTTTTTTGAGTCAGAGTCTTGTTCTGTCACCAAGCACCAGGCTGGAGTGCAGTGGCACAATCTCGGCTTACTGCAATCTCTACCTCCTGGGTTCAAGCAATTCTCCTGCCTCAGACTCCTGAGTAGCTGGGATTACAGGCACGCGCCACCATGCCCAGCTAATTTTTGTATTTTTCAGTAGAGACGGGGTTTCACCATGTTGGCCAGGATGGTCTCGATCTCTTGACCTCGTGATCTGCCCACTTCGGCCTCCCAAAGTGCTGAGATTATAGGCGTGAGCCACCGCACCCGGCCCTATCCCCCATTTTCAAATTATTTTATAGAGTTTTTCCAGAAGATACCATAATGAAAAAGCTTAGAGATGATTCCAATGTCAAGTTCAGCATACATGATAGAGGCTCTTTGGGCTTGTGCAGTGTCAGGGTTGTGTGTCTGTAGGTGATTTAGTGTGCTGTTTGGAATCTGGAGATCTTAGTCTATGTGAATACATTGCTGATCTGGCACTTAGGTAGGTTATACTTTCCCAGGTAGTTCAGCTTGAAAGAAATGATCATATCCTTTAAAAATAATATCAGCCAGGTGCAGTAGCTCACATCTGTAATCCCAGCACTTTGGAAGGCAGAGGCGAGAGGACCATTTGAACCCAGGAGTTCATGACCAGCTTGGGTAACATAGCAAGACCTCGTTCTTTACGCAGAAAAAATAAAATAAATGAAAATAAAAGTAATATCAAAGAAATGAAAATACGGTATTTTAAAACAAAATCTGGAAGTGAATGCACAGATAACTGGGAAGTACACATCTTTCTCCCTGAGTGAGAGTCTACCTTCTACACTAGTGGTTCTCAAACAGAGCCTAAAACTTGTTAGTAATGCAAATAATTTTAGGTCTCTATCCCCAACCTACTGAAACAGAAACTCTGATGGCAGAGTCCAGCAATCTGTTGATGGGGCTTGGGACATGCTACCCCAAAATACCTCACCCTTAGCATTTGAGAAAATAGCAGAGGTAGGAGAATCACTCTTTTTCCTCTCCCTTGTAAAATTATAAGACCTTCATTTGAGAGGTGCCCTCCCTGTACCCAGAAGAAACATCATCGTCTCTGAGTTTACAGGGACACAGAAGAATCTGAGCAAACAAACCTTGCTAAGTTTCCGAGTTTATCACCTTCCGTGTCCGCTTGTACTTCTCCAGGACTGTCCACTCTTCAAACCTATAAAAGTACACAAGCTTATCTGTTTCTTTGGGTCTTCATTTTCTCATGTACTCTCCTATGTCATGTAAAACAGATATTAAATAAATCTGCATTTATTCAATATCTTCTTTATACAGAGCCTCTGCCATGAACTGAGCAATGGGCGAGGAAAATAAATCTTTTCCTCCCCTACGCCATGTTTAGCAAGCCCTCCAGGTGATTGTCAGCCATGGCTCTAAGTTTGACAAGCATGGCTTGGCGCTGAGTGTTCAGAAGTGCCAGACTTTTTAGACTCTAGGCTCAGCGGGCAGCCCTGGCTGCAGAGGCTCCTTCCATGAAAATGGATGGAAAATGCAGAAGGGCTTCTCCCCATCAGAAGGAGAATCGAGTCTCAATCAAGGTGTAGATTAGTCGTTGGGCATGTCGAGGAGGGCTGATGGAAGATTATAAGCAGACCATTTCCAGGGCAGCAAAAAACGTAGGACTGCTTCCTATTTCAAGTTACATTTCTAGTAACCCAAACTGATGTTAGATGATCACAGCAAGAAAAAAAGTACCAAAGTTAATTCAGGAACCTGCCACATGGTGAGGGGTGGTGTAGTCAATATCACAGGTAGAATGGAAGACTTTCTTTGCACTTCTGACTAATGGATTAAAGTGACAAAATTCAAACTGGGCTGTTAAATCATCCTCTATAACATTGTTGAGTCACTAGGTTTTATAAGGTCAGAAGGCATCTCAAGTTTAGAGTCCAAGAGTAAAATGGCTCTTCTCAGCAAGGTTCTTTCTGCGCTGAAGTAATTTCTCAGATGGATCCATGTGTCTTCTGCCCCTGGCTATCTCTTACCTGTGGTTGGCATAAAAGCCTCTATATGCACTGCTGTCATGATTTTTTTGTTTGAATGCAGGCAAAAATGCTTCAGCTTTGATGCCTTATGAAAAGAGAAAATTGTGACATGTCCTTAATATGAAAAACCAGACAAGGTTTTTAATATTTAATTATCTAAGCCAGATGCAGTAACACATAAGAAAGCGTTCGTAAGTTTGGGACAGGGGATGCATTTGATTTACTCTTTTACAACTTTCCAAGTGTATTTTTATTATTTTACAGAAGCTTATGTGAATAACTGATAAAATCTACTTGTTAAAAAATTAAGTGGATTTGTAATATAAAGAATCCTTTCTACACATAATATTTGTTCATTATAGATTTTACCTTTAATTTTTAAACTTCTGTTATTTTGAATCTAGTGAGGTCTACTTGGTTGAATTATTAATGAACCACATGCCAACCAAAGTTGATGTGATTCTTTCATAAACCAGAGTACAGTACTTACACATTTATAATGCATGTCAGTTTTTTTCTAGAAGATACTATGTGTGAAAATGTATTAATTTAAAAGAAATCGCTGACTTCAAAGAGATGCCTTGGAAATTTTATCTTAAAAATTAACAAAGAAAAGAAAAGAATGGAACTTTAGACAATTCAAGCCCAGTCCCCAAAACATAAGGTCTAAACCATGTAAAACTTTATTTGGTCAGTTGTTCAAAATAGTATCAAATAGGACCATCTTCCCAAGCAGACTTTCTTCTCTTCTTTTGCAAAACTTATCTTCTTGTGCATTTTCAAGAACTTGCTTTATGAATATTGTTTCCTGAACTTTCTGAGAATATCAGATTGCAAATACATATCCATACATGCATGCATATGTGCGCGCGCACACACACACACACACACACACACACACACAAAACTTCTCTAGGGTAATTTTCAGATGGCAAAACAAAGCAACTTTTCCTCTGCTCTTGACTCTGTACATAATTTTTTAAAGTTTGTTATTGCTGCAATAGTAATTAAAAAGAAAATAGTATTTCTCAACCTGAAAGGTATCTCCCCAGCTCACAGAGGAGTCTTACTTTACTATGATAAAAACAAAATTGAGGTCATAGTTAATAGGTAAAAGCAAAGATCTTAATATGGATGAGTTCAAAATACTAAAGAAATAGGTATTGTTTAGGATATTGGAAAAGTTTGAACTGATTGAGTGGCTCTCCAGTGCTGTTGACATGGGCATACCACTTCTTTCTAGGTTAAGAGAATATGTAAATATTCATTCAGTGTAAAATGCACAAAATGCTGGTAAAGTAATGCATTATTTAACATAGCTGAATAAATCCATTTAAATAGTTTGAGAAGTGCGCATAATAAAATAATGCTTCAGCCTAATCAATCTAAGGCTTCTATTTACTCTGGATCTATAATTCCATATGCTTAGATGGAAGATTTTTATGCTCTAAAAATTAGGCACGAGTGAAATTTTTCCTAGAGTATGAAATAGGGATTTAAATTTGGACCTCACAGGCCAGCATTACAGTTAAAATATATGTGATGAATTAATGTGATTAATTTATAATTGTTTTAGATAAAAATGAGCTTTAAATATGGGATTCCTAATACAAGTTTACAATATTCACATTGTACTAAGGAAAGAGGCCTTTCATGAGGGGATGTATGACTTGGATATTGTTATTATTTATTTTCGTCTTTTTATGTCAGCTTTTCAGCTATCCTTTGTAGTTGCTTTGATATATGTTTGTTTCTTCTATCAGTTTGTGTAAAGAAGCCATCCCTCCATGACCTTTGTATGAATCATGAGTGCCCTTTTCTCTTGGGTATATAAGCTGAGACCACAGCTTTCTTTGCACAGCAGGTCAGCTCACTTGTCCATGATGTTAGAATGGAGGAGAAGTTACTGGCAGGAAGCTCAGAAGTCTGCCTTTAGCGAGGAGGAAGAGGAAGGTCAGCTGCTTCTTTTTGGATCCATTTCTCTTAGTCTGAAATCTGTAATGTGTGGTTTGAGGTAGTAAAACCCAATGGGTAGATAGCTCTTTAGGCTTTAGTAATATAGAACTCTTGACTAGTTGGAAGAAGTTAGAGTTCTTTCAAGTAGGAACACAAAGCTATTTACCTAGAGCAGTGGATTTCCCAGAGTGCAGTCCTCAGGTTGGCATCTTCTACATCAACCTGATCTTCTCAGAGGTACAAAATTTCCAGCCCCACTCCAAGCCCAGTGCGTGGGAAACTCTAGGTATGGGACCCAGCAATTTATTTTGGCAAACTCTCCAGGTGATTCTGATACATTTTTATATTTGAAAATCAGATTCCTTAGTGGGTCACTAGCCTCTTTTCTGCTGTCTCTTTCAGCGAAAGAGCATTCAGCCTTTTTAAGCTCACTTTCATCTCCTCCTTTATCCTCCAAAGGGAATTGTTTCCTTAACAGATAATTAGTTTAGATTTTTGAAATGCAGAATTGAGAAAAAGGGGAGGAGAAATGGATCAGAAGTGAGAGAGACATTTTCTCAAGGGTTTGGAGATTAGTGCCGGAAGACGAACTTCAGGTAGGGGGAAAATAGACATGTAGCCATAGAGTCTGACGTCATCTGGGGTTTTAATCTCAGCTCTGCCACTGAGAAGATGCAGGGCTTTGGTCCACTTATGGGGCTTCTCTAGGACTCAGTTTCCTCATCTGTACAATGGAGATAAAACAACAGTAATTTCCTCAAAGGCATATTAGAGGGTTCAGTTAGTTAATTTATTATGTAGAGTTTGGCACAATGTTCAACATCCATTAGGTATCATTGCAGGATGAAGTATATTCTCTTCATGGTGTTGAGAAAAAAAGGAGCAACAAATCTCAGTGATCGAAAGTTACTTTTTGATTGCTGCACTGGTTGCTTTGCTTAAAAACAATGCTGTTTGAGACCAGACCACATGGATCACAGCTTCAAGAAAACTTCATAAGGAATATATTTTTCCAAGTAGAGCAATGTTAAAAGATTCAGAATCCAAGAAAAATAAAATGCTCTGTTGTTCCAAAGCTATTGTAGGTCCTCGGTTATTCTCTCTGCTCCTAGTCTTTGAAAAGCTCTTCCTAAAACAGAGGGATGCAAGTTCTTTGTCCCCTGCTACCTCATTAACAAATTGAAGCTTCTTTGCCTCCTAGCATATGGGTCTTTTATTTTTAAAGCTGACTTCTTAAAGATGTCAAGATGTTTTCTTGTGTACAGGTCTTATAACATGATTCCTTCAGCACTTGATTGAATATCCAGTGAAAATTTCTGTAATAACTTTCTAAGTTCTTTTTTTCCTCTATCATAGAGTTCCTTTGGCCGGTAAGAAGGGCATTTTGACTCACCAATATAGATTTTTGTTTTTGACCTCTTCTCTCTCTTAATGACAAAATAGTGCAAGATTACACAGTGTGGTGGAAACAGCAAGATATTTGGAGCCAGACAACATGGTTCTGACTCAACCCCTAATTAGCTTTTTGACTCAGGAAAGTCATTTATCCTCTTGGATCAATTTTCTCACTTAGTTCAGCTTTCAACTGGGACAATAGCACCTCACAGGGATGATGAGACAATCAAAGGGAGAAAAGTGATTTGTTAAAAAAAACTGCAAAGTGCCATTCAAATGTTAGTTATTGAAAGTTAACGATAATTAACATTCATGGAGTGCCCATGCGGAGCTAGGCACTATGGAAAGTCTCATATATACATATCTATCTACAAATACATATAAGATTATTGCAATGCATATTATGTTCAATCTGTTAAACTTATGCAGCTAGTAAATAAAACTTAGAAAATTTAATTTTCTTAACCCATGTCTAAACATTTGAACCCCAATTAGAAACATGATCAGTTTTGGACTGAAAATAAAAGAAAACTCTGACACAATCTGACGAAAACAATAAGGATACTTGCTTTCACTCAGAGCGTGAAGTTCAGAGACAGTGGATGCCAGTCTTTAACCATATTCACATAGTTGCCACCTTTTATGACAAGCATCACAGAAAGCTATCTGTGTTAGAAATTTCTAAAGCTGGAAAAGGCATCAGTAGTCACGGAGTCCAGACTGTTTTCTTACAGCAGGGAAAATCAGGATTGGAATTTCAAGGAGCTAGCTCATGATAGCACCAGGGTATGGTTTCTTCATCCAGTCGCCGGCTGGAAAACAACCCTAGGCCATGGCAGTGACGAGACTAGACAACTACAGTCCATTATGGTGCCATTTAAGTTTGCTTAGTGACTTGCTCTTTATAATTTGGAGATAAATCTAGATTTTTGCTTCATTATTCTCTCAAAAGAGAAGTTGAGTGCTTCAAACACTTTTGTTGTTATTTCTCAATTCAAAGAGCAACATGAGAAAGACGTGCTATTACTAGGTCATTCCACGTTATTTTTTTTTAACCATCTGTTACATAAAATCAGATCTGTATCTTCATTGTAGAAAGAGTCTTATTTGTCTTCTGTCGGTTAAAATACCAATAGGTTCTCTATTCTGCTAATGTGATTTTTCTTTTTACTGCTGTTCCTGTGAGCCAGGGCACATTTTATTGTTTTAATTCTGTGATTTTAAGTCTGTATACCAAAATAGTAGTCCTACTAGGCATGTAAATATTATAATAAATGCAGGAGGAATGCAAAGACAGCCTACAAAATAGTTTGCTATAAAGAGATTTCTGGCTGAGATAATGATTAGTTTCAGAAAGCGTGCATCATTTTCTTGAAATATGTAAATTACTTCCCTCTCAAAATTTTCTTATGTAGACACGCACACACACACACACACACACACACACACACACACACTCTTTAGCAGGTTGAAATGCGGTTCTTGAGTCAGTCATGAGCACAAAGGTTGTTGATGACAACTCCGAACACTCAGTACAATTGTGAGTGTAGTTGGTGAGTTCTTCAACGCCCTTCCCTTTTCCTCGCCATTCTTCATACCCAAGGGGTCTATTTGCATTTCCTAGAACATGCCTTACACTTTCCAGCCTCCGGACCTTTTCTCCCACTTTGTTCTTCACTTAGGACATCGTCTTCTACTGTCTCCAACTAACTGAACCCCACCCTTTCACCAACAGAGTTGAAATATACATTTTCTTTACATCTTGGACAAGCCGAGGCCAGCCAAAAGCCCAAGACCGAGTTATCTTTTGCATTTCTTGAGCACAGGGTTGAATATCCCTGTTTGTAAAATTAAACATTCATCTCAAACACAGTTTGAGAGGAAGACATTCTTGTTTTGCAAGTCATTGTAATTTCCCCCCCAGGTAGCACTGTGCTTTTAGATGAAGCTCAGTCGGTAGAGGCTTAGTAAACTGTTTTTTGGATTGATGGTGTGATTAGAAGTAAGAAGAGAATTTTGGCTTCCCTAAGAAAATTACAAACTAGAATTAATCGTGTGTTTTAACCAAAAAATAATAATAATAAGGTGTGGAATTGATCTTTTGTTTGCTATAAACATGCTTTCCTTTTAAAACCTTTCACAGACACTGAGTAACGTTGTGCTATCTGACTCATCTTTTGTCTCCACCCTCTCATCTCTCTTTCTGCATCACCCTCATGAGGGGCCAAGCTTTCTCTTTAGGTTGTTCTCTTCCTCTTCAATGGCTTTACGTATTTGTTTTCTTAGATGTTTTGGGAAGAATTCAGTTACATTTCAGAAGTCTTGCTTCTTCAGATTTAAACCTTTAACCCCGTGCCTTGATTGGCTCTCCAAGTACCTGCATGGCCTGCGGGGAGAGTTGTCAGCGTGGCACCTTACTTCCAGTATGACCCTCTCCTGCCCTTGAACATTCAATTTTTCCTTTTTCACCTTAACACTGTTGCTTTTTTAAAAAAAGTTGATTTTCAACAGGTCTTTTGACTTTGATGATTTCCCATGATACTGTGTGTATGAGGGGAGGGTGTATGTGGATTTGTTCTTTACCAGGTTTGTAATTAGCTTGAGAGAGTTTAAGGAGCTAAACACAACTATTTCCTTGAGTATGAGAGTTATGATTGAATATAGCTCTATTTTTCTCCACTCTTGTCTTCAACAGTCTTTTCACTTTTTCCATCTTTCTGAAACATCCATAACAGTTTTGAGCCCGAACCTTATTCTCTCAGCCATTCCTATCAATATTGTACTGCTTTGAACTTAGGAGGTCATAAAGTCACTAAACAGTATGGAAGATTCAT
The DNA here is from genome assembly GCF_049354715.1 of Callithrix jacchus. Lineage (NCBI taxonomy): Eukaryota > Metazoa > Chordata > Mammalia > Primates > Cebidae > Callithrix > Callithrix jacchus. Next base: position 22,427,775 of record NC_133506.1, read on the forward strand.
CGATGGCTTTGAAGAGCTTGAAAAAAATATACTGAGTATTCTCAAAAAATAAAATCAGATCAAGTCAGAATTTTAAGAATTTATTGGGCAAATAAAAAAGAACAGTTTGTGTTTTGTTTTGTTTGTTTGGTTGGTTTTGATTTTTTCCTGGAGAAAGGTTAGTGGCTCCCAGAGAATCTAGGGCAAAAGACTAGGTTCTAATCTAGCAAAGACTTCTTGACATTTACTTGAGAGGGGCATGTAAACGTCAATCAAACCAGTTTTTACACATTTTTAGGGCTACTTATTTTTTTAAAACCTCTGCATAAAGGTTTTATTTATGCTTTAATTCACTAATAAAAATTACATATATTTATTGTATACAACATGATGTTTTGAAATATCTTACATAGGCTGGGGATGGTGGCTCATGCCTATAATCCCAGCACACAGGGAACTGGAGGTGGATGGATCACCTGAGGTCAGGAGTTTGAGACCAGCCTGGCCAACATGGCAAAACCCCATCTCTACTAAAAGTACAAAAATTAGCCAGGCGTGTTGGCAGGCACCTATAATCCCAGCTACTCAGGAGGCTGAGGCAAGAGAATCTCTTGAACCCAGCAGGCAGAGGTTGTAGTGAGCTGATATCATGCCACTGCACTCCAGCCTGGGTGACAAGAACGACACTCTATTTCAAAAAACAAAAACAAAGAAAAGAGACCTTTGTATTGTGATGGAATGGCTTAAGCAAGCTAGGGAACAGATACATTACCACACATATTTATTATGGTGAGAACACTTAAAATTTACTCTCAGTTTTTGAGAATACAACATATTGTTAGTAGGTATAGTCACCATGTTGTAATGTACAATAGGTCAAAAAAGAGAGAAAACAGTTCACAAATTGGGAGACTTTGACATGGAAACCTGACGTGAGTCTCAGTTTTACAGCAGGTGTAGTGCAGCTTGTAGACCATACACAAGGAAGAATTTGACCTTTTTTATGATTGGTTATCATTTTTTTAAGACCAATGGGGCTGTTTAAGCTCATTTCTCTGTAGTTACATTGGTTTAATTACACTGAATCATGCTGAGAAGGATAAAAAGCTTATGTTTGTGTTTTGTTTACATTTCTTATTAGCTTTTCGGGGAAATCGGGATGATTTAAGTTTTGGTTATTTGGCTGTAGGCAGTTGGCCTTGGAGTAGGTAAATAGTGGCCTTCATTTTTATTTCTTTCTTTATTAACGGTACCCTCTCTTCATCAGATGAGCTAAACCATTCATCCAGGCAACACTTATTTCTCCCTATCTGCCTCTCTCCTCTCTTCTCCTTTCTATACATAGACACAAAACCCCATTAAACTTTAATATTGCAGTATAATTTTGATTCTACCTATTGTGATTTATGAGACATTGCTTAGATATACTGTCTTATTTTTTATTCATTCAAATCTCCTTACCCAGCTTTTCACCTGTGTTTTTCCTCATATGCTGATGAGCTTCTTTCCTGGAGAATCTAGCCAATTCTTTTGAGGCTGGCTGCTAGCTCCCTCCCCAAGGCCTCCACTTCAAAGTGGTCTGCTGCCATACTGAACCACCAACAATCTTTTTCAAACAACCTGGAATTTTTTTTTCTCCTTAGGTCTGGGTATCGATCAGACCCAGAAGAGCCGATGGAAACTGGCAACCTAAAACAGGATGCTAAAAAGCATCACTGACATTTGTCTGGCCCTTGGTATGTGGCAGGAAGTTTTCTAAGGACTTCCCTTATGTGATTTCATTTAATCATCTGAATAACTCCATGAGGTATTATTTTTATTATTATTATCCTCATTTTGGAGATGAAGAAACCGGCCTGGGAGTAAGTTATTTGCCTAAAGTCTTTTAGTACAAGATGGGGCTTGGATCGTGAACACAGAAGATCAGCCTCCAGAATTTTAGTTCTTAAGCAGTCTGCCAAATGGTGCAATATACAAGTATGCACACACCTTTATTGTCAAATCTTGACTGGAAACACAAACATTATGGTTCATTTTAAAAAATAATGTTAATTTTTCAGTTTATAAGCAGAATGTTCACAATTTAGATGATACACTTAGGAATGGTACACTCTGTATATTTGGGACATTTCATCTGGCAGCCACTGAAGCTTGTTAATATCAACAACTGGCTTCATTGGCTCCTTCAAATAAACCCATTTAATCTATTATAGCTGGGCTCCAGCAAATATGTCATAAGTAGAAATAAATTTTGAGTTAAAGAATATTCACTGTGATTAGAAGCCCAAAGAAAGTATTTTAAATGTGTGTGTCTATATGTGTGTATGTATAAATAGGTAGATAGATGGGTACATGATAGGTACCTTTGAAAACCTATTTCTGTTACAAAAGCATTTAGTATATGGTGTTAGTAGAATTTTATCTGTCATAGGTTAGGTGTATTCTGATGTTCAATTTATGTTTTTAAAATAATTTGGTAGAAGTAAAAGGATTGGCAGGTGGATTGCAGCTTTGGCAGTCTTCACTCTAAGAAGTCAATCAACAAAGCACCAAACAGCAAAATGTATTACTCATTGACTGGTAAGTCATAAACCCCAGAGGCTGCTGATCATCCTGGATGCTGGCTGCTTGCCTACTGTAGGGCAGATGGAAGAACTGGCTGCTATATCGTTTCTAGCACTTGAAACCCAGCATGACTGGGGATCCTAAGCACTGCTGGAAAAATATTTCTCTAGTAACTTATCTTGTACTTATCAGTGAATTTGCATAACCCAAGAGAGATCTGTTTTGTTGAGATGGCCTTTGAACAAGTTAAACTCACGTTTCCGGGCCAATTTCTAATACTACACTTGTTATTCGGTATTATTTGAACCAGTTTCTGTTTATGGAACACTTAGAAATTTAATTGGAAATATTCATTTTCTGATCCAAAGATTATTTATTGTACTTTTGCTGGCAAGGCTGAAGGTAAAAGTACGGCTACAAATCATTTGGCCTAATTTTATGATTTAAAACCAAAAAAAGAATATGTCCCACAATGTCTTTTCCATTGCAATGTAGTTTTAATAATGCTGTGGTGAGAGAGAGGATTATTGACCAACACTTCCTAGTCTTGTAGCCACAGAGAGAAATAAGTCATGTAGGAAAGCTAGCCAGGCCTCACTGGCCCCCATTATCTTAAAAAAAAAGATAGGACTGAAGGTTAGGTTTTATTTCTTTTTCACCAGGCCTCAATATGAGCTATTTTGTCCTTTGTCCATTTTTCCTTTTTTTTTTTTTTTTTTTTTGAGATGGAGTCTTGCTCTGTCACTCAGGCTGGAGTGCAGTGGTGTGATCTCGGTTCACTGCAATCTCTGCCCCCTGAGTTCAAGCAGTTTTCTGCCGTAGCCTCTCAGGCACCCGCCTGAGACAACTGTTGGACTACAGGCACCCGCCACCACGGCCGGGTAATTTTTGTATTTTTAATAGAGATGAGGTTTTGCCATCTCGGCAAGGCTGGTCTTGAATTCCTGACCCTGTCATCCACCCACCTGGGCCCCCCAAAGTGTTGAGATTACAGGTGTGAGCCACCAAGCCATCAGCTTTTCTTTTTAACTCTCTTTTGAATAGTCTTGACCCAAATTGTTGTATTGAATTTTGATGAGACTATAACAGTACTCCGCTTGGGCTTCCTGGATTGGGAGCCCTGGAAGAGATAAAGTAGCAACAGATAGTTACGTGAACAGAAGATACTGAAATTGAATCAAATATTCTAGAGCTCTTTCCTCCAGACTAACTTATCCCCAACTTACTATGGAGTACATGTAGACTTTGGCTTTTCACACTCTTTTTTTTTTTTTTTTTGAGACGGAGTTTCGCTCTTGTTACCCAGGCTGGAGTGCAATGGCGCGATCTCGGCTCACCGCAACCTCCGCCTCCTGGGTTCGGGCAATTCTCCTGCCTCAGCCTCCCGAGTAGCTGGGATTACAGGCACGCACTACCATGCCCAGCTAATTTTTTTGTATTTTTAGTAGAGACGGGGTTTCACCATGTTGACCAGGATGGTCTCGATCTCTCGACCTCGTGATCCACCCGCCTCGGCCTCCCAAAGTGCTGGGATTACAGGCTTGAGCCACCGCGCCCGGCCGGCTTTTCACACACTTACGATGCAGTGTCTTTCTTCTCTGATTGCGCCATATGAAAGCTACAAATCGTGGCAGTCTACCCTCCACCCCAAGTACACATACTTTTTTTTTTCACCTCCATCCTTACTATTCTCCTTCTGCTCACATGGTCTTTCTTTAAAAAACAGTTATTTATTTATATACGGTCATTTTATTTGTAAAGATGGGATCTCATTATGTTGTCCAGGCTGGTCTCAAACTCCTGGGTTCAAGCAATCCTCCTGTCTTGGTCATCCAAAAAACATAAGATTATTTTGATTAGAGAGTTGGGAATGAAATGAATTCTTGAATATTAAGTTTATAGTATTTGGGCTTCTTCTATAGATGGCTAATCTCATATATTATGGGAAGAGGGGTTACTCGTTTTATTCTGTAACAATGCATCGTAGATGGACCCATTTCACAAAGCATGTCCTGCAAAAACCCTCACATCCACACTCACTCATATTTTCCTCGGTTCATAAAATGGTTGGAAAATATTGACAAGTATTTTGCACATTTTGATTATAGTTTGCTCTTCGGTAACTTTTAGTTTTTATTTTATTTATTTATTTTTAGTTTTATTTATTTTTATTGCATTTTAGGTTTTATTATTATTCACACAATGATTAAACACATTCCTGTTCATGCAGACACCATTATCAATTCATGTTAGGTTTAATAATTTAAAAATTTTTAACAAAATATTATAATATCTTATAAATTGCTTTATATAGTGTCATTTTGATAAGTCACAGGCTATACCATGATAACATGTACCTAAGTGAACCAAGAGAAGAATAAAAGAAATCTCCAGAGAATTCTGTATACTTGGGCTTAACTGTGGTCAAAATATTGCCCTAAGGCGACTTTTAAAGAACATCTCCGATTTAAATCATCGTTTTGACATACGCTAAGGAAAATGTTGGCAATAAATCTAGAGATGAATTGAGGACTTTATTCACTTTACAAAAGTATTTCTTCAACGTACAAACGCATACACCTCTAAAAGTCTACATTTCAAGTTTCTTTAGTATTGATTAGTAGATACTTGTTGAGAAAAAAAAAAAAGAAGTAAAAATAGATATATTTAAAATTAAGGCCTTAAGGCTATGCATGGTGGCTCATGTTTGTAATCCCAGCTATGCAGGAAGCCGAGGAGAGAGAATGGCTTGAGTTCAAGACAAGCCTGGACAATATAGCAACAACCTGTCTCTACAGTTTTTATTTAAAAAATTAGCTGGGTGTGGTGATGTGAACTTGTAATCTTAGCTATTTGGGAAGCTGAGTCAGGAGGATAATTTAAGCCTAGGAGTTTGAGGATGCAGTGAGCTTTGATCGCGCCACTGCACTTCAGCCTGAGCAACAAAGTGAGACCTTGCCTCTGGACAAAAACCAATAATAACAAAAAGCTAAACTTAAGGCATCAAGAGTGACTGATAGTTTGATATGCCTTTAACCCAAAAGTAAAAACTCTATTATACTATAATGTAAATCTATAGAAACATGTCATATAATTTAAAAAATGTTGGTGAACATATAGCCTTTTAAGACACATGTTTTCTGCAGATTAATGCAAGTTGCAGAGATCTAACTACTGACAAATGACCTTTAGAAATTAGAGCAGACATTCTTACTTTAGGGCTTTATGGGTTCCAGGAGTCTAAGCCAATGTCAGACTAGGATCCATCAATTCCTGGATTTAGGACTTGGGGACTGGGGGTGGCAGTAAGGACGGAATCTCTAGGGTCAGCATCCCTGAAATAGGAACTTGGGTGATGAAATGCTTGAGTGGACATCAGTGGATCTATAAAACTTTAAAATCATGGACAAAAATGTATGTGATGGGGGCAAGCCAATAATATGGTATAAATATTTCTAATCTTTCTGCTTAGGAAAGGTTTTTTATTGACTTCTATTAGGTGACAACCAAGGATACCTGATTGAATTGCAAATACCACAGGACTCAATCACTGTAATATAGTACAAATGTGACTTAAAGCATTAAATAGATTAAGGAGAAAGAAAAGAGTGAAGGTGAGGAGGCGAGGTTTTGGAAGAGTGGGACTTTATTGGTGGTAGGGAAATATACCTTATTATGGACATATTCTCCATCATGCACCCACCTTGACTATCTGTATGAATAGCAGAGGACTCTTGCAATTTCTACCTCATCACTTTATATCTTCCTCTTGTTGTTTCTTCCTTTGTGTTCCTCCTGTTTTGCTACTGACCTCCTTGGAGGGCTGCTGTAAGGCGTAAATCATTAATGATTATGAAGTGCTTTGGAAGCAGAAAGTATTGCTTCAGCGATAACCCAGATGCACCCAAGAATTGCAGCATGAACAATACAAAGCAAAAGACATGTCAGAATTCCTCTTGGGGCTCCGGATCAACCAGGCCTTCCGCTCACATCAGGGTGAATTAGGGTCACGAAACTGAATCTATATCTGATACTGCTTGGCTTGTACGTGCTCTTGTTACAACATTATTTTGACATTTTTTGTGTTCATTTGTTGGAGGACTTTAAACCCTTTTCTAACCAAAGAAAATCAAAGCGCCTACTGCAAGCATTTTTCGAAGATGGTGTCACTCCGATTGAGGATAAAAATTTGATCTCCTGAATAAAAACGTTTGAATGGCATGTTTATTCTTACTTGATTGCCAGATATAAGTATTGCAGTGATTCAGAAGAAGTCTTCGTTAGAATGCACTATTTATCTAATACTTTGACACGCAGTGATATCTTCTCTCTCTCTCTGCTGTCTCTCTTTATGAAACCAGACACTGACCTGTCTTTAACCTCCAGTATCGCATGCAAGAAAACAGAGACCAATGGAAGTAAATAATCCATCTAGTTAGTGTTAGGAATAAGACTAGAAACTGGATATTTCATCTCCCAGTTCAGTACTTCTGTGTATCTGAGTATTCTCTGGTCATTTCTAAGAAGATACCAAGTAGCTTTAATCAAACATTCATCCTTCCTAAAAGGACCGGATATATATATATTTTTTTTTTTTGAGACAGAGTCTCACTCCATCGCCAGGCACCAGACTGGAGTGCAGTGGCGCGATCTCGGCTCACTGCCACTCCGCCTCCCAGGTTAAAGTAATTCTCCTGCCTCTGCCTCCCGAGTAGCTGGAATTACAGGTGCGCACCACCACACCCAGCTAATTTTTTTGTATTTTTAGTAGAGACAGGGTTTCACCATGTTGGCCAGGATGGTCTCAATCACTTGACCTTCTGATCCGCCCGCCTCGGCCTCCCAAAGTGCTGGGATTACAGGCATGAGCCACCGCGCCCAGCCAGGACCTGAGATTTTTATTCAAAGTTCCCAGAATACCAGTTATTCATAAAGCTGCCTGTCCATGCACTTAGAGTGTGAGAGAGATTAGCTGTAGCATCTGTCATGTTGCTACAATCCAAGATTGATTTCTGTGGTCTACCTGATTTGATGGAAAGTCCCTTCTTCTCTTCCAGTCTACATATCTCCTTTAAATATGACTTTTATAGATTGAGGTGAATATATGATTAGCTACATTTCCCCCCTATTCATTTATCTATGTATAGAAAAATGTGGGAAAGGAGCAGGCATCTAAACTTGTGAATTTTCAGTTGTAGAGGTATGCACAGTTCAAAAGACAAAAAGATATTTCTAGACTAAATTTTTCAGATGATAGCAGAAATTCCCCATTTTACATTCCAAATGCAGATCCAGCCTCAGTGATGAATACCTAAATATAATTCCCAGGCCTTTTATTTCTTATCTTTCTCCCCCAGGACCAGCCTCTTTCTCCTTCTTCAGAGACTCCTCCCTCTAATCATTTTACTAGTTCATGCTCTGTTCTCCTTGATACTATCTAATCTATATACTGTGTTAGATTGGACCAGCCCAACTAAGAAAGCACAGTGGGACAGAGATGGGAGAAGGCATGACTCATTTTTGTATGGACAGTTCTAAGTGATTGGTAGAGCCAGAAAAAGCTCTTCTGTGGTATAGGCTTAGGGACAAACAAGATTGTTAAAGGATTTTAACTAGAGCAATCAGGGGTTTGACTGCTCAAATGTAGCTGCAACAGGGACCAATCTGACCTAAGCTCTGAGGCCCAGTTTGTTTAGTATAGAAATACTTTATTTTAATGTTCTCCCTGAGAACATCAGCCTTGAAACCGTGCTTGTGCTAACCAGACTCACAGAGGACTGATTTCTGAATGTGAGTGCCACTTTATTCAACTATAATGCCACTAATCTAGTTTTGCAGCCACTGTGGTCCTGTCTATTCATACTTTCTTGGTGTTAATGGATCCAAGATGTAGAATTATGACTAGAAAATAAGTGGTGATAGAAGAAGTGTCGGAACTGTTAGTGAGCTATTTAATCTGGACTATAATGGAGCCTGGAAAATTATTCCTGTTCCTCTGTGATCGCCCCCTTGTGTCTTAGTTGGTCGGGCTGCTGTAACCAACTACCATGAACTGAGTGGCTTATGAACAACAGAAATGTATTTATGAAAGTTCCAGAGGCTGGAAGCCTGAGATTAGGGCGCTGTGATTGGACGCCGGTGAGAGCTCTTTTCTTAGTTGCAGACTGCTTACTTCTTGTATCTTCACAAAGTGGAGAACGGAGGGATGCAGAGCTTTCTCTGGGGTCTCTTTATAAGAACACTAATTCATGAAAGCTCTATCCTTATGACCTTGTCTAATCTTAGTTACCTCTCAAAGGCCCCACCTTCTAATGGCATCACCTTAGGGGAAGGGTTGCAACACGAATTTTCGGATAACATAGATATTTAGGCTGTTGCGCCTTATAATTAACTGGACCATGCGAGTTCTTTCATTTAATATGTGTTCACTATGCTTCTGTTATGTGCCAGTCACTGTCCTAGGTTCTTGTATTAATCAGTTAACAAAACAAACAGTGATTTCTGACTTAATTGTCTGTATCCAGCAGCCCATGCTCTAAGTGTGTTAGAATATTAGTTCCATTAGGGATAGGACCGGCATAGTGGACATTGGGCATACTCTGGTTAGTTTCATGAATGAATCAAGGCTGGCTCCTGTTGGTCAAATCTGTGCCCTTTGGCATTTCATTTCCAGACTGTAAATCAGTACTATCCAATAGAATATTCAGTGCTAATGGAAATAGACTCTGTGCTGTCCAATATGGTAGCCACTGGAAATATGTGGCTTTGAGAACTTGAAATGAGGTTAATGCAACTGAAGAATTACATTTTAAAGTGTATTTAACTTCAATCAGTTCAAATGCAAATTGAAGTAGCTGCACAGGGCTATGACCACTGTACTGGAAGATGCAGCCTGGCTGATCCACAGCCCCCACTGTCTCTGTGAGATTAGATCCTGCTGCCTCTGAAACATTGCTGCTCAGAAGACAGGGCAATGGACATCCATTGTTTAGACATCCAGAAACCAGACTGTTCTTATGCCAAGTGAGTAGTAGCACTCATGTATAATAAATAGGAAGTTGCTTTGCCAGGTAGGGAGACCTAGATTCTTAGAGATGATGTCAACAGGTGGCCACTTACATAGATGTTTACTGCTTAGGAGATCTTCAAGGACTCCTAACAGGGGATTTTGGCTGTTTGGGAGGTATGACAAAATGCCATATATAATCAGAGGTCATGAGGCCTGGCCTAAGGCAGAAATCTTTTTTTTTTTTAAACAGGCTGGAGTAGTGGCACAATCATAGCTTACTTACTGCAACCTCAAACTCCTGGGCTCAAGCAATTCTCCAGCCTCAGCCCCCAAAGTGCTGAAATTACAGGCATGAGCCAAAACATAGATATCTTTAAGCACTAGGTTGGGTTTCAGGAGCAGAATTCCTGTTTGTGGAAAGGCTGTTAAGAAGGAGGCAAGACCCCCATCTTTGAGACATTGTGACAGGGGATAGATTTTGAGCCCCGAAAACCCATGTAGGCAACTTCCCAGCGACTAGAATTGGGATACCAAGAAAGAGGAAGATTTCCAGACAAAGGAACTTATTTTCAAAAGTATATTGTGAACAGCAGCAAAGTTCATGTGTTGTGGAGTGACGTAAGCTGCACTAAGCTCTTTCCATTCTTCTTTCATGGAGCTGGCTGGCCTGGGACCTAGAAATCAGATTGTTACATCTGTTGTCAGGGAAGGAATGTGTGTGAGGGGTGAAGGAGGGGCTAACAATGTATTCTTTTTGCCTTTTGAGAGATTTGATGTTTCTCCTCCAGAATATTTAGCAGAAGGACACCATTTCTTGAAAAGCGATGCAATATAAAGCATATTATAAATCCTGTCAAGGTAGCTTACCCCTTCAGAGGTTACTAGATTAATTCTCTCCATTTATGATGATTGTCCTAAGCTTTAGTTCCATGACACTACCCACAGTGAAGTCCAGCAGAGATGGAATCCTGCGATATGCTGAGTCAGGAGACTCCAAAGGGAGTATATTTCGTCTGAAATCTCTGGGACTGAAAATTTAACATTCAAAGCCAAGTGGGCAAAGCTGGCTTGGGTAGCTGAGTGCATGGTCAGGTGCTAGAGAGAAGAATTCAGTTTAGAAGAGCCCTGAGAAGTATAGTTCAACTCTTTGCTTTCTGCCTTGACAACTTTTTATTGGACAAGTTCTATGCTAGGTGACTCTGTCCTGAGTCATTGTAAAGGTCTTTCAAGGCTACAGGTAATTTGGAACTTGCAGCTCTCTATGTACTTTAAATTACTTCTCAAAAATCTTCTAGCGTAAATGAGTTCTTGTTCTCAATCTACCATTTATATAGCCTTATTGTCCAGGATACTTAATGACCCTTGAATTGAGTACCTTCACATATCAAAGGATTCAGTTGGAGTACATGAGTTCCAAGGTATTTTTTTCTGATGAAAAATATCTATCTTGGTTTTCACTTATTAGGAATGGAAATATAAGCACTTTGTACTCATTTTATAGGCCATTGAATAATCACCAGGTTGGTGCAGGTGTGAGGGTGAGTGTCAGAACCCCAGAGAAGTGGTTATGTTTTGAGGAGCCATATTCAGTATCATATAAATTTATATTGGGAAAATGTAAATCAAACCACCTGTACTGAATGCTTGACTACACTTTTCCATAACACACATCATCATTTTCTATTGTCATGACCACTCCACTTAAAATTGTAACCCATTTCTTCATGTAATAGTGTTCCTTGCCTGTCTTCTCTGTTTTATCACAGTCTTAATCACTTATAATATAATATAAAATTTACATCTTTTTTGAAAATTGTCTTATCACTCTTTATTAAAATGCGATCTCCATGCAGAAAGGGATTTTTGTTTATTTCCCACTAGTATATTTTCTAACTTAAACTGCTTCTGACACATAATGGACACACAGTAAGTGTTGAATGAAAGAATGAGTAAGTGAGTGGATGAATTTTTTGGCTGATAGGAATATGCAACATATAGATTCCAAGACATGATCCTTGTAGACGGCACCCTGTATGAGAATTTCTCTGGATTTTCCTTGGAAGTATGTCCAAGACTACAGAGTGCTCACCAACCCCATTTTCTCTTCCTCCTTGGCATCCAACCACACAATCTTTCCATCTACACTCTACATTTGATGACACTATGTGATAGTGGTCTGGCCAATTACATTTGAATGGAAGTGATGGTTTCCGCTTCCTAGCCTGGCCATGAGAGCCTGACTTCATGGTCCTCCATGCTTTTCCTCCTTTCTTAGGCTTGGACGAAGCTGAGACCAAGGGCATGCTTACATTTCTATGCTGAAGGTGGCCAAGTACACAAGACGGAAGGTTCTGAGTCCCTGAGAAGAACCATTCAGCTGGGAGCACTGCCCCCTGCCTCAACATACACAGTTGGATTTTAACATTGGCATTGTTGTAAAAATACAAGAGGTAAACTTGTACTGTATGAAGCTTCTGAAATTTGAGGTTTGATCTTTTACAGCAGCAGTTAATGTTTCCTTAACCTCCAGCATGAAATTTTCATGTTTATTAAAAGAAAAAATTAAGTTTTGGGAAAAACCCTCCTAAAGAATGTGAGTATGTATATTAGTCTGCTCTCACGCTGCTAAAAAAGACATACTCAAGACTGAGTAATTTATGAGGGAAAGAGGTTAATTGACTCACAGTTCCACATGGCTTGGAAGGCCTCACAATCATGGCAGAAGGCAAAGGAGGAGCAAAGTCACGTCTTACATGGCAGCAAACAAGAGAGAGCTTGTGCAGGGAAACTCCCACTTATAGAACCATAAGATCTGGTGAGACTTATTCACTATCAGGAGAACAGCACAGTTGTAGATAAGAAAGTGAGTAAGAAAGACCTGCCCCCATGTTTCAGTAACCTCTCACTGGGTAGGTAACTTAATTCCCATGACATGTGGGAATTATGGGTGCTACAATTCCAGATAAGATTTGGGTAGGGTCACAGCCAAACAATATCATGATGTTACTGATATAATCTTAGTGCCCTGGCCACAACCCAATGTGTCAGTTTAGGAAAAAAAAATTAACTTTAAAATACAGAGAAAAAAATTCTGCTTTTTCTAATCAGTTAACTGACATGCTTTCATTTTTGTTTTTTTTAATGGGTTAATTTCCTTCACAGGACAGAAGCATTAGGCTCTGGAGAATTTTAGCATGCACCCAGATAAGTTTTTTTTAACTTGGCCTTTTTATTGCTTTCAGAAACCACCCAGTGTGTTGTGTTATAAGAATGTTTTAAACTCATGGAATGTTTGTGTCAACTCTTTCAAATCAAGTATGCCCTCAAGAGAGAACCAAAAATCATAATGTTTTTTCAGTGTCTTTGCTAGAAATGTATCCCTTTTAATCTATTTGCTGGAGTTTCTTATGTTTCTCTTTGATATAAGGAATGTAACCTGTGGGCCATGTGTTACTACCTAGGTAAGCTGGCATACTGTGTTTTTGTAGGGACACTAATCTTTTGCAGTTTTTTTTTCTCTCCCTTTAAGTTTGAAATATGTAGTTCTAGCAATATCTTTCTTGGAACACACATCAAAAAAAATTTTGTGAAATAATGGATCTTAATTATGGAGAATGGAGAATGGAATGGTCAAAGTAGAGAAACTTTCAAATAATCTGTTTTCTTCTGGAATTTTCTTTGGGGGGGCCTCATCTTAACTGGAGTGAGATGTTATAAGGCAGTGTCCCTTATAACTGCAGTGTCCCCTGCACCCACTCCCACCCTCTGCCATCCTGAGGCAGTGTTCCCATTGCCAATAGATGACAGAAAACCAGGACCTCCTTGTCCAAAAACTTTAAGTGAGTTTAAACATGTAAGATTTTCAGACTTGGTTTCAAAAGTACATGTGAAGAAAAGTCTAGTGAACCTGAATGTGGTTAACTTGGAGATTTAATTACCTGAGAGAAGAGAGACAGTGAATACCTTTGGCTGTCAGAGGCTTAGTATACCTTGATACCTTGCTTTTGGCATCTGTTTTTACGTCATTATAGCTTTGGTTGCTAGTCTTCAATAAGGTTGCAGTGATCATAATGATAATATTGTTCGCAGGTACTCCGTAAGACCTCATTTACATAGGCTAATAGGGCTGGAGAAGCTCAAGTAAAAAGTGATAATAATTAACTGTGTTTCTATTTGACTTTTGATTGTGATTTTCTTTTTTAATTGCAGATGCTCTTTTATAAATAGAGTCAACTTTTAGTTCTCACCTGGGTGTAGGTAAATGGAAGGAAGAGGAAAGCCAAATTGATATTAAATATTCCCATAACCTTTAATCACAAATGCAAATTGGTGTTTATTCAGATAGGGAATTGAAAGTTCTTGATGTCATATGGGATCACGTATTAGGATTTGAGCATTATGCAGAGTAATTTGAATTTGTATTTATCAAAATATTGTGAACTAAGTTTATTGAATTGTATATTATTCTAGGAACCTCCATTTTAAATCTGTAGGTACATGTGGACAGCATGTTCAAATATTCCTACAGTGTGATAAAAAAATGGTATTCTAGGAATTTCTAAATAGTTTTCATTGAAACAAATTAAACTTATTACTGATACTTGATATCATGGAAAAATTAATGTGTACAATAGTTGAGATAATTATTTTTTACATTTTTCCTTTGAACAAATTAACTGGTAATTTAATTTTTCTTCCCCTATCATCTCCATGCATTCCCTTCCAGGTATTTGTAATAACTGCAAAAAAAACCCCATCTGTTTATTAATATAACATCTAGAATAATGAAAGGAATTTTACGTGTATGACTTAGGTGTTTGCCTTCGTGTAAATATTATCATGGAAAGTGTTAACAGAAATGATTTATGATGTCTAAACAAGGACTGTTTTTCTATTTTTTGACCTTGTAGGGTGGGGCGGGGACAGTGGTACGGGGGAGATGGTAATAAGTTAGTGTTAAGTGACTCTTTTACAGTTTCATTATGACACAAGAGGGCACAGCAGCACCCCTAAATCTCTAAGTTTGGTTGTTGCCATAGGCTGGAGAGCAGAGAGGAAAAACAACTCATTTTAGAGATAAGTAAACCAAAGTTTGTTCCATTTTGGCATTTGCAAGCTATATGATTGTGTGAAAATTAGTTATTCTTTCTAATCTTTATTTTATCCATTTGGATAATGGGAAAAACTATTTTACCAGATTGATGTGACGATTAAATGAATGAGAATTTCCAGTTACCTACCTCTGTGTGTTGTTGTATATCAGTTCCTAGAGAGTAACACAACCTGACTCCACAGGAAAGGACAATGGAAACCTCCTGTTTGAGATCCTCCCAGCCTCCTTCCTATGTATCACTTCAATGGGCTGAGTTTGATCAGTGTCCTTTCCCTCTAAAAGGCCATAGCTTTGAGTATAGGAGCTTTCAGTGAGCTCCATGAGTCCTACTAGCAAATTATCAACCTCACGGTGTTTTGGGGGACCCCTCCTTTCATGCAGTTGGTATTAGAAATGAGGGCCTTCTTGGAGAATGTGCCCACAATCATTGCTATTTGGCTAACTTTTGGCACAAATGAAAACCAAGGTTGTTCACTGTACCCTCTACTAGGCATGTCTTTTTTTTTTTTTTCCAACTCCACCAACTTTTCTTGGAGAAACTTGCCAAAGGCTTAGATGGAACTAATCCCGAATAACATGTGGCTTCAGAACCCAGATACATCTGGTACAACCAGGGTGGATACTTCAGTGAAAAAGGTCTAATGTGATTTGGAATATAGACCCAGAGAAAAAGAGACTCTGTTAGTTGGTGTTGGGTGCCTAAATGAGGAGATCATCTGGCCTGGAAGCTGAGGCTCAAACTGAGGCAGCCGTTAATGGTCCACGTGTAGCAGAGTGTAGAAACGGAGAACATGAAGGATAAAAGCAACTTGAAGGGAGAAACAGAACCAGCAGCTGAGGCTTGGCAGGACGAGAGCAGTGCGGAACTGATCACTTTACAGGCCTTGCGAGACCCAGTATTTCTCCTTATGTTTCCTTCTCATAATTCTCCTCTGTCTCTTCCAAATACCCTCTACCTAAGTACCTAAGCACAAGTATGAGGGTTTTCTTGTTCTTGTAATCACGAGAGTACTAATGAAGACATTCTGAGTGAGGCTTGTGTTATTTTTAAATTGCTACAAAATAGAATGTGTTAATATCTATATTCAAAGTGGTAAAATATATATCAAAATATCAATATATATTCCAAACATACCAGGAATAATTTAGAATGGGGGAATTCCTTTTTTTTAAGTAAAAAATATAACTTCAGAAGCATTTAAAAGTGTGTAAGAAATACATATTAATATAGCAAGAATATGTCATTTTACATATTTTTAAATAATACACTGAAATACTGGTAATACCCTTTTTTAAAGAGGTTGTAGCAAAAACATGCCCCTCATACAGTGTTGGAGATTATAATATGACACTATTCTTTTGGAAAACAATTCAACAGTATGTTTTAAGCTGTAAATATAATTATGTTTATAGGCCCAGTAACCCAACTCCCAGGAACTGAAATGTAGACTGTCAAAAAGAAAAAGTCTTAGGCATAAAGACATACAATTTAAATACAAAAATATAAAACTGCTTTATTTTCAGAAGGGACTGGCGGAGTAAGTTACTTTCTCTCAAATTGATGGATTATTATGCAGCCATTACATGAGAATTATTAAGATTATGTAGCAACAAGAAAAATTGCTTATATTTATGACACAAAATGAAAACTAATGGAGAATATAAAGTTGTATCTGTACCATGATACAATTGCATAGGAATAATACATACTAGTAATACTTTGTCAGTTTATGCACTAGTTTTTTTTTACTTTAGGTGCTTGTTTTACTCAAGGTTCACAACCACCCTAACAGGTGGCACTAATCTTATTCTATTTTACAAATGAGAAATGTAGACACAGACACTTTAAGTGACCTGATGTTTCATCATTTGGACTGTTGTTCTGTTTCAACCCAACTGATCTGACATCAGTGGGGTACTGTGATATAATTCTGATGTTAACCCACTGGAGTCAGCATCAGACTCCACAAATTAAAGGCTCAGTCCTCCACAGACTGTCTTTAATTCAGATGCCATCTGTACTTGAGCTTGGGAAGGCCACTTGTACTTGTAACCAACTGGCTATAAATATCGAGGTTCCCACAACTTCCTCATGTATGATAATTGGTAGAACAACCCAGATAACTGTTACACTTATAATTACAGTTTATTATAAAAAACACAGATGAGAAATAGCCAAATGAATAGACACACAGGACAAGGTTGGGTGGAGGGGCCAAGAGCTGCCATGCGCTCTTGCTCTCCTTGTAAAATCCAGGTGCATCTTCCCAGCACATCAATGCATATACCACCTGGAAAGCTCCACTGAACCTTAATGCCCGGAATTCTTATTGGTTTCATTACATAGAAATGATTAATTAAATAATTGGCCACATGATTAAACTCAATCTCTAGCCCCTGCCCCTTCTTAGAAATTAGGCTAGTCCAAAGTTTCAACCCTTTAAACATGTGGTTGGCCTTCCTGGTGACCAGCTCCCTGAAATAATCTAGCAGCTTGGCATGAGTGACTTCATTATTAATAGTAACAAAAACAATCCTGTCACTTAGGAAATTACAAGGGCTTCAAAAGTTTTATGCCAACAACTGGCGACAAATACTATTTATATTCTCTGTTATACCACAAGTACCTTTCAGGAATTAGGAACACTTATTTTTTATTCTTGTGAAAGCATTAGGCCCCTGTAATATAAGGATGATCTAATAAACAAACACACAAACAAAAACGCTGGGTTCTAACTCTGTTCCAGACCTTTCCAAGCTCTAGTTCCAGTAATTTATAAGCACTGGTGATCTCACCCTCCTGGGCTCAGTTTTCTCTTCTTTAATGATTTTTAAATGTTATTAGGTGTTTCTTCAACTTCGTATCCTCCATCCATCTCTGTTTTTGTTTTGTTTTTGAGCACGGCTTACATTGTAATTGGATTTAGCCCAAATATCAGGAGTCATTGTGTTCAAACCTTATCTTCATCTTTTGTAACCTGTGTGATCGTGAGCCAGTTACTTAACCTCTTGGTGCCTCAATTTTCTCATCTGTGAAAATGTGAGAATAGTGGTGCTTCCTTCACAGTGTTGCTGAGAGAAGGAAATGTAATTACTAAGGCAAAGACTGTACCACTGATTCTGGCATAAGTATAGTAAGGACTAGGTAAATGTTCTGAAAAGTAATTTATACTGTATCAAAATTTTATAGGATTTTAAGTCCAATCTCTGCAGTATAAAAGTTGAATACATCAAGGGTCTGTAGAACTTCACTTCATTCTTGATAAAAATTTCAGGGATATTAACAATGACATATAATTTAAAAATAGCCAGGTGCGATGGCTCATGCCTGTCCTCCCAACTCCGGGAGGCTGAGGCAGGCGGATCACTTGAGGTCAGGAGTTTGAGATCAGCCTGGCCAACATGGCAAAACCCCATCTCTACTAAAAAATACAAAAGTTAGCTGGGCATGATGGTGTACGCCTGTAATCCCAGCTCCTCAGGAGGCTGAGGCATGAGAATCACTTGAACTTGGGAGACAGAGGTTGCAATGAGCTGAGATTGTGCCACTACACTCCAGCCTGGGTGACAGAGCGAGACTCTGTCTCAAAAAAAAAATTTTTTTTTTTTTTTTGGTAAATACATATATACAAACTTTTGGGTAAGTAAACAATGATAATTTGTACTGTAACCAAATACTGTTATTACAGGTTACCTAAGTTGCTGTGAAGAAGAGTATGTTATGGATGCTTTTGCTGTCATAAAAGAATTACAAACTGAGTTCAGAATGTAATGAACTTATTATTGTATATAGGTCAGGAAAGGATAACCTGGAAAATCCTTTGTATGAACCTTTATATTATGGAAGATCTGAGCTAGTGACTGTCCACTTAGTCCAGTTGCACGTGTACCTACTTAATGGAGCCATCTCATCAAAGAGTTAGGAACAGTAGATTTGTCTTAGAACAATTCTAGTTTTATCATGATCTAGCCATGGGACTTTGACTTCTGTAACGAACAAGTTAGAAATAACAGCCAGCATAAAATATGTGATTTGTGAACACGTGAGAAAGATTATACTATATGATGCTGTCCTTAAAATTTAATTATTTCTTCTTTTTCTATTTGCTTGACTATATACTATAAATACAATTCGAAGTTTGTCTTAAAATTTAATTATTTTTTTAAATAACCAAGAGAACAAGAACATGCAGGTTTAATAGAAACTTCATTTAAAGTATTCCTTTTGCTTTTTGAAATTTTGATCTAAAACAACTAGTGTTTCTATTATGGCAGGTACACACTTTTAAAATTTTCTTTACTTGTGTCTATGAGATATTAATAATATTTATAATATAGAAATAATCATCATAATCATCTTAAATATACTATGACCAATATCCAGATAATTAATAATAATTCCTACATATATTACATGTTTATCCAGTACATACATTTATAAGGAAAATTACCTTTGTACTTGAATTTCTTCTTATTCATATTTCTTAGAATGTAATACATACACACTTGGATAAACATATCAGTAATTCTAATAAGCCTAAACACAATATTTTTCTGATGTTAAGTTGATCTATCAAGGTAAAAATGGTAACCACATTCTTACTGTTTATTCATTCTTTCATGTATTCATTCAGCTAATTCAACAGGAGTCTCCACCTTCATGATTTTGGACAAAGCATAATATTAGTTCTGTGAGAAGTTACTGAGCATAGAGATTACTATTTAGCAGGAGAGATAAGTAGTATATTTACATGGCTCTAATCAAAGACAGAATGCATTAAAATATGTAAGTACAAAAAAGTGTTATAGGAATTTGAACATGAAGGAGACTTAGGGGGCTTAAGTGATCAGTAAAGATATCTTGATTATTGAATGATAAAATAAGTGAGTTTTTCAGTGACATTCTGGAACAATCCTAACTGTTCCTAGACAAGTGTTTGATCAATATTTTTTAAGTTATTAACATTTTGTAACATATTAACACTTGAATAACAAATAAATATATTGACAATCTTTCCAAATTTAATGGCCAAATAAGGAAAGAACTGCTTAACAGTCATAGTTTTGTTCATATAATTATATATATTCTTCTGAAGAAGACACTAATTACTTAAAGGTTATCTTAGCTTGGGCTTCTAAAACAAAATACCACAGACTGGGTGACTTAGACAAATTTTATTCACACAGTTCTGACGGCTGAGAAGTTCAAGATCAAGATGTCAGCAGATTCAGTTCTTGGTCCTGACCTACAGATGGTGGACTTCTCCCTGTGCTCTCCACATGGTGGTGAAGAAGTGTTCTTGTTCCTCTTTTTACAAGGGCATTAATTCCAACATGAGTGTGCCACCCTCATTATTTAATTAACCATAATCATCTCCCAAAGACCCTACCTCCAATACTCTCCCACTGGGGATTAGGGCTTCAAGATATGAATTTTGAGGTGACACAAACATTTAGTCCACAGGAAAGGTCAAGGATCATCTGTTCCTCTTCCAAATGCAATTGTCTTGCTGTGGATATGAAAAAATTTTATGTTAGACTCCTACAGAGGTGAAAGATTTATTAGGGTCCACGTCCAGTGACCTGATTTTTCACTTAGAAAGACTACACAGTTGCCCTGTAGAAAGAATCCACAGTTGCCAGAATTTAATGGATTCAGTCTTGAAGCCTACATAAACAAGAAACGGCTCATCTTCCCTATTAGTTTCTTTATTATTTACTTGCTCATTCGTTAATTCCATTGTGTATGCATTGATGACTTGATATTATGAATCAGCACCTTCAGCTGAGGAAACTGATTTCTCAGAATGGTAGATAATTTGGGAGATGTTTTATTTTTATTTTCTTGGCCATCTAGGAGAACCAGTTATAGTAAATAATATTCTGGAAGCCATAAAACTATCTGTAGTTTCCAAAGTAGTCAGCTTAAGGATCATTTTAAGAAATGGAATCTAAATATTTTTCAGTTGTATGTATATATGTCTTTATTAAATTTCTTTCCTGCTCTTGAGACTTTGAAGATTTTAGGTCAAGTTCCAAACACTATATAAATCATATGTATGTTTTTGGCATAGGTCTGTCATCTCTTTCTCTATATTCGCACATGTAAAACTTATATCCCTTGTCACTAATTAAAAGAGAGCATTTTATTTTTTAAACATTTTATTTGAAATAACTATAAATTCACAGGAAGTTTCAAAAAATATGAGAGGTCCTATGTGTTCTCCACCCAGCTTCCTTGGCTGATTTATTATGCATAACTAGATTACTTTACCAACCCTAGGAAATTGACAATGGCAAGATGTGTTTACATAGTTCCACGTCATTTGATCACATGGGTAGATTCCTGTAACCACTATTATGCAGAAACAGAACCATTATATTACCACCAATACCCACATCACGCTACACATTCATAGTCAAACTCACTCCCACCCTCACCATCCCTGACACCTGCCAACCACAAATCTATTTGCCCTCTCTATAATTTGGCCATTTTGAGAATGTTATAAATAAATGGAATCATAAAGGATGTGATTTTTTTAATTTCTTTTTTTTTTCAACTCAATTTAATGCCAAAGAGAAATGTCCAAGCTGCTGCCCATATCAGTAGTTTGTTCCTTTTCTTGCAGAGTAGTCCATAGCAGGGACATATCACAGTATTCTTAACCAGTCACCTATTGAGGGACGGTTTGGTTGTTTTCACTTTTTGACTGTTAGATAGGAAAGTTACTGTGAACATTCATTTGCAGGTTTTTGTGAAGATGTAAATTTTATTTATCTGGGATAAATGCTTTATGAACCAGCAATCATGTGATTGCTGTAACATATGCAATGTATGGTTTCTGCAACAAGTTAGAAATAAGAGGTAATATAAAATACATCACTAGATGAGAAAGATTATAGTATATTATACTGTTCTTAAAATGTCAGTTATTTTTATTTTTATGTTATAAATACAATTAAAAGTTTATCTTAACTTTTAATTGTCTTAACTTTTGATTGCTGGTGCATATGATAGGTTCATGTTGCATTTTCTAAGAAACTGCCAAACAGTTTTCCAGAATGCCTATGTGATTTTACATTCCCATCAGCAATGCAAAAAACGTCCAGTTTCTCTACGTTGTTGCCAGTGTTTTCCCCTCTAGCTGTTCTAATAGGTGTGTAGTAATACCTCCTCGACAGCCTTCATTTGTATTTCCCTAATAACTACTGATGTTGCCTGTTTTTCTCCATGTGTTGAATTTACCACCCAAATATCCTCTTCAGTGAGATATCTCTTTATGTCCTTTGCCCATTTTCTAACTGGGTTGTTTGAATTTTTACTGTTGAGTTTTGAGAGTTCTCTTGGGATTCTAGATAAAGGACCTTTTTCATATATATGGTTTGCAGATATTTTCTCTCGCTCAGTGTATTATCTCCTCATCTTTTAATAGGGTCTTTCACAGAGCAAAAATTTTACGTTTTGATAAAGTTTAACTTATAGATTTTTTTTCTTTTACAGATCATGCTTTTGCTCTCATGTCTAAGAACTTTTCACAAGTTCTATATCCTGATTTTCTTCTGTATTTTCAATAAAATATTTTATACTTAAATCTACAATCTATTTGAGTTCACTTTTGTATAGGATGTGCAGTTGAGGTTGAGATTATTTATTTATTTATTTTGCCTATGGACAGCCAATTGCTGTAGCAACATTTGTTGAAAATGTTATCCTTACTCCATTGAATTGTTTTTATACGTCTGTCAAGAAATCGATTGGCCATACATGTACGGATCTGCGTTTGGGTTCACTATTCCGATTCATTGATCTTGTGTCAGCCCCTCTGCCAATACCACACAGTCTGGATTAATGTAGCTATGTAATAAGATTTAAAATCAAGTAGAGTGATTCCTCCCACTGTATTCTACTCTTTCATCATAGTTTATTCTCGTTTCTTCATCATATCAATTTTGGAATAAGGTTTTCTGTAGCTGCAAATAATCTTGCTAGAATTTTTATTGGAATTGTGTTAAACTTCTATGTCATTTAGGAGAAAATTGATATCATTATTATGTTGATTCTTTTAATATATGAGCATTGTATGCTGCTGCTTTTTTTAGATATTGTTTGATTTTTTTTTTCATTAGTGTTTTATAGTTTTCAGCACGGAAGTCCTGTATATATTTCGTTAGGTTTACACTTAATGATGTCATTTTTGGGGTGATCACATGAGAGACTGTATTTTAACTTTTGTTGTCCACATGCTCATTGTTAGTGTGCAGAATAACATTTATTTATTTATTTATTTATTTGCTAATCTTTTATCTTGTGACTTTGCTAAACTCACTTATCCTAGGAAAATTTTTGAGTTTCCTTGGGATTTTCTATACACCATCATTTCATCTGCAAATAAGGGCAATTTTCTTTCTTTATTTTTTTGTGAGATGGAGTCTCGCTCTGTCGCCCAGAATGGAGTGCAGTGGTGCCATCTTCACTCACTGCAACCTCTGCCACCCGGGTTCAAGCAATTCTTATGCCTCAGCCTTCTGAGTAGCTGGGATTACAGGCGTGAGCCACCACACCCAGTGAATTTTTATGCTTTTAGTAGAGACAAGATTTTACCACGTTGACCAGGCTGGTCTAGAACTCCTGGCCTCAGGTGATCCACCCACCCTGGCCTCCCAAAGTATTGGGATTACAGGCATGAGACACCGTGCCCAGCCAATTTATTCCTTTTTGATCTGTATGCTTTTTATTGTACATGCCTTACCTTATTTCAGTCCTAGGGAAAACTATTCAGTCTTTCACCAATAAGCATGATGTCAGCTGTAGGTTTTTTATAGGTATACTGTATCAAGTTGAAGAAGTTGTCCTCTATAGTGTTTTGAGTTTTTTTAAAAAATTATGAATAGCTGTCAAATTTTGTCAAATCTTTTCCTGCATCAATTGATATCATCTTGTTTTTTCTTTAGCCCATTAATACGGTGATTATACTGATTAATAAATCAGTCTATTAAAAAGAACATTTTTAACGGTTATTCAATTCATTATTAGAAATTAGTCATTCTTGCATAATAAACAACAATTTAATCTGGTGATCAAATGAATTGTTGAATATACAGGAAAAAATTTAAAAAGATATGTAAAGCTATAAAATCTGATATGGTGTTGATATGAGGGAAGGAAGAAAAGTAGAGGAGTGGAGAGGGGAGGGAAGGGGAGAAGAAAGGGGAAGGAAGGGGAGAGGAGAGGGGAGGGGAGGGGAGAGAGGAGGGAAGGGGAGAGGAGAGACGAGGAGGAAGGGGAGGGAAGAGAGGAGGGAAGGGGAGAGGAAAGACGGGGAGGAAGGGGAGGGGAGAGGGGACGGAAGGGGAGAGAAGGGGAGAGGAAGGGGGAAGGGGAGGGGAGGAGAGGAGAAGTGAGGGGAAGAGAGGGGAGGAGAAGAGGGGTACAGGAAAGGAAGGAAGGGAGAGAGGGAGGGAGCCCCTTAGGAATTCACAGTAGTACACAGTTAAGTTGATTTAGTTTCTATTCAGCTACCTTAATGTCTTCCTGTTGTTTCTTCATTTATTTGTTTTCTGCTACCACCTCCCACCTCCTTTTTCTTTGTAAAGCTGGGTGTTCCCTGCCTTGAGAATTCCCACAGAATTCAGATGCAGGAGACAAGTGACCATCTGCTTATTTAGTGGTGACACAAAGTTGTATGATGTGCAGGCAGAACCGTTCTGTTAAATAATCTAGGAGTCTCCAGTTGAGCAGTCTGTTAACTAGCCGAGCAGAGCAAAAGCAAGATGAACAATGAGGGTGAAGTAATATCACCATGTAAACCTATGGTGGACACCTGTGTTGGAAAGCGGACATTTAAAACCCATAAGAAAAAGTTTTGAAAGGCACCATGGCAATACATTGCTCTTATAGAAAGATGCTATGAGTTGGTGGCAGAACTGACCAACTCGGAGGGCTTTCTCACTCCATCAGTTTTTACCAAATGGAAGAAATAAGGCAGTGCCCATTGAGGTTGATCAGGAAAGCTGGCTGTGCTGTGCATCATTTGGTCTGCACGGTACAAACTCCGCTGCGGGCAAATGTCGCCTCCCTCCAGCGTGGACTTGCCTGGCAGCCTCTGATTGTGTTGCTGCAAGAGGTAGAGAGAGAAATATGGACCCACAGGCACATTTGGGAGCAACTAAAGCTCAAATTTAGAGTAATATAAATAAATACTGTAGAAATGGAAGGCAAGATGAATGATGATTATTATCCAGCATTTTTATAGCACTTTATATTTTGTAAATGGCTTCACAATCCGGTATAATGAATCTGTGGGGGGGCTAGTGGATGCAAATGTTGCAGGCTCTGAGGAATAGCAGTTAGCACACCCATTCATTGTGTTTTGCTTACGTTTTTATTGTCTGATTTGTTTACATGAACTAACCACTCTCCTTTCTTTATAGCGATTTTTTGGAAACTTTGGGTAATTAATAAATAATTTTAATAGATACATTTAGATGTATTTGGTTTTAAATTTCCAGATGTGAGCTTGACTTTATGTGAATATATGACTACATAGAATACAAGCATGAGAAGTAGATTAAGAATTTTTTTATTCTTCATAAAACAGCAACCAACATGGACTTCATAATTGTGCTTCTTATTCTTTAAAGATTTTCAGCCTTTCTTACTATTGCTGGATCCTCCATCCCCCTTCCTACTTAGGTGAGCACTGGATGCTGCTACAGCCATGTATTTTAAAGGCCTGTGTGTCCTGGCCATCTGTCCAGTTTTCTATGAGGCAGCTCCACATCGAAGCCTCTTGCCCTGTTGTTCCTGTGAACTTAGCTGGACATGTCAGCACGTGTGTTTTGGCTTTTTGTGTAGACCCAGGTAGGCCCCTCTGTCCGTCCCCGTGTAAAGATTGTCTAGTTTATATAGCACCTAGTGTTGGAGAAATGCTTTCCCTTGGTTCTATTACTCTGTTTCTTATTGATTATCTCTCCGTAAACCAAATCAAAGTCTCAATCCTCACAGGAGTGGAATTTAAAACTCTCTGGAGATTTATTTGATACCGAATTGATGGCTGAGTTGTGAGTAACGTGAATGGTCTCTCAGATCCACTTTTTCATCAGGGCCTTGCAAGTGTAAACATCTGCATGTTATCGCCTCCTTTTCCAATGAGATGTTAGACAACTTAGAGTCAGCACATAGCAGGCCCTCAGTGACTCTGCTCGCCAGTGAAGGGAGCCCCTCCTGGGATCCTTCTATGAAGTGGAGGTTGCAAAAGCATTACACTCAAGATTAAACCTAGTGCAAACAATGTGACATGTCATTGTGTGACCTCGCAAATATATTGGATCCAATTCTAGTAACTGCAGAACAGGAAAAAAAGAGAAGGCTAAAGTCAGTCGTGAGAGAAAAGTTAAAAATCCCGAAGTTTCATTTGTTCACCGCTGTTTTACTATCAAAGGCAGAGAGAAATTCAACAGTGCATTTGTTGGAAAGAATCACATTTTACTCTGATTAAGAATATGCTGAGACTTGCTTTTTAGGCCAACTTTATAATTGTACCACACATCAGTTTTTAAATAACTGGAAAAATGTTCTGTACCTATAAATTATCCTTTGGGGGGTTCAGAAATTTAAGGCAGATGTTTTAAATTAAAGTTAGTATTTCGTAGTGAATATAGTTATATTTCTGAATATTAGAAAATCTATGTAAAGATGGTATAATAAGGTAAGAAAAAAAAAAAAAAACTTGTTCTTTGTTCAGTAAGCAACAGACTTGGAGCCTCTGTATCCAAACTGCAAAATCCTAAGCCCTTTCAATAAAAATATTGGAAGAAAAATATTGTTTGTAATCAGCAAGGTCCCCAATCTCATGCTAATTTTTAATTACATCAAAAGAGTTTAAATTTGATTTGATAAATTTTATGTCTTTAAAAAGAGAAAATGGATTGCATAATTAAAAATTTAACCTGGTTGCAGTTAAAGAAGGACAACATGGTCTAAAATTGAGTCTGCTAAGAAAAACACCTGAATATATTTCTCTTACCTTTAGCTTATTCTAAGACAAAGGAAAATAAGGAAAAGCAATTGAAATGCCAGGTTCCAAAGTGATTGTTCATTTCAAGTGGACAAAAACCTTTACATGCTTTAGACTCAAGAGGGAACTACTCAAGTAATAGAGACAGAAATGTAAGATGACGACTGACGCAGCCAGAGGTGCAGGCAGAAGAGAACAGAGAGGGGCGATGATTACTTTTTTAACTTCAGCTACCTCTGGAACAGAGTACTCATCTTCCCACTCTTGAACATTTTCCAGCTCGGGCCAACTGTGTGTATCCAGTGAGTTCTTATTAAGACATTCTGAAGAAAATTAAGTTATGGAAGTTCCAGTCTCCTTTTTCTTCAGTAATTATCCCACTAGTATGTTTCCAGAGGCTCTACCATGCTCTGGGCTTTCTGCTATTAAAGCCGTCTGCCAGAAAATTAAGATGATACTTTCTTTGTGGGGAATTAACATTTTGACAGGGACATTAAAAAATGTTCACATATTGTTAAAATAACATTGACTTTTTTTTTAATAAAAAATTCAAAATCATCCATATTCTCAGTATCAAAATTCAACTGTTGTCCTTTCTTTCTGGCTCTTCTTGTTTTTATAGTGTTATCTGAGCAAAGAAGTAATTGTGAGGTCTACTTTGTTTTTTTAAACAGGTAGGGTCTTACTCTGTCACTCAGGCTGGAGTACAGTGGTGCAATCATAGTTCACTGCTGTCTCCTAGTCTCAGTCAATCCTCCTGCCTCAGTCTCCCAAGTAGCTTGGGACTCAGGCACACACCATCGTGCCTGGCTAATTTTTTTTTTTTTTGTATATTTTATTTTCTGTAAAGAAGGTGTCTTATTATGTTACCCGGGCTTGCCTCCAACTCCTGGGCTCAAACGATTCTCTAGCCTTGGCCTCCCAATGTGCTGGAATTACAGGCATGAGCCACTGTGTGCAGCCTGAGGTTTATTTTTGAATACAGCATTATTATGTAAATGCCTCCCATGTTGTCATATCCTTCATAACTTTCCTGTTTTGTCTTGACACACTGATCCATTCATTTAATATCTATAATGTATTAACTATTTCCTTGTTTGGAGACATTTAACTTATTTAAACTTAAAAAAACTTACAGATTGTATCAGAAACACTGTTTCTAGTCATTTTTTCTTTTGAATTATTTAATTATAATAAATTATCTTGGGAGAATCAAAGTATTATGAATATTATTCACTTTTACCATTTTATTTTCTTCAGTGGTATCAATTTACAGCACTATTAGGTGTCCACTAACATAAATATCTTTAGATAAACAAAGTTTCACACACCTTAACAGCAAAGCCTAAAGAGCCGATATATACTTCAAAGATTTCTACCAAGAAAAAAGAAATTCAGGATCTTTTAAGTCAAAAAGGCTTTAAATTTTTTTCTCTTATTCTATCTTCTAGGAAAGCCCCTGATTATACAATTATAAAAGCAAAGAGTTTTTTGTTGTTATTTGTTTCTTTGTTTTTTTTTTTAAATCCATATACATTATGGACCTAAGGAACTTGACATTTCTTTAGGTCCACAAGAAAATTGTATCATTTATTTGTTACTCTGATTCTTCTGCATTAAAAATTCTGTATGTACATGTTAGAAGCAATGTCAATATTATTTTTTGTCATAATTGCAATGAGAAGATAAATACCTTCATAAACTATATTTCATATTTTTTTCAATTTTAGAGGTCTCACAGTTTATCTAAACTGTCATATAAGAAGTGAAGGGATCGCTTTTGTCCTCATTTGTTTCCCCAGTATTTTTTCAACCTAAGATTTTCTTTAAGCCAGAGGACCATAAAACACATTTCTCAAAATATACTGTAGGGAACACTAGTATCTTGAGATTAAATTGTCATATGGAAAAGAAAACAAACCAATTAAACTATAAAAGGCATTCATAAACTCATTGGTTTTCTTTTTTTTATTGCATTTTAGATTTTGGGGTACATGTGAAGAACATGCAAGATAGTTGCATAGGTACACACGTGGCAGTGTGAGTTGCTGCCTTCCTCCCCTTCAGCTATATCTGGCATTTCTCCCCATCCTATCTCTCCCCAACTCCCCCGCTCTGCTGTACCTCCCCTATTCCCCCAAATAGACCCCTGTGTGTAGTGCTATCCCCACTGTGTCCATGTGTTCTCTTTGTTCAACACTCACCTATGAGTGAGAACATGCAGTATTTCATTTTCTATTCTTGTATCAGTTTGCTGAGAATGATGTTCTCCAGGTTCATCCATGTCCCTACAAAGGACACGAGCTCATCGTTTTTGATTGCTGCATAATATTCCATGGTGTATATGTGCCACATTTTCCCAGTCCAGTCTATCATCGATGGGCATTTGGGTTGGTTCCAGGTCTTTGCTATTGTAAACAGTGCTGCAATGAACATTCGTGTGCATGTGTCCTTATAGTAGAACGATTTATAGTCCTTTGGATATATATACCCAGTAATGGGATTGCTGGGTCAAATGGAATTTCTATTTCTAGGTCCTTGAGGAATCGCCACAATGTCTTCCACAATGGTTGAACTAATTTACACTCCCACCAGTAGTGTAAAAGTGTTCCTATTTCTCTTTTGTAAAGTGTTTGTTGATATCCTTTGTCC
Organism: Callithrix jacchus; assembly: GCF_049354715.1. NCBI lineage: Eukaryota > Metazoa > Chordata > Mammalia > Primates > Cebidae > Callithrix > Callithrix jacchus. Next base: position 22,457,113 of record NC_133506.1, read on the forward strand.
ATTTTTGAATGGGCTTGTTTGTTTTCTTTTCTTGTAAATCCATTTGAGTTCTTTGTAAATTCTGGATGTCAGCCCTTTGTCAGATGGGTAAACTGCAAAAATTTTTTCCCATTCTGTTGGTTGCCGATTCACTCTAATGACTGTTTCTTCTGCCGTGCAGAAGCTGTGGAGTTTGATTAGGTCCCATTTGTCTATTTTGGCTTTTGTTGCCAATGCTTTTGGTGTTTTGGTCATGAAGTCCTTGCCTACTCCTATGTCCTAAATGGTTTTGCCTAGATTTTCTTCTAGGGTTTTTATGGTGTTGGGTCTTACGTTTAAGTCTTTAATCCATCGGGAGTTAATTTTAGTGTAAGGTGTCAGGAAGGATTGGTTTTCAAATATGTGGTGGCCGGGCCATCAGAATCCATATCACTTGGGAACTTTTTAGGAATGCAGACTCTCGGGCCCCCTTTCCCCCAACCTACTAAGAACACTGTGAAGGCAGAGCCCAGCAATCGGTATTCTTTAAGAACCCTCTAGGTAGTTATGCTTTTGCTAGGTCATTTGTAATGCCATTATCTTTAAAAAGTATCTGAGAACTTCCTTGGAGGAGAGAAAAAACACATACTACAACACAACACAAACCTCTAAACCTTGCTTGCCACAGAATATACGTGAATAGAGTGTATGTCGGGTATGAATTGTGCCATTAAAATGGTTCCTGATAGGAGCGATTCTGTTTGCATTTGCTTACTATTTGAGATGATAACATATTCACTCACTAGAGATGAGTAAAAATAAGTGTTGATATTTAATAAATGAACAGATTCTGAGTGAGGAAAAAATTAGAGCCTTCGGATTAAATATTTATTAACTTACAAGAGCAATAGCCATGTTATAAAGCATGAATATAAAAATAATGAAATGGAAAATTGAAAGTGATTATCTTTACATGTGCCGTAAAGTTGCTAGTTCAATTTATTGCCTATTCTTTTCACCAGTTCAAAGGTTAGTAGGAAAATACCATTTTGACAGCAGACTTCTGACAGCTTAATAACAATGATCAAGCTTTGTGCATTTCATTTAAACATCTATAGTCAATATGCTCTATTAGTAGCTCTCCTTATATCTCTTGTAAAAACAGATTTTAGGGGAAAATGTTATGTTTTATCTCAATTTAAAAAGTCTAGATTTTGTATGTTTTATATTTGCATCTCTTATCCTGTATGTTTAAATTACACAGAAATTCCTTAGTTCAAATGAGCATGAAGTTGTTTGGCAAACTGAGATTACATAGCTACAAAAACCTCGGTAGATGGTATCTATAAATAGAGGTGTCTAATGTGGAAAGCGTTCTGAACAATATAAATGGGCCCTTTTCAAAAAGAAGTGGAGGGGGGGGAACCTACAGCGTTGATTTAAAAGACTGTAATTAGAATTAGGTTCCGATAATTAGGTCCCAGTAGACTGAGTTCAGACTTTCTTTTTCCTCAAACAAACAAAACATAAATGAGTGTAGGATGTCACTTCTGCAGGAATGAAAATAGAAATGGAATTTTAAATAAAGATTGTGTAGCAAAATGAGGCATTTTCATTCTTGCACCTGGAATCATTTCATAATGAAATGCAAATTAATTCTAAAAATTTCTGACCTCTCTTTTGCTGATTGCTGCCTAAAATCACTCATCTGGCTTTTAGAAAAAGAGAAATTGCATGCCAAGATGAAACTATTTAGTATATATACCTTGAAATTTTATGATGAAGTTGGATAATTGACTCTGTGGCTAAATAAGTTTACATTTCCATTATTAAGAAAGATCAGAAACCAAGAATGGAATACTTGGTATAATTTGGGAGTGAAGCCACTATGATTACTTAAAGTCATTCATTGGCTTAAAATTTTGTTCATCCTTCACTATTGAGCTCTTATGGGATGTGTGCTTATTGTATACTCTTTAGTTCTAAATTTGAAAGAGAAGCAAAACTGGAATCCACTTTTTAATTTTGAAAAATGTAAGTCTGAGCTTCATGAGCATTTATAAAGAAGACATACTCCAATTGATATTTTCCATTGATGTTTAATGTAAATAAGAGCCAGTGATGGTGAGCTGATTGAGAGGTAAAGGAGCTTTAAATCTTCTGAAGCTTACTGCCCAACTATTTTATACTTTCTGTGTTTTAGTGACCAGTGTTGTCATCAGTTTATCTAACAGAAAAATAAAAATTGGAATGTCATTAAAAATATATATCACCAAAAAAATACAGCGGATGCAACTGAAGAAGTACATGGCAAATTCACAGATATTTATAAAACAGCTATTGTATAAGACTGAGACTAGAATAAAAATTTTGTATTTAGTGAAAATAAGATGTCTTCTTATTTATTTATTTATTTATCCTCACATCCCTTTCTAAAAATAATTTGAAGCTCTTTACAATAAGAATACCTAGCTTTTTAATATTTATATTTTTTATTGTACTTTATGTTCTGGGGTACATGTGCAGATCATGCAGGATTGTTGCACAGGTATATACATGGCAATGTGGTTTGCTGCCTCCATAGCCCGGTCACTTATATCTGGCATTTCTCCCCATGTTATCCCTCCCCAACCTCCCTACCCCCCGCTGCCCCTCTCCTAATTTCCCCAAACAGACCCCAGTGTGTGATGCTCCCCTCTCTGTGTCCATGTGTTCTTGTTGTTCAACACCCGTCTATAAGTGAGAACATATGATATTTTATTTTCTGTTCTTGTGTCAGTTTGCTAAGAATGATGGTTTCCAAATTCATCCATGTCCCTACAATGGACATGAACTCATCGTTTTTTATGGCTTCATAGTATTCCTTGGTGTATATGTGCAACATTTTCCTTGTCCAGTCTATCATCGATGGGCATCAGGGTTGGTTCCAGGTCTTTGCTATTGTAAACTGTGCCACAATGAACATATTTGTCTTTATAATAGAATGATTTATAATCCTTTGGCTATATACTCAGTAATGGGATTGCTGGGTCAAATGGAATTTCTACTTCTAGATCCTTGAGGAATTGCCACACTGTCTTCCAAAATGGTCAAACTAATTTATACTCCCACCAACAGTATAAAAGTATTCCTATTTCTCCACATCCTCTCCAGCATCTGTTGTCTCCAGATTTTTTAATGATCGCCATTCTAACTGGCATGAGATGGTATCTCAGTGTGGTGTTTATTTGCATTTCTCTAATGACCAGTGATGATGAGCATTTTTTCATATGTTTGTTGGCCTCATATATGTCTTCCTTTGAAAAGTGTCTCTTTATATCCTTCGCCCACTTTTGAATGAGTTTGTTTGTTAGTTTCTTGTAAATCTGTTTTAGTTCTTTGTAGATTCTGGATATTAGCCCTTTGTCAGAGGGGTAGATTGCAAAAAAATTTTCCCATTCTGTTGGTTGCTGGTTCACTCTAATGACTGTTTCTTTTGCTGTACAGAAGCTCTGGAATTTAATTAGATCCCATTTGTCTATTTTGGCTTTTGTTGCCAATGCTTTTGGTGTTTTGGTCATGAAGTCCTTGCCTGTGCCTATGTCCTGAATGGTTTTGCCTAGGTTTTCTTCTAGGGTTTTTATGGTGTCAGGTCTTATATTTAAGTCTTTAATCCATCTAGAGTTAATTTTAGCATAAGGTGTCAGGAAGGGGTCCAGTTTCTGTTTGTTGCACATGGCTAGCCAGTTTTCCCAACACCATTTATTAAACAGGGAATCCTTTCCCCATTGCTTGTGTTTGTTAGGTTTGTCAAAGATCGGATGGTTGTAGATGTGTGGCATTGCCTCCGAGGCCTCTGTTCTGTTCCATTGGTCTATATCTCTGTTTTGGGACCAGTACCATGCTGTTTTGATTATGGTAGCCTTGTAGTATAGTTTGAAGTCAGGTAGCATGATGCCTCCAGCTTTGTTCTTTTTGCATAGGATTGTCTTGGCTATGTCGGCTCTCTTTTCACTCCATATGAAGTTTAAGGTGGTTTTTTCCAGTTCTGTGAAGAGGGTCATAGGTAGCTTGATGGAGATAGCATTGAATCTATAAATTACTTTGGGCAGTATGGCCATTTTCACAATATTGATTCTTCCTAACCTTGAGCATGGAATGTTTTTCCATCTGTTTGTGTCCTCTCTTATTTCCTTGAGCAGTGGTTTGTAGTTCTCCTTGAAGAGGTCCTTTACATCCTTTGTTGTGATGAAAATTCAGAACACAGGCAAAAAATAAGCAAAAAAAGCATAAGGTAGGGTGGTAACCAAGAGACTCAATGTAATTTAATTACAATTTTTATAGTTAGGTTTTGAGCTTCCTGGGGGCAAAAGAAAATGAAACAAGTAACCAAGAGACTCAATGTAATTTATTACAATTTTTATAGTAAGGTTTTGAGCTTCCTGGGGGCAAAAGAAAATGAAACAAGTATTTTCATATATATTGTCTTAAGTTTTTTTTTTTTTTTTTTTTGAGTCAGAGTCTTGCAATGTCACCTGGGCTGGAGTGCAGTGGCCTGATTTCCCACCTGCCTCAGCCTCCCGAGTAGCTGGTACTACAGGCACTCGCCACCACTCCTGGCTAATTTTTTGTATTATTAGTAGAGATGGGGTTTCACTATGTTGGCCAGACTGGTCTCAAACTCCTGACCTTGTGATCGGCCTGCCTTGGATTACAGGCATAAGCCACTGCGCCCAGCCTGTCTTAAGTTTTAACTGTAAATGTAGTGAGGTTTTTGTTAGACTTAATGGTATGCATATAGACACACATTCAGTACATGTTTGCTGATGCCTTCCACCACAGGTTACTTGGTTCAATTGTCTATTCCTAAGACATGTTGAAAAATTGCTCAGTGCTTTTATAATATTCATAAGTCACTCAAAACAAAACAAAACTAACAAAACATTGGCATTTTGTTTTTCTTCATTTTATTTCACTGTTGCGCTTGTTAATGTTGGAAACCTGAGCAGAATAAGATAGTTTGCTGACTGGCTGAGCTCTTCATCATGGCTTGCCTTTCAGTGTAAGATATTAAAATAGTGGTTTTCAAATCTTGTAGCCCTAGTATCGTCTTAGAAGTTTCAGGGACAATTTCTGGAGTAAGTCGGAAGCCAATTTACCCAGAACAATTTATCCATACCTGCTTTATCCAGAATAAGTTAGCTTTTCTCTGCCTTACAATGTTATATTGTATTTTGATTTGCTTTGAAACAAAGTTCTGCTGCAAACGGTTTAATAATTACTTAAACTGGTGGTGAGTAAAGACCACCAACAGTGCTATAGTAAAAGACATTAATAGAAGACTCTCGGGGTGAGGTCTGTAAAACCTCTAACCAGGGGATCCTAAGTATGGATGGATAGTTTTTACAATGTTAGCAACCCTCTAAAATTGTAAGAAAATGCTACGTATTTTGCATGCAATTAATCTAGAGGGATAGCTAAGAGTTTTCTTTGGTTCTTGTATTATCTTTAAATTTTAGAAACAGGTAAATACTTTTTAAAAAAAGCACCTAGAATGAATTTATCAAATAGTTAATAAAAGAAATAAAACATAATAGGAAACACTGAAATTCCTTTTTAAAAACCCTCCTAGACATACTTCTCTTATTCTCTCCTCAAACACAGCTACTCTTTTCAATTTTGTTTGTATAATTCCTGTCTGTTTTTATGCTTTTACTACATATGTAGAGCCTGCCATTAAAATATGTATTGTATTAATTGTACATTTATGAAAATTTTCATAAATATTTTACCACGCATGTCATTAACCATCTTGTTTCATCACATTTTATTTTTTATTTTCGTGTTAATACATAGTCTCTAGTTCATTTATTTTAATTGACTGATGCAGTTCTATGTTATGAATATGTCACATTTAATCAATTCATTTCATCTCTATGGAAAAATACTAAAGTGCCTTCCACTCACTCACTGGGACAAGAAGCATGACAGGGAACACCCTTGCACACATTTTAAAGAGTTGAACTTGTCCAGAATGTAACTACAAGAGTACTTGAGGCTCACAGAGTGTGTACATCTCCAGCTGTATTCATAAAAGCCAAGTTATTATCGAGAGTGGCTGTGCTTATTTTCATGCTCCTCAGCATTGTACGAGGGTTCCTGGTTTTTGGCATCCAGCAGTGGTACTGTATATTCAGACTTTAATTTTTACAGTTGATTGAGTATAAAATAGCATCTCACTGCTGCTTTAAAGTACATTTCCCTTACTTCTGGTAAGATTAAATATCTTCTCACTTGCTGTCCATTGGGTTTCTGTGAATTGCCTTTATGTTCATTGCTCATTCTTTTCCCTAGGTTAATATCTTTTTTCTATCTGCAACATAGGAGTTCTTTATATATTAGGTATAATAATTATGTGTGTTGCCAAAATACATTTATTCCCAGTCTGGAGCTGCTCCTTTTATTTTGTCCACGAAGACAGAATTTTTAAATTTTATTGTGGAAAAAATGTACAGATCTTTTTCTTTATGGTTTCTGCCATTCATGTGTTCACAAATCCTTCCAAGGCTAGATGCAGTAATGCATACCTGTAATCCCAGCGCTTTGGGAGGTGAAGGTGGGAGAATTGCTTGAGGCCAGGAGTTAAAGAACAGCCTGGGCAACAAAGCATGACCCCATCTCTACAAAAAATTTTTTAAAAATTAGCCATGTGTGGTGATGCATGCCTATAGTCCCAGCTGCTTGAGAGGATGAGGCAGGAGGATGGCTTGAGACCCAGAGATCAAGGCTGCAGTGAGCTATGATTACATCACCGCACTCCAGCCTGGGCTACAGAAGAAGACCATAAAAACAAAAAATCTTTTCTATCATAATTTATAAAATTATCCTGTCAATCATATAGATTCTTGCAAAAAGGCAAAACTGTTTCTCTACCTACTTAGGTTATTAATCTCACCTGGCCGGAATTCTTTGATGGGCCATGTTTCTATAAATGGACAATGCTATTTCTGTGACCTCTTTTTGTCTAAATATACTCCATATTTTTAACTTTCAGTGACTGTAGTTTTATAACCTTGATGTCTGGAAGGGCAAAACCCCGTATATTTTATTTATTATCTTCAAACTGATTTAAATATTCTTGAGCTTTTCTCTTCTAGGTGAATTATAGAATTGTTTGCCTTTTTGCTTTTTTCTTTTTCATTTTAGAGACAGGGTGCTGTCTGTCAGCCAGGCTGTAGGGCAGTGGTACCATCATAGCTCACTGCATCCTTGAACTCCTGGGCTCTAGCAATCCTCCAGTTTCAGTCTCTCAAGTAGCTTGGACTACAGGCATGTGTCACTGCACTTACTATTTTTATTTTTAGTAGCAATGGGGTCTCACTTTGTTGCCTAGGATGATCTCAGACTTCTGGCCTCAAGTGATCCACCTACATGGGGCTCTTGAAGTACTGAGATTATAGACATGAACCACTGCACCCAGGTTTTTTGGGCACTTTTCAAAAAGAAACTTTTTAGATTTTTATTGAAATGCCATTGAATTTATAGATTAATTTGATGATGATTGATACTTTTTGAAATTGAATCCTCCAATCCATGAACATTGTATGCTTATGTGTATGTTGACTTTTTTTGGTAAATATTTGCAATGTTTTTCCTGGTAGCTTAAAACATTTTCATCTTTTACATGGATGTGTTGTAACTGCATTTTGCCATGTCTGAATATGCACTTGTTTATCTTATTTTGGTGTTCATTTTTTTGTTTATTTGTTTACTGTTTATTTTCCCTCTAATATGAGAAATCATGTCTTTTTTCAGGTCTGAAAAATGCACAGTCATTGTTGTCTTTATCTCATTCTATTTATTCTCTTATTATTTTTGAAACTCATGGAAGACTATATACATAAAATCTTATAAAAGTTTCAGAAGAAAATATGTGTGTATATTTATATACACATTACATTATGTATATATACATATACACATATAAGTGACTATCACTTATATGTATATGTAATCACTTATATGATTATAATATAATCACTTATATGTATATATAATCATTTACATATATAATTATATATGCATATGTAATATATAATCATTTATATGTATATATAATCACTTACATGATTATATATATCACTTACATGTATATATAATCACTTATATGTGTATATATAGTCTTTCATGGTCCTCAAATTCTCTTTCATATTTTTCAACTACACCACACCTACTTTCATAAATAGCAGAATAATGCTATTTGTATCTTTATGTGTTTACCTTCCACTTAAGATTCATTTGAAGAAGAGATCACAGCTTTCCTTGGGGCCAGCTTTCCCTGAGCCTATGTATTTTTTTGTTATACAGTTATGTTTTAAGATTGTACAGACAGTTGATATAACTGATCTTTGGAAACTTTATTCTCAAAGAACAGAGAAGCATTATTCCTGAGCAAGAAAGGGATGTTTTCAATTTCATTTCCTGTACCCTCCCACTCTCCCATGTTACACAGACTTAAACATATGTATGTACATTATTGCATTTTTAAGTAGCAGAGATACAAGTCAGAGAGTTGGCTAGGATGTTTATTAATCACTTTTTCTGGTAATAATAACGGGAAAATTCTTAAAAGTTGTGTTATTTGCCTTGAGGGTGTTAGTCACATAAGATACATGGCTTTGCCCTAAACTAGTGCACAATAAAGACCAGACAATTGCTGATCATGAGGGTGGACTGCTTTGACATTAGGGCTTTCTGACTTAAAAGAAGGGGCTTGTTTGTTTGGAAAATGGGCTGGCATTGGATGAGCTTTCATTATTTCCTACCTCTACTGTGTACTCTTGCATTTTGCAAAATATTACCAGTCTTCCTTTATTCAAGTAAATGTTTCAACTGTCTATATAAATCATACCTCTTGATGCAACCAATTATTTAACTCAGGAAGTCCATCCATCAAGTGCTTCTCAATTTATCATTATTTTAAAGTCTATTGGTCTACTCAGTAGCTTAACACTTACTGACATAATAAAGTCATGTGGATTAGAGATAAACTCGTGAGATACCTGGAACCTGGAACTATCATCCCTATATAGGGCTGAATAATCCACTATTGATATGGAAAAACAAGGTGAAGAAAATTAAGCCTCCCCAATTCCAGATAGTATTTTAATTGAAAGAGCTCCAAGAAAGACTCAGGTGTTGTAATTGTGCAGTAATTTGATATGGCAGCTTCTAATTATGAAGCAAGAATAAGAACAACCTTGGGAAACATCTCAGTATGCCAAGATTCATCCATTGCAGAACCAGAATCTGAGCCAAACAGTAATTTGTGAGGTTATTAAAATGACTGTTAAAGACTTGGATCAGATACCTCTCAACTTCTGAACTTTGAGTAACCAGAAGTTGATCAGAGTTAGCTTTCTGGAGCTTTTCATTTGTGTCTCTATTTTATTAAAAGAAAAAAAAATCTGACTTGCATGGTTATTGCATATTGAGCACTGTGCTGGGCATTTTATACACTTTAGTTCATTTAATTTAATTTTCCTAACCTTGTGAGGTTAATTTTAGGCCCGTTTTACAGATAATAAAATTGTGTGTCAGAGAGGTGAGCAAATTTCTCAAGGTTATCCAGCTAATCACTATTCAAATCCAGGACTTTTTCCAATTCCTGTTTACTTCCTTCTACAATAACAGTAATGATGAATGAATGTATCAACATATGTTCATCTCAAGGCTATCTCAGTGCGCCTTAAGTGTTATCTAAATTAACTGGGAACTTTTTTGAGGCCATATGGTCCATGTTTATGAAATGATTCAGGCATATCTAGCCATCCTTGAGAACTTGTCAGAGTGGGTAAGAGACAGGCAATATTGTTAATAGTTGTTATTAATACTTGCTTCAGTATTCTCCACTTTGTGTTTGTGGCAATTTTGAATTGGTAGGTAATGAATAGAAGATAGAGTTACAGAATAGTAGATAATTTTATGTCTGTTTGGATGCTTAGGAGCCTAGGAAAGTATATAAATATCAGCGGTACAAGGGGAAGGAAGCAGGTTAGGTACAGAGAGAAGTTGGACCCTTCAATTACACAGGACACGGTTGGATATCTTGAAATGGGGAAGAAGCACAAACCTCAATATCTCTGCTTTGACTCACTAGGTCAATACAGAAGTGCCTAAAGTTATATTTACTGCTGGAAAATAAAAGTGAAGAAATAGTAATCAAAACAGATCTTGATATGCCTTATTGCTAAAAGTGGAGTATGATAGAGAATGCCACTAATTTCAGTAAAGCCAATCTTATCCCATATTATTACTGTATTCCTACCACTGTGATTGTGAGAAAACACTAAACTACTAGCTTTGTTTAATTTGCTACTGCAAAATGACTTCTAGCCAGAAAGAGATTAGGGAACAATGAAATTTGGATGATAAATAAGACTTTTGAAACCACTCCTGTTTTACAGATGAGGAAACTTTAAACTAGAGAAATGAATCAAAGTCAGGCAACTAGTTACTCACAAGACTAAAACAAAAATTCAAATGATCTGACTTCCAGCTCAGGGGTGTACCCACCATATCATGCCAACTTCTAGTTTTATTTCAGTGTTCTGTTATTATTTTCAGTGTTCATTCTTTTAAGTGTATTAATTTGAACAATGTAAAATTCATTTCTACTAAAAAACAGTTATATTTCTAGAGTCTCTTGCTGCTCACTGGTCTCCACAGGGGGGAATAAAAGGAAGACTGTGATAAAAAGAGAATAAGGAAAGAAAAGGAAAAGAAGATGGCCAATCGATAACAGGTCCGGATTGCAGCTCTCATCCAAAGCGCAGAGAACTAGAGGACGCCACACTTTCAGACAAATTCTGGTCGCTCACGGAGCAGAAGATCCCCAGTGGAGGACCCACACGGGCCGCCAGCGTGACTCTTGTGGCCGGCACAGCGGCTTCGCTGGCACCTCGGCAGCTCTCAGAACAGAGTAAACAGGGCCGGCTCCCCTTCTGACCGAGGGTTGGAGGACCCACACAGGTCCCCAGCACGACTCCTGAGACTGGCGCAGTGGCTGTGATGGCACCTCAGCGCGGCAGCTCTCAGTGCAGAGTAAACGAGACTGGTTCCCCTTCTGACCGAGGTTTGGAGACCGGGGAAGGCAGAGTCGCCCATTATGGACACAAGGAAGCCAGACAGGAAAATCCTGGGCAGAAAAGCACCATCAGTCTTAACACCGCCGTTCTGGCCCTGGGAACTAACAACTTAGACGTCCAATCAAGAGACCTAATCTGAAAGTTGGTAATTTCAAAGACGACAGGAGGATAAATTTACAATGATGGGAAGAAACCAGCATAAAAAGGCTGAGAATACTCAAAATCAGAACGCCTCTCCCTCTAAAGATGATCACAGTTCCACATCAACAATGGAACAAGCTTGACGGAGAATTAGCGCATCCCAATGACAGAATCACTCTTCAAGGAATGGATAATAAGAAACTTCTGTGAGTTAAAAGAACATGTTGTAGCCCAACGTAAAGAAACTAGGAACTTTGAAAAAAGGTTTGACGAAATCCTATTGAGAATAGACAACTTAGAGAAGAATATAAGTGAATTAATGGAACTGAAGAATACAATACAGGAACTCCGAGAAGTATGCACAGGTTTAAACACTCGAATTGTTCAAGCAGAAGAAAGGGTAACAGAGGTCAAAGTCCAACTTAATGAAAGAAAACAAGAAGACAAGATTAGAGATAAAAGGATAAAAAGGAATGAGCAAAGTCTCCACGAAATGTGGGACTATGTGAAAAGACCAAATTTACGTTTGATAGGTGTACCTGAATGCGACGGAGAGAATGAATCCAAGCTGGAAAATACCCTTCAGGATATTATTCAGGAAAATTTTCCTCAACTAGCAAAGCAGGTCAATATTCAACCCCAGGTAATACAGAGAACACCATAAAGATATTCCTCAAGAAGAGCAACCCCAAGGCACATAATTGATAGATTCACCAGGGTTGAAATGAAGGAGAAAATACTAAGGGCAGCTAGAGAGAAAGGTCAGGTTACCCACAAAGGCAAGCCTATCAGACTTACAGCAGATCTCTCAGCAGAAACTCTACAAGCCAGAAGAGAGTGGGGGCCAATATTCAACATCCTCAAAGAACAGAACCTTCAGCCCAGAATTTCATATCCAGCCAAACTAAGCTTCACAACCGAAGGAAAAATAAAATCTTTTATGAACAAGCAAGTACTCAGATATTTTATTACCACCAGGCCTGCTTTACAAGAGCTTATGAAAGAGGCATTACACACAGAAAGAAACAACCAGTATTAGCCTTACTAAAAATATACCAAAAAGTAAAGAGCACCAACATAAAGAAGAATTTTCATCAACGAATGGATCAAACAGCCAGTTAACATCAAATGGCAGTAACCCTAAATTTAAATCGACTAAATCCCCCAATCAAAAGACACAGCCAAAACCCAACAGCATGTTACATCCAGACCTGTTTCACATGCAAGGATACACAAAGACTCAAAACAAAGGAATGGAGAAAGATTTACCAACCAAATGGAGAGCAAAAATAAATAAATAAATAAAAAGCAGGAGTTGCAATTCTCATAATGGATAAAATAGATTTTAAAGCAACAAAGATATAGTGGTAAAAGGATCAATACAACAACAAGAGCTAACAATCCTAACACCCAGATACATACAGACTTAGATTCAATGAGACAGAAAATTAATAAGGATATCAAGGACTCGAACTCGGATCCGGAACAAGTAAACTTAATAAATATTTATTGAGCTCTCCACTTCAAATACACAAAATATACATTCTTGTCAATACCACATCACACCTACTCATAGGTTTAAATGAAATATTGATTGGCCATTATTAATGCCCATTTTGTTTTTCAGAATAAAGCAATATTTCCGTTCACCCTCCCTCTCTCTCTTCCTCTTTCTTTCTCTCCTTTACTCATTTTTTTTCTTTCCTTCTCTCAAAAAAAGAAATCAACTTGTAAACCTCTAGATCCAGGTCGGCAATGTCTCTCTCATTGCTTTAATTCCTTCCTTCCCTTCCCTTCCCTCCCTCCCTCCCTCCCCCTCTTCCTCCCTTCTTAACTTCATCCCTTCCTTCCTCCCTCCCTTCCTCCTTCTTTCCCTTCCTGCCTTCCTCCCTTCCTCCTTCTCTCCCTAAAAAAAAAAAAAAAAAAAAGAAAAGGAAAAAAAGGACAAGAAGAAAAGATTATTTTGCTGGATTTTAAGCTATTTATCCTCAGATAAAATTGAGAACTGAAATCTCAAAACCATTAAACTCATGACTTACTTTTATTGTGAAGGAATTAATGTTTCTCATTTATCTTTCAACTCTCAAGTACTTACTGTGTGAATTCACACATTTATTCCATTTTAAAAATTCACAAGAGGCCGGGCGTGGTGGCTCAAGCCTGTAATCCCAGCACTTTGGGAGGCCGAGGTGGGTGGATCACAAGGTCAAGAGATCAAGACCATCCTGGTCAACATGGTGAAACCCCGTCTCTACTAAAAAAAACAAAAAATTAGCTGGGCATGGTGGTGCGTGCCGGTAATCCCAGCTACTCAGGAGGCTGAGGCAGGAGAATTGCCTGAACCCAGGAGGCGGAGGTTGCGGTGAGCTGAGATCGCGCCATTGCACTCCAGCCTGGGTAACAAGAGTGAAACTCCATCTCAAAAAAAAAAAAAAAAAAAAAAATTCACAAGCATGCCCAAAGTCTAATATGTTTCCAGATTGGGAATACTTTCACTAATACAGTAATTTGTTCTACTGGGTAAAGAAAGAAACTCTCTGCTTACTGGTCTGAAACTTAGAGAATAGGACAACGCTTTTCACTTAATTGATTCATATACATTGGGATGAATGCCTTTGCATATCAGTTATTTAAGTCTGTAGTGAGCCACGCATGTGGTGTCATTTGTCACTGATGATGAGAACAGGGAGACTGGAGTTGCAGGATTATAGAGAAGAAAGATGGGTGGTAGAGAAACCCATCAGAGGGCAGGATCAGGAATCCAGGCATGAGGAGAGGATACTGTGCTGGAATGATGAGGGATGCGAAAGATAGGAGCACATGCTAGAGAAACTTTAAAGGAAAAATTTGAGATGTATCAGTGAGTAAATGTATTGGAGTTATGATACTGACAATTATAATAATGTACCTTGCCTTAATGTGTTATATTATGCATTTATTTGTGCGCCAATAAAGTCTATCATATCATTGATCAAAATTACTATATAGTCTTCCTTTGTTTTGAGAGGATAATTTATTTCAGGAAGAAGAAATAAACTATACAAGGAAAGTTCTTCTAAATCAATAGCTTATTTACCACCAGGATGAATGACACACAATCACTTTAACAGTTAAGAAGTATATGTGATTCTTTATATGTGAAACTTTAGTGCAAATAAAACCCAAACAGAATAGTAAAAACATAAGAAATTTTTTTCAACTGTAAATGATGCATGAGATTATCTCCACTATAAACTGGCAGACTACCAGTACTCTGAGAAGAGAATTCAGTGCAATGCATGCCAGATTTTATAGAACTGCAAAGATGACTGCATAGTGAGTCTCGTTTCATGGTGCTTACCTGCCACTGAGGAATCTGAAATCTAAATTGGTCTTCATAAATGGGAAGAAATGCCTGGAAGTCAAAGTAAGGCATTAAAGGAAACCCTTTATACATGTTGAATTCTCATAATCTGATTGGTTATTTCAAGAGGTATGAATACATGTGAATATGTTATGAATAGTTATTGCAACACATTGTTACAATAGTTATTGGTTATATCAAGAGGTATGACTATATATGAATGTGTTACAAATAAGCCATAGTCACCATAATGTTTATAAATTACACAACACCTAATGGTTACGTAACCTTCATGAAGTGGATCGCATCTTCTCATGAGGTGAATAGCATCTTTATATATCTCTGACTTTTCCACTGGGCTTCAAATGCATATTAAAGGACATTCTATCAAATTGCCAGTATTTCATCAATTTTGGTCTACACAAATGACAGTGTCACATAGTTTGACCTAATATTTACCACTCTCAACTTGTCATTTCCATTTGGCATAGTCTTGGCATTTACGTAGCCATATGAAAGTCCAGTTTTGTTTTTTCCACTGAAACCTGTTCCAACCACAGGTGGTCCACAGCTGTCCACATTTCAGCAAATTATATGATACTATCATTCACCGGATGGCTCACATTTCAACCCCAGGCATCATTCTTATTTCTTTTCTCCTCAGACTCACACTGAATTCATTTGCAATTCCTTTCAGCTTCACCCGGAAACATATGTCTAATTTGTGCACTCCCCTCCGTCTCCACCATCAGTGTCCTAGTTTGTCATTATCTTTTGATTGAATTTATGTAAGAGGATCCTAGCTGGTCACTTAGCTTTCCACTTTGCCTTCATCTAACTCAGTCTCTAAACAAGCATATGAAGAATATTTGACAATGTTAATTAGATTATGATACTCCCTTGCTTTAAAAACTCCATGGGCATCCATGACATGCAGAATAAAGTCCAGACTACCTGTAATAGCTGCAGGGCTCTGCATACTGTGATCTTTCTGATTTCTTCTTTCATTCCAGGATTAGCCAAACTCAAAGTACATTGAAAAACAGATCTTGGGTCTCTTGGGTCCTCTTGGGTCTTCTGTTGTCTTTCCCCGAAAACTCCTCTTTATCTTTACATAATTGGCTTCTTCTTGTAAATCAGGTCTCAGCTTGAATGACATGTCTTTAGAGAGATCTTCTCTGACAACATATTCTAAATAGTCACCCTCATCTGTCATTCTTTATCATACCATCATTTAAAAAAACCCTCAGCATAGCACTTACCACGATCTGAGTGATAGATGTCTTATTCATCTATTTTTGTAGCAGGATGTTAGAATGAAAGTTTTAGTAGGGAAATATTATTTTACAAAGTGAACAAGAGGAAAGAAGCTTTCAAAGTAGGACTAGAGAGTCATGTGGTTGACTGTAAAAGTTCCCCATCCACAAAGAGGAAATGAAAGAATCGTAAAAATGAAGATTAAGAGATAACTTAGGGAAAGGTTTTTTTTTTTTTCCAGGTAGCCATTGAAGTTACATTTTTTAACAAATTGAATTCTATAAACTTATAATTCATGTTATATTAAAAACAAAGGTAATGAATATGCAAAACTAATCACTTCTTTATTATGTTGTTATGTTTTGTTATTATCTATGCTCTTGAAGTAACCTAAGTCAGTTGGTAGAAATACTAAATACACAGTGATACATTATTTACTGTATGTCTTCCCAACTCTTTTTGGGAAGACATTACATTACATTGTGCAGGAAATTAGTCATGATGTAATTGTTTACACCAAGAAATTAGCACACTATAGGGTTTGATGTATTATTTGTTAATATTTTAACTTAAAAAACTAATTGAGAAAATATTAATAATGCCAACTAAACTCAATGTTGTGTCAGAGGCTATACCATTGTGAATAGCACAAAAATCAAAGGAATATTCTGTATTCTAAAACTAGTTAATATAATAAAAACTCAGTCACATCATTGAGAACAAGTAAATTTTTTATGTATTTTTTCACTGTTTCACTTTCATATTACTCATTAGTGTAAATGAAAATACAGACCAGTACCCATGTTGGAATTATACATGTTTATCAGTTCCAACTATAGGTTGCTACAGGTACAAAAGGTTGACAAACATAAATCTTCTATAAGAATTAATTAACCATGTGGCATTTACAATAAAGAGTATTATATATTTATTGACTATGAGTTGTGTGCTATACCTCTTTTGATCAACAAAATTTATGAAAAACTTCATATATGTATATATCCATTACTTTTACAGAGCTCTTTGTTAAACATTTAACAGCGCAGCACTGTAATAGACCCACTATCTAACCAGGAGAAGGCAGGTTACTTCATTTTCCACCTTAGGAGTGAGACACATTCCTAACACCAGTGAGAGAGCACAGACTATGCTCCACACAACTGGGAGAGGAAACACTGTGAATTGATATCTTACTTCACTTAAGAAATAGAGGCCAGGCATGGTGGCTCATACTTGTAATCCCAGCACTTTGGGAGGCTGAGGTGGGTGGATCACTTGAGTTCAGGAGTTTGAGACCAGCCTAGGCAACATGCTGAAACCCCATTTTTACCAAAACCAAAACCAAACCCAAAACCAAAACAAACAAAAAAAAAATTAGCTGAGTGTGATGGCAAGCATCTGTAGTCCCATCTACTTGGGAAGTTGAGTTCAGGTAGGAAAATTGACTGAGCCCAGGATATTGAGCCATGGTTGGACGCCACTGAACTGCAACCTGGGTGACGGAAGGAGACCCTGTCTCAAAAAACAAAAAAAGATTAAAAAAAAAAAACCTCAAAAGGTGAGAGATAGCCTTGTCTGGCTGTTCTAAGAAGAAAGGCTTTAGTGAGTTATCAGTGCAGGAAGTGGTGTTGGGACAAAGTTTGAGTTAGTGTTTCCTGTGTTGAGGTCTAGAGATGAGCCTCACATAAGACAGATTAGGCACAGGGTGAATTTGTGTCCTCTACAAGGAGGCTGCCCAGATGAGTAAATGAATGTGGTGTATAAAGAAGCTAGAAATGACTCCTGGATTTCTAGAGCGAAAGAAGGTGACATTGATATCGCTAAGGCGAATTCCAGGTGAGAAGTCCCTAGCTGGAGAGGGGGAACCTCCGAAGGAGCTTTAATTTGCTAAAAAGAGAAGGGGGCACTTTGAACCACTGAAAGGGGAAAGTGTACTGCCTACTCGCGACAGTACTAGTCACAGCAGGACTGTGCTGCCCCATATCCTCATGTCAGCAGATTCACAAGCTGAGGAGGAGAAGTATAAATTGAGAAAAAAATTGTTAAAAAAACGATTCTCTACTCCCTCATTCCCTAGCAGCAGCTTTCTACCTACAACAGGCCTGGCAATAAAAGGCTCCTCAGTTTTTCATAACGTTCACATTTTGACCATTAAAAAAAGTGGATATCCCAGGAGCAGAGGAAGACTCAGCTCCCATCCGATAAACTGAAGGAGATGCTAGAAGGCAAAAATATGATGGCCTTATGATTAAACTCTACAAACCATGCTTGTTTAATGAACAAATTATATTATCTTCCCTTTAAAATTGAAAATTTAAGAGAGTGGGACTCCAGCATATAGGAGACACTCAGTAAATATCTGTTGTATGAATAAATTTAGAAAGGAATGAATGATTACTCATTGGTTCTTCCTCTGGCATTTGAAGAAGCAGACACAGAGAAGCTGTAATATAAGCGCTTTTAATATAAAGGTTCTTTTGGTAGGATAAGGAGAAAGAATGAGACAATTCAATTCCAAATGATTAGGAAAGGGACAGAAATGGGTGGATCTGAAGAAAGAACCACTTTCATGTGGGAAACCAATTCGTTTGATTTCTCATCAATGGCATGGAGGAATAATTGTTAGACTTACACATACATGAAAGGTGTGGCCAGTTATTGGGAAAGACCCTAGATTCTAGAGGAGGGAGACAGAAATTTGGCCAAGAAATGAAGGGATTGAAAAGTTCTCTCAGACTGGGGTAAAGAAGAAAGGAGAAACATGAATTCAGATATATATTACAAATACATAAGAGCAAAGAATACTTCAGGTGAACTCTAGATTTTTATTTTCATGTGCTACTCTCCTTAAAATTCAGAAAAAAAAGGACAAAGCTAAAACTATGAAATCCTTAGTCTAAAATGAAGAATCTGAAATCTCCAGAAGGTAGGAGCTTAGTTTCAGTGAGATGAAGAAAAAGTTTCTCATTCATGAAATAAATTTTAATAAGCTGAAATTTGAACACCAGGTATATGAAAATAACTAGAATTTAACCATATGTGTTCAGAAATATTTAGCCCATGTATTTCCAGAAAAATCCCTAAACATGTTTAAAGATATAATTGGTAAGTAAGAAATTTATAATCCCTATCAGAGTGAGCCAGAGTTGGCTAAGACGCATCGAGTACTTTCGGTAAACCGGCTGCTGCATTTTCAATCATTATAGAAGCACTGAGAAGACACTGTTTTAGTTGAAGATGCATGACTCAAGCTGGTCAAAGCTTGCCCAAGTTCCCTGAGTAAGAAGTAGAATTTCAAACCCAGGTTGAACTAACATTAGAGTAGGGTTTTCACAACAGCATTTGCTTCCCAGTAGGAGTTTTAATTTTAACACGATGTTCCTTTTGGATTTAACGTTATCCAGGGACATAGTGGATGAGGTTGACCATATTTTGCTGGCTTTCATATAAGCAACAAACAATTGGATTTCCTTGTCCCTATTGTTTTCAGCCCTTTGTATTTAGCCTTGCAGCACTGGTCTCCAGGAACGCTTGTGCTTTCTGCTGCACTTCCCAGAAACAAAATATGATGTGTGTTCCCTTTTGAAAACAATTGATAAGGTTCATGTTGACAGAAACATTTCATTTTCCAAGTCATTTATCTATTTGTCATAAGAGGAATTATAATAGTATATTGGCTTCCATAATCCAAATCCATTCCATTTAGTGTATTTTTTTAAATTAATACTTCTCTACTTAAATTCTGATCTAAAACAGGGGCCATTAATTAACTCAGGGAGCAATCCAGCTATTTTTCTCTAGAAAATGGGAAATCTGGTAAATGGTTTATATTTCTACTTTGTCAAAAACATTTATTTTTCAAAACCATGTGGGAACATTTAATAACACTCCATAAATTTCATGCTTTTAGTCACATTTGAAATGGAGGCTTTGGGAACTCTATGACCTTCTTAATGACATGTTGGCTTGGCCCTAGCACCATGACTTCAACTCAGTTCTTAACGGACATTAATCCATAGTGCATAGCCTTCAGGTAACACAGTTGGTTATTTGTATTTTTTTTCTGGAAAGGTCCAAGACAAATACAATATTATTTCCTTTTAAGGAAACTATGGCTTTGAATTAGAAAGATTTCTCTCTTTTTTGAGACAGGGTCTCACTGTCTCCCAAGCTGGAGTCTTGGCTCACTGCAGCCTCGCGCACTCCCCAGATTTAAGCAACCCTCTTATCTCAGCCTTGTCAGTAGTTGGGATCACAGGTGTGTACCACCATCCCTGGATAATTATTTTTGTGTTTTTAGTAGAGTTAGGGTCTCACCATGTTGTCCAGGCTGAATTAAAAATATTTCAAATCAACTACATGAAACCTCTTAAGTTGGAAGACTTCTTGAGGACAAAGGTTGTATCCTGCAAACCTTTACCTATCCTAAGGCATTTACTAATTCTTTACTTTGCCCATTCACTTAGCCAATGAGCATTTATTGAGCTCCTATTCCATGCCAGGCACTATGTTAACAGCTGAGACAGGGCACATACTTATGAAAATAATGTATTTATATAGTATCTTCCAAATAATAACCAGTACATTTTAAAATTAAAATATAAAATAAAATGATTTTGGCCTGCATGTGAGTCTTTCCTTGAAAAGATTAGGCTAACAGTAAAATAAACTTTATAGACCTAGCATTCACTCTTAGTTGCATCTTGGCAAATAGTCAAGGGCCTTTTAAAACTTTGCTTGTGTACACTTTGGATTTTAATTAGACACAGTAAGACCTCCCTCCTTAATCTGGCTCTCTTTCTTGACAAGTCATCATGAAGGTGTGATAATATCACAACAGGAAATTATCAAACTGCTAAATCCAAGTGGAGAGGAGACAAATAAAATATTGATGCAACAGCTACAGAGACTGTTCTGAAGGATCTGTAATCAATGGGGTCTTGAGAGTTATATCCTAGGTATATTCTTTCCAAATGCACACAGTGGGTGGGGAAGTGATATCTGAAGTAGAAAAGGAGGGCAGAGAACATGGTGTCTACACGTGGCAGATTCAAGTTCATGCAGACACTCTGAAGGCAAGAGAATTTGTCTTGAATAATTTTAAATTTAACAAGATGGAACTTTAACCTCATAAAGAATGGAAGTCAGTGAGTTTTGGAACAAAGTGACTGTTTTTTGGACTCAAACCATAGAAAGAATTCTCCTGCAAATATAATATATCCATTTGTCTTTAGCAGGAAATAAATGATTTTGTTTCAAAATGGTGTCCCAGAGAAGGCCTGAGGCACAATCATATTTAAACTGTATGACTACTAAGTGACTTGATTGCATCCAGTGTGGTCTAGATTATCAGAGCAAACCATGGGGACATACTAATTTGTTTATTTCCCTACGTGTTCTTGACATTAGTATCTAAGGATTACCCTGAGACCTGTCTTAGTATCCTCTTGAGAATGGATATACACACTGACATAAATTATTAAGTTCTCCCTGGATAGGTCCATTCATTTTCTGTGAATTATTATGATTTTATTTGTTTCACATCAGTTATTCTTGGTCTCTTTCCATTAAAGAGAAATCTACTCTTACTGAAATTTATATCTTGCACTAAAGGCAAATTCAGCCAACTTCGTTCTGAATCTATTTAATCCTAAAATTATTTATTTAAGTAAACTTTCATGTATCCTCTGGAGCCTCTTTTCTTGAAAACACCAGAGAGAAACTTTCCTTAATTAGGCATAAAATAATATTTCTTAGACTTGTTTTATAAATGACTGTCTGTTCTATAAGGTTACTGGGTCACGAGAGCCAGAATCTTTGGTGGTTTTTGAAAACTGATACTTGAGGGTCTGAATAGCTGCTCTCTTTCAGTCCCACATTGACAACGATTAAGATGTTGAGATTCCAGAAGTAAAGACCTTATCCGAGGAGATGACAGCTGTCAGTGTATAATCAGTAAAGTGGCCCTGACGTGATAATTCATCTGTTTTTCTTCTGTGATGTCCTGGTAGAGGTGATTTTAAGTAAAATAGATTACATGTCACGGTTATTAGCAAAGGCAATAGACTTCACCACCTTTGCCCTGAGCTATATTATATCTGCAAGATCTTAAACAGTAGTTCATCTTACACCAGTAATACATTAGCTTTATATTTTCTTCTGTATTTATATGTTCTACTCCATGTGGTTTTCTAACTTTTAAAGTTGGGAGGGAGTTTAAAAATAATTTTATATAACTCCTTCACTTTAAAGGTAAAGAAAGTGAGATCCAGAGAAAGTAAGTTACCTTCCAAGGTCAAACCACGTCTAGCAGTAAAACTTTAAGAGACCATTTGGGAAATTTCATTATGATTTCAATGGAAATCACTAAAAGTACTATAGAGATATTCAGGACCCCAGAGTCAGTGAGTGATCCTGAATTGCTGGGTCCAGGACTGATGAAAATACCACTGAAACTGTAATAGCCTAGCCAATAATTACATTATAATATCAGACCCCTTGCAATTTTTGTGTCTTGGTCATTGAAATGGTAAGAATGTTAGTAACAGAATATGTTCCTTCCAGAGGTGGGCCTAATGCCCTATTCATTGTTTCCCCTTGTACAATAAAAGTGGTGCTACAGGCATATTGACCAAGTCATTAGAAAATCAATTACTATTGAGTTAGAGCTGAACAAAATAGTTTGAAAAGTGTTTAATTTATTTTGTGTAATATCTGTTCTTTTGAAGTTCCTGTAATCTGTGATCCCTGGCTGACTCCTCTGTGATCCCTGACAGAAAACCTCATTTTCAAATCATTTTTTCCCTCTTTCCCCCTGCTATCTTTCCAAATGAGAAAATAATTAAAGGAAAAGAAAAAAACCATTCAGCACAGTGAGAGAGGAGCAAATCAGCTCAACTATTATGAGAGAAATTCCTGTTTCCCTAACTAATCAAAATTCACAGTAAGTGTGAGGAAAACAAAGCCAGGCTGGCAGAAATAACACATTTAGACTTTAGGAAAGACTTAGAACGCAGCCGTATCTCATAAAAGGGTTATGTACAAACAAATCTGATGGCTGTGAGGTGAGAAGAGCTGAACCTGAAGTCACTTGGTTTTCTGCTATTTCTGAAAAGGTCACGTAAGTTTAATCATACATTCTACTTTCTTCCCCTTGCCTTCCATTTCTCCCTTCCTCCTCTGTCTGTTTCTATTCATCCCCCTTTCTTCCCTCTCTTCCTACCTCTCTGAAGTCTTCCCCTCCATTTTCCATCCTTTCTCCTTTTATTCCTCTCGTCTTTCTTTCTTTTTTGTCTTTCACCATCTCTCTCTTTCTCCCTTTCTCCATTCCTTTTCCTCCCTTTCCTCTCTTCATTTCTCCCTCTCCTTTCTCTCTCAATGATATCTTTCTTCTCTTCTTTTTCTCCACTTCCTTCCATAAATATTTTTTCAAGCTCTTCTTTTGTTCCACCCTCTAAACCAGGTCCTGGAATTACAAAAACACAGCAGCAGCCAGACACTCCAAACTCAGACCTTACAGGCAGAGGTAATTGACAAGTTTTCAGTACTAAAATCATGTGTTAAGTACTAAAACTTGGGGATTTTTTTTAGACAGGTCCCACTCTGTCACCAGGTTTGAGTAAGTTGGGGTGGTCGTAGCTCACTGCAGCCTCAAACTTCTGGGCTCAAGGGATTCTCTAGCCTTGGCATCCTGGGTAACTGGGACTACAGGTGCATGCCACCATGCCCAGCTAACTTTTAATTTTTTTTTTTGTAGAGACAGGGTCTTCCTATGTTGCCTAGGCTGGTCTTGAACTCCTGGGCTCAAGCCACCTTCCTGCCATGGCTTCCCAAAGTGCAGGGATGTTTTAAACTGTTAGTGGAGGGGAGGTTTCACTAAACTACCCCAACCTGGGGGCATCTGAAAGGACTTCTTGGAAGAAATAATACCCGAGTTGTATGTTAAGAAAGAATAGGAGTAAGCCAATGAATATGGGAGTCGGGATGGAAAAGGAAGGGGAGGCTAAAAAGGGAGAGTGGAAGTTCCTGCCATGGGAAACAGTGTGTGCAAATGAGGCATGGAGGAAGGGAGGGAGAGAGAGAGGGAAAGAAATCAACACAGAGAGGAAAAACTCCAAGATTCAAAGACACCAAAATGTTTTAGTCTGGAATGTGGATTTCAGGTCTTTACGCCGATCTATTTCCCTGAAATACGAGTGCTTTTGAAAGGAAAACATATTATTTATTACTCCCTTAATAGAAAGTGCCTATCACAGTAGTGGATATGTTTGACATATTACACACCAGATGCCCAGTTAAATTGGAATTTCAGATAAACGTCACATTCTTTTTTAAGCATGACTCATGCAATAGTTCATGTATATTTGTACTGAAAATATTATCTATTATTTATGTGAAATTCAAATATAGTTGGGTGTCCTGTATATTTATTTGCTAGATCAGGAACCCTAATTACCAAGCACCAGATAGTGAATAAAGGTTTAGTGATGTGTGTAAGAAAGTGTCAGGAGATTCTGGTAGGCAGCTAGTCAAGTTAAAGTCAAATATTTAGGAGCCTTTGCTGGTTATTAAAGCCATAGACCAGCATCACCCAAGAACATTGTGTAAAGTGAAAGTGAATAAAGGATTAGTCGCTGAGGAACAAAAAGATTTAAGGAGAAAGCAGAGGAAAACTGGTGTCCAGGGAGAAAATTCATTCATTAGGAGTAGGCCTTGGAGACAGTGAGGGCATGAAGACCAAGAGAAGACTGCATTTCAGAAGGAGGAAGTGGTCAGCAGTGTCAAAGAATTTAGGAAAGCCAGGAGGAGGAAAAATGTCCACTGATCTCAGCCACGAAAGTATCACAAAAACATCCACTGATCTCAGCCACGAAAGTATCAAAAAAACATCCACTGATCTCAGCCACGGAAGTATCACTGGTGGTTTCATCAAGTGGGAGAGGTGGGATACTAGCCAGATTGTGGTGAGTTAAGAAGTTGAGGGTGGGCCCAGTTGAGGGAGTAGAGACATGGCACCCTGTTGCCTCTTTCAAGAATCTCGGGTTGCCAGATTTTGGGGGGTGTCATTTAAAGATGAGAAGATCCAGGATGATCTTATGTGTGGAGAGGAAGGAAGCAGAGGGCAGAGTAAAGATGAAGGTCTGGGAGCCATTACAGAAAGCTGAAGGATTTACAGTCTCTCATCTGAAACTGTGGAAGCCTGATGCATTTCAGAAGTAGAATTTTCCTTGGAAAAGTAGTATGGTCTATATTTTCTATTAGCATTCCTCTGGGAGTTCTGTAGAAACCTCATAATCAAATATGTTAATATTTTAATAGAAAAAGGTTAATATTTTTACTGTGAAATAGGCTCATTTCAGTTTAGATTTTGTTTTGCCACCAATGAGTTATATTAAAAGACAAACAATTTTGGTTTTCAGAGCTTTTTTAATTTTGTGATTAATGATAAGGTATTAAGAGTGTGCTCAGTTCTCTCCTTGGCCCTGGGGCAAGGTGAAGCAATACCATTAATTGTCTCTTAAATATATATCAGTCAATAATATAACTGTTTCTTCTCAGTCTACTGTAGAGAGCTCTGTGTTGGCTGAGATGTTCCTGGTACTAATTTGTTTTGCAAAATCAGGGTAAATAACAGAAAAACAAAATTGATAACCACAAAGTAAAGAGACCAGGGAAGCTTAAGGTTTTGTGTGGGAAATGGGACAGAGACTGATGGGAAGATAAAAGAATGTTCTCATGGTAAAGGGGAAAAGAGAGACAGAGACAAGCATAGTTTGGATTCATGGAAGTTTCTGAGCATCAGGTCAACAGCGTTCCAGCCCCAGCCCACGAACTCTGGGGACTCCAGGATCTTAAGTCAGATATACAAGTCGTTTCTGGAAGAGAATGATGAAGGATCTCACTGATGCTCCCTGTCACTCATTCTAGGAGGGATGAATGTTCTGGCAGAGTCCCTTCCTCCTGATCCTTCTGCCATTAAGGTCTCAGGTCAATGTCAGCTTATCAATGGGATGTTCTCCAAACCCTCTATGGAATATAGTGCCCACTCTCCACCCATCCAAGTTCATCCCCCATTACATTCTCCACTTTCATTTTTTTGAGGGGGCAATTATTACGATCTAAATAATGTTCCATATTTATTGTTTCCTTCATTCATTTTTCTCTCACCACTAGAATCTAAATCTCTTGAGAACTGACACTTTGTAGCCCTCAGAATCTAGATTAGTGCTCAGCACACAGTAGGTGCTCAGTAACCATTTAATGAAAGTGTAGACACAGTGTGGAAGTAGACCACACCAAAGCTCCATGAATTAAATGGGCATCTGTGGCCTGCTCTTGATTCCTATCCATTACAGAAAGCCAAAGAACTTAGCTTCCACTTTGGGGGGATAATAAATTTCCAACTTTTAGTAAGCATTTAAAACAATCTGTAGCAATACAGCTTATTTATAAATTTCAAAATTTCTACATCTAAATACCACCAGAAAAGAACTATTTGAATAGTTAACTATTTGGCAGACATTTAGAAATGTAACTACCCCTAATTTGATTGATCATATAAATTCAGCTTTTTGCAAAGCAGATTTATTTAAGTCAGAGAACTGGAAAAACTGGAGCTCAGCAATGAGAGCTCTCTATCGTTACACTTTCTAATCCATGATATTTCATTGATCATTCATTTGGAAAATGGAGATAACACCAGTGTCTATGCATGGATCCACATATCCTGGGGGCGTCCAATAGCACCTCACTTCATCAAAACAGAGAAACAGGAGAACTGGATGATGCACCTAAGAAGACAGCTAGAGGTAACTAGACGAGTTAATGGCAGTTAAACTCTATGATAACAAATAGAAAGGAGCCGCCAAATACTGGGCTGGAGCAGCTCAAAGACTCCTGCCTGCTTCTGAGATTTGGACGATCCTTCTAACCTTTAAAAGTGGGACCGAGGAGTCCTCCTAGACAGTCTGGCACTAACATTGGCTCAATCAGTGCAATTGCTTTTGTGTGCTGCCCTTTAAAAAACAAAATATTTAACAGCAGTAAAAATATGTAAGGAATAATCCTGGAGACATAAAGTTGTATTTTGGGATTTGGTGATTTCGTTATGTCACAGCCAAGTTCGTATTTTTAGTTAGCCTTGTTAAGCCCTTCAGCAGGCGCTCGGAGCTGTGTAGAACATAGACCAGGTCTCTAATGGTGAATCTGACTTGGCTAAAGGAGAAAAGGTCATACAGCCACAGCCCTAAGTCTCAAGGAGTCCATGTCTCATGGACCTTTGTAAGGACTCATTTCTGCCAGCCATGGGGTTGGATGGCAGTTACAAGAAGGGCATTTATTGGAGTTTCTGGGAAATCACCAAGATCTTCCATTAACCCCCAAATGTCCATTTCTGCTTTATTTTCTCTGATTCCTTTGATTCTTTTTTGCCTGTACAAGTTCTTCTTGAAAATTCTGTAGAATTGTCTGGATCTAGTTCATTAAAAGTGAAAAGACCTTCATCAATTCCAGAGTTTTGATTTAGGCCACCACTGAAGGGCTTCACTTCTGTTTATAAAATTTACCCATGAGTAAGAAAAGAGTTGAGTTTTCATATTAATTTCTTATGATGTACAAAGGAAACAAAGCCCAGAGGTTATCAGACTGTCACGTGATGTGAGTGAGCTTGCATACATTGATCTTACCTCGTTACCTCAGTATGCCAGGTCTAGGGTACTTTGCTGCTGTTGTTTATTTGCTTGTTCATTTGTTTAAGTGGGGAAAAAATATGGAAATGGGAAACAAAGAGCTGCTCCTGATGGTTTATTTAATTAATTTTACTATTTAGTAAATTCAGATAATGCACACAGGGTCAACTATACATTTCAAAGCTGGTATTGAATACACTTATCATTGCAAGAAGATTCTGAGAGTGAGAGGAATGACAGGAAAATATCTTTTCTTAATTTCAAACAAGAGATCTTTATTCTTGACAGCCATGGCTTGGGTTCACTAATACCTAATTACCTACCATCATTGACTTTTATTATGATTGGTTTTCTAATAGGTGATATTAATATTCAGTGTTTGAATATGTTTCATATTAGAGTGAGGAAAAGCCAATAATATGACACTAATATCATATTTAATGTGATTTATTATTTTAATTTTCATGATGGCTCTTGATTATTCCATATTTTAAATATTCACATTTCAAGGTTGTTAGACTTTTTTCCCCCAATTACTTCTGTTTTTGCATAATTGGTATCATTTTACCTCACACCATCTCTCTTAGATGAGTAATAATGCTCCATCATACCTCTTTACTAATGGAAGGACTCAGAGATAGTAAAGTGATTTACCTCACTTTTTTGGAAGTTTCTAACTTCTGTTTTGAGGATTGGTGCTTTCCTTCTTCCTTCCCTCTATTTCTCCCTTCTTTTGTTCCCTCTCTTTCCCTTGCTTTCTTCTTCCTCATTTTTCTTCCTGTTTTTCTTTTTTCCCTCCCACTCTCCCTTTTCTTTCCTCCCTTCTTATTTTTCCTTCTAAAGTATATACTATTAGATAAATTAGTTTCTGCTATTTTAAATAAAGACATTGTACAGTGTTAAGTGATCATTTATATTCAAGGAAAATGCTACCTAGGACAGGCCTTATCTCACCCCAGTTCTTGGTGCTGCTAAGAGGGCTTGAGGATCTTGGGATAAGGGAGGTGGCAATGTGGCTGGAACAACACCAAGTGAGGAATCCGTGTCCTCATCCCTTCACTCTCATTTCTTCTCTGGACACAGGACCCCCATCTAAAAGTGCCCTATAACTGTGCTTTCTGATTCTCTGGTAACAAGTGGGTCCCACGATCCCTGACACTGACATCAAGCAAAAGAGAGGCCTGGTCTCTAGCCAGCAGATTAATGACACAGTGCTACAGCACTAAGATAAGCTTAATCATCTTTCATTATTTCCTAAGGATGACTGGAATTCGTGTCTGATTAGAAGGGAACAGAAGGGGATAAAGAGTAAACTCTACATCTCTAAAAATCCAACTCAACATCTTTTTCTCAGACCTGAGTCCTGGGTCTCTCTCCAGACTTTTCCATCTCTGCTACATTTCAGCATTCTTCCTTCTGGTCACCTGTGCTCAAAGTGTCAAAGTTATCTGTGACCCTTCTGTCTTTCCATCCCGGTTTCATACATTTTTCCTTTATTCTGTTTGTGCAATCCAGCTCTTCCACTCAATTTCGCATTCCTATTTGCTTCTGCCCTCCCTTCACCCCGCCCCAACTGTTGAGGCTTTTTTCTTTCTTTGCCCTGTCTCTGGATTTTTCTTGTTCAGTTTTGATTTTGTTTTTTGTTTTTTTGAGACGAAGTTTCGCTCTTTTTACCCAGGCTGGAGTGCAATGGCGCGATCTCGGCTCACCGCAACCTCTGCCTCCTGGGTTCAGGCAATTCTCCTGCCTCAGCCTCCTGAGTAGCTGGGATTACAGGCACGTGCCACCATGCCCAGCTAATTTTTTGTATTTTTAGTAGAGATGGGGTTTCACCATGTTGACCGGGATGGTCTCAATCTCTTGACCTCGTGATCCACCTGCCTTAGCTTCCCAAAGTGCTGGGATTACAGGATTGAGCCACCATGCCCGGCTGTTCAGTTTTATTTCAATGTCCCCTGTTACTTTAATGAAGTATCTTGGCCAAATATGCTTTCATTCCAAAGCCTTCAGTGCTTTTCTATGTGCTACATAATAAAGTAAAAATTTCTTAGCTCAGAATATAAGGTCTTGCATAATCACTCCTTACTCCCAAGTCCTTTGGAACCCTCCACCTTCGAACAAGTAAGTCCGTCTTCTTGATTGCTCCCTCTCTGAGCATTGGCTGTTAGGGTTCTCTCTGCAAGTCGTATTTTCACACCTGCGCCCTCTTGTGTGTGCAAGTCCCCCCATGCACATATGCATGCACACTTGCCTCTGACCTTCCCTTCATATTACTCTCTGAATTACAAGTTCCTGATAAATGTCTTGATAGTGATGCTGATGAGGAAAAAAATAGAGCAGATTCAAAGGGAAATCTTCTGGGGTGGCTTTCTGGCCAGAGGCTAGTGGCTGGAAATACCATACTTATGCTTTTGCCATCCACGGGAGAGTTACTAAATAAATGCAAGGTGGAGAATGTCAAATCACGTCAACCCTTCTAACAGTGGAGCAAAAGTAACTTTGATATAGAATTGGTACCAAAAATGTGAAATTATTTATGAAATAAACAGTTTCTCTCTTTGAGCTAGGACCATCTATTAGAACAAGAAAGGAAGCCAAATACCTACAATTTGGGTCTCTTCACATCAACTTGGAGGCAAAGACAGTGGCTTTGTCCTCCCATAAGATAGCATCTTTCTTCCATCGTTTGTTGCCCAGGCTCTGGTAGACCTCCCAGCTTTCTGTGGCCTGCCAGTCTCTACCTTTTTCCGCAGGAGCTGTGATACTTACAGTACTAGTCAACAGAAGGGCACAGTGGATCCTGGTTTGCATCTTAAATTATTCCTCTTGAACAGTCTGATTAAAGCTTGACAATATGAAAAGCAGATGAAGGGGCCAAATAAACCAGCCATCACTTGAGGTCACCCACCATTTACCAATGTAAATGGTTCTGAAGGAAAGTCTTGTCCCACTTTGAGGTTGCTTTAGCGACAAATAGCTCAGGTCTTAATAGTTGGTCCAAACTCTCATTCACAGAGCATTGCACATGTGTGTTCCACCCTGTAGTTTGTTGGGTTTCTGTTGAATCCCAAAATACTTCTCAAACTCCCCTCACTTACAGGGTCAGCAGTGCACCTGCAGGTAACATGGCTTCTTGGTTATCCCTGGTTTGTTTTCTCTGGCTCAGTGAGAGAAACTTAACAGTCCAGTATAGGTTAAATTAACGAGCATTTTGTAGCATAGATGCTAGCCCCAAGTCTGTTCAAGGACTTAGGGCTCAAGTAGAGTAGACTTTACTAATGCCTAACAAAGGTGCACCTGGTCTACAAAACTCTGCCTGTCCCCACAGATGCATCAAAGCTACTAATTACCATTCTCCCTTCCCTTCCCTCCTTTGAATGGGCAATGAAGAAATGAGAGAGGGTAAATGAAAGATATTCTCTTTGCTCTGTAATTTGATGTCACAATAAAATTCTGGAAAAGATGTTGTTATATTCACCACTGACCGTTATGCCTGCCCCAGTCCACCCCCTACCACATCCACCAGTCTCAGAGTGCTTTGAACGCTGGTTTCAAACATAAGCAGAACACTGGGTGTATGTGCTAAAGAGAATACATTTAAATGTGGTCCGTTATTTAGGAACAGTGAGTTTCCAACTGTATTTGTGCTTCTCTTATCTATTCTTGTCATTTTTTTTCCTAAAACAAAAATTATTCTTCTTTTTTGAAGTTTTTTTTAATCTATAATTCATTCATTTACTTATCATTTGATTAACACAAGGGCAGACTTTATCTGTAAAGGGCCAGATAGAAAAAATAAATAAATATTTTAGGCTTTGAGGACCATACAGGCTCTGTCACAACTACTCATATCATGAAAGCAGCCACAGATCATACATAAATGAATGAGCCTGGCTGTGTTCCAATAAAACTTTATTTACAAAAAGCAGGAAGTGGGCTGTTGTTCTCTGACCTCCAAATTAACGCATTTGACTAGCTCCCATGCTTTCATTACCATGCTAGGTTCAGGGGTCACAGATGAATAGAACTTTGTTCCTACCTCAAGATGCCAACAGGTTAATGTTTCTGGAAACAAGGCCAGCCTTCTACAAAGTCACTTTGGTGTCCTTCTATCTCTTTGCTGCTCCTTTTCCTACCACTGTCTCAGATCTAGCACTCCCACTCTGATACGCCATTGAGTGCATTGGTATGACATACATTCTCTCCCATTCCTCTTCTCTTGCAACTTGCTGGCTCTCAGCACACTGACTGTCCACTAGCCAGAAGGCGTAATAAAATAACGTATATCAAGGAGTGGACCACTGGCAGTAGCTTATTTGTTCATCCTTCAGGAATTCTTACATATTAAAAGAGGATATTTTAAACTCACAGACATCTACCTCTACTTGTAAAATTCCCAGAAGAAGACTAGAGGAAATCTTTCTAAGCAGGGAAGTCCGTGACGCCATCTAAATCTCACAATAGAAGTGAACATAAATTTCCTCCTGTGACTAATGAGGATAACCCACATGAGTCGAGTCACTAGCATAGCAGTCATTGCCCTAAATCTTCCAGGTGAGATTTACTTTGAGCTCCCTAGTAGCTCTGTGAGTCAGGTGCCATAATTAATATCCCCATTTTACAGATGAGAAATCCAAAGCTAAGAGGGGTTACATAACCTGGTAAAAGTCATGCCACTCTCATCTGAGATGCTGTTTGAACCTAAGTAGTAAGCAGCCTGAATACTGTGATTATACACAAATAAGCCTTCTCTAAATAGTTGAGCTGTACTATAGAGGCTTCGAAGAGGAAGGAAAATTAAATATTGCTTAGTATAATCTTATTTTAAGAACAAGGACACTAGGGCTCAGAGGGCGTTTTGGATTTGACAAAGTAGCTTCAGACTGCTGGAAGTAAAATGCTGTTCTTAATGAGGTTTTTATTTTATTTTATTTGTTTTTGTTTGTTTGTTTTGGTCTTAGTACCACATGGCCTCTTGACAGCATAGCAATAAAGAGAACATGAATTCATTAGAAAATGATTCCTTCCCGCTGGGACATTAGTCTGTGGAAGACTGTAAGATGTGTGAGTTTGCTCTTTTATGCTCCCACTCATCTTTAATCATGGGCCTACTGGGAACACCTCATTGCCCCTCATTCACTGGGTTGTTGAGTCTTCATGAAGCGACCCACACAAGGTGTTCTATGGAATGGGAGAGCAGAACGGTGCATTCCTTTGTTAAAATTTCACATCGAAAGACCAGTGCCTGACTATGCTTTCTCTGAATTTCCCATAGGGTTGTTGACAGCTCAACAAAACATAGTTAAGGGAAAAGATAGCTGTCCATTTTATAATGAATATAAAAAATTTCCCAGTCAAGGAAAGGCTTTACCCAAGCAGTCCTACTTTCCACAGCAAATTCCTGATGGTTAGGGCAAACACTATGACAATATCTATTGTTCAATTAAAAATAGCCACAAACATACCACCATATGGCATGTCCTTACATCTTATGTATACTGTAGATACTATTTTAGTTTCCTACTTTTTCTTTTTCTTTTTTTTTTGAGATAAGAGTCATCCGGGTGCAGTGGCTGACGCCTGTAATCCCAGCACTTTGGGAGGCCAAGGTGGACGGATCATGAGGTCAAGAGATCAAGACCATCCTGGCCAACATGGTGAAACCCTGTCTCTACTAAAAATATAAAAATTAGCTGGGTGTAGTGGCATGCGCCTGTAGTCCCAGCTACTTGGGAGGCTGAGGTGGGAGAATTGCTTGAACCTGGGAGGTGGAGGTTGCAGTGAGCCAAGGTCACACCACTGTACTCCAGCCTGGCACCTGGTGACAGAGCAAGACTCTGTTTCAAAAAAAAAAAGAGTCTCACTCTGTTGTCCAGGCTGCAGTACAGTAGCATGATCATGGCTCACTGCAGCCTCAACCTCCAGGCCTCAGATGGTTCTCCAACCTCAGGCTCCCAATTAGCTGTAACTATAGGCACGTGCCATCACGCCCCGCTAATTTTTGTTTTGTTTTGTTTTTGAGAGACAGGGTTTCACCAATTTGCCCAGGCTGGTCTTGATCTTCTGGACTCAAGTGATCTGCCTACTTTGGCCACTCAGAGTTGGGATTATAGATGTGAACCACTGTGCCTGGCCTAGCCTCTTACATTTTCTATGGCTACATTTTCATGATAGCTTTTTAAAATCAAGGCGTATCTTAGAAGTGAGAGAAGATCTAAGAATTTCATATATTCTTAATATATGGGAATCTGATAGTTTCAGTTGTCATAAAGCTGATGGAAATTCACAGCTTGGATCTGTACATGATGCTGGGAAATTTTCTTCTCTACTGCTTCTCGTGAGGGTGGATTTACAAGTAGCAAGAGTTAAATAGCAGGGGAATCTTATCAACATTGTTAGCATTATTTTCTTTGAAAAAAAAGGCAGAGAGATATTATATAAACAATATATCACATCCCTTCTCTATGGGTCACTTCAGTAAACTTAGAGCAGAGAAAAACTGTGGCTTCTTGCTGCTAAAAGTATTACACAGAACACAGCTCATGTCAGTTTCCCATACAGAGTCAGGTAACTGAGTGGTACCCAATTCTCAAAGCAACAAGAAGGCTGAATATTCTGGAAATTCACAATGCAGTGGTCAAAATCAGGTGACTCTGAAACTGCATGATGAAGAACAATAAACAAATTGCTACTTATTCCCTGCCCACCAGCATTTTTATTTACTGAGATTTCTATTCCTAACTACTTTTGGATTTATTGAGATTTTAAGGCAGTAGAATTTTGGGGGAGGTTGTTCGGCAAATATACTCATATCATTCTCTTGATTTTTATAAAAGAAATTGAGGTGTGAAAAGGTTAAGTGCTCAGTATTACATTTTTATTAAGTAATTTGACTGCAATTTGAATCCACGTCTTCGCATGCCAACCAAGAGACTTGGTGGACTGAATCACGCTACTCTCTATGGTGGGTCCATGGGCACAGGTAGGTGTAAGAGTACATTGGTAGAGGAGTTGGTGTAGTGCTCGTCTCTCCTGATATACGCTTATGAGGATGTAAATAACAGGGTTATTGTGTCAGTTAAGAATAGGCTTACCTGTCAATAGCAGTTTTCTCACAGTTCCAGAGTTAAGTTATTCAGGGTTGGTATGGCCAGTCAGCACTGTTTAAAACAAGATCTAAACATCTTCCCTCTTTCTGCCATCATCCATGTGTTGGTTGTGGTTTCATGGGGACACGATGGCTGCTGCAGTTCCAGTAATCACTTTTTTTTTTTTTTTAGAGACAACGTCTTACTCTGTCACCCAGGTTGTACAGTGGCATAATCATACCTCACTGAAGCCTCAAAATCCTGAGGTCAAGTGATCCTTCTCCCCTCAGCCTCCCAAATTACTGTGATTACATGTAAGAGCCACTGTGTTCAGCCTCATATTGTTGCTTCTGATGGGAAAAGCCGATGTTTATCTAGAGTCCCCAGCAATCTCTTCTGCTTCCATTTCATTAATTATCGCCTTGTCATATGGTCACCCCAGTATCATGGGAGTGGTTATCTACCCTGGGGCTAGGCACATTGCCTTCCCCAAGCAGACAGGGTTCAGTTAGGCTGAAGAGAGGGCAAATGGATATTAGATGGGCAATACATAATGTGGACACAGTTCCTAATAGGATACAGTTAGCCTCCTTCTTCTATGCCCCAATTCAGAGGTTTGGTTTCATTGTCCACACTCACTGTGGTTTTACCCTGGTGATTTTGTCAAGCTGCAGGGGAATAAAAAGTAGCTGCTCTGCAAAAGAAGGTGACAGACGCTGACTTACTACACGATGTGTTGCTTGCGCTCCTGTGGTGTTTTCCAAAAAGAAAAATGAACCTGGTCCTAGAAGTCTCACTTTGTGGAGCGTGTATCTAGCATGCAATACGATTCTACTCTCCCTCCTCTGTTTCCTCGAGCATTTTCTGAACACTCTTCTTTAGTTATTTTATTATTTCTCTGGAACATACATTATTTCAGATGTCATCTCTTTTCATCTGTGTGTTATCCAGTCTTTAGCATAGCTAGCTATGAGTCACCCAAATGATGGCACTCTTCTTTCTGGTACCATAAGCATTTTACGTGAAAGAAAGAGTATTAATAGAGTGGTTGCGTATAAAACTAAGGTTGACGACATAATGCCGTTCAGATTTAGGACTTGTGATTGACTTTTTCTTGCACTGAGAAATGGATATTTAGTGACCATTCCACTATGGCATAAATGCACTGCTTAAGTTGAAGAGATATCCAAGGACTCTTCCCAGGAGAAACAAAGAAAATCTGAGTTGGAGCTAAGCAACCTCCAGTTCTGCATCAAGCGGGGCTCTCTGCTATGAGAGGGGACATTGTTTCATATCTCCCTTGCTGTGTAGTGGACCAGCAGCTGTGGAACCCTTCCATGTTCAGGGACCAGCGGCAATGACCAGGAACAACCCTGGCTGACTCACACTTACTGCCCTCCAAGAAAATTCACTATAAAAGAAGTCAGGAAGTTGAAAAGAAAGTGGGTTTTCCTTCACTTAGCTTTTCTGCTTAAGGCTTAGAATCATCCCGTATTTGTCCCTTAAATTGAAACAACAAACCTTTTTAATCAACCTATAAAACATAAATAGATTTTCGTGAGCATAGTCGGTGAGCTTTCTCAGGCTGAGTTAGTGTGGCAGCTGCCCCAGTTTAGCTTCTACATAGGAAACAAGGTTCTGCTGAAAATGCTGAGCCCCAGGACACCCTCTGCCTTAATGTGGCTCAGCATAGATGCTTGTTGCTTTCTGAAAGCATCCACTGGCCCCATGCCTTAGCTGCCTGACCCTCCTGGAAATACCATGACACACTTCATTCTTACTTTGTCTATTTAGAACCCATGTCATTATCTGGAGTTGATCACTTTATTTTGAAGTCTGCCTAGCTAACTGTGGCATCCTCAGTGCCTCCTCTCCAATGCAAAGTCAATAGATATTTTTCAATTAAAATTGGTTTTGTAAGGGAAGCCAGGTATGCAGGATTAGGATAAAAACAGGAACAAGGGGACTTCAGGGGGCAGTTAATAGTTGAATGGAAAAAGGGTGCAAAGTGCCTTGGCTCTGGGTCTTTTCTCCATTATTTTGAGATGCCATCATATAGGCCACCTTTGGTTATTCATTCTGTTCCATTCCAAGTAAATTAACACATTTGCCTTTGGCATATTTGAGCGTGCCCTACCAAACCATGAGAGCTTTGGTATTGAAACTCTCCAGATCGCGTCCGGATTTTACCAGGAAGCACTAAGAAAATGGAGAAGCATGTTGCAGGCCTCTCATTTGTTCTCCATGAGACAGGGAAGAGAAACGACAGAAGTCTCACAACTTAGAGATCTCAGCATCCACTTGTGTCCTCTTGGTTAGACGTAAAGCCAGCTACATGAGATTAGTTTCACCATTGGTGACTCAGATAACAGATCTGAAGGGCAGCTTGTCCTTAAGAAAGGAATACGAGGCAAAGCTGAAGCAACTATCTTTCACAGGGGCTTTCATAGAAAGTACAGCTCGGCTACATGACCTCCAAGGACAAGAGCCCTTACTCTAATAATACGAGCTATGATTGCTTAGTGGCTAAAACCTGGAACCAAAAAGCCTGGGTGCAATCACAGAACCACATTTTGCTGCTAGATGGTGCTGGGAAATCACCAAACCTCTCTGTATTTTTCATCTGACAAATTGGAATGATAATGGCATCTACTTCATAGGGCTGTTAGGAGGATTAAATTATTTAATAATTGTAAAATACCTAGTAGGAGGGTTATAGTATACATGTTTGTTAATAAATTACCAAGCCTGAATAACCAAGGGCTTTGGAGCTGACTGTAGATAACAATAGAGAAATTGTAGTTATAGGACCAACCAGGTAGATGTCAGAGCTGGACCATGGTGACCAGGCAGTCAGATGCAGACCTTGGGGGAATGATCCCAGTGATGGATAGTTGAGATGCAGACTAACAACTGAGGCTGGGCATTCTGCAAGTCAGAAACCAGCAAGGATTTTATGAAGTTTGTGGGTGTCAAGAATCTTACATTTCTAAGTATCATTTATTGTTTTTGAAAGAAGAAGATTTTCCCATGTTCTGCTGTGACTTTTTCTAAACTGTGCTTCCCCTCTGCACCACTCATGACCTGATACTCCTTGAAGGCATTTTCCAGGTCTTGATAAGCTCCCTTGAAAAGAGAAACATAGCTCAGGTTGTCAGCAGTAATCTAAGCCACACAGCTGCCATGGGTCAAGGGAGATCAATTACATTTCCCGGGGTTCAGTGGGCAGTGGTCTTGTGTGAATGGCATTATAGATACTCATCCTTGGAACCTGGCTAGTTGAGGGTTCTGCAGATGCCAAAGGAAGTTAAAACTTGACTGTGTATATCCTTTCTATTTCGTAACTGCCTAGTTAGCATGCTGACTGGCCAGAATTAGAACTATAATAAATGCAATTAAATTGCCCATTACTTGCATAATTGAGAACTATAAATATTTTAAATAATAAAATTGTGAAAAATTTCTCTACTAATGCTCTGGGAATGTATTAAATCTGTAAAGGCCAGGGGATTCATAGGGATGGCTGAATATGAAATCTTTCCATTCATCTCTTTGAGATCAAATATTTTTCATGATTATTTCAAAAGGCTCCAAAATGGAAAAGAATGAATATGTGAGCCGCCATGAGGAAGAAAGCCCAGAAGAGTGAGTACAGGCTAGTTTTTCTGGGAAGATGTATTTAGGAAGTGGAACAAGAGCAAAGAATAAAAAAGTGAGAAAATCGAGCTAATGTGACACTGCATGTGTGTCCTTCTCCGTTGCTGTATATCCTTTTTTGTTTTCCAAGGGCATAATTTGATGTGATTAAATAAGGCCTCCTGCTTTAATTAGGTATCTCAGCCCTTGAAAATTTCGATTAACTTTCTGTATATGGAAGGCAGGAGATGTTTAAATATGTTAAGAGAAACACAAGACCAAGAGTAAACTAATAATCTGAAGGGAGTTCCTCTTGACAGTGTTTTTTTTTTTTTTTTTTTTTTTTAGACAGAGTTTTGCTCTTATTGCTCAGGATGGAGTACAATGACATAACCTCAGCTCACTGCAACCTCTACCTCCCAAGTTCAAGCAATTCTCCTGCCTCAGCCTCTCAGCCTCCCAAGTAGCTGGGATTATAGGCACCCACTACCATGCCCAGCTAAGTTTTTGTATTTTTAGTAGAGACAGTGTTTCACTATGTTGGCCCAGCTGGTCTTGAACTCCTGACCACAGGCAATCCACCTGTCTTGGCCTCTCAAAGTGCTAGGATTACAGGTGTGACCCACTGCACCCAGCCTTAACAGGTTTTTAATACTCGTACATAAATGCAGAAGGGGAAATAGCATTTCTTCTAATATTTTCTATAATTCAGTATTTAATATATTGGCATATCCAAGTGTGTGTGTGTGTGTGTGTGTGTGTGTGTGTGTCAGAAAGAGAGTGAGAGAGAGAAGAAAAAGGGGGAGAAGGAGGAGGAGGAGGAGGAGAGAGATTGTATTATACAATTACAGCAGACACTGTAGGTTTTCTATGTAATATACACTTTTACATCTTTTTTAACAATGGAATCCCAGTTTTATTTGGGATGGAAATGTACCCAGCTGTAAAAATCCCACATATTTTCCAGACTCCTTTGCAGCTAGGTATGATTGTGTGTCATGGTTCTGAGCAATGCAGTCAAAGTGGAGTTTTTATCAAAATCTTGGTCTTTTTTTTAATAAAATCTGAAGATTTTATAAAAATATTTGTCTCTTAATATGAGCAATTCCCCTGATTTCTTGTCCCTTCCTTCATATTCTTGCTTGAACCTTGGCCCATGAGCTTGCAGATGGAGACTATTACGATGAAAGACCCATCCTATATGGATAGCAGACAGAAATAAGAGCAAGTCCAGGGCATTAATGAATTTGTAGAACTGTGTCTTCAACCATTATGGGAGAAAATAAATTCATGTTTGTTTAAGTTACTCATATTAACTACAATGGTGCCTACAAGGGAATGTATAAAGCAAGAGGAGTAAGAGCAATTTTCATTCATTAAAGATCTACTTCCAGGACTCAAATAGGCATGTGTCATATTTGATGCCTATTTTGGTGGACTTAGCCATTTGGAAATATAGAGAGAGAGCCAACTCATGCTATAATACCAGATTTCCATCTTTATCATGCTTGAGGGTACACAGGAGAGCTGTAGATAACTGGTATATGTCTACATACACTGTACTCACTTTTAGAATTAATTCTAGTTGTTTTGTTTTTCCTAAGGACATCTTGATAGAAATTTATTAACAGGATTTTGACTCAATGTAAAATGCATTTAACTTATTTGCTTGATTTGCTCTTTTCTCAATATCTTGTGTATTTAGTATTCTATGTTATATTTTAAGGGAACCTTACTGACAAAATTGTTTTTAATGCCATTACATATAAAAAGAACACATTTTAAAAGCAAATCATAATTAGTAAACCAACCGATGTTAAATGTGCAAGAAGCTGTACCAGGGAACAGGACATTGTGCAATGACAGCAGTACCGACAGTTAACAGCAGGCCCACACATGTGGATGCCCATTTATATTTTTACCCACTCCAACCTCTGGGCCAAGAGGTGAAGTTAAAAAACAGTCTGCCTGTTTCAGAGAGTTGCTACTCCACCTGCTTGTAAAAATTCTGTCTCTTTGAGGTTTTTGCCATTGAACTACCTCCCCTGTTATCTACCTACTTCTACACACTCACTTTCACTGACCAAAGACTTTCACTTAAACCCAGTCCTCCTTCCTCTCTATTCCAGGCCTCGCTGTCCTCCTGGGTTATTTCTATCTTCCCGTGTGCAACCCATTCAGTAGCATCGACTCTCATTTGTGGGATATCACATCATTCCATTAAGAGTTCAGAATCCACCTCCAAAAGATAGAAACTCTACTAAGAAATAGCCAAAAAGTAGAAACAGCCTAAATATCTATCAACAAAATGTAGTATATGTATACAATGGAATATTATTCAGTCATAAAAATGAAGTACTGATATGTGCTACAATATGGGTAAACCTTGAAAACATTATGCTAGGAGAAAAAAGCCAGATACAAAAGGCCACATATGATATAATTACATGTAAATAAAATGTTCAAAATGGGCAAATCCATTCAGACACAATGTATATTAGTGGTTGTCAGGGGACAAGGGCAGGGGGAATGAGGAGTGACTGCGAATGGGTATGGGGCGTCTCTTTGGAGTCCTAAAAGTGTTACCGAATTAAATAGTGGTGATGGTCGCACAACTTTGTGAATATACAAAAAAACACATTGAATTTTACGCTTTAAAATGATGAAATTACGTTATCTTTTTTTTTTTTGAAATGGAGTCTTACTCTGTCACCAGGCTGGAGTGCAGTGGCACCAACTCAGCTCACTGCAATCTCCACCTCCCAGGTTCAAGTGATTCTCCTGCCTCAGCCTCCCTAGTAGCTAGGACTACAGGCGTGCACCACCACACCAAGCTAATTTTTGTATTTTTAGTAGAGACAAGGTTTCACCATGTTGGCCAGGATGGTCTTGATGTCTTGACCTCGTGATCCACCTACCTCGGTCTCCCAAAGTGCTAGGATTACAGACGTGAGCCACCACGCCCAGCCTGAATATTACTATCTTACGTGAATTTTATCTCAATGAAAAAGGAGATTGAGCCAGTTATGTTGCTAAGTTTGAAGGAGGCCAAAGTAAATAAGGTCTTCCCTTCACCCTCAAACAACTCATACTGCACAGAGGAGTCTTATCATGGAGCCAGCTCAGTGAGGAGGCCCGGCCTCCAGGAGTGAAAGGATTTGCTCTCAGATGAGGATCTGTGTAGACTCAAGGCAGAAATCCCTACTGAAGTCTTGGAGTCTGAGCTCTAGCTTTGTCTCAGTCTTGTCACCGTTCCCACCACAGGGACTTTGCTCTTGTATTTCTTTCCATGGGAATCCTGTTTCTTTGTTCCTCTTGTCACGTTAATTCCTCCCATCTTGTCATTGCCCCAGAGAAATCTTTCTAACCTGACCTCCATAGTCAGATTTAATCACCAACTGTACATTTTCTTGTTCTCTTGAAATTCTACTTTGTGACGGCTCTTACCAGTTTCTCACAGCTGTAATTCCTTCACTCAGTTGTCTTTTCCTGCCAGATTTTGACGTTGTTGAGGGTAGGTACCCTTCAAAAAAGTAGTCCTCAGCCTATTTTTGTTCATCAACACGACTTCAGCACTTCTTAGTGTTTGGCCCTCAGGAAGGACTCACTGAGGACATGATCAGCTGAGTGAGTGACTACTACCGTCTACCCAGCTACTCAAAGAAATACGGGGTTAAGGACTTCCGGTTGGGGAGGTTTGTCCCCTCCGGCCTTGATAGGTCCTTTCACTGCCACATCCTTCCTCCGCTAAGTCGCCGCATTGGATCATCTTATCCTCCCAGGAACCCAGTGAGGTCGTTTGATCCAGTTGTCATTTACATTCGAATCACCTGCAGTGCAGAGCGAGGCTCGGATGACTAAATGATGGCCGTGCTCAGAGCAAGCATCCAGCGTTGTTTTATTGGCTGTTAGGTCATGTCCAGTTTGCTCACTTGAATACTTCATCATATTCTGCTGCCAGGTCTATAAATGTCAAATAGTAACAACCCTTGACCTCTTGGCTCAAAGCTAAGCACGCTACCCAATGAGCCTCACTTACCTTCTTTAATACGAAAATCTTTACGATGGATTAATCATATTATAATCATGTATTTGTTCTTTTTATTAGAGTCCTTGGGGAATGTCTTTTGCTGATTACTCTGTTATCTTATAGCCTAATAAGACCAAATGGGGTTTTATTTTTTAATTAAAAGAAGATGAAAAGTTTTGCTTAAAATACTTTTAAAATGCCTTCATCTTGAGCGTCAGTGGCGGACAAGTATCATTTTACATTTATATGAACTTTACTAGTCTGGGCAATTGAACTCCAAAATGAGCCTGATAGCTAACAGAACATTTGCGGAGAACACAAACAAATTGTCCAGAATAAACAAAGCTTGTGATTATTTTTAATTGATAGCAGCTGAGCACGGGGCAGTGTCATTAGCTCCAGGCACAGATCAAGCTCATTAAGTACCCTGGTCCTCTTATAAATCATGCGATGTGTCGAGTCTTGAATTGAACCAGACAAGAAAATGGTTCAAAATTCTTCCCCTGTACCAGGCTGAAGCATGGCTGGCACAAAGACCATGAGAAAGATTGAGCAAGCCTGTCCCTCTTAGTAACTTCTGAGCCTATGCAGTGATCAGCATAGGTGATTTGTCTGGTTCGGAGACCAAGCATTGGAGCCAAATGAGTGGGTCTGAGTCCTGGCTCCTGCACTGCCCTGCCATGCGCAGCACCTGCTGTCAGTACCTTACCCTTGCCCTCCAACCTATGCAGGATGCTACTTCCTGGTTGTTTTACTTGCTGAAGGCTTCTGCAGCTCAGGCCTGGAGGTGTCCTCTTGCTGAGAGGTTGTGCTTCGTTCAAGTACAGGTGAGCCAGAAATGCAGATTTAGCCAACTAGGGATGGGAGTTGGTGGGTAAACACCCTTGCTAAATCACCCCTCAATGGAAAAGTTGTATTCTACACAGTTCCTCAGAGCACTGCGACAGAATGGAGTACCAGCTGCCACGGTGGAAACCCATTCACTGGTGTACCCTCTCACTTTTCTTCTTCAGTGTTTTCTGTAATTGTCTCCCAAATAAGTTACTGTTTCCAAAAATCCTAGTCTCAGTGTCTGTTTTGGGGGGATCCCAACTTGAGAAGCTCTACAGCTGTTCCTTTTACTCCTAGGACAGTATTAAGGAGGCTAGGGTAGAGAGGCAGCCTAGCACGGTACTTATGAGGACATGGCCTAGAGGTGGACCCTCTGGCCATGTCCTGACTGCCACTCACTAGGTATCCAACCTCTCAGTGCCTCAGTTTCTTCATCCACAAAATGGGGTCAATGATAATAAGAGTACCTGTTTGATGGGCTTGTTTTGAGAATTAAATGAATACTGAATTTATACTTTTGAAACTCTGCCTATCACATAGTAATTGCTCAGTAAAGATTAGGTGTGGTTATTAGAATCACAGAACATCAGACGGGGAAGAAGTTTACAGAGTAGCTAGTGCAACCTCTTCATTTTCCACGTGAGGCCACTGAGGACCAGAGAGACATGAAGTGATTTCCTCAGGGTCACACAGCTCATCAGTGACAGCAACACCCCGAAATTTCTCAGCCCAGTGTCCTCCATGCTGCGAAATCAGCTTCAGGGCAGTCCTACTTCCATATATTCTGTTAACAAGCAGAACTCGGTGTGGTCATTTCAATTTGCTGGGCTTTCTTTTTTCTTAATTAATCTAGGCAATGCAAGGCAGGAATAGGCAGGCATTATGTAAGATTTTGAGGATTCCGTGAATTTAAAACCAGAAGTTCTTTAAGGGGAATAGAATAAAAGTCAACTTCACAATGCCATAGTTCAGAATGCCCTCTTGGAGAATCTAAGATTTAGACACAAATACTGTCTTCTGTAGAGTCCTTTACAAACCTCTGCTTAACCTCCTCCATCAGCGGATGACAGGTTCTGGCTGTGCAGAGAGGAAGTCCCTAGAGTGTCTGACAGCATTTATCTGATAATAGCTCACAGCCTTGGTAGTATCCACTTGCTTATGGAGGTTTGTACAAGACAAAATAAAATAAAAATGCATGTTCTATACCAGCCCTTTGTTTTTTAAAGTCTCTTTTATCAACAGTTCCATGTAAAGTCACATCTTCTCTTCTTCCTTTTGACCTTAAACGAGGAAGGGGCTAAGTATGTGAAGATTCCAGAAGTGATTTCGAGCAAAGTCCTCACTAAATGAAAGCTTTGCCTTTCATTCAGCCATTGAGATCAGTGGAATAAAACCACATTAGAAATGATCCCCCCAGCCCTTAGCCTCCAGAGAGGACATCTTTCAGTGACAGTGAATGTGCCACTGTATAAATACACAAAACGTTGTGGAGAGGAAAGAGCTCTGTGTTATGGAGACTTGTAAATATTTGTCGGAGAGTCATGTTTCTATTTGTCTTCGAGTATGTCTGGCAAACGAAATCTGGAGGGAATCTTTTAAGAGGTGGAGCACGTTGGTTTGTGAAAATTGAATCGTTTTATCTATTCGGCTTCAGGGAAAGCTCTTTGGTTTCACAGTAACTAGTTGCCACCAGATCAGGTTGGGGAAAATTTATTCTTTTGTTTCAATTCCAAAAAGACTGATATTAATGCATTAAGCCTCTTTTTTTTCTTTATCTTTTCTTCTTTCCTGCAACTGATAATTAAAGCTATAAGAAAATTAAATTATTATTATTATTAGAA
Source organism: Callithrix jacchus (assembly GCF_049354715.1). Lineage (NCBI taxonomy): Eukaryota > Metazoa > Chordata > Mammalia > Primates > Cebidae > Callithrix > Callithrix jacchus. The sequence goes on from NC_133506.1 coordinate 22,502,051, forward strand.
AGCTCCCACACAAGCCAGTTCTGATTGGATATAGATCAGCTGTGTGAAAATGGACACTCTGTGAGGCTCTGTGCAATCAAATAACCACTATTTGAGAACAAATGAAGCATAATACACATCCTAAACCTCTCCCTCATCGTTTTTATGGTTAAATTACAAGGGTGGAGCATCAACTTGCCTACGATTTTACTTCTCTACATCTTTGCCTTATTTTCTGTATATTAAGTTGCAGGGAAGGTTTTTATTTTGCAATTTATTTTTGCTTGAATAGTGATGATATGAAGTTGTAAGCATCACAATGCTGCAGTGTATAATTCTTTGAAGTAGGAGAATCAGAATGTAGCAATGGAATGCAGAAAAAAATCAATAAAGAGAAAGGATTATTGGTTTGCAACTGTGAGAGGATAAAGATGGTTTTGAACATTTGTTTCATATGGCACCAATATGAGCACAGGTACGTCATTTGAGGTGAGGTTTCCCCAGAAGCAGACAGTGAGACCAACTGAATGCATGTAGTTGATTTTGTAGGTGATGCTCGGATGCACTGATAGAAAAATGAGGAAGTGGTCATGAGAATGGCAGGATCTGATACAGGTACATTATTAAACAAATTCCTAGAGGAGGGCTCCATCCCCCTGGGATTCTTCTGATGGACTGCATGAGCACATCTAGAGTTGTCCCTCTTGATATCCATTACCTTTTTTCCATCACTCGTACACAGCCAAAGTCATAGGGGCTTGCAGTGAGAAGGCACTGATGTGCATGGGAACAGTGAGCTTTCAGGGACCGTGCGTGAAACATCAACAGCATGTGTTAAGCTAGCATGATAACTGGCTGGTTGAACCAAGTAAACAAGTCCAAGTGCAACCTCGGAACCTGAGATAATAGACTGGCTGCCAACATTGGGCCGACCTGTTTTCTGTCTTGGGCTGGATTTTTTTCTCGTTTCCTTTTATTTCTTTTTCTTAAAAAAAATACTTTTTTCCTTCTAGTTTCTCTATAAGATTTTTTGAGAATGCATAGATAAACATGGTTGGGGAATAATAAAGACACTTTAAAGCAAGAGATAATTCTTACTAAACTGACATGGATAAATGTAATGGGAGAAACAATTTCAGCCAAGTACGAGCCTTACTCCACCACTCTCCAAACCCCAGAACTATTGTATAGTTAGCTTTCTAGTGCCCACTGCTATCTAGTGGATCTTGACAAAGAGAAATATACCATAGGGTAGCATTAATTTTTTGAGCTGATAGTATATTTTGTAATTACATTTAAAAAACCATGTCTTTTGTGGTTAATGGGTTGCCTTCCTTCAGTATATTTGAGGAATATCATCTTGCATATCTGCTCCTGAGTCAATTTCCTCAGCAACCTATTCCTCCCTTGTTACTTTATTTCTGCTCACAACTTTCAGCTTCATCAAAACCCATCAAGCCCATTTGGCAAATATTGTTAGCCACTGGTCATGGCGAAATAGACAGAGGTACAGAGGTGAAAAATGTACTGATACCTCACTGTCATATTAAACTCTATGTCACAATACAAGTGATTCGCAGACTGAATTCTGTCACACACACACACCATGAGCAAGTAGCCACGAAACAGTCATCCAGTCTCATCCTGTAAATGTAGTGATGTTCCTCCCTTTGCAAACACACTTGCAGGAAAAGTTCATTTTCAATTCACAAACCTCTAGGCAAATCAAGGCATGGAGTCACCTGGATGACATGTTGAATGGAGTCCCATTCAACATATGATCGTGGGACCAGACAGAGCTCTGGACCTCAGCTTGGCTTCCAATATCTTGTTGCCAGAGGCTCTAAATTCTCCTATATCTCTCATGCAAGAGCAATGGTGCCTTACAGTCTTTTTAGGAAACCACATATCTTGAATACCAATCCTTTCACCAGTTGAGACAAATCTGTAATATATCATTTTCTTGTTAGCTAACCTTTTACTATTCAATTATAATAGTGGATGATGTAGTCATCTTTGGAAGGTGAATACCTGATTAGAATATTACATGTTAATCAATTGCCACCAGGATACACACACGCACGCACGCACGTACGCACAGATATTAAGTCACCAAGACAGAAATTCTTTAGAAATTATGATTTGCAAGTTTCCTGTCAAAATATTGCAATAATTTGAAATCTTGCATTGTTAGTCTGAAGTTTTGGTAAAGAGAATTTTATCACTCTTCACATACAGTATTTCTGCTTTTACTGAAATGGCTTGCTTTAGGAATTTGCCAGAACAGATTTCGTCTGCCAATGGAAAAAAAAAAATTAGATGTTGAAAGTGCTGTTTTTTATCCTTTCATCAAATTCCTTTCTTAAGGTAAATTTTGAAAGGCTGCATACTGCTAAAGAGATTTTTTTGAATTTTCTCATCTGTCGTTGAAAGCTATACTTTATCCTATAGATAAAACTTTGCATGGATTTGAATAAGTCTTACAGAATCCCTTACATATAATGTTTAGCCTAATAAGATTGGTATTAGAATTGTCCCCAAATTATTTAGCCAGTATATAATGCTATATCCATACATCGTGATAATTTTATGCTGCGGCTACAACTGAGTTTTTAGACTCTGTGTGGAGGTAGAGAAAAAAATACCACCTACTGGGAAACATCAGTGTTTTCTTGCAAGCTTATTCTTCATTTTCCAACCCATAATTTCCCTCTGCCATTCAAGGGAGCTGAATCCTAGGATTAATCCATCAGTGCCCGTAGGTCTGCAGGAGGCCAGGCACAGATGGCTTAATCCTTGGTGCTGCTTGGAATCATGAGAGTGGGTGTTGGATGGAAGTGCCTCTGATCGAGCTCTTGCTGTGGGTATCTTGCACTTCTTGACACACCTGTGGCTTCCTGGAAGTTGTCAGCACCACCCACCGCTCTCCTTTCCTTCTCCATTGCTCAGAATTCTTGCCATCTAGTGGGTGACAAAGAATGTCTGAAAAGTTCAGTTGCTACATTGATCAAAACTAGTTTCTCACTAGTTCTCCAAAAGGTGCAAGTGCTGTTGGAAAAAGAGCTGTAAACAATATTAGTTGTTTCTGGCAGCTGGAGTCTCCTAACACTTTGTAATTTTATTTCTGACTATGAGATACATGAGGACCTGTGGAGCAGAGGGTAAGCAAGTTCAATGGGACATAATTTTACATGTGCACTGTAAAAAAAAAAAAAAAAAAAAAAGCTATAATAAGGGAAAAAAAGATCAAGTAGGGAAGAATTTCCAGCTCATTTAATAGAGATATTGAATACAAGCGTATTCAATATTTATGTGTTGCCTTTTGACTATGCCATCTCTTGTCAAGCAATTATAAATACATGTAACGAAAACACTAAAGCATAGCGGTTAACTAACAAAGTGTCAGCACATTTCAGGCTAAAGAAAACCCTTGTCTAAAGTGATTTCCATTTTGATTGATTTCTCCAGATAAACCATCAGTTTTCCAAAGTTGGAGACTGTAGATCCAGACTTTGTTTTCTACCTGGAAACTGACAGTTCTCTGGAACTGTAGCAGAGAATATGGCACCATTTAAATTATTGAGACTGTAGGGCAAAATTTCAGGCCTCTTAAAGCCAGAAAAATGGCCCCAGTGAGCTCTCTCAAGATCAGTTCATTCTTCTGGGAAGCTCAGGAATTACTATGTCTAATGACTTTGCCAGTGGGTCTGGCCTGTGTAATTAAGATCTAAATATATCTCTATGTTCATTCTATAACTAAATTTCTTATCTGGACAAATGACCCATTTATGAAAGCTCATAAAATATAATAGGGAGTCATTACATACTTAAAAATCTCTCTAATAAAATGTACCCAAAGATGGTCATATCTGCATTGCTAATAATGTTCCAAAAATTCCCTCACCATAAGTAACTAGAAAATACTGCATATTATCATTCAAGAGAAGAAAAATAGAATAAAGGTCCATTAGTATAAAAAAGAGTCTTTCCTTGCTTTAATTTGGCAAAAATATTTGCATTTTTCTTCTGCTCTTTCAATTCCTGGATGAGAGAGCAGAGCCACCATTACATCAACATAATCTTGCAAGCTTGTGCATTCACTGCAGAATGCAAAATGTCATGGCATTTCTCTATAAAAATATAAAACATTTATTTTTGGTGGGGCAAGTTTTGCTTCAAGTCAAAGGTAAATGAGAATAAAGGTTGAAACTGCAGGCACTTCAGAATTCTGAATGGAAGACTGGAGTTACCAGACTAAAGGAAATATGCCACATGTGAAGGAAAGATTAACTCTGGTATTTTCTTCCCCCTTAATAACTTAAGAAGTTATTGATTAGTAGCTCTAATCTTATGAAAATGGTTCAATGTGTCTCATTAAGGATGACTTCATCTTACCAAATCATAACAAGGAGGGAGTGGAAGGAGAGACAGTAGAGGAGGAGGAAGGAAGGAAGAGGTCCCCTCAGTTGAAAACTACACAGGGGAGAAAAGTTATATGTGATTGGGGAGGGTTATTTAATATTGACTGAGAGTTCCAAGAATCTTTCGTGGGATTGTTAAAGCATTGTAAATTATCTGGTGATGTGTGGTTTAATCTGAAGGCAGGAGACAAGATTCATATGTTTGTGGGATTTTTTTAAAGTTCATAATAATCTATCCTTCTAATAATGACTAAATTCTTGGAAGGCTCTCAGATCACTGAATCATGGTCTTTAGAAGGAGTTTTCCGAAATCACACCATACAGCCCTCCTCTCAACCTAAGAAGAGCCATTCCCAATTCTGACAAGAAAAGAATACCTCAGCTTTTTTCTTAGCTCACAAAAAAGTGCCTGACCATTTGACTTCCTCACCAGGTAGCACGCCCGTGCTACTATATATGTTCACATACATGTGGTTCACAGCATCCAAGTAACTAAAGTCAAATAGTCATTTAATACAGAATTGGAGACACCATTGAGCAGCTGGATGAAACCTAACCTGAGGTTATATATATATATCACTGGATTTTTTTTAAGTATAAAAGACTATACATGTCTTATACTTTGCTACTTGAAGTTAAGTTTCCTGTAATTTGCAGCATAGGACACTTTACTGATATAAAGGTCAACACCAGTAGAGGGATCAGAACTGTGAAAGTTCCTAGTTTGAAGAGTTGGTAGTCTAAAACTCTCGCTACTTGGAACATAATCCCAAGACTGTCAGTATTGGTATCATCTGGGGGCATGTTCATAATACAGAATCTCAGACCCCACACCAGACTCACTGAAACAGAATTTTCATTTTAACAAGATCTTCTTTGGCTTGTTCTGCATGTATGTGTTTGATAATTATTCCAGCCCCAATTTTTGGAATATATTGACTATGGATCTAAGCTGTGGAAGTTCCATGGACAAGTAGAAACAGATGAAAATGCCCTGCTAGGAAACAACTGAGTCTGTGATGATGACATTTTATGTGAACAGGACAAGTGTGCTTATCAGGATGAGAGGCATTAGGTATTTAAAAAGGGCAGTATTACTAGAAGCTACAAGTGTAGAGCACAGTCTTCATCATCCAGCCTCTTCCTGGTTATTCTTAACCTCTGTGTAGCGTTTGAAGATCTGCCACTTCAGGTATCCATGTAAGTGAAAATAATAATCGCCTACTCCCTGCCTTCCCCAGTTTGGAATTAGTCCAGTGATATCATGAAAAGTAGAGCCTGAAGTAAAATATTTTCTGTTTACTTGCTTCTGTATATGTCCACAGATCAGTAACATTAGCATCACCTGGGACCCCATTAGCAACAGTTTCAGCCTGCCCCACATAAACGGAATCAGAATTTGCATTTTAGCAATATACCCAAGTGATTGGATACACATTGACTTTTGATAAGTACACGTCCATGTCACTTTGTGAATGAGGGGACTCCCTATCCCTGGAGAAGTTTAGATGATGCTTGGGTGAGAAAATGGTGGAGAGAGGAGCCAGGCATGGTGCATGCGGGAGTTAGAACACATAACTACAGGGGCAATTGCAATTCAGAGTTAGATATTTGTTCTTCCAGAAAAACACTGAAACAACGTTTAAAGTAATCTAGAGTGGCCAAAGGAATCATTTACAGCTTTTGCAGCTGGATATGAGCTAGAGATCCCACGAAGATACGTTAGTTCCAAAGGGAACCCATTTTGTAGGGTGAGGAAACTTTGGACACTTCTTTGGAGCTTGTGGGAAATAAATCTCTAATGAACAAGTCTTGTCTATTCATTGGCTTCTAACTTGTTCTCAAAAATGTTCCTCAATTATATTAAGTGATATGTGTTACTAATGAAACTGTCATTTTTCATGTTGAAGGCACTGTCCCACTTTTAGAGAATCCCGAGAATGAAAAACAGTGGCATGGAGGGAGAGGGAAAGCGATGGGCAGAAATCCTTCCATGCACTTTAAAGGAATATAACACTTGGCTGTAGTTTTAGCTGAGATAGAGTTACAATCTGCTATGGATAATTTTTATTTTGTTTGTCTTTAATCAAGATGCAATCCTAAGACTGTGATTCAAAATGAAATTCTTTACTTTGTGAAATTAAACTTTTGATGAAGTCGAAGTCTAGCAGAACTAGTGGTGGCTAAAAGTATTCATCAAGTCAAGACTTCCGTCCGTTCAGCCACCCATCCGTCCCTCCATCTTTTCTTCCATGCATCATCCATTAATCCATGCTATAAGTGACCTTATTACCTTTCTAATAAGAATGACAATCTAGTGTATGGACTAAGTTAACTCCCTATGAGTAGGTGGAAATTCACTCTACCCTGTCTTAGTGAGTTATGGGTTTGTCACACTTTGAACAACTGTATCTGCTCCTCTTTATGGTTTGCTTATCTCCCCGTGCGGAAGCCAACACTGGCCCGCAGAGCATTTAGTGAATGGCCAGCTGCTTGCTCCCCTCCTTGTGGTTGCTGGTTGAATTAATGCGGTGAACACTGGGAAATGTGCAGCCATAACTTACCTCCTGGGGCCTGAGCTGTCATATCTCCTTGCAGACTGGCTGCTCCCGTCTTGTTCTTTTTGCTCATTTCCATAATAGACTCCAGTTGATAAAGCTCTTCACAGTGATTGATGGCCCACAAAGCACAGCCATTTTCAGGCCACGAGTAGCAATTTTTAACTTGGGAAATATGACTACAGTCAATTTCCTTCTCTCTTTCTTTTCTTGCTTTCCTTTATTTTAGTCATTTCTGCAGGGTGTGTCCTTTAGACACCTCTTTCTTGGTCATTATTCCCTAATTAATTCCCTTGTTAAATATAAAGTGTGCATTAGCCTTGACTAATGTCTTCCTTTGTGACTAAGGAAAGAAGAATTTATTACTTTTACATATTGAATCAAGCTGCATAATCACAACTCATTTGTTTAAAGCCCTCAATCGTCATGAACCATACTAGAGTTTAGGTCCTAGGCAGCTGCCAAGAGAGTTTCACTTGACTTTCATAAATATGGAGTCAGGTGTTTGCACATGTGATTGGTTTAAGAAGTGGCTGTCTTCACGTGGAAATACATCTCTTCATTTATGTAATGTTTTCAATTCACACCATGAAATCATGGAGGGGATGAAGTGGAATTGCCCAATTTGTAGAGAGAACATGCTGATATTTTAAGGGATAAAACAGAGGTGTCAAAAATCTGCAGGCATAAAAATCTGCATATGTGTTGGTAAACTAGCAGTCTGCTCCTTTTCCAATTATGTGGTTCTGTGACATATTAGTAAACACAGAAAAGAACCTTAGCTCATCCCAGGGAAGAGAGACTGTGCTGGATACGAGAGGGATGCAGCCTGGGCTACAATTATCTGGTACAACTGGACAAAAATAAAATAAAATAAAGGGAAAAAACCTTTGATTAGAAATGGATAGAGCAACAGTTCTCAAAGCGTGGTCCGGGGCCAGGTGTGGTGGCTCACGCCTGTAATCCCAGAATTTTGGAAGGCGGAGGCAGGAGAATCGCTTGAGTTCAGGAGTTTGAGACCAACCTGGACAACACAGCAAGACCTCATCTCTATGAGTACTAATGATAAATATCAGGTGGGTGTGCTCGTGCATGCCTGTAGTCCCACCTACTGGGGAGGCTGAGATGGGAGAATCACTTGAGCCCTAGCAGTCAAGGCTGCAGTGACCCATGATTGCACCACTGTCCTTCAGCCCAGGTGACCAAGTGAAACACTGTCTCAAAAAAAAAAAAAAAGAAAAAGAAAAAGGAAAAAAAGAAGTGTGGTTGGTCCTGGGAGCCAGCAACAGCAACATCACCTGGGAGATCATTAGAAATGCAAATTCGTGGGCCCTGCTGCAGACTTAATGAGAAACTGGTAGTTGGGCCCTCCAGGTGATTCTGATGCAGCTTAAGTTTGAGCAGCACTATAATGGCGGATAGTTTTCTTCTCTTTCTTGGAGGAAAGTCACGCTAATCTTCAGTTTGAGGACGTGTTTAATGCTGTTAAGATCTGGTAGGTGGCACATAGAACTGTGGATGCTGAAAAAGAATTCCCATCTCTATCCAGTCCTTTCTCAAGGACGGAGGGTGCTCAAGATGAATTCTTCTCTTCCCCTTCTTCCCTTGACCTCACTGACTCTGTTCTGCAGCGGAAAGTGCTTAGAATTCTGAGTCAAAAGATCAGGCTTCTGTCTGGGCTTTTCTTCTTAACCACTGTGTGAGTCTGGGGAGGTTACTCACCCAGTCTGGGGATAAGAATAATCATAATGCCTTTCGTCAGTTACTTGGTTATTACGAGAGACAGCAAAGCCCATCTAAAATCATCCTGGAAGCTGTAGAATTTACAAGGTGGGATCTTTCTTCCTACTTGTTTTGTGAAGCCTTAAGAGGAGAAGAGCCTGATAGCTGGAGCTCCTGGTTATTCTGCCCATTTCTATGATCTTTCAGTAAATATTTGTTGAAAGTGTATTCTGTCTCCCTTCTAGCAGCTGTTCAGTTTATTAGCGGCCTGTTAGTGAGTCCTGGAGAGGATCTGAGACCAAGTTGGGTGAGAAAAGGTTGCGTTGCGCTATCCACAGCACCTGCCCCAGGTTCTTCATCACCTCACCACCCGAGCCTGTTAAGGGTTGGAAACTGCTTCTCTCTGAGACCATCTGTGTTTGTTGCCTTGTGGCTGTTGTGAGTGGATTTTTAAAAATGCTTCTCCTAGAAGTCAGACCTCCAACTTTCTAATTAAGAGATATTGGAGGGTATAACTGGTTAAGAAAACCAGGGCTCGACTCAAAACCAAGAATCCATAATAACCTCCACTTGGATTTGTTTAGACAGAGTCCCAAGGAGCACTGCCTTCTACTTAAGGGGCTGGTTAAGGGGCCTTCTTAAGAGGCCGCTCGCTGAATCTTTTTCCCAGTTGTTTATCCTTGGCAGCTCCTCCTGGGTTTTAAGCCAGATCTCAGCAGGGCCTTTCTTCCTTCTTGGGGCTTTATAAAGATTTACCAGATTTTCCTTCTCCTACTTACTGAGACTAGCTTGTTATGACCAAGTGCTCTGTTTCCCTGAGGTTCTGCCAAAATAACCCTGCAGGTTTATTTCACTTTAAAAGCTCTGCTGCCAGCCACACCAAGGGAAATAACAATATCAAATGTCCTGGGTTCGTTTCCTCAGAAGCAGACTCTAAGGTAAGAATTTGGGGGAAAGAGATTTGTGATGAAGTGGTCCTAGAAAACACAACAGGTGAGACGTGAAGAAACGAGAGGGAAAGGAAGAGTGGGTGTCGGGGCAAATCCCAGGTGATTGCTGAAGCCCTGGAGTTGCTCTCTGGACAGTGAAGGTCACCCTGCAGCATTGTCCCCACCAGGGCAAAAGCAAGGGAGTATTTGCACCCTCCCATTCCTCACCCATCAGTAACCAGTTGCTTGTGGGGAGAATTTGATTCCTGAACTCCGTGCACTAAAAGCGTTAAGAGGGCAGAGTTAAGGGGGCAGTCCTCTGGCAGATGCTGTATGGGTGGCAAATCATGGACAGGGGTGCGTGAGCATGGTGAAGGATGACGCACCAACTGTGTCCCTTAGAGCCACCCTGAGGAATGCTCCTAGCGTGGACATTCAGTCCTGTGCTCTTGTCTCCAGTTCCTGTGTGTACGAGGCTTCTCCTTGTCATGTAAACCCCTTCTTCAGCCCAGGAGGCCCCCGCTTTCAGGGTCAGTTAGGCCTGGCAATGGCCATGAGCTGTGGGCCTTTCAGTCTCAAGTGGGTGATTTACTTCCTAGGGGATTTGAAAAAGTTGGCTCCTTCGTCCATTTTCCCCAGGCTCTGCACCAGCAGTCACCTGAGAGCATTCCTCTGCCCTTCCCTCCTCTTACGGCCGGGTACACAGAATGTGCCTGGTACATGTTACTTTAAAGGAAGATGGAGAGGGCATACCTACAAAATTAGAGGTGATTAAGGTCGTTGAAGAGTCACCATTTGGGGAATATTTTGTTCCAGTAGAAGCTTTCCTATTTGCTGTTAATAGGAGCAGGGGTTTTATTTGGCTTTTCATCTTTGTTTCTTCCCCTTGCTTCTATATAAAGGGAGTCTACAGATGTCAAGATTTGAGAACAGAATGCACATTCTCTTGGGTTCAGCAGGTTTATGGAGACCTGTTCTCCTTTTCACATATGTACAATTTACAGTAAGACATTCCTCCCAGTCACACAACCAAGCTCAGGCAAAAATCAAGTTCTTCCATTTGCTGGTTCCAACGTTTTGCATCCTAATAAATTCATGGTGAAACTAATCCAGCTGTCTTCTCAGAAAATAAAAAGTTTAAAAGGACTGCTACTCTTCACGGCCATGTAATAGTTGGTTGTATACTGCATGGAGTCGAATAGTCATAAACATGAAAGCAGCTGGCAATAAATGACTTTACGACAGCTATTTCCAAGGTATAATGAAGAAAACAAAAAGAAACCAAGTTATTGCTTATAATTATAGTGCCTCGGTGAGCTTGCACGCTGCACTCCAAACACTTCTCTGGCCGTTTCCATGTGATCTCATTCACAGTCTCCTACAAATAACCTTGGCCTTTGGGTCAGTTAGCCTTGTGGGTGGGATGGGCCTTGTAATAGGGTTTGCACTTTGGAATGCCGTTTTTGAAGGAGATGGCGTCCTTGTACTATACTTACCCATGCAATGGGGGAAAAGTGAATTATTGACTACTTTTCACTGTTAAAGAGATTTTACATTGAAAAAAACTTTAAGAGGAGCAATTTGGTATAATTTTCAAAAATTTAAATGTGCTTTTTCTTTAACCTAATGATTAAGTGGGTTAATTTTATTTTTAGGAATAGATCCTACCAGAATATATTAAGTAGAAACATCTAGAGTATTGATTGTAAGGCTGGATGTGGTGGTTCATGCCTGGAATCCCAGCACTTTGGCAGGCCGAGGCAGGAGGATTACTTGAGGCCAGGAGTTGGAGACTTAGAGTAGGTAGCTTAGCGAGACCCTCATCTCTCCAAAAACTTTAAAAACTTAACCAGGCATAGTGGTGTGTGTGTATAGTCGCAGCTTCTTAAAAGGCTGAGGTGGGCAAAGTTTAATAGTTTCAGTTTGAGGCTGAAGTGAGCTGTGGTAGTGCCACTGCATTTCAGCCTGGCAAGAGAGTGTCATCCTGTCTCTTAAAAAAACACAAGGGTGCAGTGGCTCATGCCTGTAATCCCAGCACTTTGGGAGGCCAAGGCAGGTAGATTGCTTGAACCCAGAATTTAGAGACCAGCCTGGCCAGCATAGTGAGACCTTGTTTCTATGAAACATACACAAATTAACCTGGCATGGTGGCATGTACCTGTATTCACATCTATCCAGGAGGCTCAGGTGAGAGGATCACCTGAGCCCAGGGAGGTTGAGGCTGCAGTGAGCCATAATCGTGCCTCTGCACTCCAACCTGGTTGATAGAGTGACACCCTGTCTCAAAAACAAAACAAAAAAAATATGGGTTGCCAGCTTATGTGTTACAGCAAAATGCACACACAGCCTACATATTCATCAATGTGGCAGTAGTTAAATCAACATAGTATAATCATGCTATAGACTACAATGTGCTATTAGAAACATGTGAGATACATCAATAGACAGTGACATTGAATGATCTACTACATGACAAAAGGCTAGTTCCAGGACATAAAACCCAATGTAGGCTCCAATTTATATAGAAGAAAAATAAGGCTATGCTTGAATAGATCTTATAACTTAATCATGTATTCATTTATCTACTCAACAGATATTTATTGAATTCCAGACACCATTCTAGGTGCAATAAACAAAGCCAAGGTCTTCCTAGGAGTTTGCATCTCAGGAAGGAGGGAATTGAAGTTGGGGAGCCAGTGAACAAGAAAACTGTGTCAGGTGCTGATAGGAGTTGTAAAGGGATACAAAGGTGGCTAAGCAATAGAGAGTAATTTAGCTGGAGGGTAGGAAGAGCTCTTTGAGGAGGTGACATTTGATCAAACATCTAAAAGGAACAAGGGAGAAAACCAGGGAGTACTTGGGAAATGGAGCTTGTAAGACAGAGGTGACAGCAAGGCCAAAGGTCCTGGAGCAGAATCATGCTTTGTGCATTTGAAGAACAAAAGGAGGCCAGTGTGTCTGGAACTCAAGAGCAGGGGAAAGTGGAAGGGAGGGGCTAAGAAGGGAAGATTGGAGGTCATGGTTGTGACTTTGAATTTTATTAAAGGATGATGGGAGGTGATTACAGGGTTGGGATGAGGAAGAGGACATGCCATTATTTACTCTTTAAAATCTAAATGAATGCGGCGGAAGGATTCTCACTCTACTCTTGGCAGTGATGGCCTCAAGGAGGGTGTTGTCAGTGAGTTAGAGGAGGGGAAGTTTGTGGCTGCAGGAGAACTGTTCTCACTGCGATCTGCTGATGCCTGTCTTGTTGGAGCCTTGTATTCATGTACTATTTGTGTAGTTAAAAAATAGAATCAACTACTCTTTATACGAGATAAAGAAATCCTTTAGTATTTTTTCTGTGACCTTGGACAAGTTTTCTTTCTTAGCTTTTCTCTTCTCCGTGTTTATAGAAAGCGGGCTATCTGTTTTTTATCACAGTCTTGTTAATGAGAACAAATCAGATAATGCACATAGACCTCTGAGTCCAGTGCTCAGCACATTTCAGTAATTCAAGAAATGACAACTATTATTACTGCAGTGCTACTGCCTCCCATGTCCAAACACTGTGAGGCATTCAGGATACTATAAAATTGCCTGTCTCTCTATCACCTTATCTTGAGCTACAGAGAAGGTTAAGAGGCTGGTTCACAGCATCACATAATCTAGCCCAGCACTGCTCATTTATAGATGTGGATACAGAGGTGCTGAGGGCATATGCTGTTGACTCCCAGACCTGTAGCTAGTGAGTAACCTGTGCTCCTGCTTTCCATGTCAAATGCATCAGTATTTTCCTAATTTTGGTCATTTACATTCCGTCTTTTGGTTTACCTAATATTCGAATGGACTCTTTAAGCAATTTTTGTTTTCAAAGGAAACTACCCTTATCATAAATGGAAAATAAGCATTACTTGTTTTAATAAATTATAATAACTTACAGTTTTAGCTATTTATATATTGCCATTGCTACAGTAATGATATATAACCAGCCACTCAAGAACTCAGTAATATGCAATAGTCAGCATTTCTTGCTCACATGGCTTTGGGTTGGTTTGGGCATAGCTGATCTCAGCCTGGCTTTACTACATCTACTCCACTTGTCTCTCAGCCTCCCTGGACCAGTAGCTATATGAGGCATGTTCTTATGATACAGTCTTCTCACTGCTCTCCTCCCAAGACAGGAGTGCAAAAGTTTTAACCTAAATGTCCAATATTGTCCCATTGGCCAAATCAAGTCACATACTCAAGTCTATCATCAATGGGATGAAGAAAAATATATCCCCTCTGTCTTAGTCAGCTCAGGCTGCTGTAACAAATACCATAGTCTGAGCAGCTTAAACAGCATTTATTTCTCATGGTTCTGGAGCCTGGGAAGTCCAAGATCAAGGTGCCAGCAGGTTTGGTGCCTGTCAAGAGCTCTTTTCCTGGTGTGTAGACTGCTGTCTTCTCTCTGTGCCTTCATATGGTGGAGAAAGAGATCAACTCCTTCATGTCTCTTCTTATAAGGGCACTGATGTTATTCATGAGGGAGGGGTGTCACCCTTATCCCCTAGTTACCTCCCAAAGGCTTCACCCCCTAATGCCATTATACTGAGAATTAGGATTCAGCGTATGGATTTAGGGGATGGACACAAACATCACATTCATAGCACTCCCCTCACGGAGTGTCATACTAGGTTCAGGAGGCATAACAAATCATTATAGACTGTGATTTAAACAACAAACATATATTTCTCACAGTTCTGGAGGCTGGGAATCTAAGATCAGGGTGCCAGCATAGCCAGGTGATAGTGAGAGCCCTTTTCCATGTTTCAGGCTTATATTGTCACATGGTAGAAAGAAGAGCTAAGTAGCTCTCTGGCCTCTAATGTCCTCTAGTGACACTAATCCCACTCAGCAGGCCTCTACCCTCATGACCTAATCACCTCCCAAAGGCTGCACCTCCAAGCACCATGAGAGTGGGACCAGAGTTTTGCCATGTGAATCTTGTAGGGGACCCAAACATCTAGTCTATTGCAGAGGAACTGCAAAATTATATGGGAAAGGTATGTATAGAAGGAGGGATGAAGACTTCAGAAAAATGTAAATATCACATTTAAATGGGTATTGCCCTTCTGTTCACCACCTCAAAATATCTTTCATACTTCTAGAGTTAGGTATACCATGGTTTGGAAAATGCTGCATCCCAGTTAAAGGCATGATAGCAAACTCACTATGCTGATAACCGACACGTAAAGAAGAGTGAGGCCAAGCGTAGTGGGCTATGAAAGCATTTCTCACTTGGGGCCCAATCTGTAATTTCACATAAGAAAAAATTCTCTTTCCACTCTAAGTCAAATGATTCTTTTTTTTTTAAAAAAAAGACAGGGTCTTACTCCTGTAGCCCAGGCTGGAGTGCAGTGGTACCATCATGACTCACTGCAGCCTCAATGTCCCAGGCTCAGGTGATTCTGCCACCTCAACCTCCTGAGTAGCTGGGACTACAGGCGTGTGCCACCATATCTGGCTAATTGTATTTTAAGTAGAGGCAGGGTTTTGCCATGTTGCCCAGGCTGGTCTCTAATTCCTTCTCTAAAGCAGTTTGTCTGCCCCAGCCTCAAATGATTTTTTCTTTAATCTCCCGAGAATTTCTGAAGGCTGGATGCTCAGGCCTGATTAGCATGGAGACTTACTGCTTCTGAAGTTTGCTGGAAGGGGAATCTGGAGCCTCACAAATTGGGTTGCTAATGTCATTCTCCAAATTCTAGTGGTGGTTGCTGAGTTATGTGCAAATACACCTGGCCTGGGTTTTGGTACAGTCTGTCATTCCTCCGTGGTAGAGTATTTACATGGAAGGTGGTTATGTTAAATTCAGCTTTGAAATAATCTCATGCCAATCCCTTCTTATGGCCCCATCAGAAGTTTATTATGGCAAAGAACACAAACTATGCTGCAAAAGTCCTTAGTTTGCTTGCTCACTTGCCCTTTCTCAATCTGTCTCTCTCTGTCTCTGTCTCTTTCTCTCAAGTAATAAAAAATGATTAATGGAGTAAGCTTAGTTAAGAAGAATTCTATGCGAAGTTATTTCACATAAATTGAATTTCTTCCATGATACTGTATTTTTATCTCTGCTTTATCATTGCCTTTTTGTTTGAATTAATGCAATAATATTACCAAAATCATCCTCTATTACACTACCGTTTACTTTCACATTCAAGGCAACGATGTCATTTACAGATGAAACTATTTGTCCTTGTTAAAACAGACAAGGCAGTTGGTACATTCAGACTCAATTACTAAGTTGCATGATTGATTCCAAGATAGAGCTGAGGGATAAGGCAAATGAAACTTGTCATTAACTGTGCAGTATGTTTTTCTTCTACTAGATCTGATGGGAGAAAGATTCACATAGCTGTATTTAAGAGGGAAGTGAATGGAAGTTAGCTCAGATCAGTTCCCAGGAAACAGACTCTAAGACAGAGTTTAGGATGCCAGATGTTTATTAAGGAGTGCCCTTAGGTCAATACCTGGGGAAGAGAGAGAGGGGAAGCAGGAGTGGGCTGAGGGAGAAGGTGAGCTGGATATAGGCCCAGTGACAGACCCTACAGACTCAGTGAAGAGCTCTGAAGCTGGAAGAACCCTTTAGTATTGTGCTGATGAGCCAAGATGGCCAGACCTTGTACCACTTCACTGATCAGTTATTGGTGTCCTGGGCAGGGGCATGATTCTGGGTGAGGTGGCTTTTTATAGTTGAGGCAGTCCTTGAACAGGATGGTGGTTGAAGGCTATCTGCTGGGTTCTAGGTCCTAGACTCCAGGTCAGTGATTTTTAACCTGGGGACATTTGACAATGTCTAGAAATATTTCTGATTAGCACAACTAGAAAGATGCTACTGACATCTAGCTGGTAGCATCTGGGGTGCTACTAAACTTCCCGCAAGTCACATAGCCTCCGAGAACAAATAATTATCTGGTCCACAATATCAATAGTTCTCAGGTTGGGAAGCTCTGCTCTGGAGCAACACGTTCCTCTTTGAAACGGAACCTGGT
Source organism: Callithrix jacchus (assembly GCF_049354715.1). Classification (NCBI taxonomy): domain Eukaryota; kingdom Metazoa; phylum Chordata; class Mammalia; order Primates; family Cebidae; genus Callithrix; species Callithrix jacchus. The sequence goes on from NC_133506.1 coordinate 22,518,673, forward strand.
GGGCATCATAGCATCCATACCAGGAGTCATCATTAATCAAGGTATTACTGCTTCTCAGGCACAATGTCATGTTCTTTATTTCTCTAACTCTTCCTACAAACTCTTTGAGGCAGGACTCAGAGTTTCCACTTACTAAAGAAAAAACAGTGCTCAGAGTAGTTCAGTAAACTGCCCCACGTTATGAGTTGGAAGGACACCAAGGTGGGATTTAAAGTGGGCCATCTTGTTGAAAACATTTTGCTATCTTCTGGCTTTCCCTTTGAAAGAGTTCAGAACACACAACCCCAAAATATGCCCCTCTGGCACATTGACTATTTTGAGTCAAAGGCACTTAAAAATAAGAGCAGGTGCAAGAAGAACACTCTTGCAGTCCTTTTTAAAAGGAGGAGATACAGTTTCCATGTGAAATATATCCTCCCTGTACTAGAAGGAAAGTGTCATTCTTATCATCAAGGATGAGAAATTGAGGCCATGGAAATCTGTATAAACACACCTTGTTAAACTAACTCTTATCTTTCTTGTCACTTTACCCAATTAACTACCCTAGCCCAAGCCCTTTACCTTGTTACATCTTCATAATCTACTCTCTGTCCAATTTAGTATATGTGTTCAACTCTAACTGCATCTTTGAGTCTTCATTTTCTTATGAAGCCTCCAATGCCACATAAAACTTGAGTTGAATTTGTATGTTTTTTTTGTCCTGTAGATATGTCTTGTATCAATTTAATTATCAGCCACAACTGAAGAACCCTAAGAAGGCAGAGGTAAAATCTTGCCTTTTCTACACCTTGATGACTCCATGCAGCAGTTCTCAAACATTTTTTTTTCTCTCCAAATGTGAGATACATGATGCTCACATGTTCACTTTGCTCCCGTGGAATTCCTGGGGCTTAAGCTGTAAACTCACTTCTATCCCACTTAAAAGGTACATTGGAACACGAATGGCATGGCACAAATATAGGAATGACACTGAATACTGTCCAGTTTATATTTTTAGTAGACTATTCCTGAACTCGGAGTCCTTCCCAATAGTAACATGCATCTCACAGTAAGCTTGCAGCTAATTTCCAAATGGAGAGTAACGCCTAGTGGTAGTCTTGGTGAATACTTGTAAAGAGCCTACAACGCTTTCAGAATTTGTGTTACGCTGTTGCTTCATTATCTGTATCACTGAATGATTAAGTCATTCAAGAACATTCCTCAGATGTTACTGGCACCTTAAGAACCCTTGGAATCCAAGTATTGACTCATAAATTTAATTTAAAAAGAGCATCTACTATGTTCCAGAAACTGTTCTGCCTTCTCATTTTGAAGAGTAGAATTTACTATTAATAGTAAAGTCTTCCACAGGAGCAGAGAAAAGCAGATCTCATTTTACAGACAAATAGTTGAGCTTAACAAAGCCAATTTCTACTCTCTGAAACAAAATCACATAGATTTTGACCTTTTTAACATGGCATCTTGCAAAGGGAGTGAACAAACATAGGCTATGTAATAGTGTCAACAGAAATAAAAGGCAATACACATTTAACCAAAAGATATAAACAAAAATGACTTAGCTATTTTATTATTATTGACCTCAATAATAATGTTGGCTATTATGGTCCATAGCAGCTGCAGTTTTTAGATTCTAACATAGTGCCAGTAACTTTAAAAAAAAAAAAAAAAATCTGTCATTAATTCCAACAGCACATTTCTTTTTTTTTTTTTTTTCACTTTTTATAGATTTAGGAGGTAAAAGTGCACTTTTGTTACATGAATATATTGTGTAATGGTGAAGTGTACACTGTACCCTTTAGGTAATTTCTCTTCCCTTGCCGCTTTTCACCTTTCTGAGTCTTCAGTGAATTATTCCACTCTCTATGTCCATGTGTACACATTTTTTTTAGCTCCCACTAAAAATGAGAACATGTGGTATTTGTCTTTATGTAACAGTTGTTTTACTTAATACCTTCTAGTTCCATCTATGTGGCTGCAAAATTCATGATTCCATTCTTTTTTATGGCTGAGTAGTATTCCACCTACCATCTGTTCTTTATCCAAGTCTCCATTGATGGACTTAGGTTGACTCCATATTGTTACTATTGTCAATAGCGCTGTGAATAAAAGGAATACAGGTTTTTAAAAAAATAATATTTTTCCGTTGAGTAGATACTGAGCAGTGAGATTGTTGGATGGAATGGTAGTTCTAGTTCTAGTTCTTTGAGAAATTTTCATACTGTTTTCTGTAGAAGTTTTACTAATTTACATTCCCACCAACAGCCCCCAACACACTTCTGTATGGTGGGAATTATCACCTTCATTTTACAATTGAAAAATACAGACCAGAAAGAGTAAAACAACTTGGTTGAATTTATACAGAAATCCATTGGCAGGGAAAGCTGCCACACTCGGACCACTTTCTACAGCTACAAAGCCAAATTTAGAGTAAATTACACATTTACATTTGTCAATTTGTTTTTTTCAATCAAATTCTATAAACACTACTAAGCAAAATATAGTATAAGCAGTAGTGTGCTGGTAAATGTTTAAAGATTTGCTCTCAAAAGAGGTGTATGTGTTATATAAGCTTATTTTTCATGTTACTGACATAAAATATGTGTAGCACATAATTTACAGATATAATAGTATCTGTAATACTCTTTATTATATATTCAAAATAGTTCATTGATTTTCACGGAATGCTTTTGTTGAATTTTACCTAAGATGTGTATCCATAACAGTTTGTGTTATTAACCGTCCCATGATATGGGTCATGAATGTTAGTTGATGTTTTCAGATTATGAGCCACTGATGTGACATCAGGTACCATGAAGCTGGGAAGAGGCTTGTGTAGTATTTCACCATACACATATGACAGACATACATAGGTAATAGTCAAATGTGCAAAGCAATTAGAAAGGGATGAGTTCTGACTATTGAGTATCTGTGTTTTGACATCATTTATTTAAGATTCCTGAAAACTTAGCAGTTGGTTCTTGTAAGCTGATGTAACTGCTGATAGGGAACAGTTACCAGTTACCAGTTAATCAAATGTTTCCATTTCCATTGTCCCCTACTCCAACTGGTAGCTCTGAGTATGTAAGTAGAGGGCATCACATTATCAAGCAAAATAGATGTTGAGATATATGATGTTGAGTAGAGTTGTTTCTTTAATATTTATTGTTATTTTTGTGGTTTATTCACAGGCATTTCCCTGCATCTCTACAGGCATTTATGGTAAGTGATCTAGCTTTTGATGATGTTTGTATTTCTTTATTGTTAAATGCAGAGGTTAAGTGAAAATATAAGAGGCTCTCTGATGAATATATTTTGCTGTGATTTAAAGAGACTCAAAATGCTGGTCAAATCTCATTAAGGAATGTCAAGAGGCTATTCAGATTCTTTTGTGTTCTTGAATTTTGTTGTGCTGAATATCACATGAAATGATTTGATACATTGTGGCTTGATGTCTTGGTTAAACAAAAAGTTTGGTCTTAGTAGGACTGACCTCTAATATTGCTTTATTTAATAAATTCAAATTTCTTCTCATTAAAAACTATCATGTATATAGAGCTTAGCAGTATCATTTTGTTGCTATTTATAAAATAATAGAAAAATTAAAATGCATACATATGCATATATCTGTATTTTAAATTTTTAAAAGTCCAAAGAAGTGACTTTTAATAAATATGAATAATTTTAATAAACTGAATTTTTTTAGCATAGTGATGGTTGTTTTAAGTAGTGAATGCTTCGCTTACAGATGGCAGCAAAATGTTTTTTAATCACTTGTTTTTACTAGCCTAAAGCTCTCTAAATATTCTTCCATCTACCTGAAAGAACTTTTTGTATAATTTTTTTCAGACCATTAATAAGTTCGTTTTATAACGTTAAGAATTCTCTGATCCAAATATAATAGATTACATTCTTTCTGAATTTAAACTTCTCACATGGAGGCTGTCAGCTAAAGCATAAAATATGTAAAAATCTAACACACACACACACACACACACACTATTTTTTCAAATTTATTACTACAATGAAGGACTACCTACACTGATGACAAATATAGGAGCTTTTTTTTTTTTCTTGATCTGGTATTACTTTTGATGGTCTTGGGCAAAATAAAATGGAATATGTAAGCCTGAACCAAATTAAGTGGGAATCTAGTCACACTTTTTAAAAAGTTAAGGTGTGCCTTCTTGCTCTCCACAGTCTCCTATAGCCTGTCTTTGTGGAAACAGAATGGGCACTGGGCTGGAGGGGGCTAAACTAGACCATCTGCACAGTTATTCCCATCATGGCCATTCTTTCTGCCTCACAAATGTCCAGTAACAAATCTTAAATATTTGCTTAATGGAAGTATTATGTATAAACTTATGCCTAAAAAATACTCTAATGCTTTATATCACCTTATCTAGAGTCAAACCCAACTTCATTGCAGAAATGGTTTCTATTATGAGAATGTTCTTTCATTGCAATCTGGATTTACCTTGGCAAAACAAACAAAGAAACATACTATGTACATCATTTTATATGTTTATTACCTTGTCAGAGAGTCAAAGTATGTTTTACTTTTGAGAATCTTATGGCAATGTGTAAAATTAGTCTCCATTATGATCATGTCAATAGATGCAGAAAAAGCATTTGATAAAATTCAGCGTCCTTTATAATAAAAACCCTCAACAAAATCAAGGTAGAAGGGACTTAGGTTAAAGTAATAAAAGCCATATCTGACAAACCAACAATCAATATTATACTGAAGGGGGAAAAGTTGAAAGTGTTTCCTTTTAGAGCTGGAACAAGACGAAGATGCCCATTTTCACCACTTATATTCAACGTAGCACTGGAAATCCTGGCCAGAGTGATCAGATGAGAGGAAGAAATAAAAGACATCGAAGTCAGAAAAGAGGAAGTTAGACTGTTACTCTTCTCTATGATATGATCATTTACCTAGAAAACCCTAAAATTAATCTAAAAAGCTCCTCAATCTGGTAAACTAATTCAATAAAGTCTCAGGTTACAAAATCAATGTACAGAAATCAATGCACCACTATAAACCAACATTGACCAAGTTGGAAATCAAATCAAGAACTCATTCCCTTTCACAATAGCTGCAAAAAAAAAATTCTAGGATTATACTTAACCAAGGAAGTGAAATATCTCTACCAGGCAAACTATGAAACACTGCTGAAAGAACTCATAGATGACACAAACAAATGGAAATACATTCTATGCTCACAGATGGGTAGAATCAATCTTGTGAAAATGACCATACTGTCTACAGATTCCCATCAAAATACCATCATCATTCTTCAGAGAACTAGGAGAAAAAAACCCTAAAATTCATATGGAACCAAAAAAAGAGCCTGCATAGTGAAAGCAATATTAAGCAAAAAGAATAAATCTGGAGGCATGACATTACTCAACCTCAAATTATACTACAGATCTATAGTTAATAGAACAGCATGGTACTTCTATAAAGTAGGCATGTAGTCCAATGGAACAGAATACATAACCCAGAAATAAAGCCAAATTCTTACAGCAAACTGATTTTCAACAAAGCATACAAAAACATAAATTGGGGAAAGATACCCTATTCAATAAATGGTACTGGAAAACTGGCAAGCCACACATAGAATGAAACTAGATCCTCATTTCTCATCTCACACAAAAATCGACTCAAGGTGGATAAGACTTAAATCTAAGACCTGAAACCATAAAAATTCTGGAATATAACATCAAGAAATCTTCTAGACTTTGGCTTAGGCAAAGAATTCATGACTAAGACCTCAAAAGCAGATGCAACAAAAACAAAATTAAATAAATGGTATCTAAATTAACTAAAAAGCTTCTACACAGCAAAAGAAATAATTAGCAAGCAGACAACCATAGGGTGGGAGAAAATAGTTACAAACTGTGCATCTGACCAAGGACTAATACTCACAATCTACAAGAAACTCAAACATATCAATAAGAAAAAAAAGTCCCATCAAAAAGTGGGCAAAGGTCATAGATAGGCAATTCTCAAAAGAAGATATACAGACAGACAACAAACATATGAAAAAAATGCCCAACAGCACTAATTATCAGGGAAATACTAATTAAAACCACAATAAGATACCACCTTACTCCTGCAAGAATGGTCATAATTAAAAAGTAAAAAAACAGTAAATGTTGGAGTAGATGTGGTGAAAGGGAACACTTTACACTGCTGGTGGGAATGTAAATTAGTACAACCACTATGGAAAACAGTATGAGATTTCTTAAAGAACTAAAAGTAGAACTACCATTCAATCCACCAATCGTGCTACTTGGTATTTACCCAGAGGAAAATAATCATTCTATGAAAAAGACACTTGCACACATATGTTTATAGCAGCACAATTCCCAATTGCAAAGATATGGAACCAACCTAAATGGCCATCAACCAATGAGTAGATAAAGACAATGCGGTGTGCATAAACCTCATGGAATATTACTCAGCCATGAAAAGAAATGAAATAATGTCTTTTGAGGCAACTTGGATGGAGCTGGAGGCCATTATTCTAAGTGAAGTAACCAAGGAATGGCAAGTCAAGTATAGTATGTTCTCACTTAAAAGTTACAACTAAGCTATGAGGATGCAGAGAGATAAGAATGATATCATGGAATTTGGAGTCATGAGGGTGAAGACTGGGAAGAATGTGAGGGATATAAAACTGCCTTTTGGGTGCAGTGTACACGTGTACACTGTTTGGGTGACAGGTACATCAAAATCTCAGAAATTACCACTGAAGAATTTATGCATGTAATGAAAAACCATGTGTACCCCCAAAAACTATTGAAATAAAAATTAAGTTCTAAAAAAGTTTAAAAAGGCATTTTACTTCATCACCATAATACAAAAAAGCAGAAGAAAACATATTTCCTAATACAGTAGCCATACTTTAAAATATTCAAGTATCTCATGAGAAATATATTTTATCTATAATTCATTAACAATTCATCATTCACTTAATAGTGTTTACTTGTTCCACACACAATGTAATAATTTAAACACACACACAAAATAATTGTTAGGTCATATTCTATGGATATGTTTAACTGTATTGTGAAATACCAAACTGTTTTCCAAAGTGATTGAATCAAATTATCCTCCTACCCACTCTACCCACTCCGTTTGAAGAGCACCATGTTCCCTATCCTCTCCAACGTTTGATATTGCCAGTCTCTAAAATTATTGCCAAATTCCTGGGTGTGAAATTTTATCCCATTGTTTAAATTTGCATTTTCTTGATTATTAATAATGTAAACTTTTTAAATATCAAAAACAATAGAGGCTCCAGAGTGGGCAGTAAGAACTAATTGAAATCTAGACTGGATCATGGTTCATTTTAATCTGTGAAGAATAGAGATTTCACCCTAGAGAGAGTAATGTGGTTCAAAACATAATAACTGGTTCAGTATACCATTGTGGTGAATGAGAAGGAAATAGGAAATATTGTCGGGCATGGCATTAATAGAGTGAGTCACATTAGCTGTCTTGAAGGGCTGTCACCAGGCAAGTTTTGTCATTTTCACAATGCTAGGTCAAAGAAAATACTTCTTAAGTCCTGGCTACTTGTCTCTTTCGCCTCTGTTTTTCTGGTAAATTTAGAAGTGAGACTGATATACACAAAGGTCATGTGCCATATTGCTTTTGGTTAGCCCCACTGGGTGCTGAAACCTAGGTTTCCTTTTAGCTTCCTAACATCCTGTTTCAGTAACTTCAGATGACCACATCTCTGTGGTTTATAGACAATTCAGTGTTATGCAACATGAAAATTATTTCATGTGTCCTGTATTAGTCTGTTTTCATGCTGCTAATAAAGAAATGCCCAAGACTGGGCAATTCACAAAAGAAGGAGGTTTAATTGGACTCGCAGTTCCACATGGCTGGGGAAGCCTTACAATCATGGTGGAAGGCAAGGAAGAGAAAGTCATGTCTTACACAGATGGCAGCAGGCAACAAGAGAGCTTGTGCAGAGAAACTCGCATTTTTAAAACCATCAGATCCCATGAGACCCGTTCACGATCATGAGAACAGCATGGGAAAGACCCACCCCCATGATTTTATCATCTCCCACTTAGTCCCCCCCGCAATATGTGGGAATTACGGGAGCTACAAGATGAGATTTGGGTGGGGACACAGAGCCAAACCATATCATTTACGGTTAATAGACCATTCAGCATTATGCAACTTGAAAATTATTTCCTATGTCCCTGGTAAAGTTAAAGCTTTCTTAGTCCTTGCTTCTTTCCCAGGATCTGTATATTACAGACCAGTTTTCTTGCTCTTATTTGGAGCCCTTCTGCTTCTTCTCCTCCATTAACCAGATAATTTTTCTTTCATCTATTTTTTTATTAGGGTTTGAGATAATACTTTAAAGAAAGTGGTTCATAGCTGAAAAGAAAAGTTTCACAAAGCAAACACGACTCCCAACAGTTTTGTAAGTCAAACTAGAATGAAGGTAGCGAAGGTTTTCAGAATCATTTCCTGGTTACACTCTTTTTCTTTCTTGTTCCATATTCCAAATCTCACTAGATTAATTTTTTTCTAAAATACCACTTGGTGCATGTTTCCCATCTGCCCAGAAGCCTTTGATCATATTCTATTACTTGCAGATTAATGTTCACCCTTCCTAGCCTGAATAATAGACACTTTATATATCTCCATAAACTAGTGCTTTCAAAATATGTGAGACGGAGGGGAAAAAACATCTTTCTTCAAGGATGTAAACTGGTGTGCTAAGAAATTTATATAGGCTTTTGCATCTTTAAAAGGGGAATTTAATTTGCATCAGTTCTCAAAGTTATTTGGTGATAGAAACTATTATACCCTCAACCTTTCTCTGGGATCATGTTTTCTTCAGAAGATAGTTTGAGAAATTTCCTGGTATCCATCCATCATGGTTATATCTTACTGTGACCCACATGTACATGAATTGATGAATATAAGAACTTGCCATTGCACAACAAGGTCCAGTCTTGGGTCCCTTCCTGAAACTTAACCTTAACACATCTTCCCCAGTGCACACAAACCAAATTCATACATACCATCACCACCATTGGTGTCTACCTCATGGTCCAAACAAAAACATTCCAAGCACATTTAAGCCGACTGAAACTTAAAAAAACAAACAAAAAAAACATTTCTTTTAGGTTTGGGTACATGTGAAGGTTTGTTACATAGGTGAACTTGTGACACAAGAGTGTATTGTACAGATTATTTCATCACCCAGGTATTAAGCCCAGCACCCAATAATTAACTTTTCTGCTCCTCTCCTTCTTCTCACCCTCCACCCTCAGTTAGATCCCAGAGTCTTGTTCTTTCTTTGTGTTCATGAGTTCTCATTATTTAAATAAATTATTTAAATAACTTCCACTTACAAGTGAGAACATACAGTATTTGGTTTTCTGTTCCTATGTTAGTTTTCTAAGGATAATATCCTCCAGCTCCATCCATATTCCTGCAAAAGATATAATCTCATTTTTTATGGCTGCATGGTATTCCATGGTGTATATGTACCATATTTCCTTTATCCAGTCTGTCACTGATGGGCATTTAGTTGATTACCTGTCTTTGCTATTGTGAATAGTGCTGCAGTGAATATTCACATGCATGTGTCTGTATAGCAGAATGTTTTATATTTCAACAAAAATGAGCCATCATAGTAGGCGACTGTAATCCTGGCTACTCAGGCGGCTGAGGCAGGAGGATTGGTTGAACCCATGAGGCCGAGGTTGCAGTGAGCCAAGATCATGCCATTGCACTCCAGCCTGGGCAACAAAAGCAAAACTCGGTCTCAAAAGAAAAAAGAATGATTTATATTCTTTTGGGTTTATATTCAGTAATAGAATTGCTGGGCTGAATGGTAGTTCTGCTTTTAGCTCTTTGGGGAATCACCCTACTGCTTTCCACAATGGTTGAACTAATTTACACTCTCACCAATAGTGTATAAATGTTTTCTTTTTTTCTGCAGACTTGCCAGCATCTGTTATTTTTTGACTTTTTAAGAACAGCCATTCTGACTGGTGTGAGATGGTATCTCACCGTGATTTTGATTTGCATTTCACTAATGCTAAGAGCATTGAGGTTTTTTTCATCAGCTTGTTGGCCACATGTATGTCTTCTTTTGAGAAGTGGCTGTTCATGTCCTTTGCCCACTTTTTAATGGGGTTGTTTTTCTCATGTAAATTTGTTTAACAGGCTGAAAGTTGATCTGCAGGAAGTCTTCCTTGAGTATGCCAACACTTGCTTGTTATCCTTTCTGAAATTCTTTATCATCTGTGTCAGGACAATTATCAACGACTTCCTCAGATTGCTCCATAGATTTCTGTTTATATAGTCTGTGCTCACAGTCAGTTTGGAATTTAAAGAGCAGGAATTCACTCCTGCATATTCTTTGCATACCCAGTGCCTAGCAAAGCACCGTGTCTATAGGAGAGGCTCAGCAAATATTTGGATCATGACAGCAGTAGTAATTGTAACCCAAATTGTTGCCTAACTAAATGTATAGAAAACAGAATTCTTGATTGACAAAAGAACAGGTAAAGAAAGCTACCCGGCTGGTATTTTCTTAATGGACAAATATCTCTATGGTAGGAAAAAAAAAATGTTTTTAAAAAGCATCCTCAAACTGGAAACGCTAATTTTAGCCATGCCAGTGTCTACCCGGTCAAGGTAAACTGGAAACTCAAGAATTCACCAATTAGAGACCCAACCCAAGCTAAATAGAGCATTTTACTTCAGTCAAAACAGAACCTCTTTGTGGTTTATTACAGCCCATGGAACACACAGGTCAGCTGGCCATCCAGGAGGCCCTGTTCTGACTTCTCCCAAGGTACCCTAGACCCAACCCACCAGTAGCTGTAATTTCTCACACACCTGTTTGCTTTGGAGTTATCTTCACTTTTAGATTTCTGCTCCATCAGTCCACGATAATCCTAGTTTTGTTATAACAAAATTTTGAGGATGGCAGAGCTACTACCTTTCAAAGGGATTTTGTTTTTTAATTACTGAGATGATTTTTTTAACAGGATAATTTCAAGAGCGAGCATGCCCATTTCTTGGAAATTCAGACCTCACCATAACACTCACAGTGTGTCTGGAGGACCTTGCCAGGCGCCGGTACTTTGGGAATGCTCAGGACCCAGCAGAAGCTCTCCTAGCCCTCTCCCACTCCTCAGCCCTATAGCCTCACACCCTCAAATGGAGCAAAACCAGCTGAGCCTTTTTTAAGGCACAGCCTGAGGAATATCCTCCATATGATTAACCTGATTTAAGAAGGAGACGTGATAAGAGCAGGCACTGCCTGCTTTGAAGTTCCCCTGGAAGAGGAACCAGACTTTTCCACTCTGTCTTTCCATGAGTCCTGCTGCTGCTCCTACCTAATGTTTCCAGGATGGTTCCACACGGCACCAGACCACCTGCTTACACTCATGATGAAAAGCCTCGTTTGGTCAAATACCAAAGAAAGCCCTGTGCTACTTTTGGAAAAATAGATCCAGATGAAGCTTTCAGGGCTTGAAATCCCTAGATTCCTGTTAAATTTTGAATTGGCCTCTAAAGCAGTCTCTAAACAGATCTGAACCTCCCTGATGGACATGTCAGATCTCATGCGTGCTTTCTGCCCTTTGAGTCCGATTTGGACACTCTAATGCTGATAAGTTTAACAAAAGAGGCCAGACATGATACATAGCAATGGAATTTTTACTGAGAAGTGAATGGCAGAAATGATTTTAGTCCATTTCATGAGAGTCAATATAGTTAAGAGAAATCGAGCCCTAGATGAAAAGCGTATTCCTTGAGTACTTAAAAATTTGGAAAAAAATTTCTCTGGAGAAAAAGAAAAATCTCAGGGTTTGCTTTCCAGGTACTACATGGCATATGTAGAGAGGAAGGAATTTAAGACCTTGAGTTATTGGCTGTAAATCTGAGGAAAAATTGAAGCGCAGCATAGCTTAGCTGAAGCAGTTCTCATGTTTATCCAATATAGTTTTGTTATTAACGTGGAGTGCCTGTTTCCGTCAGATCACCTGGTCTCTCTCTGCTATCCACCAAATGCTGGCAGGCTGCAACTTTCTAATTGAATCCTTCATTTGCATTCAAGTTCGCTCTGCTTCTAACTGGTGAAAAGGAAGCCAGTGTGATGTTTTGTTAACCTTATATCTACTTGGCAAATATTTTTATCGGTACATCTGTCTAGATTCACAGACATGACTTGGAAAGAAATCAGGATATTCTCCAATGGCAGTGCCAAGGGCATGCCCTCCATCAGCTTTAAATGCTGACAGATTTGAGAAGGTGTGACAATCATTGCTATGCATATATACAGAGGAAGGAAGCGTTCTCTTATGTAATGCACTGGGAACCAGAGCAAAACTGACAAAAATATGCACCCCTTCCTTTTATCCCCCTAATGACTCTCCTCCTCCCTGGTTTTTTTCTCTTCTCTTTTTGATATTTCCATTTGCTTTGAAAACTGCCTCTCAGGTGGTCTAATGATGACTCTTTTCTCTGTCATAAAATCTCTGCTCTGGCAACCTGATTTTTTTGTCCTTGTCAAATTATTCCCACTATAAGAAATGTTATCATTCTTGGCAAAGCAAAGTAACATTAGAATCGGCGTAACTTATTTCCCTTGGGAAAATGCAGTGCTGGGGCCAAACCTATCTCAATCATAGCACATTTGAATATCACTTTATGAGCTAACACTTATGAGACGTGGAGAGACAACTTGACAGACAGCACAATTCTGGCTATTAAATTGTTTCTAACCCCGAGTGCTTATCGTTTGGATAGACAATTTTAGCTAACGTTGTCATGCACATACACACTGACGCATACATCCCAGAAAATATGGTACAGACTCCTCTCATGCTCTCCATACCCTACCCAGGTTTTTAATATTAAAAAGACGTCAAAGTAAGAACCCAAAGTACTAAGTTCACTCTAGAAAGTAGTCTCCGGTGACCAACTACAATATATGCTAGTTCAGTGTATATCAAAATGGCAGTGAAACACATGGGCAGGATTTCCCCAGGGGATCTGACGAAAGAAATGGGAGTCTTGGAAACTTAGCTTTTCTGGTACTGCAGATTGCAGTGAGAGATCAGTGTCAGTCTTCCTGATGTTCTGTTCCAGCTGAACAATTTTGGGATTTAATTAAAAGATTAAGTGTTTCACTATGCAATATATGCATGTAATAAACTTGTACTTGGACCCCTCTAATTATATAAAAATAAGTATTTTTTTTAAAAAGAAAGCAAATATTAAAACATTAAGTGTTTCAAAAAGTAATAAAGATCACAGCTGTATGACTGTTTCTGGGGTTTGGATGTGTACTTCCTTGTAGTTGTGTCAAGGTAAAAATGTGATTGAAGACTGGAAGGCATCAGTGAACTCCAAACCACCCCTTCCTCAGATGTATCACTTAGTGTTATGCTATAATTTGTTAAAAATGATTTTCTGAATAGAAGAAACATTAAAACATTAAGTCTTTTAAGGAAATAGAAAAGCTATGATGGTAAATTACAGAGCCAATCCATTGAGCAGTAACTCTGGGAATATATTTCAGGTACCTTGAAAAATGGGAGCACTGTTTAGCAGCTCTTCCTAAAGAACTGTTTTGGAGTGTTGAAGAATTGACCACACTTTCACTTTGATCACTGAAATAATTTCTATGTGCTTGGTTGTTTTTCTCATCTAGTCTTGAATGGCATTCCTTTTTCTTGCTCTTTGTGTATACTTATATCTGAAGGATGAGCATAAATAAATATAGCTCTCTTCAAAAAGGACTTCAAAAATAATTTGACAGTTCTTAGAGAAGTCAAGTATGTTTAGCTCCTTAGGACAGTGACTTTTATGTCAAATCCTTTTTGGTCAATACTTTTTAAAATGTATTGTGAAATGCATGTGAACAAGACTGTGTTAGTTAGGGTGAAGTTCAACTGTTAACAGAAAGACTCGGAAATAGAGTGGCTTATTGAATATACATGTTTGTTTACCACTTTGCTAACAGCAAGGATTCTGCTTGTGGAGTGTTTGTTCCACTCTGTTATTCAAGGACGACCATGGTGTCAAGTAGTTGTTCTGCCTTCTCGAAGGCAGTGCTCTCATTTAGCTACCTGCCCTGGTGCTGGCGAACGAAGTATATGTGGCAAGCATACTTTCCGTCTTATGGTTCCTACGATCAAACTAGCATTCATCACTTCCACTCGCCTTCCATTTAAGAGAAATTGGTCTTGTGACCAACCTCTGCAAAAGAGGTTGGAAGATTGAGTCTAGCTTGCAGTCTACACATCTGACTATAATTCTAGGAATATCACATTTTGATGGACTTCTAGATGTTTGCCACCCAAGGAAAAACAAAAATCACACAGGTCGCTCATAGATAATTTGGTTTAGGGGCAGTGGCACCTACACATAATAGGTGCCTGTTTTGCAAGACTTTGGTAATTTTGATAGCATGTACTTTATTAAAATGTCTTTATAATGCTGAGTCCTTAAAGATTTGAAAGTGTGAAATTCTTAAGGCATAAGGACAGTGATTTATCATTAGTTGTCAGATACTGTATTTAGATATTTAGACCTCATGTCAATAGTTTACATTTTTTGGTACCAAAACTCCTTGCAAAATTTTCAAATACATCAGTGGAAACTAAAATCAATACGTTGAGAATGAATACATAATTGCATCATTTATTACATTCTAATTCTGGCCCATTTCCATGGAAATCCTTGGAGGGATCAATTGCAATTTGTTTCTGCAACACCCTAAGGCTCTGAGGCCACAGTCATCTATAAACATACCAGGAGTCCTGAACAGATATGGATTAATATCCTGTGTACCTAGGAACTCTGGGGAAATGTGAGTTTAGGGCAAAGTCTGATTATAGTTGAGTGGAGCTATTACAGAGAAAGAGAGAGAAAATGGCAACATGAATATGAATCTAAATCTCCTGGATAGTCAAAGGAAGTCTCTTTAGAATCTTTAGAATTGAAGATAATAGTTCATACCTGTTTCCCATTACAGCCATGGTCAACAGGGAGAGTTTCCTGCAAGTGACTGCAAATTGAACTGACATTAACAAAGTCAACATGAAATTGCCTCACTTCATACTTTATTGACCTGAGTTCATTTCTAAATGTTCTAAATGAATCCAGTTTTACCAAAATGTTTCTAGATCTTCTTAAGCAATTGTATTTTCGGTAAAATTCACTTTCCCTTTACTTGAGATTTCCATTATGGTAATTGTGATTTTGCTTATGAAAAACTGGTCTCTAAGTTCTGTCACTGTTAAATCCCAGCACCCAGCTCAGAGCAGGATGCAGAGCATATCTTAATAAATATCTGTTTCACTACTAAAAAAATACATAAGGAGCTCTTCAGTGTAAGGAGGCTACTGGCCTATTCTGTCCACTCTAGAGACGATACTCTGTACTCAATAATTACTGAGTCTGTGACACCCTGATTTCTATTTTTACTTTACTGTAAGGAATGATTTCATTTAGCTTTTAAGAGGATAACAGGAGAGTTAGTTCATAGAGCTCAATCTTTTAGATGTGGTTAATTTTTAAAGCCATTTTATTAAAATATAATTCACAGAGGTACACAACCATCATCACAAGCTATGTTCATCATGCCCAAAAGAAATCCCACATTAGCTGTCACTCTACACCCTCTTCCTCAGCCTTAGGCAACTGCTAATCTACTCTTGGTCTCCATAGGTTTGTCTATTTTGGGTATTTCATGTGAATGTAATCATAAACTATGTGATCTTTTGTGACTAGTTTCCTTCATGTAGCATAATACTTAAAAGCTCATCCACGTTGTAGCATGCATCCGTAATTAATTTCTTTTTATTAGTATTCCATTGTATTGATGTACCACATTTTTCTATTCATTCATCAGTTGATGGATATTTGGACTGTTTCTACTTTTTGGTTGTTGTGAATGATGTTTAGATATAGTTAATTCAAGCATAATTATATAGCTAAATATACGAAGTATAAATGTAAAACAGTAGTGTTCTGTAGTTAATTTCTAGTTTTCATGAATGAATTGCTGTATCCATTCTTTGGTCCACTAGTTTCTCTCTGGCCTTGTCGAAGCTACTTTTGCTTGATGGTTCTGGTGTCCTGCTGACCTATGCAGTGATGTAGGTTTCTTGAAACATGGTCTGTATCTCTGTGTGTAATCAGTCTGTAAACCATCACCTCATCAGAGTTCTCTTAGAGTACCAAAGAACATCAAGAAAGGATCAGAGTTCTCTTAGAATACCAAAGATCATCGGGGAAAAAAGAGCATGTGTCAAAGTGACTTTGGACGTGGATTTCAGGCTTCTGTAGATCTAGGTTCCAATTCTGAGTCTCTTATTAGCTGTGTGGACTCACGCAAATTGCTTAATTTTTCTGGACTTTAATAACCTCAAGTGTAAAATGAGAGTAATAATGCCTATATCATGGGGTTGTTGCAAAGATTAAATTGAATAATGTATTAAAATGCTTATCATAGTGTCAGATATATAAATATAAACACTTAACAATTATTATTGCTACTATTTTTAGTAGTAATAGTATTCTTGTAACTATTGCTGTCATTATTGCCCTGCTACTAGATCCTTAGTTTCTTTAGGGCGGGACTTTATTTTATTCATTGCTATCACATTGATTCTAGAGCGGTGTCTATTCTGTTCAACAAATATTCCACTATTTGTAGAAGGCTTTGCTTTTGTTCTGAATGATACCAGCCAGTGGTCCCTTATCATGAGAGCCACCTTGCTTTCTGTTTGCTTGCATTCGCTGCTTTTATGAAATCTCAGCCACCTCTGTGTCCTGTGGTATCGCCTGTGAGTTCAGCTGTCTGGAAATGAAGCCTGTTTGTAACATTATCATACCGTGTTTCCTGCATGACCACTGTAGCCAATTGTTTAAAAACTAGTCAACTTGCTTAAGCACTTTCAAGCTCCCTAAAATTTAACTAAGTCCTAAGAATAAAAAGGAAACATTTTGTTTTGACTGTAAATAAATATAAGCTTTCCATGAGAGAGAGAGAGAGAGAGAAGTTATAGTTATTTGTGGTCTCAAATTTGAAGTTATATTTTGTAAGACAGCAGATTCTTATGGACAAAACTAAATCATGTTTCTGTACATAGATTTTAAATGCTTCCTTTCAACCCAGGGGAGCAGATAGCAGTGACTCTGCCACTTAGCTTACAGAGGGGAAAAGTCCAATGCTTGCTTTCGGTTACCCGAAATACCCAGAAAGCTTGCACATTTCTTCATTTCTAAGATCAGAGGCCCTTAGAGCTGGAAGGCATTTTGGAAATTGTACTTGTCTTAGATCCTTATTTTCCTGGCTGGGAAAAATGAGATCCAGAGTTGCTGAGTGACTTGCCTGGCAACATCCAACTAGTTCATGAGAGAACCAAGACCAATACACTGTCCGGCCAATAGGGTGAAATCGCAAGGGGAATCAGACCAACGAGGATGGGCCACTCGTTGGCCTCTTCGTTGAACTGTAGTTCCAAGCTTCCTCATATGTTAGACAGGAACAGCATTAATATATACCTTCTGCTATTAGAAGAAATGAAAGGATTTGAACTGAGGCTCTTCCAGAACCGAGTAGAGCCCCAAAGATTTGTGTCAATAAATATCATGACGCCCATACTTTCTCGAGATCCCCATTCTCTCCTCTGTGTCTTCTTCTACCCAAGCTGCTGCTTCTAGCCAAGTCTTGTTGATATAGACTACACGCCTTCAGCTATAGGGTTCATCATCAGTGGCTTTTGAAGGCCGAGTTCATGAAGAAAATACCTGCACATCCATCCTTCTGTATATCATATCATTGCTTCTTCCTCTTTATCATCAAAGTTCCTTTAGAGTTAAAGGTGATGTATCTGTATCCTCAGGGTACTGAGGCATAGCCTGTGCAAGGGAGGATTTTTGTTGTTGTTGAAATAAAGCATGATATTCTAAAGCATAGGCATTGTGCAACCTACTTCTTAAAATGCTTTACATTACTCACTAGTTAAGTAATTTTATGGCCCCCTCATCCCAATAAATCTTGTACATGAACCCTCAGGAAGGTGCACATCCCATGGTTTATGGGGACTCTGGCACACTGCCAACACCCCAGTTTGAAAAAGCCGGGACTTCAACCAACCTTGCAGATGCCAGCCCTTGCATTTAATTACAAGAACCTGTGAAAGTGATCACCAGCAGCAGCTCAGGGTCTCCAAGCTTCCGCCAATTCTGAATTCCTTAGCAAGCTGGAAAGATGTGCTGGCACGGCTGTAGGGAAAGGTTAGCATCCTAAATTATGGCCTTTCCATTTTTTTTCAACTTTGTAAATATTTTATCTTCTCATCCATAGTGAAAAAGTAGAAGTGCACAGAGTTGCCGTTTTCCCATGTTGTTTATGGAAGGAAAGGAGGTCTCATCCTCTTTTTCCATCCTTCATAAAACAATGAAAATGTGCCTCATTGCCAGGATAAAACAGTGATAGGCATTGAAGGATCCAGGAACGGTAAAAATACTTGACTTGAAATGCTTTTTAAAGGTATCTCTACACATGTTAAAGGCAGTGGCAGTATTGGGAACCTAAGAGATGTGTGTGTATGTGTATATGTATGTGTGTGTGTCTATGTGTGTATGTTGTATGTTTCTGTGTATGTTGTGTTTGTGTGTGTGTGTGTGTGTGTGTTGTATAGGAAGCATCCTAGTGCAGGCCTTCTCCCAACAGACCTCACTCCCAACTACCTGTCCAGCCATAGGAAGAGGTAAGAAATAGGAATCGTGGTAAGCATGGGAAGCTGGTAAAGGAGATGAGTAACAAGAGATAGAAATGCCAAGAGGCTAAAGCAAGCCCTTGGCAGGGCAGCCATTCCCAGGCGGGCAGAGCTGTCTAGCAGATGAGCTGGGCCCATAGATTGGTCTGTGCTTTTCTTTCCTGCTGTTTTCACTTCGTGTTCTCTGGCCCCTCTTCACACAACCAACTCCTTCCTCTCCACACATTCTATCTCAAGTGAGGCAGTGCTTATCTCAAACACGTTAGAGCTGCTAAAAGCAACTAGGTAAGTGGAAAGATGAGTTCCCTTATTTTCCTAGCAGGCTCTCCAGTCCCAAGGCTGCCTTGGCCACTTCTCCAGCGCCCATCTCACTTCCTGCCCAGGCATGCCACAATCTCCATGTAGCGTCCTTTCTAGGAGTGAAGTCCGGTGTACAATCTAGCTGCCATGCTCGATAAACTGACCTTGACCTTTTTTAATCCCAGTGTATTATCTTGTCTCTAGCAGTAGCCATCCTTAGGAATCCCCAGGAAATGCTGTGCTTGCTTAGGACACTGGAAATGAGGGGTAAAATCAGTGAAGCTCTTTTGTGTTCTGCAGTGGGGTGAAGCAGGAAAGAAATCTAATGGGGAAGAGACTCATGGTAAGCGATAGTGGCCTGTCTGTGGTGCTATTAGAAGATACCAAACAGGTGAATAGAGGCTGGCTCAGGCCTGTGTAAAGCCCAAGTGTTTATCCTTGTTGGAGGCCATGACTTTCTTCCTCTAGTTCCCCACCCTACAACCTACACTCTTCTGTTCCCCGTTCATCTCTGTCTGCCCTTTCCTTGGAATACAATGTTACAAGCTGTGGAATTCACCATTAGTAATGTTGAGTTATGGAATTTCCATTCCTTCTGCTTGGAAAGTAAAAGGCAGGAGAGTTCCCTGGGAGTGGAGATGAGTGTCTAGGAGCCCAATCCAAAATTCCGAGCACATTTTCCTTAGGATGAAGACTAGCAGCATGGCCTTTGAGCCTGAGCGTGGTCTCGTCTTGTGCCTGACTGTCATTCAGTCCATTCTGCTAGGCCTTTTCTCTGCTGTTTGCACCCTCAGCCTGCAGAACTCTTGCTGCCATCTTCAGCTGGTTAATGGTGGTTAACAAGCAAGGCCCCTGGAGGGATGCTTTCCCTGGCCTCCCTGAACAAATCAGACCTCCTTATTACCAACTCTTATGGTGTTACATGACTGTCCTTCCCATCCCTCATTACAACTGAAGCTTTATAGTTATCGGGGTGATTATTTTATCAATGTTCAGTGTCTGGTTTTCCTTACCCTATGTCCCCTGCTCCCAGCACAGTGTCTGACAAATGGTAGAGAGTCAGTAAAATCTTGTTAAATGAATGTATACATGTTGCTGTAAAAAAAGGAGCACTATGGTCTATCTTCATTATAAATTAAATCACTTTTGGGCTTGTCTTGACAACAAAATTATAATGTACAGTATTATCTTGTGAGAATATGAATTATAAGTTTCAAATAATCAAATGGGAACAAGCAATTTTGAACGTGAACAACATGTAAGTTAGAGTTCTTATGTTTAATTCTAGGGATCTGTTTATCTTCATTTCTTATGGGATTTACAGCCAAATAAGTGTTTTTTTCTTACTATAAGGAGCCAGGATTTTGATGTTTGCACTGATTATCCTTACAGTCATCCTAAGCTAATATTTCTTCGGTGGTCATCTTTTCTCTGAGGGGACCATCCTTAAGACCTTGAATGTCCCAGCACTTTGGGAGGCCGAGGTGGGTGGATCATGAGGTCAAGAGATCGAGACCATCCTGGTCAACATGGTGAAACCCCGTCTCTACTAAAAAAAAAATACAAAAAAATTAGCTGAGCATGGTGGCGCATGCCTGTAATCCCGGCTACTCAGGAGGCTGAGGCAGGAGAATTGCCTGAACCCAGGAGGCGGAGGTTGTGGTGAGCCGAGATCACGCCATTGCACTCCAGCCTGGGTAACAAGAGCGAAACTCTGTCTCAAAAAAAAAAAAAAAAAGATCTTGAATGATGCAGAGCGATAATCAAACTGTCTAATGACCACTCAGATCATTTATTCATCAATAAAAAATCCTTTGAGATACTCCTTGATTTCTTTATTCCCATCCCCAAAATGGCAGCTCATGAGTGTCTGGTCACCAGAAAACAGGGCACCCTGTGGCATCCCTGTCTCCTCACTGTCTAGTATGGTGCCCGTTCCATGGAACACACTGAATAAATGCTCATGGCATTGAAATCACACATATCCCTCACGTAGACTTGGCTAATAATTGATCGAAGAGTTCATGATCACCGCCCATCCTTGAGAGGGCTCCCATTATATAAAACAACAACGTATGACAAGAACATCTGAACACTTATGTAGCACTGACATTAACAAGGATAATAGGAGCTTGAGGGGCATTTGTTAAAGGAGTGCTTTTAATCATTAAAGCAAGATACATACATGGTATAAAACAGTAAAGCAATATAAAAAGTCAT
Source organism: Callithrix jacchus (assembly GCF_049354715.1). Lineage (NCBI taxonomy): Eukaryota > Metazoa > Chordata > Mammalia > Primates > Cebidae > Callithrix > Callithrix jacchus. The sequence goes on from NC_133506.1 coordinate 22,539,991, forward strand.
CAAATAGTAAAAATCTCTTCTCAATTAAAACTGCCAGGATCCCTCTGAAGAGGTAGCCACTGTTGAGCTTCTCATGCATTTTCTAAAAAAATGATATTCACTTCATATATAAGCCTATAAATGTAACCACATTTTCAGTCTTTTTTTTTTTTTCATGGTTTCCAACTTAGAAAGGCCTCCTATTTCAATATTATAAAATCAACCAGGCTTCTTCTAGTGATCTAGTAACATTTTAAACATGCACAAAGGCTGGACACGGTGGCTCACTTCTATAATCCCAGCACTTTGGAAGGCTGAGTCAGGCTGATCACCTGAGATCAGGAGTTCGAGACCGCCTCGCCGACACGGTGAAACCGTCTCTACTAAAAATACAAAAATTAGCTGTATACGTTATATATTATATATAGTATGTTTGCTTGTCTTTGTATACACACATATGTATAGTAAACTATATACCTAAACTATGAAATGAGAAATTTTATATATATTGTAAAAGTTATAAATACATGTTCATACCTTTGTATATTGGCTTGAAGAAAAACATAAAACACTTAAGGATTGTAGGAATGTACATAACTTTAAAGAAATACATAATTTTTTTCCCAAATAATACCTATTTAAAAAGACTCCTTTAGACCAAATAATTATAAGGTAATTTTTTATTACCTATTATTTATAGAAATATATATTATATTTTTAATGTTTATATGTACACATGTTATATGCAATAGAAAATGTATTATCTATTTTGTGTGTGTGTTTTTGTGTATAAGTGTGAGAACGTGGTATGTGTGTTTCTATATGCCAAACAGTTTTACTTATTTATATTATTTTTTATTTTTTTAGATGGAGTCTCACACTGTCCCTCAGGCTGGAGTGCAGTGGCTCACTGCAAACTCCACCTCCTGGGTTTAAGTGATTCTCCTGCCTCAGACTCCCAAGTATCTGGGATTACAGGTGCCCGCCACCATGCCCGGCTAATTTTTGTATTTTTAGTAGAGACAGGGTTTTACTATGTTGGACAGGCTGGTCTCAAACTCCTGACCTTGTAATCTGCCCGCCTCAGCCTTCCAAAGGCCAATTTTAGGACTTTACTACTTTCTTTTTTAACCTTCTTTCTAAGGAATAATTGTGTTCATTTTTTCATCTATTTCTTACAAAATAGCGGCAATGAGTTTTCTCTGAGTGACTAAAACCAGACCTGTTCCACCCACTCCCACCCAACAAATGGGCAAGTCATATAACATGAGAATAAATTAATGGTGAAGCCCTTTGACAGCTGTCCCTCAGGTGCTTCTGATGTGCAATGACACCTCTTAGAATTAAAATGACCGATGTCAGTTTGTCAACAATTTTCTACAAGAACAAAATGGAATTGGGTCCACCTCACTCACATTTGGAAGCAAGTCTGATTAGGGGACATACTAGGCTTGACAAACTAAAGACAGCTACAGACATTTTCTCATTTATGAATCTATTCCTTTGGGACGTTGTTAAAATTTTAAAAAGGTCGTATCTTCTAGGTGGGGATAAGTAACACAAGTTATTTTGCGGTAGCTATCCATGTTAACTTTTGTATTGTCTTTTGGAAGTCAGAGGAAGAAAGATGAGATGCCTCCATGCGTTTTCCATTTGCTGGTGATTAGCATGTTTTGAACATCTCAGCGGGAGTCGGAGGTATGCTTCCCTTCAGGCGTTTTCAGTGTGAAGGATGGAAGGAACTCTTTCACACCTTTCATATGCACTGTTAAAAGTTAGATCAGAAGTACAAAGCATTTTAAACTGACAGAATAAAAAGCAAACTTCAGAGCAACTTCCCCGCCTATGGTGCCTGCCAAGGAGCCAAGACACACATCTGCAAATCTCCTGAAGGGTGGTAAATAAATAAAAAAAAGTCACCTTTGACCTTTTCTTCATCTTTAAAATACACTCCCGAATGGGTTCTCTCCCTCTGAGGCTAAACCCGGTGTGCTCTGGAGCTGTCAGATCTGCAGAAAGGCCCTCGTTTGCCAAGCAGTCTGAGAGAAGACTAGTGGTAATTGGCAATCCATTTTTCCATTTCCATTGTACAGCCATCCCTGACAAATTAATCACAGTCAAATGTTGGCTGCAGTGAGGGGCACCCTACGCGGCAGGAAAGAAAAATGAGGCCTCACGCTGATCTGACAGCCGAATCTTTCAACTCACCCCATTAGACTGAGCCAGGGGACGCTGTGGTTTGCCTGTCACTACCACTAGCCGTAAACAAACTGCTCACTCTGCATCTCAGGACTTGGTGGATCCAATAAGGCCTTCCTTGGGGCCGACTGGGTATCTGAACAATCAGTGCTTCAGAGAAAGGGGAAGGGCTTCATCCCGGTGAGAAAGAAGCACTAGACACTGGCATAGTGGCATAGGAGATTGGTGAAGATGCCATGGCGTCCGCAACTCTGAAGTGATAAATCTCAGGTCTGACAGTGGTTTGGGGTCTGCTGCAGGCTGGAATGGAGTGTTCCTCTGTGTGCTTACTGCTCACCTGTTCTATCAGCCATCAATCAGGTAGTGAGAAATCCAGCCCTTTCCATCCACTGTTTAGAGTTCACTTACTGGGCAGTCTTACTTGTTCGACATATAACCAAGAATCTGAAAATATTGTTAAAATGTTATTTAGATATTTGCCCAGTCTCTGCAGTAAAGTTTATAAGCCTTAGCCACAGAAGAGAGTCTCAGGCCCTCACTCTTAGTTTAGGCATCATTTTAACAAGTGTGTCACAGCCTGCAGCAAATCAGAAGATGGCAGGAAGATCCCAAGAGGCAGGTGCTGGCAATAAAAAGGGTGATTATGCTGAAAGGTGACCCCGGAAAAGACAGACAAGGGTGTTTGCCTGTCTGCCAGTAGAACATAAGAGAAAATCGTATTTTGAAATGCTTGCTCTTTTTTAAAAGGCAAATCCTTGTTCCTTATAAAAGCTGTGTGATAAAATGTCCCTGTGATGTGAAATCCGAAGTGGAAGAGTCTCTGTTCTCTCCCATCTCCTCTGGAATTTTCAAGATGTGGAATTTAACTGAATCGCATCAAGCAAGAATAATAATGCAGCTTCTGCTCTAATCAAGTTCCCCTTTACTCCTAGAACTGTGGGCAGTGGCATTCACGGCTCTGCCATCTGGCTTTCACAAAAATCAGGGCCAGAGGCTTGTGGGTAGGTGGGGGAATGCTCTAATTCCCGGAGAAGATACTATTGTTCAGACTGTATAATTGAATAGCATCAGTTTCTCTAAGTTTTCCATTTCACCTCTCCCAGACAACTGAGTATGAGGAAATAGAATTAAAATGTTGGCTTTCATAAATTTTAAAGCCACATTTAAAATGTTTCTCATCTCTCGTACTAACTTAGAAAGCCACTTTTCTCCCTATATATTTAGGACTAGAGATTTTGTCAATAAAAATAATGGAGATGATTTGAGGTCCAAATTAAAGCAAAGTGTTTCCTAGAAGTAAACTGAGTGTGTCAGTGACTTGTCTGAAATCTTGCAGATGCCAGAGCCATGAACACAGCACCAGGATATGCTGTTTAGTCTTTATTCAGAGGCACATCATTCGGTGTTCTTCTGATGACTAGTTTATTTTTGTGGGAATCAAAAGAATACAGCTAAAAAGATATACCTGAATTTCTATCCCCCACTCCGCCGAGAAAGATACGTGATAACTTCCTAAACCTTCTCCAGCAGTCTAAAGATTCCAGTGCTCATTGAATCGGAGATTTCTTATTTTAACCTTTCTGTATCTCCGTCCCTAAACCCTCCAACCTCCTATTCAAATGTGATCTTACCAGAAAATGCAATTAATCATTCCTAAAATTCCATTATTTTGATTTGTTCTTTTTTTGTTTGTTTTTGAGACAGTTTCACTCTTATTACCCAGGCTGGAGTGCGGTGGTGGGAACTCGACTCACCACAAACTCTGCCTCCCAGGTTCAAGCGATTCTCCTGCCTCAGCCTCCCGAGCAGCTGGGATTACAGGAATGCACCACTATACCAGGCTAATTTTGTATTTTTAGTAGAGAGGGGGTTTCTCCTTGTTTGGTCAGGCTGGTCTCGAACTCCCGACCTCAGATGATCTGCCCACCTCAGCCTCCCAAAGTGCTAGGATTATAGGCGTGAACCACTACACTGCTTGATTTGTCCTTAAAATGATGTTTACATCATGATTCAGTTCAGATGAAAATGCTTGTATGCTGACTGAATTGAAGCCTACCTTTAAGTTAACAACAATATTACTATATCCTGGAAACCTACCAGTGTGCCTGAAATCTTATGTGTTATTTGTAATTCTCACAACAATCTTGATAGATCAGCATCATTTTCCCTACTGTACAAATGAGACCCTGAAAGGTGACATAAGTAGCTTAGGAAGGGGCCGAGGTGGGGCAAGGACTCGGTGTTACCCCAGAGGTGTCTGGAAACAGTCCTTCTCTGGGATAGAGAATACCTCCCGGAGAAACATCCTCTTGTCCTAGAAAGCGCCGTGTGTGTTCATCAAAGTCCACCCAGCAAGTGTCTGGTCTGAAGAATTCTCCTTTTCTAGGGTCTATGCCAGTGCTTCTAGTTATCTCATGAGCAGAGAAACTTGTAGCCCCAAGAGTGGGATGTCTATAGGCAGCTGTGAGAGTTGTGGGGGAGTGTGGATATTACACCCAAAGCCATGGACCTTTTAACATCGGCCTGTGTCTCTCTCTCAATCCGAGCTTTACGCACCAGATCGTTACTCTGCTGTGAAAATGAATATTGGGTTTTCGGAGAAAGCTAAACGGTTGGGAAGGTGTGTCCCTAGCCAATTGCCAATAGAGGCTGTGAGCGTTAGAGGAAGCAATTGTAATAGGTTTTCAATTGACACACAGTTATGACCAAAGTCTCTGAATCGTTTTTGTGTGCTTTAACTATTGTGTGTGTGTTCAGCTGTATCTTTAATAAGAGCAGAGCATTATTAGCAGTTTTTAAATCATTCTTTGCTAGAGGTTGTAGGCATCTTGCTGCAGTCTTCTTTTCAAATTATCAGAATCTCTTCCTTCCTGCCTTACATCCTGCCCTAACACTGCCTTCCCCTCTCCTGTTCCCCTAACAAACCCTTCTCCTTTGACATATTCTCTCTCTCTCTCTCTCTCTCTCTCTCTCTCTCTCTCTCTCTCTCTCTCTCTCACACACACACACACACACACACCCTTATTATACAGCCTAGTTTCAGGACTGCAACATTTGTCTAGATGTTTCTGAGTTAGGAAACTTGATGAATTGATATGAAGGTCTTCTCTCTGTTAAGGTCTCATTTACACATCACGTGTATATTTATCATATATATCCTTAAGGTTTCCTTCTCCAATTTCATGAGACACAGTCTACCATTCCAGGTCAGGTTTCCAGCACTGCAAAACATATACATTGAACTGTGGAGGTGACCTAGCTGTGGAGAGGAATTGATTTATTAGCAGTGATGGTGGATGCTTATTAAGCATCACTTTGCATCTTTTGCCTTGTACTGTGTTATATACTTGGTGTATATTAACCCCTTTATTGTCCAAGACCACCTGGGTGATAAGCGCTTTTGCTCTCATTGATGAGAAAAGCTGGCTTAAGGTCACTCAGAGACCATAAGTGCCAGAATGGTGATTGGACCATGGCATCCCAACTTTAGATTTCACCCACTTAGCCAACAGCAAGAACGATAGCCTACCAATGTTTAGAGACTTTCTTCCTGTGCGTCTTCAGAGACACTGGGCTTGCAAGCAGTATTTCACCAGTGAGCCCATTTAACAGAAAAAGAGTAGAACACTCAGCATTCCTTTTCAACCGGCTATGTCAGCCATGATTTAGATAATGAGCGTGCATATTGGTCCTACCTCTCTGTCCTCTGATTTAATGGAGATTCCAGTTCGTGACAGCTTATCCAGTTACTTTAGAGACTGATTAATGAGTTGTTGCTGTTTTATTGGATATAGGTCATAAGAGGCAGGAATACAAGTGTCTCTAGCATCTGAGCAACCCAGAACATTCAACAAGTAATAAATGAAAACTGTCAGGGCCCTTTAGATGTGTGATTTATGTGCATACCCTTAGGCTACGACACTTGCTATAAAACCTGCAATGCAATCCTTACCCAAAACACTGATGGTTTTTATATTCAGAAATTCTGCTTATGAAGTATCATATGGCTTTGAGAAAATAACTGTTGGGCCTGTTGAAATCTTTTCATAATGGGAGGACTATGAAATTATAGGTGTGAAATTTGATGCATATTTTGAAGAAAAATTAATTACTGAAGTTTTTACAGCAGATTTACTTTTATTACCCATTTTTCTCTCTATTATAACCTCTGTGCTCTGTTTTCCTACATGGATTACAACCTTCTAGATGCTGACTGACCTCTCATTTCAGCTCATTTTTTTAAGATGGAAACTGATTGACATTTTCACTAGTCAGACTGGCTCTCTTCATAAATCTGTAAAATAAAAATGAACTTTCTTCTTTGTGAAATCTCTTTTTTATAAGCTTAATAGAGACCTAGACAAGCCCGAGAGATAGCTCTGTTGACCTCATCAAGTTTCTTGCAGCAGGAGGTCTCTGCTCAAGTGGGCTTTTAACCGTTTCCTTTTAAGGAACTCTGCATTGTGTCTGGTAGTAATTGCTGGGACAACTGGAACCCTAAAGGCAAATACTGGTAGGCACAGAACTGTTTGAGTGCCTGAAAGAGAAAAGAATCTCTTTGAACAGCCTGATCCAACTCTCCGGTATCCTTCATGCTCCACCCTCTAGAATGACTGACTCTTCCTGAAACATGTCCTTTACTGCGGTTCCTCTTCCATGCAAGCAGTTTGGAGTTCTCTTCTGTTGACCATCACACCCACTAACGACTCTTCCTTGTACTCTCTTTGCTATTTGCTATTCGGATGGACAAGTGTGACTACCCTCACTGCATTCAGGCACAGTTATTTATGATTAGGAATCACACCCTGCAACTGCCCGCAGCAAGTTCCCTGAAGGCAGGGACGTGGTCTTTGCACCTGGTAAATAAAAGAAGTGCTCCTGGTGTGAATTGAGTCTTCAGGCAAGGCTATTCATTTTTACTGCCAAAGTCAGCTAGCTTTCATGGAACCTCGAAGCCGCTACGGGGGACTGGACGTTGTGACATTAGCTTCTCTTTCCCTCATTTTCCGTAGAGCAGTAGTTTTCAATCTCAGCTTCCCCTTGGAATCACATGGAGAGCTTAAAAAATACCAATACCTTGGTCTTACCCCTCAGAATTCTAAGGTACAGAATAATTGTTCTTTGTTGTGACCTAGACATAGGATTTGTTTTGTCTCCTGGCATATTCTAATGTACAGCCAGGGCTGCCATCTGAGCTGGTGAAAGTGAAGTTTGACTGTCCCTTCATGGGCTTTATAGTTAGTATTATTTTGAGGCCTCATTTTTTATGGGCAGTTGACCTCACCTCACTTCATTTACTGTGATCTTGGCCAGACAGGCTACCACCTGCAAAGATGGAGGCTACGAAAAGCGAATGGTGTTCATTTTCCTTTCCTTTCCTTTCTTCCTTTTGTTTTTAAAGCATTTCACTCTTGAATATCCCTTGAGCTGGATGTAAGAATTAACTAAAATTATTATGGTTGTCTTGTATTTACTGTATATATTCTGAAATTCTAGTACTCAAATTATTTCTTCTGTTAACTTTTGATGTTATTAGAAGATTTAGATGTTGATAAGGATTTCCTGCCTAGATTATTCTGCATTTCAGATGTGTCTGTTTTGAGGAGCTAAAATTGTATAACGATAGATCTAGAAGTTCATAAACCTTTTTGCTGTTCAAATTGACTGTGCAAAATTGACCATCATCTCCTTATTCTTTCTGAGAGTTAGTTGCATAATCAGGCATAATCTCACAATGTTACCAATTTATTTTTTGTGATTGGGTCCAAGAATTCCAGAGTAACTGAAATATCCCAGGTGGAAATGTAAGGCAACTGAATTTGCCTACCTGGAGAACCAGGAGACTCTTTTACTTCTTCGAAATGCAATTTTGTCTGAGCTATATACTCCGGCACTGTCCATGATAACTGTGGTGATCATGGAGCTATACTCCGGCACTGTCCATGGTGACTGTGGTGATCATGGAGCTATACTCCGGCACTGTCCATGGTGACTGTGGTGATCATGGAGCTATACTCCGTCCGGCACTGTCCGTGGTGACTGTGGTGATCATGGAGCTATAATCCGGCACTGTCCATGGTGACTGTGGTGATCATGGAGCTATACTCCGGCACTGTCCATGGTGACTGTGGTGATCATGGAGCTATACTCCGGCACTGTCCATGGTGACTGTGGTGATCATGGAGCTATACTCCGGCACTGTCCATGGTGACTGCAAGCCAGAATATGACTTGACTCTTTTCATGTTGTTGGCAGAATTTGTTCCCAAGTTCCTCTGCCTTCAGTTGTAGAAATCTCCCCCTTTGGTTACTTCCCTGTCTTATGGCTAATGCTGAGTTATTTAGTGTTTTGAAGACATAACGCTTTTGTAGGAGCTCAAGTAAGTCTTGGGTCCCTAGAGATGCCTGGTGTCCTATAGTGATTCAATCTTTTAGAGTTGCTTGACTGGGACTTGCATCTTATCTCTTGCTCTAATGATTTCATCTCCATGAACTGTGGTTTCCCTTCTTCCATAAAATGGAGATAACAGAATATAACCTAACAGGATGGTTCTTTCTGCACCTTAAATAGAAAGAAAACACGTCTAGGTACCTAGGGCCACATCTGATTCATAAGGAACCCCTCCATAGTAAAGTGTAGGTTTTATTTAGTTCTGTTTTCTAAACCCTCAGTCTCCAGTTACATTTTTCTAATTATTTCCACCAGGAAAAGGAAATTTGGGCCATAAATGTGAATTCTGCTATATAGTGTTTGGTTTCAAACTGTTCTGAGCATTTCCAAAGACATTTTGGATTATAAAGCGTGCACGTGTTTTCGTATACCATTGCCCTGCAGATCAAGGATGACTATTCCACTCACACAAATAATATAGGAACCAACTTATGAAAAGGAAGTAGACTCTGCCTTCTTCTCCACAGGAAGTTCCCTGTAATAATGAGATCACAGCCTCACTTTTTTATGGTCAAACTCAGGATGATGTTTGGATTCTTACAAATCCAAGTTAACTTCACTTTCGTGAAGCTGGTGAAATACAATCCAGGGTGGATAAAAACACGGGCTTAGAATTGAAAAGCTGCAGCTAACATGCCACTTAAATACCAATATTCTTATTGACAAACTTAGCACTGAATCAGAGAAACACCCTAAGGTTATAAAGATTATAAGATTCTTTGGGACAGATAAAGGTAATAAACTGTTTTTTTTTTTTTTTAAAGATTGTGCCATTTATTCAGTACGTGATAAAAATTTGTAGAGAAAGAATAAAATCTATTTTAGTTGCAGCCTCTTGTTCATTACAATCTATGCATTGTCACTGCTATTTGCTCTTCTGTCTCCTGCCCCCTCCTACTCTCCCCATTAGAGTATTGAAGTATTATGGATGCTCATTTGGTGTAAGGATGTAATTATTCAAGGTGAAGAAATTTAGCAGAAGTTCTGTGCTACCTATTTAACACCTGAAGCAGCTTCTTAATACCTGCCATATTAATGGCAGCCTTTCCTCCCCCACCCCCCAGTATCCTTTTATAGAAGCCTCCTTGATCTTTCCAGGAAGCTAAATGCTCTCCATCCTGATCATTAACTAATAATTATCCAAGAAGGTTTCAGTCTTGATTTTTTTAACTGACTGAAGAATTATAGCTGCCTGCTAAGTTTCTAAGAATGACAGAAGAAGCTGGGCGAGGGGAATGGGAAGTGAAGTATGAAGTTAGTAGGGCTCCTCTGAGTTCAAAAGACTCTTGCTCTTTTTCTAGACAGTTTTCCTCTCCTGGGAGCCTATGGGAACAGTGAGAACTCAGAGTATGATTAGGATACAAAGACAATCCTTGTGGAAGATATTCGTTTCCATTCCTCAGCATTTGCCCTTATCTTTTTGTTTCTTCACATTATTACACCAGATTTTCCTTTGGAGGCCACCCTTCTCCACCCTCAGTCCAAGTGTCTCTTATGTGTTTCTTTTCTTTCTTTCTTTCTTTCTTTTTTTTTTTTTTTGAGACAGAGTCTTGCTCTGTCGCCAGGCTGGAGTGCAGTGGCAGAATCTTGGCTCACTGCAACCTCTGCCTCCTGGGTTCAAGCAGTTCTTCCGCTTCAGCCTCCCGAGTAGCTGGGACCAGAGGCCCGTGCCCCATGCCCAGCTAATTTTTGTATTTTTAGTAGAGACAGGTTTTCACCATGTTGGCCAGGAAGGTCTCGATCTCTTGACCTCGTGATCTGTAGTTTGTGACCCAAGACCGGTCATGGGAACACGGTCATGGGAACACACCTATGACAGAGATCTGATCAACGGGTTGAGTCTACACTTCCAGGTACAGAGACTGATTCAGAGATCGGCACGTTGATTCCCCTAGAGTGATGTTTTGGGTAACTACTGGAAAAAGACACCGCTGTTGTTTCTGCTGAAATTGAACCCAGGAGACCGAAGGTTTGTAGTTGCTTGCAGCCATTCTACTCCTGTTTGAACCCAAGAGTAATGTCAACATGAATAAAACAATACCCCAGAAGCTTTTCAGGAGAAGGAGGTGCAGACGACACATCTCCTTTCAGCATTTTTATTATTTCCTGTTTACTTCCTGTTTCCATCAGGACATCTTGGCAACATCCTTCACCCTGGCAGTGGCAGTTGGTTCCAGCTTCCACCTTCCAACTCCTGTAGTACTTGAGAACCAGGCTTGAGCTTCTCCTTAGAAATATTAGCACCAGCGGGCGGCGCCCTTTCCACAGAGGTCTTGGTCTCAGCTCCTTGGGGACCTCTTTCAAGTTCTAGAGTCTCCAATGCCAAACGAATAGTGCTCCTTCCTCAACAGTCTGGCTTTCTACTCTGTGGGGGACACTCGTCTAAGTTGCAATGATTAAAACGTCTTCCCTTTGATCCACCAGTCCTTAGGGTGGTAGCTGTTTCCTGCTTTGACTGCTGGTTAGCTCAAGGCTCCCCTTATGCCTTTTCAGTCCTTCAAGACCCGTGTAAGCAATTCCTTCTGTTACATTTCCTTTTAAAATAACTGTAGTGGTTTCTGTTTGCCTTTCTTGACCTAACAGCCCTAAAAAGAAGGAACTCCCAATTCTATCAAATTGCCATGGCCTTATAGACATTTGTCTATGATTAGTGATCTTTTCTATGAATTCAACAATGTTCAGAATGAACTCTAGAAAAAAATATCTAAGTGTGATGGAGAAGTGAGGGTAGATGTAGAGAAGATGAACAAGTCCACTGTTCTTCATTATAAATAGCTTCCCTTTAATTATCCTTCCTCCATACACACACACACACACACACACTTCTCTGTGTGTGTGTGTGTGTGTGTGTGTGTGTGTGTAGATGGGGTCTCGCTGTATTGCCCAGGCTGGATTGCAGTGGTCTATGAATATGACCATATAGCTCACTACAATCTTGAACTCTTGGGCTCAAGCAAACCTTCTGCCTCAGCTTCCAGAGTAGCTGGAACTACAGGCCCACACCACCATGCCTGGCTCTATATTGTAATTTTTGGGAAGATTTCATGTTAAAAGTGTTCCAAGAATGTTCTCCTTGGAAATTTACTAATTTAAAAAAGTATTCATTTACTTTTAGAAGAATGTGTTTAAGTAACATTATCTAGCTATTTGATTGAAGTTGTCTTTTTCTACTCCTGCCAGAAATAAATTCTCCCTACTGTGTGTGTCAATAAACTATCTTAACATATTCTGTTTAATATTAAAATTATACATTACATTTTTGTGCCCTACTAGACTGTCTTCTCCAGGAAGGCAAGAAACTGGTCTGTATCATTAATAAGCACTTAACAAGCACATAAAAGTCCTTGGAATGGGTCTTTAATACAAGCTGCAGTACAGTGGACTAACGTTAGTTAACTCTCCTTTATCCCATTGCTTTACTTTAATACAAGAATAACAATACCTACTTTACACAGATTGTGTGATCATTTGAAACTTAAGTGAAATATTGATTATTTTTATTATTAGATGTTTTACAAACCTCCTCATTGTCCACAGTCCAGCATTGCCACTCACTTGGCCCTCAGAAAATACCTACTGAATAAAATGAACCTTTGCAGTTACTTTGCCACAGGACAAACCACCCAGAAACTTGGCGGCTTAAAAGAGCAACCTTAGGATTCTTCCTGAATTGCCCTGCATTTTGTTTATGCTTTCAAGGTGTAAATGCAGCCTTTTCTACGTAAAAGCAATCAAGTTGTAGACTTCGTTGTGTAAACTTACTGTGAAAAAATAAGATATTTTTCTTTAGTATTAGAAGGTCAGTTAGTCTCATTTACGTCTTTTATGAAGCTTACTCACAACTGGTGGGCTTTTGTTTTTCCTTTACTCAGTGAACAAAGTGAAATTATAGATTCCATCCAAATCATGTTGGAATCCTGCTAGGTGAAAATGGTATGTGGGTAAGAGCTACGTGAAATCTAGTTTCCAGATGGAATTTCCTTCTTGCCAATTTTGGGAACATTCTACAAAGTTTCCCCTTACAAACCATTTACATGAAGTGAAAATTTACTCTAGGAAAATGATTAGAGAGAATGCTTGTGAAATGTGAAGGTGTGACATTCATATGGATAGTATACACATTCATAGATACTTTACCCATGCCGTTGGGATAGCTAGTAATAATCGTGCTCTCATTGTGTTTGCTCTTTTCTGCAAAGTAGAGACCACCAGACATTGATTTCACTTAAGGAATATATTTCAAACTGAAATATATTATTATATTATATATTATATATCCTGTAAAGTACATGTACTTAAAAGTGGTGGGAGCCCCTTTACATTCGTATAGCATGTTTACTTTCCAAAGCATGCCATGACCTCTTGCTTTTATAATTCTAAAATATTCTTGAAAGATAGGAAAGGCAAGTTCCATTAATACTATATTTGAACAAAGAGGCAAATAGATATTACGGCTGAGTATTTTTAAATATGCAAGAGATATTTCGGTTTGTTGAAACCTTGGTTTATTTGTTGATTTGAAAGCCCGGTGCTTTTTATTTAGCTTCAAGTTTGATAAAAAAAAGGAGACCAGAATTTACTGAATGAATATACCTCCCCTTTGTAACATATTTGTGTTGCAACTTTGCATTTATACAAGAGACTGATGCCTGCCTTGTGGATGCTGTAATTGCCACTTGTACAAGTTCTCATGTGGTTGACATCAATAGACCATGCTGATTATGATCGACAAGCAGAGGTTCTTAAACTTACCCAATAAAAGGGTTTTTTCCCCCGATATCAAATCCACAAGTCACTATCCTATAGTGATAAAGAAGCAACCATGAATTTGATTATGTTTAAAAAGGTATTTGCATTTTATTAACTGCAACAAATGTATACATTTATCTGTAAAGCAGTAACAGATGTATGCATGAAGCATGCTATTCACGAGAAAAGTTAGTCTTGATACACAGAGCGATTCTCAAACTCTTGAACTAACCCAGTGTTCCCCTAGGAGAGCACAGTTAATGGATTGGGAAGCTTTGGCATAACTAGAGGTGGCCAGTACACTACATTCCATGTGTCAATGCCAACGAGGAATGACCACATGAAGAGCTGTGTTGAAAAGGATTCTGAGAGCTATTTTGTGTTCAGAGCAAAGAGAACTGTTATCAATTAGTGATGTTTGCCAGAGGAAGAAGAAGAGGTAAAGGATGGGAAGAGCCAAGCATTTGTCTCACCTGATTTAAACTATGTGGACCACTTGACTCCAGCAAAGGATAATGGAGATGACCACTTATTTCTAGATATAACAAAGGATTAATCTAAGAAATCAATTAAAATACACTTTTAGGCCAGGCATGGTGGCTCAAACCTGTAATCCCAGCACTTTGAGAGGCCGAGGTGGGTGTATCACTTGAAGTCAGGAATTTAAGACTAGCCTGGCCAACATGGTGAAACTCCATCCTACTAAAAATAGAAAATTAGCTGGGCATGGTGGCACAAGCCTGTAATCCCAGTTACTGGAAAGGCTGAGGCAGGAGAATTGCTTGAACTGGGGAAGAAGAGGTTACAGTGAGCCAAGATTGCGCCACTACACTCCAGCCTGGGCAACAGAGCAAGACTCCGTCTCAAAAAATCAAACAAACAAAAACTTTAAAAACTACTCTAAAAAGACAAGTTTCATTTACTGAATACTTTATTCCAAACTTACCTTGCTACTCAGCACCTTGTTCTTGATCCCACAGTTTGAGGTAAGCCTGTTTTTCTCTCAAGAAAAATTGATTATTGAAGTATCCTAGTCCCTTTTATTATTCTGGCAATTTGATGAAGCCCCTTTGCTACCCATCAGCTGATACCCACGTTGCAGCCATCTCTCATAGCTTGTAGTTGGTTTTATTTTTATTTTTTCTGGAAACAAGGTCTCACCCTGTCATCCAAGCTAGAGTGTAGTGGCACCATCATGACCCACTGCAACCTTGAGATCCCAGGCTCAAGCAGTCCTCCCATCTCAGACTCTTGAGTAGCTGGGACTATAGGCATGCACCACCATGGCTGGCTAATGTTTTAATTTTTTTGGTAGAGATGGGGTTCTTCCCATGTTGCCCAGGCTGGTCTTGAACTCCTGGGCTCAAATGATCTTCCTGCTTCAGCCTCCCAATGTGCTGGGACTACAGGCATGAGCCATCATGCCTGGCCCATCTAACAGGCTACTTTTTTTTACAAAAGACAAGTCATTCCCTGAGACCATTTACTCAGAAATGGGAAGGAGTGGGGATATGGAGAAAAGTATCCATTAGATGACTTTGCTCTATCTGCCCAATATTGCTGTTCATAGAAATGCATTTTCTTAATAATTTAAGTCACTTGCTCTATGAACTAGCCAACCTTCTTCCTCACTGATTTTTGAAATTATCTTTAGAGAAAAAATATTCCAACAATATGTTTAATTTACATGTTAACCATTCATGGAATCTCTCAGTTCCTTCTAAAACTCTTTTGCCTTAGCTTGATCCCACTCTGACTGTATTGAAAACAATTAAACATTATCACATCATCTGACCATTTTGTACCTGTTCAGATGGTAATTGTCTTTCAGAACTCCACCTCACAATAGCACCTTCTTAGACATCCCTGGAAATTAATTGCTCTGCCTCCAGATCAGCTTTGTTTCTACCTTTGTTATTGCTCTGCCTCAAAAGTCTGTTTTTCGCTTGGGCTCTTTGAGGTCAGGATACATGTCCAGTCATCCTTGTATCTCCAGTGCCTTGAACTGTGAATGGCTCCTGGTAAATGGACCATAAATACTGAGTAGGACTGACACTCCTGTGAGTTACTTACCTCCCATGAAAGGAGACCTGATTTGATTTTTTTGTTTCTCTTTCTACCCTCAGCATATTTCCCAGTAAAAGCTGGCTTGTGCCTTTTTCTTTACTTGATGATCTCTCTCCCTAGTTTTTTGGAGGTTACATCACTTTTTTAATACACTATGTAGGTAGAGTCATAAATAAAGATAACTAAGGTGAATGAGATTTGCTACATTTATATGTATGAATTTCTAAACACCTTAGAATGAAGTGCCTTTATGAGGAGAATGAGGCCTACTTTTATGGGTTATTTAAAAATAGCATAAATGCTATTTTTTAAAAAAAATTGTTTTTTAAAAGAGGCATCTACCATGATAGATCATAATTTTAGAATAGTTTTTGACTTTTAACATGAAAATGAAAAACCAGCATTTATCTATTCAACCTATATTCCTGAAGGGGAGCCAGGTGAGGTGGAGAGTGATGTTGGGCCACAGCTCTGTCTGTGTTAAGAGTTTTCAGGTGCCTTGGCTTCAGCAAGGTTCTGGCCCAGGCTGTGAAGCAAATGCTTGGCAATCCCAGGATGGATTTTGCAGAACAGGCGGAATTTTCTCATAACTTTAGAACAGATGAATATATATTTCCTAGATTTCTTGGCAGAAACACCTGCTCAGGACTGTCCATAGTCCACAGTCAAGCAGGGTGATGGTCTTCAATTCTTCTCTAAGCTCCTGAGGCCTGGGAAAATGGGACACACCTGCAGGTTGGGAGGAAGGGGTGGACATGTTGCTGTGACTCCACAAGAGTGATGGTCATTTCATCAACATCCAAAGACCTTGCATGAAGATCTATTCTCCACCACTGTACCCACATTGCTCCCCTGTGCCCACCTTACCTTTGGTAGCTTCTCTTCTTGTGTACCCTTTGAAGAAAGATGACTTCCATTGTCATGCCTTTTATTCATACCATCTATAATTACTGAGCCCACGGTATCAGACAGGGTCCTCAGCTCCATGTACATGGTGAAGAGCAGGTAACACATGGCTCCAGCTGTCACAGAGTTTTCACCCTCGTAAAGGGAAAGTAAACAAGTAGGTGACGTGATTTTGTTAAATTCTGTGTACTGTAAAGGAAATTAAACAGACTTTTGTGATAGAGGACATTATGGAGTGAGGGTGGTGGTGGGAAACTACTTTAAATATGAGCCAAGATTTCTTGGTCAGAAAAAGTGAAGGCTGGGCGTTCTGCACAGGTCTTTGCAGCTGAGTGCTTGTTTCATTCATTTGTTCATTCATTCTATAACCATGAATGCTTTGATCTACTTAGCTCATTGCCTGTTATAATATACAGATTAAGCAGGCTTCCAAATTATTTTAGGCCTGAGGACACATTAATTCATTCAATTAAATTAATTAATTCACTCATTTATTCAAGTGCTATGTTGACAATTCCTCCTGCACACAGCCATTGGTATGGGGCAAAGGTTGGTAAAAGAACACAGGATGGCGTGATTCACTTAGGATCTGACAAAGTGAACAGTGGCATTATTATGAACTGGATCAGAATCTAACAAGATGCCTAAAATCGTTAAGCTCCTCATAATGTGATGTGACCTATGGGCACATCACTGGAACCGGTGGTCTCATCATCATTTGCTATCCCTTCCCTTTATAGTATTCTATATTATAACAATTCTAGACTGATTTCTCTCTGACAAAATTCCTGTGAAAACCTTTATAACAAGGGCTTGGAGAGATACTAAGAAGGAAAAAAAGACTATTTTAATTACAAAGTGAATTTTATTAAACTCATTGTGAGTTTAAAGAGTTTGCTACTCTGTGAGCAGCCCTCCCAAATTATGTCTTCTGAATGAGGATATATCATGGCTAGAGAAGCTCTTCAAGGCTCTTTAAGGTTTCCCTAGAGCCTATAAAAGTTGATTTTTTTTAACTCCTGAGAAGGAACATTTCTTAGAGGCCCAGCAAGTCTTTATAGATGCGATCATAATTTGCAGCTATTTACTTTAAGTGTACTGGGTGCTGATGTTGGGCGTTGCAGCGGATACTGTTGCTGTCCTGCCCATGGTCCTTGTCTCTGCACTCACCATGTCCATGTCAGGCTCTCTGAAGGTATTCTCTGGCTTCTCTTCTGCTCTGCTGAAGACCAGGGAAGTCCAGAATGCCAAGGAATGAACACCCACAGCATCCCATGAGTGATGGGATTGGTGGATGAGTATCCACCACCTTTGTTCCTCAGACAAGACAACTCCAAAGTGTATGGTCTGTACCATTTCCCAAAGTTTCCCAGGGGGCTTTAGCCCCAGGTGTCCACAGTGGTAACTGCTTTATCCTTCTATTAAATTTGTTTGAATTATCCTCCAAATAAATTACTTGTGCTCAAATTTCTGCCTGAAGGTCAGCTTCTGGGGGAGGCCAACTAAGACAGGGACACTGGGTGCATTATCTCAGTTCATCTTTCCTGCCTTTCCAGGGGAAACACTGCCTTCCCCATTGTGCAAATGAGAAAACTGGGATTCGGGAGGTTATTTGTCTCTTCTCTCTCCTCTCTCTGTCTTATTCCAAATCTCCTTTCCTTTATATTTTATTGTGAAGAAATTAGCCACAATATGGTCTTTTAGGAATGTGCAGTCATGTGGTTAATGAATTTTAGCAGAAGAATAAGTCAAATATTTATTGACTCAAATTGGTGTAGGCATGGTAAAAAAATATGAAAAGTAGAACTTTGTTCATTCATTCCACAAATTCTATTTTCTCCTACCAAGTGCCAGGTAGTCTCTTTCTTCCTGTGTGTACAGCGGCAAGGGAGAAGATGTCCTCTGAGAGCAGCAGAATGCATTCTAGTTTGTGCAAAATTCTTACTGTGAAATTAAAGTTTCCTTGATGTTAAGATCGCATGCTGCTATTCAAGAAATGTCTAGAAATGGCAATCTGATTTCCAAGCATCTACCATGATGCCAGTCAGGTGGCTGTATGTCCAGAAAGCAGAATTCAGGTTCTCTCTTTTTCCTCTTTGGCTAGACCTTTACTGTTTAGATGGCAAATTTTATGTTTTCCTCCCACGAGCATATAAATGTCTTTTGTGGGTAATGAATATGGCTGCCTCTGCATTGAATTTGAATACGGACTAATGGCCAGTATCAGAACATAATTAAATGCAGGATCCACATCAACTAACAAAATTAGATGCAGGACCCCTTTCAAAAGTACTTGTGCTGATGAAGTATTGAACATGTTAAGAGGATGTTTTCTCCATACTTCTATTCAATTTAAAAAAAGAGAGAGAAAGAAGCTATTGATTTCAATCAGTGGGAAGAAATTGGTGTCTAGATTTTTTGGCGTCTTCACTACAAATGAAACCAATATCCTGGTGTTGTTCCTGTTCCATTCCGAGTGCTCTGATGATTTCACAGTTGACTAGTGATTTGCACCTTGTTTCAAATTACTGAGAATGCATTATGGCATTATCTATGAAAACAGTTTGTTTCTAAAGAAAAAGCAAAAAAAAAAAAAAACCAGCTTGCAGACAGAGAAAAGCTCAGTGGCTGTGCAGTCACAGAGCAGAGAGACCTTAAAAGGTTGTCTGGACATGAAGCACCATCTTTGTGTCAAAAAGTTGGCTTTGTTACAAACACTTTGCCTTTGAGTGTTTTCTTGTATTTTTTTCTCTTACCCATCTCCTGCTTTTCTTGCATTTTTTCCCCTCAGATGGATTTCTTGTATCAAAAGGCCGTGCTGTAAGCCATCTGGCCTAGTCTTCCTCCCTGTCAGCCATCTCAATCTCCATGCAAAGTATCACCCTGTCATGCAATAAGGCACTATCACTCCCCCTTGGGAACATTTTTGCTTTCTTAGAAGTATTAGAAGATGGAAAAATATTCAAGACCTAAAGGATGAACCCATAATAATGGAATTTCTGTCACTTTGCAAGGCCTCCAAGAATGGAAGACGGGATATTTTTGAAACACATTTCTCTATAGCTCATTTAATTTTCACTGAGATTGCTAGAATATAGAAGCTATTTAGGAGCTAATGTAGTTAACACTAAAGCCAGTTGCTGACAACCACTGATTGACAACTTTGCATTTAACACTGTCATGCATTCTGTGGGGAATCAAAAAGAAGAAAAAGGGAGACACAGTCCTGACCCTATAAGAGATTACTTTTGGCTAGGAAATATATATAATATGCACAAAAAATGGATTGATGTTAAAATCTGTTGGTTGACCTAGTCAGAGACGAGCAGAAGAGGGAAGGTGGGAAGTGGGGATGAGCTGAAATGAGAGATAAAATTCACTTGCAGGAAGGAAAGAAGGTGGTGGAATAGCACAGGTGAGCGCACAGAAACTGGAACAAGCAGGGCACACATGGAGGCCTGGGGTGTGGCTGAACTGAAGGTCCGTGTCGGGGAGCTGTGAAATACAAGTGGGTAATGAGATCAGTGTCAACCTACAGAGGGCTTGGAGTCCACAAAGATGGTGGAGCCAATGGGAAGCAGGGCCCCAATGTGTGTCCCTGGGCAAGATTGTGACGGGCAGCTGGGTACCAAAGGGTTTGGAAGCAGGGGAAGGGGAGAGAAATGGAAGCAAGGAGACCAACTGAGCAGGATCCAGTCCACAAAAGAGAGGCTTCGGGCCTGGGTGATGCCAATGGGAATACAAGGAGCCACCCAAAGAGCATGTCTGGAGGACAGCACGATACACTCGGGATGGAGAACACAGTAGAGAGAAGGGATGAAGCAGGTTGTGCAAATGGCTCCAGACACCTCGTCCCAGTAATACTCCTAACAGCAACATACCAAGCACCAACTCCATACGGTGCCCTATTCTAAAGGTTTTCTTTTTTAAACTTATTTTACTTTCAGAACGATGACATGAGGCCTCTTTATTATTTCCACTTTCTAAAGGCACAGGTAAGTTAAGCAGTTTGCTCTAGGCCTCACCAAAAAATTAGTTCAAAACAGCTTAGTTGTCCGCTTGATAATTCTCTAGTTTTCCTGCATTTCTTATAAGTGAGTCTGTTTGCCTTTCTGCACAATTTTAAGTAAATGTCCCTTCTTCTCAGTCTCTTGATGTTTGTTTCACCTTGTCACTATAAAACTGAATCCTGGCTTTCCCCTGAGATACAGTCTCCTCCCAACCTTCAACAGCGGACGGAGGGGAAAGCCGTTCCCTTGTGTGTCATCTCCCTGCCACCTGCGGAGCATAGAGGACAAGCCAGGGTATCCCTTGCACTTTCTGGCCACTTTCTTACAACCCTCGCGGTTTTCTCCTTCCCAGCCTCGCATCTGTGGTGGTCCAGGGCTGTTTCCCAGTGGCAGGACACTGGCCACCTTCTTGCCTATTCTTCTCTGCCGTTGTTTCAAGGGATATCACATCCTGATGTAGCAGTTCTTGTCTTCCTCCGCCTCTATTTCAGCTGCCATCGTGGACCCTGCCTCACCCACAGCTTCTGCATCACTGTGATTCTAAACAGAACACCCCTCCTTCTCTGCCACCTTTGATCTCTTGTCCTCCCCTCACTTCCTTCTTTGCCTTCTCTGTGTCCTTGGCTTTGCTGATGCTGCGTTCTCTGGCATGCTTCCTGGTCTCTCAACTCGTCTGTATTCTCTGGGCTTATAAAAAGTTTTTATTTTATTTTTTCCAGCTCCTTCATCCATCTTGGATCCAGTGGTTGATTATATCAACAATGGTCTTGTATGTGCCCCCTTCTCTTTGTCTTTTGTCCTTTCTTTTCCTTCTAAGTCAGTTAGTTCTCATCTTTGGGGAAATATTGCTTCTCACATTTTCCATTTCTCTTCTAAAACCATCAACATAAGAATGACAGACCAGATGTATTTTCCCATCTCACATGCACTGCGTCCACGCTTGAACTTCTGTTGCTTCTCAGACCTCAACCTGGCAGGTAGTGGTATTCCCATGTTTTGTATATAATTACTCTAGGGCTGAGGTGGTAACTTACATAGAACTCAAGAAAAGCTTATATTTTATGTCTGTTTGACTCCCACACCTGTGGATTTTCAGGTCCTAATAAAGCCTCCACTGCTGACCTGACCTTCTGCCACATTTAATCTGTAGATTACTTAGTTTCTTTCTTAAATGAGATGAATGAACCTGTAACATAGGACTTTCCATTTTTCTTCCTGTCTTCTGCTACAGTTTTTTGTGTGTCTTCATCCATTTCCTTCTTTGCTGTCTAAAAGAAGGGATTATCTTCCAGTCTTCCTTTTAGCTCCTCTGCCTTTGTTCTGGATTCCAGCTCTTCTACCTGTTTCTCCAGATTGATAATCTATCAATCACTTTCCTCTTTCTGATCCCTTTTCATTTCCTCTTCCAAATTAAGTATTTTTCTTTCACAGCAAACAAATCTGTCCTCTTAATTAAACACAAACAAAAAACTGCTTTTCCTGACTTTAAGATCTCAAATAAGCTTATCTTCTACCTTTCCTAAAACTCCTTGAATAAAGCAACTACATTTACTGTTTTTACCATCTCCTCACAATGACCCCTAACCGCTTTTAATGTGGCATCTTCCTTTTCCCCGGCCCATTACCCAAACCATTTTCTCACAGTATGTGCCAACAACCTCCAAGGAAGGGAGCCAACTTCTGTATTCTTGGTGCTTATTTTTCTTGAGTTTCTGTAGCTTTCAGTGCTTTAACACCATCTCTTCTTTTCTGAAAGAGGCTTTCTCTTGACTTTTCTGTTTTCTTGGTTCTCTTTTCACCTATCTTCTGCCCACATTTCCCAGCTACTTTTTCCTAGCTAATCATTCTTCCTTTATTTCCATCCTGTCTTTCTTTACTCTTTCCGATGAGTAATGTGTCTAACCTAACTACAGGCTTAGAAGACTATACCCTTCCCTGACTTTGACTGTTCAAGTGAGTGCACTTTGGACATCTTTGTTTGTTCCACTGGCCTCAGATTTACTTTGTCTAACACTAAATCTGTCATCTTATTTTTATTTCCCTTCCTGTTTTTTTTTCTATTAATCAAACCATTATTCAAGTCTTAAATCTCCAGTAACTCACACCATTTCTTTCACCTTATTCCCACATGTAATTTGTTCCCAACTACTTTCCAGTCTTGTTTCTCTCCACGTTTGTTGAATTTTTCCCACCTTTTCTCCTCTTGCTGTCATGCAACGTTAGTCTATTTCCTATCATTTCAGGACTTGTTTCATTAACTCGTTTCTTCCTTTATGTCCCAGTGTTCTTTCCTCATAACTAAACTTGGTGCAGTAAAGTCCATGTCTTATGGTTTTCGGGCCCTGTACCTGTGCTCATACTACCTCTGCAGAATCCTGTTTTCCATTTCTTGTTTAAATTCCATTACTCTCAGGGGTTTGCTGTGAATACATTTCTTTCAGGAAGTTTTCTGCTCTTACATTGTCTGCTTTTTAGCCCCAATCTGGTAAGAATATTTCTTGCCCCTAAACTCCTAAAACATCGTTTTCTCATACTTCTAGTTTATTGTCCTAATACTAATAAAACAATAGCAAGAATGAACTTCTGAGTCCCTTCCACCCAGGTTGACCCATTTTCATCACTTACCAGCCATGCAACCTGAAACTAGTTATTTCACATCTTTGAGCTCATATTACTCATCTAAGTAACTAAAATAGTAAGGCCTGGCCATCAGGTATATTGGGAAAATTAGAAACAATGCATGGGATGGCCTCTAACAGTGTGTTTGGCCCAGAATCACCATTCAATAGATGTTGAGTGAAACACTCTGTCTAGGTAGAGTATGGGATGCTGAAGAGTATGGACAGGCCAGGGTACAGAGTAGACATTCAAAAATATTTGCACAGTGAAACAGCTGGAATTATAAGAGGCAAACATCCACCATCAATCCTCTGTCAGTTTTAAAATCTGACCACCAGGAGTCAGAGAAGAATAAAAGTAGACTGGGTGAATGTCTAAACCATTTATCATTTATCAGGGTGTGACTTTTGCCGGAAGACATCCCCCCAAGACAATAGAAACCAGCATTCTAACATCGCATTTAAACTGTTTGTAGTGAGGACAGCCATCCTCAGTCCCATTTCCTGAGCTGGGTAATAAATTTACTGTTTCTGAAGCTTGAGGGAATTCTGCCCTTGTATGCATTTTAAAAAATAATAGCTGTGGGTTGTGCTACAGTGACTTTGCCAATTCCCTTAGTTTCCAACCTTGCCAATATCCATCCTGCTCTTAACAGCTCCCTGACTTGTTTCCTTTCTCTACTCCCAGTCTGCTTTTCTCTTCACAAGTGATACCCACTTGGGTTTACTGATCAGATTTGCATGTTTTTAAATAGCATGCTCCTCAAAGGGTCAGTTTTCTATCAGCTAAAAGAAACAAAGTTATCTTAAGATCTTTTCTTTAGTTTTCCAAAATAGAAATGTGTCTGCATGTTTCAGAGTGTGGTTTTGGAGTTCAGATTGCCTAGATATGAATCCTGGCTCAAGCCCCTGTTAGCTCTGTCAGTCAAAGCAAACTCGTGCCACTGCGGACCTCAATTTGTTTCTCTATAAAATAGGAATGAGAATTAATTATGTTTAATCTGAAATAGTATCATTGGGAGAACTTAAATAAGACAATTAAAAACCCTTAACGTAGTATATAACTCATTGTAAGAGCTTGATATATATTAGCTATTAATAACAATGTTTATCATAAATCATTTATAGCTAGCAATTTCATGGGTGATTTATGTATTAGCTTTCCAAATTGTATTTCTGTTTATACATTCTACATTTGTGTGTGTTTATTTTTTGTTGGTTTGTCATCCCTTAGTATGAAATTTCACTTAATGAGCAAAGCTTCATGTTGTGTCAACTACCCGCCTTGCCCAGCCCTGACGTCTGAGCTGGGATACTGTGAGCAAAAGACTAGAAAACGTCTCACAATCTACAGTGGAGATCGTCTCTCAATCTCTAATTTGGTGGTCCTCAGCTGTCTTTGCTTTTCCTGCTTCAGAATGCCTAACATACTCCCATCAGTATCAGTAGCTGGCTGATTTTCATGGAGTACAGATTAAAAACAAGCAATCAGAAAACTCAGTTCCAGGACTCTGGGCAGCATACACGGTAACTTCCTATAAATTAGAGAAAAACCACCCTTTGGGAACAGAGGCAACCCTGTAGGTGCATGGCTTGGTGGTTTAAGTGCTTTTGTACAAGAGAAAGTAGTTGTTCTTGGGGGTTGGAGATGGAGAGGTGAACTTGAACACACATTTTGGCAGCTGACCCTGGCTGGATTGGATGTCAGTCCTGTCCACTCCTTGATTTAGCACAGCCTGCACGGAGGCCCTGACCTGTAGGCCCCTGCCTCCCCACACCCTGTAGGAATTGCTGTTGTACTGGGAAGTAGCATCACGTCTCCCTCCCCGCTATAGTAAGCTCTCTGTATCTGGAGGTTCCACATCTGCAGATTCAACCAATTGCTGATTGAAAATATTGAGAAAAAATAAAAATAAATAACAATACAGCAACTTTAAAATAACACAAATAAAGAATACAGTATAGCAACTACTAACATCACACTTATATTTTATTTAGATTATGAGTAATCTAGGTCTGATGTTAAATGTTTAAGAGGATGTGTATAGGTTGTATGCAAATACTGCTCCATTTTTTTATCAGAGACTTGAGCATCGGTGGTTTCAGTGTCTGTGTGTGTGTGTGTGTGTGTGTGTGTGTGTGTGTGAGTGTGTGTGTGTGTGTTTGGGTGGGGGAGAGTTCCTGGAACCAGTTCCCTTCCCTTCCCTATAGTTCCTGGAACCTATAGCAAGGTAGGACTATGTCGTAATACCTCCTCTGCACCTTGCCGTCCCCTCACCACAAGGCACCTCTCTGTTGCTTTTCATGGGCGATGGATCTGCAAGAGAGTTTGAAAGGCATAATAGTAAAACTTTTTCTGCTGGCATTAATGACATGGCAAGCTGTCTTTCAGGGAGGAATGAAAGGTGGGGACACATTCTTTTCCATGGCAACTACATGAGAGTTTCCAGGAAAATTACATTCAGATGGGAGATCATTTCATGCAGCCTATGGAGGAGGAAAACAGAACTACATTTCTCAGCATTTGCAGCCATCAGTGTGTTCCCTCAACAACCCTCCCCATGCTGCAGCAGCCACACCCAGCAGCCATCCATCACGCTGGTGGAAGAGCCCTGGCCGCCTGCCACACACATGCCAGGGGGAAGCCCTATGCCCCATTAATGCCAGCATGTGCTGTGACTTGTAACAGAGACAGGAATGAGTCCTCATCCAGATAGCCGTGTAACCTTCAGAGAAGAGTGCACTGAGGCTGCCGCAGGCTTACCCAAAATATCTCCCCCACCATTTGAAGAGTAATTCTGATGGCAGAAAACATTCAATCCCACCCTTCTTAGCCTGACTTTCTACTTCTAGCTTTCCAGGCTTAGCAAACGCTCTAAAATAATTTAGGGAGAAGAAAATGCTCTTTGTTGTGTTCTGTAAGAGAAATTTATAGGGGAAAAAAAAGAACCATAGGAGAACGAAGAAAGGGAGGAGATGGGGCCACCCTATTCTTCCATTAAAATTTATGTCACTCAGCATTGAGAGTTAAGCAAAATGTTTGAAGCCAAATACATCTTTTATTAAGTTGTAATACAAAGATAAGATATCTAGATTTTTAACTGATTTGGCACTTCACAATGTTACATTTTTTCAAATCCCATATTCTAGCAACTGTAAGATGCCACTGTAATTTTGTACACCTTTAGAATACATTAACTATGATACAATGCCTCATTACCCCTTACAATTGTTATTTTATATTTATCAAAAGAACACTTTTAGATTCATTTTAGACACATGCTTTTATGACATATCACTCTTTTGCAGACACAAAAGGAAAATGAAAGTCACATAAGGAGACTGAGGTATTCCCAAGCCTTCAGAAAGTTGGAATCTTCTGAATCACTCTGCTAATCAAAGTCGTTGATAGTCAAGTTTTCTTTCACGGGGCATAGGATTTGCCCCTGTGACATCAAAAAGTATTGATGATGTGGCCTCTCCTAAAAACAAAACAAAATAAAAACACAGGCTTGGTTTTCCAATTTTAAAACTGTGTTTTTGTTTTGTTTCTTCAGCAAGTCTGTCAACTCTTTGAGCATAGTGGAGTTTTTACATCCTTATTTCAGTGTTTCCCTAAGCTGCTAGAGTTGTGTTTGAGACACAATAAATATTCATTCAATTGGATTGCTACATCCTACCTCAGTAACAGAGTAGAAAAACCAGCAAGATACCCCTGTAAAGCGTTGTTCTTGTTTTGGAATCCTGCAGGTAAAATGGAATATCTTCAGATGTTTGAAAATCTGGGTCGTATATCTCTACCTGGGAACTTGAAAGACTGTTGATAAATGTTTTTTTTTTTTTTTTTAATTTTTTATTTGATTATAGGTTTTGGGGTACATGAGCAGAGCATGCAAGACAGTTGCGTAGGTACACACATGGCAGTGTGCTTTGCTTTTCTTCTCCCCTTCACCCACATTTGGCATTTCTCCCCAGGCTATCCCTCCCCACCTCCCCCTCCCACTGGCCCTCCCCTTTTCTCCCCAATAGACCCCAGTGTTTAGTACTCCCCTTTCTGTGTCCATGTGTTCTCATTTTTCATCACCCACCTATGAGTGAGAATATGCGGTGTTTCATTTTCTGTTCTTGTGTCAGTTTGCTGAGGATGATGTTCTCCAGATTCATCCATGTCCCTACAAACGACACGAACTCATCATTTCTGATTGCTGCATAATATTCCATGGTGTATATGTGCCACATTTTTCCAATCCAGTCTATTATCAATGGGCATTTGGGTTGATTCCAGGTCTTTGCTATTGTAAACAGTGCTGCAATGAACATTCGTGTACATGTGTCCTTATAGTAGAACGATTTATAGTCTTTTGGATATATACCCAGTAATGGGATTGCTGGGTCAAATGGAATTTCTATTTCTAAGGCCTTGAGGAATCGCCACACTGTCTTCCACAATGGTTGAACTAATTTACACTCCCACCAACAGTGTAAAAGTGTTCCTTTTTCTCCACATCCTCTCCAGCATCTGTTGTCTCCAGATTTTTTAATGATCGCCATTCTAACTGGCGTGAGATGGTATCTCAATGTGGTTTTGATTTGCATCTCTCTGATGACCAGTGACGATGAGCATTTTTTCATATGATTGTTGGCCTCATATATGTCTTCTTTCGTAAAGTATCTGTTCATATCCTTTGCCCACTTTTGAATGGGCTTGTTTGTTTTTTTCCTGTAAATCTGTTTGAGTTCTTTGTAAATTCTGGATATCAGCCCTTTGTCAGATGGGTAGACTGCGAAAATTTTTTCCCATTCTGTTGGCTGCCGATCCACTCTAGTGACTGTTTCTTTTGCCGTGCAGAAGCTGTGGAGTTTCATTAGGTCCCATTTGTCTATTTTGGCTTTTGTTGCCAATGCTTTTGGTGTTTTGTTCATGAAGTCCTTGCCTACTCCTATGTCCTGGATAGTTTTGCCTAGATTTCCTTCTAGGGTTTTTATGGTGCCAGGTCTTATGTTTAAGTCTTTAATCCATCTGGAGTTAATTTTAGTGTAAGGTGTCAGGAAGGGGTCCAGTTTCTGCTTTCTGTACATGGCTAGCCAGTTTTCCCAACACCATTTGTTAAACATGGAATCCTTGCCCCATTGCTTGTTTTTGTCAGGTTTATCAAAGATTGTATAGTTGTATGTATGTTGTATTGCCTCCGGTGCCTCTGTTTTGTTCCATTGGTCTATATCTCTGTTTTGGTACCAGTACCATGCTGTTTTGATTACTGTAGCCTTGTAGTATAGTTTGAAATCCGGTAGTGTGATGCCCCCCGCTGTGTTCTTTTTGCTTAGAATTGACTTGGCTATGCGGGCTCTCTTTTGGTTCCATATGAAGTTCATGGTGGTTTTTTCCAGTTCTGTGAAGAAAGTCAATGGTAGCTTGATGGGGATAGCGTTGATTCTGTAAATTACTTTGGGCAGTATAGCCATTTTCACGATATTAATTCTTCCTAACCATGAACATGGAATGTTTCTCCATCTGTTTGTGTCCTCTCTGATTTCGTTGAGCAGTGGTTTGTAGTTCTCCTTGAAGAGGTCCCTTACATTCCTTGTGAGTTGTATTCCAAGGTATTTTATTCTTTTTGTAGCAATTGCGAATGGCAGTTCGCTCTTGATTTGGCTTTCTTTAAGTCTGTTATTGATGTAGATGAATGCTTGTGATTTTTGCACATTGATTTTATATCCTGAGACTTTGCTGAAGTTGTTTATCAGTTTCAGGAGTTTTTGGGCTGAGGCAATGGGGTCTTCTAGTTATACTATCATGTCATCTGCAAATAGAGACAATTTGGCTTCCACCTTTCCTATTTGAATACCCTTTATTTCTTTTTCTTGCCTGATTGCTCTGGCTAGAACTTCCAGTACTATATTGAATAGGAGTGGTGAGAGAGGGCATCCTTGTCTAGTACCAGATTTCAAAGGGAATGCTTCCAGTTTTTGCCCATTCAGTATGATATTGGCTGTTGGTTTGTCATAAATAGCTTTTATTACTTTGAGATACGTTCCATCGATACCGAGTTTATTGAGGGTTTTTAGCATAAAGGGCTGTTGAATTTTGTCAAATGCCTTCTCTGCGTCAATTGAGATAATCATGTGGTTTTTGTTTTTGGTTCTGTTTATGTGGTGAATTATGTTGATAGACTTGCGTATGTTGAACCAGCCTTGCATCCCCGGGATGAATCCTACTTGATCATGATGAATAAGTTTTTTGATTTGCTGTTGCAATCGGCTTGCCAATATTTTATTGAAGATTTTTGCATCTATGTTCATCATGGATATTGGCCTGAAGTTTTCTTTTCTCGTTGGGTCTCTGCCGGGTTTTGGTATCAGGATGATGTTGGTCTCATAAAATGATTTGGGAAGGATTCCCTCTTTTTGGATTGTTTGAAATAGTTTTAGAAGGAATGGTACCAGCTCCTCCTTGTGTGTCTGGTAGAATTCGGCTGTGAACCCGTCTGGACCAATGTTAGATTTTAAGATGATGGTATTTCTTTTGGGTTATCAGAAACTGGCTCTGATACATATTTTTAAGAAAGAGGAAAAAATCTCGAATCACTCATTAGACTATCAACAATATGCCCGCTCTTTGAAGTCTAACTGAAATCCTTTCTCTCTGCGACACCGTCTAGATTTCCATTTGGACTGATATGTGCTGTATCTGAATTCCTATCATGTTTTTGCTCCTTTTTTCCCATTCCTTTTCTTTCTTTTTAGTTTTTTTCTTTTTGTTTTTGATACAGGGTCTCAGTCTGTCACCCACTCTAGAGTACAGTGGCACAGTCATAGCAAACTGCAGCCTGGAACTTCTGGGCTCAAATGATCCTAATGCCTCAGCCTCCTAAGTAGCCGGGACTATAGGCATGCACCACCATACCAAGCGAACTTCTTTTGTAGACACAGGATAACACTACATTGCCCAGGCTGGTCTTGAACTCCTGGCCTCAAGTGATCCTCCCACACCTATTTTATAGGTATGAGCCGCCATGCCCAGCCTGGTGTATTTTTTTTAATCGTATTTTAAAATCAGATTTTTAATGAGTTTTTTAAAACCAGATTTTGTCTTTGGATACCTGTAACATTATTTTTAAAATTTGACAGGTATGTGTAAGTTTTAAAATTCGACATAAGAATTTGGATAAAAGACATCTGAGAGGCAATCCAACAAACAGAGGGCTAGGGAGAAAGGGGGGAGAGCGGAGGGGAGTAAAGCCAGTGAAGGGTACATTAGCAAATGGGTTATTGCTGTGGCAACAGGGTTCCTTTTTGTTGGGGATGGTGGTGGCCTGAACTATAACCTTAAAAAGAGGTCCGCGTCCTAGTGCACAGAACCTATGAATATGTTTCCTTGCATGTCAAAAGAGAGTTTGCAGATGCTGATGAAGTTCAGGATTTGGGGATGGGAGGATTCTGAATGATCCACATGGGCCCAAAGTGATCACATCTGTCCTTGTATGGGGAAGGCAGGAGGGTCAGAGTCAGAGAAGACCATGCACCATTGCAGCAGAAGCAGAGGAAGGGGAGGATTTGCGACCGTGGATTCAGATGTCTCGGTGACCTGAGGAAAAAGCCACAAGCCAAGGAATGCATGTAGTCCCTGAAAGCTAGAGAACACAAAGGCATGGATTTGCTCCAGTGCCTCCAGTGGGAATGCAATCCTGCTCAAAGCATGGTTTTTGCTCAGTAAAATTTATTTTATAATGTTGGCCTGCAGAACTGTAAGGTAATGCATTTGTCTTGTTCCAAGTCACTAAGTTTATGGGGGGGTTGTTACCCCAGCATAGGAAACCAATACAAGGCTTCATTTTTCTGAGAAACCATATGAATCAGAGTTCATAACTGTGCCAGTGAGAGTCGAGGAGGCTGAGGTATTTGCCCACCAATTCTCATCAGTTAGTGGGTAAGGATTATTCCCAGAGGTGGCAGCTTTCTATCGGTTCTGGCTTGTTCAAGTTGCGCACCGTTCTGTCCCCTCTAGGGGCCAGAGAAAGTCCTTAGAAAGACAGATCTATATAAAATAGGATGCCAGAGGCTTGTCCACAGCTTGTCTACTGATGATGCATGTGACATGTGGGATGGATCAAGGGAGTGTGGGTGCACTGGCTGCCATCGTGTGTAAGTATGTGTATGCATGAGTGCATGCATGACTCTGTGTCTGTGTGTGTGTGTGTGTGTGTGTGTGTGTGTGTTCTTCCCACTTTATAAGTTTTTCTGAGGCTAGAAATTCTCATTCCTTGACCAGAGCTCCAAGCACAGCACCCGAATCTTGGAAAACCACTTCCTGAATGATTAGGTGGCAGAATGTGACAGCCTGTGAATCTAGCAGTAAATGAGGAAGTTGGTTATTTTACACTGATGCTTTCTCTAATTATTAAATTAAGACTGTGCAGAGAAGGAAAAATTGCTGTTCCTCGGAAAGATTCAAGAGACTTTGAAGATGCTAGGTAGTTTGCTTGCAAGGTGGCTGTCAATCACAAATGCAAGTTGTCACCAGGCAAAATGGCCCTGTCCTGCTGCCTGACCAATCTGCAATCTAAGACTGGCTCGTCAAGGTTAGCAGATAAATCAATACAAAAAGAGATGAACATTGCGGGCAGTGCTGATGTCAAACAGCCATTTCATGCATCTGGCAGAAAATTGAGCCTATTGGTAAAGCACTAAAGACTTCCTTTGTGAAAGTTCCTTGCTCCCTCGTCCTCAAAGGAAAATTAGATTAATGCTCACAAATCCTTCTTGACATTTGAAGGGTGGTTTTCTCTTGACAAAGATCTGGACAGGAAAATGTGAGGAACACCAGCATGGCCTTCCCTTTGCTAGGTATCTAATCTGACCTAGCTTTCTGGGGGCACCTGATAAATCCTAGATTCTCTTTTAACCCTTAGCATTCTTATTATCTTTAGCAATTGGCTTTAGAAAGTGAAGCAGTGCTGATTATAGATGTGTTCTGTATTCTGACTGTACGTGCAAGTTCTACCAAGTACATTAGCCTCAAAACCTATTCAAGATAAAGGCTGAATGCCTCTTCCTTCAGAGAAACCTGCAGAATGGTCTTGATTTTTCACACCAGCTGCTTTCTTCAGATTTGAACATGCCAGACAAATGTTTGACACTCTTGGATGGTATTTGAGTAAATTCATTGACACCCACTGACTCTCAAAGTGTATGTATTATTTATGTAAATATAAAAACATGTATATGCATAAGTACGCAGAGATATATTTTAAGGATAACTTTTTGGCTAAAATATTTGAAAATAATAAATGTAAAGTATGATATGCAAATTAATCTTGTGGAAAAATCAGCAGGATCTAAAGGAGATTTTAGTATAAAGAAGAATGTGATTAAGCCACGGTAGATCCAGACTCTTGCTAATTATATAAAGTCCTTATTGTTACCAGCCTCCAGGAAATCCCTGTCTTGGGCATATTCATGGAGAGTGAATGATGAGCTTGTGATACATGTGAGATTCCAGTACAGAACTTCGGCCTAACTCTGTTAAAAACCAATGTGTCTCCTAATTGAGACTCTAGACCCCCCTCTAAAATTGGCCACATGTTGGAATGAGCTGGGACATGCCACTTCTTTCCTCTTCACTCCAGTTTTGGGGTCTGTGAATTATTACCATAGTCACTTTGAACCAATCCTGGTTGCCTCCCTGACAGAACCTGGGATTCTGTGCCATTTCGATGCGTGCCCCTATTTTAGGAGCTGGGTTTAAAGTAATTAACAGTTTTGAAGTGATAATCTAGCCAATTAGCTTTTATGAGTATTGTGTTTTATAATAGCACAATTCCCTTGTTCACTGCCTACTCTCCATCTACCCCTTTTCTCTACTGCCTTCTCTTCACTGTCCTGTCCTGTGCATGGCTGCCCAAGCTTCCTTGCTGGTCTATGCTTCCCACCCCGGCGTTGATACCATCTTTCTGGCAATGACGTTGTCCCTCCATGACTGTGCTTAGCTGGGCAGCCTATACTTTCCAGCTCCTGCTCTCTCTTGCTGGGCTATCATAACGTTATTCCCCAGCACTTCCCCTAGAGTGCTCACTGCTTTCCTCTGCTACCAGCTCTGAGTGTCTCCATGTATCTTGCTTGTATTTTAACCAGGCGTCTTCATAAGTAGTCTCTTTATCAAATCTCTGTATTTAAAATGTCTAAGGAAATCCTATTTCCTACCCAGACCCTGATGGTTACACTTTTACTTTCCCTAATCAGAGCATTCTTCAAACATGAAGGAGCACACGTATTTAATATTTAATCATACCATGCTTAAGTTGATACATTGGAATGCCATCGTTCTCATTTTGCTAGCATGCTTTTCAAAACTTTATTTGTGAGAGAAACAAAAATAGAAGATGCCAGGTAAGACAACATTATGGCCTTGGTTCATCCGCACATGTCAGTTCATACCTACAGAGATAGGATCTAGTCTATGGAAGCAAACCAGGAAGTTGTCTGGAGACCTTGGTTCAGTATCCATCATTCTGGAGTGACTGATGTGCTTTACAAACATGAGGGCAGAGACTGGCCAAATTTCCTATGGATCTGTGTGATAAAAGCTAAGATGAGGTAAACGTGGTCACTTTGTGTTTATAGTCTATATAGTGTATGTGATATGTCTATTTCTATGTATATGGTATACATGTTTATCTACATATATACACAATAAACAGAGTATCTCAACCATGAAGGGTACTACTTAAATGCAGTGTTAGCTAAAAGAAGGGCATTACATAAATAAATACTATGGTTAAGAAAAGAAAAGCTAGAGAGCCTACTCTCACACTTTTGTTGTGTAGCTAAAGTCATAGAAAATAAACACCTTTTAAAAGACTGATATTTACAAGACAGCATACAAACATCTGTAGTTTAATTTGGGTGTAAGTTACACAGGTGCTGAAGGAATTGCCTGGAGTTAAGAGAGAAGTTGACTAGGCAGAAATGAATTCTGAAACAGGACTGGCTTCTGCCGCTGTGGAAAGGTAAATTAGCTTGATGATATATAATGTTAGTGGCCACCAAACCACTGTGACATCTTGAATGTCTTCTTTTATTTTTCTTTTTCTATAGAAGTCTTTATGGGATTGCTAGAACAGCTTTGGAGGGATTTGTGAATCTTTTAATTTGGGAGGTGTGGAGGGAGGCAGCAAGGGACGAGTCGCCATTCCCATACATGCCCACCCGGGCTTTGATTTTCTTCCTTACTTCCGGCCATATAGATGATTCCACTGCCCTCTTCCTTTTCTCTTGAAATGCCTGTTCCATCCCAGGCTTTCACTCTTAAGCCTGGCTGAAGTAAAAGCCAAGATCTCCACAATGTATTTCCTTCTTACTCCTAAAGAGAAACTCACATTTTCTTTTAAGTTTTCAAGGTTTTCTACTAATAATGGCGATATAATAAAGATTTGACAGACAGCAGGCCAAAGAAGATATACCGATGGCACATAAGCATATGAAAAAATGTTCAACATCATAGGTCATAAGGTAAATACAAATTAAAACAACAGGAAGATACCATTACACACCTGTTAGAATGGCCAAAATCCAAAACACTGATAATACCAAGTGTCGATGAGGAATATGCAGCAACAGAAGCTCTCCTTCATTGCTGTTCTCCACGTAGGGATTGTAAAGCTTAAGAAAATACACTGAAGTCCTGGGTCTGCTGTCTCTAACTCTTAAAAGGGGTGAACTCTTTGTGCAGATGCCAAGGTGTGAGAGATTGAGTTTTGTAACAGACTGACGAACTGTCTTCTAAAAGGGCTGTAAGGGCTGTAGCACTGTGTTCCCCACCAACAAAAAATGAGTGTCCCCGTTGTTCCACATCCTCACCAGTATTTGGTATTGTCAGTGTTTTGGATCTTGGCCATTCTCATAGACGTGGAGTGGTATCTCTTTGTTGTTTTAATTTGCATTTGTTTTATGACATATGATGTTGAGCATCATTTCATATGTCTATTTGCCATCTGTATATCTTCTTTGGTGGGATGTTTGTTGAAGTCTTTTGCCAATTTTTAACTGGGTTGTTCATTTTTTTTATTAATGAGTTTTAAGAGTTCCCTTGTAATCCTAGCACTTTGGGAGACTGAGGCGGGTGGATCACGAGGTCAAGAGATCAAGACCATCCTGGTCAACAGGGTGAAACCCCGTCTCTACTAAAAATACAAAAAATTAGCTGCGCATGTGGTGCATGCCTGTAATCCCAGCTACTCAGGAGGCTGAGGCAGGAGAATTGCCTGAACCCAGGAGGCAGAGGTTGTGATGAGCCGAGTTTGTGTCATTGCACTCCAGCCTGGGTAATGAGCGAAATTCCATCTCAAAAAAGAAAAAAAAAAAGAGTTCCTTGTATATTTAGCATAATAATCCTTTATCATATATGTCTTTTGCAAATGTTTTCTCTCAGTCTATGGCTTACCTTCTCATTCCCTTGACATTGTCTTTCACAGAGCAGGTGTTTTTTAATTTTAATGAAATTTAGCTTATTTCTTTCTCATAAAGCATGTCTTTGGTGTTGAATCTAAAATGTCACCACTGTATCCATAGTCACCTAGGTTTTATCCTGTTATCCTGTAGGAGTTTTATAGGTCCTCGTTTTAAATTTAGGACTATGATTAACTTTGAGTTATTTTTTGTCAACTGTATAAAATCTGTGCCTCAATTCATTTCTTGGATGTGAGTGTCCAGTTGTTCTAGCCCAGTTTGTTGAAGACTTCTTCATTGTAGTGCCTTTGTTCTTTGGCAAAGATTAGTTGATTATATTTATGAGGGTCTATTCACAAACTCTGTACTCTTCTTCAGTGATCTATTTGTCCATCCTTTTGCCAGTACCACACTGTCTTGATACTGAAGCTTTATAGTAACTCTTGAAGTCAGGTAGTATCAGTCCTCTAGCTATTCTTTTCCAATATGTGTTGGCTATTCTGGGACTTTTATCTTGCCACTTAAACTTAAGAATCCATTTGTTTATATTCACAAAATAACTTGCTGAAATCTGGGTTGGGATTGCATTGAAAATATAGATTCTTCGTTCCAACCACAAAATTGGGAAGAACTGACAGCAACATTGAGTATTTCTGTCCGTGCACATAGACTATCTCTTCACTTATTTGGTTCTTCTTTGATTTCCTTTATCAATTTTGGAGTTGTCCTCATACATGCACATGTTAGATTTGTACCTAAGTATTTCATTTTCAGAGCAGCTAATGTAGATGGTATTTTGTTTTTAATTTCAAAATCTACTAGTTCATTGTTTAATTGCTTATTTTCTTCAGGATTTTTTGGTCAATCCTGGATTTCCTACACAGACCATCATGTCATCTATGAATAAAGACAGTTTTACTTCTTTCTTTCTCATCAGTATGGCTTTTATTTTATTTTTCTTGTCTTACTGCTTTATCTAGGACTTCCGGTGTGATGGTGTTAAGTTCCTGGTCTGATAATTTCAGTATCTCTGCCATATCTAATTCTGATGCTCCATCTGTCTCTTTAGACTTTGCTTTTTCCTTTTTGCAAGCCTTGTAAGATTTTCTTGACAGCCAGACATAATGAACTACATAGAAGAAAAAAAGGAACTATTATAAATAAGCCTTCGGTCATGTGGAGGTTTGATGTCAGGGGAGAAGAAGTATTATATAGTCATGTGATTAGGTGTCAGTCTTTTTGCAACCCTGTACCTCTGAACTGTGAACCCCTCAAGTGTTCCTTAGGTCCTCCACCTCTTTTAAGTAGGGCAGGAGGGCTAGAGTAAGCTGGAATTGGGCATTTCTTCTCTTCTATATGGAGGGCTAGAGTGGGATGGGCTGGAGTTGAATATTTCCCTTTCCCCAGGTTGTTTAGAAACTGATAGAACCCCAATAGTTTAGCCTCAGGTAAAATATTTTCTCTTGAAGACAGGCCTCGTTGTGACAAACAGAATGCTGTGGCATGTTTCAAGATGTTTCTTCCCCCGCCCTTCCCTCACTGCTGGAAGTATGAGGGGATTTTTACCATATTTTATGTAAGAACCTGGCCCAGCTCCTGGAGGTAAAACTCACAAAACCATGATGGCCCCAGATGAATGGATCCCCCTAAAGTTTCTGCCATTCAGACTTGTCCACATGGTGCCTATAGAAATCCTTCAATTAGAGTTTAGGCTTTCCTACTCCAGTACTGTTTCCTGCGGAGGTTTCTGCTAGGGGCTTTCCACTCAGCTAAGATGTGATTCTCTGTACCCACCTGTTTGTCCCTCCAATTTTGGGGGTGGCAGTTTGCTCTGTGACCTCACTTCTTCAATGGATCTAAAGAAAGCTGTTGCTTACTTTCAGTTGGTTTACCTGTTCACCTGTTAGCACATGTGTTAGGACGGAGTGACAACTTCCGAACTCCTTACGTGTTGAACCGCCTATATTTTGTTATTCTCACCATCTAGGATATGTAGGAAAGTAAGGAAAAGATGATGCCCTGGCTCTCATTTTGTCATCCTCCCGACTCTTCATTTTCTTTGAGCCTAGGGACAAAAATGAAGGGCCTGTTACTTTATAAGAAGAAAAATGTCAGGTGTTCATAAGTGAAATACTGCAAAAACATCGACTTCATTTTTCCCTAGGGGAATACCTTCAATATACACAAAAGTTCTACTTCCCCAAAAAGGTCCATCAAAGTCAATCTCTAACATCTGTGTTTAAATGGATATTTATATCCACTATGAGCACATCCTCAACTTCTTTTCTTGCCCCAGCAGGTTTTCATGGCACATTATAACTCCATGCTATCTTGTATCTGTTTACTACAGCTCAAGCAGGAGAACAAATTAATTTTTGATGAGAAATAGGCCTTTCTGGGGTTTCATTATTCTACCACAAACTTAGTCCAGAGCTCATAGTTTGTGAAATACCATCATTTGTTATTAAGACAAACAATGAGGCTTGCTGTGGGAAATTTGCATTTTAAAATGCAGTTTTCCTCCTTTAAAATTCTGTGGCTTATTTGGTCTCTTCATTCTCCTATCATTCGTCAAACATTCACTATACCCCAAGTGCCTTCCTGTGGTTAAGAGGAATGAGCCAGGTTCTGTCTGTTTGAGGGAAATGGTACATGCATCACTTCCAATTACATCTCTCTAGGCATTTTCAGGAGCAGTAACTTATGTTTGGGAAAACTTAGAAATCCGAAACCAACCAAGGGGATGTTTTACATAGAACAGTAAAAGATCTTGTATGCAATTATTGCATGAATCACAGTCGATTACTCAGGTCATTCCAAATTCATTTTAGATGATTTAAAGAAACGTATCCATATTATTAGGATGTGGTGAAATCCACTGTATAGCAATTGGGGAGTTTAACAAGTTTCTTTGGGGGTTGATATTATAGACAATGACATGTATGATATAATTTCGTCAGAGGTTTAGCTTTAAACGAGGCAGTTTTGTTACTCTCCGTTCCTCTTACCAAATATTGTATTTTCTAGCATTAGGAAGAGATTCTGCAAAAAAAAAAAAAAATGTAGGTAATGTCAAGTTCCAGGGGCAGAGAGGGGATAATGAAACCACACTTGATCTTGAAAACTGAACCCACCTGTACTTCCGGTCGTTACTCTGTGGCACATTGAAGAGCATGGAGCGCTCACCTAGGTTTCCAGGCCTCCTGTGCACAGTTGCATTCCTGTACCTTTAGGCCTTCTTACATCTTTCAGCTTTCTTACTGTACTCAGCAAATAAGATACACTTAGGGAAAGAGGGCTTACAAGAAGACCTGGAGGGGAGCAAAATGCATGTGACTTGTGCAATTTAATCTTCACAACAAGAGAGTAGACTTATCCCCTCTTATATGTTACCGGTGAAGACATTGATGAATAGAGACCTGTTGTGCTCACTCAGATTGTACTTTCCAGGGAAGGAGTTCAATGCCTGGTAGGTCTGACTCTAAAGCCAGAGTTTCTGTCAAACCAATTCTCGGCTCTCTTTGAATTCATCAAATTGGTAAGCAGAATTTATTATGTAGAGAATATTTTTACCTTCGACAGATAGTCAGTAATTGAAGCCAGATTCCAAAGGTGGCAAAGACCTAGATAGGAATGAGAACCATCTTCAAGTTTTGTACATCCTCAGAGGGATTTCTGAAACACTGTATGTTCACCAGCATCATTAGTTCTCACTCAATGTATCAGTCATATTTTCTGTATTACAAACAACCTCTAAAGCCAAGTAGTTGACAGCAAATAGTATATATATTGTATTGTTTACAAGACTGCGAGATTGTGGGTTGGCTGTGGTTTACCTGATCAAGGCTGGGCTTGGCCTAACCAAGCTGGACTCTCGGCTTCTGTTGGGCTCAGGTCTTTTCCATCTTTTCATTTCGGGTACCTGTCTGAAAGGGCAGTGGCTGTCTGAGACATTCTCTTTCCATACCAGCAAACACTTTGTAAAACCTCACATCTGCTCATTTACCACTGAGTTAAGCAAGTCATATGGCCAAACTCAACATCTGTGGGGCAGGAAAATATGCTCCCCACCAGGGTGGCAGCCTCTGCAATTCAGATGGCAAAGATGAGCGAAGAATTGGGAACACTTATCTAATCCAGCACACTCAGAAAGTGAACTAAAGAAGGCATCACAACAGTCTGCTGGTGTTACCGCTTATGTCAAACTTGAAGCTATGTCCTCTGACTTAACACTGGAATTTTAGGAATGCCTCACTTGATATCTTTTGGAATGTCTTTGAAAATGAGTTTTAGGATGATGTCCCTCAGCAGATTTTAATTATATCATATAATATACTTTGAATCACAAAATCATATCAAATAATGTATTATTTTAAATCATAATCTTAGTCCTTAAAATTGCTTTGATCACTGTCTCAGTCAGCAAAGGTGTGGCTGCTGTTGTATATTCTAACCAAACCATAGAATAGGAGTCTTCCACTGAACCACTCCTATTTAGGCAAATTCCACGTGCCACCAGTATATGAAGTCAGACAGACTTCAGAATAGTGTATCACAGCCAAAGTCTGCCTTAAGGTTCAAATATGAAAAGGAAAGATTCTCCATGCCAAATGTTCACCTTAGTGGAGCTGGGCACAGAAGTTTTACAGAATTCCTGGAATTTTGAGGGCAGTTTATGAACTCAGGCCTTCAGGGAGCTTGATTATCACTGAAGAACAGAAGCCAATCGTCAGGGGATTTGAGGGCTATCTTTCTTTCTTCTACACTAGGATAATAAGGGTGAGTGCTGCTGAGGCAGTGGTGACATGTTCAGCATGCCTCCTTCTGGAGAATCATGCACCTCTCTGTGCCCATGAGAGCACAGAAGCTCTTTGGGACAGAAGTGGTGTTCGTCCTGAGAGTCAGTAACAAAGTCATGAGATCCTGCCTGGTGCTATGTCCCTGAAAGAGATCCTGTGCTCTGTCCTAGTCTAGGGGTGCTAGGTCAGAGGCCTCTGTCAAAACCTAAAGGCAAGGGGACCTAGCTCTCATTCTCCTAGGTCACATATTTAAGTTGATCAAGGTCACGTGCCAGGACACCAGCCCACACCCTGTCCACCCCCTAGCCTGGAACCTGGAACCTGGCATGCCGTTGGCCCTCAGAATGGTTGGAACATACCAGAAAGCCTCTCCATCAGACTCCAGTCTGGATGTTACATGGTTTCAAACCCCAAAGAAAAGCAATCAGATTGGAAGCTCCTATGGACAGAGAGCTCTACAGAATTCCACAGATTCCTCATGGGCCTCAGGTGGTACAGAATCACTGCAGGATGCTAGGCAGCCTCCTAGGACACAGGAGCAGCCAGGTAGTTCTTGTGTTCGTAAATGTGTCATGACACCATGTTGATCCTTTTTTGCTTTGGGCCGGACGGCAGAAAGGAGAACAAGATAGACAGAGCTCTGTCTCATGGAGCTTAAATTCCAGCAGGGTAGACACGCAGTAACCACGAAAACAAAACAGACATCATTTCAGATAGTGATCAAAGCAGCAAAAGAGCCCTGCAGTCCAAGGTGAGGATTTTGGTCATAAGTGCAGAGGAAGCCACTGGGGGGGCTCCTCGCGTGGACGGGACGTGGTATGCTTCATGTTTGGAAAGATCAGTGGCTACCAGGACTGTGTACCGTTGAATGCCACCCATTCAATAAGCAGAAACTGCATTTTAATCTCTCAGTACATCCCCATATAAGCCTTTTTATTCAAATGTGATGTCCTCAATGAACTCCTTTGATTACCCCCGTAGGAAAAATGTTCTTTTAAGAAAGAATTTCTAAAAACCCTATTCCAGGTGATTCTATGAGATCTTTCATCTCCTTTCTCAGAAGACTTACCCAGGGGTAGCAGAACAGCTTGCATAGAATAGAATTTATTTCACGAGCCATTTCTCCAGTCATTATTATAATTCCGTAGGCAAAAGGTGATTTTAAAAATACCCTCAGAAATAGACACTGGAGCTCGTAAGTTTGAGGAGCTGATGAAGCTTGCATAGATTGTAACCTTGTGTCCTATAAAAATGCAGCTGAGTGATATCTGTTTTGCAGAGCAGAAGAAACACAACTTGAAAGGAAAACTTTGTTTCACACTTTTTTTAAAAAAATGAATGAAAGAAAAAGCATCTCAAGACCAAGGCGGAATATAGTGGAATTTTTGGACTATCATTTGCTTTGGCACACATAATGTCAAGTGAAATGAAAGAATGGATGTGAAGAGATTAAGATGAGAAGAAATACAAAACTCCCCTTCTCCCTTTTTATGTTATAACTAATTCTAGAGGCCCTGCCAGGGACATCAGTGCTAAGCTGAATAAAATAAAGAAAGGGGTAAGACAGGACCATGGGGAAGGACGCGATGTCACCGAGGTTCTATAGTGAGCCAGCGGGCCACAAATTCACATGCTCCTATCATGTCCAGAATGATGGTACCTAAATGTTCAAGGTAATTGGATGATCAGAACTGCCCGATTTTCTGCATTCTCAAGAGACTCTTTGAGTCCCACCCACACTCTGCAATGAAGATGTTAAATGGTAGAATGGGTGCTGTTACTGAGAAAGCAGATAGCACATCTGATCCCATGGGTCCTCTGGACGTGGCTTATGCAAGAGGTCACATGTTTGGTGCTCTGTAACAGCTCTCTGCCCATAGGAGTTTCTGGTTTCCTTTCTTTGGGGTTGGAAACCACGTAACATCCAGGCTAGAGTCTCTGGCATAGAGCCTTTCTGGTATGTTTCATCCATTCTGAGGACCGACGGCACGCCAGGTTGCAAGCTCCAGGTGAGGGTGTGGACGGGGTGTGGGCTGGTGTCCTGGTGCTGTCCCTTGCTTGAGTCCTCCAGGAGCCACGTTTCCTCTTCTGTAAAATGGGAAAGATTATATACATTTTGGAGGAAGTTTTCAAGGTTTGATTTATTTTATGTGGAAGCCAGAGGTGCCCACCATAGCATATCATTACTTTCTCTTCAAGCAGATACAAGACAAAACTGACTTACTGGGTTATATTGAGTCTCCTAAAACTTTCATGACAAAGTCACACTACACTTTGCACACCTCTTGGCATTTCCTTCCTTCTTCCTTCCTTTCCCTCCCTCCCTTCCTTCCTTTCTTCTTTCCTTCTTCCTTCATTTCCTTCCCTTTCTTTCTTCCTCCCTCCCTCTCTCTTTTTTTTCCTTCCTTCCTTTCTTTCCTTTTCTTTTTTCTTTTTTTCCCCTCTTTTCCTTTCTTCCTCCCTTCTTTCTTTTTCTTCTTCTTTCTGTCAACAGGATTTCACTCGGTTATCTGGGCTGAAGTGCAGCCTCCAACTCCTAGTCTCAAGCAGTCCTCCCATCTCAGCCTCCTTAGTAGCTTGGGCTACAGGCATGGGCATGGCTGATTTTTTGTATTTTTAAAATATGTTTATAGCAATGGGATCTCTCTGTGTTGCCCAGGCTGGTCTAGAACTCCTTGGCTCAATTGATCCTCCTGCCAAAGCCTCCCCAAATGCAAAGATCTAGGGCATGAAACACTGCACCTGGCCTTGAGTGTTTTCAATATAAATTCAGATTAATTATCTTTGCCCCTTTTCCTCAATACAATAAAGTTGCTGTCCATGTACAAGCAACTCGTATTTCTTTTCTTTCTACTTTCCATTGTATTCTTATGAAGATTAAATAATACATATAAATGTATTTTTATGAAGATTGAATGAGATAATACATATAAATGCTACTAAGTAGAGTAACTTGCACATAATAATTGCTCAGTAAATGCTAACAGCAGTAGCAGTAGCCGTGGTTTATTAGTAGTGTAAGAGTGCTGTATTGACTAGTGGGCCAGGTTTACATGCCAATGTGTGGACTAGATGACCTCCATACTCCCCAAAATGAAATACGGTGCTTTGATGCTGACAGCCAGTGAGCTCCCCAACTCCTTCTCCTCACTTAATTAGCTATTTTATAGAGCATTTCGCTACTGTGCATGTGCTAGAGATTACAACTAGAATACAGTGGAGAGAGGGTGATCGCAGGATCAGACATGACACTTCATTGTCTCAGAGTCCTCAGTACATCTTGGTTGCTGTCATGGTTCAACTACCCCCAAAAAGCAGATTGAAAAGCAGGGATGCCGGGCGCGGTGTCTCAAGCCTGTAATCCCAGAACTTTGGGAGGCCGAGGCAGGCAGATCACCAGGTCAAGAGATCGAGACCATCCTGGCCAACATGGTGAAACCCCGTCTCTACTAAAAATACAAAAATTAGCTGGGTGTGGTGGCATATGCCTGTAGTCCCAGCTACTTGGGAGGCTGAGGCAGAAGAATTGCTTGAACCCGGGAGGTGGAGGTTGCAGTGAGCTGAGATTATGCCACTGCACTTCATCCTGGCGCCTGGCAACAGAGCAAACTCTGTCTCAAAAAACAAACAACAACAAAAAAAAACCAGGGATTTGGGTGTAAGTCATCAATTTGGGAGGTGATTTTTGGAAAGAGGGACAAAGAAAGGAAGCCAATGAGGAATGCATTATCAAGGCATTTGCCACTGTGGGCAAGCGGGGTGTGATCTCGCTGAGCAGCTCTGGGAAACTGTGAATCGCACACCTCAGCATTATCCCCTGAGGGGTGAGGGGGCTGTAGTGTTTACCCAGCAACTCTCATTAATCATTGGTTGAAGGATATTTTTTTGTGGGGAGGGCCTTGTTTCCTGGCCCTTTAGATTTGCCCTACATGCGGCAAAGGAATCTCTGGCCACCAGAAGGAGCCCTCAGGTAAAAGGGGCTGGCAGGTTTAACTCAAAGCAGCTTGCAAGGAAATGGCATACGCCAAGAAGATACATGCAGTACATAGTCAGCATCTGGTGAATACGCAACTTCTGAATATGCCGTGTTATGTGTATACACTCATGTAGCAAAGCCAGATCACAAAGCAGCTGCGATTCCACTCCCTTAGCGGCAGGCTGCGGACACCTCACCCTTGTCTACGAGGTGCCCCTTTGGGCTCCTGGGTGAAGCCAGTGACACCTTTTTAGCATTCTGTGCCATGCTCACTGCATTAACAGGGGCCACTGTCACTCTTATGACTTCACCTGTTTTATCTTTTGTGAAACTCAGCCTTTAGCCAGAATGGCCTGAGTGGCTGGTCTAGCAATTGCTTAACGGTGAGGTTCCTTCAGCTCATTTCTCTCAAGTAATTTGATTTCATCGTGCTATCAGAATTGCTTTTATGGGTTGGGAGGAGGCCTGGGGTAAGACGTTGATGAAAGCTGTGTTGAGATTTTAAAAAATGAAATAAATGTATTGCCCAGTACTTCCCACCACACCCTCCATCTACACCCTCCAGTCTCCTCCCCATGCATGGTAGGGTGTGCATGTGTATGTTCAGGAGAAATTAAAATAACAACACACAACTCATCATCTCACATTTGTATTTCTTTTCACCCGAGCTCGAAACGTATACTGT
The DNA here is from genome assembly GCF_049354715.1 of Callithrix jacchus. Lineage (NCBI taxonomy): Eukaryota > Metazoa > Chordata > Mammalia > Primates > Cebidae > Callithrix > Callithrix jacchus. The sequence continues at coordinate 22,584,873 of NC_133506.1, forward strand.
TTTCATTCCCTGTGATCCCACAACAGAACTTGTTGCTAAGATGTGCTAAGATGGAAAAATATTATGGTTATATTCTCTGAAATTATCGAGCGAAGTATAATTTTGCATTGATAGTCAATGTTGACAATCCCTGTTCAACTGATGTCAACATATTGATCAGCCCAGTGATACATCCTTCTCACTTAGGACACTCATAAGTTTCTATCAATGCTGAAAGTCTCACATTTGATAACTTCATAATATTTCTATTTTGAGGGTGTGCATGTGAATAAAAATAACACGGCGCCATGCTTTCCTCATTAAAGACTTGGCAAGGATAGAGAGCTCAGAAGTAGATGTGAATTTCATGTACAGAGTTCAAGGGAGTTTGAGGTTTTCAAACTACTGCTCCTAACTTCTGCATATTTATAGTAATACGGTACCAATTTGGTGCTTTTAGTCACTTGGAAGGCTGGCTAGTATAGCAACTACTTTCTAAATAATATGCAGTCTACCAGGGATTTATGATTTCATAAAATCGCTAGTGTTTTATCACAGCTTTGGGTCCCGTGCTTGGCTAGGTGGGGTGAGGGTATGGATGAAAACTCTCTGAGGTTAAAACCACCACAAAAGGCATTGTTCAGCTGAAGATAAAATGACTGAGTGCCTAAAGAATAGTTTTTAGATTTGTGAGTTTTGCCTGGACATTGGTCTCTAGGGCGCTGTCTTCTTACAAACTGCTAGAAAGGCAGTTAAAGCCGAGAGGTCTAGAAGGGATGTTGAGGGAAGCCCTGGGCAGACTCTAAATGGTGCATGGGGTTAAGGCTTTAAAGCCTGGCGTCATTATACCAAATTATTATTATACCAAAATCCTGTTCAATTTTATTTTATTTTTTTGCTAGTAAGGACCTCTTCAAAATGATTGATTTAAAGTATCACCATATGCCTTTCTATGATATGGTAATCTATAGCTCCAAATAGGCTTTCATTTTAAAGTTTAAAACAAAAGCTAATCTGTTGCTTCTGACTCCAAAAAGGACAGTTTTACTGGCAGAGTAAGTCATGTCTATCTTTATTTTAGTGGAATATGCTAGAATTCTGATAAACATATTTGAATTTTATATCAGGTGAACAAAATTAGTCTCTACATGGCAGCCTTTGGATAAAGTTAAAGATAATAGGGAATTATCAATAACAGTAAAAAATAAAAAATAAATAGAGGGAAAAATTGTCCATAGCAAAGTGAAATTCAGATTCACTGTAGCTGTATTGGAACCATTCTGGGTTTTCGACAATACCAACAAACATACAGCTTAGAGGTGGGGTAGAATCTTCAGTGGGTCTTTATTGCTGTATCTTTCTGTAGTGATATTTGATGAAACGAAATATTGGCTTAATAACCAAGTAGAAGGAAAATGTCCACCTAATGAGTGATTTGATGTGCTATGGATGAAAACTACTGTAATTTCAATTTGCTGCTTCAGTTCTGTCTCTATATTTAAATTGTTTTGATGTTCTGTTGACAGAGTTTGTCCTTTCTTGGCTTAAGAACATCACTGCTTTGCAGTGAGAAGACAGGCAAATCATAAAACTTGTCTGGGCTTCTGGTTATAAAAAGTATTGAATGGCTTAAAGCTATCTTTAATAGCTTGAAATGTGGTCAAGAGAGTATAATTAGAAAGTACGTCTCAACATGCTAAATAAATAGATCAGTAGAGATTATTAAAAGACATTATTTTAAACTTTCATATACTTCTGGTGGGAGTGTTATTGGCACAGCTGCTTTGGAAATCTGGTAGATTCTAGCAGAATCCACCAGAGTCAAGCATAACATGCCATCCAGCAGCCCTTCCTCTTGGATATATACTCAACAGAAATACATGCTTATGTCCACCAAGACATGTACGATAATGTTCATGGCGCTGTATTCATAATAGTCTCAGACTGAGAACAGTCCAGTTATTCATCAACACCAGACTGGATAAACAGATTGTGGAATATCCATACAATGGAATGCAGCACTCCAGTAAAATGAGCTACTGTTATATGTAACACCATGAATAAATCAGACAGGCATAATTTTGAACAAAGCCATAGATGGAAAAGAACACACATTATGTAATTCTGTATATGTGAAGTATAAAAACAGAAAACTAACCTTCAATCATAGAAGCCAGAATAGTGGTTATTTTGAGGGCTGGGCATTGACTCAGGACAAGGCAGCTTTCTGGGGTATTAGAAGTATCTTCTACCTTGAGCTGCAAATGGGGTGTCTGTGCATGTGTGTGTGTGTGTGTGTGTGTGTAAAAATTGCAAGCACTTTCTATACAAAAGTAAATAAGAAAAACATCATTTATAAATTGTGTAAGTCAACTTACACATTTACAATAAAAGTTAATTTTATGAAGCCATGCTAATGAGTAGAAAGCTAAGCTTTAGATGCCAGTAGAAGCACAGAATCTGTGCGCACCTGCAAACACACACGTATGCAATTCCCCGCATGCCTGGCCCTAAATTATTCATGGCTTGTTCAGCCTCATTGACCCTCATACTTGGAAGAAATTTCCCATGTCGTCTAATTCAGTGATTCATCTGAAGCTTGTCTGTAGCCTCCCCTCTGGGTGGCCATTCTGCTTTGGGGAAAAGTTTCCTGGTGACCAGAATATGTGGTGATGTTTTGAGGAAAGCCTTGCTCTCTTGGCAGCCCATCCCTAGGCTAAAATCTGCCTTTGTCTATTCACTGGTCTTATTTGTAACCTGTAGGTCTTGCAGTTAAGTGGAGAAAGAATTGTCCTGTTGCTGTTTACCCTGAACGTCGTGTTTTATCTTGTATATCCACGTCCACCGAAAGCAGGCATATTTTCAGAAATATTCATCTTGATATTTTTCTCCCCTTTTAATTAATCACAAAACATCTTCCTATCAGGAACTAGATGTTCTCATAAATCATTTCAATATTTTTCCCCAGGGATGAAAAGGGATATTCTGAATATAACAATCTGTTGAGTACCTTCTCAGCATCCCTCCCTCCTCCCCATACTCTAGGGCTAAACACCCTTGTGCTCCCAGGAGTGAGCCTTTTCCTGTTGTCAATATGCGCAAAGATCCACAAGTCTGTAATCCAGTCAGTCATTCAGCACTTAGTTACTGATCATTCTCTATGTGCTAGCAATGTTTTAGGTATCCAGTGATAAGCAAAGACAGATACGTTATCTGCCTCTCAGGGCTTTCACTCTATTAAGGTTATTAATCATATATTTGCATAAATAAATATAGAATTGCAACGGTGATGGGTCTGTGAAGTAAAGGTACGTGGTGTTTTGAAAACATGACACAGGGAGTCATCAATGTCAGAGAAGCCCTTCCTGAAGAAGTGGTCACTGAGCTGAGGACGGATAAAACAGAAATACACTAGGAAAAGAGGAGGGGAAATGTCTTTTCAGAAAGAGGAAAGAGCACGAGCAAGGCCTTATGATGACCTATGATTCAAAGACCAGAAAGATGGCTGTGTCATTGGAGTGGAGAAAACAAAGAGCAATGCAACATAAGATGGGGCTAGAGAGACCGGGAGGAGCCATCTCCTTGAGGCGAAAAATGTTGCCATTGACTTGTGGGGAGTGGCTTGAAGCCAGAGTTGCCTTCAAATGCTGGCAAAAGAGTATTCCTTAGAATGTAGCTGAGCAAACAAACTAACGAGAAAATGGATTTTGAGAGAGCCCTCCTTAAATTAGTAACTTTGAATTTGGAATGTTGCATCAAGGTCCAGAGCACGATCCATGGAGGAGGCGGTTGTGGAAGATGAGTGGGTCAATGGTCTGGCTGGGTATGGGGTGGGTACTCTCTTGGATGTTGAAATCACCCGGGGTTATAGCAATCCTTGAGGTTAAGACAAAAACCATGACACAGCGCCAGATGCTTTGATGAATATGAGAGAGTGATCAGGAGGTCACAAATAATTGAGAACTGACCATAGTTGCCATGGTTCTATGACAACTTGTATAATTTCTCTGTGGGGAATTATGTCTTCTAAAGGTGACTGTTAATGCTGATGGTCATTGCAACTGAGCGTGATTGCAGTGTTTATTAATTTTATATAGCCCTATAATTGTATGATTTAAGTACTTATTAAACATACTTAAAATTTGGAGAAGAATTTTATAAGTTGAGAATAAATAAGAGAAAACTGAAACATCAATGTAGAAAGGCTCCCTGGGGTCACTGGAATGTGTAACACTAAGCTAAGGTGCCCATGTTTATTCTGTGTTGGAGAGTCAACAGAGGCTGCCTCTGTCTTGTGGAAGGTTGAGGTGTAATGTTAACTGTGCTGTAGGAAGAATCACTTGAAAGTGGCTCCCAGGGTAGACTGAAGAAGGGATAGGGGATCAAAGGAGCACAGTTATCAGCTGCAGTTGTCTGGGTGAGGGCCGATCAAATCTTGAATGAAATCAATGAGGAAGGGAGGAAAGGAAGGGAAGGCGGACAGTAGTTCAGAGGAACAATGCCTTTAGGACTCAGTTACCAGCAGGGAAGGCAGTCAAATATGGTGGTAACTAGGAGAGAGAGGTAAAGCCATAGACAGAAACCAGAAAGCCAGGGTGACGTTGTTCTAGGTAGGAACATGTATTGCATTTCTGGTGCTGAAGCATATCAAGGAGAGGTATCCAGGCATATGAATGTAGGTGTTAAATTCAGGGCAGAGGTGGACTGATAAGGCCTCCTATGGTTAATCCCCTAACAGCAAATGCCCATCCTGGCCTCCTCCTCCTTCTTTGCAGCCCACTTGTACAATCTTCCTGCTTTCTTCTCCCCTTCATTTTTTCCTAACTTTTCCCATTAATTCCTTGGGACCTGCAGCTTATTTCTGAGAATAACGTCTCCTTGGTTCTCCATTGTACATCTCTCTTCATCTGTGTCCACATACCCCTAATACACTAGTCATGCTGCATTTCCTTTGCCTCTTGTCTGTTTCCTCCCCTAGACTTTGGGCTTTTAGAGGACAGGCACTCATTAAAAGTATGACGTAGCTACTCATGTGGGGTTCAGTAATAATTTTTAAATAAATTAACTGGCAATCAACTTTAAAGAAAATTTAAGGGTTTTACATTTTGATGCATTCATTTAAAGAACATGAATAGGATTAAACAATTCATAACAAATGCACAGTCCCAAATTTGGTAGACATTACAAAGGTGCAAGAACTTAGGCACATTTTCTGTATCACAGTTATTGTTTCTAAGAAAAATGAAGCTTGGCTCGGATTTGTTTTGGCGCCTTTCATAAGGTATTCTCTAGCAAAACCTGTAGACCTAATCAGAAAAGCAACACATATTCTTGGAAATGGGGAAAGTATCTGTCTTTTTCCTGTTCTCTCACTCATTTTTTTCCGAATACCTGTTGAGATCTAACCATCAGTTTGAACTACTAGAATTCATATTTGTCCTCCAATAAAACCAGATCTTTTAAGTCCTGCTTCCCTCCATTTCTGGAACATCTCTCTCTCTTTCTGCATCTGTATGGACAATGTCCCAGGAGGTGCTGGTCTAGAAGATATCCTCATAGACAAGCCACAGCAGAAAGGAAAAAAGAAGGCTGAGTTTCGGTTGCTGGGAATGGCACACGTTTAATGAATGCTACTAGAGAAAGAAACCGGGAAAGTATTGGCCAAACAGGAAGAAGAAGATGTGGAAGAAGGCAGGGTTGAAAAATTCAGGAGGAGAATTCACACGTTCATAAAGACAGAAAGTAGATTAATGGTTACCAGGGGCTTTGGATGCCAGATCAGGGAGTGACCGTTAATGGGTACAGAGTTTCATTATGGGATGATAAAAATATTCTGGAACTAGTGAAATATTCTAGATTAGTGATAAAAATATTCTGGAATTAGTCTATAAAATCAAGACTTTATAAACATGGTCCAAACCACTGAATTGTAAACTTTAAAACAATAAGTAATAAACTTAAAAAAAAATCTGGGAGAGGCAAATAAAACATAAAAAACAAGTCAAACACCTCTAACACCAGAGAACTTGAAGAGAAATTAAAAGGTGTTGGGATTTGGGGATTAGAAAGCCAGTGATGAGCTCAAACAAGAGTAGTTTCAGTAGCATAGTCCCTCCCATCTCTTCTTCTTCCTGCTCCGTAAATATATAAATGTATAAGTTTATTCCTTCACATACCATCACTACTGGCAGAATGTCTGATGATTCTGCAGGTCCAGGAACCTGTTTGATTTAGATCAGCTAAACTGATATTCTGAATGTGTTTGGGAGACTCTGAGCATGTATGCTTCTGCTCCCTGGGACAGCGCATAAGTCTGTCATTCTTTTTGCTCTTCTAAAACCAAACCTATACAACAAGACCTGGTTAGTTCATGCTGTCTGAATTCCAGGCATCACCTCCGATGGCCCCAAGTGAAACAGGAGCTACCCTCTGAATTCTGACGATAGCTTTCTGTGGTACGGCTCATTGGTGGAGTTCCGCTGGCCTTGTGACTGGCAGAATTGACCCAGGGCTAAGTACATGCTTTCTCTGAGACACATGTACTTTTTTTTAAGCTGAGGATAATAAACTTTAATCTGAGCACTTCTTATAAGAAAATAATATGAAAGAACATTGTAATCTATTAAGTATATGTAAATATGTTTTTAATTGATATAAGATTAGAGACAAATTCTTTATTGTCTTTTTTTTTTTTTTTTTAAGTCTGTACTGGTGTAGGACCAGCCCTCTTAATGCCTGTGTGTGGGATCACAGGCTTCATATCCATGTACCTCTTACTGAGGCCTGTACTCATTGGTTGAATTGAATATTGTTTAAATGAGAAACCTCCAGTATCACAGCATGATTAACCTCTCTGTTGCCGTCATCTTTCATTGTTCATTTGGTTTTTTTTTTTTCTGCTCTTCATCTAGGCTTTCCCAACGAGCCTGCTGCAGTCATTGCCCTCAGCACCATTAAGGAATGGCTTGCCAAGAATCACCACGAGGTAGGAGGAACAACACGATCAGTGAACATCCGAGATGATGTAATTTGAGCTCAGTTCCCCCCCCAAAAAGCAGATAAATTTTATAAATATCAGCTAAAACCGAGTCATTGAGCCAAAGCTAGCTGACCATTCTTCACTTGGGTTACATGGGTAATTAAATATGCGGTAACTCTCTTGGTCTATTTGATGGTGAAAATGGGTGAAGCGATCAGATTCATTTAGCCATAATCTTATCTTTTACATCTGTGGGTAGTATGTGTTATATGTGTGAAAAAGAGAGCAGGATGGATTTCATTAAGAATAAGGAGTTTTCTTACGCCATTTTCCTTAGAGCCGTCTTTATTGACTTGAGATTCCTGGTGTACAGTAATTGTTTGGTACCCTGTGTTCTTTGGATTTCTAACTAATCACTTCCCTAAAGTGACTTCTGAGTGTGAGATTGAAGTGGGCTTGGATAATTGATCACAAAATCGTTATGAGCAGGATTTCTTATGAAACTAAATGCCTTCATCAGAGTATTCATCATGCCTCCTATTCTGCTTACTTAATAAGATCTTTGCAATATATTTAGTGGTGAACAGGGGAATCACTTAAGTAAACAAAGCAGCAAAATAACTAGAGACCATGAGCTTTAGATTTCAGAGACGTGTCGATTTACATATTGTTAGAGCAAGGAGGTTTCAGACAATGCACAATCTTATGCATTTTTCTCCTGGTTTTATTTTTTTCTCAGTTATTCACACGTTGGCTGTAATGTGTTTCATTTTATGATGGACCATGAATTTAGCTTTTTTCCTTGGGTAGGAAAGGAATTATTTGGCAATGATTAGGTATGGAAACAGGTGACAGGATTTTGAAATGAGACAGCACTTGGTACTTTTGTGTGTTTTAAGAAACAGCAGGGCCATTTTCTAATTATTGTAATTTCAGCACTTCTTAACTAGATATGAACATTGCTAATCTCAAGTAGAAATAAAGACCACAGGGCCAAACCTATCCATTTTGGTGCTTACCCTTTATTTCCCTCTTGCTTTGAACTGTATACATATGGCAACTTCAATTTAAAGAATATCTTAAATTACCTCAAAGAAGCAGAAGAAAAACAAACAGCTGAAATAGCCAGCTTACAAAACATGTCTTTGACGTGTGTTATTTTCTTTTCAAAACCACCTATGGAGTCTTTAGGACAGGTATATGTTATCCTCATCCACATTCTCCATTAAAAGATTAAATGACACACTCAACCTTGGAAAGTCACAGACAAGAAACTGACCCACTTCTCATAACTCATTGGATGTTCCTCATTGGAATGTCACCGAGGCCAGAAAAAGACACTCAGTTCCTTTGAAAGCCAGTTATCTTCAATATATCGATTGGTCATAGTAAATGTTCCACACCTGGATTATCTTCTTTGCAAAAGTGTATCATGTTGCATGAGTGAAAAGTGATAACTGAGCAAGTGTATCAGTGCGTATCCATCATTTCCACTAGAGTAGCTATCCAAGGATATGCCCCACTGCAGGAAGTTTTCATGCATCAATTTGGCATGTGATGGACATACACATAAACTCACATCATCGAGGATGTGGTGATGAAGAATAAACATATTGGCCACACATACAGCTTGTCCACAAATTTTACTCATTGATTCTCTCTAGCTAAGTTATTTGGAAAGTTATTTTCCATAGAAATTTCCTAATCTAGTGTCTTCTACTTAATTTACTCACCTATCCTGTCTTTGAGTCCATTCTTTTCCTTTCATATCCTTTTATTTTTCTGCTAATTTCTTGGGTCCATTGTAGAAAGTACAGATAATTTGGATTGAGAAACTCAGTTATTGCTCTTGCAACTTGAAACATATCCTGCGCTGATTCCCTTTTTAAAAAGACTCCTAGTTTCAGTATGCCAATTTAAGTAAGTCAACTCGAACATACCAGGTTTTTCTAAATAAATGAGTTATAATTGGTAGATAATAGATAAAAGCTGAATAAATTGATTAGCAGTATTTCGATTTGTTTTTTGCTCTGTTAAAATAAACAACAGATTAGGTTAAGGTGTATAAAAGAGTATTGGTTCTAACTGTTTTCCCCTCATTGCAGTATTGCTTTGATGTCCTGATGGTTTAAGCTACTTATTCATTAATTCACTCATTTGATAAATATTTATTGAATCCCACTAATACCAGATATTTTTTATATATATATTCTAGGGACAGAGCACTGAAAAACAAAATCCTTGCTTTGTGGTATTGGTAGTCTAGAAAAATAATTATGCTTGCTTAACATAAAATAAGCAAATATAAAAAATAAAGAAATAGGAAAGTTTAAAGAGTGCATTACAGAATACAGCAGGGCAATTGGAGGACGTGTTTATAGGTAAAGTCGAGGATTTAATCTTGGAACACAGATTTGTACAATGGGAAGGAGGAAGCCAAACCATACAGAGGTCTTGAGGTAAAACATTCCACACAGAAGTAACCACAGGAGAAGAGCCCAGAAGAGAGAATGAGCTTACTGTTTGCTAACTATGGTGAGACCCAATGTGATTGAAGCAGAGAGATGAAAGAATGGCAGGAGACAAGTCTGGAGAAATAAACAGAGGTCACATTACAGGGTCTTGTGGTTCATAGAGAGACTTTGAATTTTATTCTAGTGGGTGGTTGTTGAAAAGTTTTGGGCAGGAGAATAACAGATATAATTCACCTTTAAAAAACAAGCCTGGGCCAGGCGTGGTGGCTCAAGCCTGTAATCCCAGCACTTTTGGGAGGCCGAGGTGGGTGGATCACGAGGTCAAGAGATCGAGACCATCTTGGTCGACATGGTGAAACCCCGTCTCTACTAAAAATACAAAAAATTAGCTGGGCATGGTGGCACGTGTCTGTAATCCCAGCTACTCAGGAGGCTGAGGCAGGAGAATTGCCTGAACCCAGGAGGTGGAGGTTGCGGTGAGCCGAGATCGCGCCATTGCATTCCAGCCTGGGTAACAACAGCGAAACTCCATCTCAAAAAAACAAAATACAAAACAAAAACAAGCCTGACTGCCCTTTGGAAAATGATATCTGATATTTATAAGATACCAGAGTAGGAAATGGTGGACGCATTAAGAGGATGCTGTAGTAAATCCAGGCAGGAGAGTGCTCTGGAATACAGTGATGGTACAAAAGGAGGGAACAAGCATCAAGTTTTGGATACACTTTGATGATGCGGCCAATAGGACTAGCGGACTGTTTTCAGTTAGGTTAGGGTAGCTTGTGCTGCAGTTACAAACAACCCCCAATTCTTGGTATCACAAACAGCAAAGGTTTGTACATCTTGAATCAGAAGAGGGATCTGACTTACAGACTCAGGCTGACAGATACTCTCCCATGTGAAGTATCCTCTATCACATGACCTGAAAAGATAGATAATCAATTCCCTTGTAGTAATGTCTATTATAAAGGTAAGTCAGATGTGATATATGACAAAAACAGAAGAATCAAGGATGACAACTAAATTTTTGGCCTGAGCTGCTGGGTAAATTTTGGTGCATTTACAGAGATGAAGAATATTATTATAAGAGTATGTTTATATGAAAATATAAAGAAAATAAGAATTGTGTCGTCACGTTATGGATAGTTAAGTCTGAGGTGATTTTAGGTATCTAATGACTATTTCAAATAGATACTTGGTTATTGAAGCATAAAACTCAAGAAAAGTAGGAAAGAAAGACGTGGTGAAATTGATCAGATCACCATAACCTTAACTTGGGTTTGGCCTCAGTTTGAGATTGCTTGCAAGAAATAGAATATAGTCAAACTAGCTTACATAAAGGGGAGTGTGTTGTATAAGTGAACCACATTTAAAAAAAAAGTATTGAAATCCAAGGGCCAGGACTAGAGAGGGGTCTCATGAGTGACAGAATCCCAAACTATACATCCAGTGGGAACCAAGGTAGCTCATTTTCATTCTCTCCCACTCCAACTCTGTCTCTCCCATGTCTTTGCTTCATTATTATCATTGTTTTGCTGTTGTCCTTTATTCTCTTTCACCTGCTTTCATGTGGCCCCATTACGATCGTGTCTGTCCATTTGTGGGTCAATCAGCCATGCCTGAGGCAAGGCCTAGGTTCGGTGGACAAGGCTGCATTTTCTGAAACTCTTAACTGGTCAGGTTCCCTCAGAATTTTCCTTTAAAAAACAAAAAGGAATCCATGTAGTGTGATTCTCCCATCAGTGGCCATACTTTTCTTATTCAGCTGAGTTTATTATTCAACGTTGACAAATTTCATGGTTTGTGGCTGTCATTCCCCGTAAATAATTGATGCTGTCATATAATTGATGGGCTTTTACATCTCTCTATTCACTTACTCCCTGATTTCTAAACCATCAGGAATGTACACTTTTTCTTTCCCAACACAGTGGTTGATTTGCTTACATTTGATTTCATAAATCGCCACCAGCTGGTGTGGCTGGGTACTTCCACACCCAGAGAGGCCTGACTGGAGTCCCAGTGGTCAGGAGGAGGAAATTCATGTCTGTCATCCACCATCCCCTTGTTTAATTTCCCCAAAGTCTGAACTGCAAGGGCACAGCCTATATTTAAGAGGACTCAGAAACCCAAGGGTAGGAACCCTGCTGCACACACAGTGCAGTGGCTCAAACAGTGGCAGCTCTAGCAGAGAAGCTAAAGCAGCACTTTAACCAAAAAAAAAAAGAAAGGGGAATTCTCAAAAGACTGTAACTGAGGCACAAAAATGACTTAGAACTGTAAAACATAATGACTCTAGAGTTGAAAAGTTTTTTAAAAAGAAAAAACATTCACTACTGAGAACTGAATTATTGCTGTGAGAAAATCAGATAGATGAATTATCTCACAACACAGAAGAGAAATACAAAGAAATGAAAATCATGACTGAAGAGGTAAGGTGGCAGCGATCAAACATGAGGCAGGCAGGGGCTGAAGATTACCCACTGGCATTCTCAGCTAAATTAAGTCTTAAGAACTTCTGAGTTCAGAAAACCAAAAGAAAAGAATATCAGAGTTGGCAGTAAAAATTGACAGCAGGTAGCATGATAACCTTTCTCTAAGTGCACCATTTTTCTCAAGTAGTAACTTTATTACAGAAATAGGTGAGCAAAATAAGGGGCTGTTACGGAATTGAACAATGGAAATGTGGCCTAGATTTCTAAGTTGGGGTGGCTGCTCTGTGTTATCAAATGCAATTTCATGCATTCCTTATTTTTCATGCAATATACAAATATAATTCTTTGTAGAATAGGGATTTCCCCACTCTGCAGTTCTGATCCCCACTGCTTTTATCTGGAAGTTAGGCTAAGAAATGATTTTCCAGTGCCTGTTCTATTGTTCTACCCCAGGGACTCATGGCATTTGGCTCTTGGTCTCTGGGACAATGTACATATTTGCCATTTTTTTTCCACAGAAAAGTAGAAAAGGATGCATTTCACCCTTCAGAGCCACAGATGGCCTGATATTGTGAGATATTTCTAAGTCATGGTGGTCATATTTGATATTTCAGATACCCCAAAGGAGCAAGCGTCCTACAGCACATAGCGCTGTGTGTCTGGTTTCCCAGATGATCCTGTTAATCAGTGGATAAGCCTTCTAAGATGAAGATTCTGAGCTGGAAGATCATTGAGTTTCCTGGGAACTTTTTTTTTTTTTTGAGACAGTCCCGCTCTGTCACCCAGGCTGGAGTTCAGTGGCTCAATCTTGGCTCACTGTAACCTCCCCGCCTCACATGACCCAGTTCAAGCAATTCTCCTGCCTCAGCCTCCTGAGTAACTGGGATTATAAGCACGCACTACCACGCCCAGCTAATTTTTGTATTTTTAGAAGAGACGGGATTTCACCATTTTGGTCAGGCTGATCTTGAACTCCTGACCTTGTGATCCACCCACCTCGGCCTCCCAAAGTGCTGGGATTCCAGGCATGAGCCACCGTGCCCAGCCCCTGAGAACTTTTAAATGTGGAACCCTAAGGTTCTGATCAAGGATCAGTTGTTTCATGAAGGAAACCTGAACCCCTCCCATCCTCCCATCAGTAATAAAGAAGTAGCTAGATGGACAGGAGCCTGGCATTATAGGAGGCTCTAGGTAAGGCTGTGGCCACCTACAGCTATCCAAAGGGGAGCCCATGTTTCCCCCGAGGCCCGGCCCCAGTATCATCTCTGTGAGCTGTTGGGGATGGACTTCTTCCCACTGACTACTCCAAAGGAGTTCCCTAATACCCTCCTTCCTATCTATACTCTTCTCCTCCCCAGACAGATCCCATTGCTCTGGGCTGGGGACAGTTCAGTGGAGAAATCTTGGGTTCATCTTTGAAGGCCCTTGTTTAGGTCACCGGGCTAGATTGGAAATCACTGGCAGGGAAGAACCCCAGCTCTGCATTTTCAAAACCTAAATAGGTTTTCTTTCATGTAGGAGGAAGGTGGTCGTTTTCTCTCTGCTCGTGCAGGGTTTGGGTCTTTGCCTACCATAATTTTTTTAAACTATGCTTTTAGCATAAACATATTGTCATTCAAAATGTTAAATATCATCTACTTGTCATTTAAATAGTCTACTCTGTGCCTTTGGAGGGAAACACAACACCTGTGGTATTCCTCTTTGTCACTTGAAGTAGCAAGCCTACAGATGTGGCAGGGGATCCTGAGATGCTGTGTAGATGTGGCAGCATCACTCTGGGACAGATGTCCAGCTCTGCAATTGGATGCCAGCCAAGGCTCCCAGACCTTACTCAGTGTGGTCTAGACCTCATGGTAAGCTGCTGAGAGCCAGAGACAATTAGCTTTGAGTTCATCCTTGACGTCCTTTGAGAGTAGAGATGTTGGTTTCTACTGCGTAGAAGCAGTTGGCCTTATCACCCTCCCCTGCCTTCCAGTATTCAGGTACATCGTTTGCAAACTGCTGAAGAAGCTGAACAGATTTCTCTCCCCCAGAAAACAGAATTGGGAATCCACCGTAGAAATGCATGTCCAGCCTCCTGGGTGGTTCAGCTGCTGCTCTCATGCTGTTTTGACAAGGTCGAGGACCCAGCCACTTGTTTCCCCCTGACCTATCACAAAGGAACTGTTGGACTTTAGCATCTGGTGCCAAGACTATTTTCTCCCCTCCTTGGCAGAGGTCTTTGAGCATACGCAGTGTTAAAAATTGTTTGCCACTTTTATTTCAGTATCACATTATGGATTACCAAAAAAAACCCAGTGTGGGGCCTGCCTTATGTCTCTGATGCAAAATGCCTTAGGATCTTTGTGATTCTTAAAAAGGGGGTTTAAACAAAACATGAAATGATGCCTACATTTGTGATGGGAAAATTAGATATTTCAAAACAAGCTCCAAATTCCTGTGGACTATTGTTTACACTTATGCAAAAGCATAATGTGCCATCCTCCAATCTGCGCAGTGCAGGGGTGTGGTTCACATTCGGAGACTTGGAAGGAGCAAATGGAATGCTCCGTGCTCTCCCTCAGGAGTCTTTTTATGTCCGCACACATCATCTGAGTGTCTATTATGGCCTTAGTTTTTGGTGGAATTTAGTGTTAAAATTTGTGTGCTTGAAAAAAAGTGATTCCTTCTTTGAAATGGTCACATCCTGTGCAGCAGTGTGGTTATGGTAATCATCATCATCCTCCTCATATGCTGCCCCAGAAACATATCCTTTGACTGGCCCAAACATGACGTTCAGGTGGAGCTATGATACTCATAGGCTGTGACAGCACTGAGGACAATTATTCCCAGACTTCGCAGATACACTGTGTTGCTTTTTCTCTTCAAGAACTGTGGTGACTTGCTAACATTTTCTATTTTCTCTCTACCTCTTTCTTTTTCTCTCCCTGTATCCCTGCCCTCCTCTTTTTTCCCTCTCTTCTCTCTTCCCTCCTTTCCTTTCTTTCTCCCTCCCTTTCTTCCTTCCTCCCTCCCTTCCTGCTTCTCTTAATTCCCTCCTTCCTTCCTTTCCTTCCTCTTTATTCCCCTCCCTTCCCTTCTCTCTCTTTCTTCCTTTCTTTCTCTCTCTTTCTTTTCTCCCTCTCCCCTTCCTTCCTTCTCTCTTTCCTCCCTTCTCATTTCCTTTCCCCTTCCTTTCCCCTTCCCATTCCTTTCCCCTTCCCTCCCTGCCCTTCCCTCCCCCTCCCCTTCCCTTTCTCTGTCTCCCCAGATAATCTCTCATCACTCTGAGACTGTCCTTGTTGGTATTTGTGACAAGCAGTCATTGTTCCCATTGTTAGAATAAAAGCCAAGCCCCAAGGAAGCTTCTCCCCTTCTGATGGGGGTGTTCCAGTGCTTGGGGTCACCATACACTTCCCGACAAGGGAGTTTGCCAAATGGACAGATCCCCTGACACTTTCAGCTCCACCCTGCTTTAGTATCTCTCACAACTGGCACAACAAGGTTTTGAAGCCAGAAATAAAGCCCCAAGACAACATCAAGCGTTGCCTTCGTGCTCCATGAGCCTGCTGTGGTCAGCAGAAAGCATAATACATGGGATAAGATGCACTTTGCTGCTTCAGTTAGTGAGCCAGTTAGCCAGCCAATGGGGAGGGCTCGAATTACACTCTTAGGCATTGAGGTGAGGTTACCCAAATGCCCCGTTCCCCACTGTTACTCTGGTGGAGAGCTCATCAGAGTCCAACAAATGTTTTGTTTTCTGCAGAAAGAATCTGAAAAAATACTCTGTTGGGGGTCAGTGGTTTGGGAGTGGGTTGGGATTTTGTTTAAATAGGCATGAGGGGTAATTCATATATACTGCCACTAGGTCTGGAGCTTCTAGAAGGAGTTCTAGGGGATGTAGAATAGACACATGAAGGAGTTAAAGAGGGAAGAAAGAGGGAAAGGAAATCAATATTTATCTGACTCCTGATGTGTCTCATGGCAGAGGCGTGGCCCAAAGACGCATTCTGTCTTACAAAACTCTCTTCAAGGTAGTTATTTTAAAATCTTTAATTTCCCAGATATGACAGTTAAAGGAAATGTTTTAAGTCAACTAATAACGCACTTTCATGTTCTACTATAACTCTGCTATTGTGGTCTGTCTAGGGCTGGGGACTTTAATCCAGATTAGCTATATACAAGAATAGAACCCAAGTAGGTTGATTAGGGTCTTTTCCTGGGATTTCTTTGCTACCTGGAATCAGGAAAAAAAAATGGTGTTGAAGCTGAGGGATATGGAGCACAGCTACCATGTTCCCTACCATTCTGGGAGGTTCTTCTTTAGGAAGATCATTTGAAGATGTCCCAGATCTGCAGGCAGTTGGCAGGAGTCACGGAGCCCATTCAGTTGGCTCAAGGGAAGAACCGAAACTGAGGCAAAATGCAGTGTATTTTAGCAAAATGAAATAGCCACCATTTTTAGTTTTTACAACTCAAAAATAATTTTTAAGTAGAGAAAAGGGAAGATTGAGAATCATATGTAGGGTTATTTTTTTCAACACTATGTGCTTTAATTAGTTTATTCTACCCCTTTCAGAGAACCTCTGCTATGTTGAGCCACTGTTTTTGATGAGAGTATTTTATGTCTTTCAAATGTTTTAGCTAGAAAAACATTTGAGAGTCACTGTCATAGTAAAGTTAGGATGCTTTTTATAAAATCAGTCTTTCAATATTTTCCTTCATCCTGGAGGAACATCAAAAGATAGTAATTCACTAACTAATTTTCTGATGGCCATATTTTCCTCCTTCTTTACTACAACCTGGAAATAGGAAACACACATTAATGGAAGCCAGCACTGAGTAGAGGCTAAGAAATAGCATGAGACAGGTGAAATAGACACTCTTTAAAATCAAACGTGAAGGTGCAGGTATTAAAAGAGAGAGAATGCAGTTGGCTCCAATGACGTGGGCAGGATCTTCCTAGGGTTGGGACTGATGTGTTTGAAAGAGAATGGATCCCTCCGCAAAATTTGGCTTAGAAGTTCCGAGTCTGCAGGAATGTACTCGGGAGTCCACTATGTAAGAGAAACTCAGCTCCTCTTCCATGCACCAAGAATGGGAATTGTGGCTCCTGGATGTGGGGTGGCAAGAGGTAGCGTGCAATTATAACCACCACTGTGTACTCTCACTCCAAAGAGGAAACTTGGTGGTCTAATCAGATTCTTCCCCACTCTTACATGGCCTGTAACAGTTAACTCCGTCTCTCTGGACTCAGTTGCTTCATCTGTAAAATAGGGAGGGTGGGCATGTCTCTCCTAGCTCCAGGATTCTGTGCCATTGACGTCTGTCTTCTGGAGCAGGCCCACTGATGCATCCTGGCCATGCCTTTGCCCATGTCTTCATAGCACAATGAGGTCAGTAGGAAGCCTTACGCTCAGGCTCCTCCATTGGCATACCAATGATCAAGCAACATTTGCATGTGCTGTCTGTATGCCTTTAAGATGACTACCAACCCCCATACGGGTGTATCTTTAGAGTTGATATTAACAACCTTGACCCATTTAGTGTAGGAGGAGAGGCCGCCATGTTGATTTTCTGTAAATGATCTGGATTATATGGTGGTTTCAAAATAGCCAACTTTTAAAGCTCCTTATGAAATTAAATGTGCTCATTATCCAAATGATGTGACATTTTTATAAATAGAAAATAAACCTCTGAGCATGTGGTTGGATCTACATCAGACACAGGGATAAAAACAACATTGGGAGGTCCTACTCAAGGGCATTCTAACAACAAGTTCTGGAGCTAGAAGCATGCACCTTCATCCATTCTAGGTAGGGAGGAAAAAGGAGTCTTTTCTTTGCCCTCTACCTTGATGGACCGGGACTTGTATGCTGCCTTGATTGAAGGGAAAATTAACAGTTTTGACACTGTCATCTACCTCAACTCAAGGAAAAACAAGCAAGGCACTTTCCCGCTCTAGTGGAATTAAATGATTTGCTTGTTGATGGGTGATGTTTTCAGCCAGGGTGCTGTTTCAGGTAGAAGCTGTGGCCAGAGCTGAAACCATCTCATTTTCTCTCTGATCACATCTAGGCAAAGAGTTGTTTCCTCTGGAAAGACTAGATTCCTTTGATGATGCCATTGCTACTCACTAGGGTCAGAAACCCGGATGGGTCTGGCAAAGCACTTGTTTCTCCAGTGTCATGGCTCAACAGAAAACATGCTAGAAGAAACATCACAACAGTGAGGGCCTCTGGCCATGCACCACTGGAGGATGTAATGGTGAGCCCATCAGTGGAAAGGCTGGCTAACGTGCTCTCCTACAATCGGATTATATTGTCTTCATTTCTATTTATGAACTTCTTCAAAGTCCATAGCAGAAAGCCTCAGCCTTCTAGTGAGGATACTATTCATTTGCAAGAAGCAGACAATCGAAAAATATTGGGGGGATCTATATTAACTAAACTTGTGTTGAATGGAAGTTACTAAAACCGGGTCAGATTTACCTCTGTGATCCCAGATTGAGAGCCTCAGGCGGGGAAGTGAAGCTGAAGATAGATTCTGAAATAGTGACCTTAGACTCGATTCTGCTGCAGGGTTTGCAGCCACCTAGCATGTGAACTGTTGGGCACCAGAGCAAGTGACAGCCAGTGGCGGGGAGGAGCTATACAGACAGATAGCCTCTGTTATGTGCAGTCTTTTTTTTTTCCCCCCTGTTTTATTTTAGCTTTTTTTAAATTGCATTTTAGGTTTTGGGGTACATGTGAAGAACATGCAAGATTGTTGCATAGGTACACACGTGGCAGTGTGATTTGCTGCCTTCCTCCCCATCACATATATCTGGCATTTCTCCCCATGCTATCTCTCCCCAACTCCCCACCCCCTGCTGTCCCTCCCCTATTTCCCCCTAACAGGCCCCAGTGTGTAGTGCTCCCCTCCCTGTGTCCATGTGTTCTCATTGTTCAACACCTGCCTATGAGTGAGAACATGCGGTGTTTGATTTTCTGCTCTTGTGTCAGTTTGCTGAGAATGATGGTTTCCAGGTTCATCCATGTCCCTACAAAGGACACAAACTCATTGTTTTTCATGGCTGCATAATATTCCATGGTGTATATGTGCCACATTTTCCCTGTCCAGTCTATCATCGATGGGCATTTGGGTTGGTTCCAGGTCTTTGCTATTGTAAACTGATGTGCACTCTTTTAAAAAAAGAGATAGGGAGAAAAAAATATCTAAATGATATTATGTAAGTTTCACCATAAACCATTGAATGAAATAAGACATATGAATTCACTTTGCTTCCAATTGGTCCGAATTTGCACAGGTTCCTCAGCCTCTTTCTACATTGATATGATGCTAATATGTAAAGACTTTTTATTGTTGTTGCTTCTCTGACATTGCTCCGCCATATAAGCCAAAAACTTCACTTTTTGCTCATGGAGGCTTTAAAAAAAGGGTCCAGCAATCTCCCCTAAAGCGAGAGACAAAACTGGACTTGCTGGACTTACTGAGATGTGATGTGTCAGTTTCCAACATAGGGCCTTTCTAAAGAATTTCAAAGAATAATTTTGCTCATGTGAAATTTTCACTTTATGTGCTGACATTAGAGCTTGAACATTGCATAAGAGCCATTCAGTTGTATATATTTTACAACAGAAATGTTGCCTGTTTCTCACCAGCTGATTTCCCTTAGTCTGGGTTGCTGCTTCTGCCCTATTACCTACTGAAGTTCTCCCCTAATGACCAAGGGGTTGCCCAGCTTGTCAGTGAGACAAGGATATTCTTGGAGATGTGACAGTCGTTCTGGAACTATTCCTCACTTGTAAGATAAGGTGAAAATCACTTGGAAAAAATGTTTAAATCAGATACTCAGGCATACCCTAAATGTACTGTATCAGAATATCTGAGAGAAGAATAGCCTATATTTTAAAAATTTCTCCAGCTAGTGGTTGAGAAAGATTAGGCCGGTTCTTCTCAACAATGTTTTATGGCTAGGATATACTGCAGTAGAAACTCCCATTTGTTCTCTTCAATGAGGAAAAGGCTATGTTAAGTGAAAACTGTGAGAGTAAATCTCTCCTCTCAACTAGTTTACCAGTGGCCTTCTAACAAGGGATTAGGAGCCTAGGGTTGGGGCCGTGTTGTCTAGCTAGTCCTGGGGTGGCCACAGCTTCCTTTGTACTCACAAGCACTTGACGTGAGTTGACCAGTAAGTGAGTTTGATGAAGTTTACATATAATGCCATGCAACTCACATTAAATATCCATGAGAGTTGCTGGACAGCTTTTGTGGCACCCTGTACACAGTAGAGGCCTTTTGCTGTCTTTTAGAAAGCATGCTTTATTTAGTACATTCCCGATATCCTGTTCATAGTAATCATTGTCTCTGGATATTGCCTCCGATGCCTGTGTGCAAGAGATGCATTTAATAAGAAGTTAGTAAAAATCATTAACATATACAACTAAATTCTTCTTTGAGTACTTATTGTAGGCAGATTTAAAAATAAGGCCAACAGGTCTATCTCATGGATCTTAGGTAATTATATTGGTTCCTGAAAAAACTTTTGAGAATAAAGTAGTCAGTCATGTGAAGCAAATTAATTCTCCCTGGACATGAAGGCACCGTTAAGCATGGCTGCAAGAGATGATTTTCTGGTTGGTACCCCACTGTCCTTTACTGGAACCTGTTTATACCACCCACATGTGAATCAGACTCTGGATGTGGAGATATGTGTCACCCACAATGCTTCTAGGACCCCCTGCCACTGGCACAATTAAGTTTCTTTAAGGAATTGGGAAATGAATTTCTGTATTAGAATTCATTGCTGAGAACATGACCTACCTTAATATTTTCTGCTCTTCCAAATTTTGCTCTGAAAACAATTAGAGCCTGATGGGGTGTGTGTTTGACAGTGCAAATGGAACTACAGATGACCTGGGTGTGCTTCAGCTAAGCGCCAGGGCAGCTCAGGAATGAATGTATTCAGTTGAGTAATTATCTCGTATGTTTTTCCCTTGGGTTCAGTGACATCTACAAAGTTCATTTTCCAAAGTTCTTCTCTCTACAAATTTAAACTCAAGGGAAATAGGATCCATATGTCCCTGATTCATTTGCACTGACTCATCAAACGTTCTTTTAAGTTATTAGATGTCTAGAGAGGATTTCAACTGTTTTTTTATAAGTTTTTTTTAAGCCTTTTTGTCTAGAGGCAGGAAATGGCCATTTGCCAGCAGTAAATGAACCCCCAAATAGTCACGTTCTGTTCAGGAGGCAAAGGAAAAAGAAAATAAATTCCCTGTTTTCTACGTACAGCTGGCTAATGGTTTTCTTTAGAGGTGGTCATAAATGTATTTTCTGAAATGTATCATTAGACCTGTTAAGTGTGTAATTATAGGCATTCCATGAAGTTGTTACAGTAGGAATGGGATTTCAATTGGCCCCCCCCCCGTCCCCTTCCACACATGCATTATTATTTTACCTGCGAAACTCTTAAAAGCTGTTGGTTTGCCCAGCAGCTTAGAACCTTGAACTAAATGAAACATAAAATATCTTCAGTATGTATACCAGAGGTTATGTGAGTATGTGCACATGTGCGCATGTATGTGAGACAATAACGAGAAAAATTGATATACTCAAACCCTATGTCATACTGTTTCTTATAATTTCCATATTGAATTCAAAAGACATCATTTTGAGGATTCAAAATCATGTGGCATCTTGCTTCATTACAAATAAAAGTAAACTTTTTGACCTACCAATAATAGCCCAGGGTAACTGGATTTCAAAAGCAAATCAACTTGAGCTTGGTCTTTCACTAACTCAAAATACAGTTAGGTGCCACATAATGACATTTTTGTCAACAACAGAACACAAAGAAAACAGTGGTCTCCTAAGTTTATAATGAAATAGAAACATTCTTATCTAATGATGTTTTGATGGTTCTGAACTGATATGGGTCTAGGCTAACGGGTGTTTGTGTCTTAATTTTTGTAAAAAAAAAGTTTTTTAAAAGTAAATCAACAAATTTAAAATATTAAAAATAGAAAAAACTTACAGAATAAGGATATAAAGAAAGAAAATACTTCCATGCAACTATAAAATGTGTTCCTATGTGCGATGTTCAAACAATAAGGAAATTTCCTAGTGACACATTTCTCAGAATGTATTCCATCATTAAGTGATACATGACTGTATGTAAATGAACAATAATCACAGGTGTTGAAATGCTGAGTGCTTCCTTTGTCTAAGTACCTTACTTGAATTAAATAATTTAATCATCACCAAGATCCTGTTATTCACATACATGTTATTTACACATATGACTCATGTAAATGAAAGATAATCACAGGTGTTGAAATGCTGAGTGCTTCCTTTGTCTAAGCACCTTGAATTAAATTTTAATTAATTAAATTATTTAATTCAAGTAAGGTGCTTAGACAAAGATCCTATGTTATAGTCATAATTATTCCTGTTTTTTGATGAGAAAACTTAAAATCTCTGATGAGATTTTAAAGATCATACAGCAAATAAATGGCAGTTGAGCTTTTAATTCGGAATTCGAAGTTCATAGCTATAATCATCAAAAGCACTGTATTTTCCCTTAATGATACAAGTAAACTACCATATCAGTGATCTCCTTTCAGTGTCTTACAATTTCACTACTGTCTAATTCAGATTTCTTCTAGCTTTATCCCATGACACCCTCCATGCTGCTGCTTATACAACTTAGACAGAGTTGCTTGGCAGTTTCTTTTGAAACCAAGTTTGCAGGTCGATGGTTTGGTCAACTTTTATTGTCTTGCCTTTAGCACAATGCCAGGACCATACTCATTGCAAGTTCAATAAAATAATTTACAAATGGGACCTTTTAGTATCCAGCCTCCTTCTCTTGTAAGCTCCTAAGCCTTCGTGTGATTAGAACGAGAGCTGAATAGTCATTGTGGTGTCAACATTTCTAAGCCGTGGATGTTTCCATTACTTTGTTAGTTAAACATGATCAAACGATGAACAAGCCCAGGAAACTTCTAAATCTCCCTGGGAGCAAGTAGACCCTATGAGTGGCTAATTTCTCAGCGATCAGTACTGCCTTTTCTGCGAACACATGCTTCTTGAGATTACAGATTATTCTACTTGCGCCTGTTCTCTCTGCTCAAATATTGCATATTTGGTGAATTTTTCCTCAGCCTTAGGAAAACTTCCCTGACGAATATCCCTGCCTTTTTCTGTAGTTTTGGATTTACCTGTTGGCTTTCCCCCGATTCAAGGACTGTGAATGTGTAAATTCACCCATGCATTTTTTTTTTTTTTTTTTTTTAATCCAAGGAGTCTGGCACAGAATGTTTTACATTGTTTCTTAAATGATGGAGCTGAGCTTGTACAAAGCCAGTGCATCTGTCTCATACAGATTAAGATTCAAGCCTTGAATTCTGTCCCTATCCTCAAATGAGGAGAGGGGCTGAAAACCAGCCCTAGTGTGCAGAGATCCAGCCAGACTCTGGATGTGGCCCAGGCTTGGAGAAATTTCTACCCTGCTCTTTCCTTTATCTTGGATGGATGGCAGTGTGCTGGAGTTGGGCAGCTTTAGGCTGTTGTCTAAAATGGGAAACTTATTCTAAAGACAAATTGGAGAAAGTGAAGACTTCAGGAAGCTCACCCCCAAGCCTGAGCTTTTGATCTGTTGATCTATAGCTGATGGGCACACTGCTTACCCACTCTGCCCACTTTGCTTTCTACTTTCCTGCAAAGGCTTGTGTGATTTTAAACACCTGACAGCCTTGGTCTTTAGGTAACTGCATTATCCTTTTTTCAGTTAATCTACCTTTAATGTTTCTTTCTTTCTTTTCTCAATCCACTCAACGTTGTCAATACTGCCAAAGATGCCAGTGTTTCCATTTCTAGTTCTGATGCTACTATTTGGTAACTGTCGTGCATTTCCACACGTAACCTGTTTCTGAAAGGAAAGTATGCCCTTCAAAACAATGTTGGCAGCTTAGATTTCAAGTGTAATTCTTTCAAAAGCCTCTCGGTCTTTATTTATTTAGCAAATACTCACTGAGTAGCTGGCATGTTCCAGGCATTGCACACTGTTTATACAAAAGCAGTTTATACAAAAGACTGTAAGCTTTCTTAGGACAGGAACTACATGTGCAGAAAACACAAACAGGCAGTGATCACAGGGTCATGTGGAAAGTTCTAGGATAAAGGGTGCCCAGGGCAGTGGGGGTGCTGGGCAGAGGACAGAGTCGAGGAAGACTCTGGGTCCATCCTGGTTTGAACAGAAGGTAGAGGGCAGCCTGTATGTTTTTCCTGGGGCTTTTTCTTTCCCTTGAGAGTGAAATCCATGAGACCAAGAACCACGTGATTCTCGGTCCACAGACTCAAGAGATCTCAGAGGTTTTGTAAATTTGGGGCAAAGTTTACATTTATTTTCACTAACCTCTAATTAAAATTTAGTACTTCTTCCTGTCGTGACTGTAGCCACAAGTCACAGTAGTATCAGCAGCCTTTCATTAGTAGGAATCACAGATATTTCCTATCATATAACAGTGGTTGCAGAGATCTCACAACACTTCTTATGCTCATCTTGACTTCTGATTATGGCAGAACCACCATAAGATCTTGTTTTTATGTGTTCATAAGAAATTTATATATATATATATATATATATATATATATATATATATATATATATAGAGAGAGAGAGAGAGAGAGAGAGAGAGAGAGAGAGAGATGGAGTTTCGCTTTTGTTGCCCAGACTAGAATGTAATGGCACCATCTCAGCTCACTGCAACCTCTGCCTCCCAGGTTCCAGTGATTCTCCCGCCTCAGCATCCCAAGCAGCTGGGATTACAGGCATGCACCACCATGCCTGGCTAATTTTGTATTTTTAGTAAAGATGGGTTTTCTCCATGTTGGTCAGGCTGGTCTTGAACTCCTGACCTCAGGTGATCCATCTGCTTCAGCCTCCCAAAGTGCTGGGATTACAGGCGTGAGCCACCGTGCTAGGCCAAGAAGTATGCATCTTAACCACATAACACATTGTTTCCTTGTAAACGTTGTCTCATAAAAATTTGTTTCTTTTGTAATCTTTTGTATTTGTATTTAAAAACCATATTCTGGGAAGGATCCATAGGTTCTGCTCAACTACTAAAGAGGCTCATGTTACCAAAAAGTCCCTGTGGCCACCACATAGCGTTTATCCCTTGTTCTCACCCTCCAGCCTCCCTGGCCTCTGACTCCACCTGTCACCTTCATGCCCCTGGCCGCTACCACCTTAGAAGTCTCCCCACTTAGAAGGCTCTTCCTAAAGCTCTCTGCTCAACTGGCTTATTCAGGTCTTATCTCACATAGCACTTTTCACAAAGAGCTTTTCCTGAACCCCCACACGAAGTAGACCTGCTCTCCTTTTACTCTCCCTCACTTCACTATTTGATTTTTGTGTACTATTCATCACTACAGGAAGAGTGTACATGTATTGGTTTATTGGCTGTCATCTTACTAGAGTGGCATCTATATCAGAGCAAGGACTTCAAATGGCTTGTTCTCTTGCATATTTCCAGAGCATTGAACAATGCCTGGAAGGTGGCAGGTGCTTAATAAATGGTCACTGAACAAAAAGTAATAAATGAGTGAATGGAAAGGGGAGTAGAGAAGGGAGTAAGGCAGACAGCAGTCAACGCAGCGACAACGATGCAGAGGTGACAAGAAGCCTGAACCCAGGAGTGTTTACTGCAAAGTCTGACAGCAGTGGGTCCCTTGTGCGCAAGGTCTCTTGGCCCTCCCACCCTTTCCTGGCTCCTCTGTGGAAATAGAACAGGCTCATCATGACTCTTTTTGATAAGAGTAGAGAACACAATTTGAGGAACTCATAATCTTCACAGATAAGGCCGGAAAATGCTAATGGAGAAGGTTGCTGAGCATTTCTTATTGCCCAACCCTGCTGCCTCTTTCACCCAGTAAAGATGAGCAGACATGATTTGCATAATGTGCAGGCACAAACCATCAAAAGTCTGGACATGAATATAGCTGGTAACAGGCTTTTTTTTCTTTTTTCAAAGACATCTGCAATAAAACTAGACTCATGAGAGAACTTGTAGCATACAATTTTGGGTGCCCAAAGAGCATGCTTTATGAGGGAGAGAAAAGGTAATGGGTTCATTGCTGCCAGAATGTAGTGTCTTGACACACAGTTTGAGATGTCTGAGTCTGACATTTAATAGCTGAGATGATAGTGGTCAAATACTTCTCAAGGTCAGTTTCATGTAGAGTTCCTGAAAAGGTGAGAAATCACTGAGATCTGTAATGACAAAGCTGATGAGAAGATTGATGAAATGGTGGTGGCAACAGGACAAGTCTTCAAAATAGCCTGTGAATGATTTATTTTGTGACAGCCGAGCCAATTGACAATAGCAGATTGTTAATTAAATACCAACCGCTGGGAAAATACCGTAAATTTCTTTTGGCTCTGTATTGGCAACTGTGTACTTTTAAGCAGAGGCCAGATTATTTTCCAGTGAGTGCTTCTTTTTAGACCTAAACTTTATGTGTTTCCATCTCTTTTTTCTTTCGCTTCAACCACCAGCATATTTGATTTAACAGTAAAAAGGAGAAGAGGTAAGAAGAGAAAGCACAGGTGGGAAGTTGGGAAGAAAGACACTCCTAGGTGTCCTAATAACATTACATCAGAAAGGCTTACAGCTGTGTGAGGTGGCTCACACCTGTAATCCTAACAGTTTAGGAGGCTGAGGCAGGAGGATTGCGTGAGGCCAACAGTTCAAGACTAGCCTGGGTAACATTGTGAGACCTGTCTCTATAAACAATTTTTGAAAAGTCTCACTTTTTAAAAATTTATTTATTTATTTATTTTTTATTGCATTTTAGGTTTCGGGGTACATGTGCAGAACATGCAAGATAGTTGCATAGGTACACACGTGGCAGTGTGATTTGCTGCCTTCCTCCCCTTCACCCATATCTGGCATTTCTCCCCATGCTATCCCTCCCCAACTCCGTCCCCCCGTCCCTCCCCTATTCCCCCCAACAGACCCCAGTGTGTAGTGCTCCCCTCCCTGTGTCCATGTGTTCTCATTGTTCCATTCTTTTCCAGTCTGTAACTAGGAAAATACAATAACTACCATTTATTGAGAACCTGTCACAAGATTGGTGCTTTGCCGTGTTTATATTCAGCAAGAGTTAATTAACATTTACTGTTTTCTCTGTGCCAGATGTTGTCCTAAGTCATCTAAGTGTGGGTTCTCACTAGGACACTATGAAATAGAAATTATCTCTGTTTTTCTTATAAATGAGGAAACTGAGGCAGATAGTCTTGTTTGAAATACACTGTCATTTTTAATGAGTATGAGAATATCCTTAAAACAATTTTTAAAGAAACTTTTTACACGAAACCAGTTGATAAGAATTATAGTTTGCTAAGAAATACAATTAAGGCAATGTAAGGAGAATCTGTATGGTGTATAAGCCTTGTATTTAAATTAACTGCTAGCTACAGTTAGGAAATAAAAGCGATAGAGTCTTACTTCTAAAATGAGTGCAGTGCCAGGTGACCTCAGTTTAGACAGCAGTGAAGATGGGCTGGAAGAATGAGGTAACAATCTGGTACCTAGAGAAGCCTCATCTCCCTCTTTTCACTTTCTGGCTTGTACTAGGTTGGAGGGAGCCATTCCTGGAGTCAGGGATTAATGGATGTGGGAATGCAGAGCAAAATGAGGTTTCCCTTCCCAGTAGTTCCATAAACTGAACCCCTGTAGCTGACTGTCGAGGGCTGACCTGCAAAGGCTTTTGTGGCAAAGTCGAGGAGAAGCCTAGAGCTCCATGCAATACAGAGGAGTCTCTTCTGTTGGAGTCAGGGGAAGTGGCAAGAATCAAAAAAATATTACAATCAATTCCAACACATAAAATGAGGACCGGGAAAAACTTATAATAGAAAAATGATTAGTGATGAAAATAGGTAAATTTTTCTTTAAATGGCTTTCTGGATAGAAGTGATCTATTTTCTGATTAATGTAGATGACCATTTGGTGGTATCATGCAGGCTTTATGTGTAAAAGTCACACTGGGAAAGGACTAAATAAAGTTCCACACAGATGTTGGGAGAACCTGTCTTATAAGTTTGTGAAATATCTAGATTGGGGAAGATACCCTCAGGGAGTGGGTATGACTTGGAGACCTTCCCCATCATGGTGGAACTACACTTTCTGGAGCGAATTGAAGCAGGCCATCCATCCCTTCCACCCGGGGCTGCTGACCATAACAGTGCCTGCATGACATTGAAAACCAGAGCACATTAAGACTGTTGTCACCTCAATTTTTAAAGCTTAAGAGGAGCCTAGAACTTCGAGATTCCCTCTAGTAACCAAGACCCGTAGGGGTGAAGGCAGAGTGAACAGAGGGACTGCAAGGTCTCATTGGCTGTAGGGTATGCCAGGTCCCCCTGTGGCACTACTGAGAGTCAGATGGGCTCCTGTGCTCCTGATATGCTGCATGCTCTAAAGAGACTCAACATGTGTGTGAAACAGCAGGTGGGTTTTACTCTTCTCTGATCGAGTTCCTTCACTGCAGTTTCTCTGACAGAATCCCTGGCCCATGCCTTAACAGTATCCACACAATCATCTCCCCACTACTTCTTGTTAATGGGTTTGCAAACTTGTTAGGAGCTGCACATAGATCTCACTGGAGTTCATGGTGGAGCTGCCGCCCCTAACTTCAGCCAGCCTTTCATTCTGTTTCTCATCAGATACGTCTAATGGCAACTGGGTGTTTAAACCACAGGGAAGGGACGGCAAGAACAAATATATAATTAGACATGTTTCCTGGCTGTGTGCTTTGTGGATAGGCCTGTGGGTTTTCTCCTGGGTGACTTGCCCTGATGTGTCAGCAGCTTCCCCCAGCAGACAACCGGGCTGAGTTTGATCCATGAACTTGAAGCTTGAGGTGAGGAATCGTGCATCTACAAGAGCAATTATAACTATAATTAAGAGTGGGTTGGTTTTCTTTTCCATTTGCCTTCTCTTTTCTCAGTGAGCATGGCAGGGACTTCCATTAATAATAAAGACATTCCAGAGATGTAGAATTAGGAACTGGTTAACTCTAGTTAATTGGCATATTATTGTATTCCCATAAATTCTGTCTGGGACTGCTGTGAGTAGATTTAAAGCTACCAGGAAGAAATAAAATATACAGCCCTTTACAATAAAGTTGTTTTAAGCTTGAAGCTTTCGTGTTTTTAGTGACTTTGAAGCTGGATAAGTATTAACTTGAGTATTTTACTTTGGCAAATACTGAAATAACGAACATGATGACAGTTTCTGGTGGATATTCATAAACTTCCTGTGGATCTGGGAGACGGAGAGGTTTATGAAACTGCATAAAAATGAAAATAACAGTATGACACACATTCACTTTCTGTGTGTGAAATTTCATTTCATCTCAGAAAATGCAAGATTACTGATGATAACCCAACTATATTTATAATTAGGATATCCTAATTGCAGTATTTTGAAGAAGCTACCACAGCTCAAAATACACAGCATTTTCAGTTTACAAATAGTGATAACAAAGCTTAAATCTGAATTTTCATTGAGCACTGTTTACAGTGAATTTTGTGTGAGAGTTGAAGGAACCGAGTCAGTTTGTATGCAGCTTACAAGTGTGGTTTAATTGGCAGTGCCTTCAGGGCATAGGCCCCTCAGTGGCAGAAAGAACACCAGAACGGGGTCAGCAGGTTTGTTACCGGAAGTTTTGGGTCGTAAGTTGCTGAAGATTTCTAAGTATTAGTTTGCCCAGCTTTGAAACGGGGAAGATAATGTGTAACTCACAAGGTGGCTGGTAACCATGTTATATGCAGGGTCAGGACTAGGGGGAGGTGATCAAGGTGCTTGGGATGCACAGTTTATAAGGAGGCAGGTCTCAGCCGCCAGCGCTCTGCTTGCATAACCCTTCCATTCTGCGCCCCATAAGCCTCACCTGTCTCTAGTCCTAGCGGGGTTAAAGAGGTATCCCTACTATCATGTCTGGATCGGATAGAGGCTCAGAATAAAATGTTTTTCTACTAGTTGTCCTGTCTGCCTCATAGATACCTTTTGAGAAGTAGATAAGGAAAAATAGAGAAATGTACTTGTGCAGCGCTCTACAAATGTTAGCTGACACTAAATCACACCAAGTCACTATTAAACCCCTGCTTCAGTTATTAACTGCAATGGCGATATCGTTAGCAAAGATACATATGTGATACATGCAATAGATATTATGGTCATTTGAAGGATTTAAATGAAAAAATATGTATGACTGTGTAGAGAGCAGCCCTTTAATATGGGATTGTATTTTTTCCTGAGTACGATTATAAACTTTGTGAAATTAGGGATGGTATTCCCTTGCCTTGTTTAATTTGACTGCCAGCCAGCGCCATAAGTAGATAGGCAAATTGTATCAGAAAATTAGTGGACTTGGAAAAATAAATCAAAACCAAACATTGTTCTAGACTTGGACAGCCTTCTGTCTGGCACTGGGGCTAACTGGTGGCTGGCAGGAGACAGCAGTGGGCACGGTGAGGGTTTCTGGTACATAATCCATAACTGCCTTTTGGATCTAGGGTGCAGAGAGTTTTATGAAACTTTTCAAAAGTGAACATGACGGTATGACACACATTCCTTCCACCTCTTGGGTAATCTATCCATCTCATTACAACTCCAGCAAAACCAAAATGATTGATGATAAAAATCCAACCATTTGGACAATTACAGTTTCATTGGGGAAGACGCATAAGTAGGCAGCTAGGGGGACTGGTGTTCTTACCACCCAGCCACTCGCTCATTTGGGTGAGAGGGGCAACAAAACCAGCCATCTATGGCAGTCTCTGGCTCAGCTTTAAGCACTCTTTAAAGAGATTCTACAAGAAATGCTTGATTTCATATGATCTAAAAACTAAATTTATTCAGAAAA
Organism: Callithrix jacchus; assembly: GCF_049354715.1. Lineage (NCBI taxonomy): Eukaryota > Metazoa > Chordata > Mammalia > Primates > Cebidae > Callithrix > Callithrix jacchus. The sequence continues at coordinate 22,615,655 of NC_133506.1, forward strand.
AAGAAAGACTTTGCTGAGGGAAGGACGTTGCTGTGTGTGTCATCACATGAGTCGTGGCAGATAATTTGGGTTGAGTTCAAACACAATGTACTTTTCAAAATGTAAATTTGTGAAGAAATGCTGAATTTTTAGAGCCATCACAGTTTTAGAAATTTTATGTTGTAATCTAAATTTGTAATCAAGGTCAGTGGCTAAAGAATGCTATTGGAAGGGCCTAGTCTGGGTCAGACAAATGACTGGTTTGGGGAAGATTTGGTGTTTTTGTGCAGGGAAAGGTAATCTCTCAGGGGGTTTTCTGTGCACCAGTAGGAAAAGAAGCTATACACACTTGACATGTGCATCTGTGTTACTCCAAAACCCATCGCAGGCCATGCTGCAGTCCTTAGTGAAATGGAGAGATTTTGATGAGTCACTAATAACTGGATTCCTGGGACTGCTCATTTAACATATAACATACACAAGCATACTCAGATTTCTGCTGTGGGTTGGGACAGACTAGGAGTGAAAACCTGCCCATGTCTCTGTTTCAGACCATGAGAAATGTTTGTCTTCATTCTTTCTCCACAGAGAGGTGGTTTCCGTGATCAATGGCCAATCTAAAGTCTAGAATAATAGTAGCTATCGTGTTCTGAGCCCTTGTGATGTGCCAGGCCCTATTCCAGGTCCTTCGTGTCACACCAGCCTCATGATCTAGCTTTTTTTTCCTCTTTATTTTACAGGTCTAGGAATTGATGCACAGCTAAGTTACCCGCTCTAGGTAGTAAATGTCACTTCTGTATACCCTGTCTGGGCTCACACTCATCCTAATATAGTAACTTGGAAGTCCTCTGTGTGCACACCCATGTTCGCTTTTGAAGAACAGTGAAGAGATTCTACCTTGAATAGAAAGTGTTTACATTGAGGTCCTTGCTCTCTCTGTTGAATACTAAAAGTGAGGGCCACCAAGGCAAAGTGACAAGTGGTGCCAGGCTCTCAGATTTGATGCTTCTGCTTTGGGTAGATGTGTAGATCAGGGAGTCTCAAACTCCCTGGTCTACAGGGAGTAGAGCAGCCCTTCCAGAGGCCAATGCAGGCCACATGTGTGAGGGAAGCAGGCTGGGCAGAGACTCCACTAAATTACTAGTGTCCCTTGGATGCAGCTCCAGACCTTGTTGCCATGAAGGATTAGCCAGTGTTGCCTCATAGTTGAACTTTTCTGAAGAAGTCAAGAATTGAGATTAAAAAAAAAATTTGTGATAAATATTGAGAATTATTTTTAAAACTTTTAAAAACAGTACAAACCAACCCAAAAATATCTGTGGGACAGATATAGCTAATGGGCTGTCATTTCTTTTTTTTTTTTAGTATGTATTTTATTGCACTTTAGGTTCTGAGGTACATGTGCAGATCATGCAAGATTGTTGCATAGGTACATACATGGCAATGTGGTTTGCTGCCTCCATCCCCCCATCACCGATATCTGGTGTTTCTCCCCATGTTATCCATCCCCAACCTCCCTATCTGCCACTGTTCCTCCCCTGTTCCCCCTCAACAGTCCCTCGTGTGATGCATCCCTCCCTGTGTCCGCATGATCTCATTGTTCAACACCCACCTATGAGTAAGAACATGCAGTGTTTTATTTTCTGTTCTTGTGTCAGTTTGCTGAGAATGATGGTTTCCACATTCATCCATTTCCCTGCAAAGGACACAAACTCATCGTTTTTTTATGGCTGCATAGTATTTCATGCTGTATATATGCCACATTTTCCTTGTCTAGTCAATCATGGATGGGCATTTGGGTTTGTTCCGGGTCTTTGCTATTGTAAAGAGTGCCTCAGTGAACATACATGTGCATGTGTCCTCATAATAGAACAATTTATAATCCTTTGAATATATACCCAGTAATGGGATTGCTGGGTCAAATAGAATTGCTGTTTCTAGGTCCTTGAGGAATCTCCACACTGTCTTCCACAATGGTTGAACTACTTTACACTCCCACCAACAGTGTCAAAGTGTTCCCATTTCTCCACATCCTCTCCAGCATCTATTCTTTCCAGAATTTTTAATGATCGCCATTCTAACTGGCATGAAATGGTATCTCAGTGTGGTTTTGATTTGCATTTTTCTAATGACCAGTGATGATGAGTATTTTTTCATATGTTAGCCTCATATATGTCTTATTTTGAAAAGTGTCTGTTCATATCTGTTGCCCACTTTTGAATGGGGTTGTTTGCCTTTTCCTTGTAAATCTGTTTTAGTTCTTTGCAGATTCTGGATATTAGCCCTTTGTCAGATGGGTAGATTACAAAATTTTTTTCCCATTCTGTTGGTTGCTGGTTCACTCTAATGATTGTTTCCTTTGCTGTACAGAAGCTCTGCAGTTTAATTAGATCCCATTTCTCTATTTTGGCTTTTGTTGCCAATGCTTTTGGTGTTTTAGTCATGAAGTCCTTGCCCGTGCCTATGTCCTGAATCGTTTTGCCTAGGCTTTCTTCTAGGATTTTTATGGTGTCAGGTCTTATGTTTAAGTCTTTAATCCATCTGGAGTTAATTTTAGTGTAAGGTGTCAGGAAGGGGTCCAGTTTCTGCTTTCTGCACATGGCTAGCCAGTTATCCCAACACTATTTACTAAACAGGGAATCCTTTCCCCATGCCTTGTTTTTGTTCATTTGTCAAAGATCAGGTGGTTGTAGATGTGTGGGATTGCCTCCGAGGACTGTGTTCTGTTCCATTGGTCTATATCTCTGTTTTGGGACCAGTACCATACTGTTTTGATTACTGTAGCCTTGTATAGTTTGAAGTCAGGTAGCATGATGCCTCCAGCTTTGCTCTTTTTGCTTAGGATTGTCTTGGCTATGCAGGCTGTCTCTCGGTTTCATATGAAATTTAAGGTGTTTTTTTCCAGTTCTGTGAAGAGGGTCATAGGTAGCTTGTTGGGGATAGCATTGAATCTATAAATTACTTTGGGCAGTATGGCCATTTTCACAATATTGATTCTTCCTAACCATGAACATGGAAAGTTTTTCCATCTGTTTGTGTCCTCTCTTATTTCGTTGAGCAGTGGTTTGTAGTTATCCTTGAAGGGGTCCTTTACATCCTTTGTTAGTTGTATTCCTTGGTATTTTTTTTCCCTTTGTAGCAATTGTGAATGGGAGTTCCCTCTTGATTTGGCTCTCTTTTTGTCTGTTATTGGTATATAGCAATGCTTGTGATTTCTACATATTGATTTTGTATCCTGAGACTTTGCTGAAGTTGCTTATCGGTCATTTCTATATACTTGCTGTTCTCGGTGAAAGATTAGTCACCCACAAAAGGCTTTTGTTCCCTGGTCTTCCTATTAGGAGCTATCACCTATGGGAAACCCCGCAACTGGGGAATTGTATAATCCAGGGACATATTTTCTGTGTAGTGCCTAGGTGTAGCCCTGTACACTTTCTTATCTCTCTGTACTATACAGCTCCTTGAGCACTAGCTACATGTAGCTATTATAGCTAAAATTAAAGCTAAATAAAATTAAAAATTCAATTACTGACTTTCACCCATCACATTTCAGGGACTCAAGAGCCACAATTGGCTGGTGGCTACCACATTGGACAGAGCAAAGTAGAACGTTTCTGTAGTCACTGAGGTTCTACTAAACAGTCCAAGTCCAACTCTAGATTCTTAGGCTCCAGCAGCCCAGGCTATCTTATGACTAAGTACTCTTCCTGGTGTTGGCTCTTCTTGGTATTGGCCGACAGTTACTGTGATTGCCCCAGTGACTTAAGCTTGTTTGCTTTGCTTAGGTCTCTCCATTAATCCAAAAAGATCCTGCATTTGGCCATTTCCAGGTGCCTTACTGTTGGCTCATAAAGATGTGTTTGGTAATGGTGTTTGGTCACCAAGGAAGAAAGGAACTCTTGTTACCTCTTGCACTTCTCCTTCAGACTATTTACTGCAGTTACAATGTTATATCTGATTGGGAAGTGAGTGATTACTCTCCACTAGAGTCCCCCTAGGAGATGCAAGGGAAGGGATCATGAGCTTGCCATTTTTAGTTTGGTGCCCTACAGAGTTCTTGGCAGAGTGTGCAGCCACAACTGTTGGATAAAGTTAAGCTCTGAGTAGGATAATTTTCCTTCACAACAGTGTCCAGTGTAGGCAAAACATCATTCCCAACAAGAAAAATGGCACAGCACAAAAAAAGGAATTTCCATCATGTGTTGGCTTATAATGTACCATCGTGAGATTCAGAACCACATGGTCTCTCTTCCTTTCACAGTAGTGAGCCCAAAGCAATTGAATGCAGAGCTATCAACAGGAATAAGGGCAGCTCAACTAGTACTTTCTTATGCATCCAGCATTACAGAGTTTTTGTTAACATCCACAGTAACTAGTACAACTTTGCATGAAAACATTCTGGCAAGTAGAGAATGATTCTGAGGTCACATTAAAGGCAATTTGGGTGGGCTAATTATTCTTTTATTATCTTTTTTGGTGTTATGACCATTTAACCTCTCTTTATATAAACTTAAATATCCTGTGCTCACACAGTGATCCAGACAGCTGGATACTCCTCATAGGGTAGTGAGGAGTATTCAGGGGTCCCTCTTCAACATCTGATGGTTGACATGGGTGAGCTTCACATCCAATCTAAAAAGCTGAATGTTCTTGGGACAAATTAATACTGCTGGTTAGATGTTAACCAATGGACTAATAAAATAGAAAGATGTTTTTAAGTTTTCAAAAATGGAAAATAGATTTTTCTTTATTTCAAATAAGTAAGGTTGCACGGCACTACCATAACCTCCACAAAACAAGGACTGTGTTTTTGGGGACTGTCCCTAGAATGTCTCTCCTTCAGGCCAATCAGCGAGATTCTCTAAAAAGCATAGCAGATGCTGTGGTTGACACCAAACAGATTGTATCCTTCATTCCCTGGCTATAAGTTAGCCAAAATATGCTAGCTGGACCTCAGATATTTGATTGTGATCCTTTGAGACAATTAGATGGCAGTGGTGGAATGATATATAATTAGGCATCAGCAAAAATAAGTCAGGTATAAGATAAATCCTCTAGAGAGTTGAAGAAAGATGAGAATATTTGGGGCTAAACTGATGAGGCAAGGCTTTTTGGAGAAGGTGAGAAAAATTGACACAAAGATGTATAGGTGAGGGTAGACGGGAAGTCATTAACATTGGAGAAGAGAGAGAAAAAAGCCTGAATCCTCGTATAACCCAAGTAGCAAGAATGAGTAGACAGGATATGTTTATAGAATAGTAAAGATTCTGATTGGACTTTTCACTGAGAAAAGGTGGGCTGACTGTTTCCAACCAATTATATATGAGGATGCAGAAATTGGATCTGCTATCTTGATTTAGCCAGAAACACATAGTTAGAAATGAGTAAAACCATATTGGGCGTGTGGGGGCTCTGCCTGTGGTAGTTGACACTTCTTTTTTTGGCAAGGATGGCTTGGTTGATCTGGGCGTTAAAAGAGAATGCCCTTCTCTTTTCCTGAAAGTGACCTTCTTAGATAGCAAATAGAAGATAATGACTGTTTTAGTGAAGGAAAGATGGGCAGTCCCCAGATAGTCAGTATTTCATAGGCACAATTCATTTATGTTTTGTTTGTTCCAAAATTTTGCTAGCAAGTATCTCCCTACGTATTGGAAATGAGAAAGATACCGTCTTATTTTGGTAACAGTTGTGGTGGGTGAATGCCAAAATATTATGTAAAATAAAACCTTTAAGTAAAGGGAAGTAAGCTCACTATCTCAGCTTTCCCTCCCCTTGTCTGAGCTCATCGCATCAAACTGTTAAGGACTGTACCAGTGATTGCGTGTCTTCCCCAGAGAAAATGAAATGAGGCCACCAGATATCAGTAAATATTTCTTACTGTTTTGGTTTCCATGTGGCTTAAGTGTGAATTTTGAGTAAAGGTTTTATTCAAGCAAAAGCCTCCTTACTCATTTTCTCTACAATAATATTACTTAAGCTTAGTTAATGGTATTCAACTATCTGTTCTACTCAGCAACATAATGTAATCTTATGAAATAAGAAATTATCTGAAAGGGTGTTTCTTTTCACATGGCTTTATAAACCATCATTGTTGAATGATGGAGAAAATGAGTTAATTACATGAGAGGTTTATGCACTAGCCAATGGCTTCGGGTAATTGTGTTTCTCCTGCTACCACCTGAAGTCAGACTGCTTCCCAGATCCCTGTTTTGTTGCAGCCATTTTTCTCCCTATATCATAACTACGCAGCACTACCCTGTGAATCCTCAGGGACTACCCATTCCCAATCTGATCATCAGCATGTGGCTTCATAATGATCTGGTGTCCACTCCTGGCATCTGCATTTCTTCCTTGGAGTCCATTCACATTATTTAGTACACATCTCTCCAGTGTTTATCCAAAAGGCAAAATCCAAACACTGATGTTTTGTGCACATGAGGCCAGGAAAGGGATTTGCGAGCTAGCTGGCACAGCTGCTCTAGATTCTCATATTTTCTAAATCCCCTTTTCTTCTCCCCTTCAGTGCCTTCTGTCTTTTCTCCATTTTCTCCATAGCTCTTATCAACACTTGACAAACTATATCCTCTGCTCGTTTGGCTTGTTTGTTGCCTCTCTAGTTCCAGTAGAAAATAAGTATTATAAAGACAAGGCTTTCTGATGATTTTATCTGCTTTCATATCTCCAGTTACTAGAATGGTGAATGGCACACAGTGAGTATTCAGTAAGTATTTGTAGAAAGCCTAGTGTAGAGCAATGGTTCTCAACCTGGGGCAACTTTGCCTTCCAGGGTTATTTGGCAATGTCTGGACAAAGTTTTTTTTTTTTTTTTTGAGATGGAGTCTCACTCTGTCACTCAGGCTGGAGTGCAGTGGCATGATCTTGGCTCACTGCAACCTCTGACTCCCGGGTTCAAGCAATTCTCCTGTCTCAGCCTCCCGAGTGGCTGGGACTACAGGTGCACACCACTACACCTGGCTAATTTTTGTAATTTTGTAGAGATGGGGTTTCGCCATATTGGTCTGGCTGGTTCTCTAACTCCTGACCTCAGATGATCTGCCCATCTTAGCCTCCCAAAATGCTAGAATTACAGGTGTGAGCCACCGTGCCCAGCCTGGACACATTTTTATTGTGAGGATTAAAGGGATGCGTGTTGCTACTGGTTTCCTACAATGCACAGGACGGTCTCTTACTGCAAAGAATTATCTTGCCCCAAATGCTGAGGTTAGGAAACCCTGATGTGGAGCACAGAATCCTCCAGAGCTCTGCCAGGAAAGTTGGCTGCCATCTGTCCTGTGGGTCTCTGGCTTATCTCTTGGACTGTGGCTCTTTCTGTCTCATCTCCTGACCACACATTTCTGTTTGCATTTTGTCATCTAGAAATTAAAATCTCTCATTTGCTCCTTTGCAGTTATGGGTCTATTTATTTATTTTTAGTTCCTTTACCACCACTTTAATGTAGTTTTTTGAAGAAGCAGCACATGCCTGAGCATAGCTGCCATCCTGAACTCAAAACTCTTTTCGCCTTTATCTTGTTTGAGTCACCTTTTCTGTGAAGTCTATATATGATTTCTAACAATACAGTATTCTCTCTTCTCTGAATTCTTAAAATACTTACCATCAGTTTTGACCATTTGGGTTATGTATTAGATAGAATTACTGCTCTAACAAAAAGACTTTTAAAATAACTATGAGTATACCTTAAAGAAAATGGAAGTTTATTTCTCTCCAATGTAACATTCTCAAAACTGGGAGGTCCAAGTCAGTAGCAGGACGCCACTGCTCCATGTGATTAATCAGAGATTCAGGCTCCTCCACCTTGTTACTCTCCCATCCTTGATCATTGTTTTCAGCCAAAAGGAGAAGAGCTGGAAGTAGGCAGTTCTCTTTCTCAGTTTGAGAGAAAAAGAGAAAGAAGCAATCCTGTGTAGCATTTTTCTTCTAAATATGTGCGCTGTGGGGTGTGTGTGTGTGTGTGTGTGTGTGTGTGTAAGTGTTATACTTATTTCTGGAATGTAGGATTACAAGATTTTTAACTTCCATTATTTTGCTCCTTTATATTTTTCCAAATTGTTTTTTAACATTGAACCAATACTGTATATATTTGTGGGCCACATTAGATATTCTTTAACTGATTGTTAGGATGGCTCACTTCTGTAATCCCAGCATTTTGGGAGGCCAGGGCAGGTAGATCACCTGAAGTAAGAATTCGAGACTAGCCTGACCCACAAGGAGAAACCCCGTCTCTACTGAAAACACAAAATTAGTTGGGGGTGGTGCCGCATGCCTGTAATCCCAGCATCTCGGGAGGCTGAGACGGAAGAACTGCATGAACCCAGGCTGCAGAGGTTGCAGTGAGCCGAGGTCATGCAATTGCACTCCAGCCTGGGCAACAAGAGTGAAACTCCTTCTCAAAAAAAAAAATTATTATTAAATTAAACATGTATGTAAAGATCTTCCTTTAGAAGAGTAGGAAGTAACCAAATGGAAGATAGAGATTTCTTTTAGACAACAAAGAACTCAAACAACTGTAAATACAAGCAAAAAAAAATTTTTTTAAGCCATGTTTGTGATTTTAAGTGAATTGAAAAACTTATTGTCTCTTAAAGTATATCTTTAAACTGTAATACTTATGTATATATTGTATAACCTTTCAAAAAAAGCTAATCAGATGTTTAACATAGTAGAATTAAAACTCCTAGCTTGACTGATTTTTTCCCCCTCTTTTACCAATTACCCTGACATTTAACAAATTGAAGTTAAATTTAGAAGTTGGGAGGAAGAAAATGAAACATACAATGGAAGGACCAGGAAGAAAATGAAACATACAATGGAAGGACCAAGCAGTGTGGGAGAGTGAGCAGAGGACAGGGGCCATAGAGTATATTCAGAGAGGTGACAGACATCAACAGATGTTGTTTGTCAACAGGTGACAGATGTCAACAGGCAGAAGAAATTCAAGTGAGGATATGGGAAATTTATCAGCAAAGACATGAAAATAATACAGTAAATAAAGCTAATATTTGAAACAGAGAAAAATTAAGTGGAAGTAACTGATAATAAGCCTGATTTAATTAGGCCTAAGAAGTTTTGTTACCTGTTAGTTACCATATTTTAACCCTTCTTTGGCCATATGTAGAATTAGCTGCTGTCCCTCTACCTCCCTTAGCAGATATGAAAGTGGGGAAATAGAAACTCATCCCAGGAGGACAGTTGAGGTCCATTTGATGAAGGAGACAGAAAGCTTTTGGTTAAAGACGATGTGATCCTTTTACAAATTAATTCCTGTACTATGGTACTGTGAATGTGGAACAGTGTTCAAGGATTTCTTTAGGTTCAATGCCATAATGCTAAGATTTCAGTGACATGGTTATTGAGTAACATAAATAGTGTATATATTTTTACAAGCTGTTTTTTAAATGAAGATATTATGAACATTTTTGCTTTCCATGTTCACATATAGATCTTTCATTTTTCTGGTTCTATAACAGTCTATGGAATGGAAATTCCAGTGAAAATACTCCTGACAAGCTATCCGATATATGTTTATTGAAGAAAATATTTATTTGACACTACACATTGGTTTATTCTTTATTCTTAGATACTTTTTAATGAAACAGAATCTTTCTACATTTTGATTGTTGTAGATGACTTCCTTAAGTTGAAAAAAAATAAGTTTGCTTTTTTTGCAAATTGCAGAGTTGTTCATCAGTGAGTTAAAGCTTAAAATTTTAAATATCAAGAATTAGGAATGGAGCAAGTGCTGCTGCCGTTTATTCACAAAACTGGCAAAAGATGTTGAAATAAAATCAATAAATATATGTGTTGACAATGACCCCATATAAATAGGAAAATAATTTTAATATTTTGAATGAGAAGGCTAGAATATGACACATTCTAAATCCCATTATATTTTGCCATTCTGAAAGTTATTTTAAGATTGTATATTTCTATATAATTATTTTTACACAATATAACTTAATAAACAAAATAAAATATAAACATGTATAATTATTTATGTTAATTATTTTTCTCTTTATTAACATTTTTTTCTTCTCCTCCAATTTATTATTATAAAAACCTTCAAACAGAAAAATTAAAAACACAGAACAATAAACATCTGTGTCACCTCTAAGATTTAACAGCTGTTATAGCGAAAGGGAGTAAAACTCATTTGCTGTATGAGTATATGAAGTACTGAAATAGAATAAAAACATACAAAGGAATATAAACATACTTTTACTCCTGCACCATATTATTGATATTGTATTGATACATTGTTGCATTTTTCAAGAATCACAATAAACTCCAGATTGGAGAAATACTCACTTACAGACTCAGGCCCTGGAAACTAGGTGAGTCCAGGCCAGTCGTTTGTGCTGTGACTCATTCTCTTTTATTTTTCTCCTGTCTTTTTAAATCTTTATCTTTTCTGTCTGCCAGAAGAATAAAATTTGACAAAGTAATTATTCACTAAAGAAATATCTAAATGAATACTGGTTACATACCAAGGATCGATTCATTGCATTCTATAACAGGGAGCCTATTGTCTTTGTGGTTGGTTTGTCTTGTGTTATAAAGTTCATGAATACATAAACAAAATTCCTGTGTCTTTTGCAAACGACTCTTTTATTGTGTTCCTTGGAAATGAATCACTATAACTAACGTGCGTTGAGTACTGAATGCCTGTTTTCTACTTTTAGTAGACTGGAGTGAATTTAGTTCTGCATGGTAAGATTTCAGTATATGTAGTAAGTTAATTTTAACTTACCGGTAAGTGACATTTTAATTAAACATTTTTAAATGGGCAGATCTAGGCTGGCCAGATAAGCTGTAGGATGCTCAGTTAAATTTGAATCCAGATGTACAGTGAATAATTACTTTATATGAATATGTCCCAACTATTGCATGGGACATACTTATACTAAAATAATTACTCATTGTTCATCTGAAATTCAGATTTCAGTGGATGTCCTGTATTTTGCTTTGCTAAATCCCTCAACATTAACAGAACGTGATGTGTAAAGTGGTCATCTAGGGTTTTATTCATGTACTTTTTTGTCTTTTTTATTTTATGCGATATCAGATTTAGACAAAATATTTTGCAAGTTTCAGCTGCTTATCTGAAATCAACAAACTTGGCACCAGCACTGAGGAATATAGAAAAGTGAGGTATTTTCAGTTACTCAACCATATTTTTTAATTTTATTTTTACTCATTAATTACAATTTTTTTCTCTAAGTACACCAATTATGTAAACTCAATTAGAAGAACAGACAAGTCAAACAATACAAAATTTAAAAAAAAGCACACATAAAAAACACAGAATGACACAAACACACTACGTCATATTACATTTATCTCCCTCCAGAATCAGCCTCTGTTCTTGGAAAAACACTGACTTAGGTCTTAGGAAATCTTACTCCCAGTCCTGGTGTTGTCCTTAAGAGCTCTCTGGCATGAGCAAGTATCTTAGGCTCCTAGGATTTTGGTTCTCATCCATCAATTCGAGGGTTTGAAAGATTGATATCTGAGGTCATTGCCAGACCTGAGGATAGAGTAGACCATGATTTCAGCTTCAAGTTCCTGGAAAATAGTTATGTATCCACGGCACTCATGAGCCCTGTATTTGTTTACCTAATTTGTGTTTGCTTGTTTTTTTAAACTGCACACTTTCTATGTCTTCATTCTTCTTTATTCAAACGGATTTAATTTTCATCTTAATAGGCATAATGATGTTATTCATACAAAGCAATAATTCAAAATTTAATCCAAAGGAAATCTCTTAGCAATATTCACATTAAGATGCTGGATGTGCCCTTTAAATAAAGTCAGCATTTCTCCCTAACGATTTTGAGGGTCATTCTGAAAGTTTAATGATAGAATAAAACGGTATTTTATTTGGGAAGAACAATTTTGGTGGTCCAGAGCAATCATTTTAGGAGAATTGCAGAAGGTAGAAAGAAATGTACATACTAGATCATGATAATTTTAGGCATTAAGACAGTGCTACATAAGACAGATGCTTTCTGCCATAATTTATAAACATATGCTTTAGGGACATGTGATTTTTCCCATTTGTATTATGGGGTGCTCTAAATGTAGTTGGAATACTTCAGAGTTATTTTAGACAACAAAAACTCTTAGCGATCATCTGTCCAATCTCTCTCTCTCTTTCTTCTTAAGAGGAAAGTCAGTCCCAGTGCACTAGATGACTGGTACAGGGAAAACTAACGTAGGGAGGAAAAGGGAGCATCCTGTAGGTACTTTGCAGGGGATAGCGGATGTTGTATCATACGTACTCTATGGGCTGGTCCAGCTCCATAATTCCTGCGATAAAAGGACTGAAAGTGGTAGTGCGGTCCTGGGAGGGAGGAGGGAGGAACTTTTCTGAGATGGGCCTGGGAGGTAGGGTGGAGTTGGGAGACTTGTCTGAAAGCTACATTTGCATGTTCAAATTCATTATTTCTGCTTAGGTTGTCTAAATGTGGTACCTTGATGGGAGAGCCAGGGAGGTGGAGAGGAGATGATGGAAATCAGAGGAGCTAAATCCTTCTCATGACACTTCTTGGCTATGGTACCACTTGTGAGATGAGAGATATTTCCCCCTCCCAATTTTACAGATGATGACCCTGAGGCTAAGAAGCATTTCATTGATTTGCCAAAGGTCATAGGATAATGGGCAGGATTCAAACTCGGGTCTGTCAAGACAGAAAATCCATATATGTGATGCATTATACCAACTGATGAAATAAATGCGACCTCAACATCTTTGAAATCCTCCCTGAAAAGAGACACAAAGCTTCCATATGTGATTGTGTTTGCTGCATGTAGACACACATCCTTCTGAACATAGTAATTCAAATTACATTTCTTTAAAGTCATTGAAAAATGTATAGCTAAAGCTATGTCTCTATGTGCAAATTGAGAGAAGAAAGTAAAACATAATTAAAATTGAATATGTAGCCTATTACATTAAATAATGACATTTATTTTAAAATACCCACATTGACCCAGTTCCATTGGTTGTATTTAAAATAGCACCATGTTTTTCTCCTGAGAAAACTTTTCTGTATAAATACATTCATTCTCCCTCCCTTACAGGCTCTTTCTTGACTGAACAAAAGTAATTTATGCTTTTTTTTTTTTAACTTAGAAGTTTTTATAATCAAAGACAGTCTCTAAAGCATGTAATAGGATGGCAGATATGAAGGTCGATAGATATGTTTTATCAGTTTCAAACACATCAACAGTTCAAATCATCAATTTGTATACTGGGGAGTATACAAATGTGATAACCAATAGTATAATTTTTAGCAGTTCATGTGGATTTGATGCCAGACCTGGCTGCAAGGTAGTGTGGCGTAAACAAAGCAAAGGCCACACTTCGCTTTGAGTTCTGAGTTTGTCAGATCCTCAGTGTCACTGATAACTGCCTAGGCGTTAAGCATCTTGCCAACTCTAAATTCTACTCTACATTCTTGCCAACTTTAACTAAATTCAACTTCTGAAGTCAAAGCTAAATTAAATTTCAAATTAGAATTAGAAAATTCTAAATTCTTTGACTGGTTTATAAAACCAAATTTCCATACATGCACATATATGTGTGTGTGTGTGTGTGTGTGTGTGTGCGCGCTTGCATGTTTTTTGAGATGGGATCTCACTGGCATGGTCATGGCTCAGTGCAGCCTCCGACTCCTGGGCTTGAGTGATCCTTCTGCCTTAGTCTACCAAATAACTGGGACTACAGGTATGTGCCACTATGCTCAGCTAATATTTTAAAATTTTTGTTAATGAATGAGAGCTTCTTATGTTGCTCAGGTTGGCCTGGAACTCATAGCCTCACCTCCTCAAGTGCCAGGACAACTGGCCGGAGACACCGTGGCTCCCGATATTTTAAAATTTTTGAAGATGGGGTTGTACTATGTTGCCCAGGTTGGTCTTGAACTCCCGGTTTTAGGCGGTCCTCCCACCTCTGTCTCCCAAAGTGCCAAGATTACAGGCATAAGCTACCACATGTGGCCAAATACTGTGTATAATATATTTTCCCCAGTAGCTCCCATGGACAATGTAAAGCCTTTTATTGTTATAGCAGTGGTTCTCAAAATGTGATCCCTAGATCAGTTGCATCAGTATCATTTAGGAACTTGTTAGAAATGCGGATTCTCAGGCTCCACCTTAAACTTGCTGAATCAGAGATTTTGAGGACAAGGCAGCAACTTGGGTTTTAGCAAATTCTCCAGGTGATTGGGACCTACCGGTTTATACTATGATATTAAAGGATGATTTCAAAGAATAGGGTAATTCCCAGATTATTACACGGAGACCTTTACAACTCAGTCTCTTCCTGGACTGCACAACAAAGAATCCTTAAACAGAAGAGAGTGAGCCAAAATGGATGAGGATGGACGTTAACAACCAAGGCACGTGGTACTGCCATTTCCTGCTGGAACACTTTCCAATCCCGCATCTTCCGCCTCTGGGTTTCCATCTTCCTGTATCTGTTTTTATAACGAGTGTTCATCTAAGCATGCCAACTAAGTTCATACTGACTAATTATAGATGAGATGTAAATTGGCAACCAGAAAAATAGAAAAACATCCCTAAACAATGCCTATTGATAAGTATCTGGAATTTTTTCTGGGAAACATAGGTGTGCTGCCTCAAAATGTAAGACATGAAGGAATGTTCCCAGAAGGGTAGGAGTGGCTGGACTGAAATTGAAGCCGTAATTTGAAGTGACACAGTGGACACCTCAAGGTCGTGACATATTATTTATTGTTTCAATTATAAGAACAATAAAACTGCAGCAGGCAGCAGGGGCCACGAGGTTTTGCCAGCCTTCCACATGATACTGTTCCCCCTCACCGGCACTTCTAATTTCCAGAGGCTCGAATTCACTAAGCAGTCTCAGCAAGCACACACATTAATATATTTGCCCAGGACAGAACAGCTTTCGAGCTGGCAGTTATTGATAAAGATATGTCACCCCTGGTTTTGTTCTTTACTGGAAGGCTTCTGGGTAGGGATGTTGAAATCCTTTTTATCACTTCCACATGGGTTGTCTTGTTGGCACAAATGAAGAGGCCGGGGACCACAATCATTTCTCAACTCCTAAAACAAAGGACGGTGGATTTCATTATTCTGAGGGCCCTGGGGATTGGACATCTTTGGACGCATTCAAAAAATAAGGAAGCTGCATGTTAAAAGGCCTCAGTGTTGATTAAAAAGTAGGAACAAAACTACGTGCTCTTGCATTTATCACATGTATTAATTGCACTGCTATCTTTGGCTTGCAGAATAGGACGTTATAAAGAATGCAGTGACCATTTTGGAATGTTGAAAATCCCATTATTCATATGGATTAAGAAACAAAAGTGAAGTCACCAAGCACTGGGTTATGCCCATCTAAAGATTTGTTGATGGAATGAAATTTATCTTCTATTCACACTCCAACAACTTCTGAATAATAATTTCTAGTGCTGCTCTTGTGTGCATTTCTGGTGCTTCTGAGCTCTGATGTGATCCTTTCCATCTTGAGATATACTTCTCTCTCTTTTTAGTATCTTTGTAAAATTTGCTAAAAAGAAACCTGTGGAAGTGATCATGTCACCTCTTGTTTATAATACTTAAATAGAGTTTTTTTTGTGTGTAGTCAGCAAAGGATGGCTAATCTTACTACTGCTTATTCTTGCAACCTTAGTGCATGCTGCTCACCCCTTGCCCTCTGAGTTCTGAACTGACTACCCTCCTCTGAGATGCTCAAAGGCCCTTGATATGCTTTGGCTGTGTCCCCACCCAAATCTCATCTTGAATTGTAGCTCCCATAATTTTCACATATTGTGAGAGAGACCCAATAGGATGTAATTGAATCCTGGGGGGGGGGGGGGCGGGTTCCTCATACTATTCTCATGGTAATGAATAAGTCTCAGGAGATATGATGGTTTTATAAGAGAAAACCCCTTTTCGCTCAGCTCTCATTTTCTCTCATTTGCCACCATGTAATACATGCCTTTTGCCTTCCAACATGGTTGTGAAGCCTGCTCAGTTATGTGGAATTGTGAGTTCATTAAACTTCTTTTTCTTTATAACTTACCCAGTCTTGGGTATGTCTTTATCAGCAGCATGAAAATGGACTAATCCAGCCCAAATTCCTTTCCACTCATCCTTTTGCGCATGTTGCTTAGTCACCAGGAATAATCTTTCACTTTGCCTGGGAAATCCCACCACTCTTTTTTTTTTTTTTAGATGGAGTCTCACTCTATCACCCAGGCTGGAGTGCAGTGGCCTGATGTCGACTCACTGCAACCTCTGCCTCCTGGGTTCAAGTAATTCTCCTGGATCAGCCTCCCAAGTAGCTGGAATTACAGATGCCTGCCACTGCGCCCAGCCAATTTTTTTTTTTTGTAGAGACATGGTTTCACCATCATTGCCAGGCTGGTCTTGAACTCCTGACCTCAAGATCCACACGCCTTGGCCTCCCAAAGTGCTGGGATTACAGTGTGAGCCACCGCACCCAGCCTTTTATTTTATTTTATTTTATTTTTTAGAGGGACTCTCACTTTGTTGCCCAGGCGGAAGTGCAGTGGCGTAAGTTCAGCTCACTGCAACCTCCACCTCCCAGGTTCAAGCACTTCTCATGCCTCAGCCTCCCAAGTAGCTGGGACTACAGGTGTGTGCTACCACACCCAGCTAATTTTTGTATTTTTAGTAGGGACAGGGTTTCACTATGTTGGCCAGGCTGGTCTTGAACTCTTGACCTCAAGTGATCTGCCTGCCTTGGCCTCCCCAAATTCTAGGATTACAGGCATGAGCCACTGTGCTGGGCCCCATTTATCCTTATCACAGCTCTTACAGATCTCTTTCTGGAGACCCTGCTTCTGGCTCCCATGCTGCACAACCCCAGGCATATGTTCTTAAAGCATTTTATGGTTTTGCCTTAGAGTAATTATTTGATTAATGCCTGTTGCCCATCATAGAGGCCACAATTAGTTCATCATTGTATCCCTAGCCCTTAGGAGAGGGCCAGCCTTGCTTACTGTGGGCCATAATGGCCATCAAAATTGTTGAGCAGGGAATGATATGGTTGGATATGTTTTAGAAAAATAACCCTTGTTGTAAATTTGGAGGTCAAATTGGAGAGTGGAACAATTAATAATAGAGACTTCTTATAGGGAACTATTGTAGTTGTCCAGGAAGAAAAACAAAAAACAGAACTACCTAAAATATCAATTTTATGATCCATTCACCCATGTGCCAAACGTTTATTGAGTGCCTAAAATGTACATGTCAGATACTGTGCTGGGTGCTGAGACAATAAAGGACTCTATTTGGAAAATGAAAAGGAAGGGATAGATTTTAAGGGAGTCTAGAGGTATAATCAATAGGACCCACTAAACAATTTAGGATGGAGAAGAAGGACTTCAAAAGGAATCTAAGATTTCTTGCTCAATGACCAAAGAGAGGGTGATTCTATTAACTCCTTTTTAGAACTTCAGGAAGAGTAGCAAGTCAGAACAAAAGGGAGCGAGCTCAAGTTGAACAGGTTGAGTTTGAGATGCTTATCAGATTTCCAGATGAATCAAATGATTCAATCAAAGTTTTTGAAATGAAGCATCGTTCTTCAGTGCAAAGCTTCCAGGGGATTTCAAATGTAGAGACTGAGAAGACAGCAAGGCCCATTAAAAAAATATAAAAATTTAGTTTTAAAAATGCTGTCTCTTTTGACCTTTACAATGTGAATATTTTGAATGGGAGTGAGTAAAAACAATTGATTTTTTTGTAAAGAAATGCTGAAGAAATACATTCATCAATACTGTAGTTTGAACATAAAGAAAATCAGAATAGTTATAAATAAGATTATAAATAGTATAGCATTCTTGTTGGGCAGCAATGGATTAAATGGATGTTTGCTACTGTACTGCTTTTTGAGCTAATTACAATTATATATAATATATTTTAGGGCATGTGATTATAACTGTATGGCATATATAATAAATAATATGTTTATATCACAAAGTATAAATTATAAACATATATGAATTATATAAAAATATACTTTCGTCACTTAAAATACAGAAGAGAACAGTTTATTTTTTTCCATCTGTTTTTCCTGAATATGTAACTCTTGCACTTGTCTCTTTCAGGCAATGCTTAAGAATGTATGTAACCGACAAATACAGTGATAAATGTCTTTTGCAGCATGCTTCAAAATCTCAAGAGATGTAGGGGCAGCATAAAACTCTAACCAGAAAAATCCATTATATATTGTGTGAGCCAAATACTTTCTCTAAAATGAAAATGAGAGATTCAAATCAGTGACAAGAAGGAGCATGTGGGACTTCAGCTGACCGTAGGAGGACACAGGTGTGCTTTAGCACCACAAATGAACACAGAATTATCTAAGAACACCTTGCCTTGCCAACTCTTTAATATCACATGAAACTTGGGCCAAGAATGCAGCGATACTGAAGCACACCAATGCCAGTATTGTTTTGCCATGTCTATTTTAGCCATTGCATTTGTTTTTTGTTCAATAAAATGTTACATCAGTACTGAAGTAGAATTCATTAAGGTTTGAGAGGAGATATTTTCACTGGCTTATTGGTTAAACCGAGGTTTCTTTTTCCCTCCCTGGTTACACGGTATTCTGACAGCTCATATTTTAACAAGATAAAATTTTGACTTCACGTATTCTCTCAGTAAATACCCATTTAGATGGGATTTGATGGACAGGACTCTCTGGACTGTAGGTAGAGAGATAAAGGGATGACTGAGTTACAGCTGAAGGGGAATTCCACATGTTGGGCATAGAGAAGAGTAGGTAAAGGTATAGGGGTGACAGAGAGCATGGGTGCTCAGATGATGGCAAATAGCTGAGCATGGCTGGGTGCATGAACTAGAATATTGCTTGAATGTGGGGGAGTAGGATTGTGGGTTGCATAACTGGTCAGGAGCAAACTGTGACTAGCCTTGAATAGCAGTCTACAGAATTAAGATTTCCAAAAGTCATTAAGATATGTATCCTCGAGTGTGCAGGGATTTTTACTAAAGGAGTGACGTGACCAGATCTGCCATTTAGAAAGATGACCCCAGCCTTCATGTGGAGGATCGTTTGGATGATAAGGCAAGGAATCAGAAGAGAAGGAAGGGTTGCCAAGGAAGAAACTCTCGTAGCAATTCGAATGAAAATGCTGAACACTGAACCAAGGACAAGACTTTGAATGTGGAAGGGAGGGAACCACATACGACGGATCTCAAACTTGGATATTGGGGATGAAGGATGAGGGAAAAATCCCAGGTCAGTTGGGTTGATGGAGTGTGTATTCGTTTGCGAAGGCTTCTTTCTGTAACTAAGAGCACAAACGGAGCGGCTTAAACAATAGCAATGTACTGCCTCAGAGTGCTGGAGGCTGAAAGTCTAAAGTCAAGGTGTTGGCAGGGCTCGTCCTGAGGACTGTGAGAGTACAGTCTGTTTCCTCGCCAGATAAACCAGTGTTTGTGGTAGGAAATTACGAATGTATCATTGGTTATGCTGAGTTCGAAGTATGAAGGGTTCATGCAAATAGCAAATATTTCTTGAACTGGACTTACAATTTTAGAACATAGAAACCAGTGTCTCTCAAAGAGGACAGGCTTTGGGTACACTTCCTACTATATTCTCTTTTATTTATCATTCTTGAATTTAAAAAGTATTTAAATTACATTAGCAGAAAGGCAGAAATTTAGATATTGCCTGGAAATTTTAAAAATAAAAAATAAAAGGGGTGAAGTAGAAAACAATAGGAGACTTTTCCCAGATGAATGTCAACAGCTTGGTATTCGTGTGATAAGTTGTGATTAACGGGCAAGCAGCTCAAACATGGTTAAAGGAGCTGGGTCTTTGAGTTTTCTTTAGAAAATGTTGATTCTGTAATATGAGTGACACATCTCCATATACCCCAGAGCAGCATCTGGTTTGATATTGAGGTTTTGCCTAACAGTCTTCTTCAGAAAACTGGAACATTGAGCCAATTTCTTTTTTTTTTTTTTTCAATTTCTTAATATATTATTTTCGATAGATTTTCTAAGGAAAACATTTCTGTGAAAATGTTTGTTTTTCATACTCATAACTCCTGATTACCCAACATCCGTAGAACCTTATATATGGTAGATGCTAAACATACCCAATTGCTAGAAGACTGTTGTGTAAATGTTTGGGACACAAGCTTTGGAAACAATCTCAATAGCCCATAATTACATGTAGCATATAGGCGTTCATATAATCCTCTTCCTTCCCCACTACAGCACATGGGAATGTTTTGGTTGCTGAGAAGCACAAGTGATGCCACCAAGTAAGTCTAACTTGGGTGCCAGGTCTGTTCTTTCAGTGGTATGGGCGCTATTGTTATGCCGAGGCATCCAGTAACAGTTGGAGAGAAACCCCTGTGACTTGAGCTGTATAATGCATGCAGGTGACGGCCTTCTCTGTGCCTGTAAATGTGACAGGCATGTTGGGGTTATAGAAAAAAGCATATCAGATAGTGTCTACTATGCAGACAGTCAAAAGCTGAGATCTCTGGAGTCAGATCAACATCTTCAGATCCCAGCTCGACCCGCTCTCTGGCTGTGTGATCTTGAGTGAGTCAGGAGTTTTCTTAGGCTGAGTTTCTTCTTTATAATGTGGAAATCGTAATAACACTTTCTAGGGTTACTGTGAGCACAATGGTGGTATAGGGATTAAGGCACATAGAATTTCACAGTAGTAGATGTTGTTGTCAAAATCAGCATCATGATTATTCTAGAGGTCCGAGGTTCATGTGCACTGAATGGATCTATTAAGAAGCCATTCCAGAAGGCAGGACCAGCAGGAGATGACCACAATTGCCGTCGATACTGCAAATGGAGAGGGGCTAACGTGGGTGCCCCTGTGATCTGGGAGGGGCCTTGGAAGGAGGTAAGGCTTCAGTGGCCTTCAAAGATTAATTTTTAAAGGAAGATTGAAAGGGCAGAATGAAAATGTACTGTCTTAACTTCACTATTTCAAACACTTGACTGATTCTGACTCCTCTGAAACCTGTCTCTTAATACAGTTTCTGAAGAAGGATTGGTTCTAACAGTATTTACTATTTTAAGCTTCATCAAACAGCCAAGTGATTTCTTAAAAAATAGGGATTTTGACCTTTGCCTTTCCCTGGCTGGGAACTTAATCCTTCTTTGGTGAATAGTACCAGCTCTATTAGTGGGCCTAGCACTTGAGACTGGAGTTCACAGGACATCCTTGTCCGTGTCCTATGCAGCACAACTCGTCAAAACAGAGTGGATGACTCTTCCTTCTGAGTCTATCCCACTGACAGAGGGTGAGAACCTGGAAGTGAAGAGGTCCTTTACAGCCTGGGCTTCTGGGTTGCTATCCCTGTCCTGCAGAAAACTACGATAAACGTGGCCAGGCATAGAGTTAACATCTTTTTAAATCTCTTGACAACAGACTACAATGTTCACCATTTTCTGGAGCTTCCTAGAATGTTTTATATAAAACTTTTGCTACTGAAATCCTTTGGAGTTTTAGAATGATTGTACAAAGTACAGGATAGGAGTTTAAATTTTGGTTTGAGTCAATTAAACCCAGGTTCAAATCTATCAGTTGTGTGTCCCTGAGCATGTTACATAACTTTTCTAAGTGACAGTTTCCTAATCTGTTCAAGAGGAATGGTTAATAAGGCCCTACTCACAAGGTTGTAATGAATATTAAGGATACAGTTGTATACTGCAAAAAGCTTTTGATACATAATAGGCCCTCAATTAAGTTTAGTTATTGTTATATTAATGGTGTCACAGACAGGTGATCACGGTTTCAGTGCCACAGACATTGAAAGCTTAGAGTCCCAGAGCTAGTAATGTCATTTTTAAATTTTCGAGTTGTGACAACGGAAAAGTGTGATATTCTGCTACAAAGAATAGACACTTTTAGAAGTGGTTTCCCTCCAAGCAATGAAGTAAGCCTCCTCTTTAACAAAAATTTCTTAGTTTTCCATTGCTACAATTTTAAGCAGCAGCTTAAAACAATGAGCACTTGCAAATTATGTGGCTAAACACAGCAGGCACGTTTTGGCATGTGAATCTATGGGACTGTAGTTTAGGCCAAATGGCTCTGCTAGTCTCAGCTGTGTCTGGAAGTCAGCTGGCCATTGACTGACAGCCTATGTCTGGCCAGGCCCACTAGATTTGTTTCACCTGTCTTTCATCCATCACCTGGGACAAGCCAGCCTGCCTGGCCATGTTCTTCTCATGGTAGAGGTATAAGACAGAACAAGTGCAACCACCCAAATGCTTTTCTAGACTCTGCTTACATCACATCTACTAGCATTTCATTGGCCAGAGCAAGTCACATGGCTGAGCGCAGCATCAAGGGGCAGGGGAGGTGACTCTCAGTACTCTGGGGAGTACTGCAAAGTCCCTGAGGGAAAGGGCGTGGATCCAGAGTTGGGGAAGAAGAGGGAGCATCATGTGATCTACCTCAGCTTTAGAGTAACCAATAGCCAAGAGGCCATCAACTCACAGCGTCTAGATTCTGGGAAATAGACATTTGCCCTAATATCGATTCTTTCCCTAAAGTCATATCATTTGCTTTAGTTCCTGGTTGTGGCGTTAATAATAATAACAGCACAGCAGAAAGGCTCAGTGATTCTTGTATAGCTACAGCTTTAAAAAAAAATAACCTGGATGCTTATTTTAAGAATATAGACTCTGACAGTAGCAAGAATTTTTCCCAATTGTTTTGCATAGGTTCTCACCTATTGAACAGCTAGGATGAGGAGGGTTCATTAGCATTTTCAGTGCTTGCTCTGAATTATGCCGTGGAGACATGTGCAAGACTAATTTGTTTGTAGCATCAGAGCAGCCATTCGTGATTCGATATCCCAGCAAGTTACTCACCTTCGAGGAGAGTCTGACTTGTGTCCAAGCATCTCACTGTGAATTTGGTCACAATGACATCCGCACAGTGCTGGAGGGTTTGACACGCTCTGGGTGTCCAAGCATGCTCTTCTAGAACTTAGCTGACTTCTGCATGCACACCGGTCTTTCTAATGTAATTTTCGGCAGAGCTGTGTTTTATTTAGTTGCTATTGTCTTTGTATTTTAATTATTGTTAAGTAAAATAACAGCTCTCTGGAAGTGAAAAGGTCAACCATGATGGCTGATTTTTAGAGAAGGTATATCTTGTTTTTCCCCTCTGACTTCCAGCCCTTCAGTTCATCAGGGAAATTCTTGAACCCGCTGAGCAGTGGTGGGGTCACAGTCTGGGCTTGTGTGCCCTCATTTGCATGCCGCATTCCTCAGAGGGGCCACAAGTACTTCAGGAGCTGATGGAGTTTGGCTGTCATTTGAAAATGTTTCCCTTCTAAATGTTTTCATTTAGAAGCTAATTTATACTCTGCTTTCAAGTAGGCTCAACTCCATTTCACATCTCTGACATGTAGCACACATTGCCGTGACGGGGATGGAAGTAGACAATTCAATCAAAGGATGTTTCTCAGTGGAGGAAATGAATATTATTTGTTCATCTTGCAATTCAGGATTCTGAGCAAATTATGATGTTTGGCAAAGGCACTGGCAAGACAGAAAGACAAATAAATTGCATGGTGCGAGAACAGCCTTTTTAATGTGAAGGTTTCCTTAAAACAGTGGGTATTGGCTGCAGGCAAAATATTAAGCTGCAAATCACTGGTTTGTAACTTCTTGATCATCAGTTGTAATCCCAAGAACATATTTAATTTCCTATTTAGTCCTAATTTCTCTTTGTTCCTTAATGATATTTCTCTCCACTCAAAATAAGCCATCTGTTGGCAGCCCACAGAAAACAAAAACTGCACACTCAGTAATCTTGCAGGGAGTCTGTTGCATTATGAGAATGAAAAACGGGCCTCTTCGGAATCATAGAGTCACCTTAAAAATTTCTAATTTTTCTTTTTGTCTTCTCCTTTGCCAGATGCAGTAGTGGAAATAAATCTTGTTTCATTCTCTTTTTCTGAAATGTTTGTGACCAGAGGACAGTGCTTTGGACTCAAGGATTAAAGAGTTTACCACTCAGCTTGGAGATTCATTTCCCATTTTTTAACCCTCTATTTAATCAATCCCTAGATTTGCCATATTTTCAAGAAAAAATATACCTGGAAGTATAGACCAGAAATCAAGTCTATGGCAGAAGAATGCCTTCCACTTGAAGGTTATGAGAAGGTGGCAGACTGTAAGACAGGGAGCATCATGATGTGAACTGGGCAGAATATGACATGTTTACATTATCTCCATCTAGCCTTGGACCACATTTTTACCTGTAATTGAACAGAATTCCTAATGGAAGGAAGAGACGCCTGGGCATGATGGCTCATGCCTGTAATCTCAGCACTTTGGGAGGCTGAGACAGGTGGATCACCTGACGTCAAGAGTTTGAGACCAGCCTGACCAATATGGTGAAACCCCGTCTCTACTAAAACTACAAAATCAGCTGGGCATGATGGTGCATGTCTGTAATCCCAGCTACCTGGGAGGCTGAGGCAGGAGAATTGCTTGAACCTGGGAGGTAGAGGTTGCAGTGAGCCGAGATGGCACCATTGTACTCCAGCCTCGGCAACAAGAGTGAAAATCCATCTCAAAAAATAAGAGACTCTGACCATGACTTCACATGATAGCTAACACTTCTTGTACTTCTGCAGGCACTGTGCTAAATGGTTGCATATGGATTTTCTCCTTTATTCCTCTCACCAACCTCAGCACGTTTCTCATATTATTTGCATCGTAAGGATAAGAAAACAGTCTCAGAGCTCCATAGCTATTAAGTGTTAGAATCTTGATGTGACAGCCAGGGCAGTTTGATTTCAAGATATCTCAATACTGAAGTTAAAATTTGGAATGGGTTAAAAATGAGGTTGTTCTATCCACCATGCCTGCAGAAAACCTCCTAAGAATAAAGAAAATAATTCAGGTTCACTTAAAAGAAAGTGTTACAGACATTGAAATGGACACTCAAAGCACATCAATGCAAAGGTGAGGGAGACAGAGGAGCTTTTGATCTTCCCTTCTGCTCCCTCATGTTTTGAAACACGATTCCTTTTTATGCCAGCTCTTTGGAGGTTTCTGCACTCAAGCTTTAGATGACTCTTCTATCTCCCAGAGCAATTAAAAGGTAATGTCACTATTTTACCATGTGACGTGTGACATCTGACTCATATATCACTCAGCCTGAAGGCATATTTTTCATACTCACTTGGGTGCATGTCAAGCAGTGAATTGATCTCTTTTAGGATTCCAAAGGAATCCCCTTTTCCAAAGGAGATTCTGGTGAGTGAACAAAATGAATGTCCCTATGACTTCCCATGTCCTTTAATTAGCCAGCCAGAGAGCTAACAATTATCTCACCTGTCAGCCCTCTTGACAGCTTGCTGTTGAATCAAAACCAAGGAGAAATCACCTGCCCCAATTTTAAACCCCAGTGATTGATATCAAAGTCTCCACCACCCAAGGTCTACTTAAAGCCATTAGTGTGGCCCTCGCTATATTTCAGTTTCAGTTACCTCAAACCACTGTCTCAGATTCTTCCTTCTTCCATCATGGATATTCTGACTCATAAATGTCAGTACGTGGTGGAGGTTGCTTCATCTCACAAATTTCCACTGTCAAAATATTCTCAGCAGTACTAGACAGATGGAACCAATCCATGGAGCAAAGCAAATGCTACCACAGCCTTTGGCGCACTCCAAATGTAGCGGTACTGGCTGCTCTTATCTCATCATATGCCTGTCGCCATCATTATTTCCCTAACAATCTGTCCATGATGACAACTTCGATTCCATTTCCTTGATGAGGGATCATGTCTCCAAGCCATATGTTATAACTGGAAGACTAGCCCAGTTGTTGCCTTTAGATTTTTAAATAATACCTCTCATAGTACCTCCCATTATCTTAGTAGTTATCTCAGTCTGGTTCTGTATCCGCGTCATTTCCTTAATTGAGAAAACTAAAGAATAATGTGTAATGTGATTGCAAATTTGTAAGATGGAATAAAGCATTTAGTTGTTCTCCTCTGCCAAATGTTTTGATTCCCATTTTCAGAGGATGATTTGTGTCCTGCCGTGAGCAGACACCATGCCACTGACTCTGTAGCAGGACCGAGCAGCTGGCCAAGACAGATGGATTCCTGTGTGGATCCAGTGAAGTTTCACCTTTGCAAATCTTCCGAGCTTCCTCGTGCCTATCAAGCAGTCTTCATCTCAGAACCCACTCTGCCCTGGTTTCACCCTCTCTGGCAATTGTTTCTGAATGAACTGTGGTTTTAGTATAAGCACTCTATAAAAGTTGTTTCCAACTCTGGTCATAGTTTGGGAGTCACCACATACTATGCTTTGAATTCATCCGAATAGCTATTCTCCCATTTCTGTCTGTCTATATCCAATTACTTACCCATCCCTATCCCCCGCCTTTCCTCCATGCATTTTCCATCCACCATCCATCTGTCCAATATCTGGTCATTTAATATTTCTTTTGGAAACAGTCTCAGAACTTAACTTTACCTTGTTATCTGAATATATGAAATTAATTTGGCCTTTCATCTTTTCTGATTCATCCAGGAAAGACCTTCTTTTTCAGCGTTCTAATTAAGTGTTTGAAATGCCAGTTAAAACATAGTGGTTATAAGACATATCATAAATTTTCTAAGCCTCCTCCCTTTGAGAGGAGGAGTCTATATTCCATCCCCTTGAATGTGGGCCAACCTTAGTGATATGCTCTTTTTTTTTTTGAGATGGAGTCTTAATCTGTCACCCAGGCTGGAGTGCAGAGGTGTGATCTCTGCTGACTGCAACCTCTGCCCACCGGGTTCAAGTGATTCTCCTGCCTCAGCAGGAGAGATTACGGGCACCTGCCACTGTGCCTGGCTATTTTTTTTTTCTTTTTAGTAGAGCAGGGTTTTACCATCATGCCCAGGCTGGTCTTGAATGCCTGACCTGGTGATCCACCCACCTCAACCTCCCAAAGTGCTAGGATTACAGGTGTGAGCCACCACACCTGGCCACTGATGTGTTTTTTACTAATAGAATCAAACAGAAGTAGGGCTGTGAAATTCCACATGAGATCAATGAAGGCCATACTCTCCTTGGTTCTCATGAGTTACGTTCCTTGAAGGAAACCAGCTACTATGTAAAATGTTATACCACTCCAAGACCACCATGCAGGACAGGAGATATATAGACTCTTTGGCCAACTATCCTGTTGAGCTCCCAGGCAACAGCCAGCATCAACTCTCAGTCAGGGGTGTGAGCCATCTTGGACATCCAGCTGCTATCTTACTTCATCCTCATGAGAAGCCCAGGCAAGAACTGCCCAGCCAAGCCCTTCAGGCTGTGACTGGGTCTGAATCCATGACCCTCAAAATTGTCAGATAGTAAAATAGTTGTTTCAGTGGCTAAGTTTTAGGTTAATTTGTTATGCAGAAATAAAAACAATATAGGACTAAGTTACTGAGCACTTCAAAGGAAAGCCTACCAATTTGTTTTATAGAAATGTGCTAATTCTTCTAGTTTTCACCTTTCTATTTTAAACTATAGCTTGTCTTGCCAGCTTTGCCACCAGATAGAGATTGAGATGGAAATGGATTTGGAAACTATGGTTGTCTTTCAATATCTTTTCCTCAAACGATCATGTTTTCTGCAAATATGGAGGGAATATCTTAACTGCATGAGTTGGAGGCTAATAGAAGAAAATTAGAAGATTTTGTAGGTCATCCACATCAATCTATACACTCCTAGGTTGGGTTCTTATATTGTATCGTATACCACATATATGTATCTGTTATAGATTGGATACTTTGTGAGGCCTTCTGTATGTCTTTGCATAATGTATAATTCTGTGCAGATGCAGATTTTATTTTGATCCTTAAGCCTCACCTCCAGGGAGGGAAGAGAAGCCTTAACATTGCTGTCACAGTTCTCCGGATTGTCCTGAAAGGAGCTCACTCTTCTTGTCTGCCCCAGTCCCAGTCGTCATGTCCTGTAATCCAAGCAGCTTCCTCTTGCCTCTTGCTAAATTAGCATTCAGCATATTCCCCAACTGTGAACATATTCAGTCAGGGAACACATTAAACCAGATATTGTCTGTACATTCTCTGTCTATGTGCATATCAACCTTTTTTTTTTTTTTTTTTTGCAGAACTATCTAAACATTAAGCATTAAGTTTGTGACATTGCCACTTCATTCCAAATGCAACATATATACCCTAAGAAAAAGGACATTTTCTTATATAAGCATAAGAGCATCATCATACTCAAGAAACTCGGCATTAATACACTAACATATCTAACATTCAGTTCATACTCAGATTTCCCCAGTTGATCCAATGATGTGTTCTGGTTTTGTTTTTGTTAATATCTTTATTAGTGTAGAATCTAATACATCACATTTACTTGTGAGGTTTCTTTATCATCCTGTAATCTAGAAAGGCTTCTCCATATATCTTAAAGTGTTGTTTGGTAAAATTAACATTTTTAAAGAATTCATACCCACTATTTTATTATTTAAAATAATAAATATTTAAAGAGATATTTAAAATAATAAATATTTAAGAGATATTTAAAATGATAAATATTATTCAAATAAGAATATTATTTGAATGTTATTTCTTACTTATTTCTTCCTGATTAAATTCGGCTGGTAAATTTTGGGTAAGAATATTTATAGATAATATTATTCCTTTTCAGTATATCACAGCAGGAGATACTAATCATCAGTCCCATTATTTGTCATTTAAAATTTGACTCCATGACCAGAGTGGTGTCCTCCGTATTTTTTATGCTATCACCTTTTTATTCCATATTTTTCATTTTAACAGTTTATGAGCAATCAAGAAGTGACACTCTGACACTACAAATACTCAGTTTCCCAACCATTTTTCTTACTATGATTTGTCCCATCCGTTGATGAATCTCACCTGTGTCAACTATTACCTTGATGGCTGCAAACTGATGGCCTTCTCACCCCGTTCCCTGTCAGGGTAGTTCAGCGGGCACCGGGGTAAATGGTTGTACATGGATTTTCTTCTTTATGCCTCTCAACAAACCCTGCAAGTTTCTCATAACATTATTTGCATTGTAAAAATGAGAAAGCAGTCTCAGAGCTCCATAGCTATTAAGTGTCAGAATCTTGATGTGACAGCCGGGGCAGCTTGATTTTAAGATACCTCAATCCTGAAGTTAAAATTTGGAATGAGTTAAAAGTGAAGCTGTTTTATCCTGCCTGCCTGCAGAAAACGTTCTAAGAATAAAGAAAATAATTCAGATATACTTAAAAGAAAGTGTTAGAGATAGTGAAATGTCCTGTGTCCCCATTCCATGTGGGTGCAGGGAAGGAGGCACTGTGAGGTCAGGAAGGGCTATGGAGGTTCAGCTGCTCCATTTATGGGCTTTCAACAGGTCCTCCTGTTTTTAGCCCCAAGCCTTGCCCCTTTGTTTAGGGCTGTGGGTATCTCCACTCCAGAATCCGTTATTGAGTTCCCTGGCAACAGTCAACACATTCTGACCACTACTCAGCAGGCTCTTCTGTTTCAGTTCTTCTTCCTTACTATCTGTTATCTCTCATTTCATATTTTTTAAAGAAAACAACAACTCTACATCTCTTGGCTTTTGTCAACTCATTTTTGCATTCTCTTTGTGGACTTTTATTTATCTATTTATCATTTTGCCATAACTTTGGTGGACTTTCAGAAGCGTCTGAAGAGAAAAAACATGTGCTAAAACATATGCTCCCGTTTTGTGTTTGTGAGTATTTTTATTCTTCAGTTTTACAGACAAACACCTTACATTTCTACTCACATCACATTGTTTCATGTAGAAGAATATTTTTAGACTGGGTGCGGTGGCTTGTGCCTGTAATCCCAATATTTGGGGAGCTCCAGGTGGGTGCATCAGGAGTTAGAGACCAGCCTGGGCAAGATGGCGAAATCCTGTCTCTACAAAAAATAAAAATTAGCTGGATGTGATGGTGTGTGCCTGTAGTCCCAGTTACTTTGGAGGCTGAGGCGGGAGGAACAGTTGAGCCTGGGGAGCTCAAGGCTGCAGTGAGCCGAGATAGCATCACTGCTTCCAGCCTGGCAGACAGAGTGAGACCCTGTCTAAAAAAAAAAAAAAAAAAAAAGAGTGTTTCTGTGTAAGCAGATTATTATTCCTTTTCATTTATGATAATTATATAAGCACTTATTACCTTCATATAAGGAGAAAATGGTCCTCAAATTTTATATGCATATATATTTTTTTCTTCAAGGAAATTTATGATTAAGCCTCTTTTATAAAAAGGTACTTTTTGTGAATTAATTAGAGCTAGGGAAGACAGGTAAGTATATGGAGTGGGAACACGTGTTTTCCTCCCCTCCTCATGGTTTACTAGAAGTTCTTCTCTTTCTTGGAAGAGAGTGGAGTTATCATTGCCTTGCCAGAAGTAGCATCTGGGCCTTTGGCGTATTCTTCAGGTTATTGACAGCTTGTAAATGTGTGTAGATGCTCACAGTCTTTCTTTAGTTTTCTTGACCATTCTGAAATATTTAAATGATCTTTTCCTACCCATGGCTGTTTTAGTCATTACCAGGCTAGATCTGGTCCTCAGACAATCCTGATTTCTTAGAAATCGCTCATTGTTCTGCATTATTCCAACCTGCTATTAACTGAATACTAGAAACAAAAGTGGTAGGCGCTCAGGATGCTAGGTTTTTTGTTTTTTGTTTATTTAATGTCATATTGAAGGTGTGTGTGGCAGTTGATAAGGATGCCTGCAGCGTTTCCCTTGGTCCAGCTGAGTTTACCTGCAGTCTTCTTGGACAGTTCCCAGATACACAGACAACTTCCACGTCAAATACCTCCATCTCCCGGCTCCTTTCCTGGACTTCTGCAATGCCGTGGTAGTTTTACTCAGTTCTCGGGAATAGTAGCCTAGAAGTGACAAAAATTTAATGCTGCCAAGGGCATCCCTTAATCAATACGGGACAGGATTCAGTGAATAAATAATCGGGTATCTCAGTTGCTCACTGGCACAATTTTAAGAATGTCCTATAGTCCTCAGAAAATACTCTGAGCCCCATTTGCCTACACTGATTACCCAACTTGTTAAAACTCGTCTTAGTGGGTTTCTCCCTTCTCAGTCGCCTTTCCTGCCATCTCGCGTGTTCTTCTTGGAATCATCCCGGATAAACTAACTTCATCTAAGTCTTTGTCTCAGGGTCTTCTTTTGAGGGAACTCAAACTAAGACAATTGCAAAGACTGAAAAATTCCAGAGAAAGTGTTATTATATGTTGTTGGAAATTGACTCTGCTGGAGGGAGGTACACAGGAAATTATCCTTTTTAGATCTAACACTATTACCCTTCTTTAAAAGGCAACTGGTAAATTTATGTTATAAATAACATGGTAATTTACTCAACAAAAATTTCTGGAACTCCTACTATGTGCCAGGTTTTCTGAGAACACAAGAATGAATGGAATAAACATAGCCCATCCCTCTCCATCATACAGCTTAGATTCTAGTGGTGATATGGACAAATCATATCAATTATAATACAGATTGTGGCATGCTATGCTAGGGGAAGTCCCATTACCACGGGAATACATAGGGTCAGAAAGACTGTGTTCACCCGTTTCTCATAATCTAGCACAAAACCTGCCACACAGTAGGTATTTTTTGTTTGTTTGTTTATTTGTTTGTTTGAGGCAAAGTCTTACTCTGTCACCAAGCCTGAAGTGCGTGGTGGTAATAGCTCACTGCAACCTCTGCCTCTGTGGCTCAGGTGATCTTCCCACCTCAGCCTCTCAAGTAGCTGGGGCTATAGGTACACACCACCATGCCCGGCTAATTTTTGTATTTTTTTTAGTAGAGTTGGGGTTCCACCATGTTGCCCAGGCCAGTCCTGAACTCCTGAGCTCAAGCGATCCACCTGCCTTGGCCTCCCAAATTGCCAGGATTACAGGCATGCTGGACACATTGTGGACATGCCCGACCACAATGGATATTTTGGAAGTATTTACTGAGTGAAAGAGGTACATTCAAGAATGAGTTTATATTCAAAGAACTGGAGAAAAAAAAAATCAATGTCCTGCAGAATAAAGCCGATGGAGGCACAGACAAATGATCAGGACTTGTAGGCCCTTGAATACTGTTTAGGCCTGGAAACTTTATCTGAAGAGTAATAGCAATAGCAGACAGTGAGAAGTTTCAGGCATTAGGACAGATTCAGTTTAGCAGTTTCACACGGCCGTTCTGCAGACGCTAGGAAGAATGGATCAAAGCCAGCAAAACAGGGATCGGGAAAATAAGGGAGAGGGCTGTGCTGTGATCCACATGAGAAATCATGGCGAGAATGGCAATGGCGATGTGCTGACATGGCTGGACTGGAAGGAGATTTCGGAGTTAGAATAGATGAGGCTTCTTAAGTGGCATGGAGAGAGACAGTGCTAATATTGCCCACAGTTCTGACCAGCACGGCTAAGTCTGGGGCTGTAGGAGGAAGAACAAATCCAAGGGTGAAGGTGAAGAGAGAGGAATTCGCTCCAGGATAGTGCTTAAAGAAGGGAGGCAGTTTGGGCGAAGTAGTTTATATTACATTTCCCTCTGTCCACAAAGGACTCTTTATTTATCAAAAAGATATTCCAAAATATGTTACTTATACTAGTTAATTGATAGCCTTGTAAATCTGAATGTACTTCAACTTAGACAAAAACTTGGAATGTTAATGTTTTCCATCAAGTAAGTTTCAAATTTTTAGCTTTAGAACCTATGCATCATGGTAGTCCTATTTGGCAAAAAAAAAAAAAAAAAAAGAAAGAAAAAAATCAAAATATGTAATATTCATTTTCTTAAACAAAACATGCTATATAGCTTGTATGTTTAGAACTATTGTTTGTAGGAATGATTTAATGAAATAGATTATAGCCCTTTAGGGTCAGTTTATTATTTTTAAATTGCTTCTTTTGGAAATGTGAGGAAGGGGAGAAAGGTTAAATGGAGCTGAAGTTGCAAGCTGGGCCATTTAAAGGCGGCATGAGTTTAAATTCTGAACACTGAATAAATAAAAATGTCCTAAAAGACCTTTGTTTGGAAGGAAAGGACTTTAGCTGTTTAGCCTTGGAGGGAATAAACAACTGCATGCATACTAATCTTCTGAACCCCGTGCTATGTCCATAGCCTCCTTATCTTTTATTCATTTCAAACCATACATATCTTTAAGGGAGAGAAACCTCTGCTTCTTGCAGCATTGCAACTACAGTGCAGAAGCTACATTTATACCAGTGGAATTCGAGTTATTCTTGATTATACCTTAGAATATAGCAAATCTCTAAAGACAGAGTGTAAAGGGGCATGAAAGTGTCTATTAATGGGGGAAGAAGGGAATGTGTGAAGGGGACCCCAGTGGGTGGGTGAGGAGGAAGTGAGAGATGGCCCGGGATGGAAGCTTACACAAGAGCCACTGCAGCCCTATGGTAGAGAAGCCCTCCTATTCTCTGATACCTATTTCCAAATCAGAATAATGACCAATTCCAGTCCTTGTTTTGGAATAGGGCGATGGAGAGTCATAACGGGGTTTGAAAACTGTCCTGCTTGTAGACTGTCACATGAACTTGGCATTTTCATTAGAGTGCCTCCTTCTTGCAACTAGTTTATGGTTTTATCAATACAGTTTAACACACTTTTAAAGCCATACTTCTGGCATGATCTAACATTTTTCAGGAAAATAAAAGAGACACATACTGTAACTGTTGACCATGGAGAGTGATGGATGGGTTCTGCCCTCTGCTACTTGAAACATATCAGTGAAAGTCTAGAGGAACAGGTAAAGGGTTGACAGTTGGGACAATGAATTTTGAAAGATACTCTGGGCTTATCCCACTTACCTGAAAAAATGACATTAGAAATCACCAGCGCAACAGGGTGAAACCCTGTCTCTACTAAAGTACAAAAAATTAGCCGGTCGTGGTGGTGGGCACCTGTAGTCCCAGCTGCTCGGGAGGCTGAGGCAGGAGAATCACTTGAACCTGGGAGGCAGAGGTTGCAGTGAGCTGAGATTGTGCCACTGCCCTCCAGCCTGTGCTATAGAGCGAGACTCCATCTAAAAAAAAGAAAGAACTATAAATTAACTGGGATTGAAAGTGTGTGACATTTATAGCTTGGCATAATCTCCAAATGAAGCACATGTTTATTTGGTTTGAGGATAGCTTACTCAGGATTCGTTGCCCTGATCTTTATTTCTCTCAGGTCCTAAATGGGACTCTGAAACTCATGCATTCCTGACTTATTCAGACCTGCTTCTGAACCGTGCTTGGCTCGGTGAAGCAGAGAGGCTTAGAGAAGGAAAATTAAAATGG